>NC_062545.1:193135272-194412207 GCF_016906955.1 Phacochoerus africanus | reverse complement strand
AATAAAAAAATTAAAATAAACAAAACTAAATAAAATGAGATTCCCTTGCTTTAGGCTTAAGTGAATCATTTCAAGTCCTCTTTAATTCTTTGGCTGAGTCTTTGGACAAGCATGTACAGTGTTAGGAGTATAATTACTAGCTCTACCAAAGAATTCATTAAAGGTGTCACTAATGACATTATTCCCATTTTCTGGCCTTGGTCTCTGGTCCCCATTCTCTGTACAACTTGCCATAACCCCCACCTGGCACTTTAATTCCTTAATTTTGATTACCATTCTGAAGCTCTCTTCCTGACCTCTCTGAGGCTGTGTCTGAACAGCTAAATAAGTGGCTATATGGGTTTAGTGAAAGCACCAAGCTCCATTCCATTCTACAAATATATGCCCTATTTGTAGACAGCAGCAGGAATGCTGAGGATGAAGAGGAGTATCAATCTGGATCTGACACGGAAAAGATCAACTAGAACTGATGACACACCTGAAGACAGAAGAGCTTAGAAACCAGCTGGAGACCGTGAGGAGCACAGAGGTTGTACAGCAGGACATCAAGTTCCCTCCCCCAAGTTGAGGGGATGAAGGCAGAGCCCAGCGGCTGGGGTTGCCAGATAGAAGCTGGAATCACAGCAAGACTATTCACTGAGAGTTGGAGTCACTATCAGGAAGACCATGAGAGGTAGAGAGAGAGAAGAAATACCTTGGCCTCTTACTTCCTCCCCACCCCCACCCCCTTCTCCCAGCCAGCATTTAATGGCTCATTCTCCTCAAGCTCCTCTACTGTATTTTGAAAGGCTCTTTTCCTTGAACACCAGAATTTTCTAGCACTGACATTTTCGTTTAAATTATTCCCCCTTGGATGAAGGCAAGCCTTAGGGACAAAATATTTTGTTTAAACTCAGAGGGGCTTAACAGGGGTATGCAACTTGTGCTTGGAACCACTGAGGATCATACAGGGCTCCAGCATCTCAGCCTCTGGTGGGTCTAAGTCCAGAGGATTAGGGTAGGGTTCAGAAGGCGGCAGTGATTCTCCCCTGGCTTCGTCTAACCCCTGTCCCCAGTGTGTAGATACAATGGGAAAAGCAGGACTTGGCATGCTCAAGTTTCATTTCAGGCTTATCATCTTCCCCTCCTAATCATAATACTACCAGCTACCAGTTACTGAGAACTTTCTGTGTCATTTTCACTCTATGAGGAAGGCACTGCTATCATCTTCAAGTTACCAGTGAGGAAACTGAAGCCTTAGGCAATTAAGTTATTTTCACAGCCAAGAGCTCACGTAAATGGTGGAAGCAGGCTGTATTTCAACTCATCCCTGTCTGACACCAAAGCCAAACCAATCCACTCGACTGCTTCATATTCTCCGGATTAGTGGAGGCAAGTAGCCTAATATGTCTGAGTTTCCATAAAAGGAAGATGATCCATATTGACCTTGCAAAGCTTTCACTAAGTGGCTGGGATTCCCAAAGTAGATAATATAAGGGAAAATGTTTTGAAGACTCTTAAGACTTGCTTTGTATCATATTATTTCCACTTCTGCTTCTTGCAGGCACTGTCTGGTTCCTAAGTCTCTCCATGTGGGGCTGAGCTACTATTTTTGGCCTAACAAGCTGTTTTCGTGTTTCACCAGAATGCATGCTCCATTCGGGTAATGGCAACAGATGTGACAATGGGAACAAAACTCCTACCAGCCCTGCTCTAACCCAAACATCCCCAGAGCTGCTTCCAGAATGCGTCTCCTCACGTCTGCTTCTGGACAGAAAAGCCGTGAGAATGCATGGCTCTGCTCTACTGTCTTTGACTAGCCTTGATCGTTTCTGATAAGTACTCTCAGTGATCACTTTTCCTTTCCACAGCTTGGTGTTCAGGTATGCTGTCCATATTATATTAATACAGGTCTGCAGGGAAAGAGTGACTCAACCAAGGTTAAGAAATAACTCTAAGAAAATGTTTTGACATCATGTTAATGTCTGTCAGCATATTATACCCAATTTAAAGGTAATCACCAAATTTATATTGCAATTTCAAAAATGTAATGAAACAAGATTTGTTGAGGTGTGAATAATATAGAAACTGAGAGCCAGGAGCTAAAATGGAAGCAAACTTCTCCCTTAACCCTTTTGTAGTTTCTGTCAAAGGGCGAAGAAATCAATGGTGATCAGAGGCACGTGGATCTTGGCAAAGAAACTGGATTTACAATCCAGAGAAACACAAGAGGTCTTTGTCTACAAGTCCACACAACCAAGTATTGAGATACAAATTTGAAATTTAAATCCGTGTCAAAAGAGTTCCAAAAATCTGGATGTTTGTCATCATGTGGGCAAGATATTTAGACACTTGATAAATGGCTCAATTTTCTTCTAGAATGTTGGTGTCTTGCCCAACATCTGACTTTCTGCCTCCAATGGCCTGTCAAACTTTTCTGCTTGGGTGCCTGGCCATCACCTCAAAATCAAACCAAGCCTATCATATTTCCCTCAAAACCAATTTTCTTACTTCTATCAGTGGAAGCAGCATTTTCTCAGGCTCTCACCAGAGAACTCTAGTGTCACCTTGGGCCCTTTAATTTTCCTGCTGCCCTTTCACATTCAGGCCAAAAATTCCTTTGAGCTGTCATTTAACTATTAACAAAATAACAATAGCATCTGGTTGGTGTGTGCTTTCTATAAGACAGTCTCCCTTTATTAGGTCCTTTTTATACATTGTATTTAACCCTCGAAACAATTTTACAAGATAGATAGTACTATCCCATTTAAAAGATAAGAAAACTGAGGTTTAGGGTGATGACTGCTCAGGCAGTAAATGCAGGAGCAGATCTGTCTGCTCCAAAGTGACAGCCTCCTAGGGTCCCTTGGTGCTGTTGTGATGTTCCACCGGGTGCCTAGAAGAGAGGCCAGCTCATAGGAACCTGCAGGAGGTGTTTTGTCGTCACGACCTTGGATCTTTTTTCTCTTTTATTTTTCTTTCTTTTTCAGCCACAGCCAAGGCATATGGAAGTTCCTGGGCCAGAAATATAATCCAAGCTGGAGCTGCAACCTATATCACAGCTGCAGCAATAACACCGTATCCTTAACTCGCTGCACCAGGGAAAGAATCAAACCGGTGACACAGCAGAAATCCAAGCCACAGCAGTGACAACACTAGATCTTTAACCCACTGCAACACAAGGGAACTCATGATTTTTATTTTATGCCACATGCCTCAGGCCTGCCTCAGTCCCCACTGCCACCATCTTCATGCTGACACTCAGATTTCCATGGGGTGAGTGGGAAGCGGCCGTGCCCCAATTTTCTGACAGCTCCAGATCCAATCTCCTTCCTCCACCTTGAACACGGTGGCTGGATGAACCTTCTCAGACACACTTTTGTGGGTTTTGAGAAGACTGTGCTCCATTCTAGTTCACAACCCTTTGATGGCTCCTCGCTTTTCCCAGGAAAATGTTCAAACTGGGTCCATCCTCCAGAGCCCTCTGTTATCTGCCACCTTCCAGGTCAACATGGCCATCGCCCTACTGGAACCCTCCACTCCAATAAGGCAGGTGTGGTTCCCAGGCTGGAGTTGGCCTCTCTGAGGGGCCCGTCATTTCTCCTGTTGTGAATGACCCTCAGCCTTTACTTTAGTTTTCCACTTCTCCAAGACCCAATTCAAATGACCCTTCCTCCAGGAAGCTTTCCAGGACCACCTCAGCCTACTCTAGGTAGCTTTCCCCTTTCCTGACCTCTCCCAATAGTTCCTACGTGCCTCAGACACACAGCATTAATCAAACCCTGCCTTGGGCTGTGAGCAGCTTTTGCCTCAACTAAAAGCAATGTGATATGGTGGGAAAAGCACATTCCTCCCATGATGATGGAATGGCATTTCAATCCCGAATCTGCCACTAACTACCAGTGTGATTTGTCAAACTATTGATGGGTTTGTGCCCAACTTTTTAATAACAGCTTTAGAAATAGCTTTCATTTACTAAACCCTGCTTGTGTGGCTCAGTGTCTTAAAGGCATTATCTCCAGGGGGAATAAGCATATGATCCCCATTTTAAAGAGGAAGGAACTGAGGATCAGGGAAGATAAGTAATTTGGTAGTTTACTCAAAACACTGGTAAGTATCATTGGAATTACTCTGGGGGGAAAAAGAGGTTTTAATTTATCTGAGGGAGATTTTAATTTGTATCTTGGAACATATTCCATCTCAGTAACATTTCAGGTCTCTGCAATCAGATGCTATAAAGATCCCCCACCTACTTCCTAGCCTGACTCTTCCATCCCTCCCCAGTAGGGGGCATGGAGGAGGGAAGGAAGCCATGGCCAGCCTTTTCTCTGGGTTTCCCTGAGCCCCTACCAAGTAGATGCAGAGAATCAAGGATCTTCAGAGTTGGAAGAGCCTGAAAAAGTGGGGTCCAATCTCCCCATGCTACAGAGGCAGAACCTGAGGCTGAGACACGAAAGCAACAGGAGCAAACACATCCACCATGAACAGAGACTTCCTCACTCCCAGCCTAACCCCATAGCACTCTCCTCAACATTCCAGGAGCCTCCTATGCACCCGGGAAAACCAGGCACCTTATGCACTAAGAGAGATGTCCTTTCATCCATCTCAAATCTGTTGCCATTTAATTTCATGAGGCAAGATAAATAGGAACACCCACTTGGCCTTTTGGGAGCCCTTCATTACTTCATTTACCTTTACCTTGGTCTCTCACAGCTCCACAGATCTTTGTAATATAGAGCTCTAATCTTCCACATTCTCTCTGCCAGTGAGAACCACCCTCTCTCCTCTGTTCCCATCTCAGTCCAATGCCTCTAATCAGCTCCACTGCCCTTTGCTGGCCTTTCACCCTTTCATTTATATCCTCTTTGAGATAAGACAGCTGGCCTTGGCTGCTGCATTCAAAGTAAGGATGAACTACTGATTTATAGAATGGCATAACAATATTTCCACATCTCATCCTCCACCCCCTGCACATGGTCCTGGGTCTTAGCTCTGCCCACCACTGGGCACAGAGCCGACGTCTTCATTGAGCTGCTCATAATGACACTGGCTGTAGATCTGTCTTTCTTTCTTTTTTTAACCTCTTTCTTTCCTTTTAACACAGACATTGCAGTTAATCCAGAGGCCACGAGTGTATGCATAGAGTTGAAATCACCGCCTTCCAGTGAGCATCGGCCAGTCCTGGCATGCAATGCAGATAATTGCCTGTCAGAGAAATTCCTTAAAGTGGCTCTGATACCCACACCACTTGAACCCCAGTTTAAGGGTAAATGTTTGATAGGAGAGGCCACTCTGCCACCTTGCCACCTTTAAAGCTCCTGGATTTCTTGGGCAGTAAGTCAGCTTTCCAATATGAGCATGCATTGATTTGCTGGGCAGTGGAGATTAAAGCCTAGAAAACTTGAACTTCCCTTTCAAGGTTATAATCGATGACACAAGATCAGGTCAAGTCAGTGGTAGCTCTTGGTCCTCTTAATATTTCCAACCGAGTCCCAATGCTAATGGCTATATTCTCTGATATTTTAGCAAAGAACTCAAATTCATGTTCCATGTGCCCCTCATAGAGTCTGTATCAGTCAAGGTTCTCCAGAGAAATAGAATAGGTAGGATATGTGCATGTGTATGCGTATAAAAATTTATTTCAAAAAATCATCTTCCACAGTTGTGGAGTTGGCAAGCCTGAAATCCACAAGGCAGGCTGGAAACCCAGAGGCTAAAGGCTTTCAGACAGTAACTGATGCTATAGTCTTAAGGAAAAATTCCTCATTCCTCATTCTTGAGCTTTGCTCTTATGGTCTCTCAACTGATTTGAGGAGGCCCACACACACTATCAAAGATAATCCTCTTTATATAAAGTCAACTAAGTGTAGACATTAATCATCTCAGCCTCACCTAGATAGGGTGATATTGAATAGCTGGATACTGTACGAAGCTGACATATAAAACTAACCACCACAGAGTCAAAGGCAATAGGCTATACCCTGGGGGCCTCCTTTTGAAATCTCTACCAGCTCAAAGGAGACCCCTTGCAGCAAAGCAAATGTTAGCCCCAGCCCTGAGTTTCCAGATAGAGCTGGCTCTGAACAAGTCACAATGCTGGTTTTGGGTATTTTTCCAGGACCTCCTCAAACTTTATTCCCTGTACTCTGGATCCTGAATTTCCTAATATTTTGGTGTTCCGCTTAGGCTCTTCACTAGATGGGACTTGTTCTCCCATGTGACTTCCAGTACCACGTGTCCCCCATGTGGGGGTCTACTTCACTTTACATCATTGTCTCCTATCAGCCCCAATCTGGTAGACCTGTCCCTGATTGGCCAAAGCTCCTCCAGATAAGCAGGATTCAGGCAAAAAAAAAGTCATTTATGAACATGCGAGGAAGGACAGGAATTGGCTGGGTGCTAGCTGTCAAATGGAGGAGAACTATGGGCAAGGGAACAGAGGAAAGAGTCCAGGTTTAGGGGTCAATAAATCCAGAGTCAAAATCCTGCCATGTCCACTTACTTGCCATGACTCTGGACACAATATTTCAGCTAAATCTCAGTTTCCAAGTGTTGAGTGAGGACATAGCCCTACTCTGTAAACGCAGGGAGATACAGCATATGCTCTGCAAGTCCATACCCAGGTTCCTATGGATGAGCCAGGGGATATGCTCCAGCATGTGAAGAGTGAGTGTTCCAGGTATTTAATACTGTGCACAAAATGACTCCAAACAGAGCACCCTGAACCAATAAAAATCATGTGCTCTGCTCCCAAATCTGAAATTTACACAGGGCTGAGGGACACTCTATCTCTTTTCCTTGTGATATCTGCTGGGACAGCTTGACTGGGGCTAGAAGATGCATTTCCGAGATCACTCCCCTATATGACTGATAAGTTGGTGCCCTTGTTTCTTCCCACATAAGCTTCTCCATGGGTTTATGGGACTTTTTGGACCATGTAATTCCAGAAGCTAGCATCCCAGGAGACAGGAGAAGGGAGCTTCTTAAAGTCTGGGCCCAGAAATTAGCTATCCACTACTCCTGCTGTATTCTATTGGCCAGACAGTCCCAAAGCCTGCCTGGCTGGAAGGGGAGTAGACATAAACCATACTTCCCAGTGGGAAGTATGTCAAAGAAATTCTGACCCTGCTTAACCCACCATCGTGTTCCCGTCAAAGCAGAGGAAAAAGACCAGATTAACCTCTTACTTCAAACAACTAAAAACTGGGCAAAATATTTGAACCAACATTATTCAAGACAGTGGACATAAGGCAATAAAGGCCAGTAATCTCTAAGAGAGAAGAAAAAAGAAAAAAAAGGTGAGCCTTTTGACTTCCCCAGTTTTCTGCTTGGGGAGAGTTTCCAGGACACAACATACAAAGGGAAATTCAGGCAGAGTCTAGTTTTGCCTTTTAGTCAAGGTGACAGAATTAGATGTCTGCAAAAGCAAGAGATTTCAGGGAAGAATACAGGAAAAGAGACAGCTGCAAACAGAGAAAGCTACACATATCTATATCCCCACCAAGAATTAAACTAAATACTAATCAGGCCATATGTCATGAAAATATCATACATTCAATTCCAGACCATGGCCGTAAGGTGAATCCTGTAATTAAGCAAGTCGCACTAACTTTTTAGCTTCCCATTGCATATAAAAGTTTGTTTACACTGTACTCTCATCTACTGAGTATGCAATAGCATTGTCTAAGAAAAAAAAATACATGTTTTAATTAAAAATATTTATTGCTAAACAATACTAGCCATCATCTGAGCCTTCAGTGAGCCAAAGTAGTAACATCAAAGATCATGATCACAGATCATAACAAATATAATAATAATGAAAATGTTTGATTGAGAGTATTACCAAAATTTATACCAGAGACTCAAAGTGAGCCAATGTTGTTGAAAAAATGGTACTGATAGACTGGTTCAGAAAACATCAATTGGTTTTTTAAAAAAAAAAAAAAGTATCTATGAAGCACAGTAAAGTAAAACAAAATGAAGAATGCATGCATGAGACAAAAAAAAAAAAAAAAAGCCTGAGTCCAAGGAAGGAATCACCTGAAAGGATTAGCAGAAAGAGAGCCTGTTGCTCATGGAGGTCTAGGAATAGTGCCAATTTCCAAATGTCAAGTGGAAATCCTCATAATTTAAGATAGTCAGAGTACTAAGAAATAATTTGCCTCAGTAGTTGGGAAAAACTAACCCTATGCTAAATTCTACTATGGTCCCACCCCATGAAGTTTAATAGAAACACTTGAAAAGTTCAAAATGTTTCCAAATAATTTAATCATACTCTAGAATAAAACTCAAAAATATTTATAGAAATGTATTCAACAAGATTTCTCAAAAAATTAAAACTAGAACTACCATATGACCATGCAATTCCACTCCTGGCTATATATCTGAAAAAAAAAATAGAAACACTAATTCAAAAAGATACATGAACACCAATGTTTATAGCAGCATTATTTACAACTGCCAAGCTATGGAAATAACGATGAATGTTGTGTCCATCAACAGATGAATGGATAAAGAAGGTGTGGTAAATATAAAATGGAATACTACTCAGCCATAAAAAGAATGAAATTTAGCCATCTGTAGCAACATGGATCAACTTGGATGGCATTATGCTAAGTCAGACAAGACAAATGCTGTTATGATATCACTTATGTGTGGAATCTAAAAAATACAACAAACTAGTGAATAAAACAAAAAGGAATCAGACTAACAGATATAAAGTACAAACTAGTGGTTACCAAGTGAGGAGAGGAAAGAGAGGAAGGGCAATATAGGAGTAAGGGATTTTTTTTTTCTTTTTTAGGGCCACACCTGCGTATATGGAAGTTCCCACATTAGGGAGTTGCAGCTGCCAACCCACACCACAGCCACAGCAATGCCAGATCCTTAACCTACTGAGCCCACTGAGTGAAGCCAGGGATCAAAGCCACATCCTCATGGATACTAGTAGGGCTTGTTACCAGTGAGCCACAATAGGAACTCCAGGGATTTTTTTTTTTTTCTTAAAAAGAGGGTTATATGAAATTATGTGTGAAACTTTTGAAAATTATAAAGAACTATAAAATTTAAAGAATCTTTCACTCAATTAAAAAATAAAGAAATGCACCCAACAAAATCACAGCATCTACAGTGTGTCGCACCCAATCAAAAATTACCAGGCATGCAAAGAAGCAGGAAAATACAAAGCAAAAAGAGAAAAATTAATGGATAAAAACTGACTCAACAGTGACAGATATCATAGAATTAGTATACAAAGGCATTAAAGACATTAAAATAGTTATAGACTATATTGCAGTGTTCAAGAAGCTGCAGGAAAAATTGAACATGTTAAGCAAATAATGGGAAAATATTTTAAAAATATCAAAGTCAAAAAAAATGCCATGGTGCAGCCCTAAAAAGGCAAAAAAAATTAAAAATATAAAAATAAAAATACCAAAGTCCAACTAGAAAGTCCACCTAGAGGTGAAAAGTACAATATTGAGAAGAAAAATACACTGAGTGGAATTAATGGAAGATTAGAGGAGCTCTCAGAAGAAAACATTAGTGAAATTAAAGACATGGCAATAGAAACTATTCAAAACTAAAAATATTTTAAAGTAAACAAAGCATCCATGAACTGTGGAACAACATTAAACAGTCAAGTTTGATGAAAATCATAAATCCACATATTCAAAGAGTTCAATAAACCCCAAGCAGAAGAAATATTAAAAAAAAAACCCTACTCTTTAAGACATCATAATCAAATTGCTTAAAACCAGTGATAAAACAAAAATCTTAAAAGCAGCCAGAGAAAAACACTATCCACAACAGAAAAAAATAAGGAATACAGCATATCCCTCATTGGAAATAACAAGAGGACAATGGAGCAACATTTTTAAAATACTAAAGGAATCCACAGAGAGTAAGTCCCTCCTCACTTTCCTACTTTGTACAAACCTCCTAGGGCTACAGTAAAATTCATCACAAAGCAAGTATTTTGAAACAACAGAAATGCATTCACTCACTGTTCTGGGGGTTAGAAGTTTGAAATCAAGTGTCAATAGGATTGGTTCCTTAAGTAGGCGCTGAGGGAGGATCTGGTCCACGCCTCTCCTGGCTTCTGGTGGTTGTCAGCACCTCTAGGCTTACAGATGGATGTATCGCCCAATCCCTGTCTCAACCATCACATGGCCTTCCTCCCCTGGATCTTCAAATCTTTCTCTCCTCACAAAGACACTAGTTGTTGGATTTAGGCACTATCTTACTTCAGTAGGACCTCATCTTAATTTATCTCTTCATTGTATCTGCAAAGACTCTATTGCCAAATAAGGTCCCCTTCACAGCTAACAGAGGTTAGAACTTGAACATGTCTTGTTGGAGAAGGTAGCTCAACCCATGATACTATTTTCTGGTCTCCCAGTGAACAGAGAGGGACCAGTAGAGCTTTTCAATGTCCTGGGGAAATGACAGAATCACTAGATGGAAGAAGCCTGGATCCCTGAATCATACTTAGAAGGCCACACTAGAAGCATGTGACAGAACCAGAACATGTGAAAATATAGTTTCATTTCAGTAAAGCATTAGTGTGATAAACCAGAGACTATCATGAGGACAATTATATGCCACTGTCATGAGGATTAAGTGAGATGAGGTCTAGAAAGGACTTGACAAAGAAAGGGTGTTAAATAATTGGCAGCATGATTAGGATATTATTAAAGGGAAGGCGGACTAATGAGTCTACATTAGACCTCAAGCTGGGCTGTCTTGTGAACTTTGGACCAGCCACAAGCTTACACTATATTAACGAAAGACTCTGATAGCAAAAGGGCTAATAAAAAAGCCAGAGAAAGATCTTAGGCCCCTGAAGGGCATGGCATTGCTCTCACTATACCAAAACTCTCATCCCATTCCAAAAAAAGTAATTGAGTTAGCCAGTTTACCCAAGTAATCATTAGGCAGAGCAGAAAGGAGATTCAAACTAAATGTCTGACCCAGTTAACTGGCAAATTCCCTTACAACAAACCCCAATGAATAAAATCTTGGTTTCTGGCTGAGCCTAGGAGGAAATCCGATCTTCTGCTGTTTCCAAGCAAAATCAGTTTATAAAATTATTTTGTGTTTCCCATACATCTTCTGAAATAACTATAGACCAAATAACCAATTGATCTGGAGCCATTTTTCACTCTCATCCAAAACAGAGAGAGATATTTCATTCCTATCCAAAAAGAAAAATGTTAAATCACATGTGAATTGCAGATATAAGCATTTAAAGACTGTTTTCCTGTTTTGTTTGTGAATAATTTTTCATTTTATGAAGGAGCCAAATATCTCAGTAGGTAAAATCAATAGCAGCCACCAGAGCGGATGGAAAATTCTCCAGGCTTAATACGGTTTCATGCATGGTTGTTGAAGCTGAATGTCTTAAGGGAACAAGCAGTTTATTCCTTGCCTTAGAAGAGACATGTGAATTAGAGCCTTTAAAAAACTAATCTGTTGTACAGTGTTTCATTCATTCAACAAATATTTATTAAGCATTTATTGTATACTACATACTACATTAAAGTGTTTAGAATACACAAAAATAAAACCAGGGACCTACTCCATGCGGGAGAGACTTTAGTGAAATAATAACTAAATTTAAAAAGGGCTTAGTAAATTTCAAGCTCTATTCTAAGCACTTTGTAAATGTTGATTCACTTATTTCTCATGACAACTCTTTGAGGTGATATGAATATGCCTATTTTACAGATAAGGAAACTGAGGCAAAGACAGTTTAGAATATTGCTATTCCTATAGCTTAGATGGTGGTAGAGCTAGGCTAAGTACCCAGGCAGCCATAATCCAGAGACCCTGCTCCTCTTATGCACAGAACAAATTTGCAACTATTACCATTTCACCAGTGTGACCAGAGACAGGCTCTAAGACTCTTGATGACAAGATTCTATGTCTAGATCTTATTTTATTATTGTTTTTCCCAGTTCCTAGCAGGCTTTGTGGCATGAAGCATTCATTGGCTTAATTATTGGATTAAATACTAAAATAGAGTAATAGAGTAATCTGGTAGAGCCACTCAGGCAGCTCCTACATTTTTCTGGGGGAATCGTAGAGGTCTTCACAGAGGGGTTGCTTCTGAGTTGAGTGCTTCTAGAAGGATGAGTTAGGCATTTGATAGGTCAATCCAGGGGAAGAAGAACATTCTGGGAAGCAGGAGTAGCATATTTAAAGGCACAAAGGCAGAGAATATAAGTAATGTATATTATTATTATATAGTATTAAAAATATGTATTATTTAAATATCATTTAAAATTATAAAAATATAATTAAGGGAATTGTAGTTTACAAGGATTAGAAAGAAGGTAACTGATTATTTGTGCAATGTCAGCCTTTTTCCTGAGCAGGCAGTGCTTCTCAGATAATTTCCTGAAGGCTCTAAAGAAAGGGAGTTCTTTGCTAATTCTTCATTCTTGGAAAGAAAAAAAAAAATAGGGTTCTTTGGGGGTATGTTTTCCTAAAGATAATGTTCTTAAACTAAACCTTTAGATCATGCTTCGAAATGTGCCCCTGGAGACCAGCTGGGTGAGGGCCTCCAGCCTCCCCAGTCTCTGAGAGTCAGCACTTTGATGCACAAGGAATTCTAAGCCAAGGCCACCCAATGGGAAGCTCCTCGTGAGATTTAAAAAAAAAAAGAGTCACCCAAACCTTGGCCAAAAATTATTGTAAGCATGAAATTCCATAAACTGAGGTATTGGAGATAAATGAAGGGAGGTCATCAGTATACTCTTACTTTCTGTAGTCCAAGATTGTGTCTGAATTTTAAAAGCTCTTAACAAATTTGTGGTTTCCCAGGGGGAGTGGGATGGACTGGAAGTTTGGGGTTAGTAGATGCAAACTATTACATTTAGAATGGATGAGCAATGAGGTCCTGCTGTACAGCACAGGGAACTGTATCCAGTCTCTTGGGATAGAACATGATGGAAGAAAGGAATATATATGTCTACTGGGTCACTTTGCTGTACAGCAGAAATTGGCACAACACTGTAAATCAACAATATTTTAATAAAATATAATAAAAAGACTATGAATGAATTTTAAAAGATCTTAAAGAATTGTGCTGAGAAGGGCAGGGAACAGGTGGCAATGAAAGAGTGACTTAATAAAAGCACAGCAGCATACAAAGGGTTGGAAACTTGCTGAAGTAGGTGAGAATGAACAGATCCCAAAGAGATGGTTCTGCCATCATCCCCCACTTCATACACAAAACAAAGTCAAGAGCATGTAAGATCCATACACCAACTCAGCAAATAAGTTAGCCTTTTCACACACACAAAAAAAAGCTGTCTTCATCTCTTCATTACCTTTCTTCTAACTTCCTTGACTGACCACTTTTGTGCTCTCCCAAGAACCCATGGTTTCCTGATGGAGTCTGTGCCCTGCCCAAGGAAGCCATGCTGTGCTCAACCAGCTTCATAGTCCTTGCTGTTCTTCTCTGTTCAGACAATTTGGGCTCCAGAACCAACTTCTTGTTCACAGGGGTTTTTTGTTCCTTTACATAACTAAGAAGCCAAGGGCGTTGCTAATGTCTGAGTTTCAAGAGTGATTCAGACAAACAAAATATCTATTCTCCATGTACATTCCCAGCCAAGCATTCAATCAGAAAATATGTCTTGAGAACCTATGACCTAGTAGGTTTGGGGCATCAAGATAAATACCATGGTTATAGAAATGGTTATACCCAATTGTTAATTCTTTCCAAGAAAGAATTATGTATGTTCAACTTGGAGTCAATTGATAGAAAAAAGAAGGAGAGAAGGAAGGGAATGAGGGAGAAAGGGAGGGAAGGAGATATGAAGCCAGGAAGGAAAGAAAAAAATAAAGCATATAATAGGTGTTTCCCAGATCACCAGCTTAGAAATAACACCAGGATATTACTATTCATTCATTTCAGCACAATTGCTTGGTATCTCAGCCCCGCCAAATATTCTTTCTCTGAATCAAAACAGGGAAATCATTCTAGAAATGTTCCTCCCTGCCTGCATAATCTCTCATTTCTAGATCATTATGATGTTGCCCATAAATGACTGTGCGTTGCTTCCTGAAGCATCCATGGGCCTCATGGAAACATCCCTGGTCAACTCCAAGAATCTGTCAGCATCCTGAAGCATCTACCACTGCCCCTTTTATGATTGCACCTGTGCCCCGCAGACAGCCCAGCCTTCTCAGACCACTCTCCCTCAGTCAGCTTTGGCAGGAGCAAGACCAAAAAGAAAACAGTACCTAATTTTGTCACCAGCATGAATAGGCTTGTTCTACCACCACCATTTGGGGCCACTTGCTCAATGGCTGTTCACTCTGAGGAACAATGGCAGTTTACCTTTGGCTCTCTTGCTGCTCCTTCCCCTCTCCCTGTGCATCCACGGGAAGCCTTGTATCCTGAGTCACCACTAAGGAGTCATTCATCCTGCTCTTGGCTGGGGCAAGGTGTTTTCTCACAGGTTCCTTCTGCTCTCTGGAAGATACCTGGTCCTGTATCTCAGCCTCTTATTCTTCCCTCTGCCTCTGTCATTCCCAGATGACTGGCTCCCAGTGTCTGCCTCTCCAGCCCAACCTTTCTAATTCTCACCAGCAGGTTTTCCTTTTACTTGGAGCTAAGGGGAGATGCTCCAAATGGAAAGAAAAGCTAGAAGGCACCATATTTAAATGGCAAAGCCACTGAAGAGGCTTTAAGATCTATAGGCATTTAGAGATGTGGGGATTGTGGTGAATGGAGAAAGCCCTGAATTATAGGGATCGACATGGGTGATGAAGGATGAATAACATTCAGAAAAGTGCACAAAAGGAGGAAAGACATTCTAGAGGCTGTGGACACTGAGCAAAAACGGGGGGAAAAAAGAGCAAGAGAGAATACCAGCACAAGCCATGGCAAGCTTGCTCTAGATGCTTTCATGGAAAAGTAAGAAACTGGACCCATTCTTCATTCATCAGGGTCTTTCTCCAATGCCAGGCTCTCTATGTGTAATTTCAAGGATACTGATATTGTATAATCTCTTTTGTTCATCTAGTGATGCTTCAAAGCATTTTAATTTATGATTTTTCTCATCCTTCTTACTCATTACAATGTTCTTCAGGTGCTATTACATCTTGGGCTTTGTGGAAACATTAATAGCTTAGGACCTATAATGTATGCATATCATATAGCAAACAACTAGGGTGGCCATGTGCTTTATCTTCCAAACTAGGACACTCTGGGAAACAAAAAGGTATCAACCAATCATTATGCCAAGACAACCACCATTGACCAATACTGTCCTAGGCTGATGAATTAAAGGCTGATGATCAATGAAGGAATGCCAAAAGGGTCTTGTGTTGAAGCTGGTTGGAAGGGTTTGCATCCAAGGCAGCTACTCACCACTGAATGTCCAACCTTTTCTTCTACCAGTAGAAAAATATGCACTTTCAATGGCATCTTTATTTTATAAACAAGCAATAACTGCATTCTTCCTAACTGCCAGCCACTGTTAAATTCAGGCAATGCCTGAGTAAACTCACCACTGAATGTCCAACCTTTTCTGCTACCAGTAGAAAAATATGCACTTTCAATGGCATCTTTATTTTATAAACAAGCAATAACTTCATTCTTCCTAACTGCCAGCCACTGTAAAATCCAGGCAATGCCTGAGTGAAAAATCATGGTCCTTTGTCCTCTGAGAGCTCACAGTCTAACAAGAGTTCAGTTGTCCACTCACTTATTCATTGATATATTTAACAAATATTTATTAAAAACCTACCACAGAGTTCCTGTCGTGGCTCAGTGGTTAACAAACCTGAACAGTATCCATAAGGACATGGGTTCAGTCCCTGGCCTCGCTCAGTAGGTTAAGGATCCAGCACTGCCATGAGCTGTGGTGTAGACCACAGATGCATCTCAGATCCCACATTGCTGTGGCTGTGGTGTAGGCTGGCAGATACAGTTCCGATTCTACCCCCAGCCTGGGAACCTCCATATGCAGTGGATGCGGCCCTAAAAAGACAAAAGCCAAAAAAACAAAAAACCTATCATGTATCAGGTCAGATGGTGGTGAACCATTGCCCCAGTCCTTGTGCTGATGGAGCTCCCAGACTGTAATCCAGGAAAGCAGAGTGAGAATGAGCCATTAAGAGAGGTATTTATGTGCTATAAAATTGGCCCAAAGAAAGGAGGTAACATCACGCTCAGGTGAGTTAGTGGGGCTTTATTGAGAAAAAAATGAAGATGCAATCCCCAGACAAAAGACGAGGGAAAGATAGTTTAGACAGAGGAAAGAGCACAGGAAAAGCTTTGGAGGCAGGGAGCAGCAAAGTCAGAGATTAGGGTGGAGAGTAAGTGGGACTGGACCACAGTGGGACCTAACGGCCAAGACTAGGACTTTAGATGTGACTCATTAGTCAACCAGGGGACAATGAAGTTCAGAACCACAGTTGTGCCATGACTGTGTATACATCCTGGATAGATTATTGCTTTGAGGGACAAAACTTCTCTGAAGGTTATTTTGCATTGAGTTCACATTGGACAGAAGCCCCTGACATATGTCCCTGCCCCTCCCTGCTTATTCTAGGTTCTAGAGGGCAGCACGGGTCCACACACATTCCCTATAACTGGAGGAGCATCCAAGGTGCCCTCTTGTAGATGAAAGGGCTATTTCCACAAGCAGATGCCCTATTGTCCTCAGAGCCGTAATGTGAAAAATATAAAGATTCTAAGAAAGTCCCCAAATAAGTAATGGTGCAGAGGCACCTTCATGAAAACACAGGCTTGTTAGGCTGCTGTGATGTCCCAGAATTGTTGATGGCTGAATTAGTTTGCAAATGTGAACTCCCAGGACAATGAGCTAATAGCCTCATGAAAACAGCAGCATTACAAGACCTGGCTTCATTTTTATGCCCATCTTCCAGTCACCAAGAGTGACTGAAGTCTGTCTTGGCCAGAAGGTATGTGGATGAGAGTTATTCTCAAAATCAAACAATCCACTAGCTGCCACTGGTCCTGTGCCCTTAGCCCCACATCTTCTTAAGTAGCCCCAAATTGGTCTCATTTCAGGAGTCAGCTTGTACGGTCTGTTTATCCAACACAAACTAACTTTGGATCTTAGACCTCAGCTCTGAGCTTTGAATATATGGCTTTTGCTTAATTCATAAGGATTACACAAGGAATGAGAATTAGGCCAGCTCCCCTGTGCTCCAAAATGACCCTGACGCCACAAGCTGTAACAGGAGAATCCTAGACAAGTTTCTCAGAGACTGCCAATTCCATTTTCTAGTATTTTTCGCAAAGAATTAAAATCCAATGGGGACTTCAGCTAATCTGCTAGAAATCATCTAACCATCTCTCTTTATCTGATTCCACTCTCACCTTACGTTTTAATTCTTTTTTTAAGAACCGTGACAAAGGGAGTTCCCATCGCGGCTCAGTGGTTAACGAACCCAACTAGTAACCATGAGGTTGCGGGTTCGAATCCTGGCCTCACTCAGTGGGTTAAGGATCTGGCCTTGCCGTGAGCTGTGGTGTAGGTCACAGACATAGCTTGGATCTGGCATTGCTGTGGCTGTGGTGTAGACTGGCAGCTACAGCTCTGATTAGACCCCTAGCCTGAGAACCTCTTCATGCCACAGGCGTGGCCCTAAAAAAAGACAAAAAAAAAAAAAAGAACTGGGACAAGGGAGTTCCCATCAGGAGGCAGCGAGAAAGAATCCAACTAGAACAATAAGGTTGCAGATTTGAGCCCTGGCCTCGCTCAGTGGGTTAAGGATCTGGCATTGCTGAGCTGTGGGGTAGGCTGACAGCTGTAGCTCTAATTCAACCCCTAGCCTGAGAACCTCCATATGTCACAGGTGCGGCCCTAAAAAGCAAAGAAAAAAGAACTATGACAAGTCATGATGCAGAGATACTGCACTGTCTCTGCATAGGGGATATCAGCTTCAAAGGCCTGTGATTTATTTATTTACTGTATTGTCTAAGTTCTCCTGTGTTTTCCTGAGTCTCTCTGAAGGAGTGAATTCATTCGTTTCTTCATTCATTCACTTATGTATCCATTCAAAAGTAAATTTATTAAATGCCACTAGATGCAAAGCACTAATTTTTTAGTGCTGGACATATTGTCAAAGACAAGAAAGACAGTGTCTTCATAGCACTTATTTTCTAGAACAGGTATCAGCCTGTGGACCAAATCTATCCCACTGGCTATTTTTGTAAACACAGTTTTTTTTTTATTGGAACACAGTCACACTCACTCAATGCACAAATTATCTATGAAGCTGAGTATTGTGACAGAGATCATATAGCCTGCAAAGCCTAAAACATATCTGGCCCATCCAGAAAACATGTTCCAACCATTGTCCTAACAGATGTGTGAGATAGATAGTAAATAGGTTAAAAAAAAATACACAATATAGAAGATCAAGTATTCATGAACCCTATAAAGATAAAGCAAGGCTGGACGATTGAGAATTATGAGGTACCTTGTGTGGGGAAAACTACAGTAGATAAGCTGGTCAGAGAAGTGTTCTCGGAGGAGGCAGCATCAAGGCCAAGATGGAAGGATGGGAGGAGAAAGACCCAGGGTTATGAGAAGGAACAGAGAGTGCAAACGCCCTGAGGAGCAGAGTTATCTGGAAATTCTAGTTAGCAAAGTCTAGGTGGATGGAGAGGGGCCAAGGAAGAAGAAATATACACGACATTATACACCATAAATGTACTGCCCTGTATGTTTTTCCTTTTTCTGGACTTGATAATGGTAGACTCCAGAAGATAGGAAGAGTGAGGAAAGCAATTCTCAACCATCCTTGGACAATCATTGCTTCTTTTTCCACAGCTTCCATTTATAGATAGTTTCTTCTTGTTTTCATATCATTAGATCAATGACAAAGGATAGAAAAATGCTGAAGTAGGTGGCTCACACTTGCAGCACAGCCATGATAAACTGACTCATAAGTGGACAGCGTGTCATCTCAGTTCTTCCACATGCCACCCACAGGACTCAAAATACAAGACGCTGCTTAGTGTGCTATCGTGAAAAGAAGGTGGTTTGGGATGTCACATGGATGCTTCCTACACTGACAGGCCATTTGCTGTCTCTCAGTCGCAATTTTATAATCTGGCAGCCTCAAAGGGTTGTTATAAAGAATAAATGGCATGACACGTGTGGAAGTGAGCAGCTGGGGTCCTGGGTGCTTCCTGGGTATGATTTTCTTCCTCTCACCTCCTTCCCTCCCTCATTCACTAGGGGCACAGCACAGTTTGTGTTGATTCATGACCGAACTCTGGCTCCCTCAGATCTTTTATCAGTCTGTCTAGCATCCCCAGAGGCAGCCCTGCCTGCCCTCAGTGAAGGGGGTGTTGACATGAGGGATGATCCACGCCAGCTCACACATCCTGCTGACACCAGGAGGAGGCAATGGATTAGCCTTTGAGAACAAACATTTCACTTCTCCCTCCAGAGGCTTCTCTGCCTGAGCCCACCCAGCCTGCTTTCAGACAATGCTCAAATCGCTGCCCAATTTGCTTAACTTGAAGGGAAAAAAAAGTCTTTAGACTGAAATTGATGAATTATTTAACTTTATTCAGGCCTCGGTAGACTCTGAAGCAGCAGTATCAGCATTATTTAGAATCTTGTTAGAAAAGCAGAATCTCAAGTCACACCCCTAACCCCTGGCTCAGAATCTTTACATTCATAAGATCCTCACATGCTCTATATGCATATTAAAGTTAAAGACCACTGGCACAGACCAGGGGCTCTTTTTTTTTTTAAATTGAAATAAAGTTTATTTACAATATGTTAGTTTCAGGTACACAGCAAAGTGATTCAGTTATATATATATAGTATATTGATATAGATTCAGTTATATATATATATATATATAATATATATAGTTTTTCAGATTCTTCTCTCTTATAAATTATTACAAAATACTCAGTTTAATTCCCTATGTGGTACAATAGGTCCTTGTGAGACCAGAGGTTCTTAACTCCATCCCTGGAGTGTTTCACCTTGTCTGGTTTTGTTCACAAGCTTAATGGGTGATTCTCATGTGCAGCCAGGGTTGAGAAATGCTGGCCTGCAAACTTCTCATCTAGGCTGACACTCCCCAAAGTCCCAGCAATGTTAACAGTTAGACACCACATCACAGAGTGAATGCCCCACAGAGTTGGGATTAGATATGTAGCCTCCAAATGCCCAGACTGCATTCATAACTCGGTAACCTCATTGTTCCTTCCTGGGCAGATGGATAAGAATGCAAGTTTACTTTTAATAATGATCGGTAAATTGATTATGGCAGATAGGTTCTGGATCCCTAATCCCAACTCATTGAATCTACCCAAATGAAATCCCCCCCCCTAAAAAAGCTATCTTGCAATACTTGTTCTCAAGTTTATAATGAGAGCAGATAACTTCACGAAATACCTTCACCATAACTTTCCCTCTGAATAAATGTTGATGGATGCCTAATTCTTGTCCCTATAATACTGTGTCTTAAACTAATGTTCTTTCTTCCTCATATGCACCTTTTTCTGCTAGTTTAACTTTGACTCAATCTATCTTCTATGCCCCAAATCAGCAATAGACTTTATGATCTTTTCTATGGTTCCTATAAAAATGGACTTTTTCTTCCTCCAAATATCCCTTTTGGAGCATATGAACTTCTGTGAAGAAGAGTGGCAGAGACAGTGCTCCAAAAATAGCCCAAGTGCCCCATCTCTACCTTCTCCAGCTTACTTGCAACTAGACTGGAGCTGTGTGAGTAGTTCATGCCAACAGACGGGATCATCTTCTGTGCCAATTCTGGCTGAGGCATTTAAGAGGCAGCCAGCTAGCTCCATTTCCCTCTTCATATGAGTAGAAAACTTGGAAGTCAAGTACTTATACGGTAGTGTCACAAAATGAAGTGAAATTAGATCCCTGTGCCATAAGATGGGGGCATCAGCCTCCACGTGTCCATACTGGGCATTGTGTGAGTGAGAAATAAAAGTGCTGTGCTAAACCACTAAGATTGTGGTAGCAAGTTGTGGTGGCAGCAGCTGGCATTGCTTAACCTAACAAGACATCCATGACATTAATGCTTATCAAACTTTAAGGTGCCTATGAATCACCTGGGGATCTGGTCGAAATGTTAAAATTCAGTAGATGAGGGGAGGGACCTGAGATTTTGCATTCCTTACAAGCTTCTGATGATATCAGTGATGCTGGTCCTTGGACAGTAATTTAGTAGCAAGACTCTAAAGCATTCCCCATTGCTCTATAATACTTTCACATATTCTTTCTCTCCCTAACTAGACCATAAGCTCTTGTTGGCATGTATTAGCATCCCTGCCACAAATATATTCAAGACAGTTGAGAAAAATCAGTGAAAATTGCAGAGCACAGCCCTCTGAAAATTCTCTCCTCCATAAAAGCAAAGAGAAAACTGGCATAAATTGGAAAAAATTAACTTTTTTTTTTAAACTCTGGAAATTAATCCAATGCTTGAAGCAATGTGGGGAACATGTATCTCCCCCCACCTCCACCAAAATGGCATAATCTTACTAAAGACAGTGAGCTTTATAACCTTTTAATTTTTCCTAGTCCTACTACCAACTCTCCAGCTCTGTGTTATGTGTTAGCTTTGAAAAAGGACTGACCACTTTCAAATGAAAGTCAATAGCCTAGCAGCCACTAGGGGAGCAGCACAAAGGGGATAAAAGGGTCTATACTTCTTTCAAAGCATCATCCTCAGAGTACTGTTATTATGACCTATGTAGTATATATACTATATAAGTACAGTATCACTTACAAAGATGTCTGCATTTGATGTGGTTCAGAAGTCTAAAACTGAAAATTATTTTCCTTGGGGAGAGTATAAAAAAATAATTACAAGCATGTGATTAACTTGCTGCTTGCTTACAAAGCTTCTTGATGTTGTACATAACAGTTGGGGAAAATGACAGATGAACCAAAAAACCCAAAAGGAAAATCTAGCTAATGAGGTGTCCATAGGAACGTTGCAAAGATCTGATACATTCCTGAGAATCTAGATGGCCACATGCACACCCAGGGAAGTACACACGCCCAAGCAGTATACTTGATCAGCAAAGACCTGAGAAGGTCCTAAATTCTCACCTCTGGCTAAATTTGAGACTTTCCTTGAGTAGGATGTGAAGGCTAATGCAAAGTTTTCAACTGCCTGCCCGAGTGTTGAAATCACAACCTAACATGCACACGGAGCCCCTGTGCAAAAATATGGAGACTTACTATTGGTAGGAACAATTAAGGGAATCTCTATACAATTATTAGATGACCTCTAAGCTAACCAAGGAGAGATTTAAGTGTTCACACATGATCAAGAATATAGCTTTTACAATTTTTTTTTCAAAAAAAAATCGCTAAACAAAAGCAATAACAATGGAAAAAAAAAAAAACAGCATCATCAGCAAACCCTGGGGGTGAGGGGGTGGGGAGAAGTTTGTTTTCAGAGTTGTAGCATTGTATTCTTTAAAATTTAATTTTTTAAGTTAAAAATACTAGATAAATAAAAGAAGGCATAGACAATACACAAGGGAGAAAGCATACAATAAAAAAATATCCCTGAATATGTCCCTTGAACTAACTAGATAAAGACTATAAGTTAGCTGTTTTAAATATTTTTAAAGAGTTAAAAAAAAAACATAGTTAAAGAACTAAAGGAATGTGTAAAAACAATATCTCATCCAGCAGAATATCCAAAAAAGGGCTAACAATTACAAGAAACCAAGTAGAAATTCTGGAGGTGAAAAGTATAATAAAGTAAGAATACACACTAGAATTCTCAAAGAAGATTTTACCTGGCACAAGAAAGAAGCATAGAACTTGAAGATAGGTCAATTGAGATTATCCATTCTGAACAGCAGAAAGAAAAAAAAAAAGAAAGAAAATTAACAGTGCTTCAGAGACGTTGGAAACACTAAAAGATGAGTAATGGATGTTCCAGAGAGAGAAGAGAGACAAATGTGCAGAAAGCACATTTGAAGAAATAATTCATAAAAACTTGCCAAATTTGATTAAAAACTTTAATCTACATATCCAAGAAGCTCAAGTAGCTTCATGTAAAATAACTCAAAGAAATCCACACATAAGTACATCGAAAAGTGTCAAAAGATAAGAAGAGACTCTTGAAAGCAATGAAATATATACAACTCATCAGATAAACACCTGATTTCTCACCAGAAACCCTGGTGGCCAGAAGGCAGTGAGATAACATATTCAAGGTACAGAAAAAAAACCAATATATCTCAGTATATCAACCAAGCATTTTATTGAATTCTCTCAAGCAAAACTATCCCACAAAAGTTAAGAACAAATTAAGACATTTCTAGATAAACAAAAACTAAGAGAACATGCTGCTAGCAACTATGACTTACAAGTACAATAACTGAATGACATGAAAACAAAATACAAAAAGAAATTTAAATAAGAAGGTAGGATGAAAGAAGGAAGAACTGAGGATAATAGGAATATTCTGTTTTTGATAAGGAACACAACTGCACTTCTATAAGTTCCCTGATTAAGTCTTGTTTTTCAGATTTTTCATATGCTATTCCCTCTCCCGGGACATTCTTTCCACTCTGGTCTGACCCCAGGAAAGCTTCACTACTTAAGCTCAAAATCTAATCTGACTGCAGTAAGAAGCATTCCTACCTCCCCCAGGCACAGCATCTCTCATTTTTCTGTGGTCACAGCACTTAGCATCAGTTAGCAGTGGATCCACATTTTCATTTTTTTACATGCAGTAAAGTATACAAATGCTAAGGGTAGAACTCAATGAATTTTTTCATACTTATATGGTCATGTGACTGCACCCAAGGAAGAGACATTTCTAGCCACCTAGAAGTATGCCTCATGCCCTCTAGCCAGACAATTAAAGATACTCACCATTCTCACTTCTCTCTGATAGATCAGTTGTGCTTGTTTTTGAACTTCCTATCCTTGGAATCAAGTCATGCAATCAGAGTTCTTTCCTGACTGGGTTTTTTTTTTTTTAATTCAACATTAGGTTTGTGAAATTAATCTATGTACTTGTGTGTAGTGGTCATTGTTCATTGCTATATAGTATTCCACTGTGTGATTATATCATAATATATTTATCCATTCAAATGTTGATGGATATGTAGGTGTGTTTCCATTCAGGGGCTGTCGTGAATAAAGCTTTTAGGAAGCTAAAAGGATATTAGCCTTTTAGTAAACATTTCTGTTGGGTATAAACTCAGGTGTGGAAGTATCATATTATTGCATATAAATGTTTAGCTTTAATAAATCAAAACACTTTTCCAAGTTGACTCGCCAGTTCTACAAAGTACAGAACAATGTGTGAGAGCATGGAGCTGTGTTTTCATTGCCTGTCCACATTCCTATCACCCCACTACCCTACTGGCATGGATAGTACCCTTTCACCTGAGTCCCCAGTATACTGTCTGACATGGAGGAAATATGATATGCCTAAAGGACCCACTCCAGGGACCAGAAAATCTTTTCTGTAAAGAGTCAGGTAGTAAATGTTTTAGGCTCTACAGGTCATACAGTCTCTGTCATAACTCCTGAACTCTGCCACTTACCACTACAGCAGCCATAAATAATAGGTAAACAAATGAATGTATCTGTGTTCTAATGAAACTTTATAAAAACAGGGGCTATGTCAGATTTGGCCAGCGGCCTCTAATTACCCCTGTGCTATGCAAACCTCAATCCTATCCTCCTCATTTCTGTGACCTCATCTCCTACTACCATTCCCCTCACTCACCCCATACAGTCACACTGGCCACCAGAACACCCCCATCCCAAAGCCTTCTCATCTCTGGACCCTCTGTGATGCTCTTTCATCATATTTTCCCTGAATGAAAACCTCACCTCACCTCCTTTAGCTCGTCAGTCAAGTGTGCATAATTTCAATGATTTCCCATCTTTCTCCCCTGGTTTATTTTTCTCCATAGTACTTACTCCCCATATAACCTATTTTACTTACTATTTCATGTCCTATCTGACTCTCCATCATCACTCTTCCTGACCCCACACACATGTATGTAAGAACAGGGACTTCTGACATTTTTCCTTCAGGGATGCATCCCCAACGCCTGAAACAGGATTTAATACATAGCAGACGCTTCATATGTATTTGCTGCATATTTGCAAGCACAAGGAGTTTCTGGCCCCAGGGCCCATGGGAAGAAAGTCTACCATTACAGTGGTCACTCTAATCCACCTGACTGCTGTAGGTCCCAGCGCTTCCCATCACGTTCATGAAGTCATGAAGCTTGAGCATCCAGAGAGAATAAGCATCAGAGAGAAGGAGCACAGGGACTGAGAAATGGTCCCCACCACAGAGGACAGGCTCAGCAGAGGCAGGCAACGAGACAGAAGTTAGCCACCGCAATTAGATGCAGATTTCCATGGGTTATTATGCAATAATACTGTACTTATGTTGAGATGGAACAGCCATGTGATGTGCCAGAAAAGACCTAAATAATTATGTATTTATGCTATAATTATAGAGTGCCAAATTACAGAAATTAAAGTGGAAAACAATAACGCTGCTAATGAAACCTTGTTTTCACTTGAGGTGGTCTTTCCAAACAGGTCAAAGTGCTTTAGACTGTTTCCCAAAAGTCACTCTCCCCCAAGAAAAGAGACCTATGGGCAAGTTTAATCCCCATTTAGCAGAAGGGCCAACCGAGTTACAGGGTTAACACAGCAGCTTTTAGACCACATTGTGTTGTTAATGAGAAAAGTCAGGACTAAAATTCCAGCCAATTTATTCCTTCCATTGGCCCCTAGGCTGTTCTGGCCCCCAACACTCCTCCTGGGGAAAATCCATTGTTCTAATCCTCAAGGGCTTCTGAGAAGCAAGGTTCTAGTCTCTGAAAACCACTGCATGGTGTCCATCTAATTACAATTTCATATAATAAGCAATCCATTGAGAAAGCATTTGGCTTTTCAGGGGAATCTATCATCCCGTGAGAAATTGAGAGACCAAAGATTCCCCATGGAAATAAATTAGGACAATGTCAGCCTCTCCTCTACCCATTACCTGGGCCAGGTAATCTCATGAAACAGTTCCTATCCACCCCATTCAGGGCAGAAGAGCTAGAGAAACTTTTCTGAAACACAAGGTAAAAATAACATGTATGGTGTAGGTACAATACTCTAGTTTTACTTCTCTCTCTTGTTTTAGCATTGTTCAGAAAGTATTATTGTCCTTGTTTGTAGAAACTAGGGAAATTGAGACTCAGACAGGTCCAAAAATGTGCTCCAATACCACACATCTGAATAGGAGCAGAGTGGGGAATCAAACCAAAGTCTTATTGGTCTAGAACACCAGAGTCATGGTATATTCTTGGCTGTGAGTAGAAATGATTAACGGCAAACCACTGACTTCTTAGGGAAAGACACCGCTAGCTCGAAACCCCACTACATCTCAGGATAATTGTGTGACTAATAATGATCTTAATCATTATCATCTCCTTTATATATTGATTTTTTAACATTTTCAATGAGCTAAAATTCAATGCCATACAGCTCACCCATTTAAAGTGTACAAATCAATGGGTTTTAGTACATTCATGGAGCTTTGCGACCGTGACCATGATCTAAGTTAAGAACATTTTCATCACCCGAGGGAACCCCTGAACACCTCAGTACTCCTCACTCCTCCCACAACCTCTAGCCCTAACTAGGCAACTACAAATCTACTATCTGTTTTTAAAGATTTGCCTATTCTGGCCATTTCATGTAAATGGAATCATATAACATGTAGTGTTTTCTGACTGACCTCTTTGACATAGTATAACATTGTGGAATATATCAGCATTGCCACATAATATTCCTTTGTACACATATCACACTTTTTGTTCATCTGTTCATCATCAAACATTTAGGTCACTTTTGGTCACTGAGAATAATGCTGCTGTGAACATTTATAAATAGTTTTGGTGTAAAAACGTTTTATTTCTTCTAAATGTCCTGGAGAGGAATTGTTGGATAATATGGTAACTCTGTGTTTCATTTTTTGAGAAACTGCCAAACTGTTTTCCAAAGGGGCTGCGCCATTTTCCATTTCCACCAGCAGCATATGAGGGGCCCAGTTTCTTCCCAGCCTCACCAAAACCTGTTACTGTCTTTTTGATTACAGTCATCCTGATGGATGTGAAGTAGGATCTCATTTAGGTTTTTACTGGCATTTCTCGAATGACTAGTGATGGTGAGATCTTTTGATACGTTTATTGGCCACTTGTATATCTTCTTTTGAGAATGCTTATTCAGACCCTTTTCCCATTTTCAATCAGGTTATCTTTTATTATTGAATTATAAGATATATATTTTTTCCTGCACATAAGCTTCTATCAGATATGGGGTTTGCGAATATTTTATCGCATTCTGCGGGTTGTGTTTCCACTCTTGAGAGTGTCATTTAACATGCAAAAGTTTTTAATTTTGATAAGGTCTAATTTATCTGTTTTTCTTTTCTTGCTAATACTTGTGCTATTGTACCTAAGAAATAATTGCCTAACCCAAGGTTACTAAGATTTACTCTGTTTTCTTCTAACAGTTGTATAGTGTCAGTGCTTACACTTATTTGTTTATGCATTTTGAGTTAATTTTTGTGTATCACATAAGGTACAGTCCCAAGCTCATTCTTTTGCATGTGGATATCCTGTTGTCTCAATACAATTTGTTGAAAAAAATGAAGCCTTCCTCTATTGAATTGTCTTGGCAGCCTTGTAAAAAAAAAAAAAATCAATAGCCATAGATGTATGGTTTATTTCTGGACTATCAATTATATTCCATTGATCTTTATGTCACTATCACACTGTTTTGATTTCCATAATAAGTTTTGAAATCATGAAGTGTGACACCTCCAGCTTTGTTCTTTTTCTAGATTATTTTGGATATTCTGGTTCCCTTGCAATTCCATATGTACTTTAAAATCAGCATGTCAATTTCTGCAAAAATAGCCAGTTGAGATTTTGATAAGGATTACGCTAAATTTGTAGAAAAATTTGGAGAAAAGTGGCATTCTAACCATATTAAATCTTCTGAGCCATGAGCACAGGATGTTTCTCCATTTAGTCACATTTTTAAAAATTCCTTTTCAACAATGCTTTATCATTTTAAGTTTGAACATCTTTTGTTAAATTTATTCCTAAATATTTTATCCTTTTTGATGCCATTGTAATTGGAATTGTTTTAATTTTATTTTTGGATTGTTCATTGTTAGTATATAGAAATACAATTGATTTTTTTATATATTGATCTTGATCCTGCAACCTTGCTGAATTTATTTATGAGAACTTGTACTTTCATATTGATTTTTGTTTAAAAATTACTTTAACATTCTTCATCTCATTTGAAGTTGGAGCTATAGAGGAAAGAATACATTAGCCCCCTAATGCTTTTGTATTTCCAACAAAGAATCTGAGACCCACAGAGGGGGAGTAACTGGTCCAAAGACACACAGTAATAGACCAGAGACTGAAAAGTCCATCTTAGGGATAATAGTTGGAGCTATGGGAACTGATGAGCCCACACAGAGAAAAAAAGTCTAAGGAGAAAGTCTGGGAGAAAAGAGAAGAATAAATCCAAGCAATAGAGAAGAAGAGTCATACTCAGAGAAGTAGGAAGAGAATCAGAATGGACTAATTACTGTAGGGGGATGGGTGGAGACAGGGGCAGAAAGACTTGGGATCAAAGGAGCTGAGCTCATGCTGACACCCTGGGCACCTCGTCACTTACCTCTCAAAGAATTCACATCTTTACCAACAAATAATATGTATACTATGTGCTTTGAAAGGACATGGTGAGAATTACATGCGCTCATGTTTGTGAAAGCACTGTATGCAAAGCAGAAGTTTCAACCAATACCAATCACTGTTATTGGAATGAATATTATATAAGTGACCAATAGTTTTTCAGCTAGGAAAGGGAACTGGATATGAATATTATAATTGCAGCATGCAGAAGTCCCCAGGAGAGCAGGTTTAGAACAGTTGGTGAAGCAGTAGCCAGAAAGGGGTTAATAAACAAGTGGGCAATGTTGACACGGAAGCCTAAACCTACTACTCTTTTGAGAATTTGGAAGGTAAGAGCAAAGGGAGCATCTAAATGGAAGCATAAGGAGTTTTACTTGTTTGGGGAAGTTGGCCCTTCACCCTTTCTTTTTTTTTTTTTTTTAATGGCCAGAGCTGCAGCATATGGAAGTTCCCGGGCCAAGGGTTGAATCAGAGGTGCAGCTGCAGGTCTACGCCATCGCCACAGCAACACCGGATCTGAGCTGCACCTGCAACCTACACTGCAATCCATGTGGCAACAACAGGTCCACAACCCACTTAGTGAGGCCAAGGATCAAACCGGCATTCACACAGGTATAATGTTGGGTTCTTAACCCACTGAGCCACAACAGGAATTCTGCCCTTCCTTTTTCAATTTAGGGTGGGGAGATAGGAGCAGTTTCAGAACTAAAAGAGGAGGCAAGAAAGAGAGGGAGAAGTAGCTGGGAGAGAAAAGCAATTCTGAAAAGAAAGGTTAAGCTTTGGCAAGGAGGGGACGCTTCTTCTGGGAAGCATGCCAGGGAAGAGAGAGAAGATGAAGAGATGGAGCAATGCTGATATGGATGGAGAGCCAATGTATAACAAATGCAAGCTTGACACCAGGCGCACGATTCACTTCATGCATGTCAACTATTCCATATTCATTAACATACAATACCTGACACAGACAGGCAGCAGAGGGAACCCTTGGGGGAATAAAGGAGGTCTGTGAGCCCACCATGGGTGTAAGCAAGATAGGGCAGGGAGTCCCTGGGGAAAGGGAACCAGAAATGGCTTTCTTGACAAAAGAGAAGCCATTTTTGGCCTAAGCCATTTAGTGATCTAAACCTGGCCACAATGCTTGCCCTTGAACAGGTCTCAGTGATTAATGATCTTAAGGGAAATGAAGGAATGCAAGAAAGGGAGAGCAGTCAAGAAACAATATTTCAAGGATAAAATGGAGTCCTGGTCCCTCCTCAGGGGATGTATATCACAACCCAGTACACGTCTTTGAGATCTGCAGGAGCTGAGGCTCCCACCCAGTGGAGGAGGGAGTAATGATGTGGACCTTTGTGGATTTCAATCAACTAAAGCTGGACCCTGTTGACCTTTGCTCCAAACCTACACTAAATTCTATTCAGCTCAAGCCCTGTCATGAATATGCATATACCACTCAAACCCTTTCATAAATATGCCCGTACATGTAGCTTAAAAATTCCCCAATTTGGCTATTCAGAGAGACACTGCTTTTAGGAACAATCCCCAATGTTCCCCTTACTTGCTGCAAATAATAAACTCTTGCTTCTCCAGAACTTTGGCTTGGTTTTATCTTTTTGGCTGGATACTCACCAAGAGGCAAACCCAGGTTTCAGGAAACATGGGGATTTAATTGTGATCTATGTCAATCCTGATCTTTAAATGAAACTGATCCAGCTACATACACACTGCCTTCATGGAAGCTAATGAAAACCCTTCACAGACCAGCCTCAGCCCAACCCCACTGCCGACAGTGTCTGGAACACACTCTGCTAGGACTTGCCCAAGGTCACTGCTTTGTCCCTTTCAGAGGCTGATTTTTTTCTTGTCTCTCACATCCTTGGTTTCTGTGGTTTTCATCCTTAAAGTGTGACTTATATACACTCCTGGCCTTTCCCTCTCCTCACTGCTCTAGAAAATCCATCCTTTACCACTTTGGTGCCTAGGACCTTATTCTAGCACTATCCGCCTCTGCCAAGAGATGGAAGGTTTGATGTTATAAAAGCAATAAAAGAAAAATAATGATAGCTAACAGTCCACCTAGAACAGGAATTTAAGTCTTACTTGCACAATATCACCCTTAAAGTACCGAAAACTCAAACAGCAGGTAACTTCAGCTTAAGAAGCGAGTCACATGGAGGTTATGGCAAACTCAGGTCCTCCACATCTAAAAGGGGCAACAACCCCCTCCTCCCCTCCAGCCAATGGTCACCATGGAGAAATGCAGGGGAATCCTTGCACAAGGTAAGAAAAGCTTCCAATTTTTCCTATGTGGCAGAAATTTCAGCTGTTTGAGGTGAATTCTCCCAATCTATAAATGTAAGCAGTTAATTTGGGAAATCTTAAACACTGTATACATCATGCAGATAAATCCTGTCTGCAAATCACACATGGCCCTCAGCTAGCAGTTTGCACCGCACCCACCAGTCCTTATAATAACAGCATCTTGAAGGCCCTGGCTTTCAGGAAAAAGTGGCTCCTGCACACACTCTTCCAGGTAGGTATCTACCTCATCTGGCTTTCACTCTGAAGTAGGGTCAGCAAAGCAAGGCTAGTGAGTCAGATCAGCCCCATTGACCAAAACCAGCCTGTGGCCAGTTTTTATAAATAAAGTTTTATTGGAACATAGCCCTGATCATTCATCTCCCTCTTGTCCACAGCTACTTTCCCATTACAATGCAGAGCTAAGTTGTTGCCATGGAGACTATAAGGCTCACAAAGGCTACAGTATTTTCTATGTGGCTCTTTACAGGAAGTTTGCTGGCCCCATCTCTAAAGCAAAGAAAGTTCCTAACAGGCCCCAGGATTGCATAGCTTTACTCTTCGGGATTCCCCCTGGGATTATATCCTGGGGTTATACCTTGCAGGAGCCCTGGCTAAAACAATAAGCCTGCTGCTTTGCCCTCATTTTCTGGAGCTATTCAACAAATGAGGACCAGGGACACAGGAAGCAGCTCCTTAGAGCAGAAACAGAAGGCGTTTGGAAATAGGAGACTCCATTAGCAACTCTGTGACCTTGAGCAAGTCACTTAACCTCTCTAAGCTTCCAGAGGATAATCTTTACAACCAGAAGGAATTTGAACCTTGGGGTTTTGTCTTGAGGATTAAATTGGATTTACACATAAAAGTGTTCAAACACAGCTCCTAATATCTATGAGCTGCTCCAATAACATCAGTCACAAAGTCAAAATGTCATCAAGGCACTTTGAACACTGCAGTTCCAAGGATCTAACAAGCAGCCAGGTGGACTTGATGGCAAAATTTAGGACTAGATGGAGAATTCTGATCCTACTCATGGAAACACATCCCCAGAAAGGTCCTCTGGGGTCCGTGACAGTGCAGAGGACACCCACAGCACACATCCTGGTAGCCTACACTCCTGCCCAGGTCATCCTGGTACATCTTCCCAAAAGTCAGAAGTCTAGGGAGTCTATTTTAAACACTTCAAATTCTCTTTCAATATCATGAAAATTGGCCAAATTTGTAATTCTGAAATGAGCCTTTGGGCATCCATCATCCTCGATGTCACAGCCAAGGGCCATGTGCACACTTCCTGAAACTTAATTGACAAAGATCTGGGGAAGATGTTTCTTATCTGGACCAGCTCTGAGTGAGAGCCATTCAAGGAAGCAAGATAATCAGGATGGGTGAATGACCCAAGGAGCAAATGAACAGAGGCCACCACAAGCTCAGTCTAGCCTCCCAGAATTCTGTCCCCAGCCTCATCAGAGATGGCATGGCTCCCACCTCCTCTGTGGCTAAGTCCCTGCATCTGCATGAAAGAGCCACCAGCAGTGTGGCCCAGGAATAAGGCATCTCTGGTCCTAGACCTGAGACATGGGAGTCCATGTCTCCAGAACGCTGTGAGAAAATCATTCTTAGCTAAAAGGGAATCTTAGGCAGTTCCCATTGTGATACAATGGAAATGAATCCAACTAGTATCCATGAGGATGTGGGTTCCATTCCTGGCCTGGCTCAGTGGGTCAGGGATCCTGTATTACTATGAGCTGTAGCATAGGTCACAAATGTGGCTCGGATCCTGAGTTGCTGCAGCTGTGGTGTAGGCCGGCAGCTGTAGCTCCCATTCGACCCCTAGCCTGGGAACTTCCATATGCCACAGGCGCGGCCCTAAAAAGCAAAAAATAAATAAATAAATAAATAAATGAAAGGGACTCTTAGAACCAAAGAATACTCTGCAAAAGTGGTAACTGAGCAGCCCTGAGCAATCTATGACCTTCATTTCCTCTTCACCAATTTCCTCCCGGCCTTTGGTGACACCAGGTTTATTTCCCCCATGCAAATGGCTTGTTCTCTGTCACATCTGATCTTACTCAAGGACTCAGGAGGCTTTCCACCTAATTAAAACCCCAGATTATTTATGCAGCCTCTTCAGTGGTTCTCATTCTTCCCCTAGACTATTGCTCCCCTTATTTACATTAATGCAAATCAAAGAGGCCCCTGAATACTGAAGAGTTGAATCCTCCAACACTGGCCTCTGCCCACTGTTCTACACATTTGTCCACCTTAATCTGCCTTCAGCCCCACTCAGATCGTGTCTTCCTCTGCCCCAGCACACACTTCCCTTTGCCTTAAGAAAAGTGTCCCCCGGTTTGGTATAATATTTCAAATCATTTCCCTTGTTCAGCTTGCCTTTGCATTTTATTTCCCCACTTATGATACATCAGCTGATCTCCAAAATAAACTCGCATTTCCCACCCCTATAGTTTTGCTCTCAAGGTTTCCTTGGCCTGGAATTCCTAATACTCCTCTCCTCCCTCTATTTCTACCTGCAAAAATTCTGCCAACTCCCAAAGCAGCTCACAAGCCATCTCTTCCCCAAAATCTTTCCTGTACCCCTGGATGGGAACTACCTGTCCTGCTCTGGTCTGAGTGTGCCCAGCGTCTTTTATCTCCCATGGGGCTCTCTACACATTTGGTCATTTTCAGTCATTTCTTGGGTATATCTGTTCCCTCCCTTGCTCATTAATAGCTGCTTCATGACAGGACTTGTTCTTGGCCACCTTTGTGTAGCTACATATGGTTATGGTGTCAAACAGTGGAATGAGGATGGGCCTTGGAATACAAGACACTTGGATTCAAATCATATTTCCACCACTTCCAGAAATTTGGAGAGGTCACTTACCTATGTAAGCCTATTGCCTCAGCAAAATAAGAATAGGAATGTCTACTTCACTGTGTAGGTGTTTAGTTAAAATCCCACGCCAGGCATCTAGTGTATATTTCTCAACTGTCTTTTCGCATCACTCTCCCCCCATCCCAACCACACGTGCTTCCTATTGTGTACATATCCTCTCAGTGCTCTTTCTATTCTAATGGGGTTCCCTATCCTTTCTCCAGGCACTGAGTGAATTTTCCTGGACATCAAGGGCAATACCCTCTGTGTTCTGGAGGCTTCCTCTCCTACCTTTATGAAAACTTGGGGCATCTTTTGACTTGGTCCAAACAATAGGTTTGTCAAGGGGTAGATGAAAGGGTGTTGGCAGGACTGTGGAATGCTTATCAGGAGGACATTTATTTTTAAAAAAAATATTTGTTCTACACAACCCAGATGATCATTTTACCTTTAGAGAACGAGCACAAGAACAACACTGAGGACAAGGTCTTGGGATTTGACTCTAAATGATGTCCCCTTTCATCACGTCCTCCTCCAGGTCAGTGTCTCCATGACTCACCTGTGCTGCTCTAGGTGCAAACTCCCCAGCCTGGCCCTCAGGGCCCTGCTTGGTAAAGCCTCTTCCTGCCACTCTGAAACTGACAGCACTAACAGCCTGAGCATAGCCAGAACACAGACTGGGACTTAAACCCATGTGCCGGGACTCGAACCCAACCTAAAGCCAGACTGGGACATAAACCCGCAGTTTTACATTTGAATTACTCACCCTGTGTCTGGGCTCACTAAGGTTCAGGTTCCTTATGTCTTCACGCAGAAGGAATTCAGCAAGAGACAAAGCAATATGCAAAAAACAGACCCATCAGGATAGGATGCTTGTGAGCGATACAAGCGGGCAGACAAGGAAGCTGTACCTGAGGATCTGGTGGGCCACAGTTATATCATCCAAAGGCCCGCCTCTTCCCGTCTGGGAGTCATAGCTCCTCCTTAGTATCCGGTAAGGTGTGTATTCAAATCAGCTGAAGGGCAGTCTTCAAACTCTTGCCCTTGGTCTGAATCTGAATGCAGGCCTCATCCCAACCCCCACCCAATGACCTGAGGCAATTCTCACACCTCCACTAGTTAAGAAAGGCTGCCTTGTTCTGACAGCTTTCTTGAACTTACAGTGGTCTCCCAACATCCCCCAGGTTTCCCTCTTTATCTATGATCCCCTATTGGGACTTCCACAACCACCTGCGCCTACTCTAACCCTATCAACTCCACAGATATCCCTATGTTTACCCCACACTTAAGCCAGAATTGTCTGAGCACTTTCATTTCAAAGCCCCACTGGTTCAAGGCTGGGGCATTTCAAAAGGCCAGGAAGGACAGAATATATAATGAGTATTAGAAGCACAAGAATAAGGACATGGGTGTCTCTGGTGCTGGGTGTTAAATCTCCAATCTCCTTTCTTCCCCCTGAAAAACACAGCTCAGCATCTGCAGAACTCAAAAAGGTCATAATAAACCTGGGAAGAGAAAAGACTGGAGAGAACTGCTCATTCTCATAGGCAGCAGACACGCCACGGGGACCTACTCTGGACCAGGCACTACATCATCTCTGGGGCTTTAAAGAGACTCCTGCTCTGGAGGACAGTCAGTATGGCAGAAGAGACCCAAACAGGGGGCATCCTCAGAAAACAGGTGGATGAAACATTGTGGATGCTGCAATAAAGCCCCATAGAGCCAGAAACCGCTTTCCCTCATTTGAGATCCAGGACCTCCCAACCTAAAGAGATCCACGCAGAAGCTTCACCAGTAGAGGCAGGGAGAGGCTTCTGGATCAGCTGAGAATGCCCTGCGTGACCCCTTGTCTACGTCTTTCACACTTAAAGGGCATCAACGTCCATGAGCAGCTTCCTTCACTGACTGAATTCAGAGGCTAGGCACTTCATCCAGACCGTGGTCCTGCACCAGCAGCATCAGCATCAGCTGGGAACATGTTAAACATGCAAACACTAGGGCTCACTTCAGATCTACAGAGTCAGATGCTCTAGGGTGGGACCCGGCAATCTCGGTTTTCACAGCCTCCCAGGTGAATGTCATTCTGATACATCCTAGAATTTGGGAAAGATAGGTCTAAGTAGAAGGAGGACTCTAGAGTGACCCCAGTGTCCAGAGATGCAGTCAATGGTCTTAACTGTCTCTCTCTTTCTGTGGTGACCTTCAAGAGACATCACAGAGACCCTGACCTTTTTCAGATCTCACACTGTTTCCCATCTACTGTCTCCTCATCAGTGAACCAAGTCCTTTGATCAGACACAATGTCTAGGATTTTCTCAAATATGCTCGATGACTTTCACTGTACGCAGGCGCCTATGTACACAATGCATTCAGTCAGGGCAAGGAAGAGGGCAGAGATGAGAGGAAAAAGATCTTTCTCCCCATGAAGAAACTTCCAGCAAGTTCCCAGAGATGTCACAGGCTGATGCACCTGAGGACCACAGCACTGAGCTATCCTGAAGTAAAAATTGCCAAAGGTGTGATATCCAGCCATCTGTGAGTCTGCTTCAGTGTCTGGAGCCCTTGTTATCCTCCTGTGCACAGAAAGGGATGGGATTAGCCTGCTCTGAGGGCAAGTCTGTGATCAATTTACTGCCATACCGGAGGCAGTTTCAGAAGTGATCCCTGCCAGCCCCTGCCAACCATGACTGCTGTCTAGCCCGGCCCGCTTGCCATGGCTTCTGCCCAAAGGGCATCTGTCTAACCACACAGCCCATGAAAGCACCACACAGGGTGGGGAGGGGTGATCACTTCTCCCTCTGGGCAGCAGGAATGATGCTGATGAGACTTCACTGGGAAAGCACAGCCTGGAATCCTGTGTGCCAGCTTCTGTCTGTGCAGAACACAACACAGCGACCTGACTTTCCTTGGAGGGAGCAGGAAGGCGGGGAGAGGTGTAAATGAGACGGTAATGAAACAGCTTCCTCCCTACCTCTTAGCAGCTTCCAGGGAGAGAGACAGGAAACCTGTGAATTGCAGGCTGAGCAAGCAGTCTGCTCTGTTCTGGACCCAATTGCTGACAAGCAGTAAGTGGAATTCAGAATATTCTGTGTCTGTATGCCTGGGAGTCTCCTGGTTGCGGGGGGCAGTGCTAAAGTCCTGGTGCAGAAAGGATGAGGGGAGTTAATAATAACCATGGCATCAATGATGATGATGATGATGATAGCATCTGACAGTACGTGCCTATGCTGCGTAGTATATACTAAAGTTTTCATAAGCATTAGCTCATTTAATCTTTACAAGAGCCCTTGAGAGAGATAGTTATTACTTTTATCTCTGTTTTACAGACAGCAAACTAAGGCTCATAGAGCTTGAGTAACTTGTCCACTATTTGTGCTGGAGCTGGGATTTACACTTATACAGTGGCCAGACACTCTATAAAGACCGATAGAATGAATGAATGAATGGGCTCTGACAGTGAGAATCTGTTCCAGCCCTGGCACTGATTTGTGCTTCAGCCTCAGACAAACCATCTACCTTCCTTTTTCCTTTTTCCATCCAGAATAGTTTTCACACGAGTTATTCTAAGAATGGAAAGTCCAAATAAACGGCTGCCCTTGCATATGCAATACCTTCTCATGACTGCTTCATCCCTCTGCCCTGCTGACTTGGACTGGCCCTAAACATTCTGTAGGACTCACTCAGAGTTGCCGTCTATTTGAGAAACCTTTCCTAGCACCCCTGTGACAGGCTCATTCCTCCCTGGCTTGTCCACTCTGCCCAGCTCATTGCATGATCAGACTAGGAACTCGGAATCGGAGCTAGGGTCAAATCGGAGCTGTAGCTGCCATCCTACACCACTGCCACAGCAATGCCAGATCCAAGCTGTATCTGTGATCTACACCACAGCTCACAGCAATGCCAGATCCATAACCCACTGAGCAGGGCCAGGGATAGGTAGAACCCACATCCTTCTTAACCTGCTGAGCCACAACGGGAACTTTGTGGAGACAGTTCTGTGCATTGCAGGGTGGTTGACAACACCCTTGGCCTCTGCCCACTAGATGCCAACACTCCTCCCTTCCCCTAGTTGTGACAAATACGTCCACAGACAAGGCCAAAATCACTTCCAGTGGCAAATGATAACTTTGGTGTTATTATTGGTTACTTTGTATGGCATTTGCGTTTTATGGTGCTTCGGTTAGATCTGGGTTTTGGGAGCAGTGGAGATAGGTTCAAAAAGTTGTATGCAAGCCATTATTCCAGCGGCCTTTCCCTGAGATCCAGACTGACCCCAAAGACAAGGTAAATATTAGGGACCTTGAGAACTGATTGTTATGCCTCATTTCAGAGACAGCAAATTTGAGATTGAACATAAGAGGAGGCTCCCTGTGGAAATGATGCCAGGCCACAGAACCAAACATAGATCAAGAAAATGGATTTGGACGAAGCAGCCTTAAGGAAGGTGACTATAGTTGAGCAATGTCCAGCCTCAGAGATCAGGCTTCAAGGGGGAATGGAGGGGATCCAAAGGCAGAAATCTCCCCCAAACATCAGCAGGGGCCCCAGGCAAGGATTCAGTAGGGAAGAGAAGGCAAGCACACGGTGGTTGCGGACATGAGCCTCAAGGTCCCCACGATTGGCAGTCAACATGATGAACCACTGGCTTTTTCTCTTCCCATGCCCAGGCACAGAGCTCAGTCCCTGGGGTGAGGACATGGCCCCAGCTGGGAAAGCTGCTTCCTCTGCCAGCTCTTCACCCAGACACGGCAGCCCCTCCCTCAATAACTCACTCTTGAAGTTGGAGCGCTGACTGTCCCAGAAGTTAAAATGGTTTTATTTCTGTCCTTCTTATTTGCAACCACGTAATCTAGATCCTTCAGCAAGTGCCCCACCCTGGAAACAAGGGTTTGTTTCATAACACAGTCTGGGGCTGCTCCAGCAGCGTCCTGCTGAGGCCGACGAGGCTCTTTCCAAGGCTAACTTCGGTAACACGCGGGCGCTACAGCACTCCGTGTACAAGAGGAACCACCAAGGCGGCATCTACACCGACGCCAAGCCCAGGGATGAAAACCAGAAGGAACAAGCAGCGACGCAGAGATCCAGGAGTTCCGGAACCCAAATTTCAAACCTCCAGATGTTTGGAACTTGCTCGTTGACAGGGCTGCAAGCAGTGCTGATTTCATGCAGATGTGGATATCAGGTAGTGTCAGTTTCAGTTACCAAGCAGGGACTGGTGCTCACGCACGTGTACACACACACACACACACCCCTCATAAACACATGAGTACGCTCAGTAAAGGCGAGTATTTCAGGAGCTACCTGGTTCATCAGACACAGACAATGCCTTCATTAATCCACTGCACAGTAACCACCTCTGTACAGATGGTAAAGATGATTCTGAAGTGTTGCCAGAATTCAGAAGTCACTCCACGTCTGAAAAAGTATCTCTACTTCCTCCATTTTTGATACCCTGCCTTGAAAAGTGGGGAAGAAGAGAGTTCCTTGAAGGCTTACTTTCAGCCATGTTTGCTCAGAATTGATGCTGAAAGAAAACATTAAAAAAAAAAAATGTGCCACTGAAAACAAGGGTTATTTCAGAAGCTAGGGCTCAAAGTACCACATGTGGTGTGTGTTATGTTTAGACTTGAGCTTTCTGACTAGCTCTGCCTGCTGACTCTCAATACAGAGTTAGAGGGGAAGAGTCTGCAAACAGCATATCAGAGAAATAGATGAGGGGAAAGAAAGTCTGGAGAAAAAAAAAAAAAAAGGACTTCCTTGTCCTAAACTCTTTAGTAAAAAGCAAAGTTTAAAAGGTAGACCCAAACTTTCTCTACCTTCAAAAGGAAATGAGTGCACGAATTAGAGACACCAGCTCAGGTGATAAAAAAGGCAGGAGCAAAGGATGAAGAGCGAGAATAAAAAGCTGAGATAGGAAACTTATTTTCTAAATTTGTCTTTAAGTAGATGGACAGAGCAATTAGGAAGTAATGAAATCCCTACCTAAATTGCTATTGTCAAAAAACAGGTAAGAAAAAGCCTAGGAAATATGAATGTATACAAATCAGTATATTCTGATGACACGATTCCTGGAGTATTAAGGAAATTGGCTAATGTCCTGAACCACTTACAGGGATCAGAGTTACAAATTATTAAAAAACCATGAAGAATTGGGAAGCTGGCCCAAGGCAGGGGAAAAGGGGTGATAAAGAAAAAAAAAGTGGTAAGAAAACACCGAATTGTTAAAGGGGCCGTAGCTGAAATCACTCGCCAGACTTTCTCACAACCATATTTCAGTTTTATGCCATCATTTGGGGCAAAGAGAATTCAGCCTAAAGTAGACAGGAAAGTGAGATGCAAATATACATCATCATGGGGATTTTAACAATCGAGGAAGAGGCTGTCTTTTTTTTTTCTCCCCCAACAACATACGTTTCAGGGCTTTTGAAAATAGGTCATTGAGACTTCTGTTTGGAACTTACATGTAATTGCTTTAAGTTTACATTAGCAATATGACCTCCAAAACTTTGAGGACTCTGGAGAAGCAAATCCACCAGTGGCATTGAAATGACAAAAGATCATCTCAAAGGCACAACTTCTCAGAATGTGCTTCTGGAATAGTGAGCTCAGATCAGGCCACCTCATTCCCTGAAGGAGGAAGATTTTTATCACAATCACAATTCAAATAAGACAAATGGAAGAAAGTCTGGCTGATATCCAGAGACAATAAAGCACTCTAAAGTGGTGCTCAGGTTTCAGGGGAATCCAAACAGTATTGCAAGGTCAGCCTGGGAGCAATGGCACAGACCCCTGCCTGCTGATGGCCCACTGAAGCCTGGAGTCCTATCTGTGTGGCACAATTTGCGTGGCTGCAGTGGTGACAGCAGCACGGAGTTAAGCTACTCCAGAGCTGTGAGGGGCCCACCTTCCCCAGGAATATCGTGGGGTGCTCACAGAAAGAGGGGGGCATGTGAGCTTGAAGCAAACTCTAGCTATGATGAAATCCTAGCTGCCTCTCTTAAGTTAACTGCTGAGCCTCACATCTTTTACCTATAAAATGGGTTTATTAACACCTAATCCTGCAGGAGAGTTAAAAGAGTTAGAGATAATACAGTGAATGCATTTACTAGAAACCCAACAAACATGGGGTTTTCTGGATTACGTTGTTGATTTTCTGGAAGTCTGATCTGGTGAACTCCTGCTTCTTATTGCCATCTGGTGAGATCTGGGGTGAGGTAACATCAAAACCAATTTATAATATTGATCTGCTTGGAAAAGGTACAGTGATCTATGCAGAAGCATACTTGTTAAAAGTTAGGGTACCTGGAGAAGCAGGTAAATGGAAGAAAATTCATTACAACCTTCCTGCAGGTGGAAAAGCAAAGATATCTAGTTCTCTATCAGTGGTTCTCCAGGGAAGATTCTGTGACCCCGGGGTGACATTCGGCAATGTCTAGAAACACATTTGGTTGCCTCAACTGGGGGTGGGGGCACGGCTGGCATCTTGTACACAGAGGCAGGGGTGACAGTGGAAACATGCACACTCCCTCCTTTCTAAGCATTCCCCAAGTGCAGCAAGCATGTGGACACAGGTCTCAAAACCTGGAGGAGAGAGGGGTAGAGGAGTCCCTGTTGTGGAGGTCCTTCCAATTGTCATCCCTTCTGAAAGTCAGGGGAATGGTCCAGAGCAGGCTTATATCCCTCAAGTGAAGAGAGAGAGGTAGGGCTAGGGCTGCAGGGGCTGGGATCATGTCCAGCTAGATCTGTCATGAGGAGGGGAAGCCCTCTGGGCATGAGTCTGACATTATTACCTAGTCCCCATCCTTTCTATCAAGTGTCTTCCTTCCATCTCTCATCTAAAGACACATAAACTTCAGAGGTGTGATGTCCAGGAAATAGGCTCACTCAGACTCCTTCACTCCCCTTTTCTTCTGTACATGTGTCACAAAGCCAGTGGCAGAAATGACCCAGGTATCAGCATCAACACTGGCTCCCGTGGTAAATGTGCAGAAATGCACATCACTTCGGCCCTGAGACCACTGTCTAGCGAAGGCAGAAATGTCCATTCTATCTTGTCCCTCATGATAGTTAGAGATCTAGAATGCAATGCCATTTTCTCTAGGAACCACTCACAACTCCCACCTTTGGTATCAGGTTGGGAGGGGCCCGTGGCTAGAACTTGTGCTCCTGAACCAAACCTTTGTAACTATCAATGGGACCAATTTTCACTTCTGATGACTGTCCTGGGGTTTGTTTTAGTATTTCTTTGACAGGGCAAAATCCTCTAGGGCCATGATGCTGGAGGTCAGCAGGCTCATCCTCAAATGTCAAACTCAACCCATTTATAAACCTATCTGCAATGGAATCCTTAGAGTTTATTCTATCACATAGAATCCATTAAAACTGTGTCCTGCAGAGTGTGGTTCGTGCCCCAAATCTGGATCCATCCAGTGGTCCAAAAGAGGAACCTTGGGAGTTCCCTTGCGGTGCAGGAGGTTGAGGATCCTGTGTTGTCACTACAGCGGCTTGGGGTCACTGCTGTGATGCAGGCTCAACCCCTGGCCCAGGAATTTCCACATGCCACGGGGGCAGCTAAAAAGAGAGAAGCCTTCCTAATTTCAGACAGTTCCATGTCTTTCAGGAGTGGGACACCTAGAGAGACCACTTCAGAGAGACTGGAGGGTAGGGTGCTATTAGGTAGTGCTTGACAGGGAGAGACAGTGAGTATTTACACTTCTCTCTTTTATTCCTGAAACACTCAAATATGTAGAGACATAAAACTAAGTATATAGTCTTTATTCTTATAACTCATATACAACCATAAAATCAAAACAAAGTCACAAATCAAACACAAACAAAGCCAATAGTATTTAAATTAACAACATTAATTTAATGTGATGGATATGGCTCTTTTGCCAAAACTAAATTTCAGCTCATAATGCAAATATAATACTGACTACTGTGGAATAAATTATTTTGAATTTAGCATGCTAATACTAATGTGGGCTCTGGGCTCTGTGATGACTCAATTTTCCTGTTACTTTTTTTTTCCTTTGCAAGCTCATGAAAAACCATCCCTGATTCAGGTTGCAGCGACATCACTTGAAGAGAAAACATCTTTTATGCTTTAATCTACCTCTATTCTTTCTTCCTTTACTCAAACAATTGGAATAATACTAGTTGGCTTTGATGTGATTGTAAAGAAACTATAGAGGTAGTAACTGAAAGGGTGGCAGTATTTTCTAAACAGTGGTCGTGCTAAGGCTTTAAAAAATGCCTACAATACCGAAGTTTCCATTGTGGCTCAGCAGGTTAAGAACCCAACATAGTATCCATGGGGATGTGGGTTCAATCCCTGACCTCGCTCAGTGGGTTAAGGATCCAGCATTGCTGCAAGCTGTGGCATAGGTGGCAGATGCAGCTGGGATCTGGTGTAGCTGTAACTGTGGTGTAGACTTCAACTACAGCTCCAATTCAACCTCTAGCCTGAAAACTTCCATATGCTGCAGGTGCAGCTGTAAAAAGAAAAAACAAATGCCTACAATATATAATTTTGCAGAGATCTATAAAATCACAAAATTTAAATATGATAGAGAACTCAGAGCTCTCAAGAATTTTTCCATAGACTACCACTCCCCACCCCAAGGCCCTTAGACATATATTGAAAAACAACAACACAGGCAGTGCTAGGGAAAAAAGAAAAAGGGCTATACCAGAGCAAGAGAACCATCATATATTTATACCAAATCTTGGTTATATATTTTGGTGGTTTTCATCTTGGGTTCCTGGTTTAAAGAAGGACACTGAAAGATTATTGAATAAACCATGGTTAATAAGGGATAGAATGAATGGATCAGCATACAGCAGGATCTACCAAAACAAAAGAGATTAATTAGATGATCTGGTCTAGAAAGAATTAAAGTCAGACAGTCACTTAATTTATATCAAAGCAAACTGAGGCTCTAGATTCACGTAAGAAGGAACAACTCCTGTACACTCAGAGGCCCTCACATTCTGCTGGCACTGGCTTGCAAGCCTCCAGCTTACGAATCAGAGCCTGAACCCCTTAACCATTCTAAGTGGCCCAGTCTCACATTCTGCTATTACCTTTTCACAGCCACTTTTTCTTGTGTTCTCTTTTTATAGCGACCACATATTCTTACATCTCACTATCCTTTCCCCGCAACCCCGGTCTCCAGATGCAATCTCTTGGCCCAAGATTGCATAGTTCATCATGCCCTGGCTCCTCCTGAATTAGCCCGGTGCTGACATATATAAATATCAAACTCGTAGACCACTGGGAATGCCAATTTGTGCTGCAAAGGCTTTGCATAGGCAGAGAGCTCCAGTAAGTCATATGAAAATGCTGGTTTTCATTTTACCCATTGCCTTGTCCTCACCAACAGTACTCATGTCAAGGAAGCAGAAGATGAAATGATGAAAGTGACCGGAAATTGCCACCTTCCTCACACTGAGAAACTACAAGGGAATCACAGAGTATACAGGAAAAAGGACCTGGGTTTTAATCAAGTCAGTTATGAGTGGCAACTCCTCAAACCTGGGACTCCCAGTGTCTGGCACAATATAGAGCACACAATCAGTGCCCAGTCAATGCTGTTGACTTGAGTCAAATGGATCCATGAAATCACATGTCCTCTATTAGCCCATGTTCTTCATCTGTAAAAGGAAGTTGGTGATATCTAGATTGTAGGATTGCCAGGAATACTAAAGATAATGGACAAGTGCCTTAAGTAAGAGGAGGCCATGGTAGCTGCTTCACAATAGGTTATCAGTAAATAGCAGTTGTTTTATTGGAGAGAGCTGAAGTCAATTCCATCAGTTGAGGTTTAAGACTCTAGATCAACACTGTCCAATAGAAATAGAGTGCAAGCCACCAATATAAACCACATATATACTTTCAAATTTTCTAATGGTTACATTAAAAAGGTAGAAAGAAATTTAACAGTATATTTTATTTAATCCAATATATGCAAAATATTATCTTTTAACATATAGTCAGTATAAAAATCATTAATGAGATATTTTGCATTCTTTGTTTCATATGAGGTGTTTGAAACTTATAGCACAACTCAATTCAAGCCAATTGCATTTCAATTGACTACCATTTTTGGCCAGTGCAGGTCTGCAAAGTGAATTACCAACAAGCCGGTGCACTGGATGAAGGGGCTTTAATATCTAAGCCAATGTCCTTTTAAATCATGAATGGCAAAGTGAAAGTGAAGAAAAGACTATTGCAAGCTATCAACAGAGCCCAATGAGGTAGGCTCAGAATTGTATAGTCTCTTGTAGGTAGTGAATTTCCTAGATAATTCTAACATTTATACCAGTTCATCGCGAACAAGAGAAACTGTGGCTGAGCCAGAATCGTCTACAGTTAAAAAAGGGTCTTAAACCCTGCCCTCTTTGGACAAGAGGTAACCTTGAAATCATTCTGAGCCTCATCCTCTTCCACGCCAGAGGCCAGCGGGGGGCAATGCAGGTGTGCGGGAGGGGTGGGGAGCAGTCCTGCTGATTAAATCTCCCTTTTCACACTCAGCAGAATTCTTCCTCCACCTGAGCTGTTCTCCAGCCCTTCATCCAATGGGCTATATATTGTTTCAGACAGAAGGGCACGCTTCAGGCTCTTTTATCACCCTCTACTCTCCCTCCTCCTTGTACTGGCTGGGGCCTGAATCCTCCTAAGATGGACAAAGTTTATGGGAAAGCACTGGTGCCTGCAGGGAACAGAGATGCAAGAGGGACACCTTGGTGGAACACTATTTGAATAAATATTAATTAGCACAGCAGCTAGTTCTGGACAATTGACTCCAAACTCCAGATGTTCTCAGTCTAACTAAGAGTCATGGAGAAGGAAAAAAAAAAAAAAACTAATTGGTTAGTGTGTTGTTCATTTTTACTGTCACATAGTGAAATAATCCAGGACTGTTGCACTGATGGGATTTTTCCTTGTTCCTCTGGACTTTCCACAATGTTTTAATGCACTTAATCATTCCATTCCCTCCTCTGCCTGTGGGATATTTTTTTTTTCTTTTCTGTGTCCTTCAGATGCAACCAGGCTTTATTTTTTTCAGCATAAGAACCTTCCTAATAGAGGGAAAACTGGAAAATAAAGTGGAATGAAAGGATATCATGTTTGTGGGCTTTAAGGTAAGGAGGGAAAGGTCTGGATCTTCATCTGCACCATTTCTTTTCTTTTTTTTTTTTTTTTTTTTTTTTTTGCTTTTTTAGGGCCATACCCATGCATATGGAAGTTCCCAAGCTAGGGGTATAATCGGAGCTGCAGCTGCCGGCCTATACCACAGCCACAGCAGTGCGGGATCCCAGCTGCGTCTGCGACCTACCCCACAGTCACAGCAATGCAGGATCCTTAACACACTGAGCGAGGCTAGGGATTGAACCTACATGGGTTCATTTCCACTGAGTCACAACAGAAACTTCCATAGGATTTTTCTGAAGTTAGGTTTTCTGTAAAGAGTAGAGACCAAAGCTCAGAGCAACTCTTAGATTTTTCCTGGATGAAATTTATTCTCATATGTGGTATCTGACATTTTCTAAGAGCTTGGCAATCACGGTCATCGATTCAATCCTGACAGCCAGCCCCAATTATTCACAGATAAGGAGAAAAAGAGAGAGAGCAGAGAAACACTGTTCACAGGTCAACCAGAAGGCACATAACCATGTAATCTTAACAGCCTCATGGTTCAAGCTTCATAACTTTTCTCTGTTTTCAGTTGTAGTGCTATAAGCACTGGAATGACCAGGACTTTGACCCAAAGAGCAAAAAGAGATAAAAGTCAGAGAAATTAGTGGATAATAAGCCCTGAATTTTTGAAAAATTTTATGTGCATATTTATCATACCTTGGGGTCTGATCCACACCTAATGAAGGTCAAGTTCACAATAGACTCAAGAGAAACAGCCCATGTAGAAGATTCTAGAAGGTCAGAATTAATTGAACTCCCAAGTAAAGAAAAACAGAGGAGTCTGGAAGGAGCCTCCTTTGCTCATAAGGAGATGTAGACATTTCCCAGGGCAATGCAGAAAGATGACCAGGAAGGAAGAGAGCAAGGGTGGTTTGCCCTTAGCTTCCCAAGAGGATAAACAGCCATAGGTTTCACACCAAGAAATTCAGAAATGGAGGAACCAACTGTGTAAGAGACAGAGGGACCCAATGCCATTGCATGTAGTACAGTGTGTATTCCTAAGAAAGTATCAGCGGGGACACTAACAACACACATTATGAGAACTGACTTAACTGATTCAGCCAAGTTGGGAAATCAAGGGTCCACAGGGTCCAAGAGGTAGAAACAAACCTCAGTATGACTAAAAAAAAAAAAAAAAAACCCTCCTTCCTAACCCATCCTTCTTCCTTCAGAACCGCACATACCAGTAACTACCACCTCCATCCACCCTGCATTCCTCATGGGAACTCTCCACCAACCAGCCATGGACTTCTGTTCTATGCCTCATACATTCTCTAAGTCATCCTTTTCTCTCCACCTTCACCCGACTCCAGAGTTCTGCCAGCGGCGCTGAAATGCCCTCCCACCTGCCCTTCTCATCACCCTGCTTGAGACCCTCTGTTTCACTCTTTAATGCCTCTATCAGCATGATTCTCAAAATATGGAAATCCAACATTTTTCTCACCCAATTAAAACCCCCCCAATGGTTCTAACTGCTCTTGAGATAAAACATCCCTAATCTTTACCTTGGCCATCAAGGTCCAAATCCCTCTTCATCTTCAGCTCACTTTCCTGTCCTTTGGACTCAGCTTCAGACCCCCTGGCTTCCTTTCCACCCCTGAGAAAGCAGGCTGCTCCTGCCTGCCTGGGCCCTTCACACACCCTATCACCTCCGCTTCTTTCCCTGTTTCAGCCAGTCATGCCCCTTCATCCCTCAGCTCAAAGCTCCAATGTTACTTCCTTGGCAAGGCTTTCCTCTCCCTGCACTCCTGTTCCAAATACCCTTCACAGATTTTGAAAGCAGACTTATGGTTACCACAGGAAAGCTGGTAGAGAGGGATGGACTGGGAGTTTGAGATTAACATGTACACACTAGTATATATAAGACTGATAATCAATAAGGACCTCCTGAATAACGTAGGGAACTATACTCAATATTCTGTACCACAGTGTTTGTCTTTCTCTTTGTGACTTGCTTCACTTAGGATAAGAATCTTAAATTGCATCTATGTTGCTGCAAATGGCATTATTTTGTTCATTTTTATGGCTAAGTAGTATTCCATTGTGTATATGTACCATCTTCTTAATCCACTCATCTGTCGATGGACATTTAGGTTGTTTCCATGTCTTGGCTATTATGAATAGTGTTTAAATGAACATAGGGATGCATCTATCCTTTTGAATTTTAGTTTTTTCTGGATATATACCCAGGACTGGGATGGCTGGATTATATGGTAGTTCTTTTTTTTTAATTTATTTATTTATTTTTTTTTATTTTCCCACTGTATAGCAAGGGGGTCAGGTTATCCTTACATGTATACATTACAATTACATTTTTCCCCCACCCTTTCTTCTGTTGCAACATGAGTATCTAGACAAAGTTCTCAATGCTACTCAGCAGGATCTCCTTGTAAGTCTATTCTAAGTTGTGTCTGATAAGCCCAAGCTCCCGATCCCTCCCACTCCCTCCCCCTCCCATCAGGCAGCCACAAGTCTCTTCTCCAAGTCCATGATTTTCTTTTCTAAGGAGATGTTCATTTGTGCTGGATATTAGATGCCAGTTATAAGTGATATCATATGGTATTTGTCTTTGTCTTTCTGGCTCATTTCATTCAGTATGAGATTCTCTAGTTCCATCCATGTTGCTGCAAATGGCATGATGTCATTCTTTTTCATGGCTGAGTAGTATTCCATTGTGTATATATACCACATCTTCCAAATCCAATCATCTGTCGATGGACATTTGGGTTGTTTCCATGTCTTGGCTATTGTGAATAGTGCTGTAATGAACATGCGGGTGCATGTGTCTCTTTTAAGTAGAGTTTTGTACTGGATATATGGTAGTTCTATATTTAGTTTTCTGAGGAAACTCCACACTATTTTCCATAGTGGTTGTATCACTTTATATGTGGAATCTAAAATATGGGACAAATGAATCCAAACACAAAACAGAAACAGACAGACATAGAGAACAGATTTGTGGTTGCCAAGGGGGAAGGGAAAAGGAGTGGGTGGGATGGACTGGGAGTTTGGGGTTGGTAGATGCAAACTATGACATTTGGCATGGATGAGGAATGAGGTCCTATTGTATAGCACAGGGGATTGTGTCCAATCTCTTGGGATAAAACACGATAGACGATAGTATGAGAAAAAGAATGTATATATATGTATTACTGGGTCACTATGCTGTACAGCAGAAATTGGCACAACATTGTAAATCAACTCTTTGATAAAAAAATAGTTATTAATAAAAAAGAAAAAATAGTCTGTAATAACCTATATGTGAAAAAAATCTGAATAAGAATGGATATGTGTATACGTATAACTGAATCACTTTGCTGTACACCTGAAACTAACACAACATGATAAGTCAACCATGCTCCAGTGTAAAATAAAAACTAAATTAAAAAGAAAGAAAAGCATCCTAAACTTCTCCGTGGTTCTTATAAAATGGTGAAATTAAACAATTCATTGTGGGAGTTCCCACCATGGCTCAGTGGGTTAAGAACCTGACTAGTATCCATGAGGATGCGGGATCAATCCCTGGCCTTGCTCAGTGGGTTAAGGATCCAGAGGTGCTACAAGCTGCAGTGAAGGTCACAGATTTGGCTCAGATCTGGAGTTGCCATGGCTATGGCGTAGGCCTCAACTGTAACTTCGATTCCACCCCAGACCAGGAACTTCCATATGCCTTGCAAGTATGGCCCTAAAAAAGAAAAAAAACAAATCAAATCAAATCAAATAATAATTTGTTGTCCATGTCTGTCCTCCCCATAAAGTTAAGCTCCTTTTGCTTTGCTCACTTAGGATAGTGGCCCATGCATTACTGAATATGTAGTAGGTTCTAGATAAATGATGATGGAATAAACATTTAAGTGAGTGGATGAATGAATGAATGAATACATGAAGGCAGTGAAGTAGAAGCCCTTTAGAGAGCTCTGAGGTCAACACAGTTTTCAGCTGTAGGCTCCAAAGTAAATCTTCCCCCTGAAAATGGGAGGCTTCCTCCAGTAAGGTGACCACCCCAAGGGTATTAATTTAGAGTTTATGTAACTGATCTATGACTCCTGGTTTTGGAAAGAGGTCATTCCAACTTTAGAAAGAATAATTAAATGATGAAAATGAAATGGAGAATTATATCTTTTGTGTTTCAGGCAGGGGTTTCGATTGTAAGCAACAGAAGGCACTTGTGTTGAACCAAAGCATGAACTAAATTTGTTGGAAGGATATGAACATGGAATGGATGGAAAGGCTCTGACTTAGATAACAAGCAGAAGCCAAGGGTAACTGGGTCCCAGAACCAGAGCCACTGTCTAGTGAATGAAGAGCCTGGCTAGGATCATCTGTCATTAGAAGATGATGCTGTTGCTAACAGATTCCCACTGATTCCCCACTGGATCCTCACTGCCACTGGATCTCTGAATGATTTCTCTGAAAGCCCTGTGCTGTTGCCTCATTTCTCAATCACAGTATGGAGTGAGATTGCTAAATTTTCTTAATCCACGGCTTGTGCCAGAATCCTAGCTTTCAAGGACTGCCACTGCCTCCCACAGGAAGCATGCCAGGAAAGAGTCCTCAGTTGTAGGGACAGTGTTGAGATATTAGGTCACCAAAAAGGGTGATAGGGAGTTCCTGTTGTGGCTCAGCAGTAACAAACTCGACTAGTATCTATGAGGTCACAGGTTCAATCCCTGGCCTCACTCAGTCAAAGATCTAGCATTGCCGTGAGCTGTGGTGCGGGATGCAGACATGGCTCAGTTCTGGTGTGGCTGTGGCTGTGATGTAGGCTGACAGCTGTAGCTCCAATTCGACCCCTAGCCTGGGAACTTCCATATGCCTTGAGTGTGGGCCTAAAAAGGAAAAAAAAAAAAAAAGAAAAAAAAAGGCAGTGATACATGTACTTTAGACCCAAAAGTAAAGTGGCACCATGAACAAACTTTACAATATAAATGGTTATTTTTTATGAAACAGAATGTAAACACATTTGCCTTTTTCTCTTCCATACCACACTCCCAACTCTAATTCTTCCCCTGAGATCCAGGCTCAGCTTCTAAAAGTTCATTGGGGGTTAAAAAAAAAATGGCGGGGGTGCAGAAAAGTTCTGAAAAAGGCTTTAAAGGTCTTCTGAGGTAAACCCTCACTTCATTCATCAGGAAACTGAGGCTGAGATAAGGGAGGCTTTCTTTGGACCTCATTCTAAGTCAAACGGGAAAGCATCCTGTTTCCCTGGCAACCAGATTTATGCTTGTTTTCATGGTAACCTGCAGGGTCCAGTTTTCTCTCCATGGCCAATCTTCACTGAAGTGTCAGATTTGTTTTTAAACATAGCTCTGCATATCAGAACTTACCAAAGGTTTAGATCAGGAGTTGGCAAACTACATTCCCTGAAGCCAAATCCAGCTTGCCACCTGCTTTTGCAAATAAAGCTTTATCGGAGATAGCCACACCCATTTGATTGTATCATCTAAGGCTGCTTTGGTGTGACAGCTGCAGAGTTAAGTAGTTACAACTGTGACCTTCTGGCTTGTAAAGTTGAAAACCTTTACTATCTGGGCATTTAGAGAAAAAGTTTGCATACTCCCAGTTTAGAGTCTAAGGAAATCACGATCCATCCTTGTCCAAATGATTCTTAATACTTCAAAGGGCTTCAGCATCTGTGCCTCTGTGGGTATGTTAGTTATCCGATGACAGTATCGCTCATTCATTCACTTAGCAAGTCTTCACAGGGATCCTGCTATGTTCAAGTCATCATGCCACAGCTGGAGGTGGCTTTGTGAAATGTGAGCACACAGAACATCACTCCATGCAATGTAAGCACAGATCTGGATGCCGCTATTACATCTAAATCTATTAAATTGTTGATGTTTCCCCCCCCCCATTGGCACAGCAAACAAAGTTGAGTACAACAGTTTAAACCACCCTGGGTTTTCACATAAAAATCTATGTAAGTACTGGATCATGCTACTTTTCACTAATCCAGATCTGTGTATTTTCCCATCCTCAGGTATATAATGCCAGTGGCCACATCCCTCCCTCTTCTGGCACTGTGCACCCTCTTCTCCGGAGTTATGATCCACAGGTAAAGAAGGTAGGGTTAAATTTTAATGACTTGGTAAAGGAGGAGGAAGCTAGGCAGGGGCCAGGTGTGGCTTCCTAATACTTAGTTACTCGGGGGGCAGGCATCTGAGGCAGAGGTTAGTGGTTAGTCTCAGCCCGTGAGCCATCCTGAGACCACGGGGGGGGGGGGGGCGGCACCCAGAAACCCCTTTGGTCTGAAGGAAGCCAGGCACCTGCACAGATGTGCCTTCCTCCCCTGCAGCTTGGAGAAGGGGGGTGGGGGAGCTACCAGGCACTGAAGAGTGGCCCTTTCTTTGCCCTTGGCAGATCCTGTATAATAAGATTACTGTGTAATCCGTGTTGCTTGTCCTAGGACAGGCCTTATCGGACGGCTGGGGAGGCATTTTACATTTGGATCTACTGTATGTATTATCTCCCAGCTGCTCCTTTTAATTTCATTTTCAGAAACAGGGATTTGCAGCTGATGGAAGAGAATGGAAATGCAGGGCTGGCCCCCACCAGAACCCATGGCCTCTGGGCCCCCGTATTAATGCTGGAGACCAGACAATCCCTGAGATGTGACTCCCCTTCCCACCAAACCCCTCGCCTGTTATCACAGGCTCTGAAGGGCACTGGAGCCTGCAGAGGTGGGAGGAGGCAGTGGTCACTGTGGCTGCCACTGGCCAGCCTCCTCTCAGCCTATCTGGGATCAGTTCTGGTCATTCATGGCACCACCGGATATACCTCCAGGGGTTAAGTGCCAAGAGCAGAGCTAGAGTCCAGCCATGACCTTGGCTCTGCAAAGCCAACATCATGTTACCTTTTGGGGGCCTGGTGCCCACATTGGTAAATAGGGCTGAGAGGCAGTGAGAGCTCTGGGACCAGAGCACCCTACACCACAGTCATCCATCCCTCTTGACCCCAGTTTATGTGAGAACATTAGGCCAGGCTTCTCTAATAGGGAAGATGGAAAAGGACACAGGACAGATGACAGAGTGAGACCAGCAAGACATGCAGTAGGAAGGCAGACACTGTATCCGGGCCTCTTTCTCTGATTCTGACCATCAGATCAAACTCAGGAGCCCTGCCCTGAACCAAAGACACCCCAACCTAAGCAAATGACTCATGATGAACAAAGACCAGAGAGGCAGGACTCAACCCCAGGAGGTCACCCAGAGAGCATCAGTGCAAAGGAGCACGCTGTCGTCATGGGCTACTCCAGATCCTCATAAGCTAGGCTTCTATAAAGAAAAGATCTGGGATCAACTCCCACTCCTGGCACTTATCTTTTGGTGGTTTTGGCAGAGGCACTTCTTACTACCAGGCTTCAGATTTCCCATCCGTAAAATGAGGAGTTTGACTAGATTAGAACAGGCAAACTCAAATGCCACTCGGGGCCACACAGATAAGGAAATAAACCAAAGGGGCAAGTGTGACATGATGGGGCATGGGAGGGACTGGGGCAGGTAAGAGCTCAGGCAGCAGACAAATGGGGCTGCCATGACCCTATCTGTCCAATTGCTGCCATGCTGAAATGCAAGCCAGCACTGCCAGATGGATGGCTTTGCAAGAGAAGCTGGACATCCAAGGAAATTCCTCAGGTTTTAAATGTTGGCATGTCATCATTTAAAAAAAAAAAATCTGTGTGGACTAAACAATATGGTTGTGAGTCAGATTTTCCCTGGGCTATAAGTTTATCATCTCTAGAGATGATCACTGAGGTATCTTTTTGCTCTGATAATCTACGATTCTGTATTCTGCTCCAGGGACTACTGAAAGTAACAGAAATCTAAAGCTTTCCCAAAATAAAAGTAGGGGATGAAACTCAGAGCTTGTGAAGGTAGAGAGTTTTGAACCTTCTTGGAGCTGGGTGGTGGACTCCAGCACTGTGCCAGGCAGAACTGACACAGTCCCTGCCACCAACATCTCTCCATCTCCAGGACAACTGCAGCCAGAGCTCAGTCCCGCCTCTCTGGCCCCATCCTGGGCCTCCTTCTGCCAGGAGCCTGCCCTGGACCATTCCCACTGTGTCTGGAAGGACAACAGCGAGGGAAGCAAGTGCAAAGAGGAAAGACTGCACTGCAAACCTCAGATCAGGAACTATGGCTGGATCCAGAGATTATCAGACTAAGTGAAGCCAGTCAGACAGAAAAAGACAAACATCACCTGCTATCGCTTATATGTGGAATCTAAAATATGATACAAATGAACTTATTACAAACAGACTCACAGACTTTGAGAACAAACTTGTGGTTATCAAAGGGGAAAGGGGGAAGGAATAAATTAAGAGTTTAGGGTTAACAGATATGTACTACTATATATAAAATAGACAAACAACGAGGACCTACTGTATATGGAACTCTGTTCAATACCTGGTAATAACCTATAATGGAAAAGAATCTGAAAAAGAATCTGTGTCTCTGTATATATAAATGAATCACTTGCTGTATACCTGAAACTAAGACAACACTGTAAATCAACTATACTTCAAAAAAAAAAAAAGAAAAAAAAAATATTTTCTTTTAAGGGCTGCAGCTGTGGCACATGGAAGTTCCTAGGCTAGGTGTTGAATCCAAGCTGCAGATGCCAGAATATGCCACAGCCATAGCAACACCAGATCCTTAAGCCAATGAGTGGGGCCAGAGATCCAAACCGAATCCTCATGGACACTATGTCAGTTTCTTAACCCACTAAGCAACATTGGAAACTCCAAAGGAAAAAAAAATTAAAGAAAGAAAGAAAATGATGGAACCGGGGGCCCCTACCCACCTGGACTCTCTGTTGGCTCTTCTGAGGATCCACCATTCAAGGGTATCCCGATTATAATCTTTCAGCCATCTGCTGAGCCAGTTATTCCACAGGCATTATTTTTCAGTAGCAACTGTTGTTTTTCCAGTTTCCCAGTTGAGATCTGAGGCTAGTTGAGACCTGCTAAGTAACTGGGCCTGAGTTACTTCTGAGCCAGAAAAGAAAGAACCAAGTTCTAGGCCTGGATTGAAAGCCACAGTCCCCACAGAGCTTGTCCCAGACTGCGAGATGACCAGAGACTAGGTGCTTCCCACTGGCTACACCTGTTCCAACCTCCCACCTTTTGTACACACATCCCCAGTCACTGCCCTTCTTATTTGGACCTTTGGCAGGGGATGGGGGAGGTCTGACCACAGAGGGAGAGAAATTTAGAGGAATACAGAGAGAGATGGAGATTGCCAGTGAAAACGCAAACATCCTCTTCACCCTGAAAATGTAAGAGGCCAGGGGTGGACAGCCTTGTCCAGCAGGCAGCAGAGCCAATGGCCAGTGAATTGAGCCCAGGGTTGGATTGACATCCAAGAATCTGGCTTAGGGTGAGGCTACCCTTTTTCTTAATCAGATGCAATAATTTTCAGGGGATTCGAGAAATGTGCTTATTGATCGTTTCTCTCCACAGACACTTGGCACAGTATTTCCAGACCCAGAGTCTGCATTTACTGAAAGTCTGCAATGTGCCAGTCCCTGTGCCAAGCGCCTTACGTGTGTCATCTTATTTCTCCCACAGAGAACCTACAGATAAATGGCATCTCTGTCCCATCACACTGATAAGGAAACGGACCTCAGAAGGCAGACGTGACCTTGAAAATGACCCAATGATTAAACAGCAGAGTAGGGATTCGAACTCAAACAGGCTGCTGCCAGAGAATAAGATCTTACCTACATCATCCCCCCTCCGCAAATAATAAAGCCAATATTTAAGCACTTACCGTAGGCAAACCTAGCTCTAAGTTCTTGACTTTCAGTGTGTCCTTTAATCAAGCTACAACCTAAGAGTTAGATGTAATTACTAGTCTTAGTTCATAGATGTGCAAAACAGGGCTACAAAAGTTAAAATCAACTTGTCCACAGACCCAAGTTTGAGAAGTGGCAGAGCAAGGAGCAGAAAACAGGCAACTTGACTTGAGCATCCCATTCACCTCTGGTCTTATCTATGCCCCTAAATGCTAAGTGACACTCAGGGGTCAGGTGAGTCAGAGGAGGGTTGGGGTCAGGGGACTAATGGGAAAGGGAAGAGAGGAGAAAAAGAAGGGAAAAGAGAAGGGAAGAGAAGAGAGGGAGGGTGAGAGGAATATCACAGCTGCTAACAGATGCGCCAAAACGGGCAGACTGAGTTACAATTTCCACTTGCTATATTCTTTCCATGACCCACTTTGAGACCCTCTAGTCCTAAAGACAATGCCCCTGCCCCCATGGTGGGGAGAAATTTTATAAAGACTATGCCAGGAGGGACAGAGGGATGTGCGTCTGCGGGTGTCTGCTTGGAACCTTTTCTGAATCCCTTTTGCATTTTTCAATAAGATTCAAACCCATAAATTATGTAAAGCCAGAAAGCTAAAAGGGCAGACCCTTCCTGGAGTTCATTTCAAGTCTGAAGTTCAGAACGCTTTTAATGACATAATTGCAAAAGGCAAAAATCTATTCGAGTGCAAACTTCTCTTTGAACGAGAAATGAATTCTCAGACAGTGGTGCAGTGTTCCTCTCTCTGTCCCCAGGGCCTGGGGCCCTGGCGGGGGAGGAGGGGAGAAACCTCGGCCTGAAAGACAAGGGTTTTGCTGAGAGCCTGCGGGGCTCCCTCTGCCATCCTGGAAGTCATCTGAATTTTTCCTTTGGATCTGGAGCCATTGGGCCCCCCAAGAGAGGAGAGGCAACGTTACAGTAGGATGATTTTCTAGTATCTTAGTCCCTTTAAAACTACGTATTTATGTTTTCAAATGCATATGATCCACACATGGTGAGAAAAGAAAATCAAGAGATACTAAAAAGCATACGCTCACTGGAAATCAAATCTTCCTCCCAAGTCTGTCCCCCACTTTTCTTCTTATTTTTTCCTAGGGGTCAAATCAGCAGCTGGGCTGCCAGCTTATGCCACAGCCACAGCAACACCACAGATCCTTAACCCTCTGAGTGAGGCCAGGGAGCAAACCCACATCCTCATGAATGCTAGTGGGCTTCTTAATCCTCTGAGCTACAACGAGAACTTCCTGTCCCCCACTTTTCAATTCTCCTACCAGAGGCATTTATCTGCCAGAGTTCTTGTTTCCTTTTCTAAAAATTCCCTATTTAAACGATCTCCCGTATGTATTCACTACTGTGAAATGATTCAATGTGTAAGCTTGAAAGCTTAAGTCACTGAGTTTGGGTCTCTGCTCCTACCTGTCTCTTCCTATGTCACCTGGGCCAGCTTCCATAGCTTCTCTGGGTTTTTCTGTAGCTGTACTTGTTTAGGCACCGTGCTGGCAGCACAAATTAATATAATGTGGATCCTGAGAGCCTCTCAATCTGTCAGGGAAGCCAGAGAAGTTGGATCTTGCTTATGGCTGAGCAAAAACAACCACAGGTGCTTTGGGAATACAGGCAGAGCGCCAAGCTGAGTTGGGAAGTGCATCAGGGAAGGCTTCCTGGAGGAAGAGATGCCTTAGTCTTGACTCTTATGGAGTCCTCTTACTATATTAGGACCCTTTTGGAATAAAACTTTAAAAAGTGAGGACTGCAGGACCCTGGGGCTATCTCATGTCTTTTCCAGGAGCTATAGACATTAAAGAACCCAGTTGGACAGAGAGTGAGAGAGCCAAGTCTTATTCAGGTCATCTGCAAAATCTTGACCTAGAAAGATTCCTAAACATGTGTTCTACCTTTTTTTTGGGAAAATGCTGCCCGTTGCTGGTGGCCTTTCCATACTGTAAAAAGGAAGCAAAAGAGTCAGTCCTGTTTCATGGGTCCAAGGAACATTCAACCAAGATGGACAGTCAATCATAAAAGCCAAGAAAACCAGCCCATGCCCAAATCCTCCAGCCAAGAGAAAGCTTTTCACAGGGAGAGATGGAAAGATCATAACTGCCTAAGAAATGAAAAGGAGATGTGATTGGAAATGTCACGCCTTGGGTGCACAAGCATGATTCCAATGATCAATCACCCACACTGAATTGCTTATTTGTATATCTGATTGTCTCTGCATTACGTAGAAGCTATTTAATGGCAGCTGTCTGACAGCATGCCTCTCACACATGTCAGCCAGATTTAGGACCCTCGGAAACATCTCTTTCTAGGTGCTCTAATTGTTTAGACAGGCCTATTGATCGCTGCGTCCTCTTTCGGGGTTCTTGAAAGCACACTACGCCTTCTGCATGCTCGATGCACATACACAGGCAGGCAAACACACGTTGAGGATAACAATGCCCGATGCAAAGGCGGAGGCTGCAGAAGGCAGTTCTCCTAAATGGGGGTGTTGTATCTAGAGCCAAGAAGGCAGGTGACAAGGCCTTAATTTTACTGGGACTATGAGGCCAAGATTCCTAACCAGAGACTGAGGAGAAGTCTCTAGGATGGGAGAAAGTCTGACAGCCACTTGGCCTGTTCTCCAGGTCCAGAAAGCATTACAGCATTCAGAGAGGCTGTGTTTCAGTGTGTCCTGATTGTCTGATGCTCCCCAGGAAAGCTGAAGGAATAGGCCCAACATGGGGGCAGGAGGTGAGATTGGTTGTTGCTTTAAAAAAAAAAAAAAAGATTTCTGCAGAAGAGCGGACAAGGGCTCAGAGACCCTGCCCTTAGGTACATGTCTGTAACTGAGAGGCAGACGGCGAGCAGCCGACTGTGTGATTAAGGAACCCTGTTCATCCTGCCTCCGCCTTGCCCTGGCGTTTCCATAGTGCAGCTTTATTACATTGCCAGTTTCCCTCAAATGTTAAATATAAGAAATTAAAAAGTAAGGACATTAATATCCTAGTCAATGACGGCTTTTTGAGCTTATGTCTGTCTCTTTTTAACTTTGATGTGCTCTGTACTCTTCTCCATTAGAAGTGATTCTTTTTTTTTCTTCTCTCTCCCTGTCAAAGTTTATTTTTCTGCCTTCTGTTCTTAGCCCTGCCTGCCAGAGAGAGGGATCTACATGACAAATGAATGCCTTGATGGAGCACTCCTGGAAACTTGAGCTTTGGTCCAGGGGTGCCACCTATGCCCTGGGGAGTCTGAACCCCCAACTCAGGTCCCAGGTCCCAGCATCCCTACCTGGTTACATTTAACACAGGAAGGCAGGCCTCCTGCTCATAGCAAAAGAGACTTAGAGAGGCTCACAGCTAACAAATAGCTTTTGCAGAATGACATTTTGATGAGTAAATTAATCTGAAAGGCACTGACTCTATTCTCTGGATGTTTCCAGGGGAAAACTGAGAATAGGAGAGTGACAGTCATTTTTCAAGCCAGGAGGTCCTGTGACAATAGTCACTGTCACTTGGATGAACTCCTGGGGCTCCGTGGTGTCAGGCCCACCCGTGGCTGAACCAAAATGTAAACCCAGTTGGCCACAGACGCTGCCCACCTTCCTCCCCACCCCCAAGGTCTCAACCCCCTTGAGCTCCTCTTTGGAGCAGTACATGAGGGGCCAGGAAGAGCAAGAGGAAAAGGCACGTGGTCTGTACCCTCCCCATGGCCAGGACTGAGGAGGGAGCGAGTAAGGAGGCACAGCATGTGATGGTAAGAGTTAGTGCTGATCTAGCAGAGGACAGAGAGTTTGGCTCTGACTTGGGAACTGGTGATGAAGAGTCGGAGGATGGGACATCTGTGAAGGATCTTAAGGAAGGACTAGAAGCTGTGCCATAAGAGGGCAGCTGGTGCCAGGTCAGGGAAAGTGAAAAAGCTACCACCATCTGATCACTAACTCCAGAGTAAGCTGGCACTTCTGGATCCCTTCTTCAGGCTACAGATGTCAGCTGGTCAAGTGACTCTCTAAAGACATCCACGTGTCTTTAGCCAATGGACCCCAGCCAGGAGGCTCCTCCGCCTCTAAGAAAGGAGAGAGGCTGCCCAGCCAGGCAGGGTCTGGAATATGGTGGGAAAGGTAGGATCCATAGAGCACTTTTCCTCCAGCACAGCTGCCTGCCTGTACAACCTCTCCACTAAGCTTTCCATTTAGAGTCTGCACAGCTCAGAGGAAGAGGGAGAGAATGCAGTGTGGGCTGCCAGCTGGGGGGTGGTGGGAGGAAGTGAAGCACCAAACTTCTCACCATAAAGAACTCCATTTCCTACAACCTCTGTGCACCCAGAAAGGGAACAGCCCCTCACCCTCCAGGTGGGATTGTTTGTTACTGTAAAACCTCCCCAGGTCCCCAGGAGAGCCAGCTGTCTGCTGAGATCTTTCACAATGTCCAGGATCTTTATATCAGCCCAGCATTCAAGGAGCCAAAGCCCTGAGTCCCTTTTCTCCCCACCCACTTCCTACCCCCTTCTCTTCCATCCTGCCTTCCCCAGCCCTGTTTATTTCTAGTGGCGATCAACCCAGCTCCTAATCATGAGAGTTGCTCTTTTTGAGTAAATCTAATTAACTACATCGTTCCCTCCACTCTCCTCTTCTGTGGCAGGAGGGAGACATTTGTCTTATGAACGGGGGTCTGACGGAGGGGAAGGAAGGGGGAGAAAGGCAACACCAGGGCCAACGCCCCCCTCTGTCCTCCCTGCTGCCAAAGACAGCAGTTGATAATATGCTTCTGGACTAGGAGAGTTGCTGCTGATGGGCAGATGGGGACCTGAAGGGTGGGGATGGCAGGGAGGACAGAGGGGGGGTTAAGCCTGACTTTGGTCAAGTGAGGGATGAAGTACAGTTCCTCAGACAGGTTCGTGCACACATGTGCGTGTGTGTGCTTGTATGTGCAGGTGCCTGTGTGTCTTGGGCAAGAGATGAACCACTCTGGGGCTCCTGGTGGCATTGTTCACGCCTGCCCCAGGGTGTTAAGCGGGAAAGGGGCAAAGCAGGAGGGTTTTTCCATCTGTATCTCCCCTCTCTTTGTTTATATTATATGCTGATGATTAATATTAGAAGTGGAACATCACCATGGGAAATCGTTTGGAGTTAATAAGGCTGTGTCCGCTGCTGGGGCATTCTAGAAGGCAAGGGAGGCCATGTGAGAACCCCTTACTACCCCTGTTAATTCAGTGGGTCAGGAGAGTGAGATGCAGCCTCCAGGAGGTGGAAGGTGGGATGCAAGTGGGTCCTCATCCCTGGTACTCAGGCTGGGCCACCCCCTCCCTGTGAGACTGGGGTCATGACTGGTGTGCACAGCTGCTGGGGTGCAGGCCAATATGTGTGCAAGGAGCCTGGGGGCAGCCTCCCAGCCACAGCTGTGAAAACATCATCTGGGCCTCCAGGCAGGTCTGTCCCAGACCAGGGCTCCCACCCGCCTCAGATGGGATGTCTCCGGGGCTGTTCCCCTACCTCACCCTTGGGCTAGGGCCTCTGGACGAGGAGCATGGCCCTATGAAATGCCTGGGGCAGGTCTCTGCCATTTTGGAGCTGCCTGACACCTGAAGGAAAAGAAGATTCTCAAGCCTGTTCCAGACCCGTTCACGTGCTTATTTCAGGAGGGTGAAGGTGATGGGGTGGGATGAACAGCCATCTGCTGCGCGTCCTGGTGAAAGTGGCTCCCTGCCTGTGGTGACAGAAAGGGAAAGGGAGGCTTGGCCCAGGTGTCTGTTTGTCCCCCCAGATTGGGGACAGGTGTGACTGAAGAACAGCAACTACTTTCCACCAATGCCTGAACGAGATGGAAAATGAAAACAAAAATAACGACCAAATAACAAGCAGCCACGTTGATGGTGAACAAAAGAGGTGATACACTTGAGGGATTTCTTTCCATCACCCACGGGAATTTTCTGCCTCTTACCAAGCTTAGGAAGACTGGGAGAAATAATGACCAAGAGCAAGTGGGTGCCTTTAACAACCATACATAATTGTTTGCAGTGCCTGTCTGTGTCTATATGTTTGCGCGTGCTCGTGATCAGAGGGCTTATCTGTCGGTCTCTGTGTGTTTTTAGCTAGAGTGTCTGTGAGCTGCATCCACGCAGGTCCTGGGCTCGTGTATAAACATGTCCCAGTGTGGGAGTCATTGCCTTTTGAGGGCTTAGGGCATGGAGAGCAGCCAATACTCCCCCTCACCCTGGTTCTACAGCCCCTCCCTCTCGGAGAAAAATACAGCCCAAAATCTTCAGTGGTGGAATATCATGGGAGTGCTGCCCAGCTGAGGAACTATGTGAGATGTGGAGAAAGGGGACTCAGATCCGGGGAATGGGAGTGAAATCACTCGCATCCTGACAACAGCTGCCCTCTGGAAGCACCAGGGAGACCAGAAATCCCAGGGTTCTCTCTGTCTTCTGAGACACAGCTGAAGGATTCTGGGGAACACGGTTCATTTCCCTCCACCCCCAGAACAGGGTCAAGTTCTGTCCACCTCGTGAACCAGCCACAATTTCACTTCCTTAAAACTGAATCACTTTGCTATACGCCAGAAACTACAATAGCATTGTAAATCAACTACAATTTTTTTAAAAAGAACCTCTTAACATATTATTTGAACAGCTCTTAGTTGCAATTTTTTTTTCTATTGTGAAGGGAAAATGACTTAGTCACAGAGATTCTGCCATTAAAAGTACAACCCACCTACCTAGAGAGTACCAGCCCTTTGTAGTGTCAATAAGCATTTGTTGAATTACAGGATGAAGGTCTTGTAGGAAAAGACTAACAAGCTTATCCTGTCTTCTCTCCTTTTCTCCTCAGTGAGGCAATATATGCTTTTTTAACACATGATAGATCTGAGTTCAAAACCTACCTCTGCCATTCTCTAAGCCTGTGCCTTTGGATATGTCCACCTAGCCATCTCCTGGGAAGTTGCCCAGCTGTGGAATAGTGACAATGACACACAGAGAGCAGTGCATCCTCTCAAGCATGAGAGAATGTGATGAGAATTTTTAAAAAACAAAGTGGGATTCAATTACCCTAGGTTCCCCTCATTGTCCCATCCATAGAAAACCAATCCAAGAACCACTTTTTTTTTTCCAAGGCCACACCCTCAGCAAATGTAAGTTCCCAGGCCAGAGTTCAAATTGGAGCTGTAGTTGCCAGCCTACACCAAATCCACAGCAATGAGAGATCCAAGCCGCGTCTGCAACCTACACCACAGCTCACAGCAGCACCGGGTCCTTAACCCACTGAGTGAGGCCAGGGATCAAATCCACATCCTCATGGATACTAGTCAGGTTCATTACTGACTAAGCAACAATGGGAACTCCATAGGAACCACTTTTGAAGATATATCAGGTGTGGGTGGTAGTTCCAAGAATGGGTTCAAGGGTCCAGGACTCAAATCTTGTCTCTTCTACTGCCAAGCCCTGTGACCTTGGGAGAGTGACCTTATTGCACTGTAGCTCAGTCCTTTCATTCATAAAACAAAAATTCCTCCCAGGGCTACAGAAAATAGTGCATGTTAACAGTTGTGAAGAGCACCTGGCACATGTGAAATTCTTGATAAATATTAGCTATTGTTGTGACCATCTCTAGTGAAGGTAAAGTTACCTGGGGAGGAACGATCAAGGTTTCCCTTGAACACTTGAGTGGAATCAGGGCAGAGGGGATGTTTTCCTGTAGAATCTATGCCCTCCATAAAAAGTTGAAACAGAGTACCCTTCTTTAAGGAGAAAGAGTCTACCATGCTCCATATTTTAAACAAAGGAAAATGCATGTGGCGATAACCAGAGGGAGTGTCCTAGATCTGTCGTGTGCTCTTTCAGCAGGAGAGAGTCCCTAACACTCTCAGGGCCCATTTCTTCCAGCATTTGTTCCAGTATTTACTAACAGGGAGCTTGAAGAAGGTATTCAGAAGGGAAAATCAGGGGAATATTGACCTTCAGAGGTCAAAGATCTTTTTTTTTTTCTTTTTTTTCTTTTTCTTTTTTTGGCTGCACCCACAGCTTGTGAAAGTTCCCAGATCAGTCATCTAACCCACACCACAGTAGTGACAATGTTAGATTCCTAACCCACTGAGCCACAGGGGAACTCCAAAGATCTCCTTTCCAAATGACCTCTGTTTGTGTCTCAAGTTAGAGAGTTGAAAGGGAAATCCCTGGGCATTTGAGAATCTGAAAACAACTGAAGGATGGCAGCCTGAAGCTTTAAGTGGTGGTCCCAGTAGCTGACTAGTTCAATATCTGCAGGGGCTCCTCAGCTGATCAAAATGTATTACAGTGGCCAAGAGAAAAGAAGAGGGCTGTCTACACTTGTCCAGCTCACTTGACTGACATGCTTTAGTTGCTAGTTACCTTCCTGAACTGACTTTCTCTTCCCATGCACAAATTCTTCGTCTTCCTAGGACCATGTTGACCACATATGACCTATTTGTTATGCCTACCTGGAGAAGGCATGAAAAGGTTTAGTGCCAAAAATGTGCTGGAGAAAAAAAGAATGGAGAACAGAAGCAGACTTTCCTCCCATGGATGCTACAGACATCCAAGCTGGTCATGGTAGCTGGGGACCAGTCAGGACCTATGGGCAAGCCTAATAAGTTCTATCTTATAAGAAAGAAAAAAATCCATATTCAATAGTTTTCAAAATGAGCAAACAAAATATTTGAACCATCAGAAGAGAAAGCCATGCTCTTCAGTTTTGTAACAGATTTTCCTGGATAGTATCCAGGGCTTGGGCAAGAAACCTTCATAAATACCTGTAGTAAGGATCACGGATGACAGAAATCAGAGCATACTCTTGATTCTGTCCTCCTGCCAAGGTTTAAGAGCCTAAACTCCTATACCTAGACCACGAATGTCAGCATTATTGGCTACTGGCCGCATCCTTCACCACAGTGATGGGATATGAAGAGATCATCTCCCATTGTCTCAGGATTTGTGTAGAGTTGAACCTGGAGGTGATTGCCCCTTCTATAGACACCCATGACCTGGCTAGGGCTGCCAGTAATCTTTACTTTGGAGATATCATCATAACTTCTATAATCAGGAAAGTCACAGAGACTGAACTGGATCCATCGCTTCAGTTTCTGAGACCTCCTCCCATTCCAGTCCCAATCCAAAACCTCCAGATAGGAGGTCAGCCCACTGTCAAGCAGAGAGCAACTGGAAGAATTATGATGCTCACACTGGTTCAAAGATCATCCAACCATGGCCTCTGCTTTTCCAAATGCAAAAAATCTGGGGGAATGATTCTCAAATACCTGGGATTTGCCTTGGGGAACATTTTTAGACATTAACGTATTAAACTCATAATAAACAAATAGATATTATTGTGGTAAATTAAATTATAACCCCCTCATACTAGATACTGGGCATAAACAAACAGTAGAAGGTACCATAGTTTTAAGATAATTGGTGAGTACTCAAAAAATTTTTATTTATTTATTTATTTCTTACTCAATGAATTTATTACATTTGTAGTTGTACAATGATCATAACAATCTGATTTCACAGGATTTCCATCCCACAGCCCAAGCACATCCCCCCACCTCCCAAACTGTCTCCTCTGGAGACAGTAAGTTTTTCAATGTCGTGAGTCAGCATCAGTTCTACAAAGAAGTTCCGTCTGTCCTTTTTTCAGATGCCACATGTCAGTGAAAGCATTTGATGTTGGTGTCTCATTGCATGGCTGACTTCACTTAGCATGATAATTTCTAGGTCCATCCATGTTGCTAAAAATGCTGGTATTTCGTTCTTTTTGATGGATGAGTAATATTCCACTGTGTATATGTACTACCTCTTCTGGATCCACTCCTCTGTCGATGGACATTTAGGTTGTTTCCATGTCTTGGCTATTGAAAATAGTGCTGCAGTGAACTTTGGAGTACATGTGTCTTTGCAAGTCATGGTTTTCTCTGGATAGATTTCCTGGAGTGGGATTGCTAGATCAAATTGTAGTTCTATGTTTAGTTTTCTGAGGCATCTCCATCCTGCTTACCAGAGTGGTTGCACCAATTTACAATCCCACCAACAGTGTACTAGGGTTCCTTTTTGTCCACACCCTCGCCAGCACTTATTGTTTGTAGACTTTTGGATGATGGCCATTCTGGCTGGTGTAAGGTAGTACCTCATAGTGGTTTTGATTTGCATCTCTCTAATAATGAGTGATGTTGAACATCTTTTCATGTGTTTTTTTGGCCATCTGTATGTCTTCTTTGGAGAACTGTCTGTTTAGATCTTCTGCCCATTTTTGGATGGGGTTGTTTGTTTATTTGGTATGGAGTGTTAGGAGGTGTTTATAAATTTTGGAGATGAATCCCTTGTCAGTCAATTCACTTGCAAAGATTTTCTCCCATTCTGTGGGTTGTCTTTTGTTTAGGGTTTCCTTTGCTGTGCAGAAACTTTGAAGTTTAATTAGGTCCCATTTGCTTATTTTTGTTTTTACTGTCAATACTCTAAGAGGTGGGTCTAAGAAGATGTTGGTGTTCGTTTACATCAGATAGTGTTTGGCCTATGTTTTCCTCTAGGAGTTTGATAGTGTCTGGTCTTATATCTAGGTCTTTAACCCATTTGGAGTTTATTTTTGTGTATGGTGTTAGGGAATGTTCCCATTTCATTCTTTTATATGTGGCTGTCCAGTTTTCCCAGCACCGCTTATTGAACAGGTTGTCTTTTCTCCATTGTATATTCTTGCCTTCTTTGTCATAGGTTAGTTGGCTGTAGGTGCGTGGGTTTAATTCTGGGCTTTCTATCCTGTTCCACTGATCTGTATGTCTGTCTTTGTGCCAGTACCATATGGTTTTGATGGTTGTTGCTTTGTAGTATAGTCTGAAGTCCAGGAGCCTGATTCCTCCAGGTCCATTTTTCTTTTTCAGGATGTCTTTGGCTATTCTGGGTCTTTTGTGCTTCCAAACAAACTTTAAAATATTTTCTTTGAGTTCTGTGAAAACTGTCCTTGGTAATTTGATAGGGATTGCATTGAATCTGTAGATTGCCTTAGGTAGTATAGTCATTGTGGTAATATTAACTCTTCCAGTCCAAGAGCATGGTATGTCTTTCCGTCTATTTGTGTCATCTTCGATTTCTTTCATCAGTGTCTTACAGTTTTCAGGAGTACTCAAAATTGCTAAGGAATTCTATCTAGTCAATTCATTTATTTCTTCTTAGAAAGTACATGGGATTATTTCATTTTAGCTGGGAACCTCTTAAGCCTGGCTCCCAGAATCCCAGCACATGCCCTCAGGGTTTGAGACTCACTATCCTACAGTAACACACATAAACATCAAGACCTAGATTATGATGGAGGATGAGATCACTAGGGTGAAGTGGAGAACAAAGAAATAAAGAAACATCTGGTCTCTCCAGAAAAACCCTGGGTCCAGAACTCAGAAGATACTTTTGAGATACTGAAGGCATCATCCTTCCCCCACCAAAGTTAGAAAACTGACCAATGAACAAAATATTGGGACAAGAAATGGGGATTTATGGTTCCAAGCAACAGATCATAAAAAGAAGGTGATGGAAGGGGCCATTGAGTTGACATAGTCTAGAGCTGGGAAACTGACTTCAACTTGAGCCAACTCTATTGATTGGTAATTGCTTTCTAAAGGACTAGAAAGAGGAGTTCCCTTCGTGGCTCAGTGGTTAATGAACACCACTAAGATCCATAAGGATGTGGGTTTGATCCCTGGCCTTGCTCAGTGGGTTAAGGATCCAGCGTTGCCGTGAGCTGTGGTGTACGTCAACAGCTGTAGCTCCTATTCAACACCTAGCCTGGGAACTTCCATATGCCATGAGTGCAGCCCTAAAAAGCAAAATAAATAAAGTTCCAGAAAGATTCTAAAGCAGGAAAAAAACAAGCATGACTTATAACTTCTATTCAGGAAACTCTGATCTACTCCCAAGCCCTTGTGGAAGAAATGAGAAAAGTGGAGCTTCAGAAACAGATCAATTTAGAGGCAGGGCAGCAGCTTTGGCTTTCTGAATACTGATTTACACATGAGAATCCAATTCAAATCAACATGCATTGTGTTACTGTGTGTCCTGTAATATGCTGGCTCTAGGGATACACAAACTCCTCTCATTAAATAAGATGTATCCTGAATTAACCATTGTTTATAGTTCAAATAAGTTCCTCAACTATGTTTCCATGTCTGGTTATCATTTTAATGTTCAAAATCAATTCTGAATGCCTTGCCCATGATCAGTCTTGTCTGATCACGCTGCTTTCATAAGCTTTGGGTATAATTCCTTTTACTGGACCCTAGGGTCACCATACTCTATGCACCACCTCCTCTCCAAAAAAGTCATGTGAGATTCTTATTTATAAGCTGAATTAGATGTCCAAGGCCCTATGTACAACAAAGATTCAAAACACCATTAAGCTGGATAAGTGGGACATTTTCTTGTCCTTTAAAGAGATGTTTGAATCTTAATAAAGGAGGAAACACCTGCATTCTCCCTCTGACTGCAAAAAAGGCAGGTGTGTCTAATGTTGGCAAAGTCCTGCTATAGAATTTTGGAAACAGCATCATCAAATCCTAGGACCTGTGGAGGCTTAGCCAGTGGCTTCTCAGCTGACCACATTTTTTTCCCCTTCCTTGTTTAGCCTGGAAAGTCCATGAAATATAGTTTATATAGTTTCTAAAGTAAAAATGAATCAGCTCAGAAAGTAGCTGATTATTAACAACCTGAATATGGAGATTCTTAATAACAATGAGTTTTGTTATTACGTGCACAGACAGCAGAAGCAAATAAGTGACTTTAGAGACTGGTCTTGGAAAATATAGAATGCCTGTGTGGAGTGGTCATGGTTCAAAGGGAGGCTCATCCTGAGATGAAATCATTGGCTCATCTGAAACCATTCGCATTCTCAAAAGCCCCATCAATTTCTTTGAGACCACACTTAAGACAGAATCTTTCTTTCTTTTTTTTTTTTAATCTTTAATGGTTTCCCCAAGAGAATGCAAAATACAGGCTTGTGAATATAACCAAGGAGTCTTAAAAACAGCACTCGCTCTGGGAACTGTCCGGGAATGTGTCAAAGAGATAGGGTCACACCTATGGGCAGATGGTCCTCCAGACACCAACACCAGAACCCTCTCAAACTCCTCCACCAGCACCTTCTAACCCCAAGACCCACACCTAAGTGGCAAATCAAAGGGCTGTTCAAAATTGATTCTCAAAAAGTATTTAAAGGAGTTCCCATCATGGAAGAGCGGAAATGAATCCAATTAGGAACCATGAGGTTGTGGGTTCAATTCCTGGCCTCACTCAGTGGGTTAAGGATCCAGTGTTGCCATGAGCTATGGTGTAGGTCACAGACACAGCTCGGATCTGGGGCTGCTGAGGCTCTGACATAGGCCAGCGGCTACACCTCCGATTCTACCCCTAGCCTGGGAACCTCCATGTGCCACAGGTGTAACCCTGAAAAGACAAAAAAAGACAAACATATATATATATATATATATATATATATATATAAAGATAGAGGAAATTCCCATGACATACTGCAACATTAATAATAATAATAATAATAATAATAATAATAACGACGATGGAGTTAGTCAAATCTATGTGCTGTGAATTTCTCGTGGGAGAGTCTATATACTGGCCGAAACAGGTCTGTATGATTGGGCACTTTAGTTCTTAATGTCCAAATTTTCTGTAGTTTCTAAAGTAAACATGTAAATCGTACCTATTTCCACAGGTTGCTGTCTGGCCTATGACTCAAACAACTAGGGATCTAAAATGTAAAGATTCCTATTTGTAGATGCTAATTTTAAAATTTTCCAGATAAAGATTCTAGGCACTGAATTTAATGATTCAATTTTTATTCTTATGCCTAATTGAACTCTCTCTTGTTACAACTTAAGTCATGTATTACTTTATCTTACAATTAGGTGAGATACAAACAAGCCTTTTAGGAATTCCTAAATTCCCCTCAGCCTTCTGTCATTAAACAGCATTGTTCTGTTAGGGGGCTCAATTTTCAATACCAAATCCCTTTTTTCCTCCAAAAGTGCCTTACTCTGCTTTTTTTTTTTTTTTTTCCTTTCTTTTCATACTCTTTTATAGAGGATCTAGGCCAGAGCAGCAGGCAGTCTTTTGTTTGTTTCTTTGTTTGTTTTTTTATTTTTGCTTTTTAGGGCCACACTCATGGCTTATGAAGGTTCCCAGGCTAGGGGTGCAATCAGAGCTACAGCTGCCAGCCCTATACCACAGTCACAGCAATGCCAGATTCGAGCTGTGTCTGTGACCTACGCTACAGCTCATGGCAATGCTGGATCCTTAACCCACTAAGCAAGGCCAGGGATCCAACCCGCAACCTCATGGTTCCTAGTCATACTCATTTCCACTGCGCCACAATGGCAACTCCTAGTTTTTAAGAGTAGTTTGTTTACAAACACAGGTATACTCACACTTGCATACATCCACACATACTTTCTTTTTTGTAAAGAAAAAACACTGGAAAAGTTTTTTCAATGGGAAGTGCTCAGCCTTTAGAATGTTTCCTTATCTACTTAGTATCCATTAATTTCCATTACAATACTCCCTCCCTACTGCGAATTCTCATTATGTAAAATTCTAGTATATGCGATTTTAATTCTGTGTACTTTTTACACATTAGAGAGAACTGCAGTCTGAGAACATAAAAGTCACAAGGCCTTCTGAGTTATTAAATAAAAATGCATGGAAATACAAGATGACATCTAATAACTTGGAAAGGTGTCACAACATACTATTGAGTTGGGTAAATAAAAGATTAGCAAATAGTATAGAAAACATAATCAACAAAATGATGATCGGTAGGTCCTGGTGGCAGTATTGAGCTTCGTCCAGTAGTCCAGTGGACTAGTCACCAACATGCTGATTGGTTATGTACTGGCTTTGAATGAACATTAAGTTGTTAAATATTTTCAACACTGCCACTAAGAGTAGCAAAATAGGCTATCATTAACCTCTAAATCTCATTTTTCTTATCTATAACAGCAAGGGGTAGGGGGGTATAAATTTTCCTACTCTGGGAGCTGTTATGTGGCTTAAAACTAATGTGTGTAAAATGCCCTGCATATATATGGTAGACACACAAAAATGACTATTAGAGTATTAAAAAACACATATTCTACAAGAATTCAGGCTACAAAGCAGCATAGTTCCTTTCTATCATGTCATGCCAAGCCATATACCATGGATAGTTTTTTTTTTCTTTTTCTTTTGCCCAGGCCTTGAGGAAGTTCCCAGGCCAGACCTGAACACATACCAGAGCAGCGACCAGAGCCACAACAGTGACAGTGCTGGATCCTTAAACACTAGGCCACCAGGGAACTCCAGCCATGGATAGTTTTAAGTAAAAGTTCTAAGCATCTTTTCTCTTCCATCCCATTAACATGGACCACACACTCTCATCAGTCATACTATGTACAATGATTTCTCAGCATCCCTCCCACCCCTGCCCACTACACTGACCCAACCCATTACTTCATTTAAAAAAACCTAATGATAACAATAATCAAGCTTTTGTAAAACCAAATGTACATAGACAAAGGATTAGATGGACATAAGCCAAATGAATAACATTGACTATCTCTGAATGGTAGTAATATAAAGCCATTTTTATCTTCCAGCATTTGTAGCCTATATTGATTTCCACGGAATGTGTACTGCAGTAGCTATAAGAATAAATAAAACACTTTTTAAATAAAAGAGAAAATATTTAGAAAATTTGGATATAGGACCAGGCCCATAAAATAATGTCTCTTACCCTGCATAATATCTTTAAATGGTTTTTAAAAAAAATTACAAGCACCTCATTAAATTTGCAAAGAATAGAAGTCTTGAAAAGTTTCTAGGCAACAAAGGAGAGTAAAGGAAAATTGACTGTCTTCTATTACTTGTTAATAGTGTAGACTGTCACTGATTGTCTCTTTACTTAGTGCTCCTTACTTTACTGCTTTATTTTCAAGGAATAAAAACTATTTGTGTCCAGTTCACTCACGATTACAGGCCCGAAGCATCATTTCCTTGGAAAGGCCTTATGTCTTTAAACATAAATTACACTACCACAAATTCTCCTTATACAAGATTTTGTTGGGAATATGGCATTCACGACTAAAGAGGCTGGAATATAAAAATTCTATTCCTCTGCATTTGTCCTTATTGATCCTCAACAAACTTTGTGGGGGATTTGGCAGTAAAATAAAGTTAGATCTGTGTCTCTTACCATATACCAACATTAACCATAAAAAAGTATGATTTAGTTGTAATACAAATATAAAATTCTTAAAAAAACATAGGTGTTTATTTCTATGCTCTTAGAAGGAGGTTGTCAAAAGCTAAAGCCACAAAACAAACAGGTGGTAAATTTTAGAACATACAATTCAAAACAATGTATGCATATATATGAAATAAACAAGCAACAAGGGTTTACAGAGAACTACAGCAAAGAGAACTATACTCAATATCTTGTAGTAATCTATAATGGAAAAGAACATGAAAAAGAATGCATATATATATATGTAATGCCATTTACAGCAACATGGATGGACCTAGATATTATCATGCAAAGTGAAGTAAGTCAGACAGAGAAAGCCACACATCATATAATACCACTTATATGTGAAATCAAAAAAAAAAAAAAAAATGACAAAAGTGAACTTATTTGAAAAACAGAACAGACTCATAGAATTCAAAAACAAACTTACAGTTACCGAAGGGAAAAGCCTGGATTGGGAGTTTGGGATTGGCACATGAACACTATGTTTAAGGAATGGATGGTCAAAGGGGACCTGATGTATATAGCACAGGGAACTCTACCCAATATTCTGTGATAATCTATATGGGAGAAGAATCTGAAAAAGAATGAATATATGTATATAAATAACTGAATCACACTGCTGTACAGCAGAAATTAACATAACATTGTAAATCAACTATACTTCAATAAAATTTTAAGATTCAAAAAAAAAAATTAAAACCAGGACTTCCTGTCATGGCTCAGTGGTTGACGAACCCAACTAGGAACCGTGAGGTTGCAGGTTCAATCCCTGGCCTTGCTCAGTGGGTTAAGGAGCCAGCATTGCCATGAGCTCCTTAACCCACAGATGCAGCTAGGATCTGATGTTGCTGTGGCTCTGGTATAGGCTGGTGGCTACAGCCCTGATTATACCCCTAGCCTGGGAACCTCTATATGCCGCAGGTATAACCCCAGAAAAGACAAAAAGACAAAAATAAAAAATAAATTAAAAAAAAATAAAACCAGTGTATGAAGTAATTATCACAACAGACAAAACTGAATGACCAGCAACTGATTAGGGAGTATATTTGTAATAGATACAATTGACTAACTTTAAAGTGCTCTCTCAAATCAGTACAATAAAGGTGGAGGGGCAGACCTAAAGACAGGGCATTTCACAGGATTTCCTGTTGTGGCACAGTGGAAATGAACCTGGCTAGTATCCAAGGATGCAGGTTCGATCCCTGGCCCCACTCAATGGGTTAGGGATCCAGTGTTGCTGTGGCTGTGGTGTAGCCTGAAAGCTGTAGCTCTGATTCAACCCCTCAGCTAGGAACTTCCATATGCCAAGGGTGCAGCCTTAAAAAAGAAAAAAGACAAGGCATTTCAGTAGATGGCAGGTGACACAAATGCAGAGGCACACCAAGTGGCCTGCAGCTCGTGAGTCTCTAGATTCTGTAGTATCCAATGGATTAGAACAGTTCTGGTAAAGGAGCCTGGAATTATATTTTTCTTTGAACTTGGAATAAGAGGAAAGAATCTATTAGTTTTAGTTTTAAATAGGAAAGAAATGTGACATTTTCCTGCACCTTAGTGTCTTTCCACAGTACATCTTTTTCTTCACCTACATTTTCTTAAAGACAAAAGATTGCATTTTAAGGGAAAATGTCATTCTATGCTCTTTCCCAGGGAATGTTGCTAAAGTATATTACACATTTTTGAAAAATAAACAAAAGAAAGCCAAAAACTGGAAGGATGATGGTGAGATTAAATGAGATGCAAAGTACTTAGGATACCTCTGGCCAGTCTCCTTTGTGGGCCTTTGTGCTTGCTTCTCTCCTACCTGGAACACACCACTTCCACACCTGCCTCAGACCTTCTCCCTCATTTCATTCAAGTTTCAGCCCCCAACCAGCTCCTCAGAGAGGCTTTCCTTGACCCCTCTTATCTAAATATCCTTGCATTTCTCTCTAGCACTTTCTAAGTTCCTTGTACTTTATCTCTGGCTGAAATAATACTAAACATTTGTTCACTGAAATATTTATTTTCTGTCTGCTACCCTGGTTTTCCCATTTTCATCAAGTCAGGACTTTGTTTTATCATCATTTTATTTTCAGGCCTTAGAGGATGCCTGTCAGACAGTAAATGCTCAATAAAATGTTGGCTCGTTGAATATATAGTAGATATTAAGTGATGTTCATGATCATTAGAGGTGATAATGGTCCATCTTTCTACTGAAAGTGATGATAAGTATTGACTTTGGCAGACACTTTAAGAGTAGAGGTTAAGATGTGGAGTTGGAAGGGTCAAAAAAGGTATTTCATGTTTTATATGGTGAAAGATCCAAACCTACAGGAAAGCTAAAGTGTAGTACAATGAACATTCATATACTCTTCACCTAAATTCACTTATTCAATTAAAATTCTACCACATTTGCTTCCTGTCTCTCCACAAACATGAGTGTTTATACGTATAGATAGATGCATATATCGACATGCATGTACACACACACACACGCACACACACACACACACAGACTTTTTTTCCTGACCCATTTAAGAGGTAATTTTGGACATCATGATCCTCAACTCCTAAATATTTCAGAAAGTCATAAGAATACTATCTTATAAAACTGCAAAACGGCCATTGTACTTGGGAAAACATTATGAGACTACTATACTATTTCTTATAAACTGTCAGTACTCAAATATTCCAGATTTTCCCAATGCTGTGCTTGATATATGAAATAATTTTAGGCTCAGTCCAGAATCAACTCTGCATCTAGCTGATGTGTTTCTGCATGCTTTCAATCTCGAGTCCCAGCTCCAGTTGTTCATGACATTGATGCTTTTGAAGAGTCTGGTCAAGTTGTTTGCTGAACATCCCTCAGTCTGAACTTGCCTGACTGTCTACACAGGCTTACATTCAAGTTATGCATTTGGCCCAAATACAACATAAGTGATGATGAATGTGCTGGTTTTAATCCAAAATTTTTATATGGAACCATAAAAGACACAGAATGGCCAAAGCAACCCTGAGGAACAAAAACCAAGCAGGAGACATAATTCTCCCAGACCTCAGACAATATTACAAAGCTATAGTAATCAAAATAGTGTGATACTAGTAACAAAATAGACATACAGACTAATGGAACAGAACAGAAAACCCAGAAATAAACCAAGACACTTATGGTCAATTTATAAAATGGGAAGGCAAGAATATAAAATGGGAAAAATACAGTCTTTTCATCAAGTTGTGCTGGGAAGACTGGACAGGCACATGTGAATAAATGAAACTGGAACACACCCTCACACCATGCACAAAAATAAGCTCATTAGTAAGTACACGAATAACAAATGCTGGAGAGGGTGTGGAGAAAAGGGTACCCTCCTACACTGTTGGTGGGAATGTAAATTGGTACAACCACTATGGAAAACAGTATGGAGGTACCTTATAAAACTAAATATAGAACTACTGTATGACCTAGCTATCCCACTCTTGGGCTTATATCCGGACAAAACTTTCCTTAAAGAAGATATATGCACTGTATGTTCACTGCAGCCCTACTCACAATAGCCAAGACATGGAAACTGCCTAAATGTCCATCAACAGATGACTATATTAAGAAAATGTGGAAAATACACACAATGTAATACTACTAAGCCATAGAAAGAACAAAAAAATGCCATCTGTAGCAACATGGATGGAACTAGAGACACTCATACTTAGTGAAGTAAGGCAGAAAGAGAAAGACAAATACCACATGATATCACTTATATCTGGAATCTAATACACAGCACAAATGAACCTTTCCACAGAAAAGAAACTCATGGATTGGAAGAACAGACTTGTGGTCGCCAGTGGGGAGGGGAAGGGAGTGTGATGGACTGGGAGTTTGCAGTTAATAGATGAAACTATTGCATTTGGAGTGGGTAAGCAATGAGATCCTGCTGTATAACACGGGGAAATATATCTAGTCACATGTGATGGAACATGATGGAGGATAATGTGAGAAAAATAATGTACATGTATATGTGACTGGGTCACTTTGCTGTACAGTAAAAACTGACAGAACACTAAATCAACTATAACGGAAAAAATAAAAATCATAATTTTTTTTTAATTTTTAAATGAATGTGCTGGTTTTGACTCCTGGCTCCACCATCTTATTTTCTCTGTGGGTGCTTGAAGTTTCCACTGCATCCCTGAATCTTGATTTCCAAATTTACAAAAGGAGGATATACTATTACCTCTCTTAGGAGATGGTTAAATAAAGAGATATATCAAAAGCTTTCAGCACAGAGCCTGATTCTAACTTGATCTCTTAGCAGCTGTGTGCCTTTGGACATGGCTCTTAACCTCCCTGCACCTCATTCCCTGTAGAATGAAATCATAGTAACTAACTCTGTGGAATTTCATTAAGACTAACAGTTTATACATGCAAAATATAATAAGCATCCATTAAGTGTCTTCAATCCTCATGGCTATTAATAAATGACATGTGAGGTCATAGAGTGATCTCATGACAGCCTTTGAAGTCTAAAACTGCTTGCTTCTCCTCCACGTCCTGGGAGAGCCTCTTAGGAACATGTGGCTTCCTTTCATAGCTCTTGTCTTTGGTCTCCATCAGGCTAACTGCTTAGACTTTTGCTCTGATTATAAGATAACCCATCCCCACGGAAAAGTGGCTTATAACCAGCCCAGCACACAGCAGTGGCACCCAGGTGACTACTGTGGATAAAACTGAGGATAAATTGATAAGAAGGTGAGTCCACATTCCTCCCTTCTTGCCTCCTTTTATTTTGTTAGCTTAATTAACATGAAGCAGCTGGGTAAACACCCAAAGTACAATAAACGGAAGTACCTGTCATCTAGTTTAAATAGCGTAATGCCCCTTGGAATGAGTCCCTGAGCCTGATATGATTTAACATCTTCATCAAGGGTCTGATGAAGAATTAAGATCCTGCCCATCAATCTGCCCAGGCATCAGACATCATTTTTCTATTCAAAGCCAGAGCCTGTGGGGCCCCAGGAGAAGCCTTGGTCCCCATGTCTTCCCAAAACGTGCTCCTCACCCCTCACTGTTTCTGGTAGTGCTTCTCCTCTGTGGGCATAATTTTGCTCTCAGTATCTGGTTACATCTGCATCTGGTCACCCCAGGTTACCATCTCACTCCTCCATCTCCCACAATGGTCCACTAAGCCAGCAACCTCTGGTCCTACCCTGCCTCCCAGGAGGAAGGATTAACCAGCATCAGAGTCAAGCCAGATCCCTCTAGATGAACTCCAAACCAGATGTCAGGTTGAATCCAATATCCAGCCCAACTGTTCCTAGGCAGAAGATGGAGGTGACAATCATTTGATTTAATTTATCTATTTTGACCCAATCTATGTTATCTCATTTAGACACATCTATAATGCCAACTATCATCTTTAAAATGATGATATGAATACAGATATACCCTTGATTCAACTAGACCTTTCAGTTTTATTTTCCCCCATAATTGCAGACACGATATTGTAGAATTTCAAGTGTATGTGTCATCACTAATTGATTAGAACTATCACTCCTTAAAGAAATCCTCAATAAAATACTTCTCTTGCTTCACATGTGGCCTTCAGTTTGGTTACCTAAAAAAGTTAAACTCCTTCCTAAGAACAAAAATTTTAAAAGAAAAATAAAAAAGTCAAAGCCCTTTGGTTTTTCCCAGTGCTCTGTAATGAGTTCCCCTCCATGCTAGGGATAGACAGTTCATTAACTTTTTCTCTCTGGCTTCCATAATACATGAGTCTTATACCTCTCATATTTAAAAAAACAATAAGAACTTTTTCTGATTCCTTCTACCTTACAGGCTAGAACCAACATTTCAGAAGCCAGTGTCTGATGAACAATGGGCAATGCCATAAACAACATGAATTTGATAAGAAGACTAGAGAGGAATAACAAAAAGTCATATAAAATGTTGGGGTTCAATCAGGGCAACTAAATCTATGAAAGATATATCATGTGCATAGAATAGGCACCTGGAAATTCTAATTCTAAAAACCCCAAATTCTATTTAATTCTGCCTTTTTATGTGCTAGACACTTGTTAGATGCTAAAAGACAGATAAGCAAGGCAAAGTTTTTACACACAGGTCAGGATAGGAAAGAAATATGTTAAAATGTGTAAAAAGTATGTTACCATAGTACTTACTTATCATTGCTTTTTTTTAGCACTTGGGACCCAGAAAACAACTGAGCAGAGCATTCAAGGTTGAGTAGGAACATGATCAGGAAAGATAATCTGAATAGCAAGAAGCATGCTGTGGCCAGCTCATGGATTATATGTGGGGAAGTGGTGGGAGATGGGACCAGAATGGAAAAGGCGCAAAAGGCTGGGAAGGATAGACTGCACTTGGAATGTAAATCTGATTTATATACCCCATATCCAGCCATACCAAAATACTGACAATCTCCTTACAATACCTGGCTTTTTCTTGCATTTGTGTCTTTGCAATGCTATTTCCTCTGCCTGGAATGAGCTCAGCCAGTTTACCTTGGCAGCATTTTAATCTTCCTTCAAGACTTAATTCTAGCCTGTCCTTCTCGATAAGGGCTTCACTGAAGACAGTTCCATAGCCCCCACCCTGCACAATAGTATGGCAGTATAAAAAAGATTCAGATATACAGTTCAGGAGCAATTAATAAAACTATTACAAGCTAAAAGATAACCAGATTTGAAATCTAATTATATTCCAGTAAACACTAGAGAATCAGTCTAAAAACTCTCAGAATTTATTAGAGCTTCATAAGTGGTAATAAGCAATGGAAAAATGTGAAAAATATAAGAACAAAATCAGATTTCCTATGTGCCAGCAATAATCATTTAAAAGATATAATGGAAGTAAAATTATATTTGTGGTAGTAAGCAAAAAATATCAACTACAACAACAATAAAAAACCCCTAAAAGTTATACAAGGACTAAAAATGCATAAAGGAAACTATAAAACTGGAGACAAAAGATTTGAGTAAATAATGTTCCTGAATGAGAAAACAGATTTTGTCCAACATGTTAACATTTCATGAAAGGAAGCAATAAGACTAATTCAACCTAAATAAAAATTTCAAATAGATATTTTGAATAGTTGCCAAAATTATTTTAAAGTGCTCTAGAGACAAGAAAAGAAATAGCTATATTTGTGGGGAGGAGGAATAATAGGTATTAACTTGCTCTAAAAGATACTAAAACATATTAAAAAGCTGTGATCATTTACTGCTCATGGCATTGACCAAACAACAAAGAGACAGCCCAGGAAAACTGAATCAGCAGCCCCAAAATAAGTGAAAAGTTAGTAATTGTTAGAGGGGGAACAATAAGGAAATATAGAAGGGTTTTATCAGTCATTAAAAGACACAGCAAAAAATGTTAAACTATTTGAGAAACCATGTATACATATCAAAGTGAATTCCAGTATATTAAAGAGTTGAATGTAAAAATTATTAGAAGAAAATGTACATAAATATCTTAAAGCTCTCTGAATGAGAAAAATGTCTTCTAAACTAAGAATCAACAGAAGAAAAGACAGAGGAAATACTAACAAATTTAACTATATAAAAATGCAACTTTGCACATACCAAAAACAATGACAAAATGAAAACACAAGTGAAAAACTGGAGAGAAATATTTATTAAAAAAAATTGACCCAAGGCAATCTATAGATTCAATGCAATCCTTATCAAGTTACCAATGGCGTTTTTCAAAGAACTACAACAAAATATTTTTAAAGTTTATCTGGAAGCACAAAAGACCCAGAATTGCCAAAGCAATCCAGATAAAGAAAAATGGAGCTGAAAGAATCAGGCTCCCTGACTCAAGACTACACTACAAAGCTATAATCATCAAAATAGTATAGTGCTCGCGCGCGCACACACACACACACACACACACACACACAAACCAGAAATATAGATCAGTGGGACAGGATAGAAAGCCCAGAATTAAACCCACACATCTAGTCAACTAATCTACTGCTAAAAATGCCGGGGTGGTTGGGAAGGAGGTTGAAACTGGAGCAATGAGATGTCAAGCAGGTTTATGAGATGTCAGTGAGCACTGAGCAGAGAGAACTAAGGCTCCCCTCCTATTGCGGAAAAGCTAGTCATATAGGGAAAGGGTTAGTTTCTATTTTTAGCACAGGTTTTTGATAGAGTTAGAAACAGGGAAGACAAAAGTTATCTTGTTACAATTTAACAGTTTCTCCAGCTATTTTTGTCTTGAAGCTTTGTGTTTCATTTTGTTCCCAAGGCCCTCTGGCTTTTGCCACATTTCAGTTCTTTTCCACCCTACAGTTACCACCTAATATCTATGACAAAGGAGGCAAGAATAAACAGTCCTTTCAATAAGTGGTACTGGGAAAACTTGACAGCTGCATGTAAAAGCATGAAATTAGAACACTCCCTAACATCATACACAAAAATAAACTCAAAATGGATTAAAGACCTAAATATAAGACCAGATACTATAAAACTCTTAGAAGAAAACATGGGCTGAGCAGTCTCTGACATAAGCCACAGAAATATCTTCTTAGATACGCATTTTAGGGTAATGACAATAAAACCAAAAATAAACAAATGCGACCTAATTAAACTTAAAAGTTTTTCCACAGCAAAGGAAACCCTAAACAAAATGAAAATACAATTTAGGAGTTCCTGTTGTGGCGCAGTGGTTAACGAATCCAACTAGGAACCATGAGGTTGCAGGTTCAGTCCTTGCCCTTGCTCAGTGGGTTAATGACCCGGCGTTGCTGTGAGCTGTGGTGTAGGTTGCAGATGCGGATCCTGCATTGCTGTGTCTCTGGCATAGGCCAGTGGCTACAGCTCCAATTAGACTCCTAGCCTGGGAATCTCCATATGCCACGGGAGCAGCCCAAGAAACGGCAAAAAGACAAAAAAAAAATACAACTCAGCGAATGGGAGAAAATACTTTCACGTGAAGCCACTAACAAGGAATTAATCCCCAAAATACATAAATACCTCCTGTAGCTCAATACCAAAAAAAAACTCCATCAAAAAACGGACAGAAGATCTAAACAATTTTCCAAATAAGATATACAGATGGCCAAAAAAAAAGAAAAAAAAAGGCATGAAAAGATGTTCAACTTCACTCATTATTAGAGAAATGCAAAGCAAAACCACTATGAGGTACCAACTTACACCAGCCAGAACGGCCATCATCAAAAAGTCCACAAACAACAAATGCTGGAGAAGGTGTGGAGAAAAGGGAGCCCTCTTACACTGTTGGTGCAAATGTATACTGGTGCAACCACTCTGGAAAACAGTATGGAGTTTTCTTTAAAAAACTAAAAATAGAACTACCATATGATCCAACAATCCCACTCCTCAGCCTCTACCCAGAGAAAACCATGACTCAAAAAGGTACGGGCACCCCAATGTTCATTGCAGGACTATATACAATAGCTAAAACATGGAAGCAACTTAAATGTCTATCAACAGAGGAGTAAATAAAGAAGACGTGGTACATATATACAATGGAATATTACTCTGTCATAAAAGGAAAGAAATAATGACATTTGCAGCATGGATGGATCTACTAATTATCATGCTAAGTGAAGTTAGTCAGTGAGACACAAAAATCACATGCTATCACTTATATGTGGAATCTTAAAAAGTGATACAATGAACTTATTTGCAGAACAAAAATAGATTCACAGACTTTGAAAAACTTATGTTACCAAAGGAGACAGGTTGTGGGGGAGGGATAGAGTGGGGGTTTGGGATCAAAATGTTCTAAAATTAGGTTTTGATGATGGCTGTACAATTATGAATATAATAAAATTCATTGAATTAAAAAAAAACTTGGAGGAGGGGATTAAGATGGCGGAATAGAAGGACTGGAGCTCAACTTCTCTCCTAAAAACAACAAAATTCACAACTAAAGACTGAGCACTCTTCACCCAAATGGACCAGAAATCTTAAAAAAGATACCCTACTCCAGAAGGAAAAGAGGAGGCCACATCAAAAGGTAGGAGGGGCGATTTCACGATATAAACAACCCCATACCTCCTGGGTGGGAAGCTCCACAGACTGAAAACTAGCTGGTTGACAGAGACTCACCTACAGGAGTGAGAGTTCTGAGCCACACATCAAACTCTCACGTGTGGGGATCTGGCACAGGGAGAAAGAGCCCTGGATCATCTGGCATTGAAGGCCAGTGGGGCTTGTGCACAGGAGCTCCACGGGACTATGGGAAATGGAGAACCCATTCTTAAAAGGCACACACAGACTTTCACTGAGTCCCAGGGCAAAGCAAAGTCTCCAAGGGAATCTGGGTGAAACTTGACCACAGTTCTTGGAGGACATCCTGGGAAAACAGGGGTGAATGTGGCTTGTTGTGAGGGAAGGACATTGAAAGCGAAGCTCTGGGGAATATTCAGCAGCAGTGCCTTTATCTGCAGGTGGCCATTTTGGGAAAATCTGGCCCCACTCATCAGTCAGCTTCTGAGAAGCCCCAGGGCAAACAACAACCCAGGTGGGATCACAGCCCCACCCCTCAGTAAACAGGCTACCTAAACACCCCTCAGGCACACAGCTGCCTCTAATCCCATCCAGAGACTAAGCCCCACCCACCAGAGGGATTAGAATAGGCTCCTCCTACCAGGGGGTAGGAATCAGCCCTCCCATCAGGAAGCCTACACCAAGCCCCCATACTGACTTCAGCCACAGGGGGGCAGACATCAGAAGTAAGAGAGGCTACAACTCTATTATCTGTAAGAGGGTCATCACACCAAAAACCTATGAAAATGAAAAGACAAAGAACTATAACTCAGATGAGGGAGAAAGGAAAAACCCCAGAAAATCACCTAAGCCATGAGGAGATTCTTAGCCTCCAGAAAAAAGACTTTAGACTGTTAATGCTGAAGATGATGCAAGACATTGGAAATAAACTGGAGGAAAGATGGATAATTTACAGGAAACACTGACCAAAGAGATACAAGATATAAAACTTAAACAAGAACAGATGCAAAATACAATAACTGAAATAAAAAATTCACTAGAAGCAGCTAACAGCAGAATACAACAGGCAGAAGAACAAATAAGCGAGGTGGAGGAGCAATTAGTGGAAATTATGGATGCAGAACAGAAAAGAGAAAAAAGATTGAAAACAAATGAAGAGAGTCTCAGAGAACTCTGGGACAATGTGAAATGCACCAACATCCATATTATAGGGGTGCCAGAAGGAGAGAGAGAGAGAGAAGGAGACAGAAAAAATACTCCAAGAGATAATAGCCGAAAACTTCCCTATCATGGGGAAGGAATCACTCACTCAAATCCAGGAAGCACAACGAGTACCATAAAAAATAAACCCAAGGAGGAACACTCCAAGACACATATTAATCAAACTGACAAAAATTAAAGACAAAGAGAAAATCTTGAAAGCAGCTAGGGAAAAGAAACAAATAACATACAAGGGAACCCCAATAAGGTTATTGGCATATTTCTCAGCAGAAACTCTGCAGGCCAGAAGGGAGTGGCATGATATACTCAACATGATGAAAGGAAAAAACCCCCAACCAAGATTACTCTACCCAGCAAGGCTTTCATTCAGATTTGAAGAAGAAATCAAAACCTTCATAGATAAGCAAAAGCTGAGAGAACTCAGCAACACTAAACCAGCCTTAAAACAAATATTAAAGGAACTTCTCTAGGCAGAAAAGAACAAGAGAAGAAGGAAAGAAAAAAGAGAAGCAAAACCAAATCCAGAGTAATTAATAAAATGGCAATAAGAACATACATATCAATAATTACCTTAAATGTGAATGGACTAAATGCCCCAACCAAAAGACATAGACTGGCTGAATGGATACAAAAACAAGACCCATATATATGCTGTCTTCAAGAGACCCACTTCACTTCTAGGGACACATACAAATTGAAAGTGAGAGGATGGAAGAAAATATTTCATGCAAACAGGGATAAAAAGAAAGCTGGAGTAGCAATACTCATATCAGACTAAATACACTTTAAAATGAAGTGTATTTTAAGGGACAGAGAAGGACATTACATAATGATCAAAGGATCAATCCAAGAAGATGATATAATAATTTTAAATATCTACGCACCCAACACAGGTTCACCACAATATATAAGGAAAAGACGCTTGATATGATTTCAATTTTCTTAAAGTGACTGAGGTTGGATTTGTAGCCCAGGATATGATCAATCTTAGAAAATGTTCCATGTGCACTTGAGAAGAATGTGTATTCTGTTGCTTTTGGATGAAATGTCCTATAAATATCTATTAAGTCCATCTGGTTTAATGCTTCATTCAGGGCCTGTGTTTCCTTATTGATTTTCTGTCTGGTTGATCTGTCCATTGCTGTAAGTAGGGTGTTAAAGTCCCCCACTATGATTGTGTTATTCTCGATTTCTCCTTTTAAGGTTGTTAGCAGTTGCCTTATATATTGTGGTGAACCTGTGTTGGGTGTGTAGATGTTTAAAATTGTTTTATCTTCTTCTTGGATTGATCCTTTGATCATTATGTAATGTCCTTCTTTGTCCCTTAAAATACACTTCATTTTAAAGATGAAATAGAAAACATGAATGGACCCATCACAAGAACTGAAATTGAAACTGTGATTAAAAAACTTCCAACAAACAAAAGTCTAGGACCAGATGGCTTCACAGGCGAATTCTATCAAACATTTAGAGAAGAGCTAACACCTCTCCTTCTGAAACTATTTCAAAAAATGGCAGAGGAAGGGATACTCTCAAACTCATTCTATGAGGCTACCATCACCCTGGTACCAAAACCAGACAAAGACTCCACAAAAAAAGAAAACTATAGGCCAATTTCACTGATGAACATTGATGCAAAAATCCTCAACAAAATACTAGCAAACCGCATCCAACAATATATTAAAAGGATTGTACATCATCATCAAGTGGGATTTATCCCAGGGATGCAAGGGTTCTTCAATATCCGCAAATCCATCAGTGTGATACACCACATTAACAAACTGAAGAATAAAAACCATATGATCCTCTCAACAGATGTGGAGAAAGCCTTTGACAAAATCCAACACCCATTTCTGATAAAAACCCTTCAGAAAGTGGGCATAACAGGAACCTACATCAACATGATAAAGGCCATATAGGACAAACCCACAGCAAACATCATTCTCAATGGTGAAAAGCTGAAAGAATTCCTGCTGAGAACAGGAAGAAGACAAGGATGTCCGCTCTTGCCACTACTCTTCAACATAGTTCTAGAAGTCCTAGCCACAGCAATCAGAGAAGTAAAAGAAATAAAAAGAATTCAAATTGGAAAGGAAGAAGTAAAACTATCACTATTTGCAGATGACATGATACTATACCTAGAGAATCCTAAAGACTCTACCAGTAAACTGTTAGAGCTCATCCACGAATTTGGCAAAGTCGCAGGATACAAAATCAATACACAGAAATTGACAGCGTTTCTATATATTAACAATGAAAAAGCAGAAAAGGAAATTCGGGAAGCAATCCCATTTACCATCGCATCCAAAAGAATAAAATACCTAGGAGTAAACCTACCTAAAGAAACAAAAGACCTGTACTCTTAAAACTGTAAGACACTGATGAAAGAAATCGAAGATGACACAAATAGACGGAAAGACATACCATGCTCTTGGACTGGAAGAGTTAATATTACCACAATGACTATACTACCTAAGGCAATCTACAGATTCAATGCAATCCCTATCAAATTACCAAGGACAGTTTTCACAGAACTCAAAGAAAATATTTTAAAGTTTGTTTGGAAGCACAAAAGACCCAGAATAGCCAAAGACATCCTGAAAAAGAAAAATGGACCTGGAGGAATCAGGCTCCTGGACTTCAGACTATACTACAAAGCAACAACCATCAAAACCATATGGTACTGGCACAAAGACAGACATACAGATCAGTGGAACAGGATAGAAAGCCCAGAATTAAACCCACGCACCTACAGCCAACTAACCTATGACAAAGAAGGCAAGAATATACAATGGAGAAAAGACAACCTGTTCAATAAGCGGTGCTGGGAAAACTGGACAGCCACATATAAAAGAATGAAATGGGAACATTCCCTAACACCATACACAAAAATAAACTCCAAATGGGTTAAAGACCTAGATATAAGACCAGACACTATCAAACTCCTAGAGGAAAACATAGGCCAAACACTATCTGATGTAAACGAACACCAACATCTTCTTAGACCCACCTCTTAGAGTATTGACAGTAAAAACAAAAATAAGCAAATGGGACCTAATTAAACTTCAAAGTTTCTGCACAGCAAAGGAAACCCTAAACAAAAGACAACCCACAGAATGGGAGAAAATCTTTGCAAGTGAATTGACTGACAAGGGATTCATCTCCAAAATTTATAAACACCTCCTAACACTCCATACCAAATAAACAAACAACCCCATCCAAAAATGGGCAGAAGATCTAAACAGACAGTTCTCCAAAGAAGACATACAGATGGCCAAAAAAACACATGAAAAGATGTTCAACATCACTCATTATTAGAGAGATGCAAATCAAAACCACTATGAGGTACTACCTTACACCAGCCAGAATGGCCATCATCCAAAAGTCTACAAACAATAAGTGCTGGCGAGGGTGTGGACAAAAAGGAACCTTAGTACACTGTTGGTGGGATTGTAAATTGGTGCAACCACTCTGGTAAGCAGGATGGAGATGCCTCAGAAACTAAACATAGAACTACCATTTGATCCAGCAATCCCACTCCTGGGAATCTATCCAGAGAAAATCACAACTAACAAAGACACATGTATTCTGATGTTCATTGCAGCACTATTTTCAATAGCCAAGACATGGAAACAACCTAAATGTCCATCGACAGAGGAGTGGATCCAGAAGATGTGGTACATATACACAATGGAATATTACTCAGCCATCAAAAAGAACGAAATACCAGCATTTTTAGCAACATGGATGGACCTAGAAATTATCATGCTAAGTGAAGTCAGCCATGCAATGAGACACCAACATCAAATGCTTTCACTGACATGTGGCATCTGAAAAAAGGACAGACGGAACTTCTTTGCAGAACTGATGCTGACTCAGAGACATTGAAAAACTTACTGTCTCCAGAGGAGACAGTTTGGGAGGTGGGGGGATGTGCTTGGGCTGTGGGATGGAAATCCTGTGAAATCAGATTGTTATGATCATTATACAACTACAGATGTGATAAATTCATTTGAGTAATAAAAAAATGGAAAAAAATAAATCCTATGGAGATATTTTAAAAAAAAAGCCATTGAATACCTATATGTAGAATAATTAAAAAAAAAAACTTGTAGAATTCCACAATAAATTTTACTTGCTGTTTAAAAAAAATGAATAAGAAAAAGGTTAATGAAACAAACATTTCTTAAAAATTAATAAGAAAATAAAGATTAAAAAGTATAAAGTAAAAATATAGATGAATAAATGATATAAGGAATTCCAGTATCCATGAGGCTGCAAGTTTGATCCCTGGCCTTGCTCAGTGGATTGAGGATCTGGCATTACTGTGGCTGTGGTGTAGGCCAGCAGCTATATCTCTGATTCCACCCCTAGTGTGGGAACTTCCACATGCCATGGATGTGGCCCTAAAAAGACCAAAAATAAAAAAAGAGAGAGAGAGAAATATAAAACTCACAAAAGAAGAAATGTTAGATTAATAATGAGACTTTTTAATGTTTAAATCTCACTAATAATAAAATAAATTTTTAAAAGATGCCATTTTAGCCCATGAATTTGGCTAATTTGTGAAATGATGATATTTAATGTTGATAGCATTAGTTAAGAGAGACAGGTTAATACACAATTTCTGGGAAGATAAAAAATGCAACCTTTGTAGAAACCAATTTAAAACAATAACAACATTAAAAATATACCAAAATTCTAGTTTTAAGATTGTGCTGAAAATGAATTTTGTCTTTAGCCTCTAAAAAATAATCCCAAAACTACATGAAGAAAATGTAACAGGACCAAAACCTCCATTATCCATGAAACTAGGGAACATCTTTAAATGTGAGCCATAATACATAAAACCAAATTGCAGATAGAAAATTAATAAGTGATCAACAGAGTTTAAGGAAGTCAAAGCTGAGAATTTCCATGGAAATTCTCCATCTACTCATGAGATGAAATTGCAGATAGAAAATTAATAAGTGATCAACAGAGTTTAAGGAAGTCAAAGCTGAGAATTTCCATGGAAGGTAAAGGCCCAGATTTCTTGTGTTTTTCTGCTCTGTTATTTTTGGTATGAAAATTCAATCTTCTACTTTGTTTCATGGTCACAAGATAACTACTCAAGACCAGCTATTACATCTGTGTTCCAAGCAAGAAGAAGGAAAGGAAGAAAGTCAAAATTTACCTATAAGTCAGTTCCTTTTAAAGAGCTTTTCTTTTTAAATAAATTCTGTGTGCGAATCATCAACAACCCTATTTGTAAGAGAGGCAAGAAAGCATGTTTCTTTAGCTTAAAACACAATTCTCTGATTTAGTTATCCCTCTGCTGCTAAGCAAGAAAGAAAGAATAAATTAAGGCTAGAAAACTTGCTTCAGAGGTAAAAATGAGTAACATAAAAATGAAGAATCAAAAAACAGTGATGCATGCACACTATTTAGAAATATGGAAGCAAAAAGCAGAAGAAACAACCATAAAATCTTAAAGGTTTTGTTTTTGGAGGGAGAAACAGTAGAAAAAGGAGGGAATCAGAGGGCTAATATTCTCTTTTTATTACAACCTTTTTAGCATTTATTTGGCTTTTTATACTATGGATATATGCTAGTTTATTAAAATAAATATAATTTAAAAATTCAGCTTCAAAGAGATCATGGCAAATGAAAAGTTGTGCAATCTCATTAGTAAACAAATTAAAAGGCAAGTTAAAAGAACAATGAGAAATCACTTATTGTAGTGATCAGTTTATAAAATATTAAATTAGTAATGATAGCAAGCATTGGCTCAGGTGTACAAAAACACATCCTCAAATACACTTCTGATGGGAGTGTAAATAGGTACAATGCTTTTAGAGATAAGTTTGGCAGTTTCTATTAAAACTTAAAATATGCATTTCCTTTAACCCAGAAATTTCCCTTCTAGGTACCTAACCTGGAAAAATGCTTGTCATTGTTGCAACATGGCACAGACAAGGATTTTCACTGCATGATTATAGTATGAAAAATTTGAAACATTATAAAAGCCCATCAATAAGAAAGTGATTGATAACTAAGGTCTATTTAGACCATGGAATTCCATGTACTGTTTTGTTTTTGTTTTGTTTTGTTTAAAGGAGGTAAACCTTCCCTGTCTTGCCATGGAAAGAAGTCCTACATGTATCATTAAATGAAAAAAGTTGCAAAATAGGTGCAGTTTACAGGTTTAATAACTACAGGTCTGTTAAAAGTCTGGAAGGACAGTCTTTAAACTGAATATGATAGTTGGCTCCATTGAGAGGATCCTGATTAGAGAAGAAATTGAAGAAATGTAGAACACTGGTTTCCTCTGGGCATACGACTTACTCTTAAAATATATTTAGAACATACTAAAAACTTAAAAACAAAGTCAGAGAAACTAATGCCTAATTTAAAAAAAAAGAAAAAAAAAGAAAAGAAAAAGCCCCCTAATATTGAAGAATCTGTAGACTCCAAAAGCATGGCTTGATGGAGCTCTGTTAGTGTGTGCTTTCTGTTTCTGGGGACTCTTTCTCCACCGGAAAAACAGTGCATTTGTCTTACAGAGGTCTCAGGAGTTATTCACTGAACAATCTAAGGTGGTAATGAAAACAACATTATTTTTCACTTTACCTATTTTTGAAATGTTTGTTTTAACTGGATGATTAGCCAGTTTTGTCAATGATGCAATCACAGGCATAAATTATCCTTTGAAAGCACTACTAGAAGAAAAAAAAACCGCCAGTGTAAATAAAACCAAACATTAAAAAAAAAATTTCAAACTCAATTTCATAGTTATTTTAAGAACAGGACGTATTCAGTCAAATGCAAGAGCAGCTAACCCTTTATTTAACTAAATTCCACCTCTTTTTCCAGCCCAGTTGGTACTTGACTCTAGAAATTGCAATTGTTACATCTGGACAAGTTGTGCTGTTGATATGTACATTCTGGTCCTGATTCGCAGCCTGCGTTTCAGGCATGCAAGACTGCTCTCATTTCACCAGGGTGTTGTTGCTTTGCTCCATTACAGTTAGTTAAATGCCAAGTATGTGTAACAACCGACACAAAAGCTGCCCCAAATCCTCAAAAGTTACAGAGGACTGCCACTGTTAGAATAAAAACAGCAACCTTAGCCAGTGGTAAGTGGTTAAAATGAGAAATCTCCTTTTTTCCCTTCCAGCCAAAACAAGGCTCCCCATCAAGAGTGAAAGAACATCATTACCTATGCAAAGTACAAGACCAGGGTAAATTTCAGGAGTTCAGAATATAATTATATGGTCAGGAATTTCCCTCCTCCGAATCCTGGGAGAATAAAACAACCTACTCATATTACGTCATATCAAATACTTGAAATATCTTGGACAGGATCCAGGAGCCAGTTTGGGATCCTCTTTATTCTCTTTTTCAGAGCTGGTAGGGAAATTTCATGAGATGAGCTTGATGTGCATGGAATTCTAGAGCAAGTTATCTGCTGCGTTTGCACAACGGCCTAGAAGTTAACGTTTTGCTACCTATGCAGAGTTTGCGGATGAGAGAAAAGTAACTGCTCCCTTTTTTAAATAAAATGCTCATCCATTGCAAATTGCCCTCAAAACATCACAAGAGGAAAAAAAAAATAACCACCTCCCCATTTATATTGTCCTTGGCAACAAGTTCCAGTGCTCAAAATTAATTTTCCAAATAATTTCACCTTCTAAACAGCTTCTCCTTAAACTAAGAGGTAGAACTCCCAGCATACAGCAAAGAATCCTAGGTGAACAATAAAAAGAGCTTGTAGGTGCCTTCCTGATAATAACAAGGTATGGGAGCCTTATAACAGGGGAGAACAAATCTGACTCCATCTTGAATCTGTTTCTTTTACTTTAATCTTTGTATATTTTGCCTTTGCTATAAGTTAAGAATGTCGCCTATAGCATGAAATATACAGGACAGCCCATTCTCAGGGCACTGACCTTTAAAGTATAACACTTTTCCATTTCTATAGAGACAAAAAGTTGCAAAACAGAAAATAACATTTGACTTGTTGGGAGTTTATAGGAGTACTGTGAAGGGGATCTATGGGGACAGTGGCAAGAAAAGATTCTGGCACCAAGAGGCTTGCAGCAACCAACCCCTCCCCTTTAAGTATAAAAGCAGCTTGAATTGTAACTGAGGAAGATGGTTCTTTGGGACACAGTTTCTCCAGTCTGCATTTCTGGTCTTCTCAAAGAGAATTAACATTTAGGCAGCACTTACTTTATATGTGTGCTCGTGTTTTATGTGTTTAATCACTACGACAAGAACTGTTAGGTATGGGTGACAGGAGGGGAAACTGAGTCCCAGAGTCAGAGAGTCTGCAAGAGGCAGAGACAGGATACAAAACCTCGGTCCTAGGGACTCAGCTGGAATCTCACTTACCCAGGTCAGGTCTCAAATGTCCACAGTGCCTAGGAGAGCAGAATGCCCTCCACATTTACCCCTGGTCAGGAGGGCTGGGGAGAAGCCGCCACTAAGATAGGGGGGAGAAGCTGAAGAGCCAGTAAGTTTTCCACTTCCCTCCCAGCCACAGGACCTGGCTGCGCTCCGCCCACCTCAGCCTGTGGCTCCACCCCTTCTGACATCCGGAATTCTTTCCACCTAAGAGCCAGTGCTTTTCCCTCAGTCTTCAAAGCCAGTTCAGGTAACTCCGTGCCCATCCAGTTTTCCTCATCCCATCGTTTCAGGTTCAGCTCCTCCTTAACTATCCCATACCTTTTTGTGTCCATGGCTCTTTATGCCTGTGGTCACCCTCTGCCCACTGTTATGGTCAGCTGCCAATGCGGTCGCATCCCCTGAGGCCACCCCCTAAGTGCTAAGCCTCTTAAGGGAAGGACCAGGTCCTTCCAGCTTTTTCTACCTGGCATGATTCACAGGACAAAGCAAGATGATTTGCACAAGGTGGGTCCTTAATACATGTTGAGGTTCAGTGAACTGAATTGCATCCAATTGGGAGAAGGAAACTTTGATAATAACAAAGTTGTATACATTTTATAATACTTATAAAACAAGCTATGTACACGCTCTGAAAATGGTTTTGCATGCCATATATTATTCCATCCTCACAACTACCTTGTAACATAAATAGCAGAACTGAATTATTTTGCCGTGTAGGTGAACACACCAGGACTCAAGAGTTTAAATACCTGGCCACTGAGGGAGTAAGTGATAGAGGCCAGAGTCAAACCCAAGTCTCCCAACTCTTAATCCTGGGCTCTGTCTCCCTTGCTGTACTGCTTCAAGGAAGCAGAATCTTTGTCTTTGGCCTTCTTCCCACCCTGCCCCCTCCCACCTCCTCTCAGTGCTTGGCCTCCCTTAGACCCAGTGCATCCTGTTGAAGTTATTTATTCATTCTGGGAAGAAAAAGGATAGTATATATAAAATATTAATGTAAAGTATATTGTGGATAACATCTTTTTCTCTCCTGCATATTCACAATCTCAAGATAGAAACTCCGCTTTGTTCTTCCTCAATAGTGCATTTCTGGGGGGTGCCCAGTCTCTCTGGAATACGTATACAGTTGCCCTTCCCTCTCACCTTCCTATGTCTTCTGTCTCTCTCTCTCTTTTTTCTTTTTTTCTGTTTTTTACGGTCACACCTGCAGCACATGGAGATTCCCAGGCTAGGACTCTAATCAGGGCTGTAGCTGTTGGCCTATGCCACAACCACAGCAACGCCAGATCCGAGCTGCATCTGCAACCTACACCACAGCTGATGGTAACACAGGATCCTTAACACATTGAGCAAGGCCAGGGATCGAACCCACAACCTCATGGTTTCTAGTCAGATTAATTCCCACTGTGCCAGATGGGAACTCCCATCTGTCTCTCTTTCTTATCAGGCTGGAAAGTGACCAAAGGAAACCTACCTCCTGTGTATAGTCCTGGGGTCAGCAGAGGGGCAGTGTCATTTTCATGATGCCTGGTCAGGGTCCACAAAGCCCACTCATGGGCCAGGACACCAGGGCACCAGCAGCAGCAGCAGGAGTAGCAGGTGCTGCCAACAGGGCTGTTTGGGCGGGAGCTGCCTCTTGTACTCCAGCTCTTTTTCAAATAGAAAACTTGTTCTTGGTGTAATTACAGAAATAACGCTGTGTAGCATGGCAGATTGTCCCCAGCCTGCTGCTGCTGCTGCCTGTCCCCTCCCTTCTGCCTTTCCAACCTCCCCCACAGGCCAGAGAGCATTATCTGTGGCTTGGCTACCTCCTCATGGAGAACAAGAAAGTGTCTTTGACGGGGCTGGTGGTCAATCTGCTCCTCTAGGGCTGCGTCTCCATCAGACCTTAAATTCTGCCAGGCTCTAGAAATTCTCCATTGATCTGGAGCACTTCCCACAAAAACTTGGGATAGGACATCAGGCTGAGAACTAGGGTCCATAGTCTCTCTTTAATGTGAATGCTCCAGTGAGAGCCATAGGAAATCCTTCCCTCAAGTCCACAGTGATAACTGTGGGAAATTGTGCAATACAGGACCAAAGACTGATTCAATCCTGGCCCTGGTACTGATCACAGTGTGAATGTGAGCAAGTGGCTGCTTCTCTGGGCCTGTTTTCCAATCTATAAAATGAGAGCTTTGGAATAACCAACCTCCTCAGATCCCAGCTAGCCCCAACCCACAGTTTGAAGTCATACATTTTTCTGCTCCCTGGTTGCCCACATGTGAAATAAGAATATGACTCTGCCATCTTTATTCCCTAGGACTTTTGTAAGGTTATAGTTGACATTAAAAGCTATTGTGGGGATGGGGTAGGGGGAGAGCATTGCACCAGAAAGCTAGAAAAGCTCTTTTCATTGGTCCCAGCAGCCAGGTATGTCACTGTCATTGGTCTTGCCTGTAAGTTAAAAGCTCTAGGCTGCTCTTAGAGAACAAATTGGACCTCCTTTGGGATCCCTTCTTTATCTGGATCACTTCCTACCCATCAAGGTGAAGGCTTACTGGGAAGTGAGTCGTGTTTCAGGCAGAGTCCAAAAGAACCCCAGTAAGGCACAATTGAAGGGTCTCCAATACCATCTAGACAGCTCAGTGCTATAGATAACTCTCTCTTCCATAATATTCAGCCTCTGTTTGCATACCTCCAATGGTGCGGAACTCACTGCTTCACAAGGTGCCCCACCCAGTGTTTGGGTGATTCAAATTATCAGTGTCTTCTTTTGATGGCACTAAAATTGACTTTTGTGAAATGTTTGAGCATTGTAATAATTGTGTCCTTTGTAGCTACACAGACTGTTTAATCCCACCAAGCTCTCTACTCTGACCCAAGTTCCTTCACGCCCCTGGTCTTTGTGCCCTGGTTACTGTTGAGCTCACCACTGCAGCTGGGAAGCTCTCCACATGTCCTCTAGCTTGGTCACAGCTCTTATAAAATGAATCAAGGGCTAATTTGGGTCTAACCATATCACCTCCCACACTCTAAACACCATTAATAGAAGTAATTTTAGGGCAAGTGTGAGGGCAATATATTCAGAAATGACCCTTCACAGTTTTTAATCAATCAATGGAACAATTGCATATCAGTTATCTCACTAAATCCTCACCTCTGCCCTATGAAATAAGTGCTGTTAACACCATTAATCAATTTGGAAAATAATCCGGGAGGCGAGGTATTCTCTTTTTAGGGACCCTACCAGTAAACATCGACCCCTGTTCAAATTCCCGAATGCTTCCTTAAGTCTTCCTAAATATTCCTGGATGCTTTCTCCAAGCCCAGCCCTCATCTGCATTCCCAACAAGCTTCTCTTGCAGAGTAGAGGGTGCATGAGCCCATGGAGGCTGGGTTCTTGGGATTCCAGGCAGTTGTCCACTTGCCTCTTGCCTTTACCTCCCAGACCACCAGCCACTGGGCTTCATTCATTTCTCCTGCATCTCCCATTTAGTAATATTCCATTTCCATCAGGGCAATTCCTTTCCCTCAGCAGCTTGACACCCCTGCTGTTCACTGTCGGTGTCACCAGGCTTCTTGCTCTTCAGAGGGGGAGAAACAATCCACTTATTTCCCCCACCTCATTTTTACTCTTGGCTTGGATGGCCTTACTCAGCAACTTCTTCTAAATAGCATCTGTAATATCCTATTTTCCACAGCCACACTTACCAGCCAAGTGAGATTCTATAAATAAAGAAATCTGGTTATAGGGGCCAAGAAGTGTGTGAGTCCAACAAGCTTCCAGGAAGAATTCAGAAACTTTGAGGCCCCTAGGATGGCAGGGGCAGGCAGGCAGGGGCTCTGTCCTCCAGGAAGATACTTTTTGGAAAGTTTGAATCCTGGTGGTTGTTCACTCCTTGAATGTTTTCTGCTACTAGAGCTTCCTGGCATTTTAAAGCTGTCATTTCCAGAAATCAAACTGACAGTCCTTATAAAATGGTGAGCTCCCCTAACTTGACCTTGCCCCTATATGAGAAGGTGCTTTACAGACAGAATGCTCTGGATTCAATCCTGCCTCCTACACATCCAGCAGTAGCCCTTGAGCATGTGGCTCCATCTCGCCGACACTTCTTTCTTCATCCATAAAATATGGATCTTTATTGGAGTTCTCTTGTGATGCAGCAGGCTAAGGATCCGGCATTGTCACTGCGGTGGTGCAGGTTCAGTCCCTAGCCCAGGAACTTGAACCTGCCATGGCACAGTCAATAAATAAATGAAAAAATAAAATATGGATGTTTATATCTTCCAAGCCAGATTAATCAAAGGAGAGAAAGAGACATTGCATATAGACTGCTTAGCACATAGCAGGAAATGCGAAATTGCAGTTACTAATCGGAAATCTCACAAATGTGTTATAACTGAGAAACTAGAACTTGCTTGCTAGATCAATTCCAATGTGGGGTAAGAGGGGTTGAAAGGGCCTAAGAACATCTTCGCACATCTGAGCCCCCATCTCAGGTCGCCAGGAAAGCCAGGCTGGGTGGGATTCCTAAATGCTTTCAAGGCAGTGCCCTAGCTTACCTGTGCCAGTCAGCAGCTTGCCTGCCCTCACCCCAGCCTGTATTGTAAAGGCTTCCATGTGTCCAGGATCCACTGGCAGCTGAAGAGCAAAAACAAGCCAGAATCTTGGTACCCCTCTCTCTTGCTTTGAGTAGCATTAGTGGCAAAAACTGCATCCCAGAGTGGTTCCAGCTCTCACCAGTGTGTCACTCCCTCTTCTGGATCATCTCCAGGTAGAAGCCCTGGACCCCGTACACTGACTACACCCCCATCTGGCTTTGCCCTTGAAGCCCAAGGGTGGAGGTGAATCCCTGCTAGTGCTGATTCCAGGATTTCTTCATCATCCCGTTTGGCTTTGCAGTGCCCCCAACACATGGTCACTAGTTCCTTGTATCAAATTCCTCTGTTGAACTACCTGGCATGAGTTTCCTAACTATACCCTGACAGACACATCATTCTGACCCAGGAATACCTTTCTTACCTGCAATTGTAATTTCTTAAGGAGAATCTCTAAGACCAGATTTGGAGTAAAAATAATTTATTTAAAAATGCGAGTCAAGGAGTTCTCATCGTAACTCAGTGGTTAACAAACCTGACTAGCGTCCATGAGGATGCAGGTTTGATCCCTGGCCTCGCTCAGTTGGTTAAGGATCTGGCATTGCTGTGAGCTGTGGTGTAGGTTTCAGACACGGCTCAGATCCCAAGTTGCTATGGCTCTGGCCCAGGCTGGTGGCTACAGCTCTGATTGGACCCCTAGCCTGGGAACCTCCATATGCTGCAGGTGTGGCCCTCAAAAGACGAAAAGAAAAAAAAATTTTTAATTTTAAAAAATTAAATTAAAAATGTCAGTCAAACATCAAAAGCTTCTCTATCATAGGAGCTGGCTTTCCCTTAGAGATCACCTGGTCTAAGTCTTTCGTTCTTTACCTAAATGGAGAATCTACGGCTCTGAGAGTTGGAGGAACATGCCCAAGGTCATTCAGTTAGTGGTCCTTCTCATTTTCCCAATGAGAATTATCCTGAGATGATTTGAATATCTTCATCTCCACAGCACAAAGACAAACACCAGATATTTTACTTCACTTGAAGGGTTTGGCCTATATTTACACTGGTATTTCTTGAAGGGCATGACGCAACTTTGCATCTTGCATTGCAAATAAGTGTCAGATTCTACTAGGTCAAATATAAGTAATAGACAATGCTATGGTGAGGCTCCAGGCACTGCTGGACTACTAAAGTCATGCCACTGTATCCATCCACATACAAATATAGATGGACATACATAGATTTAGATAGAGGAAAAGACACAGCTATAGAGAAAGGAACAGATACAGATACAGATATAATGTTCTCCCCCTCAGTCATGCTTGGTTTTAAAAGAAATGAAAACAGCATGCTTTTCTACTCGCCATGCATAAATCATCACTGAGAAGGAGCCCAGCAGCTTCTTTGCAAACTTGACTTAGAGAATTGAAATGCAGCAAAGGTTTCTTTCTTGATGACCCAAGCAAAATAGTTCAAGGGCAGAGCAGGCTTGGTGGTGAGCAAGACTGGCAGGAAGAGTGGCCTAGCTCACAAAGGTATTGGGCACCCAGGAAGGGAGATTTGGAAAAGGCAGTAATTACAGGGGATGCAGCTGAACTGGGACAGGACTCCCAGCTTTAGCATCCCTTCTCAAAACATAAAGTCTAAAGCAATGGTTTGGAGTCAGGAGCTGAAGTATAACAAACAAACAAGCATGGCTAGGTCAAAGAGGGCCTCTTCCAGCCAGGAGACCAAGTCAACCATGAGTGGAAGGCTACAATGGTTTAAAAAACAATGCAACTGATTTGGAAACCATCTTTGCAATGTAAAGATGCAATGTTGGAAGGTCCTGTGTAGCGCAGAGGAAATGAATCTAATATCCATGAGGATTCATGTTCAATCCCTGCCTTCACTCCGTGGTTAGGGGATCCAGCATTGCCATGAGCTGTGATGTAGGTCACAGATGCCAACTCAGATCCTACGTTGCTGTGATTGTGGTGTAGGCTGGAAGCTGTAGCTCCAATTCAACCCCTAGCCTGGATACTTCCATATGCTGCAGGTACAGCCCTAAAAAGGAAAAAAAATGTATATATATATATATATACATTCCAAAGCCAAGACTTGGAATTCAACCACACCTGTGCCAGGTCATGTCATCTGAGCTGTGAACACTGAGAAGCCATCCCTCAAATGTGCCTAAATGCCCCTCCTGGGAAAGATGAAGTTCAGGTTGCCGGGTAGGAATGATAGCAAACCTTCAGCAAACCAGCAAACTAGCTTCCACACCAGCAGCGCCTGGGCATCACATTCTAGAGCCCAGGAAACCTGGGTCCTGGTGCTAAACTGGCCTTCAGCAGCCTTTTGATCCAGCCTTATTTCTGAGTCATGTTCACTACTCCTCCATCCTCCAAGAAGTCACAGGATTTTTTTTTTTCACTTCTCTTACCTCTCTTTTAATCTTTTTTGTATTTCTGCCTACTGTGCTCAGTTAATATTTGTTGGACTTAAATCTGGAATTCTAAAATATTCATAACCTTGGGCTTATTGCATCAGTTTTATGCATCAAACCGCATGGATCTATCACACATGGAGCCCCACTTCATTAAGTCCTGGCCTCCCATGTTGGATTTCCTTTCCAGCTGAGACCGGGTGGCTGGCAAGAGTGGAGGCAATCAGGGGCCTCACTTAGACAACAGAAGCAGGAAAGCCTCCAGTCTGGGCTAGCATACAGACTTGTGGACCCACAGTTGCAATCCATCTTGCAGACAAGTTTGGGTAACTATTGTTTGAAAAGCAGTGAACATGCAGAATGAGACACACCAAGCCCATTGTCCCCCTCAAAGTTATGGACCAAGCCGATAACAGGGGAAGGACCAGTGCAGTAGGGATAAAGGAGGAAAGGGAGAGCAGCATGAATTGGTGAAAGTGAGATGGAATTTTAGCCCAGCAGACCTAAGTATCATTCCAGACCCATGCCTTAACAGCTCTGGGCTCCTCAGTAAGCTCTTTAGTCTTGTGCCTGTATTTACCACTGTTGAGGGGCAGGGAGAGAATAATAGTACCCTTTCCCTGGACTTATTTTAATGATTAAATGAGATAGTTTCAAAAAGAGCTTGGCTCATTTTTTTACCCACCTTCCTCCATTGAAATGTATGATAAATGCCTTATAAATGCCTTATTACCATTTGAAATAGAATTGCATTGGAGTTCTAAGGTGTTGGGAGCTCTCTCTTTTTCAGATCAAGGAAAGTAACTTGAAGAAAATGCCAAAGGAGGCTTGAAGTATTGGATGCATTTAGTAGGCAGAAAAAAGCTGGGAGGGCATTTCTAGGTGAAGCAGGAACAGTATGACTCCAGACACAGGGAGGGGTACTCTTGGGGAATTTACCCCTTCTGGGCATGCTCTGGCCACTGAGCCCAAACCAGTGTCTCCTTTTTCTCAATATTGTTTACCTTTATCTTTCTACATTTCATCATTTGAATAACAGTTTTTATAAAGCCATGTACCACTCAAGAAACTTGACATACAGCCACAAAAAAGCCAGGCACAGTCCCTGCCCTCCAGAGGTTGAGGATCAACACTGTTTTCCCTAAAAGCCAGTTGAGAGGCAGGCATACTGGTTCTGGTTTCTTCTGTAACCCTGTGCATACAAGCACTAAATAATAAATGCCCATTGGTTAACTGGTTAACCTTCGCACCAAATTCTGCCTGTCCCCTACCTCTACCCCCCGCCTCAGGTTCCACTTTTTTTTCTTCTTCTTTTTAGGGCCACATCCTCAGCACAGGGAAGGTCCCAGGCTACGGGTTGAATTGGAGCTACAGCTGCCGGCCTACACCACAGCCACAGCCACACCAGATCTGAGCTGTGTCTGTGACCTGCACCACAGCTCACAGCAACTCAGGATCCTAGACCCACTGAGTGAGGCCAGGGATGGAAAGTGCATCCTCATGGATCCTAGTTGGGTTCGTTAACCACTGAGCCACGAAGAGACCTCCTCAGATTCCTCTTCTAACCTCAGTCTTCTTCCAAAAATCCACCTTTGACAGTGGGCGTTGGGTAAAGCAGAATGTGATCCACTCCCAGACAAGGCAAGAAAAATCCAAAGTGTGAGCCATCCAATTGTGAGTGGGAAACGATCTAATATAAGTGAGGTCTATATGCAAAATAAGTAAATAAGTAAACAACTTCAAAGAAGTAGATTGCATCTTGATGAACTTGATAGACATACAAAGTGCTTGAATGAGAATAAAAAATTTATTAAAAACACACACAGAACATTGAGGCTGGTGATTAATAAAATAGTCTCTTGGAGTTCCTGTTTCGGCTCAGTGGAAACTAATCTAACTGGAGGATGCAGTTTCAATCCCTGGCCTCGCTCAGTGGGTTGAGGATCCAGGGTTGCCCTGGGCTGTGTGTAGGTTGCAGACATGGCTGGGATCTGGCATTGCTGTGGCTGTGGTGTAAGCCAGCGGCTATTGTTCCGATTCAACTCCTAGACTGGGAACTTCCATGTGCAGTGGGTGCGGCCCTAAAAAAAAAAAAAAAAAAAAAAAAAAGAGGCAAAATAAAATAAAATAGCCTCTTTGTGTTTCTGTAACTGGATGAAATTTTGACAAAATATTTTTTAGTTGACTCATTATGACTCAATGAATCTATTTTCAAATTTAGCTGTATTGCCTTTAAAGGGCTAACTTAAGGCATTTTGCTGCAGTGAGTGTGGTCCCTCTTGCAGAATATTTTCATAATTAACGTTTGCTACTGATCTGACACATGTCTCACCTGCCTTTGTGAGGATGGAATTTAATTTTTTTTCCTTGATTGGCCTTGCCATTTTTCAGAACACGTTATTCTAGAAGGAAACTCCTTTAGTATTCAGATCAGGTCCTCCTGCATGTCTGCCAGCGCTCCTTCTCCCAGTATAAGTGAAGCATTCACAGGGGCATTTCAGGCTAGAGAAACCCTTTATACACACCCCTTCCCCAAATAAGCTAGACTTCTCATCAATAAACACCCAAGCCTGGGGTTGTCAGCCCCATGCAAAGCCCATGTCCAACACCCAGCACCTCATCTGGAGACCTTCTGAGTCAGGTCTGCAGTCTGTTCCCCACTGACCCACGGAATAAAGAACCTGAAATGATGGAGACAGGTAGAGACATTACTTATTGACCTTGATGGATCCTTTGGCTCATCGTCACCTTTCACAGAGGCCCAGAGTCTCCTAAGGACCAGAGATGATACTGGAAGAGGATCCTGGATGGGCTCTGTCTGGGCAGCCAAGGATCCTGTGAGCTGAAGATGTTAGCAGTTTAGTGGGTATAAAACAACACAGGAAACCTGGTTTCTGTCTTCATTTTCCTGTACCTTCTCTGAGCACATATTACAATGCAGAGCCTAAAAGCTGCCAGTCTCTTTTAGCACAGCCTGTAATCCTATTAAAAGGGATTATTCCATTGTCCTGGGCTATCAGATCTTGGTAAGAACTCATTTAGGTCAACCTTTTAGGAAATTTACACACACATGAAAAAAACAAAAAAAGTTAAATAAGCCACATGCCTATTCCTCAAAGAGAGCCAAGCTTAGCAGGCTTGACTGTGTACAGCCCTTGTGTCTTTTTCATTTTCTCTTAAAGCCTCATGCAAATCCTGGCTCTATAGCCCTTTAGTGGCTCAATTCTAACTGCAGATGGGGAGGGGGAGGGATACCCGAGCAGAAGTCAGAGCCTGGTAATTTCCACTGAAAGAACTGGAATGTTAAATCCACTTCAATCACCTCTACTTTCTATAAACTTCACCCTGAATTCCTTTAGTCAGCTGGAACTCTAAGGCAGAGCACAGAGTAACAGAAAATAAGCAGGATGGATGTGGGTGCCCAGTCAGGAGTCAAAAGGCCCTTTGTATGGGTTTCTGTGTCTTCGGACCCAGACTAACCTGTGCCCACAACTGGCATTTAATATCACAAGCCCAACAGTGCATCTAACTCCCCCTTCTGCCTTGCCCATTCAAATAACAACATCACCAATCATCCTTATCCAAATGAAATCTCTGAATCATCACCTGCTCCTTTCTCATTTCTGAAGCATCACTTGCTCCTTCCTCATCTCTGAAACCCACACCCCATCAGTGTCCTTCCTGTAGGTTCAGGTTTCCAACCCCTCTCTATCCTCCTGTAATAGGCAGCTTCTTTTTTTTTTTGTCTTTTTTTGTTGTTGTTGTTGTTGTTGCTATTTCTTGGGCTGCTCCCGCGGCATATGGAGGTTCCCAGGCTAGGGGTCGAATCGGAGCTGTAGCCACCGGCCTACGCCAGAGCCACAGCAACGCGGGATCCGAGCCGCGTCTGCAACCTACACCACAGCTCACGGCAACACCGGATCGTTAACCCACTGAGCAAGGGCAGGGACCGAACCCGCAACCTCATGGTTCCTAGTCAGATTCGTTAACCACTGTGCCACGACGGGAACTCCAATAGGCAGCTTCTATCTTGGATCTCAATGATTCCCCACCTCCTGTGTTCACAGCCTTTTGTAACCCACTCTCCTTGAGTGATTGTGGGCTGGTCCTAGAGATCTCTAAGCAATAGAATAAGGCAAATGTGATAGGATGTCACTTTCATCATTAGGTTTCAAAAGACTCTGATTTCCATCATGTTCTTACCTTCTCTCTCTCTGGTTCTTCTCACCTTTTTCTATTAGAGGGAGGTCAGGGCAACTGAGGATGGTCTCCCACCAGCAGCCAGAAAGAACTGAGGTTTCCAGTCCACTAGCTCAAGGGCAACTGAGATCTGCCAGCAACCACCGAGAGATCTTGGGAAGAGATCCAGCCCCAGGTGAGCCTCAAGGTGAAAGTAGCCTGGCCGACCTAAGCTGCGGCTTATGAGAGACCCTGATGGAAAGGACCCAGCTAAGCCATGCCAGGATCCCTGAACTTCAGAATTTGTGAGATGCAAAGATATATTGGTTTTTTGTTTGTTTTTGGCCATGGCATGCAGAAGTTCCTGAGCCAGGGATTGAACCCCAGTGCCACAGTGACCAGAGACACAGAAGTGGCAACATGAGATCCTTAACCCTCTGAGCCATCAGGAAACTCCAAAAACATGATTGTTTTAAGCCACTCAGTTCAGAGTAATTTTAATGCAACAATGCATAAGTAATACACACCCTCCTGTTTCATCCTCTGTCCAGCCCTCATTCTCCCTTGCCTAGAAAATTCTAAAGAGCCACTTTACTGGTCTCATCTATGTCCCCTACCTCAATCTATTATCTACAAGGTTATTAAGTGATTGTCCTAAAATAAAGCAATGATGACATTGCCACCAAAGGGTGAAGATCTAAGTCATCAACTTCCATTTCAACCAGATCATCTTTGGTTCTACTTCTTTTATATCTTATGCTTCTCATTTAGATTCTATCTGAAGGTGAGTGGGAGGCAGCAGAAAATGATTATTTTACTCTAAAATTTAAAATTAGAAAAAAGTTGACAATGGTGTGAATAGCCATGGGAGCATTTACAAATACTCTGGTTTCCCAAATCTTGGACACATGTTGGGACAGCTAGTCTCTGCCTCCCTGAAGCGAGGTGTGGCCCTGGTGACTGGTGGGGGCCAATGAGATATGAATGCACATGTTATTTGAGATGAAACTATTTTGTGATGGTTGCTTGAATTCCACTTTCTGTTTCCATGCCATGGGGCCTGGGACCCTGAGAAGCTATAAAGAGCAGAGATCCCTACCCACCCATGTTAAAGCATGAGTAAGATATAAATCTTTTTTTTAAAAAAAACAACTTATTATGGGAGTTCCTGTCATGGCTCAGTGGAAACAAACCTGACTAGTATCCATGAGGACGCAGGTTCAATCCTGGGCCTCTCTCAGTGGGTTAAAGATCAGGCGTTGCTGTGAGCTGTGGTGTAGGTTGCAGACGTGGTTCAGATCTGGTGCTGCTGTGGCTGTGGTGTAGGCTGGTGGTTCTACCCAGCTCTGATTCTACCCCTAGCCTGGGGACACACACATGCAGCCCTAAAAAACAAACAAAAAAAACACTTATTTTACTGAAATATAATTGATTTATAATGCTGTTAATTTATACTGTACAGCAAAATGATTGTCGTACATATATATTTTTTTCATATTCTTTTCCATTATGGTTTTCTATAGGATATTGAGTATAGTTCCCTGTGCTCTCTAGTAGGACCTGTTGTTTATCCATTCTATATATAATAGTTTACTTCTGCTAATCCCTATCTCCCAATCTCCCTGCCCTGCATTTTAACAGGTCTGTTCTCTATGTCTGTGAGTCTGTTACTGTTTTGTCAATAAGTTCATTCTGTGTCTTCATTTTGTGTCTTATTTTAGATTTCACATATAAGCAATATCACATGGTATTTGCTGAGAAATACATCTTTTTTGTGCTAAGTCACTTAGAATTGGAAGTGTTTGTTACTACAGCACAACTCATCCCACCCTGCCCACCCTGACTAACATAGAGCAGCAGTGAATTAATCCCACCTCTAACTAGTTTTGTTTTTTGGTTTTTTTGTTTTTGTATTTTTGTCTTTTCTAGGGTTGCACCTGAGGCATATGGAGGTTCCCAGGCTAGAGGTCTAATTGGAGCTGTAGCCGCCGGCCTATGCCAGAGCCACAGCAACTCGAGATCCAAGCCACGTCTGCAACCTACACCACAGCTCACGGCAACACCGGATCCTTAACCCACTGAGCAAGGCCAGGGATCGAACCCGCAACCTCATGGTTTCTAGTCGGATTCATTAACCACGGAGCCACAATGGGAACGCCCCACCTCTAACTTCATAGATTAGGAAACCAAGGAGAAAAGAAGGGATTTCGTGAGGTTATCAAGCAGGGCGCCCATCCCAAGCATTCTCCAGGACACTATTATGCTCCCAGTACATCTATAAGGACTGATGATGTGATGACTCAAGCTGCCGTGAAGATGCCTGCAGTCTTCCAGCATAGAGGCTAGGAGGAGCTAATACTCCTGATGAGAAAGAACTGGGGAAAGGCAGACTGTGCTGCTGCATGGGGGTGAATAGTAGGGGGCTAAACCTCTTTCCAGTAAGAGACTGGCAATTCCTAGTGAGTTTCCAGATTTTCGAGTCTTTTTTTTCAGCTGTGCTTTCAAGACATGAAGCTGGCCAGAAGGAAGGGTGACATTTAGCCCAGATTCCTTCAAGTAAGTCATCCTTATTGCTGGGTAGCTTTTAAAGTGCTCTGAAATAGGTCCTTGGTAGGTCTTGGGCAGCTTTCAGCAAGATGACCACATGCCCCAGCTTGCCCAGAATAGTCTTGGTTTATACCTATTGCCCTGGCTTAATTATTAATAGTGCTTCTTTTCACTCTCAAACATGTCCCAGTTTGGAAGATAAATTATACTGTCACTCTAGCTTTGAGACCACACTGACTCACCAAGCTTAACTTCCCAATTCACACCCTATAGACCACTGGCCACTGGTGGAAAAGGAAAAATTTCCACCAACCCAGAACTGCCAAAGAAAGCTTCAGGTAGCTTAGGCTGTGGGAATCATGGATTCCAGTCTCCTCTCTGGTATCATGGGGCTGTGTGTTGTTTAAAAAGTGGATTTTCCTCCTTCGACCTCTGTGTTATGCAAAATAATGGAGCTGGATTGAATGGCCCTTTGATTTCCTTCCAGTCTAGGATTCCATAAACCTGTCTGTTGGAGAGGTTTCCAATAATGGAGAAATCCACAGGGGTACCAGGCCTTGAATACAGATGGAATCAATCATGCAGCCTATAGATATATTTTCAACTTTTCCTTTCAAATCCATGTAGATGTTGTGATTAACGAAATGCAGAATCTCTTGAAAGCATTAAAGAATTCAGTCGCTATGTGTCATTAGGTATTTTCTCAGTCAACAGATGAGAAGTGCCATTAAGATCAGGATGGGGGAGGGGTGAAAAAGGCAAGAAAATACTGCCATTAAAAAGGGACATGCCACGCCCAACAGGTTGAGAACCCCTAAGCTACGGGAAGCAATCAATAACAACCTGTAAAATTTTGTGTCATCTGCACATTTCCTTTTTCTGAGGAAAAGTCATCTGCTTTTTTAATGAGTCAATGACTCAGATAAAATCCAAAATAATGGTTCTGGAAAGAAAATGGATGGTTTCCAGAATTGCTGTGAAGCCCCATCCCCCACTACCACCCAGATAATGGTAACGTTAGCTTCAATTTTTTTTGTCTCCACTGTGCAGCAGAGATTACTGTAAGCGCTTTGTTTAGCCACTGGAGTCCCTAAAAGAGATGAAGTGAGAAAATGAACGTGCAAAGGAAGGAAGTCTCTGACCCTAAGTTTATTATGGGCAGAGCCAGGGCTTCAACTCAGGGGTCTACAAAGGACTGGCACTATGTGCTCCTACTATGCTGTGTTGCCCACTCAACCCATTGTGCCCTGAGGGCCGAAAGCCAGGGTCTGTTCCAAAAGGTGTTATTTCTTTTTTTCTTTTTCTTTTTTTTTTTGTCTTTTTAGGGCCACACCCTAAAAAAACACTTGGAAGTTCCAAGGCTAGGGGTTTGAATCAGAGTCGTAGCTGCTGGCCTATACCATAGCCACAGCAATGCAGGATCCGAGCCATGTCTGTGACCTACACCACAGCTCACGACAACACCAGATCCTTAACCCACTGAGTGAGGCCAGGGACCGAACCTGCATCTTCATGGATGCTAGTCAGATTCGTTTCCACTGAGCCAAGATGGGAACTCCCAAAAGGCGTTATTTCTTGATGGAGAGCAAGGCCATCCAGGCAGCACAGAGTGGCGAGGGGAGAAAGAGACTGAATACCTTCATGGCACATGCCTCTCCTGCCAGCGTATCAAGAGCTATGGCTACATAAGCACACTCTGGTACATGGAATGGATGGTTAACGGGGACCTGCCCTATAGCACAGGGAACTCCACTCAGTATTCTGTAATAACCTCTATGGGGAAAGAATCTGAGAGAGAATGGCTATGTGTCTATGTGTAACTGAGTCACTTTGCTGTACAGCAGAAATGAATACAACATTGTAAATCAACTCTATTCAATATAACTTGAAAATATGAGAAAGAAATGATCAGTGGTTTGAAAAAAAAAAAAAGAGCCATGGGTGCAACAGAAGGCAATTTCCCTTTAAGGGAAAGATAAATAAATAACCTAGATTAGTGAGTAGAGTCTCCCTTTGAATTTTAAAAAATATCCTTTGAAACTTTCAGCAACACAATTAGCTATTGAGCTCAATTCTTTCCTCTTTTAGTTAAACGGGAATTGAAGAAAATCTTTGTTATTTTTCTGCTTTAGCATTTTCTGCAGCAAGGACCATAAGACAAGACATACACAAAATAAATCTTCAGAGAAGATGGCACTGCCCTCATCTCTGAATTCCTGGGGCTCCAGGCAGTGAACCAAGTGGACATCACAGAGGAGAATCTGTGGTCTCTTCGGGGTGTCCTGCATCTATAATCCATGGTCCATGGGCAAGAGGCTGGCAGAAAAGAGGGTAAGGTGCACCAAACTTCTATCAGTCTCTTTCTGAGTCAGCAGGTAGGACATCCTTCCACAATGTCCCACTTATTCCTGGGCTATAGCAGGTTTATACAAGGAGTACCCCCAGCCTCCAAGCTCCCCAACCCAAACCTTCCCCCGATGCTCCTCTGACTGCCTCACCCTCCTATCTCGGGCTTCCTGCCTCCTCTCTCAGTTGGGGTATAGACAGCTGCCTGATGATTCAGGACGCATCCTCCTTGGTCCATGGAAACAGATAGGACCTTTGACTTAAAATAGTGCTCCACTAGAAAATCTTTGCAAGTGAATCAACTGACAAGGGATTAATCTCCAAAATTTATAAATACCTCCTAACACTCCATACCAAAAAAACAAAAAATACCATCCAAAAATGGGCAGAAGATCTAAACAGACAGTTCTCCAAAGAAGACATACAGATGGCCAAAAAAACACATGAAAAGATGTTCAACATCACTCATTATTAGAGAGATGCAAATCAAAACCACTATGAGGTACTACCTTACACCAGCCAGAATGGCCATCATCCAAAAGTCTACAAACAATAAGTGCTGGCGAGAGTGTGGAGAAAAAGGAACCCTAGTACACTGTTGGTGGGATTGTAAATTGGTGCAACCACTCTGGTAAGCAGGATGGAGATGCCTCAGAAAACTAAACATAGAACTACCATTTGATCCAGCAATCCCACTCCTGGGAATCTATCCAGGGAAAATCACAACTAACAAAGACACATGTATTCTGATGTTCATTGCAGCACTATTTTCAATAGCCAAGACATGGAAACAACCTAAATGTCCATCGACAGAGGAGTGGATCCAGAAGATGTGGTACATATACACAATGGAATATTACTCACCCATCAAAAAGAACGAAATACCAGCATTTTTAGCAACATGGATGGACCTAGAAATTATCATGCTAAGTGAAGTCAGCCATGCAATGAGACACCAACATCAAATGCTTTCACTGACATGTGGCATCTGAAAAAAGGACAGACGGAACTTCTTTGCAGAACTGATGCTGACTCAGAGACATTGAAAAACTTACTGTCTCCAGAGGAGACAGTTTGGGAGGTGGGGGGATGTGCTTGGGCTGTGGGATGGAAATCCTGTGAAATCAGATTGTTATGATCATTATACAACTACAGATGTGATAAATTCATTTGAGTAATAAAATACATATTTGTATTTAAAAAAATAGCGCTCCACTGACTTCATCTAGTATCCTAAACTCAGTTCAGTAGGGTTGGAGCCTTCGCAGTTTTGTGCTTAGCTGTCTTTTTAAATTATTTTTTTATTTTTGTCTTTTTAGGGCCACACCCACGGCATATGGAGGTTTCCAGGAGAGGGGTCAAATCAGAGCTGTAGCTGCTGGCCTACGTCACTGCTCATGGCAATACCGGTCCTTAACCCACTGAGCAAGGCCAGGGATCGAAACTGAGTCCTCATGGATACTAGCAGATTTGTTTCTGCTGAGCCACAACAGGAACTCCTCAGCTGTCTTTTGAGCAACCAGAAGGATGGGGTAGTGGCTACCTTTTTTCTGGCACATTTGAACTCAAACAAAATAATATCTGTCATCTTAGATCTTACTTCACCCTAAAGATTCTGTTGGCCTTAAACCATTTATTTCAAAAGCCACTGTTATCACATGAAATTTCAGCATGCTTGAAAAGAGTTTCATATTTCTTTTTCTTCGTCTACCAAGAAATACGTGGCAGAGAGAGGTGGTATTCATGGAACAGCCCATGCATTGCTGTGCGGTCCCCAGGAGGGCCTCATGGCTGGGGTGGCAAATGAAATAGGAGCTAAAGTGACAGGTAACACTTCTGTGTGAATCTTCCATGTAACGAACAGCTGATGTGTCCCTCCCTCTCTCTTTCCCTGCTGAAGCAACTTAGGGGAACACAGGGTCCAGATGGCATGTCTGCCCCTTAGAAGCCATCAGGATCTCTGTCACTGCTTGAAGCAGGAAAGCTTCTAGAGTGTTGCCCAGCCACTATGACTTAGGTAAACAAGAAATAAACTTTCACTGTGTGCAGCCTTTGAGGGTTCAGCCTGGGTCTGTGTTTTTACCACAGCACAGTCCATTCTAATACAACATCATACTGTTCAGTGCAGTGTAACAGGCATGTTCATCTCTACGCCAGCCAGGCCTGGCATGCGTGGGAGCCCACAGCTGCAGCAGCCGCTGCAATGCAGGAGTTTATCATGAACCTTCTCTCCTCTGCACTGCCATCTCAGTGGCTCAGCTCCGCCATCTGACTCTTCTGCTCCAAGTTTCATGGTCTCAGTGCAGAGATAATCTAATTGACCACTTCAGAGTGATGAGTCATGGCATAGAGCTGGGTTGTGGACCATGGACATGGCCCTGAGGTTCCTGTAAAATGAGGTTTTCAAAGAAGAGGACAAATGGCTGTTAGGTGAACAGTGCCCCCAACCACTGCTGACGGCAGCCCTGCATACCCAGCTTTCCTGACACATCCTGAAAGCCAATCCAAAACAAGATGAAACAGCATTGATTCGCAGGAGGTACGAAAAGAAGGGCTACAGAGGAAGAAAGGAAGTTCCACAGAAATAAGACTAGGCCTCAGAGTTCCCATCGTGGCGTGGTGGAAACAAATCCGACTAGGAACCATGAGGTTGCAGGTTCGACCCCTGGCCTCACTCAGTGGGTTAAGGATCTGGTGTTGCCGTGAGCTGTGGTGTAGGTCGCAGATGCAGCTTGGATCCTGTGTTGCTGTGGTGTAGGCCGGCAGCTGTAGCTCTGATTTGACCCCTAGCCTGGGAACCTCCATATGCTGTACCCGTGGCCCAAAGGAAAAAAAAAAAAAGAAATAATACAAGGCCAGAAAGGGAGAAGTGGTGGCTGGGGTAGAAAGACCTCACATTACAGTCAAGAGGATTCATTCTAATCAGAATACAACCAGATAAGTGTGAATTTCTAAAGAAATTGTTCACAGCATCTGTCACAACAGTTTTAACAAAAAGTAATGCTGCATGATATATGTATAAATATAGGCATGTAGATGTATATATGAAATGACATCCTTCAGAAAGCAGTAGGCAGGGCCAGCTCCTCAGCCTGACCCCATCCTGGGCTCCCCGAAACCTGCCAGGCCAGGTGAGGCAGCCAGCATCCCAGCAGCCCCAGGCATTCCTGCTGGTGAAGCCACTCACAGGACACCTTCACTGCTCCCCTCTGCTGGCCTCCTTTGGGGCCCCTATTCTCCTGGTTCTGGTCATTACACGTGGCCAGGTGTGTAGTGTCTCACCAGTTTGTCATTTCATGGTTGCATCTGTCCTCAGATGGCAGTGGTTTCAAGGAGCACCCATCCCCGTGCCCAAACAGGAGAGTATCCACTGGTCTCTCAAAGATTTTTACAGGCAGATGTTCCCATCATGGCTCAGCCCATTAAGGACCAGACATTGTCTCCCTGAGGATGCAGGTTCCATCCCTGGGCTCTCTTAGTAGGTTAAGGATCCAGCATTGCCATGAGCTGAGGTATAGGTCACAGATGCAACTTAGATCCCACGTTGCTGTGGCCGTGGCATAGGCTGGCAGCTGCAGGTGTGATTCCACCCCTAACCTGGGAACTTCCATATGCCATAGGAGCAGCCCTAAAACAAACAAAAAAAAAGATTTGTGCACATGCCCACACAGTAATCCACAGCTGTCTTTGCCAGAGCTTGTCCTCCTGTCATGTTCTTCCACCATTTGTCCATTCCCACTGCCTGAGAACCACTGAGGGGCTCCCTGCGGAGGGAGACCTGCTGCCCCTCCTCCTGAACCCTACATCCTCATCCTCGGGAATTTGGGCTGGCCTCCAATTCTCTGCAGGGAAACCATAGCCTCCCCCACAATCTGGCCACTTTGGAGGCATAGCTGGAATGCAGACTTCTGGGGCCCTGAGACTCACAGGGCATCTCCAGACCAAGTCTGTCAACTTTCAACTTATACCCTGGAACATGGGGGGGTCCAAACCAAGCCTGAAGGGCAGATGGAAAAGATTTCCACCCTTGATCTTTCCTGTCCATATTCTTTTTTTTTTTTTGTCTTTTTGCTATTTCTTTGGGCCACTCCCGCGGCATATGGAGGTTCCCAGGCTAGGGGTCAAATCGGAGCTGTAGCCACCGGCCTACACCAGAGCCACAGCAACGCGGGATCAGAGCCACGTCTGCAACTTACACCACAGCTCACGGCAACGCCGGATAGTTAACCCACTGAGCAAGGGCAGGGACCGAACCCGCAACCTCATGGTTCCTAGTCGGATTCGTTAACCACTGTGCCACGATGGGAACTCCCTGTCCATATTCTTAACCCTCATTCTGAATGCTTTTTCCCAGCTCCAACCCCTGGTTACCTCCTTGTCCATCAATAGGCAGGAGATCAGTAGGTGGCTTTGTCTACACTGTCAGCCTCAAGGTCCCAGCTCAGCAGAACTAAAATGCCCTGACTGAGATGTCTGGAATCCAAACCTGCATGTGGAAGGTTCAGTGCATGAAGGTGACCCAAGCAGACAGCAAAAGACTTAAAGGTTCTGCAAAGTTCACTGCCACTGATAAGAACTGGAAGCAGTATCGGACCTGACATGTAATGAGTCACTTGTGTTCTCCCCAAATGTTTCAGCTCCTGGTTTAAAGAAGAAGAGAGAAAGTCCAGGGGCCAGAAGCAGTCAATCTGAGGGGTTCCAACCAGCATCATTAAATCTGGGTTCTTCTCCTTCTGGTACCTGGTCCACCTTTACCTGTGAACCACTGATTCTGGGACATGGGAAAAAAATAACAGTTGAGAGTTCTAGTGACATTTGCTAATCTCCCCTGATCTACCTAGTCTGTGGAGAGAGCAGACAACAGATGGAAATACTCACTTACTTAATAGAAGTGCTTGAGAGTCCCTCCCAAAGGGACTTGCTTTTCTAAGATTGGGATGGAAATGGGGGCATAAGGAAGGCAGGAGACAGATCCAGGAGGGAGGGGCCAAGGTCTCCTTGTCCAGAGTCACCCTTCATTGCCCATCTCAGACGTGCATGACCATCTATGTGGATGCATACATGCAGTGACAAGGCTTCATGGGAAGCCATCAAAGAGCAGCCTAATATACTCTAAAATTACAAAGAGGCAGCCAAGACCTCCTTTTCTCAGGGTGGACCACTGTTTCAGGGCAGCAGCAAAGGGAAGCCCACCTGACCTGAGAAACCCAGAGAAAAGGATGCATCACATGGGCAGGGCTCCCAGGGATCTGTTTCTTGTTGCCTGGGTTCACTGGGAGGGAACCTGGGAGAACAAGAGGCTCATCTAGTCCTTCCTGCCAGGGTCTCCGGGTGCTTCCCCCTTTGCAGGCACGTGAGAAGGAAGCTGTTAGAAGGTCTCCGCAGGAAGCCTGAGCAGAGCCATGCCCCACATTTTTCCCTCCCTAAACTCGCATCCAGCCAAAACTCTCTGAGATCTGTCACATCTCTAAAACCAGTTTCAGTCACCTCTTTGTTATTCCAACTTCCCCAATGGCCCTTTATTTCTGAGCTTCTGAATAGTCCTCAGTTATTTTTTTCCCAACGCCAAAAAGAAAAAAAAGAAAGAAAGAAAGAAAGAAAAGAACATACCCTAATTGGCTTGAAGCGTGAAAGACACAATGGCTGAGAAAAGAGGCAGAGACACTGTAGTTGGGGTGTTCGCAGCCAGATTGAAATAAAAACGACTTTCCTTGCCTCCAACCCCCATACCTCCAAGAGTGCAAATTCCTTCTTAATTAAAGGCTACAACCATTTGGGCGTTGCTTCGGGCTTGATGCTGAGCACGCTGCCCTTTTAACCTCTGGGTGGCCCCCTCCTACTTCTCTGAAGGGGTAGTGAGAGCTTTTCTGCCAAAGGTTGAAACTGTATCTCCAAACTGCTTTGCTGCATTTCCCCAAACACAAAAGACTGGCGTATGGAGCTCGTGTTGAAACAAGAAGCTATTCACACTTAGCTCAACAGCACAAAAATACAACCAGAGCCACACCTTTCCTGGAGCCTGGACCAGCCAAGACTGTGGGCCTCACATTCTTGCATTGGACAGAAGACCGGGAGCCAATCTCCCTGGTGTCTGTATAAGGAAGTAGGGCCGAGGCACCTGCTAATAAACTCCCCCCCCTGCCCCGCCAACACACACACAGTCCCTCTGGCGGGGGGGCCTGACTGAGCAGCCTGTTCAGACATGGATGAGCCCTGCTCACTTCTGCAAGACCCTTGACAGCCCTCCTGTCCATCCTGGCTAAGGTGAACCTGCCTACAAAACACACTAGTCATCTGTTGATTTTGATTCAAAGCAAGGGGTTGACCAGGGCAGCCCAGCCTGCGACGATGATGCGGCTGTTTATGGTGCTGGATAGAGGGGAGCTTCCTGATACAGCATGAAGCTGGCCCCAGAATGATCATCAGGGCTCTCCACCCACTCATCCGAGCCAAGTGCCGAAAGCTCCCTGCAAGGCCCGGCTCGGGTCTGTTCCAAAAGCAGTTTAAAGGGCCAAAATCATTGACTTTCTATTAGCTTCCTTGAGGGACCATTTCATTCCATCAACCTTTGGTCATGCAGAGGTAGTGTCTAACTCAATGAGGCGAGAACAATTAGCAAGGTCCTGAGTTGTGTTTCTCCTGCACCATTTATTATAGTGACCCATGTTAGAAGTTAGGACAACTGCTTCGCAGGAGCTGTTAACAAGGGCCTGCATTTCATAACCTTAAATTCTCCCAGGGAGACAGGCTCTGCAAACATACTTCTGGGTGCTAACAGCTCTCATTAAGAAGGTTTGCCTTCTGAAATGGACCCTTGAAGACAAGACTGTGAAAATACAAATCGGAAATCTTAAGCAATTCTTGACCACTTTCCAGATTCTGTTCCCAGTGCAGTGTGTGTGCATGTGTAGGAAGGGACCAGAGATAAATAAGACAGCATCCGTGGCTCGAGGTCTCACACTCTAGGAGACAAAAGAATACAGAGGGCAAGTAATAAACAGATTGCAGTAGGCAATATTAAGGTCAAAAACACTACTGTGATCATGTGGTTAAGATGGTTTCAAGAGGGGTCACCCAAGCTAGCCCTCAGGCAAGTAAAGTGGAGGATAAGAGGAATGTACATGTGAAAACAAGTTTACAGGTGAGTTGATGTTTCTGGTAAGGAGACTGCACTTTGAGAACCATGACTGCAAGCTTACCACCAGCTTACTTAAGGAAGAAAAAAAATTTTTTTGAGAGAAAGTCATTAGCTCACTGAAACTGGAAGTTTCATAGCAAGTGTGGGCTTCAGGCACAGCTGAATTTAGGGGCTTAAATAAGGTTATCGGCCCTTAGCCCAACTTTCTTTCTCTATTTCCAAGCTCCTTTTTCTCCTTTGTTAGTTTCACCCCGAGGTAAACATTCTGTAACTTGTAACCCAAACATTTCAAATACAGTTTTGTTATAACCAGAAATACCAGAAAAAAAAAAAAATTTCTCCTGTCTCAACAGTGAAAAAATCCCAGAACTGAGTTTTTGTAACTTGACATAGGTCAACTGTCCATACCTGGCCCAGCTGAGAAGATGGAATGTCTGACTGCCAGGCATAAATCATGTACAGCAACCTTCTGGACTGCTAGACTAAAATCAGGGTGTGAGAAAGTCCCTTTCCCCCAGAAAATGAACTACTGTTAAAAACAAACAAAAAAATCAGAATGAATATATGGCACATAAAAACAACTGAGGTACTATAGGTAGATACCTACCTGGTCAAAAAATTATGCCAAGCAAGAGAATTTAAGTGTCATTAACATGATTGACAAAAGGTTTTTTTTGTTGTTGTTGTTGTTTTAATCCTATCTTATTAGAGGCATTCCTTAGTGACCCCAGGATACAGACATACTAAAATGTGGTTGGAAAATGCTAGAGCTACAAAGTTTTAAGAGGCATCTCTAACAAAGAAGAGTTATACCAAGTGAAATAGATTACTGAAGGACTTCTCAGGGACTTTTAAATGTTAATGGGCATTGTGAATCTCCAAAAGGGGCATATGATGAGCAGAATTTTCCAATAGAAACCCTCCCACATTTTTTTCCCGCCAAAAAGTTACTCGTGGGACTCATGTTCTGCAAAACACATTTTGAAAATGTACCTTTAGGATGATTCATCTGGTGATGGAGGGGGTCCTGGATTGGAAGGAAGAATTAGAAAAGACTTGGTTTTCTTCAGCTCCTCCCAGTTGCTCTGCAGATTCTACCTGTCCATCCCCATCTTCCCAAGGCATATACACATTCCTGAGCCTAAAGGGACCAGGACGGAGTCTACACTGACAGCATCTCAGTGAGTCACACTTCCCCCTGATAAGCATGGGCTGGCCCAGCATCACACTGGTGGTGCCACTTGTGTGTTCCTCCCAGAAGCCACGTCTCGGCACACAGCACAGCCTGTTTAGCTGTGGCCCTGTTTCAGAGTGAAGATCCTACCAGTACCCCCCAAGGGGCTGGATTCTACAGCTTACATTTCCATCCATTAACGGGGAGGCTCCATATTTGTTTTTCATCCCAGGGTGTCCCAGTAGAAAGGAAAATGTGAGCTGAGGTTAGCACAGAGACAGAGCCTGGGGAAACTAACTCCAAGCACAGGGGCATCAAAAGAATAAGTGTGGGAAGTAGCGTGAGCTTTGGAACCAGGCCAAGCTGGTGTTCCCCATTTATAAGTCTCTCCTTACTCATCCATAATAATAATAATATGGGGAGTTCCTGTTATGGCACAGCGGAAATGAATCTGACTAGTATTCATGAAGATGGGGGTTCAATCCCTGGCCTTGCTCACTGGGTTGGGGATCCAGTGTTGCCATGAGTTGAGCTGTGGTGTAGGTCACAGACACAGCTCGGATATGGCATTGCTGTCGCTGTGGTGTAGGCTGGCAGCTGTAGCTCCAACTTGGCCCCTAGCCTGGGAACCTGCATATGCTACAGGTGTGGCCTCATTGGGCCCTCAATGGGACTGGTCATCACCTGGGAAATTTTTTAAATAGTTTTATGGGTCTCACTGAGACCTCCTGAATCAGAATCCCCATGAGACAGGTGAAGCCAAAGGGGGATGGGCCTGGGATGACCAAGGCCTTCCAGGTTTCTCAAACCTGTCTGATCAGAGCGGTCTTCTAAGCACTTGATCAAAGCACTCATATTCTGGCATCTTCCCTAAAGAATTTGATTCTGTAGGTTTGGGATGGGAAACTGAGAATGTGTATTTGGAACAAGCCCCTGGTGGCTCTTACAATCATGTAGAGTTTGGGAAACAAATCTATAAATTATTTCAAAGGTTCTTAACCCTGACTGCATATTAGAGTCACAGAGGGAGTTTTAAAAACACCCAAGATCTGACCAGAAAAAACTCCAGGAATGGGGTCCAGGCATCGGTCTTTTTCAAACTTCCCCATGTGGTTTGAATTATCCACTGGTCTACCTCATAAGCTTGGACAAAGTCTTAAGTGAGATCATGTAGATAGAATTAATGCAGTGCCTGACAAATACTAAACACACAGTAAATATATGAAAATTAATTAGTGTAACTTGAATAGTATGAAAATGAGACAAAAGAATTTAAAATTTTTTAACTCAAAAGCTTTGGGGTTTTCTTTAATAATTGAGATATATAGAGAGAGGAGTATAACAGGCATTCATATACTCAACCCAGAATTTTAAAACATCAAAACTTTAACATATTTTTTAATTTTAAAAACTGCCTGAAATAACACATCAAAAAAATTATGTTGCAATTCAGCAGGCTGCTCTAATAATGCTCTGGCCAAACTACCTAATGTTCTTTACATTCCCTCCATACAGGTTAATTTGTTTCAAATTCTTGATATTGGATTTCATCTTAAGGAGGTCAAGCTTCTAGAACAGTATATACTTGAGACGGGAGTTCTTGTCTTGGCACAGCAGTAATGAATCTGACTAGGAACCATGAGGTTGTGGGTTCAATCCCTGCTCTCTCTCAGTGGGTTAAGGATCCAGCATTGCCGTGAGCTGTGATGTAGGCCAGCAGGTGTAGCTCCAATTCAACCCCTAGCCTGGGAACCTCCATAAGCCGTGTGTGTGGCCCTAAAAAGCAGGGGGGGGGGGAAGACTGCAAAATTGGAACGAATAAAAGGGAAAAAAAAAGCCTCTAAAAACACTTGAGACCTATAAGTGCTTCTTTGCCTCAAATCAGTGGACACAATTCAGATTTCTTAGACCACCTCCTACCCTTTCCAGAGATAAACACTCTACTGACACTTGTTTCCCTCCTTTTGTTTCTTTTTACAAATAATTTTACATACAAGTACTTACCCATAAACCACATAAACTATTATTTTATATGAGGTGTACATGTACATAAATAATAATATGTTCTGAGTATCATACTGAAACTTTTGAGTCAACATTTTTGTGACGTTCACCTAGATTGAAGCATATGGATCAATTTCCTTATTACAATCAATGTTAAATCTATTGTGCAAATAAACCACACTTTAGATATCTATTTCCCCACTAAAGAAAATTGTTTCCAATTATAGACTACTGAAAATATTGCTGAAATCGAAATCCTTGCACACATCCACATGGGAATAAGAGGAAATATCGCTATCTGGCATGTTCCTAGAATTGTAAGGTTAAGTCATGGGATACCCAAATCTTCACCTTCACTCTGTATTGACACTTGGTTTCAAGGACAAGATTAAGATGGTGCAATAGAAGGACTGGAGCTCAACTGCTCTCCTAAAATCCACAAAATTACAACCAAATGCTGAGCAATCTTCAACTAAATGGACTGGAAACTTTTAAAAAGATAGCCTACTCCAGAAGACAAAGAGGAGGCCACATCAAGGGGTAGGAGGGGCGATTACACAATATAAACAACCCCATACCTCCCAGGTGGGAAGCCAGAGTAACTGTTTCACAGAGACTCACCTACTGGAGTGAAAGTTCTGAGCCCCATGTCAAGTCACCATGCCTGGGGATCTGGCACTAGGAGAAAGAGCCCCTGGAGCATCTGGCGTTGAAGGCCAGTGGGGCTTGTGCAAAGGAGCTCCACGGTACTGGGAGAAACAGAGAACCCATTCTTAAAAGGCACGCACAGACTTTCACGTGCACTGGATCCCAGGGAAAAGCAAAGTCTCCACAGGAATCTGGGTCAGCACTGACTGCAGTTCTTAGAGGACCTCCTGAGAAAATGAGATGAATGTGGCTTGTTGTGGGGGAAGGACATTGAAAGCAAAGCTCTCGGGAATATTCATCAGCGTGCCTTTCTCTGGAGGTGGCCATTTTGGGAAAATCTGGCCCCAACCATCAGCCAGTGCTGAGAAGCCCCAGGCCAAACAGCAATCCAGGTGGGATCACAGCCCGTCAGTAAACAGACTGCTTAAAGGCTCCCCAAGCACACAGCTGCCTCTAATTCCATCCAGAGACAAAGCCCCACCCACCAGAGGGATCTGAATCAGCTCCACCTACCAGTGGGCAGGCATCAGTCCCTCCCATCAGGAAACCTACAGCAAGTCCCCGTACCAACTTCAGCCGCAAGGGGGGCAGACACCAGAAGTAAGAGAGGCTACAACTCTATTACTGTAAAAAAGTCACCACACCAAAAACATATAAAAATGAAAAGACAGAGAACTATAACTCAGATAAGGGAGCAAGAAAAAAAAAAAACCCAGAAAAACAGCTAAAGTGACCAGGAGATTCTCAGACTCCAGGAAAAAGATTTTAGACTGTTGATGCTGAAGATGATGTAAGACATTGGAAATAAACTGGAGGCAAAGATGGATAATTTACAGGAAACACTGAGCAAAGAAATATAAGATATAAAAACTTAAGAAAGAAGATACACTTCGTTTCCCAAAAGTAGCTGTAACTAATGTCCTATCTCCCAGCAATGTATGGCAGATCCATTTTCCCCACTCCTCACCAATGTTTGCTATTATTGATGTTATACTAAATAGAAACAAACTCTTGTTGATTCAAGTAGGAAAAACAAATCATTAGGGAAAGGGCTTTGAAGGGTTGACAGAACCACTGCTATGAAGGCTGGGAACCAGATTCACAGATATTCAGCTTAGTGTATCCATGACAGTCTGTCTAGTCCCGTGAGGGTACAACTAGTCTGCTGCCATCAACTCCTAAACCACTTACATACCTAACATTGCTGGCTAGAGGACCCTGTCACCATTTCCATGTGGACCCAGCACTCTATTGAGGGAAGAATTACTCACAGTCAGCAGCATCTGATTGGTGGAGCCCACATCACATGCCCCATGCCTTATGTTGTCAAGGAAACTGCGACCCCTAGCATCTAGCCTTTTTAGCTTCCTAGGAGAAAGCTGGCTTAGAAAAGCAGTTGCAAAAAAAGTGAGGAAGTTCCCCCCAAATAAGAAGGGGGCTTAGATGCTCAATGGCAAGTTTGAAAAATATCCATTACATTGAAACCCTGATGAATATGAAAAGTATACTGCTTCTGGTTTCATTTGCATTTCCTTATTACTTCGGATTTTGAATATCTTTTTCACATTTTTATTGGCCATTTGAGTTTCCTCTTCTGGAAAACATTCTTCATATATTTTGTTTATATTTTTCACCGAGTTATTTGCTATTTCATGTTGATATGCAGTCATTTGTATATTCTGGATAATTATCTTTTGTCAGTTATATGTGACAAATTTCTTCTGTTGTATTTTATGATATCTTTGGTTGTGCAGAAGTTTTTAATTTTAATATTGTTAAATTTATTGACAAATTCCTTTAAGAGTTGTGCTTTTTGGTCCTGCTTAAGAAATTTTGTCATAAGATCTGAAAAGTATTCTACTGTATTATCTCCAAAAGCTTTATTAAAGTTTTTATTTTTAAATTTGGATTTAATTCATCTGGACTTTATTTGTGCAGATGGGGTAAGATGGGCATTTCAATTTATATAAATATATATTTTCCCTATAAATAGCTAATTTATTTTTCCTCACTGATTTGTAACAGCATTTCAGTCTGATACTATACTATCATATTTGTTTTTGTCAGCTTATAAGAACTTTATTATAAAGCTGTGATGCCAGATATGGTATCCATTAGCCACATGTGGCTATGTAAATTTAAACAGGAGTTCCTGTTGTGTGTGACTCAGTGGAAAACGAACCCAACTAGTGTCCATGAGGATGCCTGTTCGATTCCTAACCTCGCCCACCTGGGCTAAGGATCCGGCATTGCCGTGAGCTGTGGTGCTTGGATCCCACCTTGCTGTGACTGTGGTGTAGGCTGGCAGCTGTAGCTCTGATTCGACCCCTAGTCTGGGAACTTCCATATTCTGCACCTGTGGCCCAAATAGTAATTAATCAATTAAATTGATTAAAATTACATAATGTTATAATTTTATTTCTTTTTATTAAAGCGTAGTTGATTTACGATGTTGTGCCAATTTCTGCTCTACAGCAAAGTGACCCAGTGTACATATATATGCATAAGAAATTTTATTATTCTTAGTCTCACAAGCCACATATGGCCAGCAGATACCATATTGGACAGCTTAGAGTTTGAATATTTCTATCATTATAGAAAATTCTATTGGATTTGCCTATAATACTGGTCACATTGTTCAACTCTCAACCTATTATACCCAGGAAATCTTGCTATGGCTTTATAAGTATTGATACAAGATAAGGCAAATTCTTTTACAAATCCCCCTCCTTACTATACCTTAAAATTGGCTTAGCTATTCTTAGGTATATATACTTCAAATCAAATTTTAATATCAAAAGTTCTATGAAAAGTCTTATGTGGATTTTGTTTAGAATTTTATTAAATTCATAGGTTATTGTCTGAGGAATTCACATCTTTATAACATGGTACCTTCCCATTCATGACTATGACATATTTCTAGGTTTAATCAGGTTTTTATATCCTTTAATAAAGTTCTATAAATTTCTCCATATTTTTCCCTTGTCACCTTACAGTTCTTGTGGCTACTGTGAATAAACTTATCTAATTGGTAGAATATAGAATTGATTAGCTATTGTCTGTTGATCTTATATCCATCATTTTCACATCTATTTTAATTTTCAGTGGATTATCTTATATTTTTAAGTAGACAATCATTCATGTATCTGCAAATAATAAATTTTTTCCTTCTTTATAATCCTTTTATCTCATTTCTTTATTTTGTCTTTGAGCATTGACTAAGCCCTTCAGTATGTGTTGAATAGTAATAATGAAAGAACAGCCTTTAATTGTCTCTGATGGTAATGGCCTCACTTATAAATATCACCAGTTAACATATTTTTGGTAGGTACTGTTGTGTTGAAGGTTACTTCCTTTATTAGTTGGATATGATATATTTCTAGTCATCAATAGATCATCACATTTCTCCAAAGCTTTCTTCTAGCATCTCTAGAGATAATCATATGATATTTAAGATTTAGTGTGATAATATTGTGAATGAGATTAATAGAATTTCTAATGCTAAGCCAGTTTTGGGACTCTAGGGATGTAGCTCACATTGGTTTGGTTTGGTTTTTCATATCTCATTTTCAAATTTATTTGTGAATGTCTTTAAGACTTTTCACATCTGGTTTCTTGAATATGATTGGGCAATTATCATGTTATAAAATCCCTGTCTGACTTTTATCCTCTAGAAAGAGCAGCCAAGATGGAGGAACAGGAAGACCCTAGGCTCACCGCCTCTTGGGAGCACAGGAAATCACAACCACCTGCCAAGCAACCATTGATGAAAAAGACTTTTATTCTAAAAAAAACAAAACAAAACAAAAAACATATTTGGAGCTTTCTTCTTCTCCCCCTCCCCCCTGGACAAATTTGCATAAAATAAAGATTATCTCCTCACCAAATAACCTTTAACTGTTCAGTTCAGATTTTTCTTTGTCCTCTGATTAAATTTAGAGAAATCACATAGATGTTTTTTTTTCAAGTTTCAAATTGCTCTCGTCTGGATATGATGGTGATTCTGTTCATTTCAGAAGTTTTGGGAAATTATTTTAAAGGGTAAATTGGAAATTTACAAGTTCCAGCAGTCTTAGAGGTTAGTAGACACTGCACAGATTTATCAGTTTGATGGCGTGCCAAACAATATGTATGGACTTTGTAGTGAGACAGAAAGGGATTCAAGTCCTACCTTTGTCACTTATCACTGGTTAGCTGGGTGATGTTGGGCTAATTACTTAAGCTCTTCAAACCTTGGTTTCTTCATATGTGAAAGGGGGATAAGAGCAATTATCATCTCTTCCAGCTGTTGGGAGAATTACATGAGCTAAGGTACACCAGGTGTTTAGCTGATGTCCAGCACAGAATAAATGGCAATAATTATTAGTATAAATCAGGGCTTCAGTGACCTAGTATTTGTCTCTGAGCCCAGTTTTACATGTGAAAAGGTGTCCTTGGCAGGCATAAGTTTTTAAAGAGGAAGAAGAAGGAGTGATTTATGTGGTATCCCCCATCAAATAAAACTTGGGAAATCATCCTCAGGAAGACTCATGGGGAGGAGTTCCCACTGTGTTGAGGATCCAGCAGGTTAGGGATTGTCTCTACAGTGGTTCCAATCACTGCTGAGGTGCAGGTTCCATCCCCAGCCTAGCAGTGAGTTAAGGATCTGGTGTTGCTGCAACTGTGGCTCGGATTCGATTGCTGGCCTGGGAACTTCCATGTGCTGAGGGTTTGGCCGAAAACATTTAAAAAATAAATTTAAAAACACAAAGACTTATGGGGAGTTGTTCAATCTCTTCAAATGGTTCTCAGTGGTTGAAATTAATGGGAAAGAGCTTCAGGGAGTCAGGTCCAGCTCTACATCTCCTAACATGCAGGCCAGTTCCCTGGGCTCCCTTCCCTTCCTCTTCCATGACCCCCTGGGGTTTTCAATACCCTTCTTTCTCCAGGGTCACACCACCCTCTCTGTGGGGATTATTCAGCCCACAGACTGGAGCATGCTAGCCTAGGTTCTCTACTTCTTGCCAGCACTTAAAGACAAAGCCATGAATCCTTCCAGTTTAAAAGGTTTTCTGGAGTTCTCACTTTAGGAAATTGACAGAGGAAAGGTCCAGGGTCCTAGAATCTCATAAAGCTGTTGCAGACCTGGCCCTTCATCCTTAAGTCCTGACTTCCTTATAGTAACGAATGGCCTTGTTGGATGTCTGATCATCACTTTATCCCTGTGAATGGGTTTCATGAGAGCTTCCCCCTCCTTCCTCCATGGGACGCTATCGTCCTAGTTGAAAATTCTAAAAAGGCCATCAGGGCAGAGCAACAGATATCTGCTGGGCTTTAAGTGGGTAATTGGCCTTTCTGAGTGCTCCAAGCTAGAAGACCACTTGTCTCTGGGCCTCTGCATTTCTTTGTGCATTTTTGGCATCCCTTCCTGGCATGTAAAAAAGTTCTCCTTGCCAGCTCTTTGGGGAAATGGAGGAGCAGCAGCCATCCATATGGAGTGAGACTGGAAAATTTTCCAGAGTTGAAATAAAAGGAGATTGACTCAAGGTAGATTGCTAACTGCTCTTGTCCCTAAACTGTGTGACTACACACTCAGCCTTCCAGCCACCAAGGTGTGCAGGGGCTAGAAAAAGGCCCCCTTGAAAACACATCCAGTAGAAACCAGGTACAGTGAGACATGCAAATAATTAAACGAGGCATATATGCATTACATTTTATTCTTGACAGGACAATGTTAGGCCTCCATGCCGAAGATTTAGCTTTGATGAAGAGACTTCATCATCAGCCCATGATTATTCTGGCTGGTGTGCATGCTGCCACCAAAAGGCCTTCCCAGAGAAAAGCAAATTGGACCCAGTCATGGCCTTGGGTTCTTTGTATCTCCAAAGACAGTTTGAGTTTTTCCATGGACTCAGATAAAAGTTTCACACATAAAACTAGATCTCTGTCTCCACTCCTTACTAAGAACACGGCTGTCCTAATTCTCTGAGTCTGACCCCAGGGTCAGGAGCATCTGTCTTCTTGCTGTAGCCACTTGGGCCTCTTTCTTTTGAGGGCTCAGGTTCTAGGCAAATCTAGTCTTTCTTATAGAAGAGCTGGGAACCAGTCGGATACTGTAGCTTTATTCCTTCTAGGGCTGATTCTGAAGGATGCATATAGATTACCCAGCTCTGCAGGAAATGTGCTATCGTTCTGAACATCCCTAGCTGGCTCTGTGATGTTCAACTACGAAAACAATCTCAACTGAACCTCGGGAGAGGTAAGTACTTGAGTAAATGGTAGTGAACGAAGCAGCCTTTGCCTACAGTGTCTGGCACACTTATCTGGAGAGATTTGCCCCACAGTGGAAAACCCCCCTTCATGAAGGAGAGAGAAATAAAAATAAAGGGCCTCTTATAGAGTTATTACCTTGTCATTTGAGTCAATGGCAGCAATGCCATGATAGAAACCAGCAGTTGTGTCACATCGTTTTATCACTCTAATTACATCAAGAACATAGTAACTGTCTGGCAGAGATAAGATTAAGGGAAGCAGAGCCCCTTCTGAAATTTCCAATAGACAGCACCTGGATTTATGGACGGATTTTGTGTTTGGACATTAAGTTCAATTACTTTCCTTTAGCTCTGAAGAGTTCTGTCACCTGAGAAATATCATCTGGTGGATCTGTCACCACTTGGCCCTGCTCCCATCCTCTCACTGAGCCCTGAGCTGCCTGGACAGTGTGGGGTCTCACTCATGGAGACTGAGGCTGTCTGTTTCCCTCTCCCCAGCCTTCTTCTCTTTTTTTCTATCTCCCTGGAGTCTGAGAAGGAGAGTCACAGCCCCTCTTGCTGACTGAGAATCTCAGGATCAAAACCTACCAGATGGGCGAGCCCAGTGGAGTCACCCACTCTGGCCCCTTCACTCTGGATAGTGGTGGAAACAGGCTGAGGATGAGTTACTGCCCAGTAGCACGTAGCTGCCGCTGTAGCTAGAATACGGGTTTCCAGTCCATTGGGAAATGCTAAGTTCACTTTTGCTTCTCAGACCAGCCCTCTGCTTGCCTTGGCTCACACTGGCATGAGTCCGGCCAACTCAACCCAGAACATGGCATGTGCCTGCTTCTCAAAGCTGGAAACACGGGCACAGGGAGGGGCAGCCCCTATACTCTAGTCTCTGCTCCCCTTCCTCCCTCCCACTGGCCTTCCCCGCTCCTTTTCATTTCTTCTTTTCTTTGAGATGGGTGAGGGATGGCTTGCTCATTCCTTCTTCCAGGGTCCTTGTGAAGTTGGAGATTTGGAAATATTTCAGATGGCCCAGGGCTGGGCTTCTCCATTGTGGTTGCATAACTTAATCTCCCGGTGAGCTTTTAAAAGCGTAGATTCTTGGAGTTCCCGTCATGGTGCAATAATTAACGAATCCGACTAGGAACCATGAGGTTGCGGGTTCGATCCCTGGCCTTGCTCAGTGGGTTAAGGATCCGGGGTTGTTGCCATGAGCGGTGGTGTATGTCACAGACGTGGCTTGGATCCCGTGTTGCCGTGGCTCTGGTGTAGGCCGGCAGCAACAACTCCAATTAGGCCCCTAGCTTGGGAATCTCCATGTGCCATGGGAAGCGGCCCTAGAAAAGGGAAAAAGACAAAAAAAATTTTAAATAAAAAAATAAAAGCATAGATTCTTGGGTCCCTCCTGGGCTACCAATCAGGATCCCTGAGGGAGAGTTTATGTATTTCATTTGTTTCCAATGAGCCCTCTCTGTGTCCAGCAGAAAGCCAATGGACAGACCACTGTTTGGAAACTCGACTTTAGAATGGATAGAACAGAGGTTTTCAATAATAATAATAATAATAATAATAATCGATCCCATGTGACCATGGATAAGTTACTTCACCTCCCTGAGACTCAGTTATCCCACGTGAAAAATGGGATAAAACATAACGTGTATGTTTTATGGGGTCAGGATAAAACATAATGTGTATATATAATTATGTATACATGATGTGTATACAATTTACATATCTGCATAATATTTACATGTGGTACCTATTCAACAAATGGCAGTTGTTGATATCTGGGCTCCCCCCACACCAGCACCCCAGAATCCTGCCTGCCTTTGTGACCAGAGCCCTGTTCTTAAGATCTTCATTATGTGGGCACTGGGCAGTGGGAAGCCAACTTCCTAACTGTTCCTGCTGTTGGTGAAATAGAAATCAATAGGGAAACGGTGCTTCTGACCTGGAAAGCAGAATCTCTGTGACTGGTCTGTGAGGTGCATATAAGGTCCTATTCTGGTCTATAAGAACTTAAGCTGCTGTATACATACAGGACATGGAGATCATGGCTGGATTCCACACCAGCTTGGCCCCAACTGAGGTTTTGTTCATTTGGAAGCTCAGGCAAACAGAAAAGGGAGCTGGAAGGGAAGGGAAGGGAAGAGGAATCCATGGTCCCAGCAGGAGAAGAACCACAGGAGTCTTCACACTTTCTCTGCAACTTGAATCCACCACCCACTCTCTCCTTTCCTTCGCAGCCAATGTCTCGTATATAAAAGGGAACACTACTACTGATGATGCATTTTGTCCCTTTTTTTTTTTTTGCTTTTTAGGGCCACGCCTGTAGCATACGGAAGCTCTCAGACTATGAATAGAATTGACACTGTAGCCACCAGCCTATGCCACAGTCACAGCAACATGGGATCCAAGCTGCGTCTACAACCAACCCCACGGCTCATGGCAAAGCCAGATCCTTAACCCACTGAGCAAGGCCTGGTATTGAACCCATGTCCTCATGGATATTAGTCGGATTTATTTCCACTGAGCCACAACGGGAACTCCCCATGTATTCTGTCTTAACTCATTGCAATTTGCCCCCTGCAGGCATTTGGTCACCAGTGCCCTCCTAATCACAAAGTCAATGTCTTTACCATGATTTCCTAGATATAAATGTTTTTCCCAGTCCTTGCGAGAAAGGCACATTTTTCTTTCTAAATTCACTTAGCAAACACTTATAGAGGGCTTACAATATGTCAGGCAATGTTCTGAGGGCTTTTAAAATATTAACTTATTTAGTCCACATCACAGGCCTATTAACTAGTCCCACTTTATAGAAGACACCAAGGTTCAGAGAGATTAAATAGCTTTCCCAAGGTTACACTGCTAGTAAAGTGGCAGAGCTGGAACTCAACCCCAGATATTTAATGATGTTATACTGCCTCTCAGAGAAACGCCAACTCTGAACCCTCACTTGGCAAGGCTGTGGAGACTTGCAGACTACAAAATGACTGGTCTTTCTTTCTCCCCCTCCATTGGATCATAAAAGAATTCCTGAGCTTAATGAGAAAAAAGCCCGATTCTTGGTCCATGGTGGTCACAGTTTTCTCCCTCTGCTTCCCAATGCTACTGTCAATGCCACTCCCTCCTTTATGTCAGGATATCAAGCACCCCTGTTCTGAGCTTCAAAGATGCTCCTCGCAATTCTCCTCTCTACTGACTGCAATGGAAGTCCTCTCCGGGCTTCAAGATTGCAGTATTTGTTGTGGAGTCCTCCCGGGCATCTCCAAGTGGTACCCTATCCCTGGTGCTGTGTGTAAGCTGGGATCAGGTCTACCAGAGAATCTGCCCTTCCTCTGATCCTTCAATCACAAGGAATTCAAGTATCCCAAGTAAAGTGGCCAGTCTGTCCCTGTTTGCCCAGTAATTTCCTGATTTTAACAATGAGACTCCCACGTTCACAACTGGGACAGCTGGCCACACAATCCCAAGAGCAGATTTAGGAAGTTGTTCTCCTTTAATGTTCTTTGACAGCTGCAAGTAAAGATTGGGATGATATTGTCTCTGGAAAAAGAAAAAGAAAAAGGGTAATAGAAGGAGTCCCCTTGTGGTAGAGCAGGTTGAAGATCCGGTGTTGTCACTGCAGTGGCTCAGGTCACTGCTGTGGTTCAGGTTCTGTCCATGGGAACTTCCACATGTCACCAGTGTGACCAAAAAAAAAAAAAAAGAGGATAATAGAAGACTGAGAGAGCAGCAGAAACTGGCCCAACATTGTAAATCAACTACAATACAAAATTTTTTTTGAAAGATTGAAATTACATACAATTTCTTTTTGGCTATTTCTTTGAATGTCACTGATGCAAAGACAGCCATGTGCATGGGCAAGAGATTTCTTGGGGTTACTGTCCACACCTTCAAATGCTCCCCGATTTTGGGTCCATTCATTCTCCAAAATCCCATTCGTCTCCCTCTTCGCATCTGGAGCCTTCCCTGACACCCCAGTCTGAATTACCCTCTGATTTCTTTTGGAAAGTAGTGTCCTTGTATTTTATTTGTCATTGAATCATGTATGGTCTTGTGATATCACTTCTGCTGAATAGGTGAACATTTACATCATTTTAGCTAGTTAGTAAGATGTTTTACTCTGTTCACATCTTATCTTGACCAAAAAAAAAAATCTTTGACAGAAATAAATAGTTGTACTTGCGTATACCTCCATGCCTTATAGAGCTTATACATAGTGATTGCTGAGTCATTATTCGTCTATGCTTCTCTGGAAGGAAGCACTTCTAAGACAGTTTATGCTTAACCACAGAATCTTCTGGAGTACTAATTAAAATGCAAATTTGGAGAACCTGCTATGGTGCAGTGGGTTAAGGATCCAACTACAGTGGCTTGGGTTGCTACAGAGGCATGGGTTCAGTTCCTGGCCTGGTGCAGTGGGTTAAAGGATCTGGCTTTGCTGCAACCATGGCATAGGTCAGAGCTGTGGCCTGGGAACTTGCAAATGCTGTGGATGTGGCCATCATTTTTTTAAAAAAAGTGCAAGGAGTTCCCGTCCTGGCGCAGTGGTTAATGAATCCGACTAGGAACCATGAGGTTGCAGGTTCGATCCCTGGCCTTGCTCAGTGGGTTAAGAATCCAGCGTTGCCGTGAGCTGTGGTGTAGGTTGCAGACGCGGCTCGGATCCCGTGTTGCTGTGGCTCTGGCGTAGGCCGGTGGCTACAGCTCCAATTAGACCCCTAGCCTGGGAATCTCCATATGCTGTGGAAGCTGCCCTAGAAAAAGCAAAAAGACAAAAAAAAAAGTAAGTGCAAATTTGGAGCTCTATCCCAGACATCTTAAATTTAAAGTCTGTTGTAGTGGAATGATTTTGGTGTTTTAGTGAAAAACATCTGTATTCTAATCCAAACTACTACTAACCAGTTGTGTAACTTGAAGCCTAACCTTAGTTTCCAAACATTAGTTTCCTTGTCTGAAATATAATAAAACAAAACCTCAGTATTGTTGTGAGGATAGAATGTTAAAACATGGATAAAAAGCTTCACACAACACTTGGACTATGATAAGGGCTCATTAACTACCACTCACATATCCATAAAACCCATGGATCAACTCTCTTCATATAAGTCAGGACCAAGTTTCCCTATAGTTATATACTAAATATGATTTAAATTATCCAGGCGCCTGTGGGCTTTACAGATCTCACTGAAACACCTCATGGAAGAGAAATGCATAACAATCGCAGGATATGTGCTTCTTTAGGTGGCTTTTTTCAGCATCTGCCCTATGGGGCCATGAACTCTTTAAAGAAAAAAATTAAAAATGGAGTCAAACCTCCTGGCCAACAGAAATCATCAAATAGAAAGAATCTGCGCTTCAAACACCGAATTGTAGACCTAGAGAATGAGACTACACAGAGATTAGGGTGTCAGTTCTATAAGAAATAAAAATTGAAAAGGAACAAATCTTACCCAGAATAGGTTCAGAAATCAATCAGTGAAAGACAAACCAGGGAATGAAGAAAGAAGAGGAGGAAGAGGAAGAGGATGATTACAACGAGAACAGAAAACATTACTTCACTGGCTTCAACCTCCTCTTGACATCGATTTATGCATACATATTATAAAGCACTTTAGAGTAATTTTCAGACACATAGATAGCCCCTTTGCATCTAAATGTCACCGTGTATTTCATAAAAGCAAGGATATTCTTCCATATAACCATGGTACAGTTCTCAAAACCAGCAAGTTAACATTCATCGGGTATGACTATCTAGTTTTCAAACATTCCTCAAAGTTTACAAGCTGATCCACTAGTATCCGTATAGCCAAATTAAAAAAAAAAAAATTCTGGTCCAGAATCCAATCCAGGACCCTATCTAACGTTTAGTTATCATGTCTCAGTGTCTTTTAATCTGAAAGACTTCTTCTGACTTTATCTTCAGTGACCTTAATATTTTTGAAGAGTACAGGATGTTTTTCTCCCAGATAGCCCCTCCGTTTAGGTCCATCTAATGTTTCCTTCTGATGTGGCTCAAGTTGTGCATTGTTGATAGAATAACACAGGAAGGACTCCATGTTCTCAGCACATTGCATCATGAGCATGTGACATTTGTCTGTCCCAGGACTGGTAATATTAACTTGGTTGAGATTTAAGTCCATCAGGTCTTTCCCCATAAGGGAAAATTTTCTTTCATAATGTATCAGAGCCTTGTGGAGAGGAGCTCTGAAACTATGGAGGTATCTTATTTCTCACAAAAATTTCACTTGCCAAAATTGAGCCTACACTCATAACACTTGCCTGAAGAAATTATGACTGGTGGCTGCAGAATGGTAATTTTCTAATTTCATCATTCTTTCTTCATTCATTAACTGGAATTCTGCCAGAAAGAAGAGTTTCTATCCTCCATAATTTATGTACATATGTTTAAATGTGTGTATGTATGCTTGTATGTATGTATGTAAGTACAACAGTGTATTAGTTTCCTATGGCTGCTATAAAAAATGACCACAAACTTAGTGACTTAAAAAAAACAAACACAAATTTGTTGACTTAAAGTTCAGGAGGTCAAGGTCAGAATAGGTCTTCTAGGGCTAAACTCAAGTTGTCAGCAGGCCTGCATTCCTTCTAGAGGCCTTAGGGGAGAACCCATCCCTTGCCTTTTCCAGCTCCCAGAGGTTGTCCACATTCCCTGGCTCATTATCCCTTTCTAGCAATCACACCACTCCAACCTCTGCTTTCATCATCACATCCTCTCTGACTCTTTAGCCTCTCTCTTGGATTTACAGGGACCCCTGCAATTACATCAGGCCCATCTGGATAACCCAGGATAATCTCCCCAGCTCACATTTCTTAATCATATCTGCATTTCTTAATCATATCTGCAAAGTCTCTTTTGCCATGAAACATATTAAGGCTACGTGGTCACAGCTTCTGTGAATGAGGATGTGGACATCTTTGAGGATTATTCCTCTGCCTACCATAGTCAGAATTAACTCATGGATTCCTAGCTTTTCAATGGCTTATAATCTGTTACATTATTGTCTTTGACTCTCAAATTGTCCAAGATGTGGCCAATGGGAGCCCCTACAACCTGGCTCCTGATCCTGGGTGTTTTGACCTGTCCCCATCATTCTTTGAGCATGCCCATGCCTTCTGGCATGTTATGTTCTGGGTTCAGCTTGTACTTTCCCTATCCCAGTCCGGCCGGCAATGAGTCATTTCCTGACAGGCCCGGCCCGGCTTACTTTTATTCAAGAATAATTTTAGGAGATCCTGTCGTGGCTCAGCAGAAATGAATCTGACTACCATCCATGAAGACGCAGGTTCAATCCCTGGCCTCACTCAGGGGGTTAAGGATCTGGCGTTGCTGTGCCTATGGCGTAGGCCAGCAGCTACAGCTCCCCCCCTAGCCTGGGGACCTCCATGTGATGTGGGTGTGGCCCTAAAAAAGACAAAAAAAGAAGAGGAATATTTAGAAGCTAAAATCAGGTTATCTAATATGCTTATTGCTAAAGGACCCTCTCATTACACACACACACACACACACACACACACACACACACAGAGTCTCTATGTAATTACCTATCTATCATCTATTTCTATGTACATCTATATATGCTAAAATACATAAGTGCATACTGACACCTCCAATTCCAATCCAGCATCCCAGAGTTCATTCTAACCTTTCCTTTCTTCCTCATGTTAAGATCTCTCTCTCTTTTTTCTATATTTTACGTATTTGCTCAATTCTAAGGACATTTAGATTTTATATTTGCTAACCCCTATGTGACGAGACCTACTAATTATTATTTGTTTACAGTTCTTTCTGTCTTTAGCTTAAGGATATAGAGTCAAAATATGGTATTCAAGGAGTTCCCACTGTGGCTCAGCGGAAACAAATCTGACTAGCATCCATGAGGACACAGGTTCGATCCCTGGCCTTGCTCAGTCATCTGGGATTTCCGTGAGCTGTGGTGGAGGCTGACAGCTATAGCTCCTCTTCAACCCCTAGCCTGGGAACCTCCATATGCCGCAGGGGCAGCCCTAAAAAGATAAATATATATATGTATGGTATTCGAAAGTTACCTGGGTTAACTCTCCCCCTCTGCATTCAGTATAGTTGTGTCCCATCTCTTTTTTCTAATCTTGTTCCCCCCAAAAAAAGAATGACCACTTGACCAAGCAAATTTGATCAAAACCTACAAATCAACTAGAATTCTTTCTATTAGAGGAGTTAGTCTGCTTGATGGCTCCCTTATAGCAATTTCTATTTTATCCTAAATTGCTTTCTTTCTCTGGGTCTCTCCAATCAGAATGGATATAATATAAGGGTGCAAGGGTGACCTCTACCATTCTAATCTTCCAGAGAGCCTTCCAGATAAAGCACATAAATCCTTGTGGAAGCAATGAAACTAGACCTCTGGCTAGAAAAAAGTGGCAAAGATGATTAAAAGGATGAGGAAAAAGCTGAAGCCATGCAATCACATCCCTTACAATTCTAGCATTTGGGGTTCTTCCCAGTAATAGTAGTGTTTCACTTATTGTCTATAATGGCCAGAGTTCCTATTTGACATTCAGAACACCCATTGAGCATAGAGAGATGGGAATTATGGTTTCCATTCTTTGAAAGGAGAAAATTGAAGTTCAGATGGGTTAGATTACCTGTCCCAACCACCCTGCTCAATAAGTGGATCAGGACTTTTCTTCTGTAGAAAAACATTTTTTAATTTAAAATGTTCTAGTCTAGATGCACATGCTTATTGTAACAAATAAATCACTCATAGATGCAGAAATAAAAGTTGGTAGTCTTCTATTCCCTTCTCCATGTGCCACCAATATTAACTATATGATGTGCACCCTTCCGTGCCTTTATCTTTCATGAAAGCGTGGAGTCCTGAGACCTTCATGAATGTCAGGATTCTTAGAGTGAAAGACATCTGATCCATGCACAGTGATGGAAAGGAAGCTAAAGGCCCATTTCATGATGCTGGTGTAACACTGACACACTGGTGTCTCCAAAATCTGAGAGAGACTTTCAAATTCTGATTGTTGCATGGAGAGGAGGTTCTACTACCTGTAGCCCCTGTGACCCTTGGGGACATATAAGTGGCTTCAAAGTTACCTGTGAGTCTCATTTTTCCTACTAATAAAACAGGAGTCATGGCCAATTGCCCTCTGAGATCCCTCTAGCTGGATAAACCCATGAAACACAACTATTCTCTCATCCTGGCCATTCACCCTACCAGGTACCTGCTTTAGCAGCCAGGATCCTCTTGAATAGTTGGTGACACTCAGTTCTGGCCCAGAGTAACTCCAGTGAATGGCCAGGCTGGGGTGTTCTATCTCCAGGGAAAGTTCTGGGGTGGTTGAACTTGTTTCCCCTTCAACTTCCTGTATTTTTAAGAAGTATGAATCAAGCACCATATCTGTAGCGCCTGTGACATCTATAATTCAAAACAGAGGAAGAGGAGCTACCCATGGAAACTTATCTTCAGTGATCCCCACAAAGTGTAGCAGTAGATAGCAAATTCCTCCCCAATCTCCCCTCAGAGGGAATTTCCCAAGGATCAAGGCATCCATAGACTTGGGTTCTAGTACCACCTCTGGCATGATCCTAGTTCTGTGTCTTTGGCCAAGTTATTCCAGTCTCTGAGTCTCACACAAAGAGTATTGTTTTAACTGGATGGGTTTCCACATTGCTTTCAGTCCATTTATGCTAGGATTCCAAATTGAAACTCAGCCACAGTTTAGATTTCACACAGACTCTAAATGTCTTGGCTAAAGCTCAAGTCCTGGGCTGCGCCCCCCATCTCTTAACAATGAATAATGAGACTGCTCTTCACTGATGGCCAGGCAAGCCTCTGACCACCTTCCTTTGTTCATATGAGGTCAGGCAACCTATTCTCCCCTCTAATTAGAGTGGGCATGGTTCACAAACCTAGCATCATAATAGAACCTGATGAGCACATTTCCATTCACAATGTGAGGCTTTTGACTTTACAAGCAAGATTCTGTACAGCTTTTTCAGTCAGCCTGACTACCTCCCAGAAGCCACATAGGTTCTAAAATTAATCACATCCTTTTATTTTCCCCTACTTTCATTTTACATTGTTACTCACTTTGGCAAAATGGTCAAAGGTTTAGTTCAAGCGGTTCCCAACCTGAGATCTCTAGACCTGTAGGGATCGGTGAAGGGAGGAGTGGAGGTCTTTGAGCTATTTTCAATATTTCCAAAAGCCTGACAGAAATTGTATATTATCTGAGATAAGGCTGCATAGGCTAACTAAAATGTCAAGTTGCTAAGCTTTCTGCCTGTATGCTATCAGTTCAATGTGTAGCTTCAGCTATCAGCTGTTGATTTGAAATTGGAATTGGAAGGTATGTGTGCCTTTGTTAAATAATAAAGGAGAAATTATTAGTTATACATGCAGGTTGCTCATTAGACAAACTATTTCAAGGCATGGGGTCTATGTGGAGAACATAATAAAAAGTGCCTTGATAGTAACGAAATTGGAATCCCAGGTCTGGGTGCCCATGAACTTAACTCAGGCATTGCCTTCACCTTACCACTTCAGCCTCGCTTAAGGAGGTCCCTCAATGAAGTTACTAACCACTAAGATTCCTTTACCTTGGGGTATGTGAATCTTCTAGGCATCAGTCTAGATAAATATTTTCCAAATGAAGGAACCTTTAAACAACTATAAGAAATCAGAGTTTCAGCAGGAAGAAATGGTGGGTTCCCGGGATTTGCCGATTGCTAGGCTGGTGTGTTTCTGGGTATATATGTATGTACGTGTGAATGTGTGTGTATATGTGGGTTGGAGGATGAGCTGTTTGGGGAGAATCTATATGTGTGTTTCTGTGATCAATGGACCAGTGTAGGTTGCAGAGTGGAAAAGGGAGTGAGAATGTGTGTGTGAGTAGCTGATAAACAAGTAACCACAGAGTTACATGCAGTGTGTCTGTGGTGGGGAGGCAGGTGGGCAGGTGGGGATGTGGATGCATGTGCAGACTTGCGAGTGGATATGCACGAAGCAAAGTGGAGCCCTGGAGCCTCCTGATATAAACATTCAAGAGAAACTCTCCCCCAGGCATCTGCTGAGTGCAAATACAATAGGCAGAGTTTATGATTTCATAGATTCTAAATAAACGGAAGGTTAAATCAAGTTCACCTGAAACAAAACAGCCTGTCATAAACAGCCTGGTATAACACTGCCAATCTCGGTTTCCCAACCCAGCTACAGAGTGTGGCAGGTTGTTTTCTCTGGCCAGTGCTGCAGCCCTGGAGGGAGCAAGATTACCTGGGAGGAGATTGGTGAGAGGAAGGAATGAGGTCTGACTGCAGCCAGAGTGACCAGACACATAAGGACCTGGGGGCCCTTTCTATGGTGATGAGGGGATAAGAATGGAAACCCAGCCAAGAGATTCTGCCCCCCTGGGGAAAACAGATGCAAAGTGCTCACTGGTATTAGTGCCCTGGTGTTGTTCAAATCCCCCTGTTGGCTGGGCTCCTGAGAACCTCTGGTTCTGTGAGTACCTGTGGGAGGAAGCACAGGAATACCACTGCCTCTTCCTTATGATGGGGATCACTTCTGCCTCTTCCACTGTGGACCACCTTGATCCCACATCTGCTCTCAGCCTCCCCTGCCCGCCTGCCCTGGATTTCTGGAAACTCTTTCTCAAGAACAAGGAGCTCCTTGTCCCAGGATCTGGGGGTTCACAAGAGGGATCCCCTTCTCAGCACAGGAAGTTTTTGGTATTTTGCTGGTGATTTTGCCTTTCCCCTTCTTAGACCTCTTTCATGGTACCTCGGGGATTTCTTCTGTTGAAGCCTTCTTCTCCTCCAAATAGACCTCAGAGTGCCTGGGCTAAGCCTAGAACATCCAGAGGCAGCCAGTAGTAGAGGGATAGGGACACTGATGCGTGTCCTTGGTGAGTCCATGAGGCCAGGCTCAGATCCATCAAGACTTGGGTGCCCCATACACCTCTGCTCCCTGCCTCCAGCCTGTCCTCCAGAGCCATGGATAATGAGGGCTGCCTCCTTCTACACCCCACACCCCACTCCCCCAACCTATCCCCACATCGCCAGACAAGTGCCGATTATTTCCAAAGCCTGGATCTAACCATGATTTTCTCCAACTCAAAATCTTTTGTCTGCAATAAAAATCTAAAGTCTTTTAACTGGTGCTTCAACTCTTAATCTGCTCTTTATACTCTGATATTCTGTTGTTGTTGTTGGCTGCATTTACAACACCCCTTATTACTCTGTCTAAACAAGTTGCTGCCTAGGACTGTTGGGGGTTGGCTAAAGAAAGACAAAGGAGGAAATTACAGGATAGAGAGACGAACTTGTCCACCTACGTTTCCTTTTGATACTTTAAAAATTGTGTTTGTTGTTAAATTTTTAATCAACCTGGGATTTACCTTCACCATTTTTTTTCAAAATGGAGAGTCAATCACCTCCATCTTTCTCCCACATTTAAAAAATGCAGAATCTATCACAGAAAAAAATATCGATACAGACTTTTAGAGAATTTACTATTTTATGCTGTTGATATATTTATCTAGCCTACTTGTCAGTAAATTCCAGCCCAGGAGTAAAAATCTGGCCCACATTCTGATTTTGTACAGCTTATAAGCTAAGAATGGTTTTACCTTTTTTAATTGTTTAAAAACATAATCAAAAAAAGACTATAAAATATATGAAATTAAAATTTGAGTATCCATAAATTAAATGTTATTGTGTGTGGCCATTTTCATATAACAGAGCTGAGTAGCTGCAACAGAAACCATATTACCACAAAGCTGAGAATATTTACTCTTCTTTACAGAAAATGTTTGCTTACCGGAGTTCCCATCGTGGCTCAGTGGTTAACGAATCTGACTAAGAACCTGGCCTTGCTCAGGGGGTTACGGATCTGGCGTTGCCTTGAGCTGTGGTGTAGGTCTCAGATGCAGCAGACCCCGCGTTGCTGTGGCTCTGGCATAGGCCGGCAGCTACAGCCCCGATTGGACCCCTAGCCTGGGAACCTCCATATGCTGTGGGAGCGGCCCAAGAAATGGCAAAAAGACAAAAAAAAGAAAAAGAAAATGTCTACTTACCCTAATCTATTCCAAAACCAATATAGCATTGCTTAAATTACTCTAGTTTTATATGTTTTGTTACTAGGCAGAAGAGGATTCCATTTTTCTGGGGCCCAAAGCTTATATAATTTGGAAGATCCTCTTTAAAAAAGAAGAAAACTAACCTACAGTCAGAAAATTAGTTTAAAAGTAAATATTTATTGAGAGTGAGAAAAAGATAACAAATTAACATATTTAAAAAATTTCAAACTCTAAAAACTTTACAAAATCCAGAAAAATAGTATACTCTCTCTATAATGTACTATCTGTATTAATTAGTTGACATACTCTGTGATAGTTTCTCCTCCATTTTCCAGACTATATGCTGTTTATCACCTTCCTCGTTAAGACCAAAACTACAGGGAGCATAAAAGTCATTCAAACTTTCCTCCATGAAAATTTTAGTTTTTCATTATTGATAGCTTTAAAATTTTTATTTAGGCATAACACACAGTTATTGGTAATGACAAAGTTTTAAGATTATTTTAAACTTTGTAAAAACCTGCACCCGCAGCATATGGATGTTCCTGGGCCAAGGATGGCATCCGAGCCTCAGCTGCAACCTATGCCACAGCAGTTGCAACTCTGGATTTTTAACCCACTATGCCAGGCCAGAGATCGAACCTGCAGTTCCATGGTGACCCGAGCCACTGCAGTCAGGTCCTTAACCCACTGTGCTGCAGCAGGAATTCCTCTAGCTAATTTCTTTTATGCCTAAGCTATAAGGTTTCAGGGCATTTCAAATATTCCTGTGCTGTAATAAAGCTGAAGGACTCTTTGAATATGATATTATTATCCAGTTCTATGTCAATATTCTTGTTATAGTGTCAAATTATAGATTTAAGTTACTTTTGTTGCTATCAACATATTGTGTCAAACCAACAATAAATGTAAATATTTTTCCAGCGTGTTTCTGTGATTTATCAACTTCATGACTTAAATTATCAATCTATGAGCTTATTCATAACTTCCATTTAAAATGTGTCTCTTTTTCTTGCTAATTATGCCTTTTGATATACTTTGGCAAATTTTTGTTGTACTTTTCTTCTCAATGTCTGCACAATTTCTATTAATTTTATAACTCATTTTTATTGCTTTGGCTTCCTGCTTCATTTTTTCCCTCTGACTTCTTTATCTCTTCTTTAAAAAATAAATTTTAAAATGACAAAAGAAGTTACCTTTTATATTCATCCAAATCAGAAGTCTATAATTTCTCACTATTTTATTAAAATGTTCCAAAACTTCTTTCCAAATTGAGTTAAAAGAGTGTATTCAAGCTTTATCAACTTTACAAATTCATTTTGCATCTCATTTTCTTTTCAATCTCTCTCTTTTCGAAATCAATTTTCGAGTCCTGAAAATATATTTGTAACCACATTGAAAAGATTTAGTAGTGTATTTTGGGGTGCTGGTTAAAGGTGAGTTGAGTTTGGAGTAGACAAGTGAGGTTCACAGTCACTTCTGTGTATGGTTTGGTTATTACAATACCAAGCCAGTATAACAAAAGCCTCTAGCAATGGCCTCTGTGCCCATGACCTTACCTTGAACCCATCCTATTACTGCCACAATACCACTGAACACAAGTTGAAATGTGAAAGAGGAGGAGGTAGCGCAGCAAGAGAAATGTGGTTAGGAATTTTCACAAAAACCTATTACCACATCAGGATGCAGTTAGGCTCCTCCCAGGAGTGGGATCCTGAGGTGAAGCTTCAACCTCATGATAAATACAAAAGCTTCAGATAAATTCATCTCTGCTGGTAGAGAATGATTCCCTTCATTGCCTATTTTAAAAGCTGCCTTGGTGCTACGTTTTCCCCTTTTCTATGAATTTGAGAGTTCGCTTGTCAAGTTCCATGAAAAACACCATTAGGTTTTTACTGGGATTGCACTGAAATTATCGTAAATTTCGATACTGTTTTCATTCCTCTAATACTAAATATTCACATCAAGAATGAGTTATATCTGCCCATTCCTTCAGGCCTCTTTTATGCCCTTCAGTAAAGTTTTGCATTTCTCACAAAGTACACTTGGTACATACCGGGTTTTGAAATGATTTTTGTTTATTTAGCCTGACTTACTTTACTAAAATGCTTATATTAGTTCTAATACTTGTCAGAAGTCTAAGAAGGAGATGATATTGTTTGCAGTAGAGTTTTTTGTCTCTGCTCTTCTGATATTTATAACCTTTTTTATTTTTCTTATCTTCTTTAATTGAATAGGGCCCAAGTGCAGTGCTGATGTTTCAGCAGACGCTTTATCCCAGAAAGGGAGTTGCTCACTAGTCCTGGTTTTCTAAGAGGGTTCTTTTGATTATTGGGGTTTTCCTTTTTTTGGTATAAATGTTAAATTTTAATAAGTACTTTTTTTTTTACATGAATTGGGATAAACAAAGAATTTTTCCTTTTTCTATTAGTGTGGGGATTTATGTGAATATTTTTCTAATATTTTCATGTTTTCACTCCTTTCACCACTTGCAACTTTCATCAGTAGCTTTTTTAATTCAGTTATTTATTTATGTCATACTCCATTTGTCATTAAACAAACTTACCAAAAATTTATCTCTTTAAGTGGTCTTTTTAAGAAAGAACTTTTGGTTTTGCTTTTATTGACCACATTTACTTTTTCTGTGGCTCACCTTTTTTTTTTCCTTTTTTTTCTTTTCTTTTTAGGACTGCACTCAAGGCATACGGAATTTCCCACTCTAGGGTCTAACTGGAGATCCAGCTGCCAGCCTACACCACAGCTCACAGCAACGCTGGATCCCTGACCCACTGAGTAAGGCCAAGTCGGATTCCTTTCTGCTGCACTACAATGGGAACTCCGTTGTGCTTGCCGTTTTGATCAAGTTATTGCTCTATGAGGAGGAGGGTTTCTTGGTCCTCTGATGTTCTTTTCTCAGCTTCTTGAGTGAGAAACTTTGTTTATTAATATCTAATCTTTTTTTATTGACAAACAAATGCACTTAAAGCTACAGATTCTCCTCTGGCTCTTATTTAGTCACATTTCACAAGTATTCTACAGAATACACCTGTTAGGTTTCATTTCTAGTCTTGCCAAAGCAAACATTTTTTTAAAACAAGATACAAGTTAGGCAAACCATAAAAGGGAAGGTTGATAAATTTGACATCTATATTAAAAGAATCTAAAGTTTAAAGTTAAAAGAAAAAGGAGACTTGAGGAATATTTATTTTTCATGGAAGGACAATTTGGTATCTATAATATAGTATTGGTTTCCAAAACCAATTAAAAAAAAAAAAAACTCAGTATAATACTGGACATAGGGTGTTAACAGTAATTCACAGAAGAGGAAATAAAATAAGTAGCTAGTAAATATGAGAAATATGTTGAATGTCCCAAGTAATCAATTAAATGACAATAAAACGAATGGCATGAAACATTTTCTCACCCAATAGATTGACGACAGAATCCCAGAAAAGGGAGTGTGAGAGAGGTACAACCTCCAAGTTAATGTACAAAGAAAATTCAAAGCCTTTTAGTGTAAGAACTCTCAGCAATCTAGAACATGAAGTGAACTCCTCCCATCTGATAAAGGACATTTGCAAAACAACTAACAGCTGACATCATATTTAATCATGAAACAGTGAACATTTCCACTGTCAGATTAGGAACCAGGAAAAGGGGATCATCCACATTACTTTTTTTAAAAATTAAAGTATAGTTGATTTACAATGTTGTGCCAGTTTATGCTGTACTGTAAAGTGACCCAGTCATATATATTTGTGTGTGTATACACACACACACACACACACACACACACACACACACACACACATTCCTTTCCTTATATTATCTTCCATCATGGTCTATTCCAAAAGCTTGGATATAATTCCCTGTGCTGTACAGCAGGACTTCATTGCTTATACATTCTAAATGAAATAGTTTCCCATCTACTAACGTCAAAATCCCAGTCCATCCACTCTCTCCCCCAACCCCCTTCACAACCACAAGTCTGTTCTCTGTCTGACATTCACATTATTCTTATTCAATGCAATGTCTTTGCCATTGTACTAAGGTAAGAAAAATAAATAAAAAGCATAAAAATAAAAATTAATAAGTAAATGTGCCTCAACTGTAGATGACATTATTGGTTATGCATAAAATCTCAAGGTGACACACAAAATCCGTCATATTAAAAAACCAATTAGTAAGACTAATAAGTGAATTTACACAGATCACAAAATAAAAGGTAGCATACAATGTCCACCGTATTTTTATATTCTAGCTGCAAATATCAAAATAACAAAATTCCAATTACAAGTGAATTAAAACATGCAAAATACTTAGCAATAATTTTTTAAAAGATATGCAAGATCTGTACGCTGAAAAGTAAGAAAAAACTAAGAAACTTTATAGAATACAAATAAATCGAGGTATGCCATGTACATATATTAAAAAACTCAACATTATTAAGATGTCAATTTCCCCCAAATTGATCCATAAATACAATTTCCAGTCAAAATCCCAGCAGTATTTTTTTTTTTATTTTGTAGAAATTGACATGCTGACTCCAGTTTAAATAGAAATGCGAAAGTCTTAGGAGAGCCAAACTAATTTGAGAAAAAAATGAAATATGTATACTGCCTGATACCAATACTTCCTGTAAATCTTCAGTAATAAAGACAGTGTCATATTGGTGAAATGATGCACATTTTGACCATGATTGAACTAGAACACCCAGAGATAGACCCACACATACATGGCCAATTGATTTTTGACAAATGTACAAAGGCAATTAAATGTCTTTTCAACAATTGGAACAGAAACATTTGGATATGTACATGCAAAAGAAAGAAATTAACCTCAATTCATGCATTATCAATGGAGAACACAGAATTGAGAGCCAAGAAATGGACTCATGTTTTACAAGTATTTAGTTTTTAACAAAGGTGACAATTGAGATAGATAGATCTTTCTAACAAATGATTCCAGAATAATTAGATACCCACATGGAAAAAAATAGATTTCAATCCATACCTCACACCAAACATAAAAGTTAATTCAAAATTGATCATATACATAGATATAAAAGATAAAACTGTAAAGCTTTTAGAGGAAAGCATAAAAAATTTCAGAGTAGGCAGAAAGTCCTTGGTTTATAGAAAATGATTCATATAAAAGAAAAAATAGGAGTTCCTGTTGTGACGCAGCGGAAACGAATCCAACTAGTAACCATGAGGTTGCAGGTTTGGTCCCTGGCCTCATTCAGTGGTTTAAGGATCCAGGTGTTGCCTGAGCTGTGGTGTAGTTTGCAGACGAGGCTCAGACCCTGCGTTGCTGTGGCTGTGGTGTTGGCTGGCAGCTATAGCTCCTATTCAACCCCCAGGCTGGGAACTTCCATATGCCCCAGATGCAGCCCTAAAAAGCAAAAATAATAACAACAATAATAATAAATTGTATTTCATCAAAACTAAAAACTTCTGCTTATTATAAGGTGTCATTAAAGAAACGCTTGAGCAAGCTACAAATTGAGAGAAAATATTTCTAAATCACATATCTGACAATGGACAGCCAGTAACCTGAATATAAAGAACCTAAACAACACCTTTGAAAGACTGACGAAAGATTTGAAAAGATACTTTAAAAAAATAAGACATATGCAGGACCAAAAGCAGATGTAAAAGCATTTGGGATCATTAAATATCAAAAAATGCAAAATTACAACCACAATTAGATACCTCTACATACTTGCCCAAGTGGTCCCCTTTAAAAAGGCTAGTAACACCATATTTTGGAAAGATTATGGAACAACTGGAATTCTCATACAATGTTAGGAGGAATATAAAATGCTACAATGGTTTGGAAAAAGGTCTATCAGTTTCCTGAAAACATAAACATATTCTACAAGCTAGTAATTCCATCACTAGGTATTTACACAAGAGATATGAAAATATTTATACACAATAAGACTTATATAATAATATTCATAGCAGCTTTATTCACAATAATATTAAACTGGAAGCAGTCCAGAGGTTTATCAATAAGAGAATCAATAAGTACACAGGATATGGTCCTATGATGGACCTATACTCAGCAAAAAAGGGAATGGATTATGCATACCTACAACATCATGGATGAATCTTAAAGACATTATTCTGAATGACAGAAGTCTTATATAAAAGAGTGCACACTATGAGATTTCATGTATATGAATTCTAAGAACAGGCAAAATCCATAGAAGAAAATAACTGGAAGAGTTATTTCCTCTGGAGGGTAGGAACAAAGATTGACCTGACAAGGGAACTTTCTAAGGTGATGTTTATGTTCAGAATCTTTACAGAAATTGGGGATATACAAGGGTAATCACTTGTCAAAATTTGTGTGCATTCAAGAATTGTCATTTCGTTGTATGTTAATTTTATTTCAAAGGAAAAAGAACTTGTAAACAAATATTGAACTACAGGTGATGACATGAATGATGAAATATTTAGGGGCATGTATACTGATATTGCAGTTTACTTTGAAATGCATTAAAAATTAGATAAATGAGTGTGTGGGTGGAAGAATGGATGAACAGATAGATATCTGATAAAATATATATATAATGATAGATATCTGATAAAGCAAATGTCATAAAAATATTCATGGTAGAACCTGGATGGTAGGTATGTGCGTATTCATTGCAAAGTTCTTTAAGATTTGCTATATGCTTGAAACTTTTCATAATAAAATGCTAAAAGGAAGGGCAATGAAGAATAGCCCTCTCCTGTGAAACAGCTGAGCCCATAAGAACTGTTCTCACCTTGGCTCTGGCATGGGCGCTGGATTGTCAGCTGGCTGGACTCTACATACTGTTGTTTTAGATACCAACTCAGAACTGAGGTTTTGACCCACTCTTTCGAAGTGATATATAGTGTGAAACATGGATTTTGGAGTCAAACTAGAGAAGGAAGCAAATCCCAGTTATGCTGATTGGCTATGTTGGTTAAAATAACAATCTAACAAAGCTACATGGGGGCTCTTGTTAAAATGGCTCCTTGTGCTGACCTTGAAAACAAAATATGAGGTCACAGTGACCTATGAGACTGACCATCTTGCTCATCCTGTTTTTGCCCCTGGTGCCTACTTTCCCAAGACTACGAGACCACCCTACCATGGGACACCTCCTGCTTTCTCAAGATTACATGACCACCAGAGTCCAGCTGCAGGCTAAAGATAAACTAACCCCCATCCCCTCAGGGGATCCAATTTCCCATCCATGGGATATAAGAAGGACCCATTAGAAAGGCAGGGGGCTGGCTCTTTTCAAGGGTCAGTCACCTTCTCCTTTCCCTTTAATAAATTTGCTTCTCTTTGCCTGAACACCCGGCTCATTCTCTTTTTCTCTGCACTCGCCTTATACCTGCCTCATGGGATGGCTGCAGAACTGACTGAAACAATGTATGCTGAGTACTCAGTGTAATATTTGGTTAGAGATACACCCAATAAATGGTAGCGGTTATTTTTTTTTTTATGCTAAAAAAAAAAAAAAGGAGGAGGAGGAAAAGAAGAGGAAACTGCCATCTAGGAAAAGTTCTCAACCTTGAACCCTGCAGAAGCCCTGGTTGCTCCAGCCCCACCAGGACCCTGGGGACCAAAGAAGCAGCAGGGCTCAGCTGGCTTCCAAAGCTACTATAAAGTCAGACAAAAGGGTCTCTTCCTTTCCAGGACCCTTTTCCTTTGTAAAATGAGTTAGAATACAATGGTTTCCTCAAATGTTTAAGCATTCATTTATGCCTTCAAATTCGTAAGAGGGATAGTACCGAAAAGCTGAGAAACAAACGTATGTGGAATTTGACAAATGCCGTTCTGTCAACAATAAGAGAAAAGCTAAAGCCTGAGATATTTTGTGCTTTGACAGAACTAGTCAATTATAGCTCTCAGAAGTAATAACCTGCGGTCGTTAAAAAAATATCAGATGTACATGGAAAGCTGGAGTTTACCTCCAATCCATCCATTAATGCTCCCAGACTGAATGATCCACTTCTGGGAGATAAAAGTCTTTGTAAAAGGATTCTCTGCAATAGGGGATCTGAAGATGCTGACACAAGGGCTGCAGGGAGAAATCCAAGGTAGAAGGGAAAGGCTACCAGGAGACAGAGGTTGAGAGCCAGCACTATTTATGTTCCCACCAAGTTGACTTCAAAGGCTCTCTAATGAACTCTTGGGTTGGTTTTGCTTTGGAGTCCCAGATTTTCCTGTTCGGTTCCAGGAATTTGCTCATTTGGTTAAAGGCAGCCCAGTCAGTGTACAGCTCCTCCATCCTCTAGATATGTTTGCTGAAAGTCTTTCATATTAAGACATAAACACATCACCAAAAAAAAAAAAAAAAAAAAAAACCAAACGGCTTTTAAGCAGGCTTCATGCTTTTTTTTCCCAAACACAATCACTGGATATGGCAATGGTAGTATTGGAAAATTCTATTTACTGAATGCCTACATTGTCTAGACATGTGCTGAGTCACATGCTAATAATTGCAGTAATTCCCAGCATCAGAACACACCCTAATGTCAGCCTCACACACAGGGAAACTAAAGTTCAGATTGAGTTAGTGGTACCCAGCCGGTAAACAGTGCAGTCAACATCGAAGTTATGTCTGCCTCTCTCCAAAATCCATGGTCCTTGCATTTCATCTTTGTCATGTATTGTGTGACTATTCTGCATCTACACCATATCTCTGTCCACCAACTTCAGACTGGAGACTTGGGCTGGTCTCACTATTAAAAGAAGCACCAGGAGTTCCCGCTGTGACATGGTAGTTTAAGAATCCAACTGCAGCAGCTCAGGTCACTGTGGAGGTTTGAGTTCAGTCCCCAGCCTGGTACAGTGAGTTAAAGGATCCAACATTGCTGCAACTACGGCATCAGTCATAGCTGAGGCTCAGATCCAATCCCTCGCCCAGGAACGTCCTTAAGCTGTGGGTACAGCCGTAAGAAAATAAATAAATAAAATAAAAGAAGCACCAATTCACAGTTTTGGCACTGAAGGCCACCCTAGGTCCCAAATGGGCCAGGCTTGTGCCTAGGAAGCCAGCCCAAGAGATATGACCTCCTTGTGCTATAGGACAGAACTGAGGCTTCTAAACCCCAGAAAGTACAAAAGGCATCTTTTACTTTGAAGGTTTGGGATGAGAGCTGACACAGAAGCTCTCTAAGTGCAGTGGGCCTATTCCAGGATGCTCTTACCAGTGAAGTGAGTCACCCCACAAAGCATTCTCCTCTTATACTGCTTAGAGCTCCAGGGTTGAACATATAGTGAGATGTTCAGATGCAGGTCAAGGTCATGGTCATCTGCAGGGCTGGGTATTATCCCCAAGTCAGTCAGTCATTAACTCAAGGAATTTCCCAAGGCATATAATCTAACTTAACCTGACTTAGCCAACTAAATTTCCTCTGTTTACTCCCATCATTAATTCTCTATATGAGACTAGGAGTTTTCAGATTCACTTTGAAATAATAGTCTTTAGAAACCAATTTCTCTCAATTATTTTAACATACACTATTTAAACACATTTCATCCAGCACAGTGTTGGAAACAAAAATGGTGGCAAGGACCATGTCCAGTGGAATAAATCCAGTTCCAAATTTAGTTTTATAAGACAAATATCATCCACAACTTATTATAAGGTAACTGCAATTCAGAGAATTCAACTTACTTTATGAATAAGTGGCATAATCCAGATTCAAGCATAGGTTTTGTTCCAAGTCCAGTGCCCTCACATACCATAACACTTTGCCTTTAGGTCTGCAAACTCCAGAAATTTTAAACTCTTATTTAAAGGGTTTAGTTTGCATAGACTCACAGACATGAAGAAGAGACTTGTGGTTGCCAAGGAGGAAGGGGGTTGGGGAAGGATGGACTGGGAATTTGAGGTTAGCAGATGTAAACTATTATATCAAGGATGGATAAACAATGAGGTCCTACTGTATAGCTCGGAGAAATATACTCAATATCCTATGGTAAACCATAATGGAAAAGAATATGAAAAAGAACGTATATATCTGTATAACTGAATCACTTTGCTGTACAACAGAAATGAACATATTATAAAGAAACTGTAGTTCAATAAAAAATTTTTAAATAAAAAGACTTTTTTTTTAAAAGGGCATAGTTTTCATGACTTATATATAAGAGAGGTGATTATAAAAGGCTGAGCCAAAATAAATAAATAAAAGGCTGATCCACTATGGCACTGTTCTTAACTGTGGGGAGATTCTGTTTCCCTGGGGACATTTGGTGAGGTTTGGAAATACTTTTTAATTATCACTACTGGGAAGGTGCTGTTGGCATCTAGTGGGAAAGGCCAGGGATCTGCTAAACACCCTGCACCACACAGGATGTCCACCACGATGAAGAAGCATGTGGCCAAAAATTGACAAGAGTGCCCAGGGTGAGAAATCCTGCACTGTGGGAGTTCTTGTTGTGACTCAGCAGGTTAAGGACCTGACATCTCTGTGAGGATGCAGGTTCAATCCCTGGCCTGGCTTAATGGGTTAAGGATCTAGCACTGCCATAAGCTGTTCAATATGTTACAGATGTGGCTCAGATCTGGCATTGCTGTGGCTGTGGCGTAGACCTCAGCTGCAGCTCCAATTAGACCCTTAGCCTAGGGACTTCTACATGCTGCAGGCGTGGCTGTAAAAGGAAAAGAGAAAAGAAAGAAACCCTGCTCTGTTGTATAGAGGTAGCAGAGGAAGCAGGGTGAGGAGGCAATGAGGAACGTGTCTGAATTAACACTTAGAACATCTCACTATAGTATTCTAGAAGATGCTCTCTTTCCTTTTGATGCTATTAAAAACAAAACTAAACTACACTAAACCAGACCCACAGGAATCAAGAAGAATCGAAGTTTGAAGACAACCATTTATCACTGGTGTCCTAAAGCAGAAATAACAGAAAAGCAGCCATTTGAATTTTAGGTCCTACCACCCACATTCTTCTGGATGAAGGACAGAGACACAGGGTTTCTGGGCTGAAAACTCACAGGGTTTCTCCCCGGTCTTCAAACTGTGAAGGCTGACTGGAGACCAGAGAGGGCAGAAGGCCGTGGCAAAGACATTCTGCCAGAGATCTGAAAATCCAAAAGCACGCATACATGTGCTACAATTTTTCAAAGAGTCGGGGTTGGTGTTGTGATCAGTAAAATACAATTTCATTTTAAAACACTCCTGCATGCATTGGCATTGTATTTCTTTTTAGTCAGTGACTTAAAGAATTAAATCACTAAGACAGCAGATCAGGGTGACTGCTACTGACCTATAAGCATTTTGGAGAAGTTTATAACCAGGGTAGTGTCCAGAATTTCACTGGACTCAATATGGAGCCATGACCAGTCCTGGAGACATTGTGCAGTTCCAGTCCTAAGGGAATGAATGCAGCCCTGATTTGACTTAGTGGACATCTTTTTCTGATTAACTCTGATATCAAATTAGACTCTATCCTGATAAGCAAGTCTGAGAATTCTAAATGGCTGGTTTTCCAGATTCTCAAAAGGACTCCAAGCCCAGTTGGCAGTGTAAAGGGCAGGGCTTCCCCCCACCTCTGCAGCTGGCCTCCGCCCTGACCCCAGTCAGCACACACAGCACTCTCTCAAAGAAGAACGCCCTTCATAGCCTCGCCCTGGTGGGAGCATCCTCTTCCTAGTAATACATACCTGGCTCCCAACTCCAGGAAGGTGAAATATAATTTAGAGATAGAAGGAAAGAAAGGAACTTGATTTAGAAATAATAGCCTTACATAAACATCAAAGTAAAACCAATCCGTTGGTCTCATAATAACCCCATTTAGGAAATATTTCTAAAAAATCTTGCTAAATCATCTGCCAGATGTGATAATGATTTGAAAACTCCCTCTCGACCAGCGTGCTCTGACATCCGGAACACTGCTCAAGCCCCGGGGACCACATGGGGTAGGGGGCAGCTCAGCCTGGATCATATCCCAGCTCTGACACAGCCTGGCCCAGAGCTCACAATTTTACTTAACTACACTAAGTTTTAGTTTTTCTCCAGCATAAAATGGGGCCAACAGATGTACTCACAACGTGCTTTGTAAAGATCAAGAGACAGTGTCCTCAAATCTTGCAGCGTGCAGGAGTCACCCTTCCCACTAATAGAGAAAACATGGCTAAGCTCACCCACCCACAGGGGAACGGAAGTTGGGGCTACTCCAGAATTCCGAGGATCCTGGAGCTGGGGACTCCTAGATTCTGCTGTCACTTCCTGCACCATATGTCCTCCCTCTGGGTGAATCCCCAGTCATCCTGCCGACAAACTACACTTGTGGCTGCTGTCCCGTCTCTGGTCTCTGCCCAGCTCTGCCTCAGCCAGAAGAAGCCCCCCTCTCCCCTCACCACGACATCCCCGCTGACCCAAGGCTGGCATGTGGCAGAGTTTACTGAGGGTTTGGAGCAGAGCTTCTCACCCTCAGCCCCCGTGACATTTGGGGCTGCATAGCTCTTTGTTGTGAAGCTGACCTCTCCCAGGGAGCATCCTTGGGTCATGACTCACTAGATGCCAGTAGCGCCCCCCCAACTCCTGACCATGACAAGCCCAAATGTCTCCAGATGACATTGCCAAATGGACAATGGACAAAATTGCCTGCCCTTGCAAAGCATTTCTTTTGAGGCAACAGTGGAGGGATTGGACTGTGGAATAAGGGAAAACAAACACAGGTTGATACTTAACAGCAGAACTTACTGGGCTGAGCCCCAGATGCTTCTTCTGAGCTTGGCTCTATCCCTCCTTTCTGTATACCCTACCCTTCATCCCTCTGCCCTCACCTGTCACTTTTTCAGTAGAGTAATTTCACTCTTCCTAATTCTCTGCCCATTCTTTCTTGGATAAGCACTATTTCAGAACCAGCAACCCCATTAAAGTGTTTTCCTTAAAAAAAAAAAAAAAAGCCTCTTTTATTTTTAACAGGATTCTTTCACAGCTGTGAACAGCAGGCACAGGCTGCCTTTACCATGGCACCCCCACTCCCTCCACAAATGGAAATCACCCAGCACCAGGCGTGGCACAGAGCAGCATCTGCAGATGAGAGCTGTGACACAGTGACTGGACGCTGGACCTGATAGCAATCATACCTGTGTGTCAGCTTCTTCAGTTTTCCTACAGGTGCCCTTGGAACAGGTTCTCAGTCAGTTCTGACTCTGGAATTGGCCTATGGGCTTCACTAAAAGCAAGCCCTTCCCTTCCACCCCTGTATTACTGAGAATCACAGGGAAGCAGAGTTTCCAATAATGACAATGTCTTCCGTTTAAGACAGAAAGTCACGTACTCTGTAATATTCCATTGAGGATCTGGGTGTGTGTGTGTTTGTGTGTGTGTGTGTGTGTGTGTGTGTGTGAGTGTTTGTGACAAAAGCTGGGAGGCAGGGAGCCATGGGTTGGAGCGCAGGGAAGTTTAAGAGGAGCACCCCTTGGCAACTGAACAGGAAGAGGGTTAAAACCCCCTGCACCTACAAAGGCTCATCTTTTCTGAAGCTCAGCTGGGCACAGCCAGCCAAGGACACACTGGCCTGTGTCAAGGCCTCCTCATCCTTGCCTTATCGTTTCCAATTTCACGAGTTTAAGTGTCTCCCTTTGCCAATAACACGTCCCCTGCTGCTCATGTCCTTTCCATCAGACTTGTATCGATCACTTCCTGCCGCTGCTGAAGTTTTCAAAGCTGCAGAAGCCTGTGTTCCATTCTGGCCCACAGCCTCCATAGCAGTCCTACCTAGATGGGGCTTCAGCCCCAGGTCAGCTGCTCCCTGTGGTGTCTTCAGACATCATGTCTCTCTGGTCAGAGATCCTAAAATGTCAGAGCATGGAAGGCCTAATCCAAGTACCTACGTGCTCATCTTACAAGGGAGGAAATAAAGATCAAGAGAGGCCTAAGAACGTGCCCAGGGCTACCTGGAGAGTTAGTACAGAGCTAGGACTTGAACTCAGGGTTTTTCACGCCTGAATCACATTAGAACAGTTTCTTCTCCTCTGCCTTTCATTTGGGAAGCAAAGGCCCTTCCTTCCTCTGGAATACTCTGAGTTCTCCCCACTCTGGATTAATCCAGTTTGGGACTGTCATGGTACATGCAGCCCTCTCAATTTGGTTGAAGCGTCCAAGGGTCTCAAGTGGCATTTGGGGGCTTTAGGGTCTCAACCAGGATGGAGGTAACCCCACCACATCAACAATCGCAGCCAAAGCTCCTTCTGCCCACACAACCACATGTCTGAAGCTGCTAGACTCTTAGAGAGTCACTGCCATTTCAATCACTGGGACAGTCTGCCTCGCTTTCCCTGAGGGCTCTGCTTCTGAAAAATGCCCACCTCTGATGAAAATGTGATTCACAAATGCTCTGAGTCCAAAGCTCCCTTTTAAGAATTCACACTGAGGGGTTGCTAGGGTGGCTGCTTTGATGGAAGAGGCTTCTGCAGTGAACACAAATAGGAGTTTTTAATGAAATCACATTTTCATTGACTTCCATTATAATTCCCAGGAAGCATTAATTAATGCCTCTTCATTTCTGATGGATATTTAACTGGTGGTAGCTTTTAACACTTTGGCTTTTTGGTTTCTACTCTCTTTCCTTAAAATAAGCGGTTTGTGATCTATCAGGGCACATTTAAATACCCAGGGAAAGAAGCTGCTGGGGGGAGGCTGTTATTAGATGGTTGCTATTTGAACATAACTCTGTGACTGTGCCAAATCTCTGGGTAACCCAAAGACCTGTTATATAATAAAAATAACTGCCTTTTAATTGGCCTGTTGATAACTGTGAATTTTTTTTTTTTTCTGTCTTCGTTGGAAGGCAGCATGGAACACTGGGACAATTCACTGAGTAAATTTTGGTAATCAAGGTGAGGATATAAAGATCCAGAGAAGCATGAGAACTTGCCCAGGGCTACCCAGAGAGTTAGTCAGAGCTAGGACTTGAACCCTTGACTTCTTGTGCCTGATTCACTTCAGAACATTTTCCTCTGCTCCTCATTCCATTTTGGAAGCAGAGATCTCTCCTTATTCTGGACTAATCCTTTTTATTTGCTTTGTCATTTAGGGTAAATCATTTAACAGCTCTGTCCCTCGATGTCTCCACCTATAAAATGGGATTTTTGTGATGATCTACAGAGGGTGCCCTCTTTTTTTTCTCTTGTTCTTTCTTATATTTCTTAGGGCAGTATGGCCAGGTGGGAGATGCTAAAAGTAATGGACAGGATGCGCCTCAACCACCTGTTTCCCTATCTTCAATTGGGTTGTGTTGGCACCACGATGTGACACTTTGCTGACCTTCAGGCCAGTCGATTCCTCTCCTACAAGGCCTTTTCCCTATGAGTGGGTTCTGCACTCCTGCTCTGGGATCAGTGACCAAGAATCTGCAGAGCCCCAAACACAAGAGGCAGTTTCAAGGTGCCCCAGCCTCTGCATATACCATGCCCACCACCTAGAGCACTTTCCTACATTGTCCATTCTACAAACTCCTTTCAGGAAAGACTCGACCAGTATCACCTCTCCTATGAAAACTTTCCTGACCAGTGCTCTCTGCCAATTGGACATTCCCCCAAGCCTTATGAACAGGGGTCTGATGGAGGGCTCTATAAATCTCTACTGAACCTCTTTGTGGACTCACCTGTCTCTTCTACTACTTGGTGAGGTCCTTATGAAGAATGACCTTGACTTATTCAGCATCTAACATTGTGTCTGGCATGGGTGCTCACTAAGTGTTTGCCAGATGATTGACTGAATGAATGAATGAATTAGTGTTGAGTAGAAGCTGATGGCTAGCAGGGTGAGCTGGATTGAATCGTGCGCGTCCTCCCCCAAATTCATATCCATCTAGAACCTGAGAATGTGACTTATTTAGAAATAGAATCTTTAGAGATAGAATCAAGTTAAAATTGGATCACACTTGATTGGGATGGGACATCATCCTGTGACCAGTGTCCTTAGAAGAGGGAAATCTGGACTCTGACACATGCAGAGGCAAGATGGCCATGTGAAGGCTCAGGCAGAAGCTCAGGAATTCCAAGGAATAGGCAAGAAGGAACACTTCCCTGGGGTTTTCAGAAGGAGCAAAGCCCTACAGACACCTTGATTTTGAATTTTCAGCCTCCAAAACTGTGAAGGAGTAAATTTCTGTTTTCTTAAGGCACTGAGGTCATAGTAATTGGTTAGAGCAGCCCTAGGTAACTAGTGCATAGGGTCAAGTTGTGTCTCTGGGCTGTTGAAGCAATGGGTAGAAGGGCTTCTCCCACCCAGTGACATTTGATTGGCTTAAAGCATGGCTGGTATCCAAAGCCAATATACCCAGGCTTTTCTAACATCTAAAGGGCCGTGCTTTCCACACCCCAGACCATACCTGGACTTCCTACAGCCAGGGAAAAGCGGGGAGGCTTCCATTATGCCTCTGGTATTTGCTGTTCCTTCTTCTTCTTCGTGGCTGGGGGGACCCAGCCTCTGGGGCACTTCTGTCTGGACTGTATCCTGGCATCTTCATGGGTGATCTTGGGTGTGTGACTTGGTTGTCTCCCTGGGACTTAAGTTCCCCACCTGCACAATAACTAGCTCATGGGGATGTTGTGAGAATTAAATGAGTTATAACAAGGAAAGCTCTTATTATGGAATGGGATAAGGGCTCAAGACAGGCGCAGAAGCATTATTCCTTTCCTCTGTGTCCAAGTCCAGGTCACCCCGACCCACAGCCAGTGCGCACGTACACAACCTGAGAACTCCCAGCATTTTGAGTTCCAGTCTGCTCAGCTCCGGGCAGAAGTAATAGTTTGAACAATGTGACATAACCTATGTAAAATTGTTTCCAACCTACAAAAATGGGACTTTCATAGAGTTTGATCTATTAAATGCCAATTCATTTTGCCTTTTTTTGGTTTGTCTTTTTTCTTTTTGTCTTTAAAATGGAGAGACATAAACAAAGAAACCTCCCTAGCCTTGCAGAAGAGAAATTTTTAAATAATTAAAAAATTTTTTAATCCAGCTGGAAGGAGGGCTGGGAGTGTGTGCCCTCTGCAGCCTCCCCAGGCAAGGAAGGAGCGGGACCCAGGGAATGGAGTATTTCTGAGAAGAAACAAGTCCCAGAGCCCAACTCTACGATGAGAGACAAGCCAGGGATGAGAGGCAATGCATCCCCACCCCCACACCCACCCCCACCCCCACCCTCGAGTGCGGGAGGTCTAACATGGGACTTGGTCCTGAACACAGCAGTTACACTATGGCTTCTAAAAAAAGAGGAGGAGGACTTGAAAGTCATGAGACAGAGCAGGAGAGGACCTGCTCTCAGAGCCCTTGGCTGTCCTGCCCTGCAGTTCTCTGATCTGAGACGCCCCGCCTCCCACCCAGTGACTTAAGGCAGGTGGGCCTGGCTGCCTTCTTAGCCTCCTACCTCAGCACTTTTGAAGCAGGGCTGAGGTCCTCAGATCTGCTCTTTCTTCCAGAAAGCTCCTCCCTCCCCCACCCTTGTGTTAGCACCTCATTAGCTCCCTGCCAGCGGGGGCGGGGGTGGGGGTGGGAGGGGGACCTATTTACTGGGCTCTCTCTGACACAGCAAGCCTTTTCCTTCCATGGAGGACTGCCTCCCCTTCTGAAGATGGCACAGCTGGCCTCAGGACTCTAGATGCCCAGCCCTGACCTTGCTCTGCCCAAGCCCTGCAGGCCCATGGTCTTCCACGTCTGCCTGCAAGGCAGGGAAAGGGTGAGGAAGGACCCAGGATGCTCTCCCATCAGGCTGCCTGGGACTTCAGGAAGCCCACTTTCCTGGGCTTTGGCTTCACATATTGGCACAGAAGAATCACCTCCAAATACGCTGTTAAAGGACTCCAGCAAAGTTCACTCCATCAGTTAAACCCACTCTCCCCACTTTTTTGCGCTGAAACACCAAAGCTGTGGTCACAGAGACATCATCATTCATTGTGTCTTTGACTCTTTGGGGTGTATTCATCCAAATGACTTCAACAAGCACGTCTTCGTCAGCTACTGTAGAGAAGGCCACGTTCTGAGCTTGCTCTGGTCTCAGTGTCATTTGCCATGGGAAGTATAGGTACATTAGGGATGGACTGGATTGACAAGCACTGACCCAGGGATGGAGAATATCTGTAAAGGGGAGTTTGGGTGGCATGTGACTCTGCACCAGCTAAAAAGAGGAGCCTGGTCAACTTAGGGCAAAGAGGTAGGAAATATTTGTGCCTCTGCGGGGGCTGGAGTAGCAAAAAGGGAAGGATACAACTAGGGCTTCTAAAAACTGCTCAAATATTGTCTAGTCTCTGGTCCTATTAGGCATCTACCAGCAACACTGGCATTGGAACCATAGTGGACTTCTGGAGCCTGCCCAGTCACAGCCCCTTCAAAATGAAACTGGTGCTTCACCTGCTCAAGGAGCAGGTTAGGAAACCATATTTCATATCACAGGATACCGTCCCCTTAACACGACTGATTGATTGCTCTAGGGTGGGCACCTAACAGGGGTGGTCCTTCCGTAGGCCTGGCATGAAAAGACAAGCTGAGACAATTAGAATTCTCCTTGTCCAGTTGTGACACAGAAAGATGAAGCACGCCGCTGCAGGAAGCAGGATGACACAACTTGTAGAAATACAGTCCCAGTCCGATGAGCTTTGTGGGAGCCAGACTCAGGAGGACCAGCAATGATGAGGAAGCTGAGTGTGACAATTAACATATATCTTTTCTATCAAAGGAAGTCTTGGTTACTCCATTTTGTTCCTGCTTCATCTGAGACACCCTCCTCCACCCCCCTCTTTCCCTCTTCTCCCAGGAACAGTTTGTTTCAATTAGCCAACCTGGAAGAATATGTGCTCTGACCTGACCAGTGGGAAGGGGACAGATATACCCCCTGCGTTAGGGATAAATAGGGAGGGGGGTCTTCCCTCTTGCATGTGCTTGTTGAGTACTCACGCCCTTCTGCAGAAGTAAAGAGCCTTGTCGGGATCTCCCCTTGTTCATGTGCCCTACTTTCTGACACTGACTATTGGAGCCAGAGTCACTTTTCCCAACATGATGAATCTGGGGGAGAGAGGGTAGCAGCTGTCCCAGGGGTGGGGGGGAGAAGGAAGAAAAGAGGGGGTGGAGGGGGCGAGCAAAGAAGAAGGGAGAGGAAAGAGGAGGAAGGGGTGTGGGGTGGGAAGGAAGGGAAGAGCACAAGTACCATGTCATCACCTTGGGGAGGGAAAGCAGGAGAGGGGGAAAGAGAAAGACAAAAACCAAAACCCTAAAGCTGTTTCCATTTCTGATGACCCAGCATGAAACACATCACTGGACTACAAACTCCCTTTCCTGAGGTTTCTGATCCTTGTGTCCAGAAGGCACCAACTAAAGCTGATTCTAGAAAGTCTGGGGTGTAAATGAGAAGTTACAGATCATAGTAAGGCCTGGTGCAGACCCTCTTCTGGAATCCTCAGGGTGGCTGCATTTCAGACGTCTGCCCACTCGAGGAAAGGAATGGGAGCCTGTGCTGCACGTTGTTCCCCAGTCCCACAGCAGGTTCATCAGAGGCAGCACCTGTAATCAATAAATATTCCTTCAGTGAAACACATGAATATTCATACTTACAGGGGGTAACCTCACATCAGGTAAGGTCATATTTTGGAGTCAAGTGAGTTCAGCTCAGGTCAGACTAATTAAGTTATGAAAAACTTAAGTTATGAAAAAAGTTTCCATTTTCTGAGCTCTTTCGGAATTACAGAGGAGGCATTGTGAGCCTGTTGTGTTTGCCAGGGAAATAGCCATGCTCCAGGCTCACTATCTGTGGCCTTATTTACACCCAAACCAAGGAAGCCCTGTGCTGCCTGTTTGGGCCGTCAAGGTGATGGCCACACAGGAAGCAGCCAGAAGGCCCTGGAGTGTGGCCACCCCCACACTGGCTACATTGCGGGGCTTGCTTCACCCAGGGCTCTTATGATCCAATGACTCACTGCCCAGCTGAGTGCACTCAGCAACCTTGATTTTCAGCAGAGCCAGGCCTGTTTCAGGAAGAGTCAGCAAGGGCAGCCCCAGGGAACTGGCCAAGAGTCACTGGCCTAGTACCAAGGCCCTCATTAAGTCCTGCCCACGGTGGGCCCCTGGGCCTCCCTGGAGATACCCCCCTCCCCACCCCCCTCATTGCTCCCTCTGTCCCCCAGCCCCCCTCGCTCCCCCTCCCCCCACCCACACCTGCTCCCAAGGTTATTGCTGTACAGGGCTTCCTCACCTTTTGCATTTCTTAAAGGCAAGGACTCCTGGGGCAGCCTTTTCCCCAGCCCACTCTGTGGCTGAACTTCAGAGAAGACTGAAGTTCACCTGGTCTGTGCTGATAGAGGACTGGCCCTTCAGCTGGTAGGGTCTGTGGCTTCACCTCACTCCCCTTGTGAACTGAAGTTAGGCACTTGCCATCAGCCTCTACGTGGAGTAGAATATGAGCCACTGCAGCTACAAACCCGCAGCACCTCCTGAGTGGAGCTCAGGGTGTAGACCAGGAGTGAGGCACTCTGTGCTCTAGGAAAACTGTCAGAACAGGCCTTCAGATAGACATTTTTAGATTTTATCTGCCCAATTCTTGCATCTCCTCATACCTAGAAAAACACTAAAATCCTTCCTGTGATGTCTGCTTCATGTGACTGGTAGTAACCTTCAGGAAATCAGCAACAAACTTTTGTAAAATGTGTGTATGCTGCATGCACCTCCTCCTCACCTTTATCCTATCCTGATATTCCCCCTTTTCCTCCTTGAGTGGTATTTCAGTCTGTAGTTATATAAAGAATGTCACAGTCATCTGTAAATGCAGTCACCTCCAAGGGTGAGAGCCCCTTGAGTCCTGCAGGCTGTGAAAACTCAGGATACTGGCCCTGCTAGTGGAGATGCATATCAAAGGAATGATTTCAGTGAGGCCAGGCCTCTTTTGTTCCTTCTACCTGTCCTTTGTTGCAGAAAATCCTATATATTCTAGTTCCTCCCTTACTGCCTCTGGGCAGTTTCTCAGGGCTACCTGAGATGCCATTTCCCAGGCTTCAGTCCTAATTTCACCCCAAATAACTTAACTCTCAACTTTCAGGTTGTAGATTTTTTTAGTCGACACCCCAGATCTTAAGTGGGCACTTCTATGTGCAAGGTCTGGTCTGGACACTTTGGGGAGCTCATGGATGAACAAGATCCAGTCACTGTCTCTGAGGAAAGGGAACCTATGCTCCTGTGCCTTGCTAAATGCCTCTGCTTTGCAGATGTTATCACACTGGCACACTGGCTCTCCTGGGGGCTCAGTGGGTTCTCAGGACATTCCAGGTGGGGACTTGGGCTGTGACACATCTTCCCTCCCCAGAGACAGGACCTGTGCAGCTGGGAGGGCAGCCTCAAAACTGCAACCTCACTGTGGAAAAGTAGAGTTTTCTTAGCATTTTCTACCATTTAAAATATCCATACACCTATATTCCACATAGGTGTCCATCTAGGCTTAATCATTTTACAAGTTAAATTATAAAATAATACCTGTATATAGACATGATAAAACATACGTAATTATACCCATTGTAAAATTGAAATATGAGGAGTTTCCGTTGTGGCTCAGTGGTTAACGAATCCGAATAGGAACCATGAGATTGAGGGTTAAATCCCAGGTCTTGTTCAGTGGGTTAAGGATCCTGCATTGCAGTGACCTGTGGTGTAGGTAGCAGATGCAGCTCAGATCTGGTGTTGCTGTGGCTGTGGTGCAGGCCAGCGGCTACAGCTCCGATTCGATCCCTAGCCTGGGAACATCCATATGCCATGGATGCAGCCCTAGAAAAAGACAAAAAAAAATTGAGACACGAGGTAGAGAGAATACTTATTTAGGATCAAAATGGCCTTTTCAAACTCAGCGATCTGGATGAATGTGCCCCAGAACCAGAATTATTCAAGTGACCCAGTTTTCAGGGTGTGTGTATATGTGGCAGGGGTATGTGTGTCTCTGTGGTGTGTGGTGTGGTACATTGTGTGCCTGGCTCAAATGAGGCTAGGGACAGGTTGGGAGAAGGTATTAACCTTGACTGGAAATTGGATTAAGATTGATCAGGAGGGAAGTGAAGAGGCTGAACTAAATAAGCTGTTTTTATTTCAATAAACATTCACTGACCCTTTGGTGTGCCTGGTTGTTAGAAATACAATTATTATTAAGACCTTGACTGCACCCTCAAAGAGCTGGATATAGAGCAGTTGGGAGGAATTGTACTTGAATCCATAGAACAGGGGGACCTCGCTGTCCTATAAGTCCTACAACCACAGTCATCCACAAAAGAACATAGTAGGAAAGAAGGACACTACTTAATAATTAAGGGATCCATCCAAGGAGAGGATGTTACTATCGTCAACATATATGCCCCAAATACAGGAGCACCCAGATACATACAACAAATATTAACAGACATAAAGGGAGATATGGATGAGAATACAATCATAGTAGGAGACCTTAATACCCCCCTCACATCAATGGACAGATCCTCTAGACAGAAAACCAATAAAGCAACAGAGATCCTAAAGGAAACAATAGAAAAGTTAGACTTCATTGATATCTTCAGGACACTACATCCAAAAAAAGCAGAATACACATTCTTCTCAAATGCTCATGGAACATTCTCAAGAATCAACCACATATTGGGACACAAAGCTAACCTCAATGAATTTAGGAGCATAGAAATTATCTCAAGTATCTTCTCTGACCACAATGCCATGAAATTAGAAATCAACCATGGGAAAAGGAAAGAGAAAAAACCTACTACATGGAGACTAAACAACATGCTACTAAAAAACCAATGGGTCAATGAGGAAATCAAGAAGGAAATTAAAAACTACCTTGAAACAAATGATAATGAAGACACAACCGCTCAAAATCTATGGGATGCTGCGAAAGCAGTGCTCAGAGGGAAATTTATAGCAATACAGGCCTTTCTGAAAAAAGAAGAAAGATCCCAAATGGACAACTTAACCCTGCACCTAAACGAATTAGAAAAAGAAGAACAAAAAAGGCCTAAAGTCAGCAGATGGAAGGAAATTATAAAGATCAAAGAAGAAATCAATAAAATAGAGACTCAAAAAACAACAGAGAAAATTAATAAAACCAAGAGCTGGTTCTTTGAAAAGGTGAACAAAATTGACAAACCCCTGGCCAGACTCACTAAAAAGAGGAGAGAAAGAACCCAAATAACCAAAATTAGAAATGAAAAAGGAGAAATCACAACGGATACAGCAGAAATACAAAAAACCATAAGAGAATACTATGAACAACTATATGGCAATAAGTTTGACAATCTGGAAGAAATGGACAATTTTCTAGACTCTTACAGCCTGCCAAAACTGAATCAAGTAGAAACAGACCAACTGAACAGACCGATCACTAGAAATGAAATTGAAGAGGTCATAAAATCACTCCCTACAAAGAAAAGTCCAGGACCATGGCTTCACAGGTGAATTTTATCAAACATATAAAGAGGAATGGGTGCCCATCCTCCTTAAACTCTTTCAAAAGGTTGAAGAAGAAGGAATACTCCCAAAGACATTCTATGATGCCACCATCACCCTCATTCCAAAACCAGACCGAGATACCACCAAAAAAGAAAACTATCGCCCAATATCATTGATGAATATAGATGCAAAAATTCTCAACAAAATCTTAGCCAACCGAATCCAACAACATATCAAAAAAATTATACACCATGACCAGGTTGGGTTCATCCCAGGTTCACAAGGATGGTTCAACATACGCAAATCAATCAGCATCATACACCACATTAACAAAAAAAAAAAGTCAAAAATCATATGATCATCTCAATAGACGCAGAAAAAGCATTTGACAAAGTCCAACATCCATTCATGATCAAGACCTCTCGCCAAAGTGGGTATAGAGGAAACATTCCTGAATATAATCAAAGCCATTTATGATAAACCCACAGCAAATATAATCCTCAATGGGGAAAAACTGAAAGCCTTCTCACGCAAATCTGGAACAAGACAGGGATGCCCACTCTCACCACTGCTCTTCAACATAGTTTTGGAAGTCCTAGCCACAGCAATTAGACAAACAAAAGAAATCAAAGGCATCCATATAGGAAGAGAAGAGATAAAACTGTCACTGTATGCAGATGACATGATACTATACATAGAAAACCCTAAGGACTCAACCCCAAAACTACTTGAACTGATTAATAAATTCAGCAAAGTAGCAGGATATAAGATTAATATTCAGAAGTCAGTTGCATTTCTGTATACCAGCAATGAAATATTAGAAAAGGAATACAAAGATATAATACCTTTTAAAATTGCACCTCACAAAATCAAATACCTCGGAATACACCTGACCAAGGAGGTAAAGGACCTATATGCCGAGAACTATAAAAATTTAATCAAAGAAATCAAGAAGATGTAAAGAAATGGAAAGATATTCCATGTTCCTGGATTGGGAAAATCAATATTGTAAAAATGGCCATACTACCCAAAGCAATCTACAGATTCAATGCAATCCCTATCAAATTACCCCTGACATTCTTCACAGAACTAGAACAAACAATCCAAACATTTATATGGAACCACAAAAGACTCAGAATCGCCAAAGCAATCCTGAGAAACAAAAACCAAGCAGGAGGCATGACTCTCCCAGACTTCAAGAAATACTACAAAGCCACAGTCATCAAAACAGTGTGGTACTGGTATCAAAACAGACAGACCAATGGAACAGAATAGAGAATCCGGAAATAAACCCTGACACCTATGGTCAATTAATCTTTGACAAGGGAGGCAAGACCATCAAATGGGAAAAAGAAAGTCTGCATGCAAAGCAATGAAACTAGAACACACCCTCACACCATGCCCCAAAATAAACTCCAAATGGCTGAAAGACTTAAATATACGACAGGACACCATCAAACTCCTAGAAGAAAACATAGGCAAAACACTCTCTGACATCAACCTCATGAATATTTTCTCAGGTCAGTCTCCCAAAGCAATAGAAATTAGAGCAAAAATAAACCCATGGGACCTCATCAAGCTGAAAAGCTTTTGCACAGCAATGGAAACCCAAAAGAAAATAAAAAGACAACTTACAGAATGGGAGAAAATAGTTTCAAATGATGCAACCGACAAAGGCTTCATCTCTAGAATATATAAACAACTTATACAACCCAACAGCAAAAAAACCAACCAATCAATGGAAAAATGGGCAAAAGACCTGAATAGACATTTCTCCAAAGAAGATATACAGATGGCCAACAAACACATGAAAAAATGCTCAACATCACTGATTATAAGAGAAATGCAAATCAAAACTACCATGAGATATCACCTCACACCAGTCAGAATGGCCATCATTAATAAATCCACAAATAACAAGTGCTGGAGGGGCTGTGGAGAAAAGGAAACCCTCCTACACTGTTGGTGGGAATGTAAACTGGTACAGCCACTATGGAGAACAGTTTGGAGATACCTTTGAAATCTATCCATAGAACTTCCATATGACCCCACAATCCCACTCTTGGGCATCTATCCAGGCAAAACTCTACTTAAAAGAGACACGTGCACCCGCATGTTCATGGCAGCACTATTCACAATAGCCAGGACATGGAAACAACCCAAATGTCCATCGACAGATGATTGGATTGGGAAGAGGTGGTATATATACACAATGGAATACTACTCAGCCATAAAAAAGAATGACATAATGCCATTTGCAGCAACATGGATGGAACTAGAGAATCTCATACTGAGTGAAATGAGCCAGAAAGACAAAGACAAATACCATATGATATCACTTATAACTGGAATCTAATATCCAGCACAAATGAACCTCTCAGAAAAGAAAATCATGGACTTGGAGAAGAGACTTGTGGCTGCCTGATGGGAGGGGGAGGGAGTGGGAGGGATCGGGAGCTTGGGCTTATCAGACACAACTTAGAATAGATTTACAAGGAGATCCTGCTGAATAGCATTGAGAACTTTGTCTAGATACTCATGTTGCAACAGAAGAAAGGGTGGGGGAAAAATGTAATTGTAATGTGTACATGTAAGGATAACCTGACCCCCTTGCTGTACAGTGGGAAAATAAAAAATAAATAAATAAATAAAATACTAATGGAAAATGAAAAAAAAAAAAAAAAGAACACAGTAGGAACCTAGCAGAGAGAAGAGGTGTCTTGGGAGAATGAATGAATGAATGAATCAATCAATCAATCAAGGTGTGGATGAACCCTCTTAGCCCATGGCCATGCCCTGGCCCTAGTTCATGTCAACCCCATTTGCTGACACTCAGCACCACCTGAGCCTTAAGAGCAACTTGGCCTCAGATAGGCAGGGTCTGAGAACCTAAGGCAGCCCATTCGGTACCTGGGGCTTCACCTTTCCTGGGACACCAAGTGCCACCCATCCCTTAGAGCCCAGGGGTGGACATTTCATTTCTGCCTGGCAGGCAACCTCCAGAATTGCCATAACTTCTTACCAGTTGACCACCAAGACCAGTGTTTGCCCTTAACCTCCCTTAAGGGCCGGAGTCCACCTGCTGGATTTTGGTGGGTCCCAGTTTCCGGCCTCTTGGACAGCTTTGGATTGGTTGAGTGGGTTTCCCATTGTCACACACTGCCTCCTTCTGGGGCCCCTGTGACTCTGCACTAGACCTACTCATCCATCCCTGGCTGACCTTGACCCCTGCACCCTGTGTTCCATCACTGTGCATACAGTCTGTGGGCTGACTTTCTCACACCTTCAATAACACCTGCCCTACTTGGCAGCCAGGCCTGGTACCGTGTTTCACTCCATTCCACAAAACATATTCCATATCTATTGACCTGGCAGTGACTGGTGGCATCACTAGTTCCAGCATCCGGCCTGGCTCATGCCCCTAGTCTGAAGGTTTGCTGGGGACTGGAGGTAGCATCCCCACATCTGTGATGGTCCAGCACACAAGTGGCCCCATCATGAGGCAGCTTTGAGGAAGGCAACATCAAGAAGGGACTGCAGCCTACAGTGTGACCCAGAGCCCAGTTGGCCAAAGCAAGTTCAGGAGGCCAGAGCGGGGAAGTCCAGAGCCAGCATTCAAATAAGCAGCTGGAGTAAAAGAGAATCAGAGTGGAACAGAGGGCCATCCATTCGCCTGCCAGGGCCGGGTGATCTGGAGCCAAGGTTATTCAGTGTAGCTCTTTCCTTGGAGGCATCCCTTCCCTGGGCCCTTCGATGTGACCTTGGCAGATGCCTGTGGGGAGGAAATGATGGGGCCACTTGTATGCTGGACCATCACAGATGTGGGGATGCTACATACAGTCTGGCCTCCAGGGCTTAGTCCTGAGAGGTGAGTGTCAGAGCAGCAGGTGGCAGCCCAGGGCTGAGGCTGCTCCCCTTACCCCATGTCAGCCTCCCAGAGGTTGCTGCTCGGTGCTTGATGAGAGCTTTAGGAAGTTTCCAGAAGCAGGATGCAAAGGAAGAACAAGCTGACTTGTTGGACTGATAGAGAAGGGGGCAGCTTCCAGGGGCTTGGCAGAGGAGCCATCCCTGCCCCAGGGGCAAGAGTGAGATCCAAAGCCAAGGCATGCACCCCACACTGGGAGCCCTCACTCTCCATAGTAGTTATTTCATCAAGACTCAAGACAGTTTATGAAGCTAAAGAAATTGGAAGAAAACAAAAATGGATTAAGATATCTCCATTTGCCAGGTACGCTAATATGCATACATTCATCTCACTCATAGTCTCAATAACCCTGATGATTATCATTACCTGCATTTCACAGGTGGGGCACCTGCAGCCAGAGAGCTTAAGACCCATACCCAAAGTCTCAGAACAGGTGAGCACCCGAGACAGGGTTGCCAAACATGATGGCCACATGTGCTGATGAGTTTAAAAAAACAAAATGCAGGATAAACAAGAGGCAGTAAGTCCACAAAATGGGGTATTGCTGGCCATAAAAAAGAATGAATACCGACACATGCTACAGAATGGATGAACCTTGACAACATTATGCAAAAGGAAAGAAGTCACAAAGGGCCACACGCTCTACGGTCTCATTTATAATGAGAATAGGCAAATCTATGAAGACAGGAAGAGCAGTGTTAGGCAGGAAGGGACAAAACAGAGAGTTCCCCTGAATGGGGTCTGGGCTTTGGCATGGGATGGTGACAACCGTCTGGAATTAGATAACAGTGATGTTTACACAACACTGAGAATGTACGTAATACCTGGAATGGTACACTTTTTTTTTTTTTTTTGGTCTTTTTGCCTTTTTCTAGGGCCGCTCCCACAGCATATGGCGATTCCCAGGCTAGGGGTCTAATCGGAGCTGTAGCCATCGGCCTACACCACAGCCACAGCAAGGCAGGATCCAAGCCGCCTCTGCGACCTACATACACCACAGTTCATGGGCAACGCCGGATCCTTAACCCACTGAGCAAGGCCAGGGATCAAACCCGCACACTCATAGTTCCTAATCAGATTCTTTAACCACTGAGCCACGACGGGAACTCCAAGGAATGGTACACTTTGAAATGGTTAAACAGCAAAAGTTATGTGTATGTATTTTACCATAAAATACAAAGATTTTAAAACTTTTACCTGGAGGGAGTTCCCGTCGTGGCTCAGTGGTTAAGGAATCCGACTAGGAACCATGAAGTTGTGGGTTCGATCCATGGTCTTACTCAGTGGATTAAGGACCTGGCGTTGCCATGACCTGTGCTGTAGGTCGCAGATTTGGCTTGGATCCTGTGTTGCTCTGACTGTGGCGTAGGCCAGCGGCTATAGCTCCGATTCGACCCCTAGCCTGGGAACCTCCATATGCCACGGGAAAGGTCCTAGAAAAGGCAAAAAGATAAAAACAAAACAAAACAAAACAAAAACAACTTTTACCTGGATGGCCCTGCGGGGACTTGTCCCCACTTGTAGAAGGGGAGGCAGTGGCCTTAGTCCTGTGGCTAATCTCGCTTAAAACTCTACCCAAGGCCTAGAATAATCTGACCCCAAGGAATGGGCAGTAATGAGGGTGTCTGTCCCTTTAAATCCCAACCACCCTTCTCACTCTCAGACTTAGAGTTATTCAGTACCTATAGGGAAACATATATTTGAACACAGGAAAGAGTATACATATGAATCCATGGAAACATAGACATGTGAATGGGGCCTAGGGGAAAACTCCTATCTTCACACTAGTTACTGTGACAAGAGTAGCTGCAGATTGAGTGGTCCTGGTGTGCTAGGTATGAAGTAAGGTGCTTTTGACTATGGATGCATTTTCTAACAATTCAGCAAAGGTAGTATTGTCATCTGTATTTTACTGCCTGAGAAACTGAACTCAGAGGTTCAGTGCTTTGCCCAAGACTGCACAATTGCTATGTGATAGCGCCAGAACTCAAACCCTTTATCCAGCTTCAAAGTCTACACCTACCCAGGGGAAGAACGGTCTGAAATTGGGAAAATCTTTAATTATAGTGTATGAATAAATTACTGCAGAGTTCCCTCCCCCCGCCCCATATCCATTATCGAAAACTGACAAATGGAATATTTCCTGATATTAAAATCTCCTAGATGTTAAACATTACATACAAATTGAGTGCTAAGGTTCTGTTTGGAATTTGAGCTTCTGTGTGCTGATTTGCGGTATGCATGGTCACTACTGAAAGAAAATATTTGCAAAGAAAAACCAGCCTCAGACACCCTCCTAGCATGGGAATTCAGCAATGCTGAGTTAGCAGAGGCCAGTTAGTAAGATCTTCGTGATGTGCTCCATCGCCGTCCAGCCCTACCACGGAATGCTCCTAGGCTTCCCCCTGCATGCAGCTGAAACTCAGCAGGGCCCTGTGGAGCTTCTGGGCACACAAGATTTTCTGTGTCCCCTATTGCTTGTTTTTAGGAAATCAGCTTCAGCCTCCAAGACCTTCCCTGAGTTCCCCTTTGGAACTCAAATATTTGCTAATCCAAAGGTTCAAATATTTGCTAATCCAAAGGGAGGGGATGCAGAGACCAGGGAGGAGCCATCCAGAGACCAAAGCACAGCCTTGGGCAGGGTCCTGGTTCCTCCTCAAGGAATATACATAACAATATATTTGAGCTCTTCTGCAGAACTAGAACCCTCAACAAATGGATGATGTTAATGAAACATTCTTCATTCCAGAAAGAAGACCACCCAGAGCTCTGAACACCAGCTTTGAAAACAATGCAAGGTTGCCTCTACCCTGATCCTTATCTGTGGCCCTGTTTTTCACTCCCAAACTATAAAACCACCTTCCTATTTCTCCTAAGGGGGGGGGGAACGTTAGCCTTTAAGGCATTAGCCTGCTGTAACCCTCCTTTTCCTGGCAAAGCAATAAAGCTATTTTTTCTCCTTCACCCAAAACTCTGTCTCTGGTCTCTGGTTTCTATTCAGCACAGGTGACCAGAGGCTGAGTTCCAGCAGCACAGCCACCACCTGTGAGTATCAGGGCTCCCCTGCACCATTTCTTCAGGGGTGATGTGACCGGGGGAGTGCAATGTCCTGGGCTCTTAAAGATGGAGCTCTCCAGAAGGGGCAGTTTGAATGGACTCAGCAAAGTCTTGGGAGCAGGGGTGGTCTCTGTCAGCTGCATGACTCTGGGGCCTCTGCAGTCGCTGTTAATGGACAGCCGTCTAAAGATGAGGACTTACTTGCCGAAGAGTTCTAGAGCCGGGATGCCATGTTGACCATCCAGTTAATGGGGAACCAAGGGAAGACTGGTTTTATGTCCCAGTGGCTCTAGCGCCAAGGACCAGGAGCAGCACAGGGATCTTTCCATGATCTCCTCTCCCCTCCCTGTTCCAGTCCTCTGAGAGGTGGAGAACACTGAGCTTAGAATTGCCTGCACCCACCAGCTGTATCCTTCCCCAGGTATCACTGTGGAGCCCACAGCACCCGGGCCCCTCATCACCTTCCATTTTGATCCCCAAGATCTTGTATCAGAAATTTATGTGGAGTTATTCTTCTATGTGGCTCCTATTTTAACCACCTTAATTCGTCTTGAAGCAATGAGGATATGTCCCTGCTCGCCGGTTTCCAGACTGGGGTGAAGATGATTCGTTTTGGTTTGAGATAAAATATTAAAACTTCAATACATTTTTCAAAAATGATATAAAATATGCTTTATTCATTTTGAGTATATATGGATCAATGGTAGTGCATGTATCTATAAGTATATACATACATATATGTTCAACTAATAGGTATGCACAGTGAGAGAGAATTCACATACTCCTCTTCTAGGTGATTACAAAGTCAGCATACATAAAATGTGGAAAAGAAAGAAAGTAAAGGATAATGACTTCGAGATACCACTGGTTTCCATTTGTTTTTACACATATTTCCCATGAAGTCTAAACATTATCTTAAAGCAGAAAAAGCAATGAGAAATAAAACTTTGCCTGCCCCTGCCATATCAGTAAACCAAGGATGTCACAGTCATCAGAGATTGTAAACACCTCCACTTTTTACTCAGGTGAGCCCTGAGGGAACTCAGGAAGGGGACAGAGAAGACCTGCCACTCAGAGGCCATCAGACTGTAGCCACTCCCATGGTGAGCCCTCAGGATGTGAAAACACAGGATGCTGGCCTCAGATAGCGCAGGTGCATATCAAAGGAATGATTCCAGTGCCCCAGGTTCTTGTATCTTCCCATGCACAGAAAAGTGATAAATTCCTTAACTTGAGATATTGTCTTTCATTAACAATAATCTTTTTGACTTTCAGACTACCCACCCTTTCTGGCAAAACTCATCTGTATCCTAGCTCCCCATGTTTCCTCCTAGATGTTTTTAAGAACTCTCTTAAATGCTTTCCCCAAATAAAACTTAACTCTCCACTTTTATGTTGCGCATATTTTTTAAGTCTATAATTCCTGATATAGTAGTTCCATATACTACTTTATAACTAAATAATATATATAACTATACATACAAAATAACTATATATAATGTGTGGTGTGTGTGTATACAGTGTGTGTGTGTGTGTGTGTGTGTGTGTGTATATACTGTACCTTTGAAGTGGATGAATATCTAATCTACCTGGACTGTTTATAGCTATATCCAGGTAGATATTAATCTATTTTAAAAAGCACTCCTTAGCCCATCATTATCAGTGTGCTGCCGATCTCAAGATCCATGGGTATGGATGTTCACAAACCTATAGGCAACCCTGATAAGAGAGGAAGATGCCCTTATGAGAGTTATGCTTATGGTCAATGGAATGATACACACCCTCCTGCCTGGCTTTGCTGGTCCAGCATGCCTGGCAGTTGCAGAGCAAGGTTGAGTACTCCCTATGAACACTGACCTTGGGTGTGGGTGTGAGCTGCTCAGCACCTGCCTCCTTCTCACAGCCCTGGGGCTCCCTGCTATCACATTAGGATCTGGAAGCCTCTCGTGGGGGAGGGAAGAATACAATTTTTTTATTGTATGATCCTTTTCATTCCCAGCTGCAGGATTAAATTTATTCCTTTCTGAAGGGTTGTCTGTGCGTATAAATCATTTAAGTTTATATGTTTTTGTTGCTGTGGCAACTGTGTGGCTAATTGAATTCCAAAGTGTCTTTCTCAATTTCAAAGCCATGATAAAGAGCCAGAACACTAAACGGTGGGAGTCAGAGCAGAGGCAGAGAGGAGGTGGAAGAGAAATTAAAATGACAAGTTCTCCAACTGGCTCCTGAGGTCCCAGAACAATGCCACGCTGCCCAGCCAAGCAAAGGTGCAGGAGACCTCTGCAGAAAATGGTTAATGAACGTTTATCAGGGCTTCTCTGAAGAAGCATCTTCTGACCCTAAAGCTCAGGGGTCTCTGTCTTCTCATCCTGTCTGGCCTGCTCATTCAGCCAAGGTCAGGGACTGAATCTTTCCATATTGAGTTTTACTAGCAGTTAGTAAACAGCTGTGCCATAAAAGTTCCTTGTTGGCTGGATAGATGAATAGATAGATGGTTGGATGGATGGGTGGGCGTGCATGGATTGAGAGAGAATTACCAGAGGCACTTTAAAAGGAAGATGGCATCTCTTAAGGGATTATCCAGTGCTAGACACTGGGCTGGCACACAGCCATCAGAAAAGCAAAGCAATTTTTGTAAAAGCAAGTGTAATTGTTCCCTTTATAGATGAGGAGATTTTCGACTTAAGATTAAGGAACTTGTCTAGGGAATTTCCAGTTAAGTGGCAGATGCAAATGTACCCAGATCTCTAAAACTCCAAATGTGTATTCTATGACTCAATATATATTCTACACTTAACAACTGTATTTTACTGTCGCCCCCAATTAGAATAAATGGATCATATCCTCCTGTGGGCTCCCACCTACATTAGCCCTGTACTGCTCCTGTCCTTTTATCTCCCTTTCACATTCTCTCGATTTCTCTTCCTTCCTTCTGTTTTTCCTTTTTCTTCTTTCCTTCCTCCCTTCTTTCTCTTTTTCTTTCCCTCAATTCTATACTGTATCAGACAACTTTATTCTTATTTGTTAACATGACATATACCCACTGTAAAATTTAGACCATATAGAAAAAATTAAAGGTTGAAAAAATTCACCAAATATCTCACCACCTAGAAATAATATTTCCACAAAATAAGCATGGTTGCAAGCCTTTGTCAATACATATTCAGTAAGTAACCTTTTTAATGCCCTCTAGCCAACTTTCTATTTTAGATAAAAATTATTGTATTGAGTAAAGGCTGGAGTTTTCCCACTAGGGTTTACTCACCATACAAAACAATAATTAATAAAAACTTAATTGACTGTTGATATAAAAATATGAAAAGCTTTAAAATGTTGAAGTTATTTTTAATTATTTGTTTCATTTTATATAATATTGACTAATATGGAGTTCCCGTCATGGTGAAGCAGAAACGAATCCGACTAGGAAACACAAGGTTGCGGGTTCGATCCCTGGCTTCTCTCAGTGGGTTGAGGATCCAGTATTGCTGTGAGCTGTGTTGTAGGTCGCAGACAGGGCTTGGATCCCGTGTTGCTGTAGCTGTGGCTGTGGTCAGCAGCTGTAGCTCCGATTAGAGCTAGCCTGGGAACCCCTAGCCTGGGAACCTCCATATGCTGAGGAGACTAATATCCCATGGGAGAAATGGAGAAATTCTTACACTGGTTCCCATCAGCTTTTGTTACTTTACACTAGGTTTTATTATGTCAAGTATATGTATATGTGTGTGTGTGTGTGTTTATCACTCATCACTGCATTTTTATTAGGTTGTTCTTACCATGGGCTGTTATGTTCAGACCTTCCATTTATTTTGATCCAGAATGGGGGAATTCTTTTAGACACTCCTCTCACTTAAATGGAGACTTTTCTCCACCAGCAGGACTTTGAGAGTTGAGCATTGTGTGGCATCAGTTTTTCTACATACATCTGGAAAAAATCCAGGGAGGAAAGAGGGACTGCCCACCAGTGAGAGTGATTTTGAAGGACAGGGTGGGATGACAAGCCCTTTGATGGGATATCTGGCTGATATCCCAGCCACGGCCAGATACCCTGGAGGTTTGCTTGGACTGCTCCCCAGACAGAGCTGAGCCCTGAGCCCTGGGGACCTCTAATCAACTTTCCACCTCTGGTGAGATGTTCACAAATCTTCTACACCCAAAGGTTTGCCCTCAGCTTTGCTACATTTGCTCAGCTACTTATCTGCGTTTTTTTCAATTCACATTGTTTCTTCAACATCACTTCTGGGGGCTGAGGGAGGAGGAGGAACCATATCAAGTCCATCAGAGTGTTTATTGTTATAGCCACTGCTTTTTGAAGTTTATGGCATAAGGTGAGACACTAGTCCTTATCTGTTTCCTGCTAGTACATTGTTTTCAGATTCTTTCTCTGATCCCTTTTAATTACTGGGAAGGAAAAATTCTGTTTTTGTGCTTAACTTCACTGTCTTTACACAGAAACTCCAAGTTTATGATTCCTTTAAGCAGCAGGATGGTGTTGGGTTTAGAAAGTCTGCAGAACTCCGTGTGAACACAACTCCATCCTTTATGAGAGTAGTTCTCAGTCAGGGCCAATTTTGTCCCCATAGGGAATTATTTGACAATATCCAAGGAATTTTGATTATCATGACTAGGGGTTTCTACTGGCCTCCAAGTCAAGGATGCTGTTGAATATGCTTTGTGGTACAATCTGGCTCCAGCTCGCATAATCAAGGGAAAGCCACCCACGACAAAGAATCACCTGGCCCCAAGTGTCAACAGTGAAGAGGTTGAAAAATCCTGCCTCAGTAGCTGAGTGCATTCAAACAATTTTTCTAACCTCCCTGAACTTTATTAATTTTGTCTTTAAGATGGGCATAATAATATCTGTCCAAGACAGTTACTAGATGGCAGATTTTAATGATCATCATAGTGATATAATAATAGTTTTCATTATTTTTATCAGCATTATTATTAGTAGTAAAACTGTCATTTTTTGAACAGCTGTATAAATGCAAGCAATTATTCACCTATTCTGCCCTTTAATTATTGCAGACTGAGTAGAATTCACTTTGGAGTGACACTGTCTTTTACTAACTCCTATTATTTCAACTGTTTTTTGTTTGGTTGATTATTGCTGTTTTAACTTGCCTTGGTCTTTTTTTTTTTTGGTTGTTTTTTCCCCTCTTTAAAGAATCCTTGGCCTTTTAAGGGAAAAACGGCTTCCCCTAGCATTTTTTTTTTAATTGCAAGTATGTGTTTTGCTTTTTTTTTTTTTTAATGTAAATGCCTCTTGTATACACATCCTCCACATTCACTCAGCTGTATCCTTAGTGCTGTGGACAGCACCTGGAGGTTAGAGCTGGAGTGATTCTTAGAGATTTTCCCAATTTCTGCCTTTTACAAGTAAGAAACTGAGTCTCAGCTCATGGAAACTCTGGTACCAGGATAAAAGTATTAGGGAAGCCCAACTTCCAGCACCATGGCCAGAGAATTTACCTACACATTAGCTCAGAGGAGCCCTGGTAACAATTCTGACTTTGATGCTGCAAAACAAAAGTTAGAACATATTATTGATAGAAAGCGGCCATGGTTTAAATATGCCCAGTGCTGGTGGTCTGATGCACTGTCGGGTTAATAATACAGAATGTCTTCTTGCGATGCTCCTATCTTAAGACCAGTAAAGTAGATGGCATAAGATACCTGGCCAGCAATAATGTGACCCGACCCTGAGGCAGACACATTTTCCAGACTTTCCTTCCTTGTTCTTAAGATCTCAAGCCAATATCACCATGGCTGAGAGCTTGGAAAGAGCTTCTACTCCCATAAAGATTACACATGGGTGGCTCTGACCTTGGACTCCTTGGCTCTGCAAGTTTAACCAGATCAGAACAACTGGCCCAGAAGAGCTTTCAGACAAAATTGCAATGAATATTCAGTCATGTGCAGGTGTACCTGTGTCTACATGTCCTTGTGAGTTTATAAAACAGCAGAATACTGAGGATCTAGCAAGAGCTTCAAAGTCAGATGAATCTATATTCAAATTCCATCTCTGTAATTTACCAGCTGGGTGACATTAGGCAAGTCAATTTACCTCTCTGTGATTCAGTGTTCCCATTTGGAAAATGGGAATAATAAGGTCTGATCTAAGAAACAAACAGATGAACCTTAAATGCTAAACTTGTCCCTCCTCCCTCTCTATCTTTCAGTTTTTGACAGCAGGACAAATTTTTACTTTTTTAATATATGTTCTACTTGTGTTGAAGCTCTGGGAGTTGTTACTATCCCTGGAACCATTTGCGACTGCCAGTGACCTTCTTGTTGTGTGACAGTCAGAAACAAATAGCCATGACCAGGCTGAGAAGCTGAGGAGAGATGGACTGAATTTGGGCAATGCTTGGAAAAATGTCTAACTTCTGGGGTTTTCTTTTATTGTTTGATTTAATGAATCTCAAAAGGGCTTGGCCTTGGAAGGCAAAAATCAATAATGTAATTCAATGCTGCCAGGGACTTTCCTGTCTACTTCAACAGAGAGGAAGTGTCCCAAAGAGAACTTAAGCCCAGTCAGGGAGGCTTTTAGTTCTTAGAGCGGGGAGAGGTGGAGACCCCTCTCAAGAAGGTGAGAAAAATGATGGTGAGATGGTGATGATGATATGATGGTGTAGATGACGATGACAAAAATAATGGTCATCATCACAATGATAGTGATGTGATGGTGATGGTAGGGATGTTGGTGATGAATCATGGTGATGATGGTGGCAATAGATATGATGGTGGGGATCATGGTGACGGGGGTGGTGGTGATGACAATGCTAATAATGTTGATGGTGATGATGATGCTGATAGAGATGATGGTGGTGATGAAAATACTAATAACAATGATAATGGTGATGATGATTATAACAATGAATCCTATGACTTATTTGAGGCTTCTTTTTTTTTGGGGGGGGGGTCTTTTTAGGGCCACATCCAGAGCACATTGAGTTTCCCAGGCTAGGGGTCAAATCGGAGCTGTAGCTGCCAGCCTACACCACAGCCGCAGCAACATGTCTGCGACCTACACCATAGCTCACGGCAATGCCAGATCCTTGACCCAATGAGCGAGGCCAGGGATTGAACCTGCATCCTCTTGGATACTAGTCAGATTTGTTTCCAATGAGCCAGGATGGAAACTCCCTATTTAAAGCTTCTTGGGTGCAAGACCCTGCACCAAACACTTTGCACATGCCCTTGCAAGACTCCATACTATAACAACAGAACATATATGACTACGTGTCTTTTACAGATGAAAAAAACTGAGTCCCAGAGAAATTAAATTACTTGCTGAAGGTCCCAGGTGATTAATGGATGAAAAAGGCTTTGAGAAAATGAAAGATATTTTCCCTTCCTAGTTGTTTAGGGGATAAACCTCACAGGTGGTACCAACTGAAATAGAATCTGCTGAGCAGTTCATCAGACATACGCTTGAATTTTTCCCTTGCTTCATACTCGGTTGTGTCATTTGACAAGGAAATTAACCTCTCTGAGATTCAGCCTTTCCAAGCCTCAGTTTCTTTATCTAGAAATATGAAGATTACATAAGTCACAGGGGGTGGTTTTACTGGCTCAGTGAAGGTTTGATGGGATGCTTATCGGGTGCACAATATTCACCCAATGAAAGTAGCTTCCTTCTTAAGGACCCAGATGAGGGGCCAAAACAGGGAAAGCTCAAGGTCAGAGCCCATATGGGCTCAGCAGCAACTGGACTATAGGTGTTGGGCAGTCAGGGCTGATTGACAGTAAAACAGAGAGAAGTTCTACCTGTGGGTATAACACTGGGTGAAAACTACAAAGAGCCATGATACAAACAGGTCTCATTCCTCTGGGGGAAAAAAATATAAAATTCTTATGAAAGAGATGCCACTGTCTTTTGGAAAGAAAAAAAAACTAACTTCATTTGTCTCAAGGAAATTTGCTGATCTGTTATTTCTGGATAAAAAACCCTGCATTTACAGAATGAGAAAAAACACTACCAAAACTCTCCTTGGGTCTTTTAACCAAACTTTGACTTCTCCTGATTTAGTATGGGGATCTCCTTGGACATTTTAGAATGACTTCTCACCCTTACTCCTCTGATTATGCTTAAATAATTGACACTTAGATGTGAGGAGAGCATCAGCTCAGGATGAGTGAGTCCAGCTCTCTTCTCAGCATGAACTTAAACCCCATCCAAAGGTTGAAGAGGAGTGATCATTGGGTTCTACCTGTGAACTAGAAAAGAGGAATAGGGAAAAGACACAGTAGTCATAATCCAGGGGCAGGATCTTGTGTGCCCAATGCTACCCACCAGACCTCTTTCAAGTGGTCAAACACCACTTTGACTGTGAGTTACTCTTTGTCATTTATTTCTGCTGGTTTGGAATCACAAGAGACATTTGCAACAGGTGACCATACCATTAGCACACCCACAGATGTCTGTCACAAGGCACAGAGGTAACAAAGTCTTCTCGCTTTGGGGTGTCAAGGTCCCAGCCACACCCTGACAGACAGAACTGGGGGCTCAGGGCTAAGCTTATCCCCTCAAAGACCAAAGATGGTCCCTGATGAGTGTACCATCAATAAATACCCAGACCAAATGCCACAAAATTCCAATCAGAAGAATTTATAATGTGAAGTCAGGTATTATATAGTGAGAAATAAATAAACAAAAATTGTCAGTCAAACTCTTGGCAGCTGGGGCCGGCATCAGAGGCAGTAAATGAACTAACTCCATAAATCATATTTATGATCAGCCCCGTTGTGCATAGCTCTGCCAGTGGGGTTTTCCATTATGTAGCAGGAGACAGTGGTTTGTTGCATCTCACAGAGATGGGAAATGAGCAATGCTGGGGTGTCCCTGGAGCAGTGACTTAAGGGTGTCAAGCTATGAATGAGACATTGCCCTGCTCTCTGGGTTGATGTTTGCATCAGGGCTTTGGAGAGGGTGCTGGCTTCCCACCTGGAGTGATACACACAGGAGAAGGTCAAGGCTTCCACTGAATTCTGGTTAGGCAGATGGCAAAGCACTAGACCTTGGCATACACAGGAGACGAGTTAAAGGAGCAAGAAGGTGGCTCTATTCTAAGAGAAACCAGGGGAATCTCTCATCAAAAACTTCTCGCCATCATCCAAATCATGACTGAAATTTTGTTCTCCATTGAGCTCTCTCTGAATCTTCTTATACCCTTGATTTTAGCATCCCAGATGATCTTCTGTTCACTGTGGGATCCAAGGTGTAGGACAAAGAGTGATATGGTCTGGAGAGAGAGGGTCTTGATCTCCGTTATGTCTTCAGGCTCCAGCACATGGTGATATCTCTATTATAAGACTGCTCCTAAATTTATTACATAAATAAATGAATGAAAGATTGTCCTGCATGAGATGTCCTCTAAATGGCTTTTCCCCATTGTTTCACTTGTTGGCTTTTTAATATAGATCCCTCCTTTGTGGTCTTAGACAGAAGCTTCAATTCAAGTGATAGGAAGTACTGAGTCATACTTAAGACCCTGTCTATTAAACTCAGTGGCTGAAGTCAGACCCTGACTCTGCCTCAGGTAACTGGGCAGCCTGGACAAGTTATCTAAACTTTCAAGACTGGATTAGCACTTCTATGCAATGGAAATAGTAATGTCTGTCCCTGTTAAAAGAACTAACTCATACAGAGCACTTGCAGAGAGCTTGCTGGGCAAATAGGGATGTGTGCCTTAAATATCAATGCCCATTATCATGTCTTGGCATTTTCTTTTTTCCATGGCTTCTCACCTTTATATTTGAGTATTTGTCTGCTAAGACTAGTTGAGCTTGAGTGACAAAGGGGGCATGTGAATGTTTCCAAAAGTCTGAAGAGAAAGGACCATGACTAGGACACTCATAGAGATTGGCTGATTTAATACAAGTTCTATGTTTTGCTCTCAGGCATGGGTATCTGACAATGATTTATAATCAGGAGACAGCCTTATCCAACAGGCTCTCCAAGGCTATACCATCAAGCTTTCCCTAATAAAACCAAACTCCCAGAAATATTTCCAAAGAAGCTGCCTCTCCCTACTTAACTACTTTAAAGTCATTCCCTGGCCCTTGCAGCTCATCAGCAAGTGGCAAACAGGGCAGTAATTAGACCCTCTGCTGAGCCCTACACTGGCGATTTGAATAATTGAGAACATTGAAAACCTTGGTAATGGGAGGAAAAAGAGAAGTTAAAATAGAACATCTCTCTGGCTAATAGCTAAGTAACCTTGAGCATCTCAATAGGAGCAAGGAATACGGCGTGACTCAGGGCAAGGTACCCTTCTGTGCCCTAAAACATTAGAGGAATGGGTTCTGAGGAGTTCAAATAGAATTCCTAGGAGCTCCAAAGTCTATGCAAAAATTACATCTAGGACATCAACTTTGATAAATTTTGGATCTACTCAAATCCAAGGATTGCCTTCCTGTCCCGTCTGCTATCGATGGCCTCAAGGGCAGCCTCCAGGTTTACTCTCAGGAACAGCCAAATGCTATTTCTGAGGTTTCTTGTTAGATCATTGCTTCTTGGTGTCACCACCACGGTGATGGCTTTTTAGAGCATGTTATCTTTATATAAGACAACAGTATTAGTCATGCCCTCCAGCATTGGAAGATGCTTTCTACAGGGAGGTTGTCCCAGTTTTTGTTTGCCTGAGAACCCTGGCTTCAGGCAAGTGGTTAAATGAGATTATCAACCAAAGATCTTCCAAACCTGGAAGCCCTTGACATTATCCAGTCCTTGGATTATCATTCCAAAATAAATGCCAAGTCCCCTGGGAGCAAGGACGTCCTGAAAATGCAAGAGCCCAGGGCCTCCCTGGCCTTTGTGTGGAGTATCTCAAGAAGGATGAGGTTGAGGGTCTCATGTATGTGGGGTGGAACCTGCTGTCTTTCACTGTACTTCCATCATTGGCCATCAATGGACCAGACAATAAATAGGCCAAGCCACCCAGCCGAGACTTCAGAGGACATTTAAAATCTTACTTTGGGAGTTCCTGTTGAGGCTCAACATGTTAAGAACTCAACTAGTATCCATGAGGATGTGGGTTCAATCCCTGGCCTTACTCATTGGGGTACAGATCCTGCCAAGTCCCAGATGTGGTTTGGATCCTGCATGGTTCTGGCATGGAGTAGGCTGGCAGTTATAGCTCTGTTTCAATCCCTAGACTGGGAAACTCTATATCCCATGAGTGCAGCCCTAAAAAGAAAGAAAAATATCTTACTTTGGAAAACATGGACATTTGGCAGCTCAGTTCTGCTAAAGATGCTGCCATAGAAAGACCCTGATGCAAAAGCAGCTACATGCCAGGGAGCAGAGGGATTTACTCATAACTCCCATGTTGGCAGGTGGTTCAAATTCCAGATGCTGAGTATTTCCACATGTGAAGCTCATGAGGCATAGCGGTAGCACTTTGAATTCTGTGCAAATGGTCCTTGGAGAATAAGAACTCCAGGTCAATGCAACGCATGTCTATTAAGTACATACGAGACACATATCATTGCACAGAGAACATTAGCCCTTGCCTGGGAAAACTTAATGCAAGTTCCACTTACTCATCAAAAGGAGTTTATACACTGGAGAGTTTTGTCCCATGCCTACAGGGGGGTTTAATCTCTACTTTGTAATTTTACCTGGCCATGTGGCAAGAGCCAGGTGAAAATATAACTTAATACAGAAGACAGTTGAAGAACAAAAGGTTTTTCCTCTTTAGGTATATAAGCTTCCTTCACAGGGATACAACCTTCAAAGAGGCTATTTGGATTTCTTCACACTCACAGCTATACAAATCACATAGTTTTTAAAAAGTGATATAAACAGGTATTCTAGGAATAACAGCATGGTTAAGATATGGAGGTGAGGAAGAGATTTCTATTGCTGTCTGAAACTGACAAGTGGTGTTGTCACTCAACCCTTAGTGGTGGCTTTGATGGGAGCTATGCTTGGGGAAAGGGGACAAGTTTACCGTGAAGTATAGATAAGCAGCTGGTCTAGAAAGGGCTGGGGCAGGACATGGGCTCTTAGTTTTCCTGAATGAAATTCCTCTTTGAATATTCTATGATGCTGCGTGGTAAGACTTCAACCCTTATACCAGGGATTCTCAATAGGGGCGATCTTTGCCACACCCCAGGAGGACATGTGGCAATATTTTAGACATTTCTGGTGGACACACCTGGGAGGGGGACAGAGGAGAAGTACTACTTCCCTAATAAAAAATGTGATAAATATCACACAAGGCACATGGTGAACCCCCAACAAAGAATCTGGTCCAAAATGTCAAGTGACGAGGTAGGGGACCCTACCCTAACTCTTTCTCCATCTCTTGAGCTCTCCTTAATGAAATTACAACCTGTGCCCCCATCTCTTTCCCACAACTCACTGGTGCTTTTGAAATAAATTAATAGAAACAAGTCTCTCTCATTAAAAGAAACACATTTATGTATAAAGAAGAAAGAAATATCTAGAGAAAGGAAATTGAAAAGTAAACAGAGAGGGAGGGAGGGGGAGAGAAAGAGAAAGGAGTTTTAGTGTAATTTAAAAATCCTAAAATCTTTGGGGTAAAAAACAAATCTAAAGGAGCATATTTTATCCCATTGTAGGAACGTAACTGAAATCATTGTCACTAGGAAGTTGAATAACAACGTATGTGGAATAACATGACCTAGAACTGGACGTAGTGATCCTTTATTTGGGCCCTGCCTCAAATAATAAATATGTGTATATTCTTCTTGAACTATTCATCCCAACCCAATATCCAACTTAGTGGTTTCTTTAAGCATCATGCAGGCAATTTGACCTTCAGCTAACTAGCTCTCAAGATGATACTGCATCCCACAAATTGTGCACACATTTGGACTTTCCCAAACTTCAACCTACCTTTATTGTTATTTATTTATTTATTTATTTGTCTTTTTGCCTTTTCTAGGGCTGCTTCCCATGGCATATGGAGGTTCCCAGGCTAGCGGTCTAATCGGAGCTGTAGATGCCAGCCTACACCAGAGCCACAGAAACGCAGGATCTGAGCCATGTACGCAGCCTACACCACAGCTCACAGCAACGCTAGATCCTTAACCCACTGAGCAAAGCCAGGGATCGAACTCACAACCTCAGATTTGTTAACCACTGCGCCACGACGGGAACTCCAACCTACATTTAAATTCAACACATTCCTCTATTAAATAATGAATCCAAATAAAACAAGGACATTGATGTTTTATACTTTATTTGAGAAGAGACCCTACATAAACTATGTCAGGAGGATACAGGTCTACACACGATTTCATCAATCAATAAATGGATTTGTTAACATAACATTGAAGATATGATACCATGAGGAGGACAGACGTATGATCAGGAGTATTTACAACTCTCACATATGATATATTTATATTGGAGATGGGTATATACATATATACATGTACATGTGCATATACATACATATGCCCATACATACACACACATATATACATATATATGTATAAAATGTTCTTAAGCAAAGACCAAGGAAAGAGTTTGCCTTCCTGTAGGACTAACCATTTGAAAGTGAAGAATGGTTGGTTTTCATTAGTGTCATGGTGTTAAATCTCTGCCCCACATTAACTCCAACACTGATAGATTCCGATGAAGACAGGTTTGCCTTGGGATGGATGTGTGAGGGCGGAGAATGGGGTGATGGGGAAGGGGCTGAGAGCGAAGGACATGCACAATGAGAGAAATGACCTTTGGTGATACTATTCAATCATCCTTTTTGTATTAAACATAAATTATTAATACACTTTAAAAAAATAATTTTCTGTTTTCTTTTGAGATTGGGAAGGAAGGGAGGGTGGAGTGGGGAATAGAGAAAGGGAGGGCACTTGCCTTTTCAACACATCCCTTAATATTAACTGAGAGCCCATCCCCCTACCCTTGAGGCTAGCTCACCAAATGAGAATCTGTTTTTACATTTTCATTCTTTTTTTTTTTTTTTTTTGCCTAAAGCACACCTTTACATAAGAATTTTACTTAGACCATGAGCCTGTTCTCCAAAGGCAAATACAGTCATCACTTTAACTGAGTCTCCAAGACTTGCCAGGATGACAATAACTTTAGCATAGCCAATGGGTATATTTGTCAGAAAGAAAAAAAAAAATGGAAGAAATGGTACCTCAAGGAAAGGGCACTTTTAGTAAAACCCAGTTTTACTAAAACCTCAGCCACCCATTTTAAGTTAACACATTGGGTATCCAAATCATGGGAAGCAAGAATCAGCCATTTCCAGTGGCCTGGGGAAAAAAAGGAACAGGCATCATGGAAAAATACTTCTAAGTCATAAAACAGACCAAGGGGCTATCAAGTGAAATTAACATAAATGATGTAAAATCCAGTTGAGCACACCTCAACTCTGCTGCTGCCAAGGCCTGCACCAGCGAATGGTGGCTTGGCAATACCTATATCTCTTATTACACTTTTCCCAAGCCATGCTACATTGGTTCTTTTCTAAACTCTGTACGATTAGCTTGGCCTCAAAATAAGTGTGTATGTGTATCATATGTTCACATGCCCTATACACCATTGCTCAGCAGTTGCCATAATCCAACTAACCCTTCAGATGGCCGATATATTTACACAAACATTGGAAAACACACACAAACACATGGGATCAGACAAGATATAATCACTTTACATATATTTAGTACAGAAAGCTTAGGAATAGGGTTGGAAATCAGTTATAAGAGCACCCAAACTTCATTCACAAAATTCCTCTCTGAGAACATAATACCCAACTAGTGCACTGAAGTAGGTACCTGCTGATTTTCCAGATATTCAAAGTTTGCTGCACAACATCAGCCTAAAGATAAAGGGACATGTGATGTCCAGTAGGAAACAAATCAGTGTATATCATTTACACGGCAATAAATCCTTCATTTCCCTTGAAATAAGATATGTAAAGTAGCACTTAGTTTAATACAAGTTTTGTTCTGCTTTAGACCTAGCTGTAAAAAGCCATTCATGCAAAAAATTACCTCCAGTTTTAGCTGGATATTTAAAGGACACTTCTCCTGAAAACAAGTCCCTTTCACATAGGGAAGGGGAACAATCCCACTCTGGACAGTCAGTGTCAGCTGAGAGTGGAAAATACAAGACTTTGGCGTTTATAGGGCATTTGCCTTAAGAGCCCAGAAGTAGAACTGAGCTCACCTCTAAAGAGTCAGAGGGCTAGAAGTGCCCTTGGAAATTTTAGGAATTTTGCAGAAAAAGTTCTGAGAACCTCTATAGGATTTTATCCTCCAGCCTGTCCTCTCCTGAGGTTTCCCTGGGCATCACCTCCACTTCTAAAGATGACTGCTTCTGTATCCCCATCTCAGACCTCCTTCCCCTCTAGCCGATAGATCCTTTGTTTCCTACCGGTTAATCTGCACCTCCTTCTTCTGTGTTTTAAGGGGAAAGAATTTGTCTTATTACACTCTATTCCAGCTGTCAGTCATTCATGGGTATGTGCTTTCTAAACTAGGATCATTCCTTGATTTTGATATAAAACAAAGCTCCTCTATTCCAAAGGACACTAATAGAGAATTTGAGACCCTGCCCTCCCACCTTCCTCATATAAATAATCTAGAGAAACTCTTGCCATGCCTTTTTTGCATGGCAAGTGTGAACACTGGAGGGGGCTGCCCTCAAGAGGATGAGGAATGGAGGGAAACAGTAGATTTTCCTTAGACCCATTCCAAAGTTCAATGTCACAACTCCATTGTCCTTGCTCCTCTGAGATCTGGCTCTGGTCTGGTTCTTCCACCTCATTTATCCTTAAAAAGGATCCCTTATGTCTTACACTACTAAATATCATGAATTATGCTAAGCCAAACTGAAGATAGGGGGAGAAAGTAGAGGAGAGGGTTTGATGGAGTGTTGAAAGCTATTAATTAGATAGTTCAGAGGCAATTGAGGTGGAATTGATCTCACATCTGTGAAATACAAGACAATCTTTAAGGTGAGATCCTCAGCAACTCTCTTGCCTTCACAGCACAGTATCCATCCTGACATGAGTGAGGAAAATGAAGCCAATTAGTTAAGAGAAAACAATGTTGCCTCTAAGGTGACATCTAGGTATGATTGTGCTCTATGGCAACTGTCCCATCACAAAGCAAAGTGAAAACATGTGCTTCTGCTATGCATTTTCTCAGTGCACCCCCTTCAGTCAAGCTTGATGGAGACTTTAAGGAGCCATTTTCATTTTTAAAATGATTGTTTAAGGCAAAGTTAGCTGCTAGACAGCGTTCAGAATTGAAGAGTGGCTGCTGGCATTCAAAGCCAGGCCCCCACCCTGAGTCTTCAAAATACCAAACAGCAGCATCACTGGGGCCCTTCTCTACCCCTGAAGCTAATAGCTTCTGCTCAACTCCTGTGGAATATTGCCTCCAAATGCCACAGAGTGAAACATAGACTTGTACTTTGTGGGAAATGTGCAGAAATGTTTTTCCAAGTGATTGCCGAAAAGCAATCCTCCATTTGGGAGTTTACAAGTCAACAGTGCCTTTGTGAAGAATGTGCAGTGGCTTCCTGTGCCAAGTGTGTCCTCCACTGATGTCTAAGTGTCTTTCTTTCCACTGCTTTGAGCCAGGAGACTTGGGCCTGTCGGGCCAACACCTATCATTTATTAGCAGATCTGGAATGTGACAGAAACAAGCTTGGTAATAAATAAAAGGTGTAAATACCTGAACTTAAGGATAAAACCTTCCAGGTTGAGGCCCCAAGGGATGGGAGTAAAAGAAAAGCCCTTCCCTTCCTTGACTGGCAGGTCAATCAGGATAGAGCACATTGGTTCAATTGAGGGAGGTGTTTGCTGTCCCTGGTGCTGAAAACAGATACCACCCCCCCCCCCCCCAAATCACTGATAGATGGGAGAAGAGAGAAATTCTGCCTATTAAACTGAAAACTCTTTCAGCAGAGGCTGGCTTTGGGTGCCAGAGAGTTAATGCATTGTCATGGTACTGATTGAGCAGCTCATTCAAACCCAGCCCCCCACCCCATGTAGGCCCTATTGGCAAATTCTCTCATGTAAGTCAAGGAACCTGAACTCTTAGGAAAGAAGCTTATAAATGGATGCAACATTGGGGTCTTCAGAAACTACCTATTCACTGATTCCTTTTCCTGATACCAATTGCAGACATAGACTTGCTATTGCTTGCTAGGACTAAATGTTTCTGAAAGAAGTCTTTGGGTAAAAATATACCATATACTCAAACATGGGCCTCTGAAGTCCTCTCCATTCCTAATTTTATTGTCACATTCTGAGAAACTGAGCAGAGCTTTTATTATGCTCCAGAGGAAGACTAAACTTGTAAACAACTACTTCCTAATGTTTCCAACTCCTCTCCCAGCTAACACACACACACCCACACTCACACATACACACCCACACATATACACCCACACACAAAAAAATCTCAGGAAGTAAAATCTATTTGAGAAAAAAACCTTGTTTCTTCCCTCAGCAGTACATGAATCTTTGCCAGAGAGAGCAGGACCACTGTTTTCTGTCACATTCTAACTGATTATTTTCTTGTCCCAACTTGCTTTCTTTTCATTTTATTTTGACAACATCCTAGAGCTCACCCACCATGGCCCATAAACATAACCAAGAAGGGTCCCTGATTCTGCAGGGTGACAAAAGATTAACATGGGTCATTTTGGGTTGTCTCCAACTGCAAAGGGCTTGCGGGAGCCTTTGCTCTTAGATATGAACTATAATCAATCTTCTCCAACCTTGAAAAGGAAATATCTCAATGGCCTCCAGAAGGCTAAATGCTCAGCGAGAGGAAAGGAAAAAAGCATTCAACTAAGTTCTTGTTTTTCCTGTTAACATATTAAATCAGATTTCCCATATCCAGTGAGTTATTTCTCAAATGATATCCCTGAAATCCTTAAATAACCATCTTGTCACTGGGAAGTTACAGGGGGAAATGGCTTGTTCAAGGCAGGCCCTAAACCGTGCTATGAGGGAGGTCATCTCCTTGGGATTATCAGAGTGAATTATGGAACATCTCCCTGAACCAGCCTGCCTTCTCCAATTTCACATCATAATTTAAAAGCCTAGTCATAACCCAATTTGGACTTTCATTTCAAAGAAAGCTGAAATGTTTTCTGTCTGCTGGACAGCTGCAGGGGGAGAATCACTGGGACAGAGCCTCAGAACAAAGGTGTTGCTTTTCTATCTAAGACAAACAAAAATTGAACCCCAGGTAGAGAGAGGAAAGAGAAGCTGAGGTAGTCTGAACTTGAGCAAAATATATGTGAATGTCTTAGGATTTCAGGTACTTGGTATTAATCCGATTTTTCTCTGGAGTAAGAAATCCTTCAAAAAGAAACATGCACAGCATTTAGTCAGTTGCATCACACCTGATCATTGCTTGAAAATCTAAAGGAAATTACATCCGAAAGATGTAACACACTAAGCAGTCACCCCTGCAAATAGTGCTTGGCGTCACAAACACCTTGGATGTTTTTAGGGGCTGTCAATGACATCACCATTGTAACCTGGGCAATCTGGCCTCAGGATGTGTTGTCAGGGGTTTCACTTCCAATCAGAGCCCTTTCTCAGTGGGCACCCCAATCACACCTGTTTGTTAGTGCTCAAGGCTTTTACAAATGTGGTTTAGCATTCGGCCTTCACTCCAGCAAGCCTTTTTTTTTTTTTTCCATCTTAAAATTATCTCCCCACATACAAAATGCTGGCCCTAGAAAGAAGGTGATATTGCTTCAGGATCATTATCACTTTGGGGGCTTTCTTTAAGATTGGTTTCACTACCCAATTTATTGAGGAAACTTCATATAGTCCTACTTTTCAAAAAACATTATGTTTCAATCTGCAGAACCTCATGAAAGCAACAAGGAATAACGTGGTGTTAAGTGCAGCAGGAGATGCCATTTTGCTACAAAATGTTCAGAATTCCAGGCTGGAAAATAAAACCCAGGCATTTTCAGTGACAGAGCCAAAAGGGTAAAACATCCTCTTTCTGCTTGTATTTTCGTAAAAGCGTTTTCTAGCCCTCCAGCATTGATGGTGATTCAAAGAGGAAAATGCCAATGACAAAATCTAGACGCCAGACCTCAGGAGGGAGTGAGGAAGGATGCAGCTCAAAACATGGCACATCCCCAAAGCTGCCTGCAGCTCAGTATCCAGGAAGATTCGCGCAACACTCACTGCCCAGAGGGCGGGATCCACTCCTGTGAGGAGGGCTGTGGAGCCCACAGAGCGAGTTGACAGTTACGATGTCATTTGAGGGTTAGACTAACCCTCAGAGCAGGCAGGGGCGCGGGTGGGGTGCTAGCAGTTTTCTTTTGTAGATTAAGTATCAGAGGCACAGAAGGGCTGATGCTTCGTCCAAGATCACCCAGTAGAAAATAGCAGCTGATAAGCCCTCTGCCTCCTGGTCTCCTTACTGTCCCTCCACCCCACTCTCAGTCTGTCCTGTCGTTTTATTGCAGACAGAATTTTTTAAAAAATCCATGTCCTTCCTAACAAAATAAAAGTGAAAAATAATTAGAAATCTCATTGAAAATATTAAAAGAGACCAAGAAAAGAAACAGTATTGAACCATCCCCAGAATTAGGAGGAGAAAAAATTATGCTTTTTTTTTTTAAGTTGGGGTTCACTTAGAGGTAATGCATTTGTTTTTAATAGTAAATGTGGGTGGTTGATTCTAGTTTGTTCTTGTTTTCCAGAGCAAATTTGAGGGACTGAGCTAAAGCATCTATTGATACAGAACGATTTGTGGAATAGAAGATTTAGTCTCTCAGCTCTTGGGGAAATTTCTTCCACCTCATTGTTCCCTAAAAAGAGAGCCTGTTATCAGATTCAATTCTGTTCTTAAGGTACAAACCTTTCTGGTGCCATTACAGTAAAGCTCTCATTTGATTGAAAAAGACTCTTTTATCCCCTTCAAGATTTGGATGCTGCTACAAATCTGCATGTCAATATGATAGCCTCTCCGCTAAATAAATAAACATGTTGCTGACATGTGGTGTTTTTCCTATTCCATAGGGACAGAGCACATCCACACTGATAGGAGGCTAAAAACAAAGAACCAAAAAAAAAAAAAAGAAAGAAAACCATGGTTTACCATTTATCAGTATATTTAAGAGCAAGAACAAAAGCTAAAGAAATTTGAAGGAAATGGCAAGTTTCTCTTAATCAAGACAGAAGGAATGGAAAACTTCAAAAAGATAGAACAGGGCATTATTATAGGTTTGTTGTCCTGGCATCATGCAAAAGTGACCGATGAGGCGCTAATGAGGAACTAATCACTTGGTCCAAAGAGCTGGAAAGAAACTAACTAGTGGCTGTGAGAGCACACTCTCTTCTTCTCCGGAAACCTAGGCTAAATCACAAGCCTGACTGATGCTCAGCCTAGAGAGGAAGGAGATGGGCTGGTAGGGCTTTCCCTGACTTTGAAGAGACAAAACCCAGCCTTTAGGGATGGGATGGGGGATAATGGGTGGACTGTAAGAGTCAGAGTTTGGAGAGCATTCAAAGAGAGCTGCAAGAGATGCACTGAACATAAGGTGGAAGCGGGACTGAGTTCAGTGAGGAGACGTTTGCACACTTGCTCTACGAGAGAGCATGAGAACATACACTTCACTGGGCACTGATCTGAGCAACACACAAGGTGTAGATTCGCTTTGCCCCATCGATGCAATCAAGGAAGGGGCCAAAGTATGCAGGTGGCTTCCAGCTGCCCACTCTGGACTAAGGACCCCTGCACGCTGGCCCAGAGAACTGACGTGACTTGCAGTCACCTGGCCAAGCCACACTCAGCGCAGCCAGCTCACCTCCAGCCCAGTGCTCTGTCCTTTTTGCCTGAAATGACCAAGTTTCCCAAGGAAAGTCTAACACTTCTCCATTAAGGTTCCAATTCCATGTCAGTGTTTGTGTTTGATACCTAACTGTTTCAGCCCCAAAACAGATTCAATAAAGTCTGCTTTAGCTAAATTATGTCTATATTTATACTTAACATATACCATTCAGGCCCAAATTCAGTGCTCCTCCCCACCTCGAAAATTAATTAAATAAAATCTTCATAAATGTTCAGCGTAGTTTTCTTTTTCTCTGAGAAAACTAGTTCAGCCTTTAAATATGACAATTCTGAAACCTCTCCCTTGAAAATGCCCTAATCTCATAAATGATCCACAGTGCCGAAAGTCAGAAAGTCAAAGGCTGTGTGTTGATAATAAAAGAAAAATTGAGCCATAATAAGTTTAAGAAACCACAGGCTTGAAGCACACTTATTTGCACACACATGTGCATAGAGATTGGTGGGAGAAACACAAACAGGCACACTGCTTGTTGGACCATTTGGGACCAGTAGAAATGTAGAGGCATGTGTGCGCGTGTGTGTGTGGTGTGTGTGTGTGTATGTGTGTGTGCATGCAGGTGAACAAGTATAAATAATGATAGAAAGATGAATGTAGTTTGCCCTATGTGATCTTGAGTAACCAGAACAAAATATAACACTGGTAATTGCCTTTAAATAAAGTCATCAGATTTGCGTCTGTATGGTTGTGACATTACTTGGCCCAGAAATCTATTTTCCCTGTCAATACACACAATGTCCTTGATGGCAACCTTCATTTCTCCTAAAGAAATCTCTAAGAAATATAAGGAGATTCTTATTATTCATATTAAAGACAAGAGGCAAAGTAGGAAAAACAATTTCAGGGAGAAACCAAATCAGTAAAACCCCAGAGAAATTTGTCTTGGGTGCATTTAAGCTAAAGGACTTTTTTTTCAAGACTTTTGATGTGATAACTGGCTCCAGTTTGCAGATAAGTTGTGGTTTTAGCTTTGAGGTTTTTGCTGACCACTGTACTTGCACACAGAGTGAGTTGGAAAGGGCTCAGGTCATTCTGGAGCCCACCACCCCATAAGGAGAGAGGTGACAAACTGGACTTAGGGGATGGCTATGTACTTTGTCCCAACAAGAGAAAAAGGAACTGGGATTCCTCTTTTATGAGGACCATGGAGATCACCTATACAGACATAAGGTTCTTTGTCCATCAGAACCACCATCCCTACCTAACCACCGGGCTGTTGTCAGGACCTGTCACGCCTGAACCGGGAGATGCCAGAGAGCTGGGAAGCCCAGATCAGTGGTCAGGGATGTAGGTCATGCTAATTCTTCATAAACCACTTCACTTTGTGCAGCATCAAGATATGCTGCAAAACTGTTTGTCATCAGCCGAGTGGCTTTCCTGACTTGGTTTGTAGTCCCCTGAGGGGAAAACCAGTATGATGACAACCACTGTCACTCCTTCAGAGCAGAAAGCCTTGCTCAGCACATGGTCAGAGAGAGGTCAAAACGCCCTCTTCTGGGGCCAGAGCCCAGCCATGGCTCCCCTGGTCCTAGAGGCTAAAAATTTCATAGATAGAGAAAGCTGTGGGTGAGGAATGGAAAGGGGGGTGGTGAAGGTGGGCCACCAAGGGTTCCAGATGGGATTTGCAGAGATCCACCACATGCATCTCAATGAGCTCTGCAGTAAACTTGACTGCACAGAGGTTAATCTAGATGTCAGCGTTGTCTGACAGCACTGAAATTACTCCAGGGCAGGGCTCCTTCAGAAGTCTTAATACAACAGTCAATTCCATCCTGCCTACAGGAAATGAAAGTTTTCTGCTTTGTGTGCCGAATCATTCAGTGCCAATTTTCTCACTGTTTGAAGTCCAAACTGTTTGTGGTCCTGGGATTCACCTTGTATTAAGACTTTCACGAAGTTTGAGAAGCTGGATCGTCAGTGCCATGGAAGGAGGAGGTTAGGAAACCAGAGAAAGGGGAAAGATGAAAAAGAAAAAAGAACAAAAATTAAAGACTTTTTTTTTTAACTGAGATTTACTTCTCTGCTGTGGAAAGCAGAAATCAAATCACCTGGACCAGGTTTATTTATTCTCTCCAGAGATGAGCTCAGAGGTGTCAGCTAATGTCAGAAAGCTGTCATGTTAAATGGGGATGGGATGCAAATACTTCCCCAAGAAAAAAAATGAAAGGTTTAAGCAGGCTATTCATTTGAGTATGTCCTACCTGTTGACTTATTACAAAATTTGTTGGTTTTTATGACTCCCACGGACTCTTCTTAAATGAAGAAATAACTACCAGACTTAGACTTAGGTATTTGTATTTCTCATTGGTCGTTAGAGATGTTGCATCCAAAAGAATGTCAAAGTACACGGAAAAGATCCAGGCTCTTAATCTCCCTCTGGGCTTTCTAGGAGTTATCTAAATTTGTCACAGCCTAAAGAGGGAAGAAACCAGCTCCCCTCCCAAGAAGTTAAACTGAAGACCTGAATGACAAGGCATTTCTCAGAAGGAGAATCCTGCAGGCCTTTCTGCAGCCACACTTTTTTGATACATCTTCTGTTAGAAACTTCTAGTTCTGCTGGCCACAAGTATCTCTAGCAAGCTGTGATCCTGGGCTATGACATAGTACACAAAGCAACGTTTACTTTGGAAATCAGGAAAACTTTATAGAGCTTACTGTTCTGCCTCTGTATGATGGGAGAGCATCCAGCACACCGTCTTTGTTTTATTTTATTCCTTTTTGGCTGCTTTGTGGCATCTGGAATTTGCTGGCCAGGGATCAGAACTGAACCACAGTTGTGACCTAAGCTGCAGCTGTGGCAACACCAGGTCCTTAACCCACTGTGCTGGGCCAGGGATTGAACTTGTGTCCCAGAGACATTGCTGATCCCATTGTGCCACAGTGGGGACTCCCCGGCACACTATCTTAAGACATCATTACCTACTGTAAGTATCAGACCAGGTCTTGCTTAAAATTTGGAATTCAGTTAAAGAGGAAGGGGACTCCGACTTTTTTTTTTTTTTTACTGTGACCAAGAATTCCAAGTACTTTGAAGGTACCCCCTCCCCACCCCCACCCCAATCTTCATGGATCTCTTGGTGAAATAGGAAAGTGTCTGTGTTGGCACACTGAGATCTAGACCAGAGGATTTCTTGTTGCAAAAAAAAAAAAAGTTTGTTTATGTAGTCAGGGGAACTATGGATTAGGAAGAATGCGCAAAGGAGACAGAGACTCTGTCAGAGCCTAGACACCAGATCCTTAGGGTGAAACAGCTTATGCTCACAGCAAAAGTCCTAATACCCAATGCGGCACCACAAATATTCACATCCACCACAGTCAGCAGTGCCTTTCAGAAGGCGCAAACAATGGCCAACATCTCACATTTTCTCTGTCCCGTCCCACCTGGGTATTGGTTTCACCTGCAGTGCTGGTGAATTCCATACCACCTCCCAAAGGGGATGTGATGTGGTAAAAAGAGTCAGTTCCTGTGTGATCTATTAGACAACTCGGAAGAGTGACTTTCAGATGCTCAGAATGTTGTTGTCAGCATAATTTAATTCAGGGCACACCAGATGATCAAACTTTATAAGGTGATATATATCCCATCAGGACCTTTCTAACTGTCTCTTAAGCCAGTCCATCTCTGGATATCTCATCCTTGAGAAATGTAGGGCTCAGAGATTATAGCATTGTGAATCAATTTGCTGACTCCAAGGGAATCTTCACTAAAGCTGTTTCAATGAAATATGTGGAGAGACGTGTACAATACTCTTCTTAGTATGACACCCCCAGTGATATTAAGCAATCCCAAAATACGTTCTGAAGTCTATGTTGATATGTTAATGGTGATACAAAAACTTGTAATCTTCCTTTGAAACAAACAAACAAAAAATGTATTTGGTATCAAAGAATACTGGTGCTCCCGGGACCAAAAGCATAGTGGCTAGAGCTTCATATTTTGTTTTAAAGCAAATGCCATGGAGGTTTCTAGCAGATTGGCTCCCAACCAAAGCTGACAGTAAATCTAGAGGGAAGCTCTCTAGACTTCCAGCCCTTGGGCTGATGCCACAAACATCTACAAATGTTCCTCTCCTCCAGACTCTGAGCAAAGCACAAGGAAGACCCCAAAGCCCAAGACTGTCCATTGTAATAACTGTACCTTGAGTCAAAATAATGCTGATGCTGTTTGGTTTGGAAAAGTGGAGCAAGGAAGCCACTCATCATTCCCAAATGGAGAAAAACTTGGTGAATAGTCTGCAACTTAAAACACTGCCCTCTTTCCAACATCCTAGCCCCTCACTAGCAGTTAAATGTAAAAATCTCTTGGATTTTGGCCCAGAGCGCAGATTGCCAATAGCCTGCATGAAAGGTAGGCAGGCCTGTCTCCATGTCTTGGAATAGTTTATGCCACCTCTGGGAGGTTGGTGTTGAATGGAGTAAGGTGGCCAGTTGAGGAGGACAGGCTGGAAAAAGTCAGAAAAGGGGCTGCGTGGCAGCCTCCCTTGAAGAGCAAAAAAAGTAGGGTCCCTCGCTTGTCTCCCTGGCTTCCCCCCACTAATAATCCTCAGACTTAACAGTCACTGAACCTTCCTTATTTGCCTTCTATAATCAATTTCTCACCATGGATCACTCCCCCCCTTACCTGTCTTTTATTTTCTCTCTTATTAATAACAAGCAAGCTAAAAGAAAAAAGTGTATGACAAAAACAATATTTTTCAACTAAAAGGAACCTTACGACTATCTCTTCTAATCTTCTAAATGTCTCAGATGAAAACTCTGATAATCCGAGAGATTAGCTGACTTGGCCAAGGTCACTTGAGTAACGTGAGCAAAGCCAGGAATTTCAATGGTCTTTCCACCACCCAAGTTGGTGCCTAACTTCCTGTGTATCCTGCTCTCTCTCCAAGCATGACTGACTCACTTTTGCTTCTGAGTTGAGTCTCACGCAGCCCCAGAAACTGGCTGTCCGCTCTCCTGTTGGTGTTGGTTTCCGTAGTTAGCACCAAAAATACTTGCACTAGTGTAGTTCCGCAAAGTAAGCCTCACCAGAGAAAAACAGTCCTGTACAACTTGAACCCCGAAGGACCAGGATTCCTTTGCCTCCAGCAGGAAGCCTCTCTCCAGGCATGATTTGTGCACAATTTTCTGAGTGGAGGAAGCATCAAGCTTCTGTCTGTTCACTAATGGAGGCTTAGTGACCTTCAAGATCCCCTCAAAGGTCAGGGATATAAGTAGAGGGCCAAATTTGGTTCACATCCTAGGTAAAGAAGACCTGGGAAGACCCTTGACGGTGGCGCCCTACTCCAAGATGAGCATCCAACAGCAAGTCTCTCACACTCAGTCCAGGAGGGGACTGGGGAGGGTGGCATGGCAGGGAGACCAGCCTGGGAGACCCAGAGCATCCACCACAGCCAGAAAGGAGGTCCAATGACACTGTGCCCTGGGTCACTCTGGCCTGGACTCTATGCTGTGGAGTCAGTAGGGGCCATAAGAGTGAAGCAGACTGGAGTGCTCATATGGGCTAATGGGGTGTCATTTCAAGACCCATTTAACCACAGCAGGCTCTTTAAAAATTAATCAATCAAGAACCTTCACTGAGCTTTTTGGGTATTAGGAAGACTAGGAGGGTGAAGGAGACCAGATGCTCCCTCTAGGGCTAAAGCAACCTCAGGCACGTCAGCCCTTGCATTGCTGTGACTGCAGAAGAGGAGAGGGGAGTTTTATTGGAACACCCTCCCCCCACACCCCCACCCCAAAGATACTGCCCCCCAACCCCCAAGGTCAGCAGAGGGCTGTCCTGGCATTCCAGAGTGGTACTGAGGATAAGGACACAGAAACTCAGTGCCATTAGAGTCTAAGAATTCCAGAGCTTAGAAGGGACCAGAGATGACCAGGTACAACCCCTCACTTTGCAGACAGAGAAATGGAGATGCAGGGGAGAGAGTTCCTGGCCTTCTTCAGAAGGAACCATCTATCTGCTCACCCCAGAGCCCCCAGGACCCCTGCCATTCCTACAGCCCCATCCTCGGCCTCCTTCACATGCCAGAAAAACTTTTGTTTCTACCTGCTGAGGTTAACAAGTCAGCACGCAGATTCTATGCAGAGAGGACATGGGGCAGTGAGAAAGCCGGTCCTCCCCCTCTGCTCCCCTTGCCCTGCCACCCTCCATTGTGGACTTTTATGGGAGGCAGCTGCTTCTGATGGATATGATGCAGTCATGACCTCAGGCCAACGTAGAGGCCTGTGGGACTAAGACCAGGGCGATCTGCCAACACCAGTCTCCTTGCTGGCAAAGGAAATGGCTTTTTCCATTAGGGCATGATGACTCAGGGCCCTGAGTGGAAACCCTGCCACATCCATATCCCCAGTTGCCCACCACCATCTTCGTAGCCTCCCCTTCTTCCAGACCATCACAGGCTCTAAGGTTCTGAGAACATAGCCAAGAATGTGGAAGCCACCCACTGTCTGCTTGGGGTGGGGGGGATGTGGCAGCCACAGAAGCCTTGGACCCTCATCTCCAGCTGGGGCACACTACCCCAGACCCTCCAGACACTCCCTCCCTGAATACCTTCCCTTCATCACCTAGATGGAGCCAGATTGCCCAGTTCAACCCAGAGTGAACAGCTCCAGAACAGACTGAGGGCCCCCAAGTGGGAGGAGAAGGATCATTGCCACAGGTGAGCCCGGAATACCTTTGAGTGGTCCATCCAGGCACTCCTGCAAAGTCCTCAGGGCTGAGAGCACCGCACAGAGAAACCCCACACATGGTCCCTGAATCCCCACCTCCAGCTCAGCAGCCCACTGATCCTGGAAGCCCTCTGGAGGCCTCTGGTCCCAGCATGACTCTTTCCTCTTTAAATAAAAATATTTGTGGGTCTACAAAAAGAAGCCAAACCACACACACAGAATCTGGCCCCTAACCCCACATAGGACACGCACAGTGCAGCTGACTGACCCTTGAGCTGGAAGAGTGGGTGGGTTCAGGGGACCTGGGAGGCTCCAATGGGGCAAAGCCCCATTCACTGGGTAGCTCTCTGCTGGAGTGAGGTGGTGGGGGTGGGGAGGGAGGGCAGTGGCCTGGGAGAGGCACACCTTCTCCTCACAAGAGGAGGGCTCTGTGGGCCTGGCAGTCAGTTTCCAGGGCCACTTTGCTATCATGTGTCAGGGGACAGAGATCAGCCCTGGCGTGGTGCTTGATGGCAGCAGTGGGAAGGCAGTGATTCTCCTGGTTCAGGCAAGGGAGCTGGCCCCAGCTCAGAGGCTTCCTTCTCTCTCCCTGCTCAGGGCTCTGTCCTCATCAAGATGCCAGGCCTGTGGCTGAGGCCAAGCATGGGACACTTCCCCAAGCAGCCTCGGCCCCTCCCCCTGCCCTCAGTCCACAAAAGCCTTTTCTCAGCTCCTGCATTTTCTCAGCAGCTCAAAGGCAGATGCATCAATCCTTCCAGGGGCTGGGGACGTGAGGAGAATGCCAAGGGGCCCGGTGCAGGTGCCAGAGAGATTCTCCTGCTGTCTCCTGCCCAATTCTCTCTCTGATCCTGGCTCCAGGGGGAACCAGCACTGCCCCGGCCTCTCATTGGCCCAGGCTCCTCTCCCCCACGCAGGGGTGTACCTAGGACTTAGCAGAGGCCAGGAAGAGAGTGCTAGAGTCTAGGGGAGGCGGATGGGAAACAGAGGACCCAAAAAGGCGTACTTGCTAAGATCTACAAGGACCTAAGTCTCCTACTGTTGGAACCCTGCTGTGTCCACATTGGCAGACAACAAGGGGGATGTCTGGTATCCCCCTTAACTTCCCAATAGCCTGAATGTGGGAGGTGGGGCTAAGATAGCTTGGCAGGGCTCAGATTTCACCTTTTAATTCTGTAGTTCTTTAAACCAGAAAGTCCAGTTCTTGAAGTTCAGAGGATAGATGACACACCTCTTTCAAATTTAGGAAGGAACTTGAGCATGGCTTACACCAAGATAGACGTTGTCCATTGTCGTCGTAGTTGTGTGTTTCATTGTCATCGTTGTTTGTTTGGTGTTTAGTAGGCGCCATTGTTGAATCTCAAAAGCATCAGGACAATACTTTCTAGAATGGACAAATTAGAAAATCATCTTGAGGTGGAGGAAAGCGGGAAGGCGCATGGAGGTGATGGTCAGGGGAGGTGTGAAGTGTTTCAGAGACCCCTGGTCCAGAATTCTTTTCTTGCTGAGCCAGTTGATGTGGTCCGCCCATGCACCGGTGCAAAGCTTGGGGACAGCACACCTGGGCAGGTAAGCACTTGTGCAGCAGTGACTGGCACTCCATCCCAGCTCCTTCCGTCCTAACATGAAGATTGTCTCCCTGCATCGTCAAGGTCTTCTGCTCTGAGAAGCTGGAGCGGAAGAAGCATGGGCCACAGCCTAAGTCTAAGGGAATTTTCACTTGCGTTCATCATACTTAAGATTTTCTGAGTCGTTGTGACAGTCTTGTGGTTTCTGCATCAGCAGCTTCTCTGTGTAAAGAGAAAGTATCTTTCTATAGATATAGATAGATAGATAGATATATAAAAACTGCCTTACGGGGTTTTTTCTTTCTTTCTTTTTTTTTCAGTGTTGTATGTGTAGCAGGCACTTGAGTTTATATGAAGATGTTTGCTTCAGTCAAGGACGGAAGAAAAGAGTTTGTGAGGTGGAAAAGGGAGGATGAGAGGCCAGGAGAGAGGAGGCAACAGAATGTGAATTCGTGACCACCGGCCACCACTAGCCAAGGATGTCCAGGTAGATGGGGGTGGCTTTCCCCAAAGCATGGAGGATTTTGTAGATTTCCTTGATGTTCAGCCGCTGCTGCGGTTCCCTCTGCCAGCACCCCAGCATGACATCATACACCTCTTTGGGGCAGACCCGGGGCCGTTCCAAAACGCGACCTTGGGTGATGCACTCAATGACCTGAAAAGGGGAAGAGAATGAGGAAGTCATGTCCAAAGCTCAGCACGGGCCCTGTGGCTCATGCCCAGCACAAGGCAGCAACTTCACCGGTGAGTCGGGGTCCCCGAAAATACAGGCTGAGGCTGGAATTTGCCCGAAGTTTCTCATGTGTCCTGTGCATGGGTTCTCAGGACGTCCCACTGCCTGGCAAGCTCCACTCCCTGTCACAGTCTCTGTGCACAAGGCCACACTTACCTCTATACCACTACATCAGTGCCTCCCTAAGGGAGAGGCATCCTCCTTGCTCTTTGCACTAAACCATGTATTCTTTGCAAGTACTTAACACTAGGACTAACTGCCTGATTCACCATTGTCCAACTGGGTGTCCAGAGAAAGTCACTTAACCTCAGAGGATCTCGGCATCCTCATCTGTAAGATGGGAATCAAATGTCTCCCTTGACTACCTCCTAGGACTGCTGTCACGACCAATGAGGCCAAGAAAAATGACTGTAAGACCCAATGTCCCACAGTGGAGGCCAGAGGGAGCAGCAGAAAGAAAAAAAGTGTGTTGCATCTGGACCAACCCCAGCTGGCCCCTCAGGACCTCGTATGTAATTTGTGGTTCGTTCTGCTTCCTCAAAGGCACTTCTTTGCTGACACTGACTACGTGAATTTGCAAGGTTCCAGTTTCTAGTTCTCGACTTCTCCCTAATCTCCTACTGTGTAGCCCTGGGCAACTTACGTGCCCTAAACTAGTTTCCTCATTTGAAGATAGGTTGTGATGATAAAAATACGCAGAATCATTTCTAGTTGAATACATGAAAAATGGTATTAGCCCCCTTTACTACCATTGGTCTATATTGTAGTTGGGCAAGAGAAGGGCCCTTTTCCCTCTTTGTATCTCCCTGTGCTGCCCCCAGCAGTGCCTTGTCTTGAGAGTTGCCTCATGTCACTCTGACTCTGGACTCCAACGGGCACTGTGTCGGCACTTCCTTGGTTCTTGTCCCCACAGTCTGCAAAAGCCTACTAGGCTCAATCCTTGGCCAGCCTGACAGATCTACAGCAACTCATGTTCCCTGTGTTTATTTGAGCCCTGTCTGTACCCTCCATTAATTTCACCTCCATGAAAAGGGCTCCAGCTCAGACTGCATAGCAGCTGCTGATGCTGAGACCAAAAGTACTGGGTGGTGTTCCCTCCCAAGTGCGTTGTCCAGGTTGTTGATTTCCATAGAGAAACTCATTATTACAGTGATTGCCAGAACGTGGCTGTTGGGGTGGGTGGGCTGGAGTAGGTGGCTGGGGTAGGAAGCCCCTTCAAGGCCAATCCCTCACCAAGTAGTGTTAGGAATGACCACAGAACATTGTTAGCGACCCTGAGACAGTGTAGGTATCTATGACAGATCTTCTGCTAAGACCCAGAGTCCCCTCTTTACTAGGGCCACCAAAATACACAGGAGCTGTCTCAGGGTGCACTTTGTGCTTGTGTGCATGCAAATGTGTGAGTGTGTGTACACACATGCATGTTTAGGTGTGTGTATGTTTACCGCTACCAGGAAAGCAACAATTTTTTAAAGCACCATAATAAGTGAGTTCTGATCTATACACTTTCATATTTTTTAAAGGGTGTTAAAATGTTTTGTCCTATTTTGGGAAATGTGGTCAGGACCCATTCAGTTTGCAAATGATGAGATGTTGCAGATTTGAAAAAAAATGCCTTCCTTTGAGTCTTTAACATTCACTTAATTAAACAGTCAGGGTATAAGAAAGCAAAGATGGAGTTCCCGTTGTGGCTCAGAGGGTTAAGAACCCAACATAGAGTCTGTGAGGATGCAGGTTCAATCCCTGGCCTCGCTCAGTGGATTAAGGATCTGGCTCTGCCGTGAGCTGCGGCACAGGTTGCACATGTGGCACATCCAGCATTGCTGTGACTGTGGCTGTGGTGTAGGCCAGCAGCTGCAACTCCAATTCAACCCCTAGCCTGAGAACTTTCATATGCTGCAGATGCAGCCTCAAAAAGAAAAAAAAGAAAAAAGAAAAAAAAATAAAGAAAGAAAGAAAGAAAGAAAGAAAGAAAGCAAAAATGAACATAGCTGCCAAGAAGAAAGATACTTTCTGGAATATTCAGTTAGGATTCTAATATTTTAAAGTCCCTGTGTTCACATTTTCCCAGAAAACAGAAGACCATAGACATAACTGCAATCTTTTAATCTTTCTATGGGTCTGCTGGGTTGGGAGATGGAGCCCTTGACTGTCTACACACTGGACTGAGTTCTCTGGGACAACATGAGGTCATTGAGATGCATCTTGCTTTGGACCAGGGCCCAAGCCTTCTCCTGGCTGAAGCTCTCACCTCTGAGACCTGACCAGTCTCCCCCCGGGAGCTCCTTTTCCTTTTTCCTGACTCTCAACAAGTGTTCGTGTGAAAAGTATTGAGTTAACATATGCTAATATGCTTAGAAAAATGCCTGGCATGAAATGTTAGCTACTATTAACATTTGGTGATGAGTATTTTTATTATTACTGTAAATCAAAGGTATAAAAATATGTAATGTGTATGTTATTACATTTACTATTATGATTCATCTTATTCTTGGAAGTCCACTCATAGCTCTATCAATAGCATGTAATTTGCCTTCCCAATTCCCCTGCCTGCACGTCTCTGGGCCTGGCATGCGGAAAGCCTTTGGGGACCCAGGTGATTTGGGCATAATAAGCAGTAGGTGTTTCCACAAGATGGCACAATTGAAAAACTCATAGTTGTTCCTTGTTTTCATTGTCTTAGCGAAACATTTGTGATTTTTAAGTGTAGCAGAGCAAACAGAACCGTGCCTCGCATCTCAATTTTGACAGCCGATTTCATGCTCTCTTGACAATCACAGAACATTTCCTACAGCCATAATTTCTTTTCATGCTAAGAAGGTCTCTCCTCCTGCTCAGCCTGACATTTGTTGTGTTGGCTCCAAACCGCACCTAAGGTTTTGCACACCACGTTTGAGTGCTGGCCTGAGATACCTCTCATCAGCCTTGTCCCAGGTCAGGGGTCACCTCTGCCCGCTTCTGTACCTCTGTGTTTGAGAGTTGGAACCATGGCTGCTTTCCGTAGGTGAAGATCTCCCAGAGGATCACCCCGAAGCTCCACACGTCACTCTCAGTAGTGAACTTCCGGTACATGATGCTTTCAGGGGGCATCCAGCGAATTGGGAGCATGGTGTGTCCTCCTACCTAGAAGCGTGGAGACAGAGGCACACAGAGGGCAGGATCAGTCCCAGCAGTCTGCACTCCTCATAGGCAGATGCACTCTCCCCACGTCCCACTCTACTATAACCTCAAGGGGGTGAAACTTTTGTCAGTGGAGACACTGACACCCAAGCCCTACAATACGTGAGGCAGCCAGGGTAGAGTTAGAGGTAACACCTAAGGGAAGGTTGGTTCCTTGGCAAGGAATGTAAAGAAAGATCCCAAGATGATTTGAAGTGGGACAGGAGGTCTCAGAACGGGGTACTACAATACAAGTCACCCTTGAGAGGCTATCCAGAGGGAAGTCACAGAATCACCGAGCCAGACTACCAAGGATCAGAGTTTGTGCAGACATTAGGTTAGACTCCTGGGCCAAAGAGGGTAAAGCACACAAAGGTCCAGGTGCATCTAATCTGCAGAAAGGCAACTTTAGTTTCTGTTTGACAATCCTGAATTTCTCACTGCAATTTAGAACTCAGTGTTTTGATTAAAGGGGATATAGAATACTGCATGCTAATAACTCAGGTGGACTCTCTAGAGACTTCACAACGGCTCTTAATAAGATCTCACAGGCCAGTAAGAAGAGTGTCTTAAAACAACCTAAAGAGGACATCAACCACTTGTGGGTCTGCAGCTCTGAGAGCCGAGGGCAGAGGAAGTGAACGGCATGCAGGGTACCATTTCCTGAGAAAAAAGATTAGGGAAATCCTCACAGCCCAGCAGGTTAGAGACATTATTAGCATAAATGGAAGCATGTTTTAGAATTCAGGAACTAACTGCATCATTCATAAATAGACCTTTAGAAAGTGGAACTTTTGGCTAATATATGAAACTTGTCAGAAAATGGTTTTCCACTGATTTTTTAAAAAGAGCTCTTTATAAACGTCCTGATGAACTATTAATCAAATGTTCTCATTTCTATGATGGGTCAGTTGGAGGAATTATAATAATAAGCATTTAAGAAATAGTGACTTGTTAGCAGATGGGCACTCCTGCTTCTTAAAAAAAGAGATCATACATGCCTCACTTGAAGTATTTTAGAAGATAAATGATAATATAGATTTGTAGAAATTATTTTCAACCAGGGATTTTATAATCAAGATAGCTCTGTATCCAGTGTAAAGACAAATGTAGATGTTTCCTTTAGATGAGCAAAGACTCAGAAAGTTTACAACTCACAGCTTTTCAGAAAAATAAAGACAAAAATTAATCGAGGATGTACTCAAAAAAAACAGAAAAAAATAATCTAAAATGTACAATGACTTGGAACATAATAAACAGTACAAAGAAAATAAGCCACAAAAACACAAGTTAAATCTAAACAATGGTCACTAATGTGGTAGTAGAATGTAATGTAATTACTAATAAAGGATTTCTATAAAATGGAGACATAAAGTAAATAATATTAGCTAGCAATGTTAATAGTACAATTAATAAAATGTTAATTGCTACTATTACCAATATTCAGAAAAGAAACTTACAGATAATTTCAACAATAAATACCCAGAAAAGTAGGTAGAGAAATAATTAAAAGCTGATAAAGACTTTGTCTTTTAGAAGGTAGAACAAGGGAGCTTACAGACAGTCATCAATTGTTGATTATAACAGGTTAAATTTAAATGTGTTTGCTAAAATCCACAAGTAGGTCTAAAAGAACAGAAATAGTACATATAGCTGCCAAACCAGTTTTAGGAAAATAGAACCAAAAAACTCTAACCAATACTAAAAAGACCACAAAAGGGGGGAGGGGTAATGGTGAATAGCAAGCAAAAAATGAAAAAAAAGTTTAAATAATATTACTATAGACAATAAGAACAAATGGGTTCTACTACCTCTTAAGTAAGAGAAAAATTACGTTCAAAAATTGAGATGCACATTATCCAGAAAAGACACCAGGAAAGGAAATATCAGAATATACTGAAAAATGAAAGAATTAAAAAATACAACAAAGTAAAAGAATTTGAGTATATAATATGTATAATATTTAATATATGTAATAATATAGTGCAATAGATAGTTGAATATATAATATATATTGAATATGTAATATTCAATATGAACAACCTATATTGAAAATATAATTAATATGCAGCACATTGAATATTATATATTCAATATATAGTGTATTAAAAATTGAATATACATAAGAAAAGAAATATACATTTCTAATATACATTAGAAAGTCAAGAACTAAATGGAGACAAAGTGGTTGACATTATATTTGAAGATGGTAAAATTTTCCATTATGAGAACAATGAAATTTTTTGCTCCAATCAGTATAGCAACACAAATGCATAAAAATAAAACATGTTATAAATAAAGGAAAATTGACAAAGTCACAATTACAGTGGAAAATTAAAACACTTATTTTGCAAAATGACATATCAAAAGACAACAAAAATGGAGATACATTTAAATTAGGAGTTTGGGATTACTATATACACACTACTATATATTAAATAGATAATCAACAAGGATCTACTATATGGCACATGGAACTCTACTCAACATTCTGTAATAACCTCTATGGGAAATGAATCTGAAAAGAATGGATGTATGTATATGTACAACTGAATCACTTTGCTGTACACCTGAAACTAATATAACATTGCAAATCAACTATTCCTCAATAAAAAATAAAAATTAAAAAAATTAAAAATACAAATAATGACTTTTAATTGATAAATATGAATGATATGTCTTTCGGCCTCCCTAAAAAGTTGTATATTATTTTTGATTATCTGAAAAGCATTTATAAAAATCAATCACATATTGTATGTCAAAGGAAATTTGAAATTCCAAGAGAAAAAACAAAGTAAACATAAGGTATTAAAAAAAAAGAAGAAAAGAAATTCTTTCAAAAGATGCCAAAAATTACCAATACCATTTCCTGATTAAAAGCCCTGGCTCATAAGTAAATAGAAATTCTTTTATTTAACATATCATAAAATATCATATTTACTGATAAAATATAAAAAGTATAGAAGGTATCCTCTATTGCTGATTTTATGGAACACTCTCTGGGTGGTCCTAGCCAATGCAATAAAGTAGGAATAAAAACAGGTAAAAATACTGAAAAGGAGGAATTGTTTGCACAGTTCAAGACAATTAAATAGCTAAAAAGCAATTAGAACCATTACATGATTTAGTAAGCTACCTGGACATAAGATGAATATGAAAAAATCAGTGCACCAGTACCAATGATTTCAAAGTTCATTGGAAAATAAATTTGTTTGCACAATACAATAACAACAAAAATATTTAAAATTCCTAGGCACAGACCTTAGCAGAAAATTTATGTGATCTATATAAAGAAAAACATAAAAGAACAACTGAATATATGAAAAGATCTGCCTTTTCCTTGGATAGCAAGACTCATATCATAAGCCTCTCATTTTTCCCTAAAACTAGTCTAAAATTCAACACAATGTAAATAAACCCCTCAATGGAATGATGTATGGAAATTGACAAGATAATACCAAAATTCATCCAGAGGAGCAAATATTTGATAAAAAATAAGATATGCTTGCAATAGAACAGGGGATATTTGCTCTATCAGATAGCAAAACGGATTATCAAACTGCAGGGATGAACACAATGTGTTATTGATATAGGAATAGACAAATTTCATTTATCAATGGAACAAAATAGGGTCCAGAAGCAGACCTATGTAAATACTGGAGTTTAATATATGAAATGATAGGTTAGTAATCAGTGTTGGGACAATGAACTATTCATTTAAAAAGTACACTTAGATACCTACCTCACACCATATACAAAAATCATTTCCAGATGGATTAAAGAGCTAAACATAAAAAACAAAACAATAATAATATTAGAAGAAAACTTAGAAAAGTATTTGTATAACCTCAGGAGAGGAAGGCCTTCCTAAATAAGACACATGTTCAAGAAGCCGTAAGGGACAGAATTCAGAGATAACCACTAGTAAAAATTAAATAACTTTTGCATGGTAAAATACAAAATAAGCATAGTTAAAAGACAAATGACAGAGAAAATATTTACAATATATGTAACAAAGAATTAAAATTCCATATATTATAAAGTACTTTAAATTAGCTAAAAACAAGAAATCCAACAGTGAAATAAATTGAAGGTAAGAGGGAATGACTCACAAAAGAGCAACAAATGGCCACAAACATATGAAGAGATGTCAGTTAGAACAGGAAAGAGACACACTTTTGAGTACCACGTGGGGAAAAATGAAGAGACTGGTACCATCCAGTGCATGGGAGGCCATGAGGGACGAGTTCTTCATTGCTAAGGTTGGGGCAGTCTTTTCTGAGGGCAGCCTGGCAGAATCTGTCCACACTGAAGATGTTAAGTGCCTTTTCATCCAGCAATTTCACTTCTAGGAATCTTGGAAAAATACTGGCTCATGTGTGCAGAAATACTTGGCTGAAGATATTTTATTTCATTGTTTTTAAGGGCAGCAATTTGTTCATCGTAAAATGTATATGCAGCAGTTAAAAGGAACATAGTAGAATTGCGTGTAGTAATATGGAAATATGTCTATGCTATATGAAATGAAAACACAAAATATTAAAAATATATATTAGTGTACTCATTTCTATAAAAGTGTGTGTGTATAAGCAAATATATTAAGAGGCAATAAAGTATAACTCTGTAAAGGCACAGTAAAAGATCCAGAAAAATAGCCATGAAACCAGTGGTTTCCTCTGGAGAGGAAAGTGAGAGTGAGAATTGGCCAAAGAGAAAATTCCATGTTTTACTATAGTATTTCTATGCTATTTGTGATTTTATCATGATCATGTACTACCTTTGAAAAATTTAAAACAGTAAAAGGAAAAAAAATAAACATATGACTAAAGGAAAACCAGTGGACCTAATTTAAGTTCTAAATCAAAAAATTGTTTTTAAGAAACTAGGTTTTTGATAGAATCGAGGAGAATGGCTTATTGTGCCTGGTTCTTTGAATAAAAAGAGAAAGAAATTAGGAATATAGGGACATTTCTCTTAATGAAAAATGGTAAATAACAGATTCCTCCAAATTGATGCTGGTTGTTTGCCACATTTCATGATTTTATATGCTCTCTAGAAGAGCTGTTCCAAATGAAGATTTCCAAGTTTACAAAAAGAGAAATTTGAGTGTGCTAGTGTAAACTTTGATGAGCTTAAGAGTTTGGGCAGAACACAGAAAAGGGTATTAATTGGCCATAGAAGTCCCACTGAGAAGAATTTTATCAAGATTTTCACTGGGCAGCACCAGCAGTGTAGGTGAAGTTTATACGGTATTCCTCCAGAAGTGGACTAAAATATTTCAATTGGCCTGTGCTATAACCAAAAAGGCAATAAATTGGAAGTCAGAAGCCCTGGGTTCTGATGTAACTTTTGACAAGCTCTTAATCTCTTTGAATTTCAAGTTCCTCATCTTCAACATAGGTGTTAAGCAAAGGCCATGTCCAAAGTGAGATGATGTACATAAAAATACTGAGCATCACTACATTCAAAAGCATACACATAAAAGGCAATGACTGTTCCCTGTGTGCAGTGAGCAGCAGAACAAACCTGATTTCCCAGAGTTGCCATATTTCCCATAGATCCATCTAGATTGTACTGACTTTCCTTCAGAGCTACCTCAATCCATCCCTACATCCTTTTCCCACATTGGAGCAATCCAGTCTGGGAAAGGTAGTGGTCAAATCCCTCCTTGGTTAAAAAAATACAAATATTGACAAATAGCTCCATGGTGAAAACTAGCCAGGCAAGCAGTGAGCTGAAATAATCTTAATAAGAATAATACTAATTAATGCACACTGAATATCAGCCACTGGGTGTTCCACACCCCCACATTTAATCCTCTCTCTCTCATCCTGTGTGGTAGAACCCCCCTATTATTCCCATCTCACAGATGAGGATAAGGTAACTTGCCTAGGCACTGCCTGAGAAATACTAGCCAATGATCCAACCTCTCATTGAGGTACATTAAGAATCTGAAGGCTGAGCCTTAGAACAGGAAACATAGAGAAATAAGGGGAAAATCCCAAGAATGATTCCAGAGGAAAAAAAAAGTACTTGGGGATCTTTGAGTTACACTACCGTGAGTAATACCTTCAGCCACCTCTATTATTGTGGATTCAGCTTGATCTTCCATTATAAAGTTCCCTTCCACCTAATGATGCCAGCAGCCACTGATGGTCATTGCCTAGATCTGTGATTTCATTAGTGGTTGCAAAAGGGTGACATTCTAATTCCCGCATTCTCTCTGCATATATTAGCTGGAAATCTTCTATGATTGAAAACTTTTGTTTGTGAACTATTTGGTTATACTGAGAACAGTTTATACAGAAACTCCTTTTACTTACCAGTTCTTTGAATAATGAATTCCTTCACTAGTATCCTCCAAAGGTGACCAGTAAGGGGTTTCTTTTGTATTAGTTTGCCTTTGAGATGCATTATCAACTCTGTGTGTGTATGTGTGTGTGTGTGTGGTGTGTGTGAACACTTAATGTGTTCCAATCAATTATCACTGATCTTTTTGATGCTTAATGTTCCATCTTTGGCCAGTAGCAGCCTCTTCAAGTTGGTGCCTCTCACCAAACCCCAATGTCTTTGATAACATCCTTGCTTCCCTGACACTAAAAAAATACCCTACACTCATCTTGTCCACTTGTTTCCCTGGCTCTAGAATCAGTCATTTCTCCAAGGATCCCTGGGTGGACAATGGAATTTAGAGACTACACTATGGATGCCAGGAATGCTTGTTACTACTGGGTTGGTCAGTATTTCTAGGTCCTTATAATGGACACATAACTGTGGTCCACATAACTAGGAAAAAATTTTAATCTTAAAAGAAAATACATCATGAGTTCATATTGACTTTTCTGACTCAAAATTAGGATTATATAACTTTCACTTAACTGCTTGGATTTTATATCTCTGTTTTTTTTCTTATGATGAAAATCTTGAGTCCTACATTAATAATCTTACTTATTTGCTCTATCCTAATATATATGTATATATATATTTCAAATTTGTTTCAAATATCACTGTTAACAATGTGATTACTGAAGGCTATCTACAATCTTTGCAATTCTTCTTCATCTTTAGGCTAACCCTACCAGGAACATACCTAAAACATTGTTATATATTAAAGTGACATGAAATATTTTTCTGAGTAGTGAAGTCACTAACTTAATACACAGGTTTATTTGTTTCTTTTTGCTTTTGATTTTTAAGAATAGTTTTGCTTTTTTTAGTCCCATTTGGTGTAATGCTTTATAGTGATAAGAAGAAGATTACATGGTTTTAAAGTCAAACCAAAACACAAGGTACGTGAACCGTAAGCCTAGTTCCACTCTGTTCACTCTCCCCATCCTGATCTCCTGCTCCCTCAGAGGTAACCACTGCTCGCTTGTTTTTAGTTTATTATTCTATGGTTTTTAACATTAGCAAATATGGATTGTATTCATTTTCCTCACTTTCTTAGATAAAAGTAGCATATCATACCTGTTATATACTTTACTTTTTTCCACTGGGATTCTCTCATTCCTTGTATAGCTAGATAGTACTCCGTGTGCATGACTGAAACACAGTTTATCCCATCAACCTACTATTGACAGGACTTGGGTTATTTCCCTTCTTTTGTTACTGTTAATAGGGACATGCACTTCTTAGGTACATCTCAGGCGATGCTCACTTCCCCTAAAGGGTTAGAGCCTAGAATTCCCAGTCAGTGTAAGGCAGAAAGAGATGGCAGTGACCATGGAAGTGTTTCAATCCAGGATCCACATAACTGTGGAGATACAAGGAGTCTTTCCAATGGGTGCCAAGGCAAGGACAGTTGTGAAGGATCATGTAGATCCTCAACTCCCATATGTTTTTTTTTTCTAACACTTAACTGAGAACCACCTGTGGCCCAATAATTTCCTTGCCCAATTGTGCATGCACATGCTCTCTCTCTGTCTCTCTCTCTCACACACACACACACACACACCCCTGCCACTCTCAATGGGAAAAACAAATCTCTCACTCCTGCTAAATCTCTGGAGAGAGAACCTACAGAGGACAAACCAATAAACTCTATGAAATATTGGTACAGGTAGTGAAAATGAATGTCTCCAGTGACTGGGAAATAAATTCTTTTGCAAGTAAGATGGTTTCCAATTCTTTTTGAACTGCTAAAGAGGAACAGACCTAAAAGAATTATCAGCTGAGAGAAGATTAAAAATAAATTTTGATGAGACCGATATGTGATTTTACACAAATAATGAGATGATAGTTCAAAGAATTAAGTACAATTGCAGTCATCAAACTCTTTCCTCTAACATCCATTGGTTTATTGGGAATAATGTTTCTCAGTTCTTATATTTATAAAAATGAAAACAGGGAGTTCCCATCGTGGCGCAGTGGTTAACGAATCCAACTAGGAACCATGAGGTTGCACATTCGATCCCTGCCCTTGCTCAGTGGGTTAAGGATCCGGCATTGCCGTGAGCTGTGGTGTAGGTTGCAGACGTGGCTCGGATCCTGCATTGCTGTGGCTCTGGCGTAGGCTGGCAGCTACAGCTCCGATTCAACCCCTAGCCTGGGAACCTCCATATGCCGTGGGAGTGGCCCAAGAAATGGCAAAAAGACAAAAAAAAAAAAAAAACTGGAATAGAATTGATCCTGAAGCTTCCTTATTTAGCAATAAATAATATTCACCAATTAATACTGACTAATTGAAAAATACAAGATGCATTTCCAAAAATACTATACATTCTATCTTTCATATTCATTGGAAGTTGTGGTATGTGTACATTATTTTGACTACTGTTTGTGTATTACTAATAATTGTAATGATAACTCTAAAGTCTCTTAATGTCTAGAAACTTATGGTCATTGGGCATTAAAAATTAAATTTGTCTTCATACATATTTTTGTCACACTAAATTATGACAAAAAGGCCAGTAAAAGGCTTTCATGCATAAAAATAGAATGCATAAGGATAAAATCTGTTAGGGAAACTGGAATGAAAATATAAATTCAAGAAGAATAAGGAATCAAGCAAAACGAAGTGTTTAAGTACTTGTTCACGTATTTAATAGATGATAGATCAGATTTCTCTGGTGTTTAAATTTCATTAGATGCATTAAAGGAGCAGTGTATTGTTTTTAGGCCACTCCTGCAGCATGTGGAAGTTCCTGGGCTAGGGACAGAACCTGTGTCACAGCAGTGACCCAAGCTGCTGCAGCAACAACGCTAGATCCTTAACCTGCAGCACCTCAAGAGAACTCCAGAAATGTATTTTTTTTTAATGTCAACATTTACAATGTTGTGGAAATGGCATATTTAAAAGTCTGTTGAAGGAGTTCCTGCTGTGTCACATCTGGTTAAGGATCTGGTGTTGTCTCTGAGGTGACTTGGGTCACTGAAGAGGAGTGGGTTCAATCCCCTGCCCAGCACAGTGGCTTAAAGGATCCAGTGTTGCCACAAGTGTGGCATAGGTCACAGCCTTGGCTTGGATTCAGTCCCCAGGCTGGGAATTTCCATATGCTGTGGGTACAGTTGAAAAAGAAAAAAAAAAAAGTGCATTTGAGATTTTAGATGGCAACTTAAAATGTGCAAAGGGGCATATACGGTTTTTCAAAATTCTTTTAGGGGCATTAAAGTTTGGAGATTACGGTATAGGGACTGAGCATGGAAAGGGCAGATTCTCTCTGGCTCAGTTCCATATTCCCCAAGGCTGGATCCACCCATCCTCAGGCCTGCAGCTGGATGGATACTGGAGAGAACTGAACCAAGGAAATTAAGAACAGCAGCCTCACTTGCAGCCTCTATGCCTGCCTGAAGCCCTCCAACCCCATGTCTTTCATTCAAGCCTTCACAAGGGCCAGGAGTAAGTGGGATTGATGGTGTGGAAGGCCAAGAGGCTGCAGGGGGTGCCAGGTCCCAGTTCCTGCTGAGGGCAGAGTGTTTCTGGCAGCAGGTGAACCTCCCACCTCCCCATCTCTTCACAGCCCTCCCTTCTCTTTGCAACCTGTCTTTCCTGAACAAGGAATTGTCTTGCTTATTTCCACAGGGTGATGCCCGCCCGCCCCCCCCGCCCCACCCTCCCGCTCTGGGTTCAAGAGAAACTCAGCTGGGCTGTAGAAGGCACTCAGGTCTCTGCTTCTAATTAGGCAGAAAAGGAGGCAGCTCTTTCAATGGACTTATGAAAGCCTACTTCTCTCACTGAAGTTTGAAACCTCTATCCTCAGAGAACTCTGACAAGGTATAAAGGACACAAAGTGACCCATATATTCCAGATAAAGAAACCAGGACCCATCAAAAGTGAGCAAACACGGACTCACAGGGCACAGCATTTTTGATACCAATGGAGGGATTTAAGACTCCTCTGTAATTACTCATCTCTATGGGCCAAGTCAAAATCTGTTAAAGTAGATGAGAAAGGCAGTTGCTTTCTGAAGAGTTGTAGAAACTTTGCAATGTATGTGAATGGCAAAATACCTTAATTGGGAGATTACCATAAAGATTGTAATTTATGGTAAGTGTCATTTTTTATTTATTCAATTTTAATCTTTCTTGATTGCATGTGTTAGCACATAGAAGTGTCTCTAGATGGATGAAGAAAAATGAAAGGTTTAGCATATGCTTTCTTTGTCCCCGGAAAGTCTCCTGGTTTCCCACAAGCCCCAGTGGCTTTGCTGAGAGGATCATCAGCCAGAGCTGGCAGTCACCTTGAACATGCCCCTGGCAGCAGGCCCAGCAATCAGCAAACACAGTCTTTAAAATCACTGCCCTTCTTATCCCCCAGGGTCTGGGGTTTTTATCCACACAGGCTGCACATCAGTCCTAGCTATATCCAGCACACATACATCCTCACATCCAGAGTGAGACCGCTTTCCCCTTTGTTAACTGTAAGTTTGTTTTCTGTTCTTGAGTCTATTTCTGTTTTTTAAATAAGTTCACTTGTACCACTTTTTTTTCAGCTTTCACATAGAAGTGATATCATATGGTATTTGTCTTTCTCTGTCTCCCTTCACTTAGTATGATGATCTCTGGGTCCATCCAAGTCACTGCAAATGGCATTGTTTCATTCTTTTTTCTTTAGCTGAGTAATATTCCATTGTGTATATATATATACCAAAGTCCTTTTTTTAATGAATCCTGTCTCCAAGGCAGCAAAAAGAAATGGTTTCAGTCTAAACCAGTTAAGTAGCTCTGCTAACAGCTTTAGAACTTGCAGAATGGCAGAGCCCTCCTTCCTGGAATTAACCTTTCTCATGGCCACCTCCCTCCAACAGATGGGTTCTCCTAACAGCTCCCTCTCTACATGTAGCAGAGGCCCCAGAGCCTTGGAAATGGCCGTCTGCCCTCTGGGAACTCTCTTGGTTCTAACCTCTCTCTCCTGCCTCTACTCCTTCCTACCCTCACTTTTCTCCAGTGTGCTATTCTGAGTTGAGGATGCTATATTTTCAATCAGCTTTTCACCTCCCTAGAGGTGAAATCTAGAATTTGATCACTCACGAGTCATATGCCTCTTTGGTGTCTGAGCCTATATTCTTTCCCTCCAGAGCCATCTGGATTCTGGTGCATCTGTAGGGGGCCAGTCTGCCCTGTGACTGTACACTGTCCAGCTCCCCAAATTCAAGTTCATCACAATCCAAGGTATGAAAGGAGAGATTCAGCACTAAAGCTACAGCTCATGAACATATAGGGCTGGAAAGGGCCTTGGAAGATACCTAATCCCCCTCCAGGCATTGAAGCCCTGGCTGGAAGAGAGGCAGGGACTTGTCCAAGATCACTAAGAAGAGTAAATGAAATAGCACTAAAATCCTGTAGAGTATTATTCTTATTCTCAGTGTGAATTTTTCACTGGAGGAGAGCATACATGTGTAAAGGGGTACAAATCAAGTGTTTCCCCTGGTTGTGATGGTGTGTGCCTTAGGGATATATTAGCTTGAGTGTTTTTGGTTTAGACCTACAATCTATGCGTGCATGCACTCACAAATATGTGTGTGTCTGTGGCTTCACCCCAGTTGTAGAAATTCCATGGTTGAAACCTTAACACAAGAGATTGAGGCTTTCTGCAGGGATATCAGACTTGTGCTTTAATAAAGCAGAATGGCTTGCCTTCTTTGGTCTCTCTTCCTCTTCCCAATAAAGTAGGGCAAATGGTTACCTAGCTTCCTGTAGACACAAATTGAAGTTCACAGCCCTAGGTCTAGTGAGTACTAGGAATTCTCTGGAGGGAAGGTGCAGAGGAAACTCACAAAGATACCATTATAGCATGGCTCCCTCAAAGTGGGGCTTTATGCAAAAGGTGTCCATTTATTAGACTCCCCTTGGAATGGCTATTTCAGGCTGAGCCTCTAGCCCCAGCAAGGATCAGGAAAATCCCTTGGAGCATTCCAGAAATACAAGGAGTTTAAGAGCCAAATTGTTCAGCAGTGTGAGCCCAGAGGATAAAGAGACCCATTGTGATTCTTCCCAACTCTCTTACCTAGAGCTGCATCTGCCAGAAGCAAGTTCTCAGAAGGACACCCCAGCAATGCATACTTTTATAACTTCCCCTTTTGTTTTCCCCTTTCTAAATCCTGTCTCAATGCTGGCACTCATTCCAAGACCTCATTGTCCTTTACTGCCCTCAAGCAATATATATTTTTAGAGAGCCTACACTGCAAGTCCAAAGATATGGGTTGAAAAACGACTTGGCTCTTATTTTCTTCTCCAGATGCCCAGATGTGGAGCCTCCTGGCTGCACTCATATCTTCCTGCAGAAACAGACTTTAGGGATATTGTTAAAAGAGCTCAATGGGCTGAACAGAGCTGGAGGTCTCAGTCAGCTCAGATGGATGGATCATAGTAGATCCAGACCAATCTGTTCAGACCCCAAGTTCTTGCTCAACATCAATGGGTAAAGAAAGGCAGGAGAATAAAGCCTCCTTGTGATAAATCTAGATTTTTAATTTACCTGTATAGCTCAGGCACTGATAAGTTTTGAGTTAGATTCAAACTTATTTAGCAAAAATAAGATGACCCCTCTCAACCAGGATTGGCTTTGCTAAAATATGTAGATGTCCCCCCAAATCTGCAAAATACATCAACTGATATTGAAAATGTAGGTATAGGATAAGGAACAGAGGAATCAAAAATCAAAAGAACAAAAGGGATAATTTATAACTTGGCCAATGCCATTTACTAGCTGAGCAACATTAGGGGATGTATTTAGCTTCTGAAGACTCAGCTTCTTAGTATGTAAAATGGGGATAATAGTGTATCTACATATACCATGTACAGAAACTAAATGATCTATTAAATGAAACAGAGACATGGCAGGTTTTCCGTACACACACACGTGCATATGACTTTGAACCTAAATCCTTCTTGGAAGATGCTAATTTCTCAATGTTTGTGTTTTTTTTGTGTTTTGTTTTGTTGTGGCTGCACCCACCATATGCAGAAGTTCCTGGGCCAGGGACAGAACTTGTACCATAGCCGTGACAACACCAGATCTTTAAGCCCCTGAGCCACCAGGGAAATCCCTCAATGTTTATGTTTAATGAGTGAACAGTATTTCTCAATTTTTCCAAGGGCTTCGACATTCTGCTTAAAGACCTTACAACAAAGAGGCACTATTATTGATTAAAGGATAAGGAAACCAGCTCAAGAATGGGATGTCAGCAAGTCTGTGGTAGGTAGAAGCCAAGTCAAAAGTTAATCCACTGCCACACTCCAAATCTTGCCTCTTTCTTTCTTTTTAGGGCCACACCTATGGCATTTGGAAGTTCCTAGGCTATCTGTCAAATCAGAGCTGTAGCTGCCAGCTTACACCATAGCCATAGCAACGCAGGATCTGAGCCACATCTACGACCTATACCACAGCTCACGGCAATGATGAATCCTTAACGCACTGAGCGAGGCCAGGGATCACACCTGTATCCTCATGGATGCTAGTTGGGTTCATTACTGCTGAGCCACAACGGGAACTCCCAAATCTTTCTTTTTAGGAGTTTTGTGGGTTTAAGACAATTTGACCTACAAACACTGGAAGCAGCTTAAAGGGGCTTCCAGGAGCAGCATGGCCACCAACCTGGATCCTCAGAATATCTGGCTGTTTACAAAACCAGGGTTTAGACATTTAGGAAGTGCACCTAAAGTGATCTCAGGGAAGACAAAGTCGAGTTAGTTAGAATAGACATTCTCCTATGGCCTGGGCTCAGTGGCTGCATAGCCTAGAAGAGAGGCCTCCTGACAGGGAGGAAAAAAAAGATGATTTGAATTTTAAAAATCAAAGACTAAGATGAGATCTTTTTCCTCGGAAAGCAAACAGAGCTATAAATTGTCCCCTCCAGCCATCTTCTCAGCGACATTAATAACAATAGCAATAATAGTTCCTATTGATTGAATATCCCACCAGCCCTAAGACAAGAGCATTGAATTCTTTAATCATGATTCTAGTTTTATTCTGTCATCTTCTGAGCCTGGGCCTTCCATCCGAGTGCCATGGTGAACAGAGAGATGTACACGATGGCTCCCTGTGAGAAAGAGCTTTTCTAATAATCGCTGGCACATCCTCCCTGGAAAGCACTGAGGCCTTATCTCTAGACACGCTCAGGTTGAATGCTCCCTTCTTGAGCTTTGAATGAGAGGAGAGACTGTGCAGCCTTCTTTCTTTTTGAATTTTGAAATGAGACTGGTTTTATTTTTTGTGAAAGTAATATGTAATCAGTTAGAATCAACTAATGAAGATAATCCAACCATAAAACACCTCCTGGATACAAACCTTGTTATAATACATCTTGTCACATTCCCTTCTCTCATTATGTTTGTGTGTGTACATGTGTGTGTATATACACGTTAAGAATGGAGATATTATGTGGCCTTCTTTTTATTACTATTACTATTATTGTTGCTGCTGCTGTTGTTGTTGTTATTTGGGGCCACATCCATGGCATATGGATGTTTCCAGGCTAGGAATTGAATTGGCACTGCAGCTGCTGGCCTATGCCTCAGCCACAGCAACGAGGGATCTGAGCCACATCTGCGACCTACACCACAGCTCATGGCAACTCTGGATCCTTAACCCACTAAGGGAGGCCAGAGATCGAACTCTAACCTCATGGATACTAGTCCGATTCATTTCCGCTGCGCCACAACAGGAACTCCTATGTGGCCTTCTTAACTGAAGACTTTACCCCTCAAATTATAAGGTTCCAACAGCCGGGCACACTTGACCTGCCATTTGTAAAGTCTGTTTTTGTGAAGCTCTCATGTATGCCTTGGTCATGGGAGAAACTTCTCAACCATCCATTGCTGGGGTCCCAAATCAGCTGTTGCAAAAAAAAAAAAAAAAATCTTCAAATAGCCTCTGTTTGGTGCTCTTTCTCTTTGTTTATCTCAGAATTTGTAAGGACTAATTATAGCATGTTTATAAAGCCTAACCAGTAGCAGGAGACGACCCTTGAAAACGCTGATATGGAGCATTTCCCACGAAGATGGGATTTCTGTGCTGGTCTGACACCTGCCATCATTAGGGGCAGCTTATGAACTGTCTCTAAAAGAGGTTCACCAGCTGTGGTCTCCCCTTATCCTTTGTTATGAGAACTGCTGGGTTATGGCGTGCGTGGTTCAGGCATCTCTCCTCTATCTGGGCCACAGGTTGGAAAATGCAGGTTAGCTGTGTGTCTGGGCTGGTGGAGAGGTAAATTGAGGCAAGCCTTGAAGCCTCTAACAAACTCTGCACACTCTAACAAAATCTCCCATTATAAAAGCTGCTGGGTGCAAAAACAGGTCCCCACAAAGGGAACAGATGGTGGCTCTCCCCTTAACCAGAACTTACAGCAAAGATGTATAACATTGCCACAGGGTCGGACACAAAGTCACAATAGCCATGTCACCTCGGGAAATCACTTAAGTTCTCTGAGCCTCATTTTCCCCATATGTTAAACATCCACTGGTATTTACTTCCTAAAATGACCTTGAGGATTAAATAAAATAATCCACGTAAAGCATTTAGCCACAATGCCCAGCACATGGTGAACCTCAATACATGTTAGCAAGTAACGTCCCAATAGTTGCTACGGTTGTGCTAGTAATATTGCTATCTATAAATATTTGTAAGAAGCATCCTTAACACCTAGGATTTAGATAATATAGGGGAATAAGTAGGTTTTGAATTTCTATGTGTAGGTTTAGATGGAGTATTGGTGGTGAAAAGGCATTAAGCTGGATTAGGAAGTAAATTTCAAGTGTTCTTAAGTATTGCTCTTTCAGTGCAAGGCTTCCCTGAAATAAGGAGTCTTTTTTTGGTTTTGTGCTGCCATAATATGCAAACCAAACCCTTGCCTTCTTTCTCTTCCCTCCCTCCACTTGCCCTGTGCCTTTAATAAAGCATTTGCTAAACGGGTTACAGGGTTTAGCGCAGGTTGAACAGATCAGCCAGAAAGGCACGGCTGTAGCTCGAGGTAAAATCTGCTACTTCCAAACCACTCCAAATTAATCATTCTAGCTAGAGGGAGACTTGGGCCTCTGGGCCCCCCTTTTGTTTTATTAACTGCCAACAAAAAATGCCAGAAGTGGCTGGGGAAGAAGCACAAAATGGGGGACAGGGAACATTTTGCATATTTTAATTACTTCAGTAAACAATACATACCAGAGCAGAAACCTACCATCAATGGCTAGGTCCCTAGGCAAAGGGAATTTGGAAGAAACTCATGGGACCTGACATAAAAAATATGCAACCCCTCCTTAGACTAGAGGCTGCCTTATCTCACTTCTCTGAGCTGGAGCTCAACTTCCAATCCCTCCACTGAATAACAGCTGGAGCAGTTCCAACTAGAGCAAGAAGGTGAACACTATGCAATGTTTCACACACCCAGTGCTTTCCGGAGAACTGAATGTCCCTTTTTACCCTGTGGAAAGTGGGATTCTTCTGAGTCATAAAATAAGATCTTTCAACTCTAAAGGCAGGACATTTAGTGCCTGAGTGGAGAGAGCTCACAGACCCCTTGCTAGATCTCTTCAAGGACCACAAATATGAAACGGTGGATAAAATCCTCCATTGAAAGGTGGGGATTCAACTTAGTCAAAGGGTTAAGTTCTCAGGAAAGCCTGCGGCAGCTGAATCACCCTGTGAACTGCAAAGTGATTCTCAATGTAAGTTATAACCACTACTATTTTTATGCTTCACGTGGCCTTAGTTATCCCTTTCCCTGTGAAATTCCAGGGGAAAAGAATGTTGATTAACCCAGCCACACAGCCTTTTCAGTAACTAGGGTCCTCTCCAGCATCCCGGAAGGAAGGCAGTGGGAAAAAAGCTCTGACACTGAGGGAAGCCTTGGAATCCAGAGGGAAGAGCACTGGATTGAGACTCAGACTATCTGAGTTTTTGTCCCAGTTCTACCACTGTGTCACCCTTCAGCTTTGGCACCTGGGCTTCCCTTTGGTCTCAACATTCACATCTGTAATAAAGACATAGTCAGTCCAGAGAATTCCTAAGTTCCTCTCCACTTGCAAATTACGTGAGATTACCCAGAATAAAACATTTTTAAAATCTGAATCAATATACCAAGAGCTCTGAACAAAAGCTCATCTCAAGGTCCTTCTCAACATCAGTGGCCTTGGGAGAGATGTGTGAGGTGTGTGTGTGTGTTGCATGTAGGCCAAGAAGAGCAATGGGCCAGAACTTGGGAGCTCTAGGGCCCTGCCTTAGGTTTACATCATACCACCTGGCTCATCCCTGTTCTCATTTATAAAAGTGGTAGAGTGAGCGAAGAGTTGGGCTAGCTGACTTGGAGGTGTCATCCAGTTCCAAAACGCAGTGATTCGGTGAAACAAAGACTGGATAACCTCTGGATGCCCCTCCCAGCTCTGGGAGAAGGTTAGAGTTCTGAGACCCACTAGTCCACACAACCCACCACTCTGCAACTGGATCCTGGGGTGCCTTTTGCAGAGCAGGGTGTGAGCCAAGGATAATCTCAGATGAAAGGGATGGAGAAGCTGTTCCTCCACACAGCATCTGGCATCCCAGGCCATCATCTGAGGCCTGCAGCTGTGGGCTGCTCCTTCTCCCTTTATAAACAAGCCCTACCTCTTGGCTTTTCCCTCAAGGTCAAAAGGAGGGGGAAGCCTGCTCTGAGGATGAACCCAGGAGAAAGTCTTAAATGCTAAACTAATAATCACAGTTGAATGTTTTTGTTTTGTTTTGTTTTGTTTTTTGTTTTTTGTTTTTAAAGGCTTCCTACTCAGTTGCATGCATTCATGTTTCCAAAAGCACAGAAAGAGGATAAGGGTAGGTGGGCTTATTGTTTCTAGGCTAATGAGACTGGGATGAAATATCTTACTCAGGGTCATTTGGTGAGTCCCCCAAAGCAGAGCCTCAAGAACAGTGCCCTTGTCTTAGTTTATTTAAAACTTTGGTCTTCGCTATAACAGAGTTAGAGATTCTTCCAGTTTTTCAAGGTTAGGGCTGAGATGGTAACCTTGTCCCAGTGAACAAAGATACAGAATAACAATTTATTGAGTGTTTACACTGGACCAGGATCTATGATAAATGAGTTAAAATGTTCCATTTCATCCACTCTTCTAATGTGCCTTGGCTCTGGAAATGATTATCATCAAAAGCATTGCATAGATGAAGAGAGGGATAGAGGGATGGAGGAAGAGGTTAAGCAATTTACGTGAGTTTAAAAGGCTGAAGAGTGAAAGATCCAAGCCTCACACCTAGATTACTCTGATTCTAAAACCAAGGTTCTTTTGCATCCCCAAGTCAGAGTGTATTCTTAGGCATTTCCAAGTTGAAGGAAAACTCACTGGTAAGAAAGTTTTAAGGCATAAAAATTGTGAGACATTTTGGAAAAGGTGATAGAAATCCCAGAATTTGATTTCTATAAAAACATCCATAAAAGGTCAAGAGGATTTTCATTCAGAAATATGTAAATCTGCCCACGCCATAAAGGAAGATGGGAGCCGACCTGGGCACAGAGAATGCTCATAAAAATGACATGTTCCTCCTTGTAGACAAACTGGAAAAAGCAGTTCGTCATGAGCTTGTGTCATCGGTCTTCGCTCTGCAGCTTTACTCTGGGTGATGCCTGTCCTGATTCCTGTAGAGGCGACACTGATTATTTCAGCTGGGCTCCCCATGAAAAGGCCTTCCTGACGAAGACTAGACTTTGTTAGTGACCATCTAGGTCCCAGATAATCTGTTCAGCTGCTACAGCACACATCATCATGATTTTCAAAATTTGTTAGCCTTGATTGTTGGAAAATCTATTTCCCATTAACATCTCTTTCTCCAAGATCATTGTCTCCAGTGAAAAAAGAGAAAGGCAGAGAGAAACGGAGGGATGGGGGGAAGGCTGAGCAGAGATGAGAAGGATGGAGGGAGAGAGCTGGGAACACATGTAAAGCCTGGTGACTTAGCTGGGTCTTAGAATGAAGTCATCCAGAAATAAGTCCTAAATCTGGATTTTGTGATTATTGAGACAATATGCTGCCTCTTTGCTTTGGATTAAGTTTTCTGTCACTTGTAGCTGAAAGAATCTTGATCCAACGCTGGAAAATTCAACTCTTAAGTTCTCCTCTATTTCTAGGAATAAAATGTCTGTTTCTAGAAATGAACCTAAGAAGAAAGACTCCGACAGATCCCAGAGACCCAGGTAGAAACCAGTCTCCCAGCCACAGTGGAATCACAATATGCCTTCTCTCTCTCACCCACCAAGTGCTTTTTCTCTTTTCTCCTCTCCTGCTCTGCGTGGTGGCACCCACATGACAGGGCATCACCAGCCTCAAAACATCACAGGGACACAGTTTACAAACGTGCAGCTCTGAGACCAGCACCTGAACGGAAAGCTTTCCTTGCGGGGCTACACCTGCCAGATACCAGGGCATTTGCAGGAGGTCACATTAGACATGGACCCTCCATTGGGTTGGCCACAAGTGCCAGCATGGGAGGAGGTGGCAAAAGTCAGAGGAACTAGCTACTGCTCAAGAGAGGTAGGAACAGCCCAGCAGACACAGGCAATGGAGATGGCAGAAACTTGGTTACAGCCACCAGCCTCTCCAGACAGGAGGCACTGTCACAGTCCTTCCAGATGCATGGATTTCTCAGGAATCATTTGTCCCCAAAGAACTGTGGAAATAAATGGACTTGGTCAACTTCGGAGATAAGATCCAGAAAGATCCAGAACAAGGAGTATCACAAAGACTAGGGCCTCTTTCCTTTTTTTTTTTTTTTTGTCTTTTTGTCTTTTTAGGGCTGCACCCATGGCATATGGAGGTTCCTGGCTAGGGGTCTAATTGGAGCTGTAGCCGCTGGCCTATGCCACAGCCACAGCAATGCCAGATGTGGGATGTACCTGTGACCTACACCACAGCTTGCGGCAACACCGGATCCTTAACCCACTAAGTGAGGTGAGGAATCAAACCCGCAACCTCATGGTTCCTAGTTGGATTCGTTTTTTCTGTGCCATGATGGGAACTCCTAGGGCCTCTTTCCTAAAGAGCAATGGTCCCAGATGGCACAACCAGATGATTTCCCGTCCTTCTCTGTCCTCTTCCCTCTGGCTCCCATAGCCCTCGTCCCACCCCATTTCAGGCAACTCTCAGTATACTGTTCTGGAGGATTTCTCTGATCAGACACATCTATTTTCCAATCATCAGAGAGCAAAATGCTAAGGGAACTAGGAGCTCAAAGGTGACTTACCTTCTAATGAGTAGAGTCCCTATCTCCTGATAAATCTGCAGGACTGTCTCTGGGAACACAAGAAGTTTCCCTGAACTTAGGAGGACAGCAGCTGCTGCATAACTGAGGCAATTCCCAAAAGGGAGGGTATTAGGCTCCCTGCTCAAAGGCTAATCTTAGCTCTCTTGAGTTGCAAAATTTGAGATAGCAAGGAAGAGGTGGAAAATCACATCCCACAATTTCCAGGCTGTTAAACTATGCTGTATTTAGACTCCATCAAAGTCCTAGTGCCATTTAGGATATTCTCTAATTAGGATATTAGAGAATATCCATGACCTCCACCCATGATTGCTAAAAACATCAACATGTAGAGAGAAGGTGAAAAAATTCTTCTTGTGTATCTTGGGCATGCCAAGAGACAAGTACGTGTTTTTGGGTTAATTAGAAAAATTGGGTACAGACTTATGCATAGGGAACTATAGCCAATCTCCTGGGATAGACCATGATGGAAAAGAATATTAAAAAAGAAGGTACATATACGTATAACTGAGTAACTTTTCTATATAGCATAAACTGGCACAACTTTGTAAATCAACTCTATTAAAAAAATAGAAAAAAAGAAAAGAAAAATCACATTCGTTTGGGAAATCTGCCCTCAGGCTCCCAGCATGTAAAAGTTGGGTGCCTGGGGTCTCTAAGCAGGTTCCTGGACTGGGACCCACCTGTGATCATGCACCCTCTCAGATTTAGGCAATGTCCTTCTTGCAGCAATTAAGTCACTTCTAAAATGTTTTGGAGTTCCTGTCATGGCACAGGGGTAATGAATCCTACTAGGAGCCATGAGGTTGTGGGTTCAATCCCTGGCCTTGCTCAATGGGTTAAGGATCCGGCAATGCCATGAGCTGTGATATAGGTTGAAAATGCATCTCAGATCTGGTGTTGTGGCTGTGGTGTAGGCCAGCAGCTGTAGCTCTGATTTGACCCCTGGCCTGGGAAACTCCATATGCTGGGGTGTGGCCCTAAAAAGCAAAAATAAATGATAAAATAAAATACAATAAAATAAAATATTTCACATGTGTGAATGGCAGGGTGAGCCATATATAATCAGGGAAAAGATGGACTGTCCTTGTCAGCTTAAAATATAAGTAGACATTCCTAATCTTTACCCGTTTCAAACTGATACTCCACAGAGCACATGGATGCAGAATAGAGAAGTCATTTGATGCTGAAACGGGTTAATATTTTAGAAGAAAAAGTAGTTTGTTTGCTTGCTTCTTTTTGCCAGGGAGGGGACTCAGAGATAAGTCAGAGAAGAGTGTCCTATGGAGGAAGATGAATGATGCTTTTCTCCTTAGCCCCTGAGTTTCAGAGTGATGGAGGGAAACTAGATAATAGGCTATAAGCAGTAAAGAACCAGGATTTGATGGGGGCATCCGTAATCCAATAGCTACAAGACCACAGTGTGGGACAGTCAAGTGCCTGGAGTATATTCTTAAGTGACGCTGACATTGTGATGGTAAAGAAAATCCGTGGTAAATGACAGAGTAATAACTTCTCTCTATCCGTGTGACACATATTGTGAAACTAAAGAGACATTGCCTTGACATGGATTGAGACCTCTGGATAAATATTTTACAGAAGTCCAAAGAAATAACTGCATCACAGGTAGGAAGATCCTCCTCTAGCATAAACGGAAAATAGGAGAGGGTTATTGGCTATGCCCAGATAACTCCTCACTTTGCTACAGCAGCTCTCTCTGGTACTCATAATCAGTAGTTTGCTTGCCACAGAACATTAGCCAGAGCCTGTCTTATGTATAAAATCAGATTCTACTTAATTTTTTTCTGGACAGTATGTAAACATACATTACAAATAAATACAAGGTCACAGAGTAGTATAGTATCGATGTTAAGTATAACCATAATAAGATGTGGTCCTGAGACACCCTGCTTCTTGCTAATAGCAGTCCCATGACTGGATATGGTCAGTCTGTGGGTTCCATTCACAAAGGCAGGCAGGGAATTAAGGATTTTCTTCACACTAACTCTGCACTCAAACCCCTGTTGAAAAATCTTTGTGTGGTCTTAGATGTCTGCATGCCTTCTCCCCACCCCATGATCCATACAGAGACCCATGCACCATCCCTCCTTCCAACGTGCATGAAACCCAGGAGCCCAGGACGCACTGAGGTCAAGCTCTACCTGACCTAGGATGGATGCCACAAAAGGAAGACTTGCTCTCATGCCCTCCCAATGGCCCTGTGCCTATCCCCATTCCCCAGGACAATGACATATGGAGAAGCAGCAGAAGTGGCTGTACTCTCATGCACAATCAGCAAAGACATTGACAGCCAACCAACACACGTTCTGCTCCTGATCCAGCCATGCACATCAGCCTATTCTCAGGACCCTGGGGTAACCCAGCAAGTCCTTTTCTTTCTATGACTTCCAGCTAACTGATATCTATGGATGGATACAAAGGCTAACTGATAAAGGCAGGATATCAGATTTAGTTTCACCTGGGTTTAAATCCTGGCTGCACTCTTCTCTAGTTCCATGTTTATACATCAGTGTTCTAACCCCTAAAGTAAGACTATGATCACTTTTTCATGGGAGCAGTATAGATTAAATAAATTAACTCAAAGTGCCTGACTGTTACCCCAAGTACACTGGATGGAAGAGAAAGGCTTGAGTTATCCTGAGTGGCCAGTATGTCACAGATAGAGGGTCTTTCTATGAAGATGCTCCCCAAGAGGATAAAGCCACAGCCTTATTCACCTCCTGATGCCCTCTCAGTGATGTTAGTTTGAGATGAAACCTATCAAACAGACAAGGTATGCCTCCAATGCCATTGATTCTCCCTCCTCAATTCTTTTATTTTTTTTTTGGTCTTTCTGAAGTTTGTATTTTCCCTTGCTTTGGACACAAAATTTCCAGATCTGACTTGTTTCATAAAAAGTTTAGCCAGGCCATTAATGCCTTCCTTGGTTAAATTAAACAAACTAAATAAATTGAAATACATTATAGTGTCTAGGAAACTCAATTGCTTTGACCTCCCTATATAAAATTGTATGTGTGTGCGCGCATGTACACACACGCACACACACACACACACACAACACCTACCCCCACTACTATCACCAAATATTTCTTCTTCTCTGCTCTGCTTTATTTTTCTCCTAAGGACCTATTATTCTCAGGCATACAATATATTTTACTTTATTTTAATTTTCTGTCTCCCTTACTAAGGGCAGAGATTTGTGTCTGTTTTATTCACAGTTATATTCCTGGCACCTAGAGCAGTTCACAGTACATAAATAGAGTGACCATATGTCCCAATTTCTCAGGGAAGGTCCCAGTTTATGCCTGTGATGTCTATTTAATTATTAGTAGCCTCTCTTCTCATTCTCTGAGATGTCCAAGGTTAGACAATCAAATACATACAGTTGATTAATAATAAATGCTTGTTGAACTTAATTAGTAGATTTGCCCAATTTGATAGTTTAATTAAACCAATCAACTCCTGAAACCAAGCTTTTACCCTGATGTGAATGAAACACATATAATGTTTTAAAAGCACAAGAAGAGGGTGATTAATCTCTTTGAACAGTCCTGCTTTCAAAATTCTCACAAGACTGGCAAATATATTCTGATAAACTCTAGCTCTACACAGCTGTTAGCATTGAAAAATCCTAAATGTTAATGCCTTTACTGGTAACAGTGCCAAGAAGAGATACCTATAAAAACAGGATCCTAAGAGGACCTGGGAGGCTATGCTTAATTTACCTCTCTAACCAAATCACGAGAGAAACGAATGGAATTGTAAAATCATCCCTGTGCACCTGCCCATAAGGCTGCCATCAGGATAATGTCATGTAATAGAAACCAGAGGCTTCTCACTCAAATGAACTAAGCATACCAAGTGAATGTTTGCAAACAGCATCTGGCCTCTGGGAAAGCTTCTCCAGGTGGTAAGAAGGACTTGTGTCTGCCTTGTCTGGACAGGATTTTTAAGGTTGGGCAGGCCAATTCTGTGCTTCTATTTTCCCAAGTGGACTACTCCCCAAAGGGAAGGAAACAGCCTCCCTACACCCTGAGGCAAAAAAACTGCAAGGAAGCCATCCAATTCTGTCTGATGATCAAGGCAAGATAGATGGAACTTTGACTAACTCGGCAGTCTATCCATCTCCACTCCAGAAATTACCATAGAAATTAAAACAGGGAGGGGAAAAAACCTCCCCCCCCACACCAAATACTCAGGGATATGACTCAGCAGCAGAGCTCTGTAATAATTGTCCTGAGCATCATGGGTCTTAGATGAAGCTTCATCTGAAGTCAAAGGGGAGACCTCCAGTTTTCTGGACCCTTAGCCTATGTGGTACTCTTACTTCCTTAAGAGGAGTCTCTTACGGAGAAAGGTACCCAACATGTATTCAAACCTCAAGGTCACACTTCCTGAAATGCAAGAAAGCAGCCAAACCACTCCATGCAGAGCCTCCAGCCTCCACTACGCACGCAGGCCTGGACAGAATCCCTGGCAGCCGTTTGAACTCAGGTGGCTCTCCCAGATGTGCACCCAATTTTAGCAGATCATGGCCCCTCCACACCCCACCATGCTTCTTGCCCACGAAACCTCTGAAGCACATCATCAGCTTTGGCAGGAAACTTCCATCAAGGTTGAATGATGTTCCCATGGTAGGAGGCAGGGGAGGAGGGGTAGGGAGCAGCCCCAACCCATGGAAGTTCCTCTCCAAAGCCTGCAAGCTGTCAGTTCATGTATGGACTGCCCTGCCCAGCCCCCTGACCCCAGAAACGAAATCCAGACTCACTGTGGAAGCCGCCGATGCTGCTAGCCTCTGTCGCTGCCATGACACGCTGAGTGGGCCCTTCTGGCATGGCCCTTCCTGACAGTGAATGGGGGAGAGGGGGTTGGGGAAGAGAGAAGAAAGGGATGAAGGCACAAGAAGGAAGCATGGAAGGATGAAAGATGGGAGGAGAAGGGAAGTGGGTATATCTTTAACTGAACCACACATCTCTCTTGGCCACAGCTTCCAGACACCTCTCCTGAGTAACTAGGGAGAAAGGCTGACCATGTCAACTCTTCTCAGCTGCCCTCCCCCAGGAGTCCATGGGCTGGCAGACACGACATCACACCATACCTTGTACACGGCTCCTTTGTGAGCCTCCAAGATCTAGCTGGCTTCCCTCCAAGGTTCTACTCCTCACAAGATGAGCCTCCCAGCCAACTGATACTCTGGAACTTATCTAGAACTGCTCTCCCTCCAGGCCAAGACACAGCACTTTCTCCAGAGCTTTTGAACAAATATTTGTCTTCAGAAGAAGCCCCCCTGAATTCATCACTATTCTAGTGTTTCCTCTCCCAGATGCCCTAAACTGCTGTTCCAATTTGGAAAGGAGGCAGGCAGGATGTCATCTCTGTGGAGCCTCACCCTCCTCCTTCTTGCTGTCAACAGAATCACCATGGATCTCCCCTAGTACTACTTGGGAAAAAGCCATTTCCCTCAAAAGGGCTCTTGAGAAGTCAGAGGAAGGGGTGTGTTAGACTGCCTTACGGAAGAGATTTATGGTAACTTAGCAATGGCATTTCTCAAGCACATCCCAAATCAAGAGCTGTGGACAAAATACATAGTCCTTGCTCTCAGTCAAACCAGAGGCAGAGAAGCATAGGAATGACCTGAAGAAGAAGCACATTCATGAAGCAACACACCTGTGTGTAAACCAATAGGGTGATGCCAAGGAAATTATCCTGTGAAGACAATGAAATGGGCACCACTGGATTTTGATGGCAGTGAAGAACAGACAGAGAAAAAACGGAGAGAGAGATAAGAGAAAGAACACATGTGAAGTTGGGAAGAGATGTGATGAGCTGAATTCTGCACCCTCCCCAAATTCTTATGTTTAAGTCCTAATTTCCAGTACCTCACAATATGACTAGATGTGGAGATAGGGTCTTTAATGAAGTAATTAAGGTTAAAAGGGATCATCAGTGTGGGCACTAATCCAATAGGACTGGTGTCCTTAGAAGAGATTTGAACAGAGACATGTACAGAGGAAAAGGATGTGAAGACAGGGAGAAGTCAGGAGGAGAGGCCTCCAAAGAAACCCGCCCTGCTGACACCTTAACCTTGCACTTCTGTGGAACTTTGTTATGGTAGCCCTAGCAACCTGATGAAGAGGGTCTCATGTAACAATGGAAGTGAGCAAGTGCCACTGTGTGATGGGTGCCACTGTGGGATGGGAGACAGGCTGTCCGGGTGGGACTTTGGGGGTTTCTTCTGGGAGGGGCCAGGAAGAAGACTGGCAGAATGCTCAAGGGCCTTGTAGGGCAGGGCGAGAAATGCATGTTTTTCAGAAATGAGTATTTTCTCAAGGCTTTAAAAAAGCAGGTGGAATGATGAGAAGTTTGAAGAGGATGGATTGGATGCCTCTGGGACTGAAGGTGCAGGGGCTGGTCCAAGCATTGATCTGATCAGTGTGTGAATTAGGACCATTCTTGCCAACATTCAAAGAACAAGTGATGCTGAGGTGCAGAGAAGAGCAACACAGCAGGATTTGGTGAGGATTACCTATAAATGATGAAGAGACAGGTTCAGGTTCTTTTGGGAACCTCCCCAAAAGATTTTGTTCACGCCAACAGACTGCTAAAGAGTACCTGTTTGAGAAGTAGATCAACTTGGTGAGTTTTATCTCCAACAAGCCAAGTTTTAATTGCCAATGACCTCTCCATAGTCTTACAGATTAAGCGATCAAAAAGAAGTAGAGGCTAAATTCAAACAGCTTCCACATAAAAGCAAGAAGGGATTATAACCATGTGAGTATGTAAGGTTCTAAAAGTAGGTGTCTAAAATGGCAGTCCTGGAACCTCCAATGAGAAGGAAAGAAACCAATGGAAGAGGTCAAGAATGCCTAGAAGGGGGAATAGATCATGGAGTGAGGTGTCACTAAGGCATTGTTCAAGGGTGTTAAACAGCGGGGGAGAGGAGGGGTGGGAGAAAGAATGGGGCACTTATTAATGATGTCAGTTCAAAAAAAGACTACACTTTTTAGAGGAAAGGCATTTGATTTTGGCCATAATGAGATAATTAGTGACTGCCCCACAAATGCAGTCAAGGAAGGGGTAAGATCAGAAGCCCCCAAATTAAGACAGAAGAAGAACATGACCTATTCCAGTAGTCGAGGAGGCAAATGAAAGTTAGAAGTTGAAAAAAAAATGAAGATTTTTCTTGAAGGTAGAAGAGATCCTGGATTCGGGGATAGAAAGGAGGAAAAAAGGCTTCCATTTAGAGTGAAATAAACACAGTCACAGAGAGAGGTGGGCTAGAGACAGGGCAGGTGGCAAATGGCAAGATATGAAGGAGGTGAGAAAGAATGCAGATGTGTGAATCTGTAGATGTGGAAAGGGTGAATCTGGCCTAATATTTCATAGCATCTCGGAAATACATACTTGACACCATGCCTTACACATGCATAATAACAGTTCCTTAAATTACTCTGCTACTTTGCACCTGTCTAAGCACTTTCCATCACAGAGCTGATTCTTAGAATCTGAGAATTGGGAAAAAAACAAACTTTGAGGTCATCTACTGCAACCTCGTGTCCAAGGCATGTATCTCTATTATATGTTTCAAATGCAGTTTGTATCTCTAAAGTGAAGTTACTTGGATTTTCTGGAAAAACACTGTGGGTGGAGAATCCACTACCTTATACGGTGGTCCATTGTTTTAGTAAAAGAAGGGTAACTGAGTTTCACCAGCCTAGAATTAGGTAAGGGACTGTGTTACAGAGCCCATCTTAGCAGACCAAACAGTGGAGGACAATCCCTTAGCCTGTCTGTGAATGTGATGAAATATGGTTTTGTGATGTCTGATTGTCCCAAACTGCAGTGCCCTGGAGCATCATCTAAGATGAGCCATGCACCAAGAGGTACACCTGTCTTATTTCACTTAGCAGACACTTATGGACTGCCTACCCTATACCAGGTATAGTATTAGGCATAAGGATATGTGATTGGTAAAATAAGGCATGGATACTGCCCTTTCAGAAAGTCCACACTGCTAAGAACAAATATGGGTGAATGGATGTTTTAGGAATATATTTTGACAATACATACATTAGAATCTCACTTGCTACAACATGTGTAGACATCCTAGGGCAGCATTCCTCATCTCCACTCACCATCTCCTCTGTTCCTGGCATCCCTTCCTTACTCTTCAACTTCACTCAATCCATGTTACTTTTTTGGGACTACACTTGGCTCAAATCGCCTTGCTGTTTCTTGGTTTATTACCACCCTGGAGACCTCAAACTCCCTGAATTAGGGTCTCCCTGTTTTCTGTGCTGCTTAACCCTGAGTCACCTCAACTGTCTGCCTTTTTTTTTCATCTTTACCACGAAGCCATCCTAGGGGAAAAAAAATCATGGAACTGGTTATTGTAGGGTCAAATTTCTAATTCTGAACTCTACCTAACATTATGGAGACTGAACTATACTTGTAGACCACTTAAAACTCCTATTCACAAATGACCTCGCATTCTTTAAGAAACCTTACTTAGGGAGTTTCTGTTGTGGTGCAACAGAAACAAATCCAACTAGGAACCATGAAGTTGCGGGTTCGAACCCTGGCCTTGCTCAGTGGGTTAAGGATCCGGCATTGCCGTGATCTGTGGTGTAAGTTGCAGACACGGCTCAGATCTGGTGTTGCTGTGGCTCTGGTGTAGGCCAGTGGCTACAGCTCCGATTAGACCCCTAGCCTGGGAACCTCCATATGCCGTGGGTGCAGCCCTAAAAGGACAAAAGACCAAAAACAAACAAACAAACAAGCAAAAACAAACCTTACTTAGGAATCAAAATATGCAACCCAATCGTGCCCTGCCCTAATTGTTTATGCCATCTGAGGAATACCAACTGATCTCTCTTAGCCTTGGTTAATTAGTCTGTAAGTATGAATAATAATACTGACCTGGTCGACCTTGAAATCCTTTGATGATGGTCAAAGAGAAGCACTAGACCTGTGAGATGGGAAACCAATGCTCTGGTCTTGACTCTACTACCAAATAGATGCATGAACTTGAGAAATACCTGCACTCTCTCTCTGGGGTTCATTGTCCCCATATGTCAAATTAGTGGGTTTGACTTCCAAGTTCATTTCTAGCCAGGATTTCACAAGTTTACCAGTGTATATTTCTTACCCAAATTTCTTGACATTTATCAAGGGCCCTCACAAAATACTTAAGAACAAAAGAGGTGAATGGATGTAGAAGAGTTCCAATTAGGTAGAGTCATAACCATGGAATGACTATATATTCAAAGGATGCCAACAATTGAATCAGTGTGTGCCTGAGAGAAGGACTCTAGCAGCAAACCCAAGTCTTGAATCATTCAACTTTCAAAAAAACTTAAAATGTGTTTAAAGTCCTCACCGGTGTATTGATCAAAGAAGCCGGTGACACAGAACTAGAAGGAAAAACTGTATCTAGGTCACAAAAACTTCGGCAGAGTAGAACACAGGACCAAATCTACTAACTGGGTATTTTTGGTGCACATAAGTTCTAAAACAACAACAACCACAAAATGCTAAAGTGAAGTGTGTATAAAAGGCCAGTAGAAGATAATTTAGGATATTGCAATGCTAGTCCCATTGATGTGAACTTGAACAAATAAACCTGTTAGTCCCAGTAATGCAGGCCTACCTGGCACCTGGAAAACCCCTCCCTCTGTACATAATCCTTGTTTTTCTTTTATGGCTGCACCCATGGCATATGGAAGTTCCTGAGCCACAGCCACAATCTATGTTGCACCTGTGGCACTGCCAGACTCTTTAACCCACTGTGCCAGGCTGGGGATTCTAACCTTTGCATCTGCAGCAACCCAACCTGCTGCAGTTGGATTCTTAACCCACTTTATCATAGCAGGAACTCCTTACATGATATTTAAAGACCAATGCATTCCATAAACTCACATCTATGCCTCATTACAGTCCTTCCACTGTGAGAAGCTAAGGTTATTGCATGACTGAAAGCAACCAGTAGAGTCACTGAATTGCGAGCATTAACTGGGGTGGGATAGTCCAAGAAAGGAACAATATGACACAGGCAACAGCATCCCCTATCCTATACACCTGGTAGATATCACCTGTTGACCAGTACCCTACCCCATGCTTTTTCACTGACTCTAGATGCAGCCACCAAGCTCTTCTTATCATTCCACTCCAAGCATCACCACCAGTCATGATAGATTTACCTCAGAGCCACTTGCCACCCCTAGGGCATATAACACTTGGTATCAAGGCAACTAGACTTAAAAGCAGCAAAAGGAGGCATCTTTAAGGTATAAAGGGAATTCAGTGACATAGAAAGATGAGACCAGTCTGACTATAAAGTGACTCCTTCCATGTATCTGGAAATAAAGAAAACTCAATTGGTCTCTTTAACATCAGCATAAAATGGATGAAAACATGGTGTAATCCAAGGTTGTTGGAAGAAGCCTGGGCACCTTCCAGGGCATCATGGCTCAGTTGTACACTAATTGATGTAGATAATAAAAGAATATGATCTTAGAGACATGCAAAGCGATGGCTGTGAAATTGGAGGGTGACAATGTCCATCCCCTCCTAGCTTCAGTCAGGGGAGAGAGGATGATTCAGACAGAAGAATGGGAAGCCAAGAAGCCCTTGTTATTAGATCAGTCCAGAGGTACCAGCCTTTTTAGCTGGATGACACTGACCATTTGATTCATCTGACTCCCTTGCTCTGATTTCTTCCCCCTTAAGCAACCTTCTCAATATGATCAGGCTTTCTGTACAGGCTGACTTGCTGTGAGTGAATGCTTTGATCACATAGCCTTTTAATAATCTGATCCCCTGTGTACATTAATAAATTGTCCTCCTGGTGCTAACTGCAGTCTCATGGGTGTTTTAATTATTGTGAGACATTCTCTCAGGCCTTTTCACTGATAAGCAGATGTTTGGGCCTTTGGTAGAGAATCAGATCCTGCTGGCTTTTTCTTAGATGACACCACTCCATCTTCCAGATATACCTACCCAGATTCCTCACACACTGACTGTAGGTGTCTAGCAACTGGGGCCTCTAGGGGATATTTTAATATGTTTTGGTCATTATTCCTCACCTGTTACAAACACTGACATAGGACTATAGATATATATAATTTTCTTTTTGCTTTTTAGGGCCACATCCACAGCATATGGAGATTCCCAGGCTAGGGCTCGAATCAGAGCTACAGCTGCCGGTCTACGCCACAGTCACAGCAATGCAGGATCTAAGCTGTGACTGTGACCTACACTACAGCTCACGGCAATGCCAGATCCTTAACCCACTGAGCAAGGCCAGGGATCGAACCCACAACCTCATGGTTCCTAGTAGGATTCATTTCCCCTGCGCCACGACAGGAACTCCAGGGCTATATATTTTTTAATTAAGCACTTTCATTAAGCACCTTTTATGTGAAACATCACTGTGATAAAAATGGAGTGGGTTCCTTTGCCCTCAAGGGAATTTAGGCTGTGGAGAGCTACATGACATGCATGCCCAAATGACTCAAGGGCATGACCAAATAAATAAAAAAATACAAAGATAGTCAAGTTGGGGATTGACCCACTGGTTTAGGAAAGGATCAACTTCAAGAACCAACTGGGCTATAGCTCAAGGTTCCATCCTGGCCATAGCGGCTGGAGAGGGTGACTCAATGGAGGCGGGATGGCCAAGGTTGTCATGATGATTGGCCGAGTAGAACAGAAGGCACGCTGACAACCACTGCCAATCAAGTTTGGGACGTTGCTGAACTTGACTCATTTTTCCAGGGTGTGCATGATCATTTACTAAGCTGACTACTGTTGGTGATGGTAGTAATAATGGTGGAGGTGGCAGTGACAAAAGCAGTGGCACCCAAGCCAACAGTTCCCAAAGCTCTTGAATAGCCATTATCTCGAGTTATGCACAACAATGAGCAGTGACCATCAACTTGCAGGTAATAATAGAGAGAAGGGAGAGAGGACTGGGCTTACACGGGCTTTGGCTCCACCCCCAAGGCTTGAGGGCACATATCCTGAAATACTTCCTAGAGGGTGACCAGGGTCCACAGGCACTTGGGAAGCCTGAAGATGGGCTCTCATTCTGAAGGCCTTTGTCCACCACCAAGGTGAATTCATGGTCTACAGGTATCAAAAGTTATTGGAGCTACCAAATCCGAAATGGGGAAGCACTTCCCATGACCAACTTCCTCCTGGTAGGCTTCCAGCAAACCAAATCCAATGGTCCAAATCAGTCCTGGGAGAGAGAGAGGGGCTTTTTTTTTTTTTTGGTCTTTTTAGTGCCACTCCATGGCATATGGAGGTTTCCAGGCTCAGAGCTGCAGCTGCCCACCTACACCATAGCCACAGCAACACTGGATCTGAGCCACATCTGTGACCTATGTGATGCCAGATCTTTAACCCAATGAGTGAAGCCAGGGATTGAACCTGCATCCTCACAGATACTATGTCAGTTCTTAACTTGCTGAGCCACAACAAGAAATCTGGCTTTGCTTTTTCATTTCCTAGAGTTCCCTTCAGCGGTCTCTCCTCCCCTTCAGTGTTGGTATCCAGCACCAAAGACCATACTAGGAAATGCCTTGGCTTTCAACTGTAAATTATTTACAATTTCTTACACAGATAGTCTTACGATAGTTCAACTTTGCCATGGTGCAAAAGTAATACATATTCAGTAGAAAGCTTACTTGGAATTTTGAACTTTGAGCATTTCCTGGGCTGGCCATATGCAGCAGGACACTCTCCCACAATGCTAAGCAGTGGCTGCAAGCCTCAGCTCTGGTCAAGCCATGATACACTCACAATCATTCTGTACCCAGATGGCCCTTCTGTTTTCCACTTTCAGTACAATAATCAATAAATTACATGAGACATTCAACACTTTATTATCAAATATGCAGTGTGTTAGACAATTTTGTCCAACCGCAGGCTAATGTAAGTGTTCTGAGCACCTTTAATTTAAGGCAGGCAAGGCTTAGCCAGAATGTTCAATAGCTTAGGTGTATTAAATGCATTTTTGACTCAGGATATTTCAATTTACAATGGGTTTATTGGGATGTAACCCCATCGTAAGTCGAGAAATATCTGTATATAATTTCTACCTTATTCACTTACATAGAATAATAACTGCCATGTATTGAGTGCCTAATAGGTACCAGGCAATTTGCATACATTATCTTATTTAATCTGCGCAAAAGAAGAAATTGTTCTCATTTTTTTTTTCAGATGAGGAGCTAAGGCTTAAAGAATTTAAGAAAATTTCCTAAGGTCACATAACTCAGAAGCAGAAGCTCAGAATTCAAAGGCCCATCCACCTTCCTGACTCCAGAAGCAGTGGGAATGTTGCCCACTTTCTCTCCTGTTCTCCCCACCCCCATCCCCATCCCCACCTCCGCCTCGTCCTGTGGGATTAGCTAAACCTGAAAAATAAACAACCAGGAGTAAAAGCTGTGTTTAAAATTCTGAATTTCAAATGCCATATTGACCCAGTCCTCTGCCTCCTCCTCCTCCTCCTGTTGAGACTCAGATCACAAAGTCTTGGGCATTGAGGATTAGGAGAGAAATAGGATTCCTAAGCAGGAGGAATCTCTCTACATGCAAATATCTTAATTAGCTGGTAAAAGAAGATATTTTGTATGGAAATTTATGTAACTTTGTATGTTACATATTCAGTAAAATGCCCTTTACATTTCCTCCTTTTTTTTTTTTTTTTTTTGGTGGGAGGTATGGTGCAACAGGGCCTGTGGCTGCAGAAGTTCCCAGGCCAGGGATGATCAAACCCAAGCCACTGCTGCAACCTGAGCCACGGCAGTAACAAAGCTCAGTCTTGAACCCACAGAGCCACATGAGAACTCGCCAAAGGCCTTTATGTTTGAGGAACAAAAATCTGTTCTAACCCTCTCCACTGTCAGGTCATGAAACGCTGCATTTCCACAGGAGCAGAAGGGGATAGAGCGCATCAACACCCAATTCAATGCCTCTTGTCGCTGCCTTCTCAACTCTCTTGAGGTTGTGTTCCAGTACATACATGCCTCAAGTTCTTGAAACTTTCTGATGAGGATTCTCACTATTTTTTTTTCCCCCAATATCAGCCAAGACCAGGCTGACTAGGGCAGCATCTATCCAATGCCTGCACCACTGTCACTGACAAAAGAAAACAATTAGATTTCAATTTTACATAAGGGAGAGGAAACCAAATGCAGGAGACCCGTGGAAACTGCTCTCAGAAAGAGGATGTTATTTCTTGGCATGTCAGGGAGGAAGATGTTTCTATCCCACTGATTCCTTCCAATAAATAAAATACAAATACAATACCACCTATGAAAAGCACCAGGCCATTTTGGTCTCACTGAGCTTCTTCCTAGCATTGTCTTTAGTGTTATAATATAAACCATATTTATCTCCTCTAAGGATATAGGACAAATAGACTTATGTTGCAGCAGGTAGAATTCTGGCTAGACATAACTGAGAACTTCCCACTTCAAAAGGGTGTTACACATTAGAAAGAAAAAGATAAATCTCCTGCTGATGATAGCTTCCCTTTGCTATAGCTGGAAGGAATAAGGGAGAGCTTGCGGAATCCCGGGAGATATGCCTGAATAGAGCAAGCAAACCATTTGTCTGGAATGATTTTGAAGCTATTCTGCCTGGGGCCACGGGGGTGAAATAGATGACATTTAAGCTTCCTTCCAGCCTCATGTTTCTTTAAAATTGAATGATTTGGCATTTGTTCATCTGTTTCTAACACTCCAGGGATGCAGAATGGACTAGGTGGCCTAAAAGATGCATTTGTAAAAAATCCATCCCAACCCTCAATTTCACTGTTATTCTTTTTTCAAGGTTATGATCCAAAGCAGCAAGAGGCTTTGAGTTCCCAAGCCCTTGTCTTCAGTTCACCCTTCTCAGCCCCACTGATTCCCACAGCTTCTCTTCCCTACCCCTGTGCTACCACCATGGCAAACAGCCTTATTGCCACTTCCCTGGACCATTGCCATGGCCAGCTTCGGTGGCTTCAGTTCCCAGCAATCTCTCCTATGTGCCACTGTCTGATGATGACTGGTCCTCACACATCCTCATTTACATGAAAACAGATGACAAACTTCCTGTGACTGTCCTTCAGCTGCTCACATAGTAACAGCTGGCCTTTCAAGAGCTGCCATAGTGGTTCCATCCTTCCTTTAGGATCCTTTCCTTCCATGCATCTTTCTTATTGGAAGGGGCTGTCATGTGGCCACACCCTTTCCCCCTGATGATGGACACCTACCTACCTACAGGAGCAGAAATGAGTAGCAAGAATTCTGGCCCTAACAGGGAAAACTCTGCAATACTCCCAGGCTGCCATGACTGGGCTACAAAGTCTAGACTGGGGATTCAGTATGAAGAAGCTCAATGTTGCTGCACCATGAGGCCACCACACGCTACTGTCCTATCAGTATTCAAGTGCACATTATAATCTTCAGCTGCTTGATGTCTCCATTCTGATGGGCTCAGAACTCAGATCTGCTTGAGAAGAAGAGTGCCAATTACTGAGTAGGTCTCTCCAAAACCCCAACAAAGAAAGAGCAAGGGTCATTGGTAGCAGCTCATGATCCTGAAAGTCACGATGGCTTTCAGGATCACAGGCTTAAATGGCCATCACTAGCTTTCAAAGGTAAAAGTTACAAGTTATTTAATTGATCCACTAGGTCTTCTCAACACACTGTCAGCCACTTGGCTTCTACCTGAGGGTCCCCCCTACTTGTGACCAAGGACTAACTGGGTAGCCAGAAAGACTGAGGAGCCTCAGACTCTTAGATCAGATGACTTAGTAATCAGTCAACATTTTTGCTAGTCATAAAAATGGGAGGAGACTTAAAGGCCATCTGATCAAATCTCAGCCCTGGTCAAACCTTAGGTCCTGATTGACTAGTCAGGGGGCTTCCCTTTCCAACCTTGGTCTCTAGATCTCTGTCTTAGTATCTAAGGACTGACATGCTAGGGGACTCATTCCAGTTAGTCCATGGGACCTAGCCATCTTTTGGATTCTCTTGAAAGCTCTGAGCCCCGAAAACCAAGACCACAATAAAGAGCTCACATGCATCATTATTCATAGAACATTAGGAAGTCTTAGAGTTCCTGAAGCCCATTGTAGGGATCATCTTCTTCTGGCTGAGAATCTGGGCTTTTAGGACCTAAACTTTATCTAAACAGCCTGGGGTGGATTTCAGCTGGCATCTGGGGTATGTTCTGGATTTCCCCTTTACCACCATGGATTTCGAATAGAAGCTGCTGGTCATTTGTATTTCTCCTGGATGTGTTTTTTATTACGTAGACTCCTTTGGATTCAGAACATTCCCCTTTTCCTCACCCAATTCATGGGATGTGTTTTCTTGAGGGTATGCTCTTTTGTTTCCCTGGTGGATGAACCAAAGCATCAAGATGTCAGGTGAGACCAAGCAACCTCTTTGCTTACAAATGTCATATAACACCCAGCATTTACAAGGAGAAGGTCAAAGGGGACATCACAGGACAACCATCTCTACATTCAGGATGGGAGGAGCTGTTTAAAACAAGGATATCTTGTCCTAACTTTTCCGATAAGTCATTAGACATGAAATGATACACGGTTGGCATGGAATGTTGGAAGAGAAGTTTTCCTCCACCCATACAGTGGAAGAGGTTGCCAGCTGTTCATGACAACCTGTGTCCTTCTCTTCTACCTGGGGACATAGCTCTACCCTATTTCTCAACCTCTCTTACAAAGAGTGAGACTGTGCCTGTGATTGGGGTCTTGCCATGAAGGGAAGTTACAGGTCAGGCCCATTAACTATCTGCATCCCTTCATGCCTATTTCCCCTTACAGCCAGCTAGAATAGGGATAGCCACCTAAGGTGACCAAGGACACCATATAAGGAAGAGGGTAGAGTGTATCAGCCTGAATGACTGCAGAGAAGAAGGCTAATCCTTCAAGAGGTTCACCTGCTCCTACTGTTATGTAACCTAGAAATAGGTTTCTCTTGGTGTTAGAAACTTTATATATATTTGCATCTACTTCCTATAGAAGTTGGTCTACCTTCATTAATACCCTCTGGTAATCTTGTTCAGATGCTCATTTTGGAATTGGGATAGACATTTGTATTTTAGCTCCAAAAGCAGTAATAACAGTTGACATTTATATTTATTAACTCTTAATCCTTCATGGCAAATACATATGAAGGGGGTCATTAGACCCATTCTAAAGTTAGAGGCAGAGAAAGTTTAAATAACTTGCCTAAGTTTGTATAGCCAAGAATTGTAGCAGCTGAGATTTAAATCCAGAAAGTGTAGTTCCAAGAGCCTGCACTTGTCATCCCTGCCATGGGGACCCAAGGACATCTACAAAATCAAGTTCTCTGCTGGTTGGATCAGCTCATTCTGAATTGTGCCACTCCTAGGGGTTACTGGTATCATCCTTTCTGGGGTTCCTAGGAACTCTGACCCATAATCTCCAGCTTAGAACCAAAGGCGTTGCTTTTAGCTGCCAGACCCGCCTTGTCTTCCACATTAGATTTTGCAATATTTTCCTTCTTACCTCCTGGACCCTTGGCTCCATTCCCTACCAAGACTCCACTCTGACTTTAAGCAAGTCATCCCTGACCCAGACCTCCACTCACCTGCCTCCTCTAGACATTGTCCCCAGATACCGCTTCTACAACAACTCCCCACATCATCTCCAAAGGCTCACCTCACCTAAGTGGGCATCAGTTTGCCTGTTCAGGTTCCTCTTAGTCTGGTCTAATTCACTTCCTGCTTAACTTGGAATTCCCATTCTGACTTCCTTCATTCATCCACACATTCATTCATATTTTTATTGGGTGTCTTCTCAGTCCTAGGTCCCATGCCGGACACAGAGCATGGTAGGGTGAACAGGGAAGCACACTCCTAGCCCACTGGACCCGTTGGGGCAGAACATTAATCCCTTCCATCACTCTTTCCCATTCTTCCTCAATCTCAGCAGACCACCTCCCCTCCAAATCACAGCATCGGAAAACATGTCTGTCCTGGAATCTCAACCTCCTCTTCCTCAGGACTTTCTTTAATTCCAGATCTGACCTCTAAGCTCGTAGTGTTGTCTGATTTTCTAAGAAAGATATAATGGTTCCCAAAACGTTTGCTTGTCACAGCCAGTCAAGAGGCAATCGTAGAAATATATGATTCAGTGACTCACTCATGGAAAATGGACCTGTTGTGGGGCAAAGGCTTAAGAAGAGAGAACAAACTGCTCTGCACTCCCTCTGGTGCAGAGATGTTTGTTTTCTCTATCTAATGTATAACAGGAAATTAGGCAGTTCACCTTTGTACATCATTTTCCTATCACTTGTGCATGAACCAGATGGCACCTCTTTGTCTTAAGAAATTGAAAAAGAAAGGCTATAAGGAGGAGTTTATCTCCACCTCTCCTCAGCTCCCACCCTGGTATATACATTCTGGAATCTACACTGGGCAGGGGAGCCCCACCCCAACACACACACACACACACACACAGAGGCCTGGATTCTCTGCATTTTGATGCATTAAGCACAAGAAAAACTCATGGGCCCAACAGATTTCAGTAACACAGTAGTGAAGAGGTGCTAACCAGGCCGGAGTATCAGCTTGCAGAGAGAATGCTTCAATGTTCTTACCATCTCATAAATCCTGGCCTCCCCCCTAGGTCTCAGACACTGTACCAAACCAAACCAAAACAAAAATCTTTCATCAATCAACTGAACGTGGACTTAACTCTAAGATTCATCAGCAGGACCATCTAAACACTGACCAGAAGACTGGGCGAGTACTCATAACTGAGTATTTCTATCTAAGATGGAAACTTGGGAAAGACACTTTCCAGAGGTGGCCAATGCAAAGTCTCTGCTCTACTTGGGCAGCTGCATGATCCCAGCTTATTTTCAATGGCCGGGAGGTCCTTCTCTCTGACCCAAGAATTACATCAGGAAATGAGATTATCCCTAAGGTGCTCCTGCCTTGGGTATTAAGGGGACTAAGGAAAACAATAAACACGAGTTCATCCAGTAAGTAGTATATCCCAGGCTCTTTACACAAAGTAACTTGTTTAACATCAAAATAACCTGGTTGAGAGACTATGTTGGTCCTCATGTGAAAAATGGGAAAATTCAGTAGAGGTTTCACAAAAGTGCATTGAGGTCCCATGGCTGCTAATGGTGATGTTCAAATGTGAGCACAGGTAAGAATGGGCCCAATGCACAATTCCCTTGTCACTTTGGTGTCTTCCAATATGGATAATAAGACTTCAGGTTGATTATTGATATGACCTTAGGCCAAATCTACTTCTCCCTTTTGTTTTACAGAAAGGGAGGGAGGGGGAGTTGCGTCCACTTGAGGATGTTGTGAGCACGTGAGCCGAATGTAAAGAAATGACAGAAACTCTTTGAAGAAGGACATTTTCTAGAATACATAATATCTACCCGGCATCTGTGGAATATGCACTTCTCCAATGGTGCACTCTGTTTCCACTGCAATTGCTATCCTTTTTAAACTTCATACTTCCATGGGACCAAAGACATACATTTTCAAGCCAGCTGGCCTCAGCTTACACCTGGGTTAGAACTTGTGAAGAGGGAACTGCGGATACCTGGAGTGGGAACATTTTCCCACCTCATTTTCCTCTTCTTGAATTCCAATCTGCCCTGAGCCCACAGAAATGAGATGGATTTACTTCTTGCAGCTCTCCCGAGAGCAAAGAGCAGCGGTTCACAACTGTTCGAGCAAGGGCAAAGCAGGATCATTGGGAGATGTATTCTTTTTTTCTCTCTCTTTTTAAAATCAGAATGAAGAAATATTAAGTGTACTCCTTGAAGCGAGTTTGAAAGCTGAGTTTGCACACATTCTGGTCAGATACAGTTTCCCAAGACCCTGATGAAGCCAGTGGAGACCAGATTGGTATAATCTGCCTCACACAGAAAAACAATGATCCATCCCTTGCTTTTATCAACACCAACATAAATCTGAGCTCAGCCAGACAGGCCAGCAAACCCCATTACACAGAGTGCAGAGGCAATTAAATGGTGCCAGTTCCAGCTAGACTCAAGAAATCTATGACCCATGGGCTCTTAGTAACCACACCAATGCCTCTCGCGGATGTGACTGAAAAAAAAATTTTGGCCTAGATGCTAAAGAAAGACTCCAGTTTGACATTTTCTGGAAAGTCCTCCCTGGCCATCATTGTGCTCCTTTTTTCCACATCTAGGCATGTTGGGCAGGGCAAGCGGTGAGAGAAACTGCCCAGTTTTCTGCAGACATTCTACCTTCCCTGCTGTTCAGTCTACTTTGCTTTATATTTTCATGATGGTATATCATCAGACATCCTCTGGTTGTACCATGAGCATGTCAATTTGTAGCCACAAAGGGCATTTCTCAAATATCACATTTTTCCCCAGGCTGTGGCTAAAATAAATTATTTGGAGTGATGTGATCAGTTATACTGTCTGGATAATGTTGTTTAGGCAAAGCCATCAAGAGTAGCCAGACAGGAGTTCCCGTCGTGGCTCAGTGGTTAACGAATCCAACTAGGAACCATGAGGTTGCAGGTTTGATCCCTGGCCTTGCTCGTGGGTTAAGGATTGGGCGTTGCCATGAGCTGTGGTGTGGGTCGCAGACATGGCTTGGATCCCGTGTTGCTGTGCCTCTGGTGTAGGCTGGTGGCTACAGCTCCGATTCAACCCCTAGCCTGGGAACATCCATATGCCATGGGAGTGGCCCAAGAAATGACAAAAAAAGACAGAAAAAAAGAGTAGCCAGATAGAATTGATTTGCAGATGCCAACTCCAAACTGCCAGCCTCCTGACCCACCATGCTCAGACCCAAACAACAATCATATCTAAGCCCTTTGATTCACAATATGATCATTCATTATGTACAAAGATGAGGGAAATGGCTGTCATGCCTCTTGGCCTCCAAAACATTGTTGCCCATTCTCCTTATACATCCATCCAAATTCCTCACTCATTCAAAGTCCCTGAACTAAATCTTCCCTATTTTTGAGGCATCTGCCTCCCAAGCAATTTGCATAAGTTATCCTATCTGTATCTCAGGCTGTACCCCCATTTCCCCTGTTGGGCATAAATAACACTCATGCTCACCAGTCATTTCCCTTGCAATAATAACACTGTCAGAACCACTCCATGATCCATGAGAAGAAGATTCCAAAATACTAAGGGGGGAAAAAACTGGGAGAGCCAAGTAAGACACCTATTTATGGAGACAACTGTAAGAAGGTGAAATTAAATGTGATATCTCCTCTTACAATCAAAGAACCAACTTGTACCTCTCTCCAAAGTTGGCACCAATAACTTGCTGCTTCCTTCATCTTTCCTACACTATTTGGATAATTCTTCTCAGCAACATCGCAACCATTTTTTGCTACTTTAGCTTGGATTCTGACCCTTATCAAGACCTACCTTTGAAAACAAGCCTCTATGGTCACCAGATAATTTTAAAGAATAAAATGTGTTGTGGGTGAGGCTGGATGGAGAACTGAGTTGAAAGATGTTAAAATGTATCTCTGAGCTGAGCTTGTGCAGGTGTGCATTGGGGAGATATAGATATATCTATATAGATAGATATCTGTATCCGTTTGCATGAAGAATGAGCATTCATGGAAATAAGAACACAATGCCTATGTGCAGTGTAAGGATACAGTCGAGTATCCCTATTCAGCTGGAAGGCAGGTATGAGCTGTCAAGAGGATAATTAACAGGTATGTCAAAATGCAGGAATAGCCAAAGGATATGCACCAAGGGTATATCTGGGTAGGGACGTGTCAGTGTGTGCTCCAGAGTGACAGGGTTAATGGACAAAGACAAAGACATGTGAGGACAGAGCTAGCTGTGCCACTGATGGCTGCATCTGGGAAGGCCACCTTACCCTGTAGTAATCCGTGCTGTAGACATCTCTGGACATGCCGAAATCGCCAATCTTCACCAGCAGGTTGGCTCCAACCAGGCAGTTCCTGGTGGCCAGGTCCCGGTGCACGAAATGCTGGGAGGCCAGGTACACCATGCCAGAGGCAATCTGACTGGCAATGTGCAGCATCTGGGAGAGCCCCAGCTCGCCTTTCGCCTGGCGTGGCTGGCCATCCACGAGGATCATGGCATCTGGCCCATGGGCCCTGTAGGGGTGGGGGAGAAGGGAGGGGCAGAGAGAATTCAGGAGATCAAGGGGAAGCCCCTTCTCAATTCCCTGTTCTCTGGAACGCACGAGGAAATGAACAAAATCTCTTTCTCAGCCTACTTAGGGCCATATTTCTATCTACCTCAAATTACACTATGTGAGTATGGATATGGTGAAACTCTACAACAAGATTCCCAACTAAGATGACAGCAGACATGCTTTAATAAATCAGAGAATAAACCTACTCTTTTGGATATTTTATTGTCATCCAGAGGCTTCCCAAGTTCTAGGTGCCTACTGTAGAACAATTAATAAAGCAACAATTAACTCCTACATAGCTCTTACTACATTCCACACACTGCTCTGAGTATCTTAAATATATTAATTCATTTAATCTTCCCACCTTTATTTTGAGATAAGGAAACTGAAGCATAAAGTGATCAGATCACTGAAGTCCCAGAGGTCCCAGAGTGGCCACATGGATTACATGTAGCTCTGGAGGAGACCTTGAAATTTTAAGGAGAATCAGAGGCATTCTTAAACATGGGTTCTTGGGCCCTGCTCTGCGCGCCCCCCCCCCATTCTGATTGGCTCGGCAGAGCTCATTCATATGCATAGCCAACAAGTTCCCAGTACTGATGCTTCCAGCACTGCTGCAATCCAGGCTCTGGGTACCAGCAACACTCTTCAGTCTATATCCTAACCTCTCCACCATGCTACCTGGGATTGGACAACTTCTGTTAATGGCAGGATGAGATGAAGAAACCCTGGACCCTGAGGCAGAGGTCTGGGGAGCCACAGCACTCCCCGTGTCCCAAATCAAGGCCCAGATTTGTTATCCTAACACCCTGCCCTGTCATATCAGTCACTTTTAGTGTTCAGTCTTTTCTGCAGAAAGCCCAGTGAGCCATAACTATACCCAGGGCCCTTATTTATGAAGTTGTGAGCCAAGGAGCCCTAGTGTACAGCAAGGCCTCGGCCTGTTTTACTGTTTTTCCAATTTCCACTGAAAGGTACTGTTAAACACAAACGTGTTCATTTTATTATCTTCTGTGGCTCTGCCTACCTCATGCCTCCAAAGGAGAGCTACTGCATCAGCTCATAAGGAAGAAGGGTCAGCAGATAAGCCCACTCCTGTCTACTAGGAGGAAACACTGCAGCCTGTCCCCAAAACCCACCACCTGGGAAATGCGAGAGCATTTTTCTTTTTCTTCCTCTTCCCTTAGAGCGGGCATGTCGGTGGTACAGAGAGATACCGAAGACCTCTCTTTAGCCTTGCTGGTGGGATCTAGAGCTTAAGGCACCACTGAGCCTATGGGAAGGGCTTTATGGAAAATGGACCATATGCCTCTGGCCTCAGGGAATGGAAGCAGAGGGAGAGGGAGGTCATGAAAGGATGCTCTCTGTATTTGAAACTACCATGGTTTGGTCCCCCCAAAATAATCATTGTAATAATTTTAATAGCAGCAGCCACTGACTGAACACCCAGCTCCGTGGGAAACTTGTCCAGGAGCCATGCAAATATAGTCACTGAGTACCCATAACAACAAACATGTGAGGCAGTTATTAACAGTCTTGTGTTCCAGGAGGGAGAATTAAGGGTCATTAACTTCTTCAGGTTGTATCACTAAGCTGGGATAAATTCAGGCTATGAACTCAAGGCTGTCTTATGTTAAGGACTCAATTCTCTAGGAAAGGAGCAAATTTCATTGTGAAACCAAGTTCAGGAGGTTGAGAACAGCCTATAGATATTTTCAATTCCTCTGGGGCCACTTTTGGAAACCTGTTACCAAAACTTTCCATCCCCTCCTCAAAACCCCAGCACTCCATTGAATGTCCCACTTTAAGGAGATGCTTATCAAGTTTTGGTGAGTGTGCTAGATTTTACCATAATCCACGTTTGAGCTCTGGAAATCTCATTCCCAGCTAGGGAATTCAAATGTTGACTGTGGCCAACAACACATCCTAAAAGCATCCAGGGCCTGAGTGGCCAGTGCGTTTGCCGGGACTATGATTCCACAGAACTTCACACATGACTGCTCCTGCCACATCTGGGCCTGACTTGGAGGCAGCCAATGTGGAAGCAGAGAAGTGCCAGCTGTTCCCTACCAGTGAGATTGCTACCTTCTCTGGAGAAGGTGAATTTTACTTTCTCTGAACCTCTGCTATAACTGCTTCTAGAACTTCTAGAACTTCCAGTCTCTTACCAGCTCCATCAGGAGCCTCAAAATCCAGATGATCTTGCTCCAGACTTAGAGAAACACTTCTTGGGAAAAAACTGGAGTTCCTGTTGTGGTTCAGTGGTAATGAACCCAACTAGTATGCATGAGGATACAGGTTTGATCCCTGGCTTTGCTCAGTGGGTTAAGGATCCAGCGTGGCTGTGGCTGTGGTGTAGGATGGCAGTTGATGGTGTGATTTGATCCCTAGCCTGGGAACTTCCATATGGAAGGGTGTGGCCCTTAAAAAAAAATAAAAAAAGAAAAGAAAAAAAAATCCAATGCACCTAGAAGAGTGCTAGCCAACAGAACTTTCTGTGAATGGAAATGCTGTATATTGCATTGCCCAGTATGGTAGCCACTAGCCACATATAGCTATTGAGTACTCAAAGTGTGATTAGTGAGACAGAGGAATTTTTAAATTTTATTTTGGTTTAGTTATTATAAATTTAGATAGCCACATATGGCTACTGTACTGGATAGCAGAGTCATAAATATATAAATAAATAAATGTATAAATGTATAAATAAAGGGGCCAAATCTGCCGTTTTATTCAACCATCTCTGTGTCCCGATGAGTTTGTAACCTTGTACCTTTTTATGCGTCACCAAAAAGTCTCTGTCAAGAAGGTTTTGGGGGGAGTTCCCGTCGTGGCGCAGTGGTTAACGAATCCGACTAGGAACCATGAGGTTGCCGTTTCGATCCCTGGCCTTGCTCAGTGGGTTAAGGATCCGGCGTTGCCATGAGCTGTAGTGCAGGTTGCAGACGCAGCTCGGGTCCCGCGTTGCTGTGGCTCTGGTGTAGGCCGGTGGCTACAGCTCCGATTAGACCCCGAGCCTGGGAACATCCATATGCCGTGAGAGCGGCCCAAGAAATGCCAAAAAAAAAAGACTGAAAAAAAGAAAAGGAGGTTTTGGGGAGGCATGGAAGGTATTAGCTTCACATTGCAAGTGACAGCATAAGGCACAAAGTCAAAAAGCCATTCACAGCATTGGGGGAAGGGTTGACCCTGTAACCCTGGGTTGGAATTGACAGGCTGGCGGGCCCCCAGGTTCCCTCTTGGGACCCCCTCTAGGTGCTACCCTTCTTCTCAGTCTACCTGAGAATCACTCCCCCCATCCCCCAAATCAGGGCAAAGGCCTGAATCCTGCCACTCAGGAGGTCATGTAGAGAAGGAAGGGTTGTTTCTCTTTTCTAATCCCAAGACTTAAGTGTTCCGAGGAGTGATACGACTTCTGGCTCCACATAGGACCCAGGGGGTTGGTGGGGGACTCGGGCTGGGGATGGCAGGCCTACTTACCTGAGGAACTTGTTCAGATCCCCGTGTTTCATGTACTCGAAAACCATGATGAGTGGGTCCCCGTCGCCGCACACCCCATAGAACTTGACAATGTGCTCATGCTGCAGGTTGGTGAGCAGCTCAGCCTCCCTCTGGAAATCCTTCCGGGCGGCCAGGGTGGGATCCTTCAGGGCCTGGAAACAACATGGGCACTGTTTTTTCAGCAACTAGAGGCAGAGTCTTGTCTGGCTCCTCTTGGGAAGAAACCCAGTGCCCATTATAAGGACAATGCTGATTCCCAAGAAGTAAGATCTTAATCCAGGTTTAAAGACCATGAGACTAAGTCACAGCAGTCACACCTTCTACTTCCTTCAGCATTTTGACCCTTATAGAAACAGAAACTAAGTTTGATGCCCACATCCCATCCGCCAGTCCGTGATTTCAAACTTTGTTCACCTCAGAGCCCTAGCCTGCCTCAGACATCAGTACAAAAGGCAGAGTAGGGAGAAGGGAGGTGGGAGGCCTGACAAAGGCCCTTGCCCCTAAGATTGCCTTAAAGAAATGGTCTCACAACTGATATAACCAGTGGGGAAACCTCTGCCCTAATTGCTTTAACTTGGTAAATTAGCTTATGTCCGCAGCCCAGCCCAAATCAGGCCGATGACATAATTGTTTCCTTGCTCTTTGCATCCTTGATTTTAGATTGTGGGGAAACACACACACACACACACACACACTCAGAATATCTATTTGCAGAGAAACATGAATACTGTGGTTTCTGAAGGGCACCTCTGAACTCATCGAAGTGGCTGAAGGACACACTGGGGTGTAAATGGGACCACAGCTATGGGAACAGCAGATAATGGAAAAGCCTGAGGATCCAGCCAGGACCAGGACCTGGTACAGTGTCACAAAGTCCTAGGGTGAGGCTGGGACAGTGGGCATCTGGTGGCCACAGAGATGTCACAACTCAGCTCTTATGGGAGTGGGAAACCCTGGTGTGAGGGAGAAGCACCAGACCAGGCTGCTTGCCCTTTGGCCCAGGGAGGTCAATGGAAGAACAATGGCCAGAAGGAGGGTCAATGAATGTGGGCTTTCTAGACCAGAAGGGGTTGGCAGGGCCAACGGACTGTGACCAGAGCACTGCATGGAGATGCAGCCATGTCAGCCACTGGGAGGGATGAACTGGGAAGGGAGGGTTATTTCTGCAGAAGGAGCAGCCCAGGCAGGTGCTCACATGTGTCTTCGGCCTGCCCCCACCCAACCTCATGATGTCAGAAGGCAAATGGAGCCAAACATCCGCATGCTTCAAATGACCCAGTTTAGTCAACACCTTAGACAGGACATGAGGCACTGAGGGGACGAGTACTTTATGTGCCATTCTCAGGGTAGTGAACATCTGGACAGGAAACTGGTTTGCATCACCTCTGCCAGAACCTGGCTCTTTCTGGTTATTTAAGCAGACTAAGTTTCTCTATAGTCCTGCTTCAATTGAAAATCCTCCTTAGCAGTTTCCTGGTGGCTCAGATGCTTAAGGATGTGGTGTCATCGGTGCTGTGGCTGGGGTTACTGCTGTGGTGCATTTGATCCTTGCCCTGGGAACTTCCACATGCTGCTGCCAGAAGAGCAAAAAAAGAAAAAAAAAAAAAAGAAAGAAAGAAAAAGTAAAAAAAAAGCCTCCCTAGCCAGAGGTCTTCCCAGTGCTACCACACCCCTTGTGAGCTGAAATCCGCAAGGCTGCCTTGGCTTGCAGCACGGCAGGAACATGAATGTGGGAAACATATATCTAGAGGGCCCATTACCCCTCCATCAGTCATTAGCATACATTAGAGGTGATGAACTCATAGCTTTAAAAGGGCCCAGGATATCATCTGCTTCCACCTTCTCATTTCTGGAGCTGGAAAAACTGAGACCCAGCCCTGTTTGGGGATCATCATGCTTTCACACATTTTAAATGATAGAAGCTTGAGTTCAACTGGACCCTGGCAACCTCTTGGTGCCAGGCTTCTTTGGTGCCTCAAAGTTCAATGGCAATGGCTCTCAGGCCATGGTCTCTCAGGCAGTGATCAAGCCCCACTCCAACTTCAACAAGCACCACTTTTTATTCTTTTCAAAATTTGGAGGTTCCCTCCCCTCCAAAAAAGTGTAAATGACCCTACTGTTGACTAAAATGTTGGAGGTTATCTAATATAGTTTTCCCATTTTATAGATGGGAAAACTGAGGTCCAGAATAAGGAAATGATTTGCCAAAGATCATGAGAGAAGTAATAGCTTGAGCCTGGAGCCCAGTATTCTTTGCTGTCTAGCACATCTGCTTGAATTATGTGATCAGATGAGTTAGTCACTAGACAGGTCCCCAAAGGAATGGTGGGCAGAGAAGTTAAAAGACCTGAAAGGGCAGAGGAGGGGGTCAGGAAAGGGAAGCATGTGGGCTGTCAGGAGAGTGGCTGGGTCCCTCAAGGATGCCAGGCTTACAGGACAGACCAAGGCTGGAAGAAAAGTGGGAGGTCCACTGTTCCACAGCTGATTTTCACCAGCTCTGATCTCCTGTGCTTTGCCCTTCACCTCTGGCTACCTCCTTGGAAAGGCTACCTGGTAATAAAGGCATAGGCTGCCGTGGATCCACCTCCAGTCAGAACACAGCCTTCTTGCTCTGGGTAGAAGAAGGCAGAGAGTCATGGAGAGAGGGAGCCTCTCGGTGACCCAGCTCCCCAGCTGCATGGGCTGGGGCGTGGGTATAGGATGACTGCCAGTGATTTATTTATTTTCATGAAGAATAAGAAAGGGAAAAAAGGAGCCCAGCATGGGTGGGATGAGAGAATACAAAGATTTATGTGAATGCTAGATTTATGAGAGAGAAAAGTAGATCAAATTTGGGGCCAGCCAAATGGCCTCGCTCCATCTCTGTAAATCATTCTTTCACACAGTTCAGGCGCCAGTGGCAGCCATGGGATATTTCCCTTCTCAGCCCTGGAGCAGAGCAGTGCCAGTCGGCATCCCTGGGACTGGCACTCTGCACTGCAGGCAGATATGGGTTCCTCATCTGGGAGATGGGGCACAAAGCCACTTTTGTCCCCTTTAGTCTTCCAACATCCCTTCTCCTTCCAGTTCTCTCTTCACCTTCATGATGGGCTTTCCAGCTGCTGGGTTAAACCTGAGGTTCCTATGTAATTGGCAGAGGGGGTCTCTTGCGGCATCTGGCATCTGGAGCTGCAAGTGGACCAGGCCCCCAGGGATTGATGCAGTTGAGACAGAGGTGACAGGAGAAGAATCTTGAGGAAAATCAGCCTAAAGACTCTCATGCACCTCTCAGCAGAGTCCATACTCAACATCTTCTTCGGAGCTGGAAACTTAAAAGCGGGTCACCAGCCAGTGGCATGGGACAGAACTGGTGCTCTCACGGTTGCCAACTGTTGGTGCAGGGAGATGGGGTACCAGGGGCTCTATGAAGCCAAGGGCTTCCTGTCTGGGCCCCTCAAGAGGTAATCACAGAGCAGAGGGAAGATCTGGGATTTGCCCTCCCATCGCCTTCTTTACCCCGAAGTCTGAAGCATGGCCCTTCCTGGTCTCCCCTGTATATACATCAGGTCACACATCCACGCCAGCCCTGGGCTTCAGGGAGGCTGTTTAGTCTGATGGGAGGGAAGCAGTCCAGATGGGAAGAACACTCAAATTTCTCAACTGCTCCCAGCAACTCTAGCCATTACATCTTTATCAGATCCAGCCCAGGGGTTCTGCTGCTTCCCATTTCCTTTTCTTTTATTTGGAGGAGAGATATTTCAATGGATGTCCATTTCAGATTTTATTAATATACTGAAATGCACTTTATTATATGTGCAGAGATAATACACATTCCCAAACATTCAAACTTCTGCGTGTTCTCTCTCTCTCACACACACACACCAATCAATCCTTTTTAAGTATGAAAATTGTCTTTCTCTCTGTCAAAATCCATTGTCACTTCTGCCTTTTGAGACTCTCAAACAATTTTCTGAGGGAAGAAGAGTAGTTACCACACACACACACACAGATGCCCTTCTCAGATCTGTCTTCCTAGCTTAAAAGTGGCCACTGGCTTCCCTTTGATTTTAGGATAAAAGCCTAACTCCTTAACATAGTCATGAGCTCTAAATGCCTGATCCCCTCATAACTCTCTACCTCCTCTCCTCTTACACCGCACTCCCTTCATCAGTTACACCACAGTCTTACTGGTTTTTCTGTCTTTGTGCACTCCAAGCTTGTATCTGCCTCAGGCCCTTTGCATGTGCTGTTCTTTTGGCCAGAAACCCTCTCAATTGAGCCATGTGTATATATTGCACTGGGCATTTAGCTGGCCCTGCCCATGACTTCTGCAAAGCAGAGGGACAGGTGTCCATAATATCTTGAACAGTCACCACTGGCTGGATACCCGGAGAGATATTTCTGTCCCAGAGAAGAGTTTACTAACAGTCTACTGTCATTGTTCCCAAATTCACTAGGACAGTTAAACGTGTTAGTGTCATCACTTAATGGAATGAAATGTCATAAAAACCAATGAAATATGAGTGCAAAGACTGGGCTGCTTTTATGGAACTTAGGATGAATACTTTAGAAAGACTTGCTAAAAGTCAGTGGTTAAAAGATGTTAAAAATGGGAGGAACATCTATTTCAAAAATTGAGAAAATAGTAAAATCCTGAGATTCTACACTTATATTATTTTCACAAATGTTTTAAGTTCCTGCTCCAACTTAAAGTAACTGAAACAGGGTATTATGAACACCCAAAACAAAACCAAAACAACCCTCCAAACCAAAAGGAACCTGAGAGCTGCAGTTCAGACATATTGGAAGAAATACTCAATTCAAATGATTAAAATTATTAATTACCAGAACAGGAATTTCCTGCTGATAATGCTAACTTGACAGGAAGAAGTTGACAAGATATTACAATAAGGAAATGCCCCCAAGGAGTGAAGAAATAGTTTAAAAAACCAAGGAGGTATGCAGGGGGAAAAAAGAGAGAGAGAAATAAAATTAAGACCATGGTAAAATTAAGAACTAATTAGATATCTTGGAAATAAATCATATGGTCATTGGCATTAGTACAAAAACGTCCAGAGACAAGACAAGCCTTACACTAGATAAAACCGTAAGAATTTAGGACTTGGCAAAATGCTCAGGTTCACCCAGAACAGAGCATGGAAAGAGAGAGGAAAACAGGAAAAGCAGTGACAAGGTTCTGCTTCCCTCACCTATGAAAAAAGGGGCTGCCTGGATATGTATGCAACCCCACCTTTGATTTGCTGTGGGATTTTTGGCTAATTACTTGACCTCTCTGTGTGGTCCAGGTCCTCTCCTGTGAAATGGGGCAAGTGACATTGTCTAACTCTAAGGGTTCTTGTGAGAATGAAACACTACTGTTCATACACCAATTACAGCACAGCCTGGTACATGGTGAGCACCCTGATATGTGTTTTCTGTTAGATGCTCTCATCATCATCATCACCTTAACCATCATCATCATCACCCCTTCTCCTCTTTAAACATCCTTTCTGGGCTCTAATATTCTCTGACTCTCAGATGTGAACTCCATCACTCTCTACCTCAGTACATCATACAATGCCAGGAACATAGTAAGTGCTTAATAAATGCTTATAAAATGAATAAATTAAGCATAGTTTAAGAATATGATAAATCCTTGAAAGAAAAATCTTTTCTAGCACACTGATTTATCACAAATCTAATGCCAGTGCATTTTTGATGTAAGTGGAAAATAAAATATTGCTGATTCCCCAGAAATGCCCCACCCTCCATGTCCTTTTGAATTATGAAATTCATGTCCTTGCATTTTTTTTTTTTTTGGCCCCCATGCAGCATATGGAAGTTCCCAGGCCAGGGACTGAATCCGAGTCATAGTTTTGACATATACCACAGCTCCAGCAATGCTAGATCCTTAACTCAGTGCATCACAATGGGAACTCCTTCATGTCCTTGCCTTTTTTTTTTTTTTTTTGGCTTTTTGGCTTTTGGCCTTTTTGCCTTTTATAGGGCCACTCCCGAGGCATATGGAGGTTCCCAGGCTAGGGGTCTAATTGGAGCTGTAGACGCCGGCCTGCAACCTACACCACAGCTCACGGAAACGCCAGATCCTTAACCCACTGAGCAAGGCCAGGGATGGAACCCGCAACCTCATGGTTCCTAGTCGGATTCATTAACAACTGAGCCACGACGGGAACTCCTATCCTTGCTTTTTAAAAATGATTTATACTACCTAAATATGAATCTCCAAACATTAGAGCTTAGTTTTACTTGTTTTTGGAAATTTAAATAAGTGGAATCATGCATACATCTATATGTATGTACATATGAATATTTCTATATCTGCCTTTTTCCATTCAACATTGTCTTTTTGAGATTCTTCCAAGTTGTTGCATGTAGCTGTAGTTCATTCGTTTTCCTGGTGGAAACGTTTCTTGTTGAATATGAATATAGCACATTTATTTATCCATGTTTCCACGGAAGGACATTGGTGTTGTTTCCAGCTTTTGGCTGTTATAAAGAATGCTTATGAACATTCTGAAACATGTCTCTTTGTAGATAGAGATGCTAGATAGATTGATAGATGATAGGTAGATAGATTGATAGATAAATAGATACATAGACAGATATATAGATAGATACTTGCTGGGTCTAGGCCTAGAGTGCAAGTACTGAGTCGCACAGATGCTAATATTCTAAAATGACAAACTGTTTTTCAAAACAATTAGACCACTTTATATTTCCACCAGAGTATGAAAGTTGCTCAGCTCCATATTCTTGTCGATGCTTGGTTTTGCTAAATTTGCTAATTAGCCATTCTTCTTGGTGTACAGAGTATATCATTATGATTCAATTTACATTTTTCTGATGATTAATAAGTTCGGACACCTTTCTCATATTATTTCCAGCCATTCGTCTGTTAGAGGAGACTCTTTTGAGATCTTCTGAGCAGTCTATTGTTTGTTAAATAACCACTTAAAAGTGGCACCACCTATTTAAAAACATCATGAACTACATGATTTAATGTCATTCATACACTACACACATATACACATTACACTCTGTCTTGTCCTGCTCTCTATTTCTTCCACGGGCATCTCTTGTCTCCCCAATAGACTGCAAGTGTCTTCAGAACAGAGGCTGTGATTTCTGCTCCTTGTTTCCACCTTAGAAAATACAGGGGAAAAAAAAAATCTTGCCAATGGCTTTAAAACCACAACTGCTGGAGAACTTAATTTGGGGTTAGACTTGGATGTAGTCTCTGGAAGTTCACAATTACCCTGCATCGACCTGAGAACAAACTCAAGAAGGGGTCTGCAAAAAGGAATAAGATCCAAAGAGGCTGAGAAGCAGGAAGTGCCATTTCTTGACTGTCCCGGGGGGCGATGACCATCTTCTCCAGGGACTGGTTGCTGGGTGGCTCCGCTGGGCAGCTAGTGGTGTAAAATCTCAGAGCACTCATCTCCTTGAGGTTCCCAGTTCCAAGAAATGAAGGGAACCCTCGTAAAAGGATGAAAACAGAAACACATTTTATGCATTACCCAGTCTGGGTACTGCCCCTAAACGCCAGACCACTCAGAAGGAAACGGTTCCCAGGGTTTAGGCCATCATTTCATTTCCTGATCCAAGAGCAAAAATGTTCAGTTCATTTACCAGTCCCCAGATGGATGCTGGAACACCCAGTAGATTTGTGTCATCCTATAAATGCAAGTTTCTAGGGAAGGGCAGATTCTAAGTTTAGGGATAAAATTAGAAACATTTCCACATCCCTGGTCCAAGCTGTTCAGACACCCTCACTCATCTGATCAGCCCATGTCTATGGAGACACACTGAGCACATGGATTCACGGGATATCAGCAATAATCGTCATTAGCCTTTTATGGGGTGATTTATTTTCTAGGGCAGAGGTCAACAGACAATGACCACTTTAATAAAAAACATATATATATATGAAGACAACCACCAGCCTCATTTACTTCTGTATGGTTTTGGCTGCTTTCCCACTGGATGGGCAGTTGAGTAGCTGTAAGGAAGAGTGTATGGTCCTCAAAACCTTCAATTTTTACTCTCTGGCCTTTCAGAGAAGTTAGGCAACCCCTATTAGATTTTCAGTGCAAGCTTGGAAGGTCATATATGATGTGCTTAACCACATTCAGTAATTTCAACAAGGATGTTAATAAAAACAAAGGGGAGTTGGGGCTGTGTGCAGTGGATTCAGAATCTGACTTCAGTGGCCTGGGTTGCTGCAGAGGCTCAGATTCAAGATCTCCAGCCTGGCCCAGCCTGGATCCACTGTTGCCGAAGCTGCAGCATAGGTCACAGCAAAGGCTAGGATTCAATCCTGGGCCCAGGAGCTTCCATATGCTGCAGGTGCAGCCATAATAAATAAATAAATAAATAAATAAATAAATAAATAAATAAATAAATAAATAAAATAAAACCAAATTGCAATGATTGTTTAGTTTTTATTTTTTGTTTTTAGGGGCACACCCTTACCACATGGAGGTTCCCAGGATAGGGGTCTAATTGGAGCTGCAGCTGCTGGCCTATACCACAGCCACGGCAATACCAGATCCAAGCCACATCTTCAAACTACACCACAGCTCATGGCAACACCTGATCCTTAACCCACTGAGGGAGGCCAGGGATCGAACATGAAACCTCATGTTCAAATTTGTTTCTGCTGTGCCATGACGGGAACTCCAGGTTTTTGAATTTTTTTATTTTTAAATTTATTTTATTTTTTATTTTCTCCAACAATTCTTTACTAAGCATTTACTATGCCCCAAGTAGCATACTAAATACTTTTCATATATTATATAATATAATCACTAAAATTTTAAGGAGGAGATAGCTCCTATTATACAGGGAAAAAAAAAAAAAATAAGGCCCAATGAGGTTAAAGCACCTTGCCCAAGGTCACACAGCTAATCTACGATGGCTGGGCTTCCACCCAGTTCTATGGTTCCTATGATCTGTCTGCAGCCTGCACAGCACTGCCAGCATCCACAGCAGCACTTACCTTCTGCAGTCACACAGGGCTATGAATACAGAGACCCCAAAGTAACAGAATCTGGAATTGCTATCATGAGGATGGTTTGATCAGAGCCCTCAGTGCTAAGGATGGACCTTTTTGGGCCCAGACGAGAGTCTTCATGGGGAGGGTCATCTCCCTCTCCCCGCCCAGCATCATGTAGAATTCACACTGCCCTCAGAGGCCTGTTTGTTCCACTTACACCCACAGAGGCCACCTCATGCTCCAGAGCCAGGTTTCTGAGACCTATGGGTGCCTCAGTGAGGCTATATGACTCTTGCTGGTGCCAATCATGTTCAAAGATGTGAACAATGTTTATGGACAAAAGCTGCTAGCTGTTGGAAGAGGTGGGGGCAGGGTAACTGGTCATAGCAAAGTCCCTTTGCTACTGCTCCAAGCACTTGAGGTCCAGCTGCAAATGTGCACAGCTGTCTCAGTAATACAAAAGCCCTGTGGTTTAATGGACCCATCTCAGCAGCTGCCAGGAGGCAGTAACCTGCAAGGATGCTGGCCCTTGGGGTCTGAACCTAGATCTGTATGGGGAGGGGTCCTCCTCTGGGCTCAGTACTGACCCCAGGGACATCTGCTGCCTTGAGCAGGGGCTCCCAGGGCCTCCTTGAGCCACCCACCCCTCAAGCAACTCTACTGAGAAATGGTCAAATGACTTGCCAGGCATGGACAGCACATCCTGTAAAGTCACTGAGGAAGGGGGAGGGCCAGCTGGAGATGCGGGTGAGCTGGGGCCTCCAGAATAAAAGCAGGGCCCATCACAGGCATCACTGGTCCCTCCAGATTCACTGCAGGCACAAACTCTTAAGTGCCATAGCTCTTGACCTCTGAAGCCCAAGGAAGTTGGTTTGGTCCAGAGGAAACTTTGCTGACCTTAGAGCAAGGGCCCACGGATTACATGTGATAACACTGACTTGTGTCTTCTTCCAGGATGGAACAGGTCCCTCTCTCCCACCTCCTGGCCCCAGCCACCCATCCTCCTTCGTGAGCCCACGTGCCTCTGAGTTACCTTCACAGCCACGAGCATCTTGTCCTTGGTGGGGCTGAGGTTGTAGCACTCGGCCAGGAAGACCTTCCCAAAGGCTCCCTCGCCCAGTTCTCGCTTCAGCACGATGTCCCTCCTTTTAATGTGCTGCACATCTGCAGGAGGGGATAGAGAGGAGAGCGGCCAGGTCAGTCCCAGGCACCTGTCCTCATTAGAGGCTCAGGGGAACAAGAGAGTAGGGACTTCTGAGTCTGAGCCCACAGCAGGGACAGGCCAGCTCCAGAACCTACCCTTAGGGATGAAAACAGTCACCACGTGGTGGTTTGAGAGCCCCACCCTGAATCAGATCCCAGCTCTGCCCCTGACTCGCCATGCACCTCTCTCGACCACAGCTGCCTTAGCTGGAAGAGAGGGTTAGTGATCGTTCACACACAGGATTCGGGCATAATTAGCTGTAGCTGCTGGAGAGACTACAAAGCAGTCTCAAAGATTGCTGTGCACAGGAACCCCGGGCATTGCGTGGATCCTGACCCACTGGGTATGAGAATATGTGTCTCTAGTAAACTCTCAGGTGGTGTGCAGATCCTGATCCTGTGAGTCTAGGAATCTGAGTCTCCAGTAAACTCTCGGATGACCAGGTGACGTCTGTGCACTATAGGTCTATGGGCTGCACTGGGTATATAAGAATCGGATTTGAATCCTGTTCCCTCTCCCTGCTAGTTTTTGAGCTTAGGAAAATTATTTCATCCCAGAGCCTCAATTTCCTTACCTATGAAATGGGATTAATACCAATATCTTACTCCCTGAATTCTTCCAAAGTTAAGTGAGATAATCCATATAAAGTGTTTGGCCCAGTGCCACTCCCCCCAACACACATACCACACTACTGGCTCTTGTTATAACATAATGGCTCCAATGCTTCTAGTGCAATGTCTGGTCCATGATAAAGACTACAGAGTGGGAGTTACAATTATCTAGGGGAAGTCTCTACTTGACAAATCCATCTCCTCTGAGAGAGAGAAAAACCAACAAAATCACAAAAGCAAGTCCAGAGACCGCCCCAGAACAAGGGTCTGCACAAAGAAGAGGGCTGCCATGGCCTTGCCTAATTTAGTGACCTAATTAAAGTCTGTCTGCCAGGAGGAAGCAAAGAGGTGACCTCAGCCCTCCCACCTATTTGGAAAGAATGCTTCGAAGGAATTGTACAAGAAGTGGGCTGGTGATGAAAAGAGCGAGCCGGAGATTACTCACCGACCTTTCCATTAATCGTTCAACAGGCAGAAGCCAATTAAATACCTGTATTAACATTATGAGGAGCAGCGCAGAGGCAGGGAGAGGGTTGTCTCAAATGACCTTGGCAAATATGAAAGCTGGAGGCAGAGGACCATGGTAGACTGTCCCCGTGAGCAAGGGGACATGTGACAAGGACAGAGGGGTGTGGCTGCAGGGCCCTGGCTAGTATTTTGGTTGGTTTAGAGATTCTTCTCTTAATAGACTACACAGATCTTTTTTTTTAATTTTTTTCTGTCAGTGTTCTTGGTAGCCCACCATGTCCCAGATGACCTGCTGGCAAGGATCTGTGGGCAGAAGTGTTTACAAACCATTACTCTCTCCTCCCAGCCACCCAAGCTCGGGGCTGCTAGGGAGCTGCTGCAGGCTGCAAGGCTTAGCCCCCTCTTTATAGGGGCATTAGGGTCAGTTCCCTTTTCACACACTCTGCTGCTATTGCCCAGTCTCTGAGGAACAGCACTTTAGCCTTGAAGGAGAAGGCTAGGGGTCCCCCACTGAGAGAAGGTTAGAGGTCAGGTTTTCTCCAGGAAGGCCATCTACTCATGGTTCTGTAATCATTCCCAGGTGACTGCTGAGGACGCCAGGGTTCCTGGCATGGCCTCAGTGTGAAGATGGGGCTGGTGAGTGGATGGGATCAGTCAGGGGCATCTGGCTCAGGATCTGAGTTCTTCCCACTATGGGCTTGCTCACCTCACAAAACACTCTGAGTCTCAGTTTCCTCCCGTGTCAGGTGGGTGTGGGAGGGTAATATAAGTTCTACTTACCTGCTACATGAGCGACTGTATAAAAGCTTTGTAGACCTTCAAGTCCTTTGAGATGGTGCATGTTTTGGTGTTTTCATCGTTATTGATATTATTTTACAAGAAGGGAAAACAAGGGCCAAGTCAAGAATTGGCAGCTGGTAGCTGAAATGGAGCTAGAATCCAGAGCACATGGACAGGCCAAGGCAGCCAGGCCCCCTGTGGCCCCAGACTCCCCGAAACTCCAGGCTCCCTCCGGCAATGCTTCAGCAGAACAAACTTGAGCTGCCTCAGAATCACCTTGAGGGCTTGTGAAAACCCATCACTGGGTCCTTCTCCCAGAGATTCCTGTTCAGGAGGTCTAGCAGGAGACTGGAGAACCAGCTTCTCTCACTGGGCCCCAGGGGGTATTGACGCTGCTGGTCCCACACCCCTCTTTGAGAACCAGTGGGACAGGCTGACATTGGTGGGGTGAGAAATCAGCTGGCTGATGACCAATGTTCACCTTAACAGTTTGGCCTCCACAAATCCCATGCCCACACGTATATTAGTCACGCATCAGAGCTGGAAGACCAGGAGGAGGCCTGCAGTCCTGACTTGCCTGCGGGGCCTAGGCTGAGTCAAGCTCCATCTCAGAGTCCCAACCATGCAGCCTCACAATGGAGATCACGACCCCTCCGACTTCGTATGTTCAGGACACACCTCTGCAAAGGCAGGGCAGCAGTATATACATTTCCAGTTCGCTAAGTCCAACTCCAGGCGGGGTGACCTCATCAGCTGCCCCCAGAGCAATTCAGTGAGTCCAGAAGGAGAAGGGGCATCCTCTATGGGGAACAGGGCACCACTGCTTCAGCTGCTGGGCCTGATCCCATCTCAGAGCTCTCCATCTCCTCTCCCACCCTCGGCAGCAAGAATCACAAACCTTGAAAGGTACATACAAGCCACATGGCAGCAGTGTCCAGAGAGCCTTTTCCTGTCCCTCCAGCCACACCTCAGGAGTTAAGAGCCTGGGGGCAGCTGCAAACCCCAGCTTCAAAAGGTCAGCGCTTAGACCGCTGTGGGCCTTGACCTTGGCGGGGGGCAGGTGACCGTGATACTGGGAACTTGTCTGCTCTCTTCAAGCATGTAACAGAAGCCTCACACCCACTAAATTATCTTCCCCAAATCTGCAAATAGATCTTTCTCAGAGACATGGAAACACCCAGTGTCTCAGGATGAAACAGGGCTCACTCTACCTTGGCTGCTGGGGAACATGTTTTGAGACCAATACCTGAGCTGCATCCATGCATGGGCTAGGGAGATCTGAGAAGGGGCAGCAGAAGGAATGGAAATAAAAACGGACTCCATCCCACCATAAATCCCCCCTGCCAGGGGAGAACTTCCTCCCAACCATGGGGATAAGAACTCCACAAGGTAACCATGAGCCAGGATTCAGAGAGGTGGGACCAGGGCCGAATGCAGAAAGCAAATCATTTCCACTTCCCTGTTACCTGCAAGATGCTAGACTCCAAAACACGGTTTGAGCAGCTTCTTTCCTTGAACCAAAGTAAGAAGAGTAGGTAAAGGGGATTCATTTAAGCCCAATCTTACCATGCATCCAACATGCCATTCTTACAATAACCCTGAGAGGTTCTCGTGATTGTACCCCTTCCACAGACAAGAAAATGGAGGTGGAGGTGACTTTCCAAAGTTTGCAGAGCTAACATGTGGCCAAAGAAGGCCTCTCTCCCTTTTCTGGCTCCTGAGTCTGCCTTCTTTCCATCCATCAAGGCTGCCTTTCCTCGGTCCTCCCCTACTGTGCGGCCACCAAGACCATCTATCCACAGATGCTCAACCCTCGGTCTTCCTCTTTCTTCTCCTCCTCCCCAGCTTCTCTAACCTGTTCATCCACCGACTCTAATGCAGCATCTTCCCAGGGGAAGGGGGTCCCCCCACAGTCCCTAGGAGGCCCCGGGAAGGAGGATGTGGGTTGGGGAAAGTGTGGGAGGAAAGGGCACTGCTCAAGCCCTGGAGAGTGACGAGAGTGAGGCATTTCCATGCCTGAAATCCACACTCTATTTGGGTCTCTTTTTGCGTTTATTTTTAGCTCATACAGCACCACTAAGAGCTGCTTCTGGTGGAGCCATCTGACCCACACGCCAAAAAGTGATGGATTTTCCTAGGAGGCCAGGGCATCAATCTCCTTTTACTGCCTGGCTGGCCGGCCCAGCAGAGTCTGGGTCACAAGACTCAGATGCCAGGGACACTGTCAGGGGAGGAGGAGAGGCAGGATGCACAGCCCTGGCCATGGGAAGGCCTCCCAGGCTCCAGCACAGAGGCACTGCTGGGAGAACAAGGTGCTGGTATCCAGTCAGGACTGTGCTTGGGAAATGGAAATGACCCTGGCTCCTCCTAGCCTGGTTCCTCCTGAGGTCCCCTTCCTGGAGAGCCACTTATGGGGTCCCCCATAGGAAGCCACCTGTAGAACTTCCTATTCCCATAGGACAGCTGGTTCAGCAGACAAATGCAGAATGAGCACCAGGATATTCATTCCACATGTGTGGGATTTACTGCTGGGAGGTCTTCAGGGCCTGGAGCAAGCCTGACCTGAAGCAGAATCACCATCCAAGGAGGTTACCAACTACCTCTATGCAGAAGACCTCAGAGTCCTGAGAGGTCTGTGGATAGGCTGTGGTCACCCCCTTGCCCTGACTCTGCCCACTGGACTGCCTCGTCCTGGGAGGTAGAGGTTTCCTGAAGTGGTTCTGTGACATGCAGAGACCCAGTGGTCATAGACATGGCTGGGGACCCAGGTGGCAATTGTTAGCTTCACCTCTGTGTTCTAGGAGAATAGAGGTATGGCAGCCATCAACTACTCACTCATCTGTGCTGATCAGGGATGAGGAGCAAGAACAAAACCCAGGAAAAAATAGTGTTGCTGGAAGAGTGAGGATTTGGGGAAGGAGACAGTTCTGTATTTGAATCCTGAACCTGCCACTAACAGTGCTTTATCCTCGTTCAGGCCCTCGGTCCTTATCTGCAGAATGGAAGCACTCCATATTTACTTGGCAGAGTTGTTAAGGGGACTGATTTTTTAAATTTTAGGTAACAGAAATTATTAATAGGAAATATCTGAAGGGCCATGGACATTTAACAACAGCATGTTTCCTTCTTTTCTGCAAGATGTTGATTTTAACTAAGAGCTCAAGCTACTTATGAACAAAATAGTGGCTGGGAAAGAAACTTGGAGAAGAGTGGTGACATTCACCTGAAATAAAATGGCACAAGATGACACAGGCCAACACTGACTCAGGAGGTCACCGGCCGCCTAGCCAAGCCTGTCACCTTGATGTACAACCTCCTCCTCCTTCAGGTCCAAAATAGTTTGCGGGAGGAGGTTTGTCAGACAATGGAATAAAGACATCAAAGGCAGAGACAGCCACCTACTAAAGATTGCTATTGATCGATAGAGAAAAACCAGATTTCCCAGGGTCGGCAGTTATAAATAAGGGCCATCCTGACTCCACAGTACGTCAAATGTAATGTCAGCCCCCCAAACCAGCATGCTCCCTCCGCCACACTCAAAATGCACAAAGAGAGATTCCCTGCCCACCCCCGCCCCCCCCCCCACCCCGTGCCCAGTGCTTGAGCTAATTTTTATCCTTGGAGGCCAAGGATGCACATGCAGCACTGAGACTGCCCTTCCCTGAAGCCTGTCACCTAAGGGCCTCTGCAGCAGGCCTCCCAGAACCCCTAAGGGCTGGCCACAAGTTCTCTCAGCTGAGCCCTGGTAGGTTTTCCTGGCCACCCTGGCTTTCCTTCTCCCTCTGCCCACGGTAATACCCAGTTCCTGATTGATTCCTAGGCTCCCTGCTAAGGCATCTCTGATCTTTCCCCCATCAACCCTATTTCACTCTGTGCCTGTCTCTTTTAGCTTATTGTTATTCCCTTGGGCCCTTATTAATAATAAAAATAACTGCCATTGATCGGGCACTTACCCCAAGCCTGGGACTGTGCCATGTAACCCTTGACACACATTGTCTCACTCGTCTTCCCAACTCCCTTAAACAGGGCACAGTGCCATCCAAGCACTATAGGTGGGGAAGTGGAGGTTTAAGGTGATTAAGTAACTTGGCCAAGACGCCCCAGCTGTTAGAAGTGGCCCAGCAGACCCTCAACTCCAGTGTAGGCAGACTGTGCTGCAGAGCCATTGTCAGCACAGCCCACCTCGGTGATTCCTACCCCCAAAAAGCTCTCAACTTCCATAAGGATAAAATCCTCTCCAATGAACGCAATCCTGCCACCCTTGGTTGTCACCACCTGAGCTCCACGTGAGCCATGGGGATGCCTGCTAGAGACCAAGGTGGCACCAGAGGCATAATCCGAGACCCTGGTGCTCCAGAGAAGAACAGAGGGTCTCCACAGCCTCGGGGGTCCTCCAATTATATAGTGAGTCCTGAGAGCAACTGCGTTCCAAGGAGGAGGGAGCTTTTGGCAGGAAAGGGGGGAGGGGGACGGGAAGAGGAAGGGAGGAGCTCCGAGAAGTGTGTTTTCTTTGCACAGGCCAGACCCCGGAGTCTCAGGCTGCCAAAAAGGCTCAGAAGAAAACATTAATGCAATACCACACGTTTAATTACACATGAAATGGAATGCCTTTAAATGGAAAAGAATAACATTCCTGGAGCTCCAACTGTGGGTTTTTGAAGCGGCAGGAGGCAGCTAGAAGGCCTGCTCTGAACCTTTGAGAGGGAAGGCGACCGCCAAAAGGGCAGGACCCCTGCCTTGCTAGTGGTGGGAATGTCCGCCCACGGCTGCAGACCTGCCCCCGCCCCCTCTCCTGGCCCCACTGGCCACTTCTTGCCTCATGCCTTTGCGTGGCAGGCAGGGGATAGAGCTAACTTCCCCTTTGGTGTTGAATAAGAGCATGACCAGGTAAATGTGCCCCCAACCAGCTACAGACCCTTTGTAGTGGCCTGCAGCCAACCCCTCCAGTTCTCCACCTGGACAGAGCAGAGCATGGCTGCAATAGCTGCTCTTGCAAAGCTACCCGTGGGTGATTTACAGACTAGGAAAACAAGAGGACCTCCTGGGTCCATGCCAAGATTTTCCAAGGAAGACATTTCAAAGGCTAGAGAACTCTGCAGAATTTCTCTCGGAGGTTTAGATTTCTAAATGAGTCCCCAATTACCAAACAAATGGAGGTAATAATGATGTGGAAAAGAATTCCTGGTTGAAGGAATACCAGCGTTGTCTGTTGCTATCGCTGCCCCGCATTGAGGCTGACTCAGGATTGTTTGTCTAGGAACCTGATGTTTCTACAAGCTGGCCTGTATCCCACCCCAAGGCTCTGCTCCCCTGCCCCATGCTATTTTCAAAGTTTGATGGCTTTGCAAAGGGACTCTGGAGGGTGCTAGCAGATGTTCAAGTTAAAAGGGCAATATCTTGTGCTATTGACTTTGTAGACTGGGTCTCACACAGGGCCCAATACACAATAGGTACTGGGTAAATGTTTGATGAATGAATGAATGAACTAAAAGGCACCTCTGATGCACTGCCAGAGACTTCAGCAAGAAAAAAAAAAAAAAAAACACTACAAAGAGGGAGGAAGGAGAGATGCTGAGGGAATAGTAAAAAGAAAAAAAAAGATGAGTGAGAATGGGAAAGGATCCAGAAAGTTCCAAAGAGCAAAGTTATTTATGTCCCAGCTCCAAGACTGGCCCCAGAAACCAGGCTTACATGGAACCAGGACAGTTCTGAGCCCCACATCCTAATACTCAGGCTCTGGCACCGCAGATTTCTGAGCCCAGGGCTCCTGCACGTCTGGGTCTGCTGGAGCTCAGCAGCCACCAGGTCCCCACTTTGGGGCACATGTGCACCCTTAGGCCAAAGGTAGCGGCCTTAGACTCCAAGACACTGCGTTCCCACCAAGATGAATAAATAAACAAGACACCCTGCTGTTTCTGGAAGCAGGAAAGAGAAAGATCAGCAGAGGACTGTCTGTTCTGGGGTGATTTCCAGCTCACGTTCCCCAACACAAGAAGTTCAGATGTGTCTCTGCCCCTCGTGCTACCGCTCCGAGCTCATCCACCATGATCTCAGATGTGTACTGACATCACGGGCGTCTGATGTCATCCTCCCCCAACAAGTCCATTCTCTCCTATCCACCTCCTCATCTCCATGCCCTGTTGGCTCTTCCCCCAGGGAAGACGACCCCTCTGGCTCTCATTAAACATGGACTGATGAGCCAAGAGTAAAAAGCAAAAGAACTCCCCAAGGAGAGCATCTGGAATCGAAGGTTAGGTGCTGAAAGATGAAGCTCAGGCTCTGACTGGGAATCCGTCCCTTCAACAACTTGCCCGGCTCCCACCTCCTCCCCCTCTTCTGGCCTGGATGCTCCCTTTCCAACTCGACAGTGTCAACCTCTCACTCAAAATGCCCATACAAGGGGTTTGTGCTGCCTCCCAGTCTCCCCAGAGGCCTTTCTTCTCCAGCAGCTGCCTCAGCCTCCCATCTCCAGCATCTAACTCTGCCCCCAGGTCCATCTGGTGACATCATGGTTTCTCAGAGCAAACCCAGAGTGGAATCCAGTCAAAGGTGCTCCTCCAGCTCTGGAGCTATGGGCCACGACACCAGTTCCAGGGCACAGTGGAGCCGAGAGGCTGCATCTCCACACAGGGAGTCTTGGGATCAGGAAGCAGAAATGCCTAGAAGAACCACAGCGTGAACCAGAAGACAGGCAACCAAGGACCAGTCATCCATCCATGGGACATGCCACTGGCCAGGATGATTACCAGCTACCTTGGATCCAAGAAAAAAAGGAACCCCTTCAGGCAGGAGAAGACATGGGCATTCAGAGACCTATGTAGTCAGAGGTAACAATACATTTGAATATGCACAACAAATACAAAAGGAAGAAAAGACACCAGTATTAGAGCAAGGAGAGTGAAGAAGAGCATTGCTTTGGAATGAGGCAGGCCTGGGTACAGATTCACAGTTAATGACCCATCTCAGCAGTTGGCACTGGACAGTTTGCTAAACCAGTCTCAAGTCTTTGTTTTCCTAAGTGAGATAAAGAAAATGTTCTTCTCACTGAATTGTCACAGGGATTCAATGAGATTATGTGCATAGAGTGATGTGTTTGAGGGACATTGAATGAACTCATGGCTGTTAAGGTTTATAAAGGAATATGCCGGTTTCTTCCTTTTACTCACCCCCTACTCAACGCTTCAGTGGTCGCCCTGATCACTCCATCTCTCTAAGTCTCGGATTCCTCACCTGTAAAATGGAGATTATTTTTTTGGGGGGGGGGCTTTTTAGGGCCACACCTGCGACATACAGAGGTACCCAGGCTAGGGGTCGGATCAGAGCTGTAGCTGCCAGCCTACGCCAGAGCTACAGCAACACCAGATCCGAGCCGTGTCTGCAACTTACACCATAGTTCATAGCAATGCCAGATCCTTAACCCACCAAGCAAGACCAGGGATCAAACCTGCATCCTCATGGATACTAGTTGGGTTCGTTAACCACTGAGCCATGACGGGAACTCCTTGTTTTGTGATTCCTCATTTTTAACTGTGCAACTGTTACAGATCTGAGCTGCATCTGCAACCTACACCACAGCTCACAGTAATGCCAGATCCTTAACCCACTGAGTGAGGTCAGGGATCAAACCTGCATCGTTATGGATGCTAGTCAGATTATTTTCTGCTGAGCCATGATGGGAACTCCTAAAATGGAGATCGATAGAAAAGGGCCTACGGTATGGAGTTGCAGTATCTCTAAATGAGGTCAGAAGTGTTAAATGCTTAGAACAGTGCAGGAGCACATAGTAGGTGCTCAATATACATTAGCTTAGAGTATAAGTGCTCTAAGGTAGTCTTTAATCTTAGTTTTGATATTTGAGAACTCTGATAACATGGCCCAAATTCCCAGGTCTCCTCCTCATCAATTCTCTATAGAAATGCATAAAATAAGTGCCACAGACAGAGAGGCTGGCCATCCACTGTTCTCTGAGCCCAGGTCCTGAGTTCATGCCCACATAGCTGTACCCACAACGCTCCTCCATCTGGGGTCCTTCCTCCCACCTCCACTAGGAGAATCGGCCAGTGTCCCAAGATCAGCTCCAATGCCTAGTTCTCTGTAAGCTCTTCTTTCAATCGTCTTAAAAAAAAAAAGAAAACTTTAAAAAATATTAGAGTTGATTTACAGTGTTGTGTCAATTTCTGCTGTATAGCATAGTGACCCAGCTATACATATATATTGTTTTTCTCATATTATCTTCCATAGTGTTCTATTCCAAGAGACTGGATACAGTTTCCTGTGCTGTACAGTAGGACTTCATTGCTTATCCATTCTAAATGCAATAGTTTCCATCTACTAACCCCAAACTCCCCATTCATCCTATTCCCTCCCCCTCCACCTTGGAAACCACAAGTCTGTTCCCTATGTCCGTGAGTGTGTTTCTGTTCTATAGATAGGTTCATTTTAAAATGTCTATTCCTAGTGCAAGAACAGGTGTCCTGAGAACACCTCTGCTTACTTTACTACAAAAATTCAACTCATCCTGGAACGACTCAGAGAAAACCTCTAAACATCCTTGGCAGGCAGCTATGCTCACCACTACACCACTGCAAGCAGACTTACTACCTCCTTGGAGAGAATGGCATTAGCAAAGACCAGTATCAGGTTCTGTTACACATGTTGGGCAAACCAGGGCATAGGATCCAAGTTATTTGTGGGCTGAAGCCCAGCCCTTAGACCTCCTGCATTCACCAACTGCAAAAGTTGGCTACTGCCTGGTGGCCTGAAGAAGTCTCTTCTCTCTCATCCCTTCCCTCGGCAGTGACCTTAATGAAGACTTTGGTTCTGGCACAAAGAACCCTGGGAGGTGAACAGATCACCCAGTGAGGCCAGGGATCCCACCTGAGAGCCTGGGAGGCTTTTCTTTAGGACCCATTAACTTCGGTCTTCCCCAAAGCAGGAGGCAGAAGGTGAGGGGTGGTTCTGAAGGGAAGGCTGGAAACCCAGTTCAGGACCAGGAAAAATTAGAAACCACACCCCCACATGGGGCCCTGGGGGTCGGTCTGCAAGAAAGACTCACCTTCCACTTCTTTGTGCAGGACTTGAACTGGGACCTAATGGGACCGTATAAGTATATGCCTGCCCTCCATGAAGGTTCTTGCTAGGGCAAAGGGAGACTGAAGCAGGGCTGCTCTGGTCATCCCAGGGTGTGGAGGGTAGCTTCCCATCTTCCCCTAGCTGCTGCTGTGTGGAGAGGTGGTGGTGATTGCTAATCCCCACATCCTCTCCCTCCTCAGGGGCCCACAGCACCCTCTCTCCTCCCAGCTGGGCTGGGTTCCTACCTGCTTCCTTGTCAGCCCCACCTACATGAAGTGCTCTTTGCTGTAGGCTTCCCACTGCCCAGCCCACTGTACCTGGCCGGCCTCACTTCCTTTGTCCTTAGGTCTGCATCCTGTTCTTCCAGAGTCTGTGGGAGGCCCATGAAGCCCACTTCCCCAGACTGCAGAGGCTGGGTGGGGGTGGGGGGGGGAGGCAGGAGTGTGTGGCTGAGCCCCTTCCAAAGGCCAGGTTCCCATTTCCAGCCCCCACTCCCAGAGCTGAGGCATCTTCCAGTCACTTTTCCCCCTCACTAAGCTTCCCGCTCTGGTCCTCACTCTCTTCCCTGTATCTGATAGGGTTCAAGGTCAGATGCTGGAGCCTGTGGGTCCCGGCCACACAGGCCCTGGGCGTGGGCAGCCTGAGCTCGGCACAGCCAGCAGATTCGTTCCGCACGGCCTCCACGATCCCGGATCCCAGCCTCCCGTGTGGACGCCCGCTCCATCTGCCAGGTGTTTTCCCACCACATCCTCTGAGCTGACTTCCAAGAGTTCCCCCACACCAGATGTTAAACGCACTGGCCGGTGGTTTCCTGGCCTGTCTCCTGAACCTCCCCCTACCTATAATTTTGCAAAAAAAGAAAAAAAAAGTTTGAACTGGAGGGTTCTGGGTGCCCCTGGAAGCCCTCTGTGAACCTGGCAGTTTGGACTAGGTCTAATCAAGTTCAGCAAGATCCAAATTTGCTGCCTCTCAGGCATTGGCTGAAGCATCAGCAAAACTTCTCATGATGCCTTGAATCAGAAGATCATTCTTTCTAGTTCTCCTAGGGCCCAAGGAAACAGAGCCAGGTGGAAGTTTGGGCTTTGAATAATGTCAGACTCATTTTTTTCTTACCAGTGCTTTGGAAGATCACAGAAGTTGGGGATTAAGTGGATGCAGGGACTAATGTCAGTGGAAAATCAGAAAAGGAAAGACATCATTGAATATCACAGAGCCCAGGACCATGTTGCTAGGTGGGCATCTCTCATTATTTGGTCCGGATGCCTCTGGGTGGCCCCCAAGAGCATCAGCCTCAAGAACCCACAGAAGACACACTCAGGAGCCCCCAAGAGGCCATGTTCTCACCCCTGCAAGTGGACCTCAATTCCCCTTCCCATGGGGCTGGGGATTGCTCTCTGCTCACTCTTCATAGGAGATGTTGCTTAATGTGGCAACGTCTACACACACTGTTCACTGTGGCAGTCTTCACCAGACCTCCCTCTACTGATCCTCACCCCCACCACCACTGCATCGCCTTCTCTGACAACAAGCTCTCCCTAACCCCTTGCCCACCTAATCCAGGTGGGTTATTGGCCTTCATTGCTGGCTTGCTCTTTACTTCTTTCTGCAGCTGCTCTGCTCCCATCCGACCTTAGCACTGAATATGTTCATGCGTGTATGTGTGCACGTGTGTGCTTTCTTTTTCTCTGAGATAGATTTACACTGCAGGCTCCCCAGGCAGGCAGGAAAGTCTCCTTGAACCTCTCTGGTGCAAAACTCAAGCAGGGTGCAGAGGCCTGGACTGCCGTGCCCCTGGCTAGCTCCCTGTGAGGTCAGCCTTTGATCTCAGTTCCCTTGGCACCGCCTCTCCTGGCCCCACCAATTGCAAGCAGAGGAATTATGTGAGATAAGATGTTTCCCACACCAGCTCCTTTACCTTTCCCCTCTAAGACTCTTCTCTGGGAACTTATCCATTTTCTCATTTTCAGCCCCAAAAGTACAGAAGCTGAAAGGGCAAGCAGTGACAGCCCTCTCCTGTAAATGTATCTTTTGTCAATTACACATGGATGTCATCCTATATAACTTTTCCATATCTGTGAGATTTTGGATCAAACGTATGTGAATCTCCAATTACTCCAGATCATGACTTAGGCAGAATGATTTAGGAAATCCAAGTTATAAAATCAGGAAGGAATTAAATATTTGGATTGAAGACCAGTCATGGAAAAAGATGTTATCTGCAAAAGAGCAACTGCTTGATAAATGTCTCATTGAAATGAGGAACCCCCCCCCACCAAAAAAAAAGTCTCAAGCAGACCAGGGTTTGATAAATAGAATCTGTTGTGCAGCACTCATGATTACTAATTTAACATGTGTGAAAAGCCATGTCGTGCTCTTCACCTGGTGAGCTGTCTGTTCTGCTTTAGTTTTGTGGATGTTCAAAATAAACAGATTAATAAATAAAACCACCTGTAAGTGCATCCATAAGTTCCCTGACAGCTACACTGATCTCAAGGGGGCTGATTTTTAATATATATTTATATAAATCTTTTCACTGCTCATGTGCAATTTTTTTGGTCATAGATTTCCCAGGCGTGTGGTCGGGAGAATGAAGCGTGAGATGCTGCAGGTTTCTGGTCCTGTGGGAATGGAAAGGGCAGGAGGTGGAAAAGCACTTCTTAAACTGCAGCAGTTAAAAGCTGCATCATTGGCATTAGAGGCACCCAGCTCTGCTACTGACTAGCTGTATGACACCGGGCATCTTCCTTAACCTCTCTGAGATAACGTCTCTTCTGCTAAGTGTGACTACCTTAGATGTTTGTAAGTAAATGAGATCATATCGGTCTGTGAACCTTTTAGCAGAGGACCAGGCAACTAGTGAGCACTAAGCTCCATTTCCACTGTCTTAGTCAACTTTGCTAAGTGGGGGCTGCCTGGTAGTCATCCACCCTGGCACTTGTGGTCACAGAGAGAAGGATGCATTCAAAGGTCCTCCCTTCTGTAAGAGCACACGCACTCTACCTGCCTACCTAACACAGGAATTGATCCATAGGAGCCTCTGCCTGCCACTTTCAGTTATAGAAAACTCTGATTGCTCCAGGCCACTGGTCTTCCCACAAGCCCTTTGCTTGGCTTACGGAAGCTGTTTGGCATCCACTGTCAGGGGCATCAGGAGACCCAGGGACAAGGTATGGCACAGGGAAGCTGGGGGGCAGCAGGTGACACATGATAAGCTCACAGGAAGTAGAAGTCACTTGGAGTAAACTCTACATTGTCATATGGAGCCATAGGCATAGCTGTATGGGACGTTTGCAAGTGAATGGCTCTGTGTCTGCATCCTGGCTAAGACCATGGAAAGAGCTAGAAAATGTGCACCCACAACAGAGCCTCTAAGTGAACTTTGCTCCAAATGTACCCAGAAGGTATAGCCATTGACCTGCCTCAGCTCCCAGTACAACAAAAAAATGTCACTATGACAGGGATGGAAACTGGGTTACCATCCTCCCTACCCTGGACTCTCCCATGCACTTGCTGGGGATCACATAGTCATCCAATCTATGATGCAGTCAACAAAGTGCACTGAAGTCACAACACATTTCCCTACATGCCAGAGACACAGCAGGGACCACAAGACGGCCAGGGTCTCCAGGAGCCCACTGACCTAGACCTGAGACAAATGAGTCTAACACGGCATGATAAGCCCTGCCAGGGGGCAAGGCAAAGACTCCTGGGCACCTGGGGATGCATCTAACTAGGTCTTGAGGGATCCAGGAACCTGTGTAAGAAAACTATCTACTTTCTCTGAGACTCATATCTTTGTGTATAAATGTGAAAATATATGTAAAAATGACTTTCACAAAAGTCAGGAAGAAAGTGCTCTAGTTCTGTCATCCACCCACAATAGCAATAAAAATGCCAGGATAACCTGCTGCAAGTTATTCCAGATACTTACAGACTGCGCCGCCCTGTTTTTGAGTGGGGGGGGGAGGTTATTTGGAGGAGAGCTGCCCAGGAAACTGGCTTTGCCCTGATCACCACACCTCAATCCTTCAGCTGTGCCCAGAAATCTCCCACTGCTGGGGCAGACAGGAGGCTTTGATTACCTCCTTAGCCTACCTGCTTTCTCCAACTAACCCTGATCAACACGACTAACCAGACGGCCTGCGATCAAATTCAGCCCATGCCAATCATTTTGCTCTGAGATCCTGGGAGAGTTACTGAGCTTCTCTGGTCCTCACTTTCTTTATCTGTAAAAAAAAATTTTAGCTATAATAATAGTGCCCACCTCATAGGATTATTCTGAGTATAAATGTTAGTATGTGCAAAATACTTAGGAAAGTAGCTATATTAGGCAAGTGTCGTTAAATGTCAGCTATCATCACTGTCACCGTCGTCCTCCTCCTCATAATCAGTATCTTCATCATTCTGATGATCACAGTCCCACAGAGAGAGCACTGACACTGGAGGCACCCTCCTTGTGTGGTGTCATTAAGAGCTTGGGTTTGGAGGCAGGGGAAGAAATAAAATAAGAGTATGGGATTAACAGATGCTCACGACCATGCATAAAATGGATAAACACCAAGGATTTACTGTTTAGCACAGGTAACTATCTTCAATGCCTTGTAATAAACTATAATGGAATAGAATTTTTAAAAAAGAATATATACATATGCATATATATACATATATATGTATGAACAACTTTGCTATATACCTGAAAATAACACAATATTGTAAATCAATTATATTTCAATTAAAAAAAAGAGTTGGTTAGGTTTGACTCAAACCCAGGCTCCACCATCCCTAGCTGTGTTGTCATTTTGAGCCTCAACTTCCTCATCTGTGAAATGGGCTAATAAGAGTACCCATTCTATGGCATCATTGTAAGATTAAATGAGCTCACATATGGAAAGCAGCCATCAGGGCTCTTAGAGAAGGGTCATAGCTGTGTGCCCATGAGGTTAACACAGAGGGAGTCGAGGTTTACATCTCATCCAACTGGAATGACTCTGTCCCTCATGAAGGGACAACACCCTTCACAGAAGTGAGAAGTAAATCTTACTGCTTCCTTTGCCTCTCAGAGGCTGTGGAAGAAGACAGAAACATTTTAAGCTCCTGCTAGTTCTTCCTGCTGCTGGAAGTTGGCCCTGAAGTCAAAGCCCCCTCCCCTGGCCCTGGTTTAGCAGAGCAAATGAATCAGCCTGTGCAAATAAACAGGCAGCCTCAGCGCTGAGTAAGGAAAGAACCCAATTGCTCTGGACAGTGAAGCATGGTACCTGGATTTCCTTGGGAGGATATGAGTGAGGAGAACTTGGAACAGAGGAAAGAGGCCTTGCAGCATGGAGGGGGACTGATGGTAGGATGGCTGGAGGGCCATTTAGGAACAGAAATGTCTAAGATTCAATATTTGGTAATTTGTGTGGCTACCATATAACCTCCCATGTACCAACAAAACTATAATGAAAGCCACTCTCTGTGATATTCTGAGCATAAGACACAAAAGACATGTTTCACATATTGGGGATAAAAATGCAGGAGGACAGTGGTCTATATGAAAGCTGAGACAGTCTGTAAACTCACCCCTCCAGTGAGAGCAGGAGCTGAAAAGGTTTAGAAGAGCATCCTTAGCCTATCCAATCTGGGCATCCTTAGAAAGACAGACTGGAATGTATAGTGGGCTGCGGCTCCAAAAATTTCATGCGAAGGATGCTTAGTTGTCATCTGGCTTGGGAAATCATCCTCATTGTCCAAATCCCTCCCTGACATCTCAGCATGGGTCCTTCACAGGAGCATAGCCAGACAAGAATGTTCACTCTTTAGCCCAGTACCTGCCCCTCCCAGAGCCTCCCCGGGTGAGAAATGCATTTCCTCCCATTAGGTGGCACATGCCCCTAAGCCAATAGTTTTCCTTGATGGCTCCCCATGGTGCCACCAAACCCATCAATAACTCCTGTGGATCCCAGCCTCCAAACATTTCTCAAATGTGTCCACATCCCCAAAAGACCCACTTTCTCCCGCCCTGCTGCCACCCTCCTCCTCATCTGGGCAGTGGTCTCCATTCTTCCCCCACCCCTCATCCCTTTCCTTGGCACACTGTCAGCCAGCCAGGGTCATCTTCAATCAAAAGGAAAGTAGGAAATTTGCTATCTCTTCCCTACTTCAAATCTGAGTTTAGGATGAAAGCCAAACTCATGTTATCATGGCTTATGTGGCCTGATCCAGCCCACGCTCTGACCTCATCACCAAGCCCCTCCACTCTACCCCATGGCCCCTCCTTTTCTTTCACACATTCCAAGCTCAGGGCCACCTTACAGCCCTATCAGCAGCCCTGCAAGAGCCCTGACTACCTGTCACTGAAAGCCCACTCTCAACCATTCAACTGAAAGGGGTCACTCCCATGACAGGACACTGTTTAAACTTTTACATACAATGCTGCTGCCTCAGATAACTGTCTTCCTGACTTGTCTGTCTGTCTGTCAACTGGTCTCGCCAGTGGATGCTAGCTCCATGAGAGCCAGGGGCTTTGTGTCTCCGTGAGAACTGGACCCAGCAGCTCAAGGGGTAGATGAGCCCAGGGGTGGGGGGTGAGGGGTTATTATCATTATTCCATAGGCATGAATACCTCCACTGAGCAATGGGGATCCAGCACCACCAGGGGCGGCAGCAGCTTCAGCAGAACTGAATTCTAAAACCAAGGTACATGTGCTTGCTATTAAAGCAGGGCAGTGCCCAGCAGCGGGGGCAATCTCAGCTCTGAGTTAACAGAAAGCTTGACGCCACAGTTATCTGAGCATAGATTCCACCAGTAAACACGGAAATGTCCAAGTTCCTGATAACCAGAACCTCGGGTTCCCCATCTCCTGAAATCCCCCTTCTCCTGGACCTGAGCCTTCCACCCAGGCGAGGGCTGGGCCACAGCATTAACTCATTAAACTGTGAACAAAGACCAAAAAGGGCCATTTCTTCCACAAAAGCCCTGAACTGCATTGAGGTTAAGTAGGTTCCAAGAGCCTCTCCAAGGGTAATGGCTTAGGAGGAGGCCAGGCATGGACCCTCACTCAATACATGGAGGGGGGCTAGTGTATTCAGTCACGGCTGAAACTGAAGATGAAGGAGTTTTACCCTCAGTATTTTCCTGGCTGCACCCCACCAGGCGAAGTGAGCAGCAGACCCCAAATTTGGCTCTGATGCAGCCAAAATCAAGTGTGCAAAGAAAGTGAGTTCACCTAAAACTCACGGCACTGGAAAGAGATGGCATTGAGCATCCTTTATGAATGTAAGTTTATCAGTATCTGAGTCCCTTCCCAAACAAGACTGACCCAGGACCTCCTTCCAGAGGAATCACAGAAGAATGATCCCAGTGAAAACCAACTCATTCTTAGTGACTTTGTAATTTCCTTTCTCTTCAACTCTACTTACCTCATTTTAATTTTTCCCTCTTATCTTAGGTGAACTGATAGTTTCTTTCCCCTCAAGGTTAACGTCCTCCACCTAAGCTTTCATCTTGAATTTTTTTTTTAAGGTTGTGCCCATGGTACACAGAAGTTCCCAGGCTAGGGGTTGAACTGGAGCAGCAGCCACCAGCCTAAGCCACAGCCACAGCAATGCCAGATCCAAAGCAGAGTCTGCAAACTATACCATAGCTCTCAGCAATGCCAGATCCTTCACCCACTGAGGGAGGCCAGGGATAGAACCCACATTCTCATGGATACCAATTGGGTTAATTACTACTGAGCCACAATGGGAACTTCCAATCTTCAATTTTTTTTTCCATTTACTTTTTGGATGTTGTCCCATCTAGTATTTACCTCTGATGCTACAAATCTCTACTTCCCACTGACTTCTCACCTACAGGATAAAGTTTCCCCATCCTAACAAAGAGCATTCCTCGACTCTACCTCCCCTGGAAACTTCCATCTCTCCCTTCATCACCAGACTCATTGACAGGGAGTTTCCCTGTCCTCCCCACCTCCCAACCTTCAGCTCCCTATTTATCTCTCAAGCTTTGACACTCTTACTTTGACCACTTTACTCCCTGACCTATCTGTCCCAAAGTCATGGGGCTCTCCTGGTGCCCAAATCCAACAGGTTTTTCTTAGTCTTCATTCAATACAGCAAGTCCTTCAGTCTGACCAAGGTCCCCACCAAGCTCTCTCATCAATAGCTACCATGCACCTCACTAGGGCCGCTCACTTATCTTGTCAGACATAGACATTATCAGAATTGTGGAATTCCAGGAAGCCCAGAATACACAGGTACTTCTCACAACACTGTGTATGACCTCACGTGCATGGCCCTCTCCCTTGAAGCAGTGACCAGATTGGAATCCTCTTCGCAACCCTGATGCATAGTCCTGTGATTTGAATCAGGTTTAGATACTCACTCAATCCCAGAAGGTCCTTAAGAGAACGTGTTTCCCTGAGGTATAAAAATTCTCAGTGAGTCATATGGGTGGACTTTCCTGGAAACTGGAAAGACTTCTTCCTTTGAGATCTTCCAAAGGAAAGGAGCATTTAATTAATGCCTTAGTTAATAACTTTTGAAAAATGAACAACTATTTATCAAGCACCCACTGTGCTGGGCACTGGAGCATTAGCAGGTTTGCAGACTGGCCCACCAGCTGCAGCAGGAACTGGGAAGGGGGTGGGTGGGGGGAGGATAGAAGGCGGGAAGCAAGCCAGGTCTGAAGTGGCTGCAGCGGCAAGGCTGATTCCTGGGTGTGCATAGTGCGCTCTGCTTCCTGAGCTGAAATCAGCAAGGAATGGACACCAGGCCCCCTGTGGCCTGGGCATCAGAGGCCAACTGCTGCTCCAATTGCCTACCACTGCTTCTTTGCAATCCTGCTGCAAGGAGGAAGAAGGGCAGTTTCTCAGAGCTCTTTCCATCCTGTTCTTGATTCCCCGGTGGGCTGGCTTCCAGCAAGATGCCAGAGAGCCTCATATGGCAGCCCACACATGCCTGTGTGGACTTCCAGGGCTGGCCTCCACGCTCCCTCCCTGAGCCTGGCAGTAGGAAGGACTAGCGCCAGGGATCCTGGAATACACATGGCATCTTGGCAGCCGCCTCTAACAGATGACCCACAGCCAGCTTGCTCGGGCTGTAGGGAGTGACACAAACCTAATTGCACTCATTGGTCTCGACTTCAATGCTCCTCCCAAGCCCAGTGTTTTTCTCCCTTCCCTGTTGCCACCCGATCTGCGTCCTTAATAACAACCCTTAGGCTTGTCAGCACCCTCATATGTTTGGGCTCTTTCTGGACTATCTGCTGTGCTGTCCATGTACCTTTCCCGTCCCCAGGATGTCCCTTCCTGCAGATAGGAGCCCAGGACCACAGAAGAGGGAGGGTCAGTTTCTCCTAGTCAGCCTCAGTCCCATGCCCACCCAGAGGGACACTAAGGGTCCTTTTAGAGAATGAGGGACCCATTGGAATCCCAGCAGGGCTCTGCTGTCACCACTGAGAGTGACAACTGAGAAGACATGGCTATGGCTTGGCCTCCAAAGCAGCAAATTTAGATGATCTCATCATCAATCTCTCCACCCCTTCATTTTTCCCATGCTCATTTCCTTGAACCCCCTCCAGCTAGTTGCCTCTTCTCTAGCCTGGGCCACTCTGCTGCCCTAGCACAGATTGGTGGGTTGGCTAGAATTGTCTGTGGCCCTTCTCACAGCCAGTGTCAGTCTCCACTGCCCGGCCCTACTCAGTATATTCCCAGGAGGCCACCTGCTTAAAGGCCAGGGCAGGAGGTCAGGGGACATGGGGACTGCCCCCAACCCTCACCCTGACCTTGAGAAAGTCAGGCTGCCACGCTTGGTTAGCCATCTGTACGACGTAGGAGATTAGAGGCTTCACTCAGAATCCCATTAACATTTATGGACTATGCAGCTCAGAATTCCCAACCCTGAAATGTGGCGAGGCTCTGGCCAGAAGATTCCTTTGGAGAACAACACCATGGGAAGACTGGCAGCACTTTGCGGCCACCTGGAAAGAGGCAATGACACTTACACTCACCAGCTTTGGCTCCTGGGCTCTGAGGGCATCATGTTCCAGAAGGAGATGGCTGGCCCTAAGTTAGCACTCAATTACAAGGGGACAGCCATAAGGAAAGCCCACTGGCTACTTGCCTGGGGAGTCCCTAAATACCCAGGGGTTCTGCAATGGGCCAGGAGGGAGAGACACATTGTGCCTCTAGTGGGCGCTGTCACTCAGCAGTCGTCTTCACTCAGCTTAGCTACAGATACCTGCTGTGCTATTCATAAAAGTAGACAAATTAAACAAAATCCAAGTTTCCAAATATAGGAGACTAGTGAAATAAATGTGATATATCCACACAGTGGGACATTGTCCAGGCAATTAACAATCATGCTGCAACCCCGCGTTTATTAAATGAGGCTGTGGGGAACCTCATTCTTACATATTATTACTGAAGGCACACATTGGTAGTACCTCATGTGGGTTATATGACAGAAGAGGTGTACCAGGTAGCCTGTGGGGGTTATTCGGTCCTGCATTAATACTGTACTTAGGTTCAACCATGTTTATTTAAGTTTACTATACTTATGTTCAATCCATTGAATTTATTTATAAGAGCAAATTATTGTAAAGACAGTAAATGAATTTGGATACACCAATGCAGTGGAATAGTATGCACCTCTGAAAAGAAGAATGAGCAATTTCTCTCAGAGTTCCTAGAAGCTGGCAGGGGGAGTACTAAAAAGTGCATAATTATACGTCATGATACAGTTTATACGTGCAAAATGAAGGGAAAACAAGATATATATTAAAATTTGTTTATATGTAATTTGTTTAGCTATAATTCATAAGGATATATGATAATAGTGGTTACCTGTATGGTGATGGTGGTGAACGGGGAAGATGGTGTTGGCACATGGACACTGCTATATATAGGGTAGATTAACTGGCAGGGACCTACTGTACAGCATAGGGAGGTCTGCTCAGTGTTCTGTGATAATCTATATGGGAAAAAAGAATAGATATGTGTATATGTGTGGCTGATTCACTTTGCTGTATACCTAAAGCTAACACAATGTTGCAAATCAACTGTACCCCAATAAAAATTTTAAAAATTAAAAAGACTTCACTAGAACAAAGAAAAAAATTCACCCACTTTAATGTACAATTCAATGATTTTCAGTAAACCTACCAGTGGCACAACCATCACCATAATTCAATTTTAGAATATTTTCATCAGATCTCTTGGGTCCACCTGCAGGTAAGCCCCACTCCCAACCCTGGCGCTAGGCAACCACTAGGCTATTTTTGTCTATGGGAATTTACCTCTTCTGGACATTTCACAGAAATACCATCATACAAAATAGGATCTTTCATGTCCTGCTTCTTTCACTTAGCATCTTGTTTCTGACATTTCTTCATCTTGTAGCAGTGTCAGCACACCACATCTTTCTATTGTTGGATAGTACTCCGTTGTTTGTGTATCCCATTATCAGTGGATACACATGTGGGTTGTTTCTACCTTTTGACTACTTTGAAAAACACTTCTATGAACATTCATATACAAGTTTTGTGTGTGTTTATATTTTTGAACCATGTGACCAGACTATCTACACAAAAATCTTTAATATTGCAAAAGACTCGTTAAATGGCATAGGAAACAATCTTATAAAAAAGGAAGTAGCAAAGCAACGGGTGTGTGTGCATGTGCGCCTAGAGTGATTTGATTCTGCTAAATAATTAAATAAGAACATAAAAAAAGATTAGAAAGGCAGAGAGCTAAAATGTTAACAGTGTTGTCTCTGGGTGATGGGATGGTGGATAATTTATGTGTTTGTATGCTTTTCTGTATTTCAACAAATTGTCTACTGTGAATATAAATTACTTTTGTAATCAGAAAAAAACCCACAATGTTATTAAAGACAAAAAAAAAAAAACTCCTTTCCATTCAATTTCTCCAAGGTCTTTACCTCTCTGTTGCAGAAAAATACCCTCCCCAAAGTCCGCAATTAGGAGAGAGCAGCCCATCTCTCCCCTGCCCCTGTTTAATGCTGGTCACAGCATCCAGAAAACTGAAGATCCCCAATAAATACCAATTGGTTTTCGAGACCTCGAGATCAGTCTCCATGGCAACCTGACAAGGGCATGACACTCTATGAGCACTTGCCCAGCGTGGAGATGGTCCAGCAGGAAGAATGCCTGCCTCCAACAGCCAGAGGTTGCCAAAAGACCATGGTATTTATCTATGTGGCAATGGGATCAGGCTTCCCAAGACTGAAAGAGGCAGACATCTCTCTAAATGATGGAATGATGAAAGTCTGAAGGGATCATCCTGATTGTGGGTTCCCTGAACTGCCATTTCTGTGTATACAGCTGCCAACAGATGTCATGATTCAGTATTTTCCAGAACTACATCTAAGACCTAAGTGTCCTTCCTCTATGCTTACCTCATGCACAATTTCATCATCATATTGCTTCATAATTACTCACTTGTCTGCGCCAGCCCTGTCCCTTACATTTGCAGGGCCTGTGACAAGAGAATAATTAGAAGGCCACATCTCACATGGCCAAAACTTTGGAAGTCATAAATCAAGCTAACGCACTGTTAAACATGGTGCATCCTTTCTTCCTACTCGGTTAAATATATCCTCAGAATGACCTGCAGAACCAGGTGCAAATTTAAACATCTTGGGCTCCTTGGAGTTGCAAGTTGGGACCTGTCCTGCCAGAGAGCTGGCTCCCAGCCTGCTCCCCTTTTCCATCACACAGCAAGAGTCCCAGGCACACCCAGCCTGCACCGCCCCATACTCACACCCAAGTCTGACCCCCAAACCGCAGCCCGTTGGCCGGTTCTTAGGCTTAGCAGTGCACGTACCTACAGTGCAGCCCATCCTTAGAAGAAAAGTCCAATGGAGACCCCCGCATGTGGGCTAAGGGCTGTTCTGGTAAGGATTCTGATTTAGGCAACAACAGCTTTAGCTAGGATGGGCGTTGAGTGGAGGCTCTGGGTGGTCACTTCCCATGGTTCTTGGACCTCTGGCAGCTGAGAGAGGCCCCCCCGCCCCAAAAAGTATGAAAACCCTCTTGCCCAAGATTAAGGGATACCAATTTTTATCCCCACTAGACTGAATTTCTTGAACTTGGTACTACTGACTTTTGGGGCTAGATAATTCTTTGTGGTGGGGGCTGTCACATCTACCCTTAGTTGTGACAACCTAAGTCTCTAGAGGACAAATCATAGCCTCCCCACCCCGCCCCCGGTGAGAACCAGTGCAATAGACTATGAAACTCTTGAGGTCAGGAAATAAAACTGCATTTCGTGGGAGAGTTCAAGGTGTAGAGCAGATGACCAGAAACTATTTGAAGGATGATCAATGAACCAATGTCTGCTCATAGTATGATATATATATATATATATATATATACACACACACACACATACTTAGGGCCATACCTGCAGCATTTTGAAGTCCCCAGACTAAGGGACAAATAGAGGATGCAGCCGCCAGCGTACACCCCATCCATAGCAATGCAGGATCTAAGTAGAGTTGGTGACCCACATCACAGCTCACGGCAAAGCTGTATCCTTATCCCACTGAGCAAGGCCAGGGACTGAACCCACATCCTCCTGGATACTAGTCAGGCTTGTTACTTCTAAGCCACAAAGGGAACTCCAAGATGGTCTATGCCTATCTTCACTCTCATTCTCATTTTCCAGTAATTTCCTGGCATATGACGGCATCATTGCTCTGAAGGCTAAATAAAATGCTTGTGTGCTTGTGTTTTCCAATGTTTCTCAGTTTTAATATTAATTGCAATAACTGTAGATGGATATGACCCACATAAACAAAAATTCTTTGAGGTCCTCTTTTAAGTGTGTAAAGGGGTCCCAAGACCAGGAAGTCTAAGAACCACTGTCCTAGAACAGTAATGCTACTCATACTTTAGCATCATTCAAAGTAGGAAGTGGAGAAAAACATATCTGGAAGACCTTTCTGAGAGGTAGACTAAGTTACTGAATGTAAAAATAAGTACATTTTCTGAATTTTATAACTTGAGTGTCACTGTGACATTTTAATGGAAAAATGTTCTCTAGGTTCTTCAAAGTGGAAAAAAACAAGTCTAGAAAAAAAGCAGAGGTATTAATATTTTCAATAAAAGAAATACACCCCAATACAATATTGTTTGAATGGAAGTTGATCTGACTTGCACTTGGACTAGCCTAATCTCACACACTCCCAACCTATCTGGAGATTGGCTCCATTTGTTGGCATCCCAAGACCGCCAAGGGCATGCAAAGACAATTAGAGGGAGAGTGACTGCAACCAAGTTTGCATTATTTGTGGAGGAGGAAGGGATACCCTCTGAAACATGTCATTGTAAATTTAACTGCCATATTGAGATTATCAGTGGTTTTCCATTACCCACACTATAGAATCAGGCTGTATTATCGACCAGAAGCATTTTTGTTGATATCTAAACAACATCCCTGACCAAAATAAACAGATGAATGGCCCCATTCCCTCTGGCTTTAACACCAGTTCTTCCATCACTTATGAGTTTCCCTTTTTAAATTTCCTTACTTCCTCCCTGCCTCCCAGATGCTATTTTCCTGCAGCCCACCCCCACCCAAGTGCCAAGGCATTCTGAACACATGGCATCAGTCACATGCCCAGCATACCCAGAAGAGGCATATGACAAGTAGCTCCAGTTTTCAAGTAGAACAACTGACACATGACATCCGCCTTCCTGGATCAACATGGCCAGTGGTGGCCAGGGCAAAACAAAGGTCCTTCCTACCCATCCTGGCACAGGAGTCCCCTGAATCCTCCTTTGAAGAAGTATAACCTTGGAAGCTGACGAGGGTGGAAAGAGATGGTAAAGGGATTGCTGGAGATCCTTTAAGAGAGACAACTCTTGCTTTCTGCAAAAATCATTTCTAGAAATTGCCTCCACCAACTCCATAGGCAAAGGCCGTGGGTTTTCTTTATTAAATTAACAATAGCAGAAATCACAGCAACAGATAACTCAAGGACATGTCAATAGCAGGTCACCAATAGAAAAGTTGTACCAGCTGAATGCTGGGGCAGCTAAGAAATGGAACGTGAACTACCATCTTCAGCCCGGCCACTTCTCTGCAGCCTACTTCCATCTTCTCTGCTATAAATAATTCAGAGTTTTTCTTTTTTTCTTAAATATCACAAAACCAAGTCAGAATCTTTATGTGAAGGATTCTGCTGTGTCCCTCTCTCCCTCCTCTCCCCCACCCCCAGCCAGCCCAGGCAACTCCCAGGAGAATGACCCCTCAAGCTTTAACATTTATTCTTTGACATTTCAGACTGTTTGTTAGGCAGAGCTGCCTTCTCAAGATCAAAGTTGGAAAATCTTGCCAAGAACTCCCGCTTGGCCCTGTCCAACTGTGACAGAGAGGGTCTATTAACCTCCAAGCATCTGCCTCCTTCCTCATCCAGAGAAACCACCAGCCCTCACCCAGAAAGGCAGCCATCCTCCCTCTTACCCGCTTCTCCACACTCCAGGAGGGGACAGAGGTCACTCTTCCCATGTGACACACCATGCTCCTCAACAGAGAGGGATGGACCCAAGAACCAGAGATGCCCCCCCACCAGGAGTAACAATAGTGACTCATGGGGACATACCATTTGGGACATGTGTCTGGGTAGAAACAGCAAATTCAGAGACAAGTAGAGAACAAGGAAAGGTAACTTACCAGAGTCATTTCACTAGCGGTACTGCCAAGACTGATTGTCAGCTCTTCATTGCTGTGTGCTACCTATCATGGTGTCACCTCCACCAACCTGGTGGGGTGACCAGGTTTAGGGCTGAAGTCTTAAGCTCTTATGTGAAAAGACTTACCATTTTCTTCAGAGTTATCACGACAAAGGTTTCCTGTGCTTCACAAGGGTACCTACCCAATAGCTCCCAGAATCATTTCTGCCTCCAAGGGCAGAAGTGAGGGAATCTGGTCTAAAGCTGGGCAAAGGTGTTGGGGTGTTGTTGCTCATCCTGATTAAAGAGGTCAGTGGTTGATCAACACATCCTGCTTTCTTCTTCTTTAAAAAGCTTCTGACTACACTGTGACTCAATGTTACCTGAAGTGGGTATGAGTCCATTAATGGGTATTAAAGGAAAGGTGTTTCATGTTCAATTAGATTGGTACAGTTGTAGGATAAAAAGGTTTATTTAAAGCAGAACTTCTTGGAGACTTTAGTACCCTAATATGCACGGTGAGTCTATGAGAGGTTGGCTATACCATACAACGTTCTCCAGTTATTTGATGGGCTCTTAGTGTCTCATGAGACTAAAGGGAAGCACTGGCACAGCCAATGATGAGGGGTACTTGATCCTCACAATCTCATTGATCTAGTAACAAGTTGGGCATTCAAATTAAGAGAGAACCCTCTTGCTGCAGCTTCCTGCCAGAAAACTGATCAATCCATGTAGAACAATAATTGGTCAAGCGGTTGACCCACTAAAATCACCAAGAAGGCCAAAGATACCACCTTGGAAATACACAGTGGTGTCATTCAGTCTTTTTAATGACCAGGTTGGCCATTTGGTATCAGAGACACCATGCAGCAATTGCCTGTTATGATACCAAGAAACATTAAATTGACAGCCATAAAGATTGAATGATTCCATAAGTCATCCAAACATGGACTCCACGTTTAAATTCTCCCAGGAAGGATATTCTCAGAATTTATTCTATATTTGTGGTGGCTCCTCTACTCCCACCTGACTCAAGTTCTCCCTGGCCAGCTCTGCACCTGGCTCCCTCAGAAGCAAAAGGCTTTTGTCCAGAGCTGAGGCCCTCAGACAGGAGCCACCAGAAAGAGTCTGAGATCCTGGCTGTGCCCCTTCAGCCAGGGTGAGTTTTCAGAGACCTAATGCTCACAACAAAAATTGCTTTGGGATCTCCTTTCAGATTCTCTGTCATGTGAGTTTTCTCCCAGAATTAATAGCAAGAAAAAGCTGACACATCGGCATATACATAATACATAGGCTGGACTTGGCATCCAGCCTGCATTCTGGAACCTTCCTTCTTCCAGAGATGCATGTAGGAGGCCCTGGGAGAGGCACCTCCTTTGGCTGCCCATGGGACACAAACTTTAGGGCTCCTGACACCCTGCTCACAACCTGGCTGTGACCAGTGGGGTTGTCCTAGGCCTGTACATCTGCTAACAACCAGGGGAAAGACTGTAGACCAACATCATTCCTTTATGAGCTCTGAGGCCTGGTCCCCAGCCCCATGTCTTCTCTTCCCTTGAGAAGTCCATTTGGGAGTCAGGCCCACATGACCTTCGGCCAAAGGCTTTTGCAAGCCTTGAAACGGAAAAAGCATTGCACGGCAATTTTAAAACAATATCATGAAGACCAAAACAGACCAAAGTTATTGTGAGTTTCAGAATAAGAAAGTGGCCTTTCAGAGTTCTATTAAAGTGTCACTGGGTCCTATTTGATGGCAGTGAAGTCATTTTACCAGAGTTAGGTCCTTGCTCTTCTCACTGCAGAATGGACACAGGGAGTGTATCTTTTTAAGGGAAATAGGGCAGTTGCTCCAATGAGGTCCCCAAAGACAGACCCAAGCTTCATTTTTCTGCCATGGTAACAGCAGAGACCTCCATTGACAAGCTGGGTGTCACTGTGAGTCACCAAGGCCTCTGCCATTACTTACCCTTGTCAGGCTTGGCTGGATTTTCTGAGATGACATGGTGCTCTGTTCCTTAAACTTGGATGAAACCACACATCAGGGACACGACTTTGGAACTCACACCTTTGAGCAGCCTCACCCCTGGTCTTCAAACCCTCTCCATAGCTGAGTGGGCTGTTCTATCCATCCTCCGAACTCTGAGATGGCACTTGTTATCGCCCTTAGATAAGGGGTGGAGAGGGAATTGATCTTTGCCTCTCAGAAAAGCCAAGCTCCGTTCTTCCTGCCTTATGCCACATGCACCTCTCTCCACTCTCAGGCAAATCAAAGTCAGGTTCATCGACAGTGGAAGCCTTGAGTGGATCCTGTTTGCAGAGGATCATGGGAAGACACTGTGGTCCTGAGGCTGCCTCCTTTCTGAGAAAGAAGCTCATGCATCTCCTGCTTTCTAGGCTTCAGAGGCTCACCAAAGCCTTCAGTCAGGATTTCCCTAATAGTTCTGGCTGTTCGTTGGGAATCTGGTAATCCTGCCTTCCTTCCTTACCCAAACAGTTCCAAATTCCTTCCCAAAGTGGACCCACACGGACCTGGTCTTGCCTCGACTTTGACATATAATTGAAGCCATCAGTACTCTGTGTGTCCCTGGAGGACCTGTGCTGCTCAGAGACTCTCCCACCTTCCTGTTCCCCTCGCTTCTGGGAGCCAAGCACGCTGTGGTCACAGGCTAGCCCTAGTAGCCTCTCACCTTCCCCAGTTCTCACCCCTCCCCACCCCCAGACATGCTGGGCATCCAAGCAATGTCACCTGGAAGTCAAGGAGGGTGGGGAGGAAGGGCCAGTGCCCTGGGGTTTTCACCCAGGAAGGGAAAGTGTCCTGATAGAAAGACACAGAAAGGCACAAGGTCTTGGGCCTCATTACCCTGCAGAGATCTCTTCTTCGAGCAAGCATACCATTAGTCCTAAGGGGAAATGGGAGTCACTTTATAGGAGTTTTATCCACTGAGTAGGAAGAATTTGGATTAAAATCCTATCCCAGTGGGCCTCAGGATCCTGACGGAATTTCCAAACCACCTGAAGAAGCAGATGAGAAATCTTATCTCTGGGGATATATTGTCAGATCTAGGCTGAGGTTTTCTTGAGAGGTGAGAAGTGCACGGCAAAGGATTTCTAAAGCCAAAATGCAGAACCAGAGCTATATCTAAGGGAACTGGCAGCCGGGAAGCTTTGCCCATGTTCCCAGCAGTAGAATGGGGGTGTGGGATGGGGCAGAGGAGGAGAGCAGCAGAGGGGAGCCCAGGTCTCCTGGAAAATGCCCATGCAAACCAGTTCCACTGAAGCCCCCACTGTCCCAGCTGCCCGGGTGTCCCTCCACTGACATGCCTCCTGGTCCCTCCCTCACTGCTACCCTCATCCCCCCACTTCCCTTTCAGACTCATGTAGCAGCCCCCTGGGAGTGCAGCTGGGGCTCAGAGGCAGCTGGTAAACACTGAGGAAGCAAAGGCTCTCTGCCTCATCCACGCCTGGCACAGTCCAGGAACTTCACAGTGAAGTCACCCTGCATTGACCTGCCAGAGCCTGCGCTGCCTCCGCAGCATGAAACCCTCCCTGATGTCTCACTCCTGTATCTGAGGCAGGTGGGTGTCTGCTCGGGCCCAGGCTTGACCTGCAAGGGGCTGGGCTGAGCTTAGGAAAGTGTCACCGCCCAGTCATGCTGAGGTCACACCTGTGGTCCAGGAAGTGGAGAGGAAGATGTGGCCACTGGGAGGTTGGCTATAGAAAGGAACCCCCACATGAGAAGAGACAGGGCAGCCCAGAACCCAGCTTCTCAGCTTCCGCAGTGAACATGCTTGGCATCTGTTCTTTCCCTGTGTAAGAAGCACAGGGCTGAGCTTCCACACACTAGGAGGTCCCTGAGGCAGGCGGAAGGAAGTTCAACTGGGGCTGAGAGGTCAAGTCAGGTCTCCCTTCCATCTCTTTCCTGTCTAAAGCTGCTCCCACCTGCCCGTACCTGGGCAGCCTCACCTACCAGCTTGAGCGTCAGGTATGTCTCAGCCAACAAGCCCTCCTCAGCATCAGAGATGCCACCCCTGTCTGTCTAGGAATCTTGCCAACTGAAAACCAGGTGATCATCTTAGATCTGAGAACAACTGCACTCCCAGGCATCCAGGGGCAGTAAGTGCCAGATTGGTGGTAAAAGTACGTGGCAGATGTTTATTTCTTGAGAGCCCTTCAAAATCCCCTGTTCCAGTGGTTCCAGAAGGAAGTTCAGGATGGCATCTAGCCCCAAAGACTCCTGAAAGGTTTCATCTGGGTAGCCGAGGGCACTGCGGCTTTGCCAGAGCAGAAGCTGAGCAGCCAAAAGCCCTAGGGGTCAAGGAGACCCCATGCCAGTCCCAGGTCTCCCAGTCACAGCTGTGAAAACCTGGCCTGGTGAGTTCTACTCTTTCTGCACCTTGGCTTCCTCATGGGTAACATGTGCCTTGCCCTGCACAGGTGCATCCTGCATTCAACGTAATGATTCTTACTCATGCTCCCCAGGAAGGCCCATTCTTTGGAGCTTGGCAACCAGTTCCAGGATCTGGCCACACAAGCCTAGTGAAAGATTTAGTTCCTCTCCAGAACACGTCTCTGAAAGGCTCTGCCCCTGGGCTGACCACTGTCCTACAGCATTTTCTGGCTACAGTGAATCCCCCACCCTTCGAGCTTCTGAGAACAGGGTTCAGAACCAGACCCCCCTGCCCCATTGCTCCCTGCAGAATAAAAATCTAGACAGCATGTGGCAGGCACACTGGGTTCATGACTTAAATCTCTGCCATGAAATCCCCTAGGACCAAACTGTGAGCTCAAGTCTGAGAAAGCAAATCCCGTGGGTGAGATTCCAGCCCCAGAAGGTCAGGGAGCTACAGGTCATGCTGGTCCACTGAGCACCCTGCACGAAGCCAGCAGCCTTAGTGGACTGAGTTCGGCTCTCCACCCTTCCCCTGTGCCAGTTCTGACTGTCCTGGAGCCTCTCATGTTGGGATAGATGCCAGGGGACTTCAGGGCCCAGCAGAAAAGCATGGGAAACAGAATTTTGGACATGAAACATTGCTCTCCAGTCTCAGCAGGTCCCCATTCCTCCTGGCAATTTTATCACGCTTTCCTGCCACCTGCCAAGGGTTCCTCCGCTGCTTCAGACCTTCTTGATGCTCTGACAAGTTGTCACTTGTAGCACAAGGCCTTGCATTACACTTTATAGGCAAAATGGAAGCCACCAAATGAGAACTCGTTCACTTCCTTGCCCACCCCAAATCTCTAAACCCCTTTCTTTTCCTCTTCCCTCCTACTAACTGGGAGAATTCTCTGTCCATGCGGCTGATGCTAGCCCTTCCTTTTTCTTTTCTTTCTTTTTTTTTTTTTTGTCTTTTTGCTATTTCCTGGGCCGCTCCTGCAGCATATGGAGATTCCCAGGCTAGGGGTCTAATCGGAGCCATAGCCACCAGCCTACACCAGAGCCACAGCAAAGCGGGATCCGAGCCGAGTCTGCAACCTGCACCACAGCTCACGGCAACGCCGGATCGTTAACCCACTGAGCAAGGGCAGGGACCGAACCCGCAACCTCAAGGTTCCTAGTCGGATTCGTTAACCACTGCACCATGACAGGAACTCCAAGATGGGTGCTTTTCTTTCCCAAACTCTCAGAGACCCCTTCTAGTCATCATCTTTTCTCCCATGTATTGGTAAACTCTTATGTATCCAAAGAAAACAAAGTGTAAAGATCTCTAATAAGTTAATAATGAAATTCTCCTTTGAATCCATGCAGATTGATGGTCCCCAGAACTGTCTCAACTCCGAGGAGTCCCCAGTCTGATCCTGGAACCACTGAGAACAGCAGAATACAGAACTGGGGTGACCCCCCGCCCAGGGCACTCTATAGAAGAGGAGCTTCCATGTGGGGTGAGGTGAGGGTGGGAGGGCCTCAAATCAAACTAGACTTAAATAAGAGACTGAGTGAATAAGGCTAAGTAAAAAAAAACACCCACCAGCTTATCAACCCCTGTTGGACTTCCACCCTGAGCTCACCCATCTTACTTTACTCACCCATCTTTATTTCCTAAGTATGAGAGCTCCCCTAAAGCCTGAGCCCCAGGAAAGCATCCAGATCCTCCCAGGAAGTCTTCCCCAGCCCTGGAAAGCCTCCTCTCTTGCTCCAAGTCTCCTACACACAGAACTCCTTCCTTCTAAATGGGAGATACTGAAAGTTACAGAAGGCATTTCAACCCTTCTAGCTGTGTCACGTCTCAAGAACCAAGGGAAGACAGCTATGCCCAGCCCACTGAAGCATTTCAGTTTCAGCAGGACCCCAGGATTCTTTGCCTCTCCTCTCCTGGCAGCCTACACAAAACCTGCCATGGGAGTTTGGCCCATCTAAGTGCATATGTGTCTATGTGTATATGTGTCTGTGTATGTGTCTGTGTGCATGTGTGTGTTTGTGTTGGGGGGGAGTGTCTCTGATGATCAGCAAGTTGACCTATAAGCCCAGAGCCCCATCTTCCTCTGGGTAAGGTCACTTCCCCAAGATCCAAGGAGACACAAAACCACTCCTACCGAGGGAAAACCACACTGGCTTGCTGGTGCACCAAAGGTGAAGGACCCCTCAATGCCCCCTGCCCCCTATACCAGATTCCCCAACACATCAGTTTTGAAGACAGAATCCCTAGCCTTGGGCTGCTCAGACAACAAAACAGCCCTTGGCCACTTAGGAAGCAAAGGTCTCAGTAGCCTGAGTTGTATCTGGAGGAGTCAAGTTTGAATCTTGCTTTTGCCTCTTGTGCTGTGTGACCCCAAGTGAGAACGCTTCAATCTTTCTGTGCCTCTAATTCCTCCTCAGTAAAATGGGGAAACACTCTGCTGTATGGACTCAACTTGTTTCTGGGGGTGGGTGGGTGAGGTCTCAGTGAAAGCAATCAATGCAACACCTTTGCAAACAGGACTTGGCTAAGCAATGTCTTTAAAAGATTCATAGTAAGATGGGGGGAGGAATTAAAAAACAAAACAGGGGTAGCCTGAAATTTCTATATATCTTTAATAATCTTTGAAAAATTGCCAAATAAGAGGTCTGATCCAGTCATTTCATTAGAAAATAAAGTGTTTATTAAGAAACTATACACTGAACACTCCTATAAGTCTCTGTGGAAACACAACGCCCCATTGTCATAGCACAAGGTGAAGAAAATGGCAGAATAAAAGATGCTGAGATGGATGGAGTCTGGGAGGCTGGAAATGAGGTAATGACTTACAATAATTAAAAAAAAAAAAATCATCCTCAAGCTTACTCCTTAAAGCCACACTCGGTAGGAGGCCTTGGCTTAGGGGGCTGGTGGGACAGGATGGAAAACAGCCTGACAAAGTGACGGGGTGGTGGGGAGCCAGGGTTGGGAGGCTACACAGACACACACCTCAAGGCCCTGGAGAGAACCCGAATCTCCGGCGATACTCCAGACATGCAGGTGCCCAGGAGGCCACCCCAGGTACTGGGCATGAACTTGGAAAGCTCTGTGGTCTTAAACCCTGTGGAGGTGCCTGCAGAAACAAGCTGGAAATCCCACCACCCACAGGACTCAGGATGTAAAATCCTAAATGGGAATTTTAGCCCCCAAGTAGAGTTGCCAAAGGCAGAGAATCTGTCATCTATCACCGTGCATCATCGCTCCAAAACTTTGTGAGTGGGATCAGACCACCACCATTTTGTTCTAAGAGTGGTCCTCTGCTCCGGGCTCCACCCTCCAGGGGAGCGCCTGTGCTGAACCCCTGTGACAGAGGGATGTCGGGTGGGTGGGGGGACTGGGCCAAGGCGCCTCAGCCATATGGCAGCAAATCTGGGAGCGGTTCAGGCCTACACTGTCTCTTTCCTACTGAGGCAGGGAGGGGCACCCCCGTCTCTCTATCCATGGATGGAGTGGAAGATGGGGGAAACCACGCCCTCTATGGGAAGGGGTGGCCATGGAGTAAGGCAGAGGTCAAAGCAAGCAAAGTAAACACAGATCTTGACCAGAGAACAGGAAGACACTTCCACAGGTGCCATGAGAGGGGCTGGAGGAACCAACTGTTACTTCTCTTCCCCTTCAGTTCCTCTTGGCCTTGAAATGCTGATTCCATTGGGTTCCGAAAGTTCTCAGAGTCAAGAGTAAGTAAAAGTGGGGGAAGAGAGCCACTCCCGGGAATGTGGACCAGCAGGAAGGGCCTCGGTCCCTGATTCCCTCGGTCCCTTGTGGTCCCAGTAGGAAGGCCAGTCCACAGGCAAGACCTCCTGCAGCCAAAGCGTGTCGAAGCTGCGGGTCTAGGGGTTGAGGAGCCCTAGAGAGGTCCTCCTCTCCACGGGGCTTCCTAATGTCACACTCACTGTGAGCAGTTCCAGACAGGAGAGGAAGCAAGGGGGAAGTGTGTCCAAAAAAAGGTACGGTTTTCTCCACCAAAAATAATAATAATAATAATAATTATATATATATATATTTATAGAAACGGATTGGTTTCCATTCTTTCCTCTGAGACCTAATCTGGTGCCAGGACTTGGGCCTGGCTCCCCCTCCTGTCACCGCGCCGTCTCCACCTCTGCTTAGATGTTCTTCCCCACGGGAGGCTGCAGGACGACGAGGTCCCTAAGTGGACAGCCCGGTGTCCTGGGGGGGCCGGGGAGACCCCACACTTCCGAGCAGGGAAAGGGAGGCCGGAGCACAGCTGGACTTCATCAGGCTTTCTCGTGGTGGTTGGGTTGTTTTTGGAAAGCAAGAGAATGGCTAGGATGTTTAAAAGATGGTTCCTGGCGCACAGGTTTTTAATTCTCTTTATTGGCTCTAAAGATGATGGCAGGAGCTGCCTTGGAGGCCGGAAAAAAAGGAGCACAGTGATGATTGGAAGGAAAGGGCAACCCTGCCAGTGGTGGATGGGGGGAAACACCCCGTCTTGGTGGTTAAAGGGTGCGGGGGCTCCGGTGGCTCATGTGGTTTCTACTTAGCATCCCTGGATCCAGACAGAAGAATGCCTAGAGCTTCCAACCTCTCAGAGGGCCCAGCCTACCAAGGTGACATCAAAACAGGGAGGCTTAAAAGGAGTTTTTAAAAGCCATGACGTCCTTTGCTGAAATAAACATTGACATCCTCAACATAGATGCCATGGTTAAGAGGCTTGGAATGTCCAGGAAGGCTTATTGGATTCAACATAATTTCTCTGAAACCTATAAAAAACAAAAACAAAAACAAAAAACAGAAAAACAGAAAAAAGCAAAATAAAGTAAAAACCAAAACCCCCAAAGAAGATCAAAACTAGAAGGGGAAGCAGAAAGGGAGCTGGAAAGGGAGGGGTGGACTGGAGACACGGATATATTGGGAACGCCAAATGAATGCTTAGCAAAAGGGAAGGAGATGGGGAGGGGATTAACTTAAAACCAAGCACGGGTGGACGGAGAACCTGGAAACACTCCACTTTTGCTGCAGCCTCCACTGAACCGAGGGTGGGGAGCGAGCAAAACACTTGGGGACTTGGCCTTGGGTTGTCCTGGAAGAGGAAGTGCAGCCTCATCTAAGGAGGAGGAGGTCCTGATGATGAGCTTGAGCTTGCGAGGAAGGTGGGGGAACAGCAGGGCATGATCGCTAGGGTCACCGGGGGACAGAGGGGAGGAGGATGCTCCCCAGACCTCGAATTCCTTGGGAACGCTAGGGGGTCATTTCTAATCCTAAGAGCTGGGATAGTGTGGACCACCTCCGACCACACCAGTTTGGCAGGTGAGGGCACAGTGCTTCCAGAACCAGAAACCTGCTCACTGACTTTTCCCTAGTTCACTAAGTCAGTGAAATGAATGGCTGGGCTCCAGAGCTGTGAGTGTCCCCGATCACATCTCCAGAAGGAGGTGCTTCAATCAACCCCAGATAAAAATAAAGTCTATAAAGCCCCGTCGGTGATGAGTGTGGGTCTGTTTACGAGTGCGTGCTGCAGGCCAGAGAGAAGTAGGCCTATCTTCTCATGAAAGCCGTGTGCAGGTGTGTGGACGTGATAATGGGCAGCTGGATGCTGAGGACATTACAGGAGAGGTTGAGTTGGTTGCACGGAGACACACCCCTCCTCATTCTTAGGCCATACTAGGCTCAAAACAGAGTTGAGTCATCTTGAGTATTGGGAACCCTCTGTCTGTAGGGAGAGGGATCAGAGTTGTGGAGTAAGAGGGAAGCCTTCCTTGCCTATGAGGTCATGTTCAGAGGGAGGCTTGGTTTCTGTGAGAGCTCCACTGGGCTAACCTGGGGAAAAGGCTCACTTGGGTCTGAGGTGGAGGGCAGGCCATTAGTCTGGACAGTCTGCATAGAAGTTCTATGATACCTGTGACACTGCTGTTTCTTTCCAGGCCATGGTCCCCCTCTTACTTCTCCCACATCCCTCACCCAGGTCCTGTGAAGGACCCTCTCCTAGAAGACTCCTCTAACCTAAGGGACTTTAATTCCAGCCCCACACTGGGCACCTGGCCACCCCCCAGCCCCAGCCCTCAGGGACACATGGAGATATGATGAGGTCTTAAGATCTTAGGAATCAAAATTGGTGAGGGGAGGGGGTCTGTCCTGTGTACAAAGATGTCAAAGGAGATAACTCACCATGTGACCTTGGGTAAGACACTTCCCCACTCTGGACCTCAGGTTCCTCATATATATAGTGAGTTGATGGGACTAGATGATCTCTATTGTCCTTCAAGTTTAATATCCCATGATTGTCTATGTTTGAAAAGACCCCTGGCAGAAGAGGCAGACATGGGGGAGTTAATGGTCAGTATTGAGCCCCAAGTGCAAAGACATGGGGAAGCATTTTTCTTAAGTGCACAAGGCCAGACCCAGAAATTCAGGTCCTCCCAGCTCCCAGACTCACACTACTTTACCTGTAGGGGTGCCTGCTTTATTTTAGGCATAATATTTAGATATAGGATCATCTGAGCACCATGCAGTGCCATTAAAGAACTGCACAGGGGAATGACCATGAACTCTGTCCAACCTGGCCCTGCTACGCATATCCCCTATTCCTCTTCTTGGATGAGGGGGGCCCTGAAATGTGCCCATCACTGTGCCCATTACTGCTTTAGTGGATGCCATTTCTGGGGTTGGAAGGATGATTCCTATGACATGGGTGATGATCTTACAGGTCTCAGGACCCTCTTTGGGGCTCCTCTGCTTCCATAGGAGACACTCAGTTACTCTCCAAGGGAGAAACAGCTTGACAAGGGGGGATGAAGAGGGAATGAGAGGGGTGTTTGTCCCCTGAAAATCTGTCTTGCCTCAGGGCATAAAGATTTGTCAGGACAATAAAAGCTGCTGGTTCCCTGGAGACACAAGGACTCTAACTCCTATGAAAGAGGAATCTTTATGACTTGAGAGTGAAATCTCTTTTGGAGGCTATGCGGCATCGTGGGCCCTGGAAAGCTCTGTGTCGGATCTATTCAAGGCAGAGGCCAAGGCTGCCTAAGCCTCTGCCAAGGTCCCTGAAGCTGCCTCCGTGAACATGAGCCTTTTCCCATATGAGCCAGGATCTGAAGTTTGTTTTCTCTGGAACTCTCTCCCAGGTGGAGCCTTTCCAAGATTCTAAATGCTGAAGCCTGATAGCATAAGAGGCACGGCTCCAAAATCCTCCTTTCCTCCCCCTCTTCCTCAGAACAACCCAGAGCAGGAAGGAAAAGGCATCTGCTGGGAAGAGGGGAGCAGGGGTGATCAGGACCACCTTGGACACTGACTGAGAAAGGGACAGATGGGTGGAGGGGAGGCCCAAGGGGGACAAATGCACCTCTGAGGAAAGCCTCACCCACCAGTGGCCCATGGCCCCCCACGTCTAACCTTTTCCTCCATCTGTCAACAGCTTTCCCCAAAATCATCCAGCACAGAGTTACTCATAGGCCCTCTGTAATTCAGAACAGAGCCCAGGCTTCAGGGACTGCCTAGGTATAGGTTTCCTGAGATGCGAGCCAGAGACTCTGGACTCATGTGGGGAAGGGAGGGAAGCATGAAGGAAGAGGCTAGGGCGAGGGGGGTGCTAAGCACCCAGATAATTGGATGGAAGATTCCGGAGCCAATTCCACTGGGCCCAAAGCAGGCTCAATCTTCAAGGGCCAGTTTTTCAGTATTCACTGTAGCAAGAGCAGGGCTGGCCTCCATGGCTGTGCAGCTCAAAAGACATTTAAGCCTCTCTGTTTTTCTGACAGTCTCATGGAGCCTCATCGTCTCGTCCTCTCCGGGGTTTCGCCCTAGCCCGGCCTTGGGAATCTACAGCTACCAGCTTCCCAGCACCTTCCCGGAAGGACTTCTTGCATCGTCTGCCTACATGCTCTTCATCCGACTTTGGATTCTCAAGGGCTCCCTTTCTGCCCCTGCTTCTTCCTTTTGTTACCTGGTGTGGTAACTTTATTACCAAACTCCATTAAAGTGGTTGAGGTCATGACCTTGATAAAAGGCCCACTACCAAATTGAGCTCTATGGGATTAGTGCCTGTCTCCTCTTCAAATGTATTTGTTCATCATCTTAAAGTTGCTACATCACAGGAACGGGTAGCACTTCCATAGCACTGGCTGTGAGAAAGGCACTTGGCTCTTAAGAGGAGTTGAAATACACAGGAGTGCTGGCACTGATGTCGCCAGTGGTGTAACCACAGGGAACCGGAAGCGCACAGCAATGCAGACGCTTGTCCAGAGAGAGAGTGAGAACAGGAGGGCTCCGTAGGATAGATGTCGGTGTCGCGGGGGCCTGCACTGCACCCCACCCCCATCAGCCACACAGCCATTCCTCAAGAGGTGAGAGGACGTGCAATGTCTTAAAGCATGTGGTGGGCAGGCAGGGGCTGAAGAAGGGAGCCTCAAGCAAAGGCCGTAATGGTCCTACCATCAGATACATCCCTGTTCACCCTGAACTCCGAAGATCTTTCTAAGTTAGCAGTGGTCTAAGCACTGTTTACAGTTCATCCACTGTTTCCAATATCTTTTAAAAGTTGATATTACTAACTCCACTTGACATGTGGGAAAACAAAGGCTCAGTGATATATTAAAAACAGAAAACCCAAGTTCACTCTGTGGCAGAGTCTGATATTGGACATTGAATCAGGTTCTTCATAACCTTAAAGTGCTTATCATTAACTACCTTGCTGAATGGCTCCCATTTGTTGGAAATCAATATACAGGGAAAGGAGGCAGACATGGAGATCAGAGCAGCAGTGATGGGACATTCCCTAGGGGATGCAGGGCTCTCCATCCTTCTGCAAGGCTCCTTCTGCAAGGCTCGGCTACAGAGCTAGAGTCTTCTTTCCTCACTAACGGCTTCCCTGGCCAGGGAGCCAACCCTCCCCCATGCCCTGCCACTGCCCTCTTGCAACAGATGCCCAGTCTAGCCCTTTCCCAGGCTGCCTCATTTTCTGCACTCCTTAGCCTGCCACACTTACACTCTTACAGTAACACTTTGCTTGTATTGGGACCTTCCAAGTAAGGACTCCCCTTCATTTTGATATTACTTCTGGATATTGGCCCCTTCATTTTGATATTACTTCTAGAAATTCAGCTTAGACAGGATGAAAAGTAAACCTGATGGAAGAGAGATCATAATGGGCTGGGATAGAAGGGCAATGATGCAGAACATAGTCACACCTACAGCAAGATTGTGGAAGGTCTGAGAATCCTCCTGGCAAGCCAACATGGTGCCCAGAAGAATTCTCTCTCCCCAGCACCCTCCGTCTGGGCCACTAAGTGAACAAGAAGTGGTAGAAAAGGGCACATTATGGCCAAGAAAATGTCCCTCATGAATGTCACTTGCTTAGTTTGTTGCCTGTATGGTGGCCTCTCTAAGGTCATGAGAAGATGGTTATCAAAGAGTCTTAGTGTGCCCAGGATGTTATCATGGTTTACCTTGTTCTGTAACTTTGCTTTCTGATGTGACTACTGCTTTTTCCAATCTAAGTTCTTTCTTCCCCTGCCATCAGAGTCACTAATAGGCTGGTGGCACTGACCCATGTGGGTGAGACCCTAAAGCTTAGACTTGTTTACCACCAAATAGCTTGCTTAAAACTCTCAGATCATTTCCTCTGTTATTCTGAGGTTGCAAACCTAACCTATGGGCCATCTGTGGCTTTTTTTCCAGCACAATTAAAAAAAAAATTGACCGAGTTGCCAACATCTAAAAGTTGGAAAACTTCACATTTACAATATCCCTATTTCTAGCTTCTCTTGAAAATCTGAGAGTTCTGTCAATTCTGGGTCAGCATTCCTGCACAATGATAACCAGCTAGAACAAAGTGGTGGCCACTTCATATAAAAAGGGCATGTGTTCTCCAATTTGCCATGTGCCCCGCCACTATTATCCTCCACCTGCTCCCTTCACTTGTTTACAATAACTGCATGGTCTGTCTTAGCATTTGAGTTTAAAATTTCACAATAAACATAAAGCCAGCCCAAGGTTAGAGGCTGTGTGTTAAAGACCATGGAATACCATCTCAGCGAGGCTTACTGTCCCCATAATGACCAAACTTAGGCTCCCTCTGGGAATAGTGGCTGGAAAGCTCCACCAGAGGGAAAAGCTATTTGTGAAAGAGGAGACAGCTCAGGAGTTGAACTATATGGGTAAGAGGACTTTGCGTTCAGAAATAAGATTCCCAATAAGAAAATATGCTAGAGACCACTTATGCTACTCTTGGGGGAGAAGATGTCATTTGTTTCATCAGCCGATCGTGCTTCTACTTTCCTTGACACGTATGAGGTTCTTGACCAAGGTTATCAAGCACTAGCTAGCAGACTGTTTTAAATACAGCTGTTAAATTCCATGGAGTTTGACCCAAAGTATTCCCATACCCCTGCAACAACAAAAACGCTACAAAGGCTGCTATAGGATACTGAAATGTACTTGGAACTGAAACGTCCCTCTTGCACGTTTCGTGGCTGAGAGTGTAGAGCTGAGACCCCCTGCTTCAGTATGCAGCACCTCTTCCTGCAAAGTCGCCTTGATACTGCTGGGAAAATCAATGACGAGACCGGTCCTGGCCCACGTGCAATGTCTGGTTCCAGCTGTGTGCAGATGCTCTGAGGGAGGGGTCTGTGGCTGAATGTAACCCAAGTGTGAGCTAGCTCAGGGAACAGCTCAGGGAACCCTGCCAGGGGAAGTCACAGTGGGAGGGCATTCTCCCTGGGTGAGATCAAAGGGCACAGAACACTGAGATCTCAGACAAAAGCAAAGGCCCTTCCCTGCAGGAATCATGAAGCCTCTCTAACTCTTCCCTGATGAATAAGGCAAGGCCTGCAGCAAAAGGAGGGTGTGCCTGGGGGCTTGCCCTTGGCATTACTATTGTCGAAGCAGTAAACTGATGTCAGCTCAAAGGGAAATCTCTGCCACCTTCAGGACAGGGATGAAGTGACCTCTTAGCATCAAAACACTTCATCAGCCATGGAGGAGAATTAGCCACTTGGCCAAAATTCTTTACCATTCTCAAAACAAACTAGGGAAGGGATATCTGTAATCCTGGGACATGTCCTCTTCTTAATTAAGAAGAAAGAGGGCCTCAGGTATGAGTAAACTTCATCTATCTTCACCTCTCTCCCTGCACTTCAAAATACTTTTTTTTTAATTAGAGTACAGTTGATTTACAGTATTACACCAATTTCTGCTGTACAGCCAAATGACCTAGTCATACATATATATACATTCCCTTATATTATCTTCCATCATGGTCTATCCCAAGAGAGTGGATATAGTTCTCTGTGCTGTACAGTAGGAAAAATACTTGTTTTTCATATCCAGCATAATTTTTCCCTTTTTGATTCCTTTTATTCTTCTCAAATGTTTGAAATATGTAGAGATGGTCAAAACTGGGCACCGGCAACCCAGTAATAACAATTCATTATGTTGTGATGCTTTTCCAAATTTTTGAGAGCAGTAACATCTGACACAGATGGTTGTGAACCTACGTGAGTCCATCCATGATGCTGTTCCTAAGCTAATTCCTCACCACTGCCCTGAACTAGATTAGTATCATTTCCAGGCTTCTTTTACTAATTTGGTTGCATAGGTATATATCTATAAGAGAATTACAGTATTTTTTTTTTGCCCAAATTTAAAGTTTAAAACTGGGAATGTTTTCTAGATTCATCCACATTGAGACATGTAGTTCCCATTCATTGATTTTACTTTTTTTTTTACAGCCACATTTGTAGAATTTGGAAGTTCTAGACTAGTCAATTTGGAACTACAGCTCAGGCCTATGCCACAGCCTTGACAGCATCAGATTCAAGCTGCATCTGTGACCTACACTGCAGCTTGCAGAAATGCCAGGTCCTTAGCCCACTGAGTGAGGTCAGGGATTGAACCCACATCCTCATGGACACTATGTCGGATTCTTAACCTGTCGAGCCACAATGGGAACTCCCCTCATTCATTAATTTTAATGGATGCAGTCCACCATGTGAATATACTACAAACTACCTGCCTGTTCTACCAACTGACACTTATTTCCATTTTGTCATTATTCTGGGGGGGAAAAAAGTTGCAGTAAATATCATTACACAGTCTAGTTTCTCTAGAGCAGCAGTTGGCAACTTTTCCTGCAAAGGGCCAGATAATAAATAGTATTTAAGGCTTTATAGCAATCATGCAGTCTCTGTTGCTGCTACTAAAATTGGCTATTGTAGTCTGAAAGCAGCCAGGGACAACACAGAAACAAATGTGTTCCAATAGAACTTCATTGATAAAAACAAATAGGAACCAGATTTGGCCCTTGGCCCATGGGCCACAGTTTGCTGAATTCTACTCTAGAAGCTTCTTATCCAAAGGGCAACCATGGACCAACATTAGCATCAACAGGGAATCTGATGGCAATGGAGACTCTCAGGCTCCAGTGCATCAATGTCTTCATTTGAACAGCTCTTCCGGTGAGTTCCATGCACAAAAAGTGTTTGAAAAGAATGGCTTTAGAGAATATCCCTATAACTAAATGTATAGAAATCTTTCATTTTATTGCTAAATGTTTTCCCAAAGTGATGGTACCAACTCACATTCCTATGATCATTAAGTAGGTGAACTTCTTAATCATATCTCCATTTCTGACATCTATTACGTGATAGATATTATTTTCATTTAGCTTTAAGGTTCATTTCCCTGATTACTGCTGAGGTCCACATCAGCTCCATTGGAGTTTCCTGTTTTCTGTGAACTGTCTCTTCCTATACTTTTGTCATTGAATGTGTGTCTATGTATGTGTGTATATTATATGTATTATGTGGGTATGTATGGATTATATTACATATATAATAATATATAATATGTACATATGCATGCCACACACAAATAATGTATATATTATATATAATGTATACATGTTATAATTATACAGATTACATATGTGTGTCTACCCACACACACACATATATACACAGAGCTGGTCTGTTTATTTTGTTGGAGTTTGTTATTTATTGCACATGCAAATTCTTGCTGGGTATATGTGTTGGAATTATATTCTCTCGGTCTATGGTTTATCTTTTCACTTTATATATGGTATCTCATATAGTTTTTTTTAAATTAATGTAGTCAAATGCATTAATCTTCCTCTTTATGTTATTTATAGTCTGTATCTTGAGATTTTTTTCCTCCTCAAAGCCAAAAAATATACTCCTTTCCTCTAAAAGTACTACATTTAACAATCCAGAGAAGAGAAGAGTTCCAAATAATTTATACAGAGACTCCTCACTTAAGGAAACGGAGCTTAACTCCCCACCCTGGGAGTGTGCTGTTTTGAGCAGCTTACTTCCCAAGAGTATGGTAAGGGAACTTTGCAGTGAAGAATCCTGACCAACACTGCCTCAGCCAGGTGATCAGGGCTAGTATATTCAGTGACACCATGTCATAAGAACAGACTTGAGGTGATGTGATGAAGATGGCACTCACCTCTGTGGACTTCCTCCCCAAACTCACACCCCCAACTAACAAGCCTAAACTGAAAGACATTCTGCAGAAAATCTGACCACTGCTCCCCAGAGCTGTCAAGGTAATCAAGGACAAGGAAAGTCTGAGAAACTGTTACAGCTCAGATGAGGCTAAAGAAACACTATAACTAAATGTAATGTAGTGTTCTGGGTGCAATTCTGAAATGGAAAAAAAAGGATATTTGAGGAAAAACTGGTGAAATCAGAATGAAGTATCAAATTTAGTTAAGAGAAACATGCCAAAGTTGGTTTCTTAGTTGTGATAAATGTAAATCATGGTGATTTAGGATGATTACAATAGAGAAAACTGGGTGAGAGGGATAAACTGCATTCTGGCTGCAACTTTTCTGTATATCTAAAAGTATTTTAAAATAAAAACCTTATCTAAAGCAAAAATTTCTACTTTTAAATTTCACCCAGAATTTATAACTTGTTGTATGCTTGTTGTTAGATAAAAATATTTTCCCTCACGTGGTTTTTATTGAATAAGTTTTTCCTTTCATATTGGTTTCCAATGGCATATCCAAAATACCCACACACATCTATCTGTTTGTCTATCTATATATGCCATGTATGTTTTCTGAGTGCTAAGAAAAATATTATACTTTAGCCTATTTGTCTCCCATGTCTTGATTACTCTAAGTCTTTCTGTCTATAAGAGCAAAACTCCTCAACATTTATCTTCTTTAAAAAAAATTATCGGTTATTCTTTGTCTTTCATTCTTTTATATAAATTATAGAATAAGCTTATCAAGCAAGTGCCTTTAAAAACCCTGCTGGGATTTTTCTTAGGAGTGTTTTTAATTTACAGGCTTGGGGGAGGAACAACATGTTATTATAATTGGCTCTTCCCTCTTTAAGAACAAGATAGAGTGATTTTTCTTTTATACTCTTAATGCTGTCTTATATTTTCCAGAAGATACCATATATCCTTTATAGAATTTATATTTTTGCCTTTTTTTGGTTTCATTTTTGCCACTATAAATGTGATCTGTTTTCTACTAAATCTTCTAATGGCACTTAGGAAATATACTGATTTGTGTTTATTGATCTCATATTAGTAATTTTGCTGAATTCTCTAACTCGTTCTAGCTTTATAAATACCTTTTGATATTGTACATGGGATGATCATATCATCACAAAAAGATAGTCATAAGTCATTCCACAATTCTTATATTTCTTTTCTTGTGTTATTGCATTGGGTAGAATCTCAGAACATTGCTGAGGAAAATTAAAAAAAATTTTTAAAAAATTTAAAAAAAAGTCAGGCTAATAAATAGCCTTATTGATAGTTGTTGTTTGCTTCCCCCCCCCCATGGCTCATAATTTTGGATTGTAGTTTATTTTGAATAGGAAGGATTTTTTTTCTCTCCTTTTCCTTTTGTGCTCAGTCAGCACTGTTTAATGTTTTCGGTGTTGTGGTTGTTATTGCTGCCTCCATCAAGGCTCTTAGAAATTCAATTCCAAACCCATTCTATAATGAAGGCTTGGGGTCCATAAAGGGTAATATTATTTGAAAATAAAAAGCTTGCTTAAAAATAAAAATTCTACTTTTAAATTTAAACAAGAATTTATAACTTTTTTGTGACTGATATGAGGTAATAATATAACTTTATTTTTCTTCATGTTGAATAGTTTCTCCCTTTCATACTGATTTGCAATGGGATAGAGCAGAATAGTCTTCAGCTAGCTGAGTGCCTTAAGTCAGTCCATCACCTCAACGGTTGCATCTTTATCTCTCTCCCCTACTTCTTTAGGCTAGATTCCTGCTCATTGTACTCTCAGGTAGGTATTGGCGACACTATTTTTTCAGACTCTTTTCTAGCCCTGATCCCCTGACAATGCAGAGTACATATATAGCTGTACGGGATCCTCTAGAGCTAAATTCCTGGCCTTATTTTTCGCCTCCAGACTTGGAGCTCAGCTTGAGAATGAATGTAGCTCTGCTCTCTCAACCTTTTGTTTCTGTACCATTTCTGATCCATCAGGTTATTTATCATGTTTTTAGGCCCAGCTATGTGTTCTTATATTTTTCTGTCATTGCTATGTGTTTGGAGCAGAGAAAGTGCACTAAAGTATGAATTCACTGCAACATCTTGACCACAGCCTGATTACTTTTCTTTCTATATTAGAGAAAAATATATTTCCTTTTTTTCTTTAACAGTGCCTTCAATCCTATCTGCAACTTCCTTCTTCAATTATTTCCTTTCTCTCCAGCATCTTCCATAAATTCTGTTCTGCAGAAATCTACATATGGCCATCTTTATCTTTTGGAATGTGCCCATGTATCAAGCCACTGTGTACCCACATTTCCAGTTTCTCAACTAGTAAATGATGGAGCAATGTTTTCCACTTTACAAACCATTTACTATCATCCCATTTCCTTAGTTCCTTTGGGTACAAACATTTTTCATGATTCATTTCCAAATATAACCTCCACTATCTTACAGGTCATTAATGTTTAAAGTCCCATAATCCAACTTCTAGTCCCTCTACATAAACTGATCTCTTGAAGGTTACCAGTGGCTACTCCATGACTCGATTGTCCTTCATTCCCCTTCACCTTGACCATTGAACATCCCCCATGGCACTTACAATACTGTGTCATATTTCTACCTTCTACTCTTTCTTTATTTCCTTCTTTGTTTCTTTCTTTTTTGTTTTTTTGTTTTTGTCTTTTTAGGGCCTCATCCTTGGCATGTAGAGGTTCCCAGGCTAGGGGTCAAATCAGATCTGTAGCTGATGGCTTACATCATAGCCACAGCAACACGGGATCCTTAACCCACTGAGCAAGGCCAGGGATCAAACCTGTGTCCTCATGGATACTAGTCAGATTTTTTAACCATTTTGAGCCATGATGGAAACTCCTTTTTTTAAGGGCCACACTCAGGGCATACAGAAGTTCCCAGGCTAGGGGTCTGATTGGAGCTGCAGCTGCTGGCCTACACCACAGCTACAGCCATGCCAGATCTGAGCCATGTCTGTGATTCACACCACAGCTCACGACAATGCCAGATCCTTAACCCACTGAGCAGGCAGGGATTGAACCTGCATCCTCATTGATAATAGTCGGATTCGTTACCACTGAGCCACAACAGGAACTCTCTACTCCTCTTCCCTACTTGGCTTCTTTTCCTCCACCTGTACTCTATGATGGTTTCTCAAGGATCAGTCCTTCCACCCCTGACTACTCAAAGTGTGGCTCTCAGGCCAGCAATAATAGCATCACCTGGGAGCTTGCTAGAAATGAGGATTCTCAAGATCTTACCCCAAACCTAGTGGATCAAAATCTGTGTTTTAAAAGAATCCTCAGGTGATTAAGGTGTAGGAATGCAGCTCTAACTCTCTTCTCCTCTTTCTCTTCATGTCCTTGAACACTCATTTATATCCACATCCAAGGGTATGACCTCTAGCCCTTTAACTCTAGCCGCAAACTGTCTTCTAGGTCTCATTCTCACAGTTCCAACTGGCTACTTGGCATTTCCATTATTGTGCATCACAACCACAAACCCAACATTTCTATAATCCCCATCCCAAACAATTTTCAGTCCACATCTTTAAAATCACTACCACCCTTATAATTACTCAGGCACAAACTATTGAAGCCATCCTCATTTCTTGTCAATGTCTTCCTAATTTCCATATCTATTCAAACATCAAGTTTCAATACTTGTTTGCAGTACCTCTCGTACATATCCTTTTCCTAGATTCCTCACATTAGCAAAGCATGGAGGAAAGATCTGGAGAGAGACTTTTGGCTATCAAATTCCTGTTCTACTACCTACATATGACCTTAAAACTTTAAGTAAATTACTTGAATGCTCAGAGCCTTGATTTCCCCTTTTGTAAATGGGAAATATCATTATCTATTTCACAGGTGCTATTGTTATTTAAACAAAAAAGAATCAGGTCAGAGCCCAGCATATGAAACACATTAGATGATTAAATCAAAACTACAATGTGGTATCATCTTACACCAGTCAGAATGGCCATCATCAAAAAGTCCACAAACAATAAATGCTGGAGATGGTGTGGAGAAAAGGGAACCCTCCTACACTGCTGATGGGAATGTAAACTGGTGCAACCACTGTGGAGAACAGTATGGAGTTTCCTTAAACTAAATATAGAACTACCATAGGATCCAGAAATCCCACTCCTGGGCATATATTTGGAGAAAACCATAATTTAAAAAGATACATTTTTTTCTTTGAAACACAAATTTCATTGATACACAATTTACAATAGCCAAGCCACGGAAGCAACATATGTCCATAGACAGATTAATGGATAAAGAAGATGTGGTACATATACAATGGAATATTACTCAGCCATAAAAATAATGAAATGATGCCATTTGTAGCAACATGGATGGACTTAGAGATTACCATACTAAGTGAAGTAAGTCAGACAGAGAAAGAAAAATATCATATGATATCACTTATATGTGGGATTGAATAAAAATAATATAAAATAACTTATTTACAAAACAGAAACAGATTCAGATATTAAAATCAACCTTATGGTTACCAAAGGGGAAATTTAGGGGCAAGGAATGAATTAGAGGTTTGGGATTAACATACACAGACTACTATATATAAAATAGATAACTAACAAGTACCTACTGTATAGAACAGGGAAATCTACTCAATATTCTGCAATAACCTATATGGGAAAAAAATCTGAAAAAGAATAGACATATGTATGTGATTCACTTTACTGTATACCTGAAACTAACACAATGCTGTAAGTCAACTATACTACAATAGAATTAAAAAAATCCAAAAATCATAAAAGGAGAACTCAAAAATAAAATAAGTCATCTGCGATGAATTTTTTTTTTAAGTATTGGTTTAGGCCTCCTCAACTCTCACCTCAATTTTAAGGCCACTGTTTTGGGGCTTCATAATATATTCCTCTGATTCTAGTCCCTAGGTTAATCTATCTGACACATGATTGTCAAATTATTATCATTAAAACATCACATTCAGCAATCCACCACCCTGTTCAGGAGCCAACACTGATTTAAAGTGCCTTTGTATGAATTCCAAATGAGTTAGGCTGCCCTCCTGGTCTTGCCACTCCCTGCTTCCAGCCAAATATTCTAGCCTTGTCACCCACTCCTCCCCTACTCACAATCTCTGGTTCAGGTAAGCTCTAAGCTGACCATACCCTACAGTTTTAAGCTTCTGTTTCCACTTCCATGGTATTCTGCTGTCCTAAATGTTCATCTCCTAACTTATTTACCCCATCCAATTCCCAGCAATTCTTCAATAACAGCTCAAATCTCACTATCTGTATAAATCATTTGGCAGTTAATTGTGATTTTCTATATGATACTTCTGTTATCTGGAGCTGTTTTAAATATACATACTGCAGTGAATCTATTCATGGATCTATTTTTTCATTTCTCAGTGAGATTGTTTTTTTAAAAAAACTAACAACAAATATATCTATAAGCATTTAGATATACTCAGGTAATTATACAAAGTACTGGTCATTCCTCATTTAACCGTCACAGCATCCCTATGAGGGGAGAACTATTATGGTCCCTAGTCTATGTATGAGGGGGGAAAGGGGGTGAAGATGCTCAGTAACATGTGCCAAGTTTCCCTGGGAATGGCATGCAGTGCCATCTTGAGTCTAGGCTTTCTCATCCCAGTTCTTATGCACTGAACCCTCTGCTATATTGAAATCCAAGCAGGAAACACATCTGACAGCTCTCCCTGTTTCTCACCTGAAAGACCAGCATTTTAGAGAACAGAAAACTTATTTTTTAGAACCATGTGATATGACTCGTGTGTGTGTGCATGAATCTGTATAACAATATGCCACACTATTTTGAAGTTCTACTATAGTACCTTGACATTTACAAAGCATTTCTTCTCCCCAAACCTTAAGTGATTATGTGAGCCTTAAAATAACCCTGTGAGATAAGGAAAGAAAAACAATTGTTAACATCAATGCCTCCTACCCCTGACTTGACCATGCAGCCCTCCCAGAACCAAAGACCCCAAGTCTATCTGCTCTCCCAGGGTGCCTGACCTCCCTCAAGATCATGGCCATTTTGTTTAGGATCCAGTGAGCAAAAGCCAAAGGCCTGAGTCTAGCAAGAAATGTAATCAATACAGTCCAAATCCCTGAGTGGTATCAATTTTAAACAGGTTATCTTAAAGCAGGATATGGCTAAGAGGATCAGGTAGCTGGCACATTCTAAATGTATAGCCCTAACGATTAAATAATATAAACAAATGAGTTGCTTTTCTGACTCAGAATTCCTATCGTCAGTGATATGGTGAAGGTACTGAAAATGATGACAAAGGGAAAGATGAAATGAAGACAGACAAGAAGGGTCCCACTGTAAGTCTGTATAGAGCAACCTTTCTTAACCTTTCTTGGGGCTTGCTCTCTATAATTTGAGGAAAGCCTCATATACAGAGACATACACACAAAAGACTCATTCGTTTTGGGCAATCAAAGTGTCATGGTCTAGCTAAAGACCCATATTAAGAGTAGTAGATACATACTGTACTGGTCACAAAGCATCAGCATTTTGCAATGACAGACTCTATGGCAGATAGCAACAAAGGCAGACTCAAAATCCCTGCTTTCATTGTGCTCCAAATATCCAAATTGCTGATACATGGTAAGGTCCTACAGTACTCATTAGCATTAAGTTCAGAGTTGGGAAAGGGAATATCAGGATGAATAAAACCCCATTACTACCCTAGAGAATCTTAAAACCCAGTGCCAAGAATGTGAAGACTACACTTTTCTAAGCTTACCTAGCAACAATTTTTGCAAATACCTGAGTATCAATCTTCCAGGAGCAAAAAAAAAGGAAGTTTACAGTCAACTAGAGTCCTAAAACAAATTATTACAATACAAGATCTAGTTTAGTAAATATCAAGAGCAAGGTTCCCACCCTGAGCTGTGGGAATTCAGTGGGGGCACAATCCATGTGAGGGGAAGAGAGGAGGTGAGAAAGATGGTCACTAGGCAGAGATGCATGGGGGAGCACTGCAAATAGTGGGAGCATAACATTGAAGGATAGCAAATGGGGAATTGTCATGAGATGATTTGTGCCCCTGAAAAAGACAACTCCAGTACTTCAGAAGTCACCTTATTCGGAAACAATATCATTACAGAAGATTAGGAAAAGATCAAGTCACTAGGGCAGCTTCTAATCCAATATGACTGTGTCCTTATAACAAAGGGAAACGTGGACACATAGACAGACATACACACTCACCAATGAGAATGCCGTGTGAACATGAAGGCAGAGATTCAGGCTATGCCTCTATAAGGAATGCCCAGGATTGCCAGCAAAGTACCAGAAGCTAGGAGATACACACAGAGCAGGTCTCTCCCTGGTGCCTTCAGAGGGAGTATGGCCCTACCAACGCCTTGATCTTGCATCTCTGGCCTCCAGAACTGTGAGACAATAAATTTCTATTGTTCCAAGCCACTAAGTTTATGTTACAGCAGCCCTAGAAAACTAAAAACAGGGATTTTTTCCCCCAGAAAAGCAGAGTATAATTTGGTTGGAACATAAAGCAGGAGTAAGGGAGAAATGGGGAGCCAGCTCAGCAGGGGAGGTTAAGAAAATAGCATCAGGGGCTATTTGTGAGTAATCTCATAACAATGTGACACCCCCATCAAGTGACTGGAGTGGGGCTGCACTATGAAAAGAATTCAGAAATTGATGGACAGATAGCTGAAGACAGATAGCTAAATGAAGACTGATGACAAATCAATAGATATGGCATGGGTAGACACATGGATAAGAGATTTAGATTAAACGATGCATGAGTGAATGACAATGACCTTTCTACTCAGTGTTAAAAATCAATTTCTAAATGTTGAATTCTGTTTGCCACTTTCAAAACAATGTCACATAGCCTTGGGAAGATAAAAGTCCCATAAATGTATGAGTATTGTATGCCTGGGGGCCCCCTGCTCAGGCAGACACACTTGGCCCACACTTAGCAACTCTATGCGACAGTGGTGTGACACCTCTGCCCTTGCTGACCACCCATAGTTAGGCCCCTAGGAACCCTGGGTGAAACACCAGGTGTAACAGAAAGGACCTCATGGAAGAGCACTAGGGCATTCCCAGGAGCTAATTACAGTGGGAGATGACCTCCTAGAAGCAAGTGCATTTGCTAAGTCTGGAAGGAGAGAAGAGGTTTCTAAGAAGATGAGAAGAAAAAGTTATTTCCAGCAGAAAGAACCACTTGAGTGATGGTCTTTGTGAGAGGGACAAAATACATTTAAGGAGCACAAGGAGTTTCTATTGGAGAATAAATGGAGACAATTAACTTGGGGCAGATGAGGAAAGAACTTCAGAAGAGTCTGTAAGGAGGTGAGAGAGGGGATGAGTGGTGGTTGGACCAGGTAGGACAGGGGTCCACAAGCATTTTCTGTCAAGGGTCAGATAGTAAACATTTCTGGCTTTACAGGATACATGGTCTCTGTTGCAAATACTCAACTCTGCCATTGACACCTGAAAGCAGCCATGGACAATATGTAATGAATGAACGTGGCTGTGTTCCCATAAACTTTATTTATGGACACATAAATTTGAATTTCATATCATTCTCCTGTGTAAAAAAAGATGATAGTTCTTTCGATATTTTCCAATTGTTTAGGAATAAAACCATTCTTAATTCCCAAGCTGTATGACAACAGGTGGTGGGCTCAACTGGGCCCACTATAGCTTGCAGACTCCTGGGTTAAAGGGTGACTGAAGCAGGTGGGCAGTGGTCAATTAGGGCTGGGATCATGAAAGGAGAATTAAGAAGAGGGATGCCAGAGAAATGCAAAGATATCTTATGCAAATTAGCAACTTTGTATTTCATTAAATGTAGGTGGTGGGAGAGGAGGTGGGGTCTGGGCAGCTCCAGGGCTCTCCATGTGACTTATGATAGGACCATCAGCAACCTTTGAAAAGGAGCAGGTATATGAGAGCAGGTGACACTTTTCAGAGCAAACTCAGAAGAGCATCCTGTAACCGCTAAAGGAAGTGTGGCAACACTTGGAATAGGAATTAGGAACCTTAGGCTCTTGGATTTATTCCATCAAACCCAAAGCATGACAGTTTCCCTTAGTGCTCTTCAAGTAGCACACTACAGCACACAGAAAAATTTGCAGCATTGAGCCCTGCAGTCAACTCCACTCAGAGCAGAGCCGCTAGAGATATGATATGGTCAGTGGAAGAACTGAGACTAACGTCAGGTCAATTTATTTCAGGAACTTTGCACATGGATGTATTATTCAGGAATCTCCCTGTGTCTATTATCCCCCAAGCATACCAGTTGCCTCAGGAGGCAGGAGACTTGATTTCTAGACTTTAGACTCTCAGTGTAGTCCACTGATTTAATGGATCATCTTTATCCATTGAGGAGACAAGAGTGTAACTGCCCTGATTGTTTAAGCTGGCAACATGGTAAAGGGAATAAGAAAATCCTAAACTTTACCTCTAGTTCTGCCATGAACCTTCTGTGGGTCACATACAAGTGATGTGTGGGTCACATACAAGTGATGTCACCCCCTGAGGTCAGGCTTCCCACAGTCGAATGGGGATAACTGCACTTCCCTTGGAGGCCCGAAGGTTCACAGAACGTGTAAGTGAAATGCACAGTGCAGTGCCTGGGCACAAGCAGCATGAATTAGATTCTAACTTCAAATGTAACCCATAGACAATGTGCAATGATGCAGCCATACATGCCCTAGGAAGAGAGACAAAGCAGTTAAATGATGAGAAATTTGCTCTGAATTCCATTATAGAATCTCCTCCTCCTACAAATCCTTCAAAATTCCCAGGCAGTGTCCCAAGCAATGAGTTGTATTTTTATCATATTGGGTGACCCTTCTTGGCTTTATTATTCCACTAAATCATCAGGCTCTGGAAGGTATTCCACCTACAAATATATACACTTCCCAGAGAGTGGAAGGGTGCATGATTTTTTTCTTACATGAATGCATTTTGGCAGATCATGTGTTCTCAGTTCCCAAAACACCACCTTTTCCTATTGTCACGACAGACCATGACACATTTTATGTAACCACCATGGTCCCCAAAGCATTTGAATGTGTGAACTAGCATCAGGTTTTGCGAATTCTCTCTGTAAAAACATTATTCCTCCCCAAGTATCAAATGTGATCAAGTCCTACCAGTATCTTAAAATCTAGTACTTTTTGAAGGATACATGTTCTTTAAAATCCAGGGGAAAGATACGAAATTGGGGTGTTTTTCATACATAAGAAACCTGGGGTCGTGGTTTATCCAGAGATGAGCCATAAGCACTTAGAAAACTTGTACCCCTTTTGGACAATGGTTCACATTGTCTCATGCAATTTGTACACATGGCTGTAGAATGAGATCAAGATAATCAGTCAGATGGCCTGACCCTTGAGGGCAGGGGAGACTCCTGACCTCTCTAAGCTTCAGATTTTTCAATTTGTAAGATGGGAATAAAATTTTTATACCTTCTCCCTCACCAGGGCATTATGAACTTTAAATAAAATAATGTCGGGGTCTGCTTTGAAAGTTAGAGTGCAGTATTGCTTAGCCTCCACCATAGTGACACCTGATTGTGGGCAGCTGTCCTGTGCATTGTAGGATGTTTAGCATCCCTCTAATCACTATATGTCCATAGCGTCTTCCACCCCACTTGGACAACTAAAAATGTCTCCAGACATTCTCAAATACCCCCTAGGGGAGCAGAGTCAGCCCCATTGGAAACCAGTGCCACGGCACAGTATATACCAGTAGAGGATTTCACCATACTCTGCAGGATCTAGAGGAATCAGGACCCTTAATGCCACCTAAAATTCTGTCTTCAGTCATAACATACTCTGATGCTTCCCAATGCCACAGACCATTAATAGGGCTGAGAAGGTCACTGCTGCCTGCTGTGAATGTGTATGCCATGGCCACAGGCTATGTGGTCAAAGCATAAGCTGCAGGGCAGTGGCCATGGAATGCATGCTTACACAGTGGTTGTGTGCCCCATGGCCATGGGAGTAGGCTGGCAAATAACCATATTAGACTCTTAGGAGTAAGTTCAGTACAGTACAATATGAGTTCATGTTCTGTTGCAATTTTTAATCCATAAAATCATTGCCATCCACCCCTTATTATAGCATATTAAGGGATTTAATCACTTTTAATCATAGTCTTTCCTAGATGACCAGAAACAGAAACTAGAGAACCCTCAATAGTCATTATGCCAACCAAGAGCAATACGGATTCCACTGGCATGATCTCCCACACTGCAATCCTGCTAATTAAAGACCCCCAGAAGAGTCAAGATAAAAATGTCAAATGAGATTTGTTATGGATTTCAATGATGTACTGCCTCACATGATCAAGTTCTAATAAGTCTGGGAAGAAAAGCCTTAGCCGGAGGCAGGGGTGGGGTGGAAAGCATGCTGCTGGCTGCAAAAGCTGACCTGTAAGATCCCAGATGTGATGTACTGGGATGGAGAAGGAAATTCCATCCATCCTCAGCAATGGGGTTCCCCAATGGTCCCTCATTTCCAACCAACATCGGGGCTTCCCCCAGAGTAAGACCAGGCTCTTGTGGGTATTTCTAAAAGCTTCTCTCCTCCACCCCCTCACTTTATGAAGTGGGTTTGGGCATGAAGCCACCAGCTTGCATCAAGGGATATTTTAACCAACACTCCTAAGAGGTATACCATGGGATCTATTTTCAGGCTGCCGGTGAGTGTAATTCTGCATCCCACACTCTGCTCTTTATGTGGTGCTATGGGAGAAGCTTCTGTTAGACCACAACATTTGCAAAAGTTATTCTTCCTCTGAACAGCAGCTTGAAACCTATAATGCTCACTTACCTCTCTGCTTTGGCCACTAGGATGCCAGGAGCCAAATTTGTATCATTGTATTAAGTGCCTTCTATCATCAGGCACTTAATAGTCTAATGTTGCCACTAGTTTTACTTTATTTCCTTATACTTATCATTTCCTTCTTTCATCTTCTTGCTTTGCCTGTGTATATTTTTGAAAACCACCTCAAACACCTTTTACAATGAGATAGGATGTCACTGAATGAATAACATGCAGACGTCTTCCCTTCTCCCATGTAAATTTCATTTCCCATGCAGTGAGCTACATAGAGCTTTCCCTAGGAGGTACATAGGGGTCTCATCACGTAAAGCTGCTGTGGGTCTGGGCTTGATGAATAGCTTAAGACAGCCCTGAAGTGGGAGAGCCTGCCTCTAAGATCGTATCTCTGATGCCTTGGATAAGCTCCCATAACTCTGAACTCAGATGAGGACGGTGACACAGGGATAGACAAGAGGCCTGCTGGAGAATACAAATGACCCTTATCATAGAGAAAGAGAGAGGGAGAGAGAGAGAAGCTTTTATACTGTATCATAATGTGATTCAACAGAACTTGACACATTTCCACCATCCTCTGTGAGACCCTACTCAAAAATATCAATTGAGGAGTTTCCATTGTGGCTCAGCAGAAATGAATCTGACTAGTATCCATGAGGATGTGGGTTCCACCTCTGGCCTCACTCAGTGGGTTGGGGAATCCAGCATTGCTGTGGCTGTGGTGTAGGTCACAGCTGTAGCTCTGATTCAACCCCTAGCTTGGGAACTTCCATATACTGCAGGTGTGGCCCTCAAAAGCAAGTGTGTGTGTGTGTGTGTGTGTGTGTGTGTGTCAATTGAAATGCTGGTTTTACTGACTCCTGATCCACAGACTTGGGGATTCTGAGTATGTAGAGCTCACATTTCTTGCTATTACGATGGTCCTATTGGAGTGATGGGTATATATGCTTTCTGTTGCTTCCAGTGGGGTAACAGAGGAGCCCTGAATGGAATTCACAGGAACAAGGCACAGCTAAGGGCTAACATAAGGGCTAACAGTCAGTGGATGTGCATGAGTATGTTTATTGTTCAAACCCTGAAGAATGTCCATACCAATTGGTAATTAGCCACTGCCTTGAGTATACAGAACTTCAACACTGTTCAGCCAGCCCTTAGCCCCTCCTCTGAGAATCTCTGCAGATCATTAACAGGACTCCATGCAAGGTATGGTGTAGCCATCTGTTTAAACTAGGCAGTACCCATGTAGGTCTGATTTTTTTTCATAATATTTTTGAGGTATCATATACATACAATAAAATTCACTTTTTAAAACTGTATAACCCAATGGTTTTTAATGTATTCAAAAAGTTGTACAACTAGCACTCTATGTAATTCCTAAACATTTTTACCATCCTCCCACCAAAATGAACAAATAAAAAAACCCAGAAAAACAATCCATACCCATTAGCAGTCATTCCCCATCCCTCTCTCACCTCAGCCCCCATCAACCATTAATCTATCTTCTGTTACTATGGATAAGCTGATTCTGGAAAAATCATATAAATGGAAACATAAAACATATGATTTTAGAGTGTGGCTTCTTTCACTTAGTAAAATGTTTTCAAGGTTTTTCCACATAGCCACACGCATCAGGATTTCATTTATTTTTATGGTTCAATAATATTTCATTGGATAGATATACCATATATTTAAAAATCAGTTTTATAGTTGATGGACATTTGCATCATTTCCACTTTTTTTGCTATTATGAACAATCCTGCTATGAACATTCATGCTTAAGTCTTTTTCATAGACATATATTTTCATTCTCTTGAGTATTTACTAGAAGTGGAGTTGGTAGATACATGGTAACTCTATCTTTACTCTTTTGAGGTAATACCAAACTGTTTTCCAAAATAGCTATACCATTTTACCTTCCACTAGCAACTTATGAAGGTTCCATTTTTTCCACATTCTTACTTGCACTTATTGTTGTCCAATTTTTTGATTATATCCATTCTATTGGGTGTAAAGTGATATCTCAATATAGTTTTGCATTTCTCTAATGGCTAATAACATTGATCTTTTTTTACATTATTATTGGACATTTGTATATCCTCTTTAAAAAGTATCCATTCAAATCATTTGCCTATTTTTCTTTTTCTTCTGCTTTTTAGGGCCACACTGTGGCACATGGAGGTTCCCAGGCTAGGGTCTAATCGGAGCTACAGCTGCAGGCCTATGCCACAGCCATAGCAACACTGGATCCAAGCCTCATCTGCGACCTACACCACAGCTCACAGCAATACCTGATCCTCAACCCACTGAGCTAGGCCAGGGATCAGACCTGCAACCTCATGGTTCCTAGTCAGATTCATTTCCACTGCACCATGATGGGAACTCCCAGTTTGCCTATTTTTCAATCGAGTTGTCTTTTTATTGAGTTGTAAATATTCTTTATAAATCCTAGATATATCTCCCTTATTAGATATGATTTACAAATATTTTTTCCCATTTTATGGATTGTCTTTTCCCTTTCTTAATGATGTTCTTTGAAATGTAAGAGCTTTCCGTTTTGATGAAATTCAGTGCATATATATATATATATATACACACACACACACATATATTTTTTTTGCTCATGTTTTTGGTGTCATATCTAAGAAACTATTAACTAATCCAAGCCTACAGAGATTTTTCACCTAGTTTTTCTTCTAAGAGGTGAGCAGTTTTAATACTTACATTTAGGTCTTGGGTCCATTTGAATTAAGTTTTTTATCTCGTGTATGGTAGGGGGTTCAATGTCATTCTTCTGCATGTGATATCTAGTTGTCTCAGTGCCTTTTGCTGAAAATACTATTTTATTCCTATTGAATTACCTTGGAAACTTTGTGGAAACCAATTGAACATAAATGTAAGGGCTGATTTCTGGACTCTCAAATCTATTCCATTGACTTATATGCCTATCTTTATGCCAAGTGCCACACTATCTCAATTACTGTTTTGAAATTGAGGGATTCAGGCCCTCCAACTTCATTCTTTTTCAAGATTATTCACCTATTCTGAGCCCTTGGCATTTCCATATAAATTTTGGGATCAGTATGTCAATTTCTGCAAAAAAAGTTGCAACCTGGGTTTTTGATAGAGATCATGTTAAATCTGTAGATCGATTTGGGAGTATGGTCATCTTAGCAATATTAACTCTTCCAATCCATAAACTGTACCAGTTGTTAAATGAAAATAACATTTTTTTAAAAAGTAAGTTTAAAAAATATAAATACTTATGTATTAATATAATAATGGTCCATAGGAGGCTGTGAACTTCTCATTATTAGAAGTGTTTATACAGAAGGTTGATAAATTTTGCCAGGTGCAATGTAAACAGGATTTTCTCTATTTGAGTGATATCATTCCTGTCAAAGTGAAAGATCTAAGAGCTGGACTTTTTTTGAGTTTTCTCCACTCCTCAAGCTATAAAAGCATTCAGGATCATACATGAGAACTACATCAGCATAAAATCTCAAAAGACAGACATAAGTTCAGTCAAGGATGGATAATGGAAGACCTTGTTCAAGACATTTCCACCAACAACCTGACTCTGCCCTCAAGGAAATGGTGACACTGTTGATAGTGTTTACATGCCCCAACCCTCATCCCTGTAGACTGAGATTTCCAAGAATTACAAGGAGGGTGGGGGAGCCCTACCCCAATCAAAATTCCCAATTACCACCAAACTAGGAGCTGCCAGTTGAGGAATCTATGGGTCTCTGCTTTAACCTTTAGATTTTCTTTTTAATCCTGGAATAGCAAAGCAAAAGACAAACAGGTGTACAATTTTGTTGCTAACATCGTGTTGAAATGAAAAGAAACAGTTTTACAAAAGGAATACCCAAGCAAAACCCAAGAGGCTATGCAAAAAAACAACAATAACAACTTATTGGAATCTCAGGGGAAAAAAAAATACTCTTATGAATCAAAATAACCAGGTTCCTAAAAACCAACCAAAAAATGGAAACAAGCATGGCTAAACAGGTGAACCTCAACTTATCACAACAACTAGAGCATAATTAAAAATACAAACAAAACAGCACCCTCCCCAAGTAAAGAGAACAGGAGGAAGCCCAGGAAGTTTTGTTAGCAAAAAGCCCAAACTTGACATTCAATGAGCCCTAAACACTCAGGTAACAATCTGCAAAGCCCTTCAAGGCCAGAGAGAAGACTTGACATCTGCCAAGTGCACCATCCAGGATGTGATTTCTAGTTCTACCCAACAATCACAGAGCAAAAGGTAGGCTTAGAGTAGAGAAGAGGGCAAAGGGAATAAAATCACCAAATTATCTGCCAAATTCTTTACTGAGACAATCAAATGGTAGCCACTCCCTCATCTTTTGAAGCAGACCGATGTGGAACATGAACAGAATGCTCTGGATCTAACTCACAAACTCTACATAGATAAATTGGAAGGTCTAGAAGTAGCCACATCTGAGCTTTGAAGCAACTCTGTGAACTTGTGGACCTGCTGCCTAAACCATTCATATGATTTATGGAAACTGGATGCCAGGGCACTTCAGAGAAGCCTTGAAAAAAATCTTAACTGGAAGTTTCTGAGGACTTACTATAAACGAGGTGCTATTCCGAGCACCTGCCAGGTTTTAGTTCCTTTAAAACACATAACTCCAAATTTTAAAATACTTTGTTATAGTTCTGTAAAGAATGTCATTGGTAATTTGATAGAGATTGCATTGAATCTGTAGATTGCCTTAGGTAGTACTGTAATTTTGACTATATTGATTCTTCCAATCCAAAAGCACAGCATATTTTTCCATCTATTTGTGTCTTCTTTGATTTCTTTTATCAGTGTCTTATAGTTTTCGGAGTACAGGTCTTTTGTCTCTTTAGGTAGGTTTATTCCTTTTTTTTTTTTTTTGATGCAGTGGTAAATGGGATTGTTTCCCTAATTTCTCTTTCTGATCTTTCATTGTTAGTATATAGAAATGCGATAGATTTCTGTGTATTAATTTTGTATCCTGTGACATTACCAAATTCATTGATGAGCTCTAATAGTTTTCCAGTAGTGTCCTTAGGATTTTCTAGGTATAGAATCATGTCATCTCTAAACAGTGATAGTTTTACTTCTTCTTTTCCAATTAGGATTCATTTTATTTAAACACAAAAGACCTAGAATAGCCAAAGCAATTTTGAAAAAACAAACAAACAAACAAACAAAAAAAACGGACCTGGAGGAATCAGGCTCCTTGACTTCAGACTCTGCTACAAAGCTACAGTCACCAAAGCGGTATGATACTGGCACAAAACCAAATATAGATCAATGGAACAGGATAAAAACCTCAGAATAAACCCAAACACATATGGTCAATGAATCTATGACAAAGGAAGCAAGAACATACAGTGGAGGAAAGATAGTGTCTTCAATAAATGGTGCTGGGAAAACTGGACAACTGCATGTAAGAGAATGAAATTAGAACATTCGCTAATACCATGCACAAAAATAAACTAAAAATGGATTAAAGACCTAAATGTAAGGCCAGATACTATAAAACCCCTAGAGGAAAACATAGGCAGAACACTCTTTGACATGAATCATCACAACATCTTGTTTGATCCACCTCTTAGAATAAAGACAATAAAGACACAAATAAACCAATGGGAGCTAATTAAACTCAACAGCTTGTGCACAGCAAAAGAAACCTTTTAAAAAAATCAAAGGACAACCCACATAATGGGAGGAAATTTTTGCAAATGACTCAACTGACAAAGATTTAATCTCCAAAATATATAATATCATACAAATCAATAGCAAAAAAATAAACAATCCAACTGAAAATGGGCAGAAGACCTGAATAGACATTTCTCCAAAGAAGACAGACAGACGGCCAACAGGCACATGAAAAAATGGCGGACTTCACTAATTATTAGAGAAATCCAAACTAAAACTCCATTGAGGTACCACCTCACACCAATCAGAATGGCCATCAATAATAAGTCCACAAATAACAAATGTTGGAGAGGATGTGGAGAAAAGGGAACCCTCCTACATTGTTGGTGGGAATGTAAATTGGCACAAATACTATGGAAAACAGTATGGAAATACCTCAGAAAACTAAATATAGGACTACCATATGACCCGGCAATCCCACTCCTAGGCATATATCCAGACAAAAATTTCACTGAAAAAGATACATGCACCCATATGTTCATTGTAGCACTACTCACAATAGCCAAGACATGGAAACAAACTATTGATGGATGAATAGGAAGATGTGGTATATACAGGCAATGGAATACTACAACCATAAAAAAGGACAAAATAATGCCATTTGCAGCAACATGGATGGAAATAGAGACTCTCATACTGAGTGAAGTAAGTCAGAAAGAGAAAGACACCATAAGATATCACTTATACGTGGAGTCTAAAATATGGCACAAATGAGCTATCTACAAAACAGAAAAGATCATGGACAAGTAGGACAGACTTGTGTTTACCAGGGGAAAGAGGTGAGGGAGTGGGATGGATTGGGAGTCTGGGGTTAGTAAATGGAAACTCTTGCACTCAGAGTGGATGTGCAATGAGATCCTGCTGTACAGCACAGGGAATTATGTATCTAATGACTTGTGATGGAACATGATGGAGATAGCGTGAGAAAAAGAATGTATATGTATGTATGACTGGGTCACTTTGCCATACAGCAGAAATTGACAGAACGTTGTAAATCCATCATGATTAAAAATTTTAAAAAATTTAAAAACACACATACACATAAACCTAAGATGTGGGTTTCATATTGGTCTAATTTTATTGATGAGCAAATGGAGGTGCAGAGAAAGGTTAAGTGACTCTCCCAGTGTTACACAGTCACTAGGAGGCAGAACTGAGATTGGAACCTAGGTGAGATTCCTCCAGCACACATACACCTAACTACAACCACACTATGATCCTCCAAGAACCAAGAGGACCATGTAACAAATTTTCAACCAGGGAACCACTCACTGTGTAAGCCAACATAACATATGGAGGAATAAACACTTTCCCCATAAGGAAAAGTCAAACCTGATGAAAATCCTCAAGGGAGTAAATAGGCATAAGGGTGTGGAGATCCAACTGCTATGATATATTTGGAATTTTTTTGCGCTAACATTATCCACCCAATGGCTATTTTTAAAATGGAAATCTCCATGGTAATTGAGAAGATACATTGTCATGGATGGGGAACTGGTCAGAGCCCCTTGGAAATCCTTCCCCAGTCAGGAGCAGAATCTCTTGCTTCAGGGACACATACTCATAAGAAAAAAGAGACAGGATAATGAGTATCTTCTCTGGACTATCTGGTTTCTTGGGGGATCGCTGTTTGCTCTGCCCCCAACCTGACTCTGGGCTCTACCTTATCCGTCTTGTCACTCAGCATCTGTGCCATCCACCATCTGCTCTGATGGCCACACCTCATCCATCATAAGCTCCTTCACTCGTTGCCTGCATCTCCAACTTCAGTGTACCTTCTGGCACCGTTGATCTCCAAGAGGAATTAAACCACAGTACCTCTGATTTTTAAATGACCCTGAGCTCTTTCAGGAAATATAATGCTAAAACAAAAGGCATAAAGCACAGGAAGACCCCAAGAGACTTTTTTGAAGGTGGCTTGGGCCCAGAAAATGAGCAGATAAACTTTCATGTGGGCAAGAAAAGGGAGAGTGCTTCCTATCGATGGACAATCTAAACTATGCAGCCTAGAAAAGAAATATAGGACAGATTCAAAAGTATTCCTTGAAGATATTGTCTGAATATGTGCTACTTTGGCCAAAAATACCAACACACTGCCAAGCATTATCAAAACAGCTATTAGAGAAGGAACATGTCCCACCCTTGCGCAAATTCAAGGAGCATTTCCATCAACAGCAGTGCGTGTACTGCTGCCTTTCTACAGGGTGAGGAAAAATTTAGAAGAATTTAGCAGGTATTTAGAGAGGGTGAAAGGTCAAACTTAGAAGCTCGATGTGACTCAGTCTTGAAATACAGGGGTGAACGTGACCACATATAAGGTGTCAACGCAGGGGAAGGATGGACCCAAGTGAGTGATGGTCTCACCAGCGTTCAACTCCTCTCAATCTGGGCAGCAGAAGGAATGGAAGGAGTTTGTCACAGCACTGGCACATTCCACATGTGAAGTGGCATGTCACTGAATATTTCCAATGGCATTTATGATTCCCATCATTCAGATGAGAAAAGTGAGGTCCAGTGAGGGTAAGTACATCATGCAGATATTGTAGCAGATCTGGGATTTAAACCTACTACGTTTGTCTAACTCTGAAGGTTCTCTATTGCATCCTTTTCTCTCCATTGATCCTAGGCTCCTTGCTCACCAGGACACATCATACTGGTTTTCCCTGATGCTCTCAGGACACATACTGGTACCACCAGAGGGTAGGCCACTATGTTTCTCTAAGGAAGAACCAGGTACCTTATGTATTTGACATACAGGTCAGTCAAGATAACTGATGGCTCTAGACAGGTCCATGAAGAAATAATGTTACACCGAAGACGCTTGTGTTAAGACAAAAGCCTTGTGGGGACAGCTTTCCTTGGACCATCATCACACACAGCCATCAGTATCCATCAGTGAGTCTGGCAATGGGTCTGTCCTTAAAGCTTAGAGTTTTTTTACCCTAAAGTCACACTGATTTTCATGAATTACTTTACAAAGTCACTTTATCTTACCCTCTTGCATGCAATTTGTGGGAAGTCCCCCTTTATCTGCACAACCTTTAGACTCCATGACTAGAAGAGGTTACCTCAATTCTAGTTAATATTTCAACCCTGAAGGGGCCTCTGCTACTCTCCAAATCCTGAGATGCCTAGTATCTCTCATCCTGCAACCTAACATGTAGACAGAGCACCAGAAAAAGACGCTAGTGGGAATCAGCCACTCTGACACAGGTCCGAGACCTAAACCTTCACATCTCTCACCACAGCTGCAGAGTCTGAACCTCATTTCACCCCATTTTCCCCACAACTAGGATTTTCACCCGTAAATATAATTCACAATCCCAGACATAAGGTGATAATTTTGAAGGGTCTTTTCTTCAAATACATCTGGGAAATCCAATGTTGACAGGAGCAAAACAGGTGTGTCAAGGATGGACCTCTCATCCTTGAATATGCAGATGGGCACCAAGATTTGCTTGAGGTGGACATTTCCCAAACTTATTCTCAGAGGAACCCCTTCTTCAGAAGCAGTGATCTTCAGAACACACTTAATATCTGGAGCTGTCCAAATAGCCCCGACTTAAAGAAAATAAAAATGCTAATTCTCAAATCCTGCAGGCAAGGGGGGATGATTAAATAAGGATATTTCAATCATCTAAAAAAATGTTTCTCCATACCTCTTATAATTATTCTAGGCTTTTTTCTCCTTCTTTCTCACTCCCTCCATAAGACTGTAACACAGGAAGGGGATATAAATGACACAGGGAAGAAACCTCTGCAGCTATTAATATCTTACACAGCTCAGGTGTCGTTCATGGTAAAGTGCTTCTCAGATTAGTGACTGAGGTGGCTCTGCTCATGGAGGCCTGTGTGATGTTCTGCCCTGCCCTGCCAGAAGCCTGCGGACCACAGAGTGAGAATGATCATCATGCCCATGCCCAGGGTACATGAAAAGGGACAGTTCACAGCCAGGGATGGCTTCGGCAGATTGGGAATTTTATCTGGGGGGCCACAGCCCTCTACACACACACAGCTCATGTGGATTCAGGTGAAAAAGGGATGAATCAAAAAGCCCTGTCCCATAGCACAGCCTGATCCTGGGACTTGAAGAAACGGTGGGCATCTCATTGATGTGAAAAATGGGCCAGGACACCTGAGGCTTTCCTGTTAGAGATTTATGGGGAGATGCACGTGAACACAGGCACGTGTGCACATGTGAAGAGAAATACGCAGAGACACACAGCTGGATTTTTGAATGCATGGGCCTACACATGCACACACACACAGACTCACACATACACAGCCCAGTGCAGACAGCCTCCAAACTGCGGATTCTAGAATACAGCTCTGCCTTAGAGGCGTGAAGTTTTGCCACAGGGAATTTTCACATCCCCTTTCTCATGCAGGGGACAATAACCAAGGCACATCTTGGAGAATCTGCTCAGCTAAGAAACCTGTATGAAGACTCCCAAAAAAGCATATGGAGCACTGCAATGGGTGCCACATGAGGAGCAACAGAAGGATGCATGAAGTTTTGGTATGAAAAGAGGGCAGCGTGGCCTCAGGCCTCCCACAATAGAGGAGCCACGGGGAGCCACAGGCCTGCCTGGTGCGAGGTGGGCTATAAGGTATGTGGGTGCTGTACCTGACAGATATTCACCATAACTCCCCCATTCCACAGACAAGGCTCAGAAAACTAAAGTGGATTATCCAAGACAAGCAACTGCTAGTTGGCTGAGTAGAACTATAAGCCAATGTCAAAGCCAGAGCCTGCTCTTGTCACAGTACCGCTGGCTGAGTTGCTCCAGGCAGAAGAATGTGGTCCAGGGAGTGGGCCCCTGGGATGCTGAGGCCCAGGCAACAATAGGGAAGCTTTTGTCACACTATGCCTGCACATGGGCTGGCTACGCTGGGAAAAGGTCACTAGAAGAAGGAATTGCAAGGGATGTGAAGGACACTCAGCCATAGAAACACCTCTCATATCTCCTCTAATCCTAAAATTTTCTAAGATAGCATCTTTGTTAAGAAATAAGAAAAAGCCTGTACTTAGGGAACCACTTTTTCCAGCCTTCATCCTGTTTCCAGATATGTGAAATTCTGCCTTTAAAGATGTGCTCATTTGAGGGAGTTCTTGTCGTGGCTCAGCGGTTAACAAACCCAACTAGCATCCATGAAGACACAGGTTCGATCCCTGGCCTTGCTCAGTGGGTTAAGGATCCGGCATTACCATGAGCTGTGGTGTAGGTAGCAGATGCAGCTTGAATCCAGCATTGCTGTGGCTCTGGCATAGGCTGGTGGCTACAGCTCCCAATGGTGCCTAGCCTGGGAACCTCCATGTGTTGTGGGTGCAGCCCTAAAAAGACAAAAACAAAAACAAACAAACAAAAAGATGTGCTCATTTGAACCAAGGCAAGGACTGGGTGAAGGAATCTGAAGACCTGAGTTTTAATTCTAACTGTCTTCCATACATATACCAGCTGTGTTTCTTGGGCCATCCAAGCTCTCTATGCCTCAGTGACCCCATCTATCCAATGGAAGGATGAATGGGACACCCAGGGATCCTTCTGCCCTAGCATGCTGCTCCTCCAGGAGTCCCTGGTTATCAGGCAACTGTTCTGTCATGACTGAAGCCCTCCAGCATCATGGGAGCAGAGAATTTGCCATGGAATTGTCAACTAGAATGACTTGGCTACTTTTCTCCAGAAATGCAGAGATCCAAGGGAAATAAGACATTCTTATATACTAAAAGAAAGAGGTTCCCATTCAGAAGGGAAGTGTCCCCTGAAAGAAAGAAGCTAAAATTAATTTGAGTTGGACCTCCCCAGGAGAAAAAAAACCAAAATGCAGAATGCTGAGACTTTACTTCCAGAACCTTGGAGAGGAAGAGAGGTGGTTCTGGGAGCAGTTCCATGGGTAGGATGTTAGGAGGGAAATTTAAGGGGAAAAGAAAGGTGGGGCATCTGGTTCTAATTCTACCAAGGCCACAAAATCTCTTGGGACAAGCGTCCAAACCACTCAAAGCTTCAGTTTCTTGTCTGTAAAGACCAAGATTGGTTGGGATCAGTAGTTGACAGATTCACTTATGTATCTGAACCCTGTGAGCTGACACTCAGACTGCCAAGCAGGATCTCAGGGGACCACCAGGACACAATGGTTTCTAAAAGTTCCCGGGTGACTCCAGTGTAGATATCTAAGGACACATATTTGGTATCCATGAAACTAGGTGACCATTAAGCACTTCACTTTTGTGTGTGTGTTTGTGTTTGTTTTTTGGTCTTTTTAGGCCCGCACCTGTGGCATACAGAGGTTCCCAGGATAGGAATCAAGACAGAGCTGTAGCCACTGGCCTATGCCACAGCGACAGCCAACGCCAGTTCCAAGCCATTGTCTGCGATCTTCACCACAGCTCATGGAAATGCTGGATCCTCAACCCAATGAACAAGGCCAGGGATTGAACCTGAATCTTTATTTCCACTGAGCCATGATGGGAACTCTGCATTTCACATTTTAAACTCTGTGACTCCAGCAAGTAAGTCTGTTTTCCCATCTTTGCCCCAGGCTCTTGGCACTCAAGGCAAGGTTCCTGGTGGCAGCAGAGTGATGATGGAGAGTAACCAGGGCTCTGCCCCCATCAATTCTTCATATTAAACAGATGCTACAGTCTCCTTGATCCATGCTCCATTATTCATAAAGTCATATCAATTACTGAAATATTATCTTGACCACTACCGGGAAATGGAGTAAATAAGATCCACCTCCACAAGCACCATCTCCCTTTTCTCTCCCTGCTGGAAGATTCTCTTTGCATCAGCAGCAGCTCAGATATCCCAGACTTTGCAGATCAGCCCCTTCTTGGGCTCAGAGAAGAAACCAAGGACTGAACTGGAGGGATGTCAAGGCTCCGCTAAAGGGGGACAGACTCCCGGGGCCCTTTTCTGCCTGCCTTGCGGTCCATAGAGAGGGATTAACCTAGTGGAAAGAGAGCTGTCATTGCCCATAAATTTGTGAGGATATACAGGTAAAGAGTTCTGGAAGAGGAGTTCCTGGCACAACTCAGTGGAAACGAATGTGACTGGTATCCATGAGGATACAGGTTTGATCCCTGGCCTTGCTCAGTGGGTTAAAGGATCTGGCATTGCTGTGGCTGTGGTGTAGGCTGGCAGCTGCAGCTCCAATTAGACCCTGGCCTGGGAACCTTCATATGCCGAGTGTATGGCCCTAAAAAGATGAAAAAAAAAAGATTTCTGGAAGAAACTTCAGTGGCATATTCAAGGAGTTTAATTCTCTGTGTCATAAAAAAATATGATAATTCTGATGATGATGATATTAGCTAACATTCAATTGATAGAGCTATGACTATGTACCAAGATCTCTGAATATATCCCCTTTATTCCTTATTTTAAAAAATGATTATAACTGAATATATACATAACCACAGACCCAGTCATTTCAGTCATAAGTACATCTCTCGTGTGTGTGTGGTCCCGTGTTTATATATTCACGCAAAAAAATATGCTTTAGCATCTTAATGTCCACACTCAGCATTATTTTGAATAGCAAAAAAAAAAAAGAACTCAAATGTCAACCAACAGTAGGATGTGTAATTGTGGTATAGTCACAGACTGGACTCCAAAAAAGCAGTGAGAATAAACTAACTCCAAATGCATACTACAAGTGGATAAATCTTGGAAATAAACTGAGAATTCAGGAAACTGGACCCAGGAATACATATAGCATGATTCCATTTACACAAAATTGAAAATCAGGGGAAACTAACATATAGTGATAAAAGGGGGACACTTGGTTGCCCTTGGGTGGAATGGCAGTGATTAAAGGACATCTGAAGATTTTCAGGGTGCTCCTTACATGGGGGTCCATTTATAATTTGTCCACTTGATTTATACTTTGATAGATAAACGATTTACATTTTTATAAAGGGGGTCACAAACTAAAATAGCCACAAAAGGCAGGTGAGCAATGTAAATAAATGGGAGGAGTTGGGATCAGCCAACAGGGAGTGAAGGGCACTCTGGCAAAAGAGGGAAAGTTCACTCTCTAGAAAAGGCTGCTACCCCGAGGTTGTAGCTAATTGCTGCCATGCAGGAATGCAAGCCAGTGTCACCAGATTCTTCCATGTTTCAAGAGAAACTATAAAGGCAAAGTTGTTATATTAACTTTCCCAAGTTTGGGTTGTTAGCAACGGAGCAACCAATGCAAAGAAAAAAAATATATATGCTCTGCATGGGCCAAGCAACACACCTCTGCAGGTGGCCTGTGGCCTTGGGTTTCACCTCCACCGTGCAAGGTGCTATTCTGCAGATGAGAAGTTAAATGACTCAAGCATTCACAGCTTGTAGGTGCTAGAGTTGAGGTTGGGACTCAAGTCCAGATTTTTCTACTAAGACATATGACGGCTCATGTTCTAAGGAGCACCTCTGCTCCTGTTCTCAGAGCCTCCTCCAATCCATTTGGGAAAGAACACACTGCAGAATGATTTTTCTTCCCAACGATAGTGTGGACTCCTTTGCCCTCCAAGTCACCACATGGATCCAAGCCAAAGCATCCACTCTGGAAAGAAGAAATCCTCTATCAAATGACCAGGGTGGGAGGTGGCTCCAAGTTGCCTGAAAATCTAGAAGGCATCATGTCCATTTCTCATCGTCATGTTGCTGCCCTCTGGCTTGTTTGCCCCCTCCCCCTGCTCACTGGCCCTCTCTTGATCTTTGCAATGTGGGGACCAATTTGATCCCTTGGCTCTAGGTTTCAAGGACTCAGCTCCTCTCCAAATCTGGTGGCTTGGTCTCTGTCTACTCTTCTGCTTCTGACACCACCCTTCTTTTGCAAACTCTTTCCATCTTTCAATGCAGCAGCCCTTTCCAGCAGCCACTGCTCCATCTCTGTCTCCCTTCCTTATCTCACCCTAAAATATGACCCCAAGCCCGACTCTTTCCTTTGTCTGTGCTTTCTCATCCTGCATCACTTCATTCTCAAGGCTCCAGCCACCACCCTGATCCCTGATTGTGTTTAAGATATGAACCTCCTGGGGAAAGGAGAAAAAATGATATAAAATAAAGTGGTAGTCTCCTCTCTAAACTTTCAATTTTTTTTCCTGAAGCAAAAGGAAAGTTTGAGAAGAATTAAACCATCCTTTTTTGTTAGAAATAATGACTAATATCTTGAAGATATTCATATATTGCTAACAGATTTTACTCCTATAAACAATTTAATAAACTTACTGAGGAAGGAGTTTTAGTTAAAACACATTAGGAGTTCCTGCCGTGGCGCAGCAGAAACGAATCCAACTGGGAACCATGGGATTGTGGGTTTGGTCCCTGGCCTCGCTTGGTGGGTTTGGGATCTGGCATTGCCGTGAGCTGTGGTGTGAGTAGCAGATGCAGCTCGGATCTGGCATTGCTGAGGCTATGGTATAGGCCAGTTGCAGTAGCTTGATTTAGACCCCTAGTCTGGGAACTCCACATGCCGCAAATGTGGCCCTAAAAAGACAAAAGAAAATAAAATAAAATGACATGACATGACATGACATGACATAAAATAAAATAAAATAAAATAAAATAAAATAAAATAAAATAAAATACACATTACATTTTTATCCACTAAGATTCAAATGTAAGAGCAAAAAAGAGCAAAATATATGTCCAGCACTGCTAGAATTTATACACATCCATTCACTCACCCACTTCCCATCCCTCCCACAAACATCATATCAAAGTATTGTCACACTAGAAATAATCTGGGAAACCAACAGGTCTGGTTGAATCATTCAGAGACACAACTCAGTGTGTCTGAAGCAGTCACCTGATACCTCACCATGGATTAAATTAATGGTAGTTACCTGGATTGAGTTTGCCAACATTTAACTCAGAGTTCCTGCCATCATACATACTGTCATGCTTACACTACCCAAGAAAGGAAAAAACAAATCCATCGTTTTGGAAAATATTCTTCTTGCACCATAGCTGAACCATAGCTTATTGAGGGGTTTCCTGTCCCCCCAGTATTAGCTTCAAATGGTTTGCATTAAACATGCACAGTACCCAGGCCATTAACTCTTGGCTTCTGCACATAACTTATACCCCACTCATCCAGAACCACTGATTCTCCCCAGAACACATTTCCATACCTCTGCAGGTGCCATTTATCCTGCCTGGGGCCTCTCAACTCTTGCTGCCAATATTTCCTATTTATCAGTAAGCATTCCCTAACAGAAAGCTCAGTCTGTGGCTTGCTTTTAAAAAAATCAAAATGGGAATTCCCATTGTGGCTCAGTGGAAGTGAATCTGACTAGTATCCATGAGGACACAGGTTCGATCCCTGGCCTCGTTCAATGGGTTAAGGATCCGGCATTGCCATGAGCTATGGTGTAGGTCAAAGATGTGGCTTTCATTTGGCATTGCTGCATCTGGCATTGCTGCGGCTGTGGTGTAGGCCAGCCGCTACAGCTCTAATTCGACCCCTAGCCTGGGAACCTCTATATGGTGCAGGTGTGGCCCTAAAAGACACACACAAAAAATCAAAATAGAGAGGAATTTGAGGAGGTTTAGCTGGGAAATAAGTAGAATGTGGCTCTACTCTGAATTCTGTGAAGGACTCACAAAGAGCATCTATTTCTAATACGAACAAGGAGAGGTTAGATGTATCTAAACTCAACACCTTAAGGGACACCTGCTGAATTGGTACATTTCCTGAACTTTTGGAAATCATAATTAAATCTTCACTAATCTTATTTTTCCTGGCAAAAACCTCCTTGACCTTGGCAAGGAGGCGAAGTTCTGGGAATGGGTCATGATTCGCGGTTAACTGGGAGGAATAGTCAGGACTGAAGTACTCAGGCTCTAGCTGTGGACATATAAGTCAGTCACTGAACTACTTCAGTGTAATGTGACACTGGCTTAGACCTGGGGAGACACTTCCCACCATGCATTGCTCTACCAAGGAGAAAGTGTGACTTTCCAATGATGTCAAACCAAATCTGCTTGACCAAATACTCCCAGGATGATCTGGTAGGTCAGAACTGTTCTCAAAACATTTCAGAGAAATAGTGTAACTAAGGCAGACAGTAATTATGGTACCAGCAACCTAGTAGTTAGAATTTTGTGACAGTTTTCCAAATGTAGGCAGCTGTTTCAAGCCTCTTGCATGTGTCTCACCCAATGAGGCAGGTCCTCCCATTTTCTCATAGAGACAGGGAGATGACACAGCAGCAAGCTCAAGCTCCAACATCCATCCAAGCCTCTACGTGGATGGGCTGGGAGACCAGGAAGGGGCAGCATCCACTGTCCTTGGAGGAAGTCCACACTCAGCTATCTGACTTCTATCCTTCCATCTCCATGTCATCCACAAACCCACAAGACACTGGATCCCTAGGTGGATTGAGACAATCCAATGCAGCCATTGTGACACGGGCTGCAGGACGTGGTGGTTTGGATATACAGGATGCCTTTTAACACCATTTAAAAACACAACCTTTGTACTTGCATTCTTATTATTCCCAAATAAATGCAAAGCTGGCATTCTTACCCCATCCCTTATCCCTCCCCACACCATGTTTGCCTCATTTCTCACTCTCATGACACTCTGACACTGAGCTTTGACCGAGTTCCCTATTTGGGGGGTGGTCTGGGACAGCACAGAAGTCACAGATGCTATGAGGAAAAAGGATGAGGGTCTCTTGTTTACATCGCTGTTACATAGAGAAGTGTTTTTTACTCCTTCATATCAAAACCACCACAATGACCTATTTGTTTATTTATTTGTATTTCCAGTACCCAACACAGTAACTAGAAATTAGCCAATGCTCAAATAATGTCTGCTTAATGGATAACATTTTTAAAATACTACCAACAATTGTATGGATATCCATCTCAACTTCCTCAAATATTTTAGATGGAAGGACAGAAAGCAGCCATTAATGTCTTATATTGTGCTTCTCATACTCTGGTGTGAATCAGAATAGCTTGGAGGGATCAATTAAACACAAATTGCTGAGCTCTGCTCCCAGGGTTTCTGATTCAGTGGGTCTGTAGAAAAATCTCAAGAATTTGCATATCTAACAAGTTTCCGGTTGATGCTGAAGTGGCTGGTCTAGGGACCACTCTTGAGAACCATTTTCTTATAGGAATGATGGCTTCCTGAAATTCCACTGTCAACTGTGGATAGGATGCTTAAAAATCATTAACACCATCTTCCTCTGAGTCAGAGTTTAACCAAGCAATGGAAGTATGGAATGAAAACATGGTGCTTGCCTAGCATGGCACAGAGTGGGCCATCAGTCAGCATTTGTGGATGGGAGACTTGGCTTGGTGGTGCTAACACAGCCAGTTTTCCACAGAAACAATAAAGCAAAATCTCAGTGTGCTCCTAGTCAACTTTAAATCACATGAGGCCATGTAGAAATTGAGGAGTAGAGGAGTTCCCTGGTGTCCTAGCGGTTAAAGAGCTGGTGCTGTAACTGCTGTGCCTCAGGTCACTGCTGTGGCACCAATTTGATCCCTGGCCCAGGAACTTCTGCATGCCATGGGCATGGCCAAAAAAAAAAAAAAAAGAAGAAGAAATTGAGTAGGAATGAATTCTCTTTGTGAACCAATGCGTTAAATAACACGAAAGCTGCATAGGAATCAAATAGATGCCTCACCACAAGAATGCTTACTCTTTAATGCCAATAGGAACCCGGACAGTCCTCAAAAAAATCTACCACATGCAAATGACATCTCAGATTATGTGCAAGGACTCTTGCCATACCTGACTTCAAGAAGCTAAAGAAAATACTAAGAGAGTAACACTGTGTCTCACCAGGAAGTCAATGGGGCAGCATGGCAATGCCCTTTGGAAGTTTATCAAAATAACAAAGAATTGCTCTGAAGAGAAACCGTGATATTTGAGGTGTTTCAAATTTGTGGAAGTGTTGGAACAAACTGTACTTGATAAGGATGCCTTCTGGGTTCAACTGCAGAATTCCCCCAAGACACTAAAACCAATTTCTGCAGCAATTACTGCACTTGAGTCAGACAGTTTGCTTTTGTCAGACACTCCTTATTAAATGGCCCAGACAAAATCAACTTCTTTGGGGGAAATGAAAAGATTGCATTTCCACTTAGAGGTACAGGAGAAGTGAGAAACATCAAGAGAGAATCGCCATTGGACCTAATCTCTCCATCCTGCCTACAAGTAATCATGTGGCTTTATGTCCCAGAATTATGGCTCTAGCCCTCAGTTTCCCTGTCTATGAAATGATGAGATTGATCCTAATGGATCTCTTAGGTCTTATTCAGATTAAAAAAAAAAACAAAAAACAAAAAAAACTATGTTCTATAAGGAAGTTAAGTGAAAGAATTAAAGAGCAGGGAAGGAAAAATTTTGCTTTCAGCCAAGTCCTATTCCTGGAATCATTTTGGCTCCAAGATTTGAAAGCAAAAATATGAGCAAGGATCATATTGCAATTACGATTGGTTACAAAACCAAGGCCAGCTCAGACTTGATCTTGGGTTGCCACTTTTCAACATGGCAAAAATACAAGCTCTCCTGGGTCCTTCAGGAAAGAATGCTTCTGGGACTCTGCCTGGCACATCACTCCTGCAACACAGGAGCTGGCTCATTACAGAAATACTGTCTCTGATGCCTCTTCTTATGAGCTCCAGAGACTTTCCTACTTTTTTTCCAAAAGCAAAAGGCATTGGTCTATCTATGTTTAGAAATGCACACAACAAATCAAGAAATAAATTTATATGTGGAAGGGCAGAAATGCTAGTCTTAAAATCCAGGCAAAATTCCATTTTTATAAGCCTATGAAGACAATATAAATAAATCAGAAGGAGTTGAACCTGCTGGCAGTAATAGCTATATCTCTCACATTTTCTAAATAACATTCCTTGTACTGAAAGGTACATGCAGAGACTGTTTCATCTCTTTTCTTTCTGGGACCTGGGATGGGTCTGCTTGAAACTGTTCCTACATTCACAGGGAATTACCTACTTTGTTTGACCTTTTTGATTATATCAATGGTTTCTTTCTTTCTTTCTTTCTTTTTTAATGATTTTTATTTTTTCCATCATAGCTAGTTAGCAATGTTTTCGTCACTTCCCTTCTGAGACACTGATAACAATGACAAGTGTGGTAAACAAAGCTTGCAACCATTTAGGTGCAAATTCTAGGAATAAATGCATCATTACTGTTTCAGTAACCCATCCTATGCAATATGTCAACAGGATGCCTCAGGGCCTTCTCCCCTTACCTGTGACCTCCAACCTACCTCTTCAAAGCCCCTGTCTGGTTCCAACCACTGCAGCTGTCCTGACCTTCCGTCTCTTCCCATCTAAACCCTCCCTAGCTTTCTATAAAGCTCAAACCCTCCCTTCTCCATGGAACTTTACCCCAGCCTCTGTTCCCCTAATTTAAACAAGCTGGTGCTCACTGAGCACACCTGGCCCTTTGGTTGTGGGGTTTCAGTGACAGCACCTCCAACAGTTTCCTTATGCCTGGATCACAGGAGCCCTTTACAGCCTTTCTCCCTAGCTGGCGTGTGACTCCCTCAGGCAGGACGATGCCGCTGTTACTCTGTTCCTCTCTCAGGCTCATCAACATAACTCCTCAGCTCAGTAGTTGCTCCATAATTATGAGCTCTATGCAAAAGCCATCTTCTGTCCTCATTTTTCTCCTGCACTGTGTTTACTCTGGAGTCAGCATTGTGATAGAGAACAAAGCAGGGCATTCTGAATTCCAGTTCTGTAACCACGGTGCCCACGTGCAGATGGCCCTGGCTACGTGTAGGTAGACACTGAAAATAGCTGAATGATTTCTAATGATATGAAATAAAGGTCAATGCCATATTGCTAAATGACAAATTCAGATGATAAAGCTGTATACCGGAATATGATCTCGTTTTTGCATAATACATACGTATGTATTAGCATAGGCATTTATGCCTGTGTGATTTGTTATAAATGTGTAAGGGGCCAGCGAGTCAGGGGAGACTGAAGGTCGTACCCCCAGATGTTCCCAGCACTCAGCACTGAGGGCAGCCTTGGGGGTAATTTTTATTTTCTTTTTTCTTTGTACTTTTCTGGATTTTTTCCCCCCAAATATGTACAATGAGCATATACTACTTCGGAAATACAGCAAATATTAGGCTTCATTTATTTTTTTCTTAAGAGGCAAAGAATGGTGAACTACTGTAAGTCGTACATCACAAAAGACCAACTACTGAGCAGGTAACTCCCAGGTAGCTGGTCAGGACCTGTGGGGTGGAAGCTACAGATAATTTTGCTTAAGGACCAGCCATCTAAATCTGCTTCACTAAGGACCAGGTGTCAAAATTTGCATCACTGAGTGTTCCTAAGCATTCTATCACCCCTTCCTATGAACTTTCGCCTGGCCCACAGGAGTTGGAGCTATTTGGGTCATTTCACTGAGACCAGGAGAAAGGACTGAGATGAACTCCAGCTGCAGAATGAGGCCAATCGCTGTGGCCACTTCTCCAGCTGGGCCCAGCAGGGCATAGGGCTCTCAGGGGCCTCTCATTCAGGGCCTTCCACCATTTACAGTCCAACAACGTGAAATGACGGATACTTTTAATACAAGAGACCTGTCATTTATTTATTAGCTGGGGACAGGCACTGCAGCCAAGAAGGATGCATTATAAATCAAATCCTTTCTCAGCCATTAAAAATTAATACAGTTCATAATGTAGAACGCCAGTAATTTCTTTATTAGAGCAGCGTGTCTTTTTTTTTCTTTTCTTTTCTTCCACGTTTTGTTTTTACTTGCTCCCTTCCCTGGGGATAGTTTTTTTTTTTTTTTTTTTTTTTCCTCATGAGTGGCTGGGTATAAAGTACCTCAGGGAAAGGTATAGGGAAATACAGCTTTTCAGCCAGAGGTTAACACGGAGCCATGGAAGCAAAGCTCTTGGGGAAAAAAAAAAGGAACTGCTGACCAATCTCCCCTCAGAAATAAGGTGGTACTGAACCTTCCCATTTCACCTCGTGGAAGCTCATTTATGATATTCTTCATCTGTTTCTGACCCACCCTGCATCAAAAATCGAAGGCATTTTAGGTCCCTGAGAGACTAGAGAGAAGAAATATATAAGGAAGGTGATTTTTCAGTGTGTTGGGAGGTCTCTGTGTTTTCTATCTGCAGCTGGTTACTTCCTCACAGAGGGACATTCACTGGCTTTTCGAATGTCTCCAAATGAACTTGGCATTCACCAAAAAAAAAACGTGGATGTGGGAAGCCCAGGCCCAGACGAGAAACCCTTCATACCCTCCCCCTTTACTCCTGGGATTCAAAGATGCCAAGTAGACCAGAGAATGCTGAGCCTCTGAGGCTTCTTTTTGGTTCTTCCCCTGAGTAGCAGCTCCAGGAAATGCAAAAACATGGAATTATAAAGAGAGCAACTTCTTTGCTTCCTGACTTTGGAGGAAGCCAAGGGGAGAATCCAGAATCTATGTGAACCTCCTGCCCACTTTGGGCACACAGAGAGGTTTGCAATGGTTGGTTCAACCAGGTGACCTTCTCCGATGACCTGCCAAGGGCTGTATAGCAAAAGAAGAGGGCCTTTCCGACCTGTCTACACTGCCCCCTGGCAAGCTGTCCTTGTCCCAGAGGACCCAGACAACTGGCATTGATGACTTTGTCAAACCAGCCACGACTGAGTTAACGCTCCTTGTAGCAAGTCCCCACAAATCCCCAAGCACATTTTAAAAATCTATTTTCAGAATTACACCTAGCATAATTCAACCAATCAATGAGCCATTAGGAGTTTAGTCCAAATTCTTCTTCATCACCAGTCAGGGGCCGCCCTGACTCAGCAGAATGTAACGTGAAGAGTTGCTGTGTCACCAGCAATTCTAGGTCTGGGGACAGAAGCTAACACAGCGCCTGGTGAGAGGCCCAGCTGGCTACCATCTGGTGGCAAATTAAGCTCCACAGCCACCAGGAATAGGACAAAAGGAAGCTTGGCCGAAAAAGAAGCCAACTTGCCCCCAGGACTGTCGCTGTCTTTCTCCCAGTTGGAGCCCTTGCATCCAATCCACTGCCCATCGATTTTGGACCCCACTCTTCAAACCTACCTGTCTGAAACTCTGGTGACCTGCTGGGGTGAGGAGGGTGGAGCTGCTGAAGTGCGGAGGGGGCTGCTGAAGGAAACCATGGAAGCTCTAGAAAGGGACATCCTTCTACTGGGATGGTAGGCACTATGGGTCACCCAAGCCGCCATCTGTCTGAAAATCTCCCAGATCATCCTCAGCCTCCCAAAAGGTGGGGTACAGCTGAAGTGAAGATCAGCCGATAGTGAGAGGAGGCAGCCCAGGGCCAGGGCAAGAGGCATGTTCCTAAACCCCTGAGTTTGAATCCTGGCTCCATCACTGACCAGCGAGGGACCTTGGGCAAGTTCCTTAATTTCCCTGAGCCTGAGTTTCCTAAGCCATGAACTGGGGATCGATCGGAACACTCACAATGACAGACTAATTGAACACAGAGAGAGGGACGATTAGGGGAAGAGAGGGTGGCAGACTCTATCACGACACAGTTTTGTGATTTCCTAGCTTGGAGACTCCAGGAAATGACTAAACCTCCCCCATGCATCACCTCCCTCATCTTTGAAATGAGGAGAGTAATAGCACCTGCCTTCCGTGGGTTTAGTAAGGACTAAACAATGTATCACATTTAAACTGTATTCAGTGCCAACAATAAGCGCAAGCAGAGTAAGACTTTATAATCATCTTCACGTGCTTCAAGTTCAGAGCTGAGCCCTGAGTAGGTATTGAGAAATATTGATCAAATGTTACTTGTCTTCTCTTTACCAGCTCCTGCTCCCACTTACTTTCCAGAAATGATGCTTCCAAAGGGATCGCACTGCGGCTCCTGGGAATTCACACAGTTTGCTCAACCGAGATAATCGGATCTGGCTAAAACCACATGAAGAAATCTGTCTTCACTGGGGCATATAAGTATATTCTGGAAAATTAGCAGGAAAATTTCCCAGACCAGAAGAGCCCTGATGGCAACCGCAAATTACCAGCTCGCTTTCTCTAAGAGGAGACACAGAAGAAGTAACATTTACATGAAATCTATATTCTCTTCTTCCTCCTGCCACTTCTAGCCCAAGAGGGCTCTGCTTACTCCTAGGGGGACAGGAGTTGAACCTCAGAGAGGAACTGGGGTAGTGGGCAGTGCCATTTCTCAAAGCCATTTCCCCTTTCTTCCTTCCAACCGACCCTGATTCTATGGAGGGATTCACGCCCCTCGAGGGAGCTTTATGACTCAGGGAAGTAAGTTGCATCCCCAAGCCCAGGGAAGAATCTGGAGGAGCTTAGGTGTCTGTGACTATCCCATTTTCTTTGTGGGTGACTGGTTTAGGAATAAACAGATGACATAATTCTGGACAATGAGATAGGAGTTAAAGGCTGCTGGGGGATTCGAGAGAAGGTTTTCTCAATTTCAATCAACCCATAAGAAGAGACAATTCTGGGCTGGCCTTGGTCCATGTCTTCGGTTGTGATGCCTGGAGCTGCTGCAACCATCTCGTAATCATGAGGGGAGCCAATCTGGTGGTAAAACCGAATGCAGAAAGGCAGAGGCAAGAGAACCAGAAAAGCATAACTAGAGCCCTAGCGTACTTTATCAGGAAGCTTCCCTACCTATTTACTTGAGTTTTGTGATGACCAATTTCCCTCTTTTTAAGCGCAGTGGGTCAGGATTCTCTAGTAGTTTGAGCCAAAATATCTTGCATGATATGGTCAGTGTTTAAAACATGACATGTGTGCATAGATGTGAGCAAGATCCATATACACATATATTTGTGTTTGAAGTTCCCATGTATAGGTCAGCTAAGAAAGAATGTAAGAGATTTGCACAGGTATGTGGCAGAGCAGGGGCATTGCATTTTCAAGAAAATAATGTTTTCTGACTGGGGGAGGGTAAAACAAAGAAAATAAAACAAGCAAACAAGAAAATCTCACCATGACTCTCTCTGCTATCCCCTAGTTGAGTCTACAGCTTTTCGGTCTCATTAACCCAAAAGGAAATTGGCCTGAGCCCTCTGCTCATCTACATCAATCATTTCCTAGCAACCAGCATATTACAGTCCTGACTCTTAAGAGCATCTCTGTGACTGCAGAACTGGGTGATAAAATGCAATTTCTTAAAGTTGGGGGGAAAAGAAATCATTGGAGGGAAAGATTCCTATATTTTCAAAAATAATGTCCAGCTCTGACAAACCTCCCTTTTTGACACTATCAGGCTGGTTTCCCCCAACAGCATATTTGAGGCATGAGTTTTGTTTGTAACCCCAAGTCCCAATTACCTCCATCAAACACCTGTGTCCACAGAGGTTCTAACAGGTATACTCAGAAACCAAGTGCAGGGACCCAATAAATTTGGGAGATGCTACAGACCCAAGGATTCTCCTGAAAAATCGCCATGACCTTCACCACTAAAACTGTTGTCAAGGTGAGGATGGTCATGTACATGCCATTTAGGCAGGTTCACAGAGCCATTCCCAATTCCCATGCCAAATCATGTCAAAAAATGCCAGCTAAGGTCTCAAGTTCAGAGAGGTTGGCTTCCTTGCCCACAGTCAGGTGGTTTCTGAGTTGTCAGGTGGTTTCTGAGTTGGAAGGTGGGACCCAGGGTCTAGGATGACCCATTCTCATTTCCCTTTTCTACTGAAAAAGAATCCCCTATAACCAAGGGTTCCGTTCCCCTCTGAACTGGCTAGACTCTACCCCGGCCAACTCCATGCCAAAGGCATTACATCCCCTTCTTGGAACAAAGAGGTGTTTTGACCTTCCATACCATGATTTGGAGACAGTGGCTTGGGAGCCACAGCTTGCACCTTGGACCGTGCATCTTCCCTTAGAGAAAGCTCCCCAAGATTCCAATCCTAAGGGGCATATCTGCCTAGAAACGAGGAATGCAGTGAAAACTTGGCCCTGACCAGCAACTCCGGATCTTGGGGTTTAGGAAGTTTTAGAGGCACCTGTGAGAGCTTCAAGGCAGAGAACAACCGACAAAGACCCCTGATCCACTTGAATGAAGGGCACTTAGTTCTCTGCCAGAAATCCTGAAGAATGCCACCACCCCAGGCCTGGGCATTCCCGTGGAACTCCGCCACTTCCTGTCCCTCCCAGATGCTTGGGAAGAAATGGGACTGAGCACATGCCAAACTTGTTCAGGCCCATCTGGGCCCTCTGTCAGATGAGTTACCACATCTGCTAGGGAGGCGAAAACAGAACCCCAAACCCCCATTACAGCCTGGAATGAGATCCATCGAACATCTGTGTCCACAGAGATAGTAACAGGTATACTCAGAAACCTAGCTCAAGGACCCAATAAATTTGGGAGATGCTGCAGATCCAAGGATTCTCCTGCAAAACTGCAATGACATTTACCATTAAAAGTTCTCAGAATCCCACGGTAAAAAACAAACAAAAAGGATTCAATCCAGGTTTTTCCAAACATATTTGACCACAAAAAATTGTTTTTGAAAAATTCCTATTAACATCCCTCAGAACACAACTTGGGAAATCTCTCCTTAAAGGCAGCTGGGGAGAAGACGGAAGGGCAGGTGGATTTAGCACTTCTTGGCAAAGAGGTGGGCAGAGCTTGGGTTTGTCATTATTGAACATTAAGAAGATAGCACAATGGGAAAGAGGACTCCCCTGCTCTTTGGCGCATCTCCCATCAGGAGTATGACTCATGCGCTCATTCATAGGAAATGAACACAAGGATCATTTTCTTCTGGAAAAGGGCTTCTAGAAAGAGAAAGCTAATAGGTACTACCACTAACAATACAGCCCCCTGCTGTCTCTAGGGATGGTGTGGGGAGTCTTTTTTGCCTTTTCCTGCCTCTTAGCCTCTGCCCACAAAATAGGAATATTCATCTCTTTAAAGACGCAGGAACCCCCAGCTCTTCCCTGGACCTGCATGCAGGGCCCCTCCCTGTGAGAAATGAGTGATTTATCTGATGGCTGAGGTGGGCAGAGTCCACCATCTGTCCTCCTATTCTCTTCCAGGAAGGGCTAATGCAGAAAAGGGAGGCTCTCCTTGCATGTGTGGTCTTCCAAGGTGCTCCTAAGCTTCATGACTTACAGAAGACGAAGTAGACCATGACCTTCCATGCAACTACTCAGACATCATCTGCTCTGCAGACCCAATGCCTGTCTCTGTACCCCAAGTTCAGGACTTGGGAGAGGCATCACGAAGTCCATTTTGGCTTTAAGCCAAAGCAACCTTCTTAAACCTAGCAATAAAGCCCAATGTTTGATGCCTACCTGATCCCTGTGTGGATTTCTCAGCTGGTTCAGAATGATCACCCTTAAAAACTCCCAGACTGGATGCCTGAATCTAGTTGAAGGAAAAAGAGAGAAAACCTCTGGGAAATTTTTAGCTGGAGGGAAGTTAATCCTCCCCTCCTTGAAGACAAGACTGAGGCCAAAACTTGCCAAGAAGATGAGTATTCTTCTGCCTCCACGCCAGGCTCTGGACAGGAAGCAAAGGACCCGCTCCACACCTTACTCACTTTCAGCCACTGGATGTGCCTTCCCCTGGGTGTAGGTTCCCCCACAGAATGGCACTTCTCCAGGCTGGCTGGGGGTCTTCTCATTCTCCACCACCTCCTCCACCATGTAGCACATGCTTATCCCCCAAGTACTTTTTTTAAGCCAATTACGGTGTATTTACAGTGAGCATAATTATACTAATTACTTAATTAGCATGACTGCATGCAGCTACTAACTTTGAGTATGTGATTATGGCAGTGAAGCACAGAACAGATGAGGTCATGGGACTCAATAGGAAGGCAGGCTGTCTTAGCTCAGGGAGATGGACCTGAGCCTATCCCTTTGGACAAGTTGGTTACAGCTCCAAAGGACCTGCTCAATCAAAAATGTCTAGCATTTTCAGATACTTTGGGGTAAATGGCATCATTTGATTTTCTTCTTCCTGGGATAGGAAAAAAAAGTGGCAAAATGCCACACTTAGATTATGTCTGGATCTAAGGGTTTGGGGGGTGTCAGAACCTAATAGAGGCTAATCTCCAGGGACCGAAACCCTCAGGACAAGGACTTATTGCCTTGGCTCCCAAGATAACCCATTCTGGAGTCATCTAGTTCTTTCTAGAAAGAAAGAAGCCGTGGCACAGCTTCAATCCCTGGCCCAGTAACTTCCATATGCTGTGTGCATGGCAAAAAAAAAAAAAAAAAAAAAAAAGTTCCATTAAAGACTACCTGGGCCTGGAGAGACCCATCTGGTGAAAAAGGTTGAGGGAAAATATCACTATCACCTTCACCAAGATTCAACCTACAGTTCCCTTAATGGAGCGGCCCAGAACCAACCAGCAGACTAAAGGAGGAGGAGCATCAGAATGGCTCCCCCGCATTGGTCCTAGTCTCTCCCTGTCACATTTAGCTAAGCCTGCCTCCTAAACCAACTACTGGGAGAAAACAGCAGCCCCTGCACGCCAGCCTCCTCTTTTCAGCTCCACTCCCAGAGGAGCGCCCGAGTCCAGGCCTGTAACCAGATCCCCTGCTTTCCATCAGGCAAGTCCAGCAGGACTTCTGCTAGAGAAAAACCTAGAAAGGCACATTCTTCAGTAGCAGCAGCTGTTGCCTCAGCCTCTGCCTCTGCTCCTGGATTGGGAAGGGGTCTTGGGTGTGGGGGGAGGGCAGCTCCCAGACAAAGGAGCCCATTCTCCATATTTCATCTGCAAGTCCATTATGCTGAGCTAAGTGGCGGGGAATAAACACCCATCATCACCCTGCACTAAGCAATGTTTGTTAGTCTAGAAGGTGACAGAAATCTACATTGTGCCGATGCAGGATTAATACCACACTACGCACACAGGCTCTGAGCCCCCCACTGGAGCTGGGTATCTGGCCTCCATAGATCCTCTTCCGCAAAAGACCAGTTCCATTGCTGACTGACCAAGAAGAGGAGGGAGAGGCTAGCCACTGGCTCACACCTGAAGGAGGGACCACTGGCCCCAGCTACAGGGACACAGTCACAGATCTAGCGTTTCCAGTGTTGCTCATCTCTATGGAAGTCCCCCCCTTTTAGGCTGGTATGATAAAGGGCTGCATCAAGCAATTGCCCTGGAAAGAGATAATGAGGCCAGGTCCTCCAAACATCTGCAATGTAGCCAAAGAGCAGTAAGGAAGGGTGGCCCCTTCACCCTATATCCCCAGGCCCACATCAGAGAGCCCCACACTAAAGAGCTCAATGGATGCTTGTTGACTGACTGAAGAATAAAGGGGAAAAAGGGGTTGGAGGGAACCCACACAGTTTCCCAAGAGGGAAAGGTCACTTTGCAATAGTGTGGGCCTAGGAAGAACTTATGGGAAGTTGGAAATGAGCCAGATGTGAAGCGATGGGTGGGGGAGGAAGAAAAGGGAGTGAGGTGATGCAGGGAGGGGAGTCTGGCATTTCAAGCAGGAGTTACACTACAGTTAACAGTCAGAGGTGTGGGGTTGGAGAGAGAACTGGAAGGAAGTGACTAGGGGTAATAAAGGCTGGTGAATCAGCAGCAGAAAGGAGAAAGGTGAGAGCACATGCCCTGTGAGCAGCCCCAAGGGAGCAGAGGGTGCCATTCCACATCTTAGAGATCAGCGATGGTGGCAGTCAGCCTCTGAGGGCAGGGGCCATGGTGCCCTGTTTCCCATTGTTTCCAGAGCCAAAAAGAAGGCATGACACAAACCCTCAATGAATATTTATTGAACAGATAAAAGGAAGAAAAATCAGCACTGCGTGAGTGACTCGGAAGCTAATGAAGAAGACAGACCCTAAGGAATATGGTCAAGTGTTAACAAGAGATCAAGGGTGAGAACTCGGGGCTCCTGTGGCAACGGCGCTTTGGGTCAGGGAGCGTGAAGGGGAGGTGAGAGGAAAGGACGGGTGACCGGCATGGGGAGGGTCCCTGGACAGCAGGCCCCCAGGAGGAGGGAGATCAGATAGAAGGACAGGGAGCCTAGGTGAGCTGATGCTGGGAAGAAGGGGTACTGTTTCCTCTGCGACAGAAATAACCTGGGAATAAAGGTGGAGCCTGGCCTGGGGACTGAGGGCAAGGGGAAGGGGTGACCTCTGCTCGCTCTACCAGGAGGCAAAGTCGCCAGAGTTCCCTAGTTACCTAGTGGGTTAAGGATCTACGTTGTCACTGCTGTGGTGCAAGTTTAGTCCCTGGCCCAGGAACTTCCTCAGCCATGGGCGTGGCTGGAAAAAAAGTAAAGTTGTTTTCTGAGAATGGGCTTTGGAAAAGGGCATGAAGACAGACCCCAGGACCTTGAACAGAGCCAAGAAGGCTTCCAGTGGGCAATGGGAAAGAGCCAAAGCCCTACGCCTCACACAGCAGCTCACAGTCCTGCACCAGCACGTGCACCAGGGTGGCCCGCAGCTGTCACAAAGCGGGACAGAAGTAACTGGGTGCCCAGAGACCTCATCACTTCTCCTCAGTGACCCATCTGGATGGGCCCCTGGGCATCCCATCCAGAAAAGACCTCACCCCAAATCGGCTGTGTGACAAGGAAGGCAGTCCCCACTTCCTGATGCTCTCAAGCACTCGGGGGCTTTTAATAAACAATGAGAGAGGCCTCACTAGACCTCAGCTTCCATAGACATCCCCAGTAGAAGCATCTTTATTCAACTCTTTCAGAATCCCCAGGAAAGGCTGAATGCATGGAGAATAAAGACCATACCACACAGAGCACAAAACATCTGATAAGGACGGTACTCCATGATCTCCAAACATCCTTGCGGCCCTGATGCCCAATGACAAACACTATGGACCAGACTGAAGACCGACAGAAAGTGAGACGCCGGGAGGGGAGCAGCACCCAATCACTGCAGGCAGGAAGGGCCCACCACTTAGGATAAACATGTGGGCAAAGAAAGAAAAGCACTTTTGTGCTAAATCCCTTGCTGAGGGACATGCGGAAATGAGGCCTGAAGTCAGGTAGCCGCGTCTTCCCACAGTGCACGCCCGTTAAATGGGATGAGGAAGGGGATCAGACTGGAGAGCCCCAGGACGCCAAGATCTGAGCACTTCTCCTCCCTTAATCCTCTGTTTCTTGCCATTCCCCCCAATGGAGTGACCCCGGCCCTGTCTGCAGTGTCATAAATGTTCACTGCTTATTTATTCGCCGAGGCGCATGTGGCTTTAATTATTTATGATAGTGTCTCAGGGCACATGGGCTGTGTCTTGCAGTCCTTTCTGGCTGATGAAGACTCTGTAATCAGAGACCCGTGGCTTCCCTGCCAGTAAATCTCAGTGAGGAGAGGGCCGGGTGCTCGCTTCCCCGCCTGTGTGTGACTCAGCCACCACTTGCAGAGGGAACATCAGCCAAATCCGGTTACAGGGCTCCCACACACTGTGTGTCGTTGCTACACGTGTTTTCTGAAGACAGTTAAGAGCCATCCGCCCTCTACTGAGGGGACAAAACGTTCTGCTTCCCTTAAAAGGATACCTGCCCGAATATCTGAGGTTTTGACAACCTGGGGTCCTGGGGGATTTGGCGCTGATGAGGTAATCTTTCCCTAACCTCAAGTCCTGTCACTGAACCTGCCTCCCTCGGTCTCCACTAACCCCTTCGTATTTTCACAGAAGTGCTCTCTGGACCTGTGCTCTCAAACCCAAAGAGCAGCAGTGATGCTCCTCTTCACAGTTTCCTAGGGCAACGGCTCCAGGGCTGGGGGCTGGGTCCTGACATTGAGGCACACTCAGACCCCACAGGTCCCTGCATGGTACCCGCTCATCCCCATGGCCCAGAGGAAACTCCCTCCCATGTGCCAGATTTGCCCCGTCTGGTAACTATGCCATAACCTGGCACCAGGAGCCCACATGACCCAACTCCACCCTGCGGCCCAGAGCTTCCACTACAGAGTACAGTGCATCCTCATTATTCCTGGATTCTGTATTTACGAATTCACCCACTCACTAGAATTCATGTGTAGTCCCACCGTCAGTACTCACGGTGCTTTCGTGGTCATTCACAGACATTCCGAGAGTGATGACAAATTTGAGTCACCCCTTGTACATGTTCCCAGATGAGGTCAAAAGGCCATCTCTGCCTTCCTGTTTTGGCTCTTAAACTGTAAACGAGCATCCCTTGCATGATCTATTTAAGGCCACTTTTTTGGCATATTTGTGCTTTTTGTGGGTGAGCTTGCCGTTTAAAGCAACCCCCAACCATAGCATTGAAGCTCTGTCCAGTATCCCTAAAAGCAAGAAGACTGTGATGAGCCTTATGGAGAAAAGAGGTGTGTTCCATAAGCCTCGTCCAGGTGTGAGGCATGGTGCCATTGGCCATTATGAGTTCAATGGTAATGAACCAGCAATACATATTAGGGTGCCTTTAAACAGAAGCACACATAATAACGGGTTATGTCTTGATCAGCTGATAAAAAGGTTGTGACCAGGAATTCCCATTGTGGCTCAGTGGTAGTGAACCCAACTAGTATCCATGAGGACAAGGGTTGGATCCCTGACCTCGCTCAGTGGGTTAAGGATCTGGTGTTGCCTGAGCTATGGTGTAGGTCATAGATGAGGCTCAGATCTGGCGTTGCTGCGGCTATGGTGTAGGCCAGAGGCTGCAGCTCTGATTTGACCCCTAGCCTGGGAACTTCCCTATGCCGTGGGTGTGGCCCTAAAAAAGTTGTGACCAGATGCTCCAGCAACCTAACCCTGAATTTGCCCCTAGGAGCAATGGTCCAGGATTCGTTAATTTCAATGTTCATAGTGACTTTACAGAACATTACTTCAAATAATGAGAATTGATTATATATTCAACACAGCAATGCCAAGTTTCTATTCAAATACCAACATCACTCTAGAAAACTCAGCAACATCAACCTGAGATCAAGTTTGGACCCCAGCTGCTATCTCAGAGGGTTTTCCTCCTGCCCATACCCAGGTCTGTCCAGGATGCACCTGATCTGAGGCAAGAGCTTCAGTCAGAATAGAACCATCCTTGGTACTGTGCTACCCACTGCTCGTCTGACACAGGTGTCTCCCTTCTCTCACCCACCCCTGGTCCAGACACCAATTATCCTTCCTCTCATGAGTGCTGATGGGGGGAAGTCTGATAAACACTGAGACAGATTCTGGAGGACACTCAGGGTTGCAAGACAAATGATGAACTTATCCTGATTCAAGCTTGGTCTCTCCCACAGAGACCATCCTCCCACTAAAACTCAGAGCCAGAAAAACAGATGCAAAGGTGGATGGCGTCGTCAAATGTGCACTCTGCTATCAGATGAACCAGTGGGGGCAGCAAGAGTTCTGTGAGCTACCTAGAGTGTGGTCTGAGTACAGATAGCTCCACTGGGGAAGAGCAAGACCAGACACACTTCCTCCTAGGCTGACTTGGGACCAGCTGACCAGAGCTGAAAAGACAACTGGCAGAAGCCTGAGGGCAGGGGAGGGGGCTCACAGCCCCCTAGAACCTCAGGCTTCCTTTCTATATGAGGAGGCCTTAACCTAGCCCACCCCTTCTGTCCCTTTCAGCTCTAAGGCAGTCTTTGTGGTCTCTTCCCTGTCCCCTCTCCTGAAATAGGGGACCATTTCCTGGGGGCAGGAGCAGTGGCAGTGGAGGGGTATGTGCTGGGGTTGCTGGACCTAGGTGGAACCTGAAGCCACAGCCTGGGGAACACCTGCTAGATGGAAGCCAGGCCATGGAAACTCCAGAAGCTGAGAGAAGCCCTAGCAGAGATCGGCAAAAATACAAAGGGAGGGGCTGAGCCAATGGGAGATAAGAGAGTAGGAAACAGGTGCCCTGAGCCCGCTGATCTGAATGAGACCTCTGCAGTGCGGCGGGGAAGGGTCCTAGCTCAGGGAATGATCTGATTTTCAGGACATACACTTCGGGGCACTGGAGGGGCAGCTAGCGAGGTGTTTCCATTCAGAAGGTGCTCACCGCCCTTCATTCCCTTCCCCCTCGTGCAGGCTGGGATGGAGGGTCTGAACAACCTCGTGGCTGTTGTCTGGACAGTCAGGTTATGTTTCCCGAAAGACAGGCCAGGCGCACAGATGATACCAGCAGTGCCCCTGCCCCTGCCTTACTGGGAACACCTCTCCAGGTGGGGCTGGGGCCTCCTGCCTCTAGGCTGCTCCCCTCCTTGGCCAGCTCTTCCCAGGGGACTCTGTCCCAGTGGCGTCCCCTTCCCCAGGCTAGTCTCCAAGTTTCGAGACAAAGAGGGAGGGTCTCTTAGAGAGTGGGAGGTTAGCAGATAGCAGGTCATCCCAGAAGGTTCCAGAACCCCAGCTCCATGGTCTACGGCCTCGCCACCCTTCCCCTCCCACCAGAAGGGACAACATTCTACTGCAGTACTCACATGTGTCTGGCTTGTGGCAGTTGTGTCCCTGGCGGAAGTACTGGGGGTTCTCAATGACTGGGATGCGGGTCATGCCAATGACCACTGTGTCCGGCCCAGCGTCCAGTGACGAGGGCGTGGTGATGCCATGGTTGATGTGATGCAGTGGGCTGGCTGAGTCCTCTTCACCACTGATGACAGCCACGGGACCTGTACAGCCCAGGAGAGACACGGGAGCCATGAGTCACACCTGGCCAGTGCCCAGCCCTGCCCACAGACCCTTCCACCCTTCTGCCATCCTTTTTTCCACAGGAGAAAAATCCATTGGAAGAGTGTTCCCCAAATGCTCTGGATTCTGAATTGAGAAAAACTTTTAATTCTTCTTCATGACAGAAAAATCGACCCCGTCACACCATGGGATCATGGCAAAATAAGGGCGTGAATTCAAAAGACTAGCACGTGAATTATTTACACTTTCTCCATATTCAAATTAGTTCAAAATAATAAAAAGTTTAAATGCATTTCTTTGCTTATATAGCAACAGGATAAAAAAAAAAAAAAAAAAGGGACCCAGCCCTTCTTTAGGAGCTCTTAAAACTATCAATGCCAGGTCCCACCCCAAAGATTCTGATTCACTTGGTCTGGAGATGCAACATGGGCATTTGGATTTAAAGAGCTTCCATGTGAGTCCCACGTCCAGTGAAACCCTAGAATCTTTCATTAGGGCCTTGGAGGATGAGAACCTTTCCAGAGTGGATGGCAGATTCCCATAGGAGTACAAAGAAACCTTTACTGGACTCTGCTATCCACCCTCCCCTCCCACAGAGAGAGAGGCCCACTCTGGATGTGGATCCAACCTGAGCCACTTTCACAAGTGATAGTACTGAAACTGCAACACTATTAGCCTATAGGCTGCCAGGCCAGCTATCCCACTCTTGACAGCTTCCTATTTGCCCTGACGGCATCAAAGAACCATTTGCCATCTTCACCAACACTAATGCCACCACTTTCTAATCCAAAGAAGAAACCCAGTAAAAAGATAATTCATGCTCCATCGTGGTGGAGCAATGATATTGTTTGGTGGTGCGATTCTCCCACATGTACAAATATAACTCCTGTAAAGTGAATTTGCTGTGACTGTTTGTGGCTTTTCCTACAAGTGGTGTTTGAAATGGCTGCTTTGCAAGACACATGGTCCCAAGACAAAGTGCCTGCTGTGATTTGGTTTTGCAGCTTGAACAATATTTCCACTGCAGAAACCCATTACATCTTACTGAAGTTTATGGGGAGAATATTTCCCATCAGGTAGCCAGGTGAAGCGCCAATGAGGCAGAACTAAATGGAAGACGAGTAAATGCAAACTGAGAACCCCGAATTCCACTCCGTCAGCACAGACAGGTTTATTCCAACCTGTGACAAATGTCTGACTGTGCTCAAAGACCGTGTGAAAAAACAGCCATAAGCGACTGCCCCAAACACTCGCAGTCATCATGTGCCTTTGCGAAAAGAGGCCAGTTCCTGGAAACACCTTGTAAACTTTTCTGAAACACTTCATATTGATTTCCAGTTAAACACTGGTCTCTAGCCTTCTCTCCCCAAATGCTACTAACATATGGAGGAATTAAAGAAGTATTTGTGCACAAAGAGGCAAAGGGGAGAGAAGAGGAAATGAGGTGTTTCAACAACATTTTAGAAGATGAAAAAGCAAAGGAGAAAGCTCACTTACAGAGAGGAGGAGGATAAGGAAGAAAGGACCATTGGGTATGTGGTGGGGAATCCTGACAGTTGGGAGGCCCAGTACTTGAAGGGACAGAGGACCTGGGAGGTCCGGGGTGAGGCTCAGGCTGGAACAAGGCACCCGGCCATCACCTCACCCACCCCCACACTGCCAAAGTCTAGTGGTTTATTCACAGAGAAATCCCTTACATGTGATCATGCCTTAGTGAAGCAGAAGAGTTGACAAGCCCCATTCATGCCCACGAAGCAGGATCTTATTAGCTTTCTAGACCTCGATTCCTAAATATGAGGAAACAGTTGAGCATCACCAGACATTTCAGCAAAGCTGCATCATGAAAGAGGGAGCACAAGACACACAGACAATCCGGGACCTGCAGGAAGCAGAAGTAATTCAGGGAGCAGATTTTTTTTTTAATATTCTCAGGAAGATAAATGAAGACATTGCATCCAGAAAACAAGAGGATATTTAAAATGTGAACAATTAAGAAGGTAAGAAAGAATCCTTGTCAGTTATGATTATCAAAATTTGAAAATCAAAGAAGAATGGAAAATAAGTCAAGGAAATGTTCCAAAAAGTCAAACAAAAAGGGAAAAGGTAAGGAAATATATGTAATTAAAGACCCGATCTACAAATTCAGCACCTGATTAAAAGAGGAGACAAAGACAGAGAGGTAGAAAAAGCAAATAGAAAAGATGGAAGGGAGAATTAAAAAATACGGGAAAATTTCCCCCAAATATTATCTATCCAGTTCCCACACATACATGAAAGCACACACACAGTCACAAAATTATGAAATACCAGGACCCTGAGGATAAAGATGCTAAGAGCTTCTAGGAGGAAAGTCAATTTCAGGACAAGTCACATTTCGAAAGGAACAGGAATCAGAAAGAGCATAGTTCTCTATAATAACCTCGTACTATTATTATAACTGTGCAAATTCCTTCAAAAAAAATTTTTTTTGTCTTTTTAGGGATGCACCCACAGCATATGGAGGTTCCCAGGCTAGGGGTCGAATCAGAGCTACAGCTGCTGGCCTACACCACAGCCACAGCAACTTGGGATCCGAGCCACTCTGCAACCCTCACCACAGCTCACGGCAATGCCAGATCCTTAATCCACTGAGCAAGGCCAGGGATGGAACCCGCATCCTCATGGTTCCTAGTCGGGTTCATTAACCACTGAGCCACGACGGGAACTCCTTGTTTTATGATTCTTCATTTTTGACTGTGCAACCCTTACACTTGATGGCCACACCTGAGGCATATGGAAGTTCCCTGGCCAGGGACTGGATCCAAGCTGCACCTCCAGCAACATGGGATCCTTAACCCACTGTGTTGGGCTGGGGATCAAACCTGACCCTCCTCAGCAACCGGAGCCAATGCAGTCAGATTCTTAACCCAATGCACCATAGCAGGAACTCCAACAATAAAAAAAAATTAAATGTTAAAGAAATGTTAAAAGAATGTTAAAGAAAAAAGTCTCTCCATCCAAGACACACATTTCCAAACACCTCTTGGGGTGACAGCACTGCCCCAGATTGAGAACCACTGATACAGGCACCAGCCTTCACTCCAGGAATTAATTTACCTTCCATTTGCCTCAGGAGAAAACCCACAGACCCGCTGCCCCTCTGGGAAAGGAAGCATTTCTTTTTACCTTAAGTTCCATGGAGAAGAATTTATTAAGATTCAAAGAAGGGACAAGCAAAGGGGGAATCTCAGCTGTTTGGGGAGCTTTCTTGTTCTCTGAGCCCCAAGGCAGGTCAGGAGGAGTCAAATTTGCCATTTTCTACCTCTCATCACACACATAGACCGTCTGGTACCTGTCACTGGCCTCTCTGCTGTCACTCTTCCATCCCTAATTACACAATTATTCTGCTCTGCGGTGCTAATAAACAAAAAGAAAGAAACAGACTTACAAGCTTTCTGGTAAGTTCAAGATTCTGAGAGAGGTGGAAGGAAAGACGCTCACATCACAATTCTCTTCCCAAACAGGTGCCTTATTTTTATCCCTTCAGACAGTGGTGGGTTCTATACTTCCAATCATCCCATGATAGAACCAATGGATAATTAGAGAAAGCCTGATGAGTGTCTTTCCCAGCAGGATGGTCCAAACTGCCTTGCCAGAATCATCTTTTTCTTTCCTTTCCTGCTCCTTTTATATGTGGGGAAAAACAAAACAAACAAACAAAAAAAAAACAGGGAGCAGAGCCAGGAATGGCTTAGATTTTCATCAGTGGTTGATGCCAATGCAGGGCTCAGGTTCCTCCAGGAAGCAAAGGTCTCTGATGGGAACATGAGAGGGAAAGTCACTGTAGTAGCTCTGACCCAGGCAGGCAGGGCCCCTATGAACAGGGAGCTGGGGGCTTCAAGCCACCACAAGGACTGAAGGGACATGGCATCCTGCAGAAGGCTCTGGTGATCCAGGGTCTGAAGTATATAGAGGAGGAGGATGGGGTGACAGAGTGACAGAGGCTGGAGCAGCAGCCTCCTTGATGCATAACCCAGTTCCAGGGAGGACCTCCTGGAACCATCCCCCCAGTGTCCTGCCCTTGTCCCTTAAAGTCCCTCTGTTCCACCAACTCCCTAATTTACAAAGCACTAACCAGTCTCAGAAACTGGACCCCAAGAATACCCAGTCATTGGTTCAACATGCTGGCATTTGCCCAGCCAATCCACGGAACTGGAAATCTTCAATGACTCAGAGTCCCAAGGATGTGGCTATAACAAAAGGAAAAAGGGAGGGGAGATAAACTAACTTCTATTAAACACCTACTCTAGGCCAGATATGTTGCTTGGCATTTTGTTCTCTTCTCATTTGGTCCTCCCAAAAATACTGTTATTCCCATTCAATCAACTGGAAAACCGAAATAAGTTTGATTTTTTAAAAATCACTTAGCCAGGAAGTGACGGAGCCTGTATCTGAACCTATGTGTGCCTCCAAAGGTCTTCCTCTTCCCACCAAACTACACATTTTCTCAACAGGTTGGCTTACACCCTAGTATTTTTTTATAAATAGCTAGAACATGAGCCCATAAAAGAAGCCAAAACATCGCATCTGAACCAAAGCACCTAGGAACAGACCACCAAATATTTTCAAGCCTGGACCAACCCATGTAAGATAGCTCTGGGCAATCAAGGCCAAAATTTATGGCTAAATTATAAAATCCTGGATCCAGAATCCATCCATTCCTATATTTCTTCATTGATCCTTTTACTTCCTTCTAAAGTGGTGGTGGGGGCGGGGCAGGGGGAGATGGGGTGGCAATCTCACCTGGCAATTCAGAAGACCATCTTAGAAACTGTGGTCATTGTGACTGCTGTCACCAAGTTCTTCCAGACACCAAATAGGACTGCAGTTTTCTGCGCTCCTTGAAGTTAGTGCCCTGTCACTTTCTTTGACTTAATGAAAATGGGTGAAGGAAACTATCACTTCCACATGGCAGCTTCCAGATTTAGTGTGTTGAAGACATATCACCCCACACCTGTTGGAATGACTAGCATCAAAAAGATGAGAAATAGCAGGGAGTTCCCATTATTGCTCAGCAGGTTAAGGAACAGACGTTGTCTCAGTGAGGATGTGGGTTTGATCCCTGGCCTCACTCAGTGGGTTAAGGATCCAAGCTGCAGTGTAGGTCACAGATGTGGCTCAGATCTGGTGTTGCTGTGGCTGTGGTGTAGGCCTGTGCTGCAGCTCCAATTGGATCCCTAGCCCAGGGAACTTCCATATGCCATGGCCATAAAAAAGAAAAGAAAAGAAATGACAAGAAATAAATGCTAGTGAGGATGTGGAGAAAAGGAACCCTTTTGCAATGTTGTTGGGATTGTAAATTGCTGCAGCCACTGTGGAAAAAACAAGGACTTTCCTCAAAAAATTAAAAGTAGAACTACCACAGGTTCCAGCAACTCCACTCCTAAAATACAATAGCCACCCCGCCCACCCCCACCTTACCCATGGTTTGATTTCTGTGATTTCAGTCACTGGTGGTCAACCAAGGTCTAAGCATTAAATAGAAAATTCCAGGAATGAACAACTCCTAAGTTTGAGGTTGTGCACCAAACTGAGTAATGTGATAAAATCTCCTGCTGTCTCACTCTATCCCACCCAGGATGTAAATCACCCCTTGTCCATCGCATCCCACCCATGAGTCACTCAGTAGCCATTTGGGTTACCAGATCTACTGTCATGCTGCAGTGCTATGTTCAAGTCACCTTTAACTTACTTAATGACGAACCCAAACAGCAAGAGGGGAGATGTGGCAATTCAGATACACCAAAGATAAGCTGTAAAGTGCTTCCTTTAATTGAAAGGGTGAAAGTTCTTAGTAACTTAGTAAGACTTGGTAAGGAAAGAAAAGAGTGTGTACTAAGGTTGCCAAGATTTAAAGAAAAAACCAATCTTCTATTAGTGAAATTGTGAAGGAGGAAAAAGAATTTCATGCTAGTTTTGCTGTGGTACCTCAAACTGCAAAAGTTAAGGCAGAGCATGGTAAGTACTTGATTAAGGTGGAAAAGGCATTAAATTTGAATAATAAGACACTTAGAGAAAAAAAATCACACCCATATAACTTTTATTACAGTATATTCTAATTGTTATATTTGATTATCAATGTTGTTAATCTCTTACAGTGCCTAATTTATAAATTAGACTTTATCATAGATATGCATGTAGGTATGTATAGGGAAACACCCAGTAAATAAAAGGCTTAGTATCACCCACAGTTTTAGGCATCTACTGGGGGTCTTGGAATGTAACCCTTATGGATAAGGGGGGGGGGTACTGCATATCCACAGGAAATGAAAACATGATATGAAATCAAATGGAATATTATTCAGCCATCAAAAAGGAGGAGATCCTATCATTTGTAACAACATGAATGGACCTTGAGAGCATTATGCTAGATAAAATAAGTCAGAGGAAGACAAATACTATATTATCTCATATGTGGAATCTTAAAAAACAAACAGAAACAAGTCCTAGGGATGTAATGCATATCATGGTGACTATGCTTAATAATACTGTATCATGTTATTTGAAAGTTGCTAAGAGAGTACATCGTAAAAGATCTCATCATAAGAAAAAAATTGTAACTATGTGTGGTGATGAATGTTAATACATTTATTGTGATGCATGTTACACAATACACATAAATATCAAATCATTATGTTGTACACCTGAAACTAATACAATAACATAATGTCATATGTCAATTATGTTTCAATTTAAAAAAAATCCAGTGTGTGATGTGCTGTTTCCTTTTTCCTGCCTTGGCAATTGGGGAAGCATGAGGCAGAGCCCCAGGCAGCCTCAGTCCTGAGTGAGTCCAACAAATTACTGAGATCTTCAGCCAACACCTGGTGCACATGTGGCATAAGTTGGAAGTACAGCTTTGTTGTTTTAAGTCATTGAGATTGACAGGGGGCTGTTTGTTATCACAGCATAACCTGATTCATGCTGACTAATGTAGGAATGAAGTCATCTCAGATTTACAATGTTACTTTAATCCTTCACATCATCCTCAACAAATCTTTACAAACATGCCTTATGCAAAGGATGGGCTTATTGTCCTCTATGATGTGATTCATTCTAAAATGCTTCTTCTCAACTCTCTGTACCCAAATTGAGCTCTAATCTAATCTAAACTGGTTCCACTAAAGGCCAGATCATGGCCTCCTTTGTTGAAAACAATTCCGCCCTACCTCGATCTGACTTGGAAAGTGTAAGAAAACAAACCTGGATGGGTCTCATGGTTTTTAAATGTGTCAGAATGAAGCAAACAAGCCAACCCTTGGATTAAGAAAATGATTTTTTAAAAACTTCAACCTTTTTCCTGCTGATAAAAATCAAACATTGACGTGTCCCTGGTGGGCGAGAGCTTTGTATCAACAAATCTGGGAGCGGGAACTCATAAAATGGAATAAGTGAAAACACAACAAACACAATTAAAAATCCAACCATGCTCAGAGAGGGATTCCATTTACAGTCTCATAAAAAGAGCTTAGTCCTCAGAGGCAAACAAAGGAAAATCAGTTTCTTAATTTTTATTGGCAGATGTGGGACAGAGGCCAAATGAATACAGGCTGTGCCCAAGAGCCTACCTGAGGACAAGTTCCCAAGTGCCTGTTCCCGGCCCAGCTCCTCTGGTCGCTCCTCTCCCCACCTCCTTCAGCTTCCAGAAAGACTTTGCCCCTGTGATCTCCGGAGCTTGCCAGGTCCTTCAGGCTGCCCAACAAGGCATGCTCTCCTCATTTCTGCGCTTCTCTGCCTGAGTCATTTCCCAAAAGATAAGCTTTATTCTCTAGCTCCAGTTCCCTCCCAGCCTCTTACAGGAACCAAAGGCTTCGTTCATGCCAGGTAGCATTCATAGCTTGGAGGTACTGCTCCGAGATTGAAAATGATGCTGCCCAAACAACCATTTAAGAAAAGGGAAGTTGGGATGGATGCTCCAAACACTTGATTTCCCTTATCTCAGTTAATCATTACAACAACCCTGGGGGACGATCCTATTGTGCCAGTAATGCAATGGAAGAAATTGAAGCTCAAGGTTTCAACATTTGCCCAAGTTCACAGGGCTAATAACCTGACTTCAGAGTTGGGGCTCATTTCACTGCACCATGCTGCCTGACCCTCCAGCATTGTTCTTCTGACACTGGGGTGAGTTATGATGGGTAAACCACAGCTCCTTCTCATGCCCAATTTTTATTCCCTTGAGACCCATTGGTAAGAGAACTGGCTTCATTCAGGAGGGGAGCTCATGACATTTTCAAGAACTTTAGACCCACCACCTGTGTACTGGGTTATAGCTGGCAGAGGCAACCAGGAGTTCATAGACAGAAGAATGGCAGGCAGCAAGGGGCCTGAGAATAAAGAACTAACTAGAGGGAAGACAGCTGTCATCAGCTTTCTCCAAAGACTCTTTATATAGATAGTATTTCAGAGCATCCCAGGCATACACAGGAAGTGAAAATCATCTTCCAATTGCAGGTATACACTAAATACAATACAAAATGCTGTTTTTTCTGTCCAAAAAGATTATCGCTCAAGTCTCAACTTTTCTAAATTCAGCGTTAACCACTGAACTGTGACTAGTCAGTGTTACCCCCAATAGAGGCATTTATTTTCTCTAAAGACTTATCCACTAGAGTTCCCTTGTGGATCAATGAGTTAAGGATTTTGCACTGTCACTGCTGTGGATCTAGTTAGAGCTGTGGTGCAGATTAGATCCCTGACCCAGGAACTTCCGCATGCCATAGGTGCAGCCAAAAGATAAGTCAATAAATAAATAAAACCTTATCCATAGATTTCCCCCCATCCTCTTGGGGCCTTTTGGTAAAGAGAAGAAAGCATCTTTTCTGAGCATGCTGTACTAGGTGTTGCCATGCTGAATCACTGGTGTCCCCATGTCCTTCACCCACTCAGTTGTGTCACTTTCTTCACTAAGCTAACTATACTGCATACTCTGATTTCAACACTAAGACCAAGAACATGAGCATCCAAATGCCTCTGACTTTACCTGGCTCACAAGTGGGAAACAACAGCTAAAACCCCATTGGTTGACCTGTAGATGGTTTCAATATGAGGCTCTTTCAATTAAAGTGGGACATGACTAGTTAGAAGAGACAGAGACAAAACTCTTTTCAGGAGAAACTTGGGGCTTTACAGGCACTAGCTCAGAGAGGGTTTCCCCACTAGAACAGCTTCCCACAGTTGTCTGGGTAATGTACCATGCTTTCTAAGCAACAGCTTTTCCAAGTAGGTGGGGGGAAACCCCCTTCATAGTATTTCTGACTGCATGTGGAGTGGCACCATGCATACTGCCACCTATGGAAAACCCTGCTTCTTCTGCAGAGGGATGGCCTTATATACTCCAAAAAAACACCATAAAAATAGCTAATGTCTTATTGACCACTAGGCCCTGTCCTGTCTCATTCAAGGCTCATGCTGGTTCAGTGAAATGGGTCCTGTAATGAAAGTCAGAGCAGTTGAGTAGTCTGCCCAAGATAACACAGCTGGCAGGTGACAGCCTCATGGTTCTGGCTGGAGATGTAGGACTCCAGGGTCCATATGCTTTTTTTTTTTTTTTTTTTGTCTTTTAGGGCTGCACCTGCAGCATATGGAGGTTCCCAGGCTAGGGGTTGAACTGGAGCTGTAGCCGTTGGCCTACACCACAGCCACAGCAATACCAGATCTGAGCTGCCTCTGCAACCTACACCACAGCTCACAGCAATGCCAGATCCTTAACCCACTGAGTGAGGCCAGGGATCGAACCTGCATCCTCATGGATGCTAGTTGGGTTAGTTAACTGCTGAGCCAGAATGGGAACTCTGAGTCCATATTCTTAATCACTCCCCTACCTGCCTCATGGTATATGATAACATAGCCTCAAACCAGTGAGGTCTAGAATGAAAACACTTTGGAACTACAGTGACCCTAAACTGAAGATGCTGAAATGAAGCCTGAATTTAGGTTGGAGATAAACTGTGAAAGTCCAATGGCTTCTTCCAGACTATTCTGAGATTGTAAACTCAATCACAAACCCTGTGACCCCTGAGGGCTCACACCCAGTTCTCCCCGGACTTAACGCATCACCCATCACCTTATGTTGGACAGCAAGACGTCTCTCCCTTTATTAGAAAACGCTCACTGAGACCTCCCAGGAGCCCCAGATAGGGAGGACAATGAGAGTTAGAGACCCTAGGGCCTTTTAGAACAGAGACCTCAGGATTTGGTGCATTAAAATCCATCCTCTAATAGTGGTGGAAACCCTCAGATCCATGTGACACATGATTGCTCCAAGATATATTCCCACCCATGAACTCAGTCACTCACCACAGCATCCCAATGGGATACTCAAGACAGGGACTCAGTTTCCCATTTCACAGATGCAGGAACTGAAGCTCAGCACTGCTGAAGTGACCTACCACACAGTCAGGGGAAAGCTGTGACTTGAACCCAGCTCTTCTGACTCCCTATCCAGCGTTCTGTGGAGCTCACATCAAACCTAATACCCCCGGAAATGTCAGGAGTGGCCATGAACCTCAACTCCCCCGCTGGAGAGTAAGGTCTATCTCTGGGAGCTGTGAGGACTCCCTAGCAGATGGATCTCTGCAGACGTCATTTGGAAATTTCATGAGTTTGGCTGTGAATCTCTTCTAAAATTAGAAACCCATGAGAGTGACTTAGAAACCACAGGGCAAGGCACATGAAAGAGAAGCATTGTAAACCCAGACAAAAGGAGTGACTGCCTCAAAAAGGAGGGTGCAAGGTCAAAGGCAGCCCCACGAGTGTCCAGCAAAACTATCCCACAGAACACAGTCACTGGAAGACACTACAAGGCTGTCAGACAAGCCTGGTCTCTGTGTTCTCCAGATGAAGAATCAGCGTTCTCTGTTGGTGTCCACAGAGCTCACCCATTCCTGACCACTGTGCTGAAGGCTATGCGTGCCCTGACCCTCTATCCTCAGGACCAGAGGCCCTGCCCTTGCAGAAATGATTGATGGGTTCTGGTGCTTCCTACCCTTCTGTGGCCTCTCATCAATTGCTTGCTGAACCGGGGTTGGAACCTGCGCACATGGGTTGACACATCTCCCAGGCCCAGCTAGCTGCAAGGTGAGAATTCCAAAAGGGTTGTCCATCCAGGACTCAGGCTTCCATAACTGGAGCCTTTCACTCTGCTTCCATGGCCAGGGTATCCCCCTGACAAGTCACTGAGCAGTCCTGGGAAATTTCACCTTGAACTTGGTTATGCCATTGACCTGCATGGGTCTTTCTCAACTTATGATAAGGTTACATCCTGATAAACTCATCACTGAAAATATCATAAATGCATTTAATACACTGAACATCATAGGTGAGCCTAGCCCATCTTATATAAGCTCAGAACACCTACATGAGTCTAAAGCTGGGCAAAACTCTCTAACACAAAATCTATCTTACTGCTGAATAACTGCTGAATATCTCATGTCATTTATTGACTACCGTATTGAAAGTGAAAAACAGAATGGCTGCGCAGGTGCAGAAGGATATAAGTGGCTGTTTACCCTTCTGATCACGTAGCTGACTGTCCAGCATCATGGGGAGAGTATCGTAACAATATGGCTGGCCTGGGAAAAGTCAGAGTACAGTTTCTACAAAATGTGTATTAATTTTGCACCTTCATAAAATCAAAAAATCTTAAGGGGGACCATCCTTAGGTCAGGGATCATCTGTATCATGATTTTCATAAAAACCACTGTGTCCTTAGAAAATTATGAGGAAGTCACATCTTTATTTGACCCTTACATTTTTTAGAGAGTCCTGGGGTCAACAATGACCCATCTCCTTGCTCCTCCCAATTCAAGCTGCCCCACTAGTTCTGAGGTCTCTAGATCATAAACTTCTAAATGTCAATAACTCCATCCTGCATATCTTTGATTTCTTTGAGGTCTTAGTAAAATGCCTGTAATCCAGCAGGCAATCAGAAAATGCATGTTATCTGAGTGCCATCCCAGATGTCCACAAGCACCAACTCCCCAAGTGCATTAGTTTCCTGGGGCTGCAGTAACACCATACCACAAACTGGGTAGCTTAGAACATGAGGACTGTACTGGCTGAGAGACTTCTGAGGCTAGAAGTCTCAGTATGACCATGCTCGCTGTGAGACTCTAGGTGGAACCTCCTTGCCCCTGGCTAGCTTTTGATAGTGGATGGCCATCCTTAGGCATTCTTTGGCTTGTTGATGGATCACTCCTCTGACATCACATGGCCTTCATGTCTGTCTCTGGGCCTCTTCTCTTTTTATAAGGCCATCAGTCCAATTGGATTAAGGGTCTCCCCTATTCCAGCATCACCTCATCTTAACATGCATTGTGATTACACCTACAGAGGTTCCATTTCTGAATAAGATCACATTCACAGCTACCAGAGTGGCTAAGACTCCAGGACACCATTCAACCTTCAACCACCAAATCTCCCATCTGTCTCACTCTCAGCACAGGGTCCAAATGGCAGGGACGGGCATAAGGGATGAAAGGGCATTATATGAGGACGATGATAAGACTGGAGAAATTTCAGGCTCTGGGATGAGTTGGGAATGCACTCTCAAGGCACTTGACCTTCCAGGGGCAACTTCCAGGGACTGCAGCACTAAGTCCATTCCAAAGTCCTAACAGGAGTTCCTGATTGATGCTGCATCTTCCAAATCAGCCCTTCCCACCCACATCTTCACCACATACTGCCTCATGGGCCAGACCCTGAGCCACAGACTAGGGAACGGAAGAAGAGCTCCCCCCACCCAGGTATCCATCAGGGACACAGAATAAACCAAAGGACACATACATGGGATTAGAACCATGATACAAATGTGCCCATGGCAGTGGGGTGGCACATGGGAGACAGTAAATCAGGACAGGAGAGCAAGGAAGGCAGCCCGGAGAAGGACCCCAGCCCTTCAAACATGGTAGCCTCTAGCCTGGAGCCCCATCATGCTTCATCCCCACAGAGAGTCACTGCCCCTTCCCAGGGCCTCGCCTCCTTCCTGCTCTACAGATGCTTGGTGGCCATCACCTCCAAGACACCTTGAACCTTGGCCACTGCCTCTCCTCCCCACACACCTGGGCAGCAGCTGAGCAAAGGCCTCCGAAGCCCCTATTCATCTCTTGGCTCACTCTCTCCTTCCACAGACAAGCTATAAAAATGATAAAAGCATTTCATTCGAGCAGAGCTGCCCCAGGCACTGGGGAGGGTGCAGAGGATCCACTGACGGCTGGCATGTGAAGGTATAAAGATGACATCAAAATCAATCGAAATAATACCATATCAGCTCTGGATAGCCTCCCCTGCATGGCACGCTTTATATACTGTAGCACCCATGCCTGTTTACACACTTGCCTCCGGGCCCTGCAGGGTTCCCCTGGCCAGGCCAGCACTCAGCTTCCCTGTCCTCTAAGAAGCCCCTTTAGCCACAGAGGGTGAGGCAATAATGTCACTCGTATGCTCCCCACCAGACCCTCGTGAACATGCCAGAAGTCCCACGCACACACACTGGGTGTGCTCCTGAGCAAGAATACATGTGAGCTCATGCATAAAACAGCACCAGTTTATTGGTCATTAAACAGGTGTGTAAGGAGACTTATTCGTCTTGATTTCTTCACAATTTCATCTCTTCTCCATCTCGCTAGACATAATATTTCCCCAGGTAATGTATATAACACAATAAAGTATAATACATCCAGGACACTGAACACTCAAACCAAATACCCCAAAAAGGGGTGATGAGGGAGATTCTTATAGTAGTAAGTTAGCCTTTTATTTTTCTAAAGATGGACACATGAGCCAGATTGGTACAAAGGAAAATAAATCCAAAGATCTAACCATTTAGCTGAAAATGCCCATTCCTCTTCAACTTTATAACTTCCTGCAATCACTTTTAAGGTGTTATTCATGTACTGACATCCAGATTAGCTAATATTATTAAACTTCCCAATTCATAGAAACTTTGCATTTTCATGGGGCTGCCTCACCAAAACCTTGTTTCCTGATGAATCCATCAGCATAAAGGAGGTTCAGTAAGGACTGAAACCCTGCTAGAAAGGGCACATCCCCTCATTCAGTTCAGATAAGCTTTGTTCTTATTATTGGAAGGTGGGTGACCACACATCCTGATTTTCCTAGGACAATCCTCATGTATACCTGTTGTTCAAGCATAATTATTAATATTGCCTCACTTAACGATAAAAGATAAGTCACCCTAATCAAACATAACTTGGCCCTCCTGTGTGGGGGAGTGGAGGATGGAAAAAAGACAGTCATGGTGGAATCAGCTGCTATTTCAACTCCAGACACAAGGGGGCAATACCACAGGTGGGGCGGTGAACCACTCCAGCCAACTCCTTCCTAACTTTCTAAACTCTCCCTGAAGCATCTTGGAGGGGCCTGGCCTGTAACCTCAGAATATCCATATAGGACACTGTCCTTCTTGGGCAGTCACTAAGTATCACTTGATGATGACGATGCAGCCATTGATTTTTCTATCCCCTCTTCCCTCTGTCCCCCACCCCCCCCCCCGCCCTGGGGTATAGGTCAATCAATCTAGACCATCTTGATCTACTTGGAAAGCTTAACTGCAATGAAGCTAAACCACTTGTCCTCTGGCTCCAATCTCTTAGAGAAATTAGTGCCAATGGAAGTGTCAGTATCAATTTCATAATGTTATTGGATGAAGGCAAGGCTGGGCCACATCCCATATTCCTGACGGGCCATCAAAGTGATGAGGATTATGGGTGAGGAGACAGACAGCTCTGACAGGAAAGGCAATGACTCAAGATCAATTAGACTGACAAGCCTATCTTTAAGCCATAGCACTTAATGCTGACACTGTACGTTCCCCACAGACATTAGAACACTGGATGCAGAGTTTTCCTGATGTCTCCAGGGGCAACTAGAAAGCCTGGGGGCTTGCAAAGAAGCCCTGGCCTTACCCCTCTCCCAAGAGAATCTAAGCAAACGATTCTAACAAAAGGGTTTTTGCTCTCGTGATGGGAAGACAGAATATCTGGCCCCAGTTTTTCCTTTTTTCTTTTTCCTGCCTTCTAAAGAAAATGTCAAGATAAAATGTAGGCTGCGTATTTAAATTTAATTCCTTTGCAGAGTCAAGGGAAGTCTTGGGATTATTAAAATGGAAATCAAGATCTTGTAAAAGTCAAACCATCCTAGCAGAAGAGGAGATTTGTCATGGAAGGTGAGAGCAGCAGATGGAGGCCACGCGGGTCCAGGTTCTAATCCAACTTCTTAGCCCAGCCTTGCTGTGAATACAACTGCTTGCACTCAGGAACCAGCCACATCATTTCTTCAGGGCTCCAGAGGCCTCAGGTAAGGTCAACCCTAACCTCCTACTGCCTTGCAACTCTGTGAGGACATGAAATGCCATCAGCTCCAAGGGCAACAGAGGGATCAGAGATTCTTTAAGACCTGGCAACATGTGTATAAATTGCTTTTTATTTTTTCTGTGTTTGACAGAAGATGCAAAGAAGCACCCCTGGAGTTGAGGATGCAGTGGATGGGGGCACTGAAGAGAGAGAAAAGCAAGTCTTGTCTCCTGCCAAGTGAACCTCATGCAAGAAGCATGGAAGTGGTGCTCCCACAGCTTCTCTAATGTGCCTGGGCTGTTTGAAAGCCTCTAGCTTAAGAGTTTACTTCCCCTGGTTCTCATGAGTTTCTGTTCCCAGAGCAACAGGCATAATTTTGAGCCTGTGAGGTTATAGCTATTTAAGCAGGTTTGCTTTATTATTTTTTAATTGTTTAACAATATTGTTTGTTACATTCTATTAAAAACCCCCACAGTGTTTCACAATGGAATTTAAAATTCACCTTATATTAAAACATCCATTTCAGAATACATTTGTTGATGGGGTTGGCGAACACCAATATGAATTAACTGATCTTGACATGGACCTAAGCAGTCGATATATGGGAAAGACCAATAAGAAGTAAGCCTTAGCTGGGTAATGTCAACCCTGGGCAGGACAATGTTGTCAATATTACCTGGAACTGCTGGTGTCCCATACACACTCAGAACATTGGCCTAATATGCAAATGTGTGAATCAGAGGATTCCTCCCAAGGTGCCTTTAAACAGAAGGCCCTTTAAAGGCACAGTGGTGTAGCAGAGGGTCTTTTAAGATCATTAACCAGCTGAAAGAGGAGCTAGGGTAGAGAAGCTTGAAGTGTTGGTAGTTTCTACTAATCAAAGATGGTTCAGAATCAATGACCCATCACCTCTGGAACTGCTGAAGAAAATGGTCAGAAAATATTAGATAGTAAACAAGTTTTGTTAGACACACCATGGGTTACAGAGGGTCTAGAAGTAGAATGTTTTTGACTTCCGATGTGATGCATGTGTCTTTTCAGTTTCACTGGGTAGATTGAGTGATTCATAGAGACTACATAGAGGTATGTAGACATAGACACACATATACTGCACCCCATACACCAATGAACTAGATGTTATTTATGGAGCGTCCTCTACTCTCCAGGTGCCGGCCTGTGCTTTCCTGCATCTCTCATTTAATATCTACTCTTGGATGAGTGACTACAATGGGTGAGAATCGTCCCAAGCAATTTACAAATATTGCCTCATTTAACGCTTAAAACCTTGCCATGATTATCTCCATTTTATAGACGAAGAAACAGGGGCTTGGAGCTATTTTTCACCTTGTCCATAGTCCCTCAGCTGATACATGATGAGGCTGAATTCAAACTGAAGGCCACCTCATGCCAAGGGGTCCTCACCTCATCCCCTAACATTGTGTCCGCCACAAACTATAATTTCAAGAAAACCTTCTAAAATATATATGAAGAATGAGAATTGGCATTTTCCTTGAGGCTGATGGAGAATTTCCCTCAAATTCACTCTCTAATTTTATTGAGGTGTGTCTTGATTCATAAACGTGCAATTTAGATTTGACACTCAAAGCCCATCAGTATATCATTATCTATGGACCGCAACTCCTACTATTGAGTAAAAATCCAACTTTCGTTATTCAGCATATAAACGATCTACACTTCTAGCCCTGTCACACCTGTGTCCCGGCCCAAGTCACTTCCCCGATGCCTCCAGTTCACCCGTCAAACCCAGGAGCCAGCTCAATTCCCACCACTGCCTTGAAGCCTCTCCGGAAACTTGTTCTCTGTCTGCTTTCTCCCCATCCCACCCACACAACTCCCTTCTCAAAATTCTTGCAGCATCTCTTAAAAACCAAGGTTTCCCTGTCACTCTCTTGTCTCCTATCGATTCTTATTCTTTGCACCCCAAGGATAAGTCTTTTTAAAAGGGAGGGTTGGTTCTCACACCATCTTTTTATTCTCCTCGTCTGAGGAAAGACAACAGTGCTTATCACACTGTGTAGGTCAAGAGCACATTTCCACTATTTTCTTAACTCCTATGAAATTAGTAAGGTCACTTAACCTCTCTAAGTATGTGTTTCCTCATCTGTAAAATGAGGTTAATAATAGTTACGGCCTCATCATGCTACTGTTAGAGTTAAAGTAAATATTTATGTAAACCACTTGCCGTGGTATAAGTGCTCAGTAAATGTTCATAATAATGCTGATAAAGTAAAAACAAGAACAAATGGCACTTAGTTAACTCAAGAATGGTGCTGTTGATACTTTTAACCCGCACACTAGTTATTAATTTGAGAGCCTCTTTTTTTTTTTTTAAATATGGCCACTAATGATAGTGTTTGCATTTCTGAGAGTCTCCCACTGCATGCTAGAGAATTAGAATGAACCAATGCTTCTCATCTCTGATCAAAGAAAAAGTACTTAATGATACAAAAAAGAAATGAGCTTTGTTCGAGATGGAAGGGAGGATCTGAATGGAGAGACTGGCTGCTTCTTCTTGGCTCCCATGGACTCAGCCTGATTCTTCACCTATCCAGGAATGTGGTAGGGATGCAATAAATGATGAGAGGCAGTGCTGCCTGCTGTTCTTTCATTTCCATACACAGAGGGGACGTGCGGAGTAAGGGGATCTAATAATACCTGAAATAACTCAAAGAACAGGGTGGAGACCCCTCCCCCCATATCATGTCCTGAATGAACCTGAGTGCTGTCTCATAATCTCCAGTGACAGGGAACTGTGGTTCAGGGGGGTAAGCACACCTGGCTAGAAAGGGGAAAGGTCAAAATGAATCCACATCTGTTGGACTTAAAAACCACTCCTCTAGTCTCTGGTCAGGCACGTGACAGCTGTAACCCTAACATATGAAAGGCCATGGGCCCTTCTGAGGGGGCATCTGGGCTTCTGCTGCCAAAAGTCTCAGGGCTGTCATGTTAGGAACCCCTGCAGCCAAGCATTGTATGATACTCTAAGTTAAATGTAATCAAGGCTGATTGTAATCACTAGGAATTAACAGATTTATTATAATCGTGAGCTAAAAATGGCTTATGCTAATAAATCAATGAGCAATGAAAAGGGAAAGTGAAAAGTCTTTGGGCAACAGAGCCAGGTGGGGGCGGTAAGGAGGGAGGCTATGTGCAGAAAGCTGCCAGGAGACACGGCAGCCAAGGTATCCCAGCCACAGAAGCACTCCCCCATGGTACAGCTTGTCAGACTCCAGGTATCTGATCTCCATGGACCTGGAAATTAAAGAAACTTTGGGTTGGGAGTTTCCATCGTGGCTCAGCAGATTACAAACCCGACTAGAATCCATGAGGATTCGGGTTCCATCCCTCGCCTCACTCAGTGGATTAAGTATCCAGCATTGCTGTGAGCTGTGGTGTAGCTTGCAGATGTGGGGGGACCACACGATGCCGTGGCTATTGTATAGGCCGGCAGCTGCAGCTCTGATTCAGTCCATGGCCTGGGAACTTCCATATGCCACAGGTGCAGTCCTAAAAAGCAAAGAAAAAAAAAAAAAGATACTTTGGGCTCAAGGGTATGAGATGACACAATCTGGGAGCCTCGTCAGCTGTGTGGCTTAAGATAAGTTGCTTAACCTCTCTGAGCTTTGGTTTCCTCATTGGTAAAACTAGGTATTAAGAGGGTCCATTCACCAAATTTGACATTTATTAAGCATCTCTGATGTGCTAGTGCTGTTCTAGGGAATGAAACAAAGGTGAGCAAAACAAAGCCCCTCTCTCTGATAGAGTTCACATTCTGGAGAAGGTGACAGCCTGAATGAGTAAACCAGTAACTATATGCCAGATAGGAATGAAAGCCATAAAGAGACAGGCAGCAATATAAGCTAACTTTATAGATAGGGATTCAAAGGACCTGCCCTGCATTCAGCACCTGGGTGCTTCACCAGGTAAGCAAGGCAGGTGACCCGGGACCTCATAAATAGTGGAAGTGTTGAGCTGAGGTGGGGCTTGGGCAGGTTCCTGGGGCTGAGACATGAGATCTGTGTAAAGTGCACTTTTCAGGAACAGTCCTTGAAACCTGTAACTCCAGGTGCCTGCCTTTCGCCCAGAGTTGACAAAAGCCAGTCAGTCGTAATCCGATCCCAACATCCAGTGAGGCCAGTAGGGACTCTGGTTGAGGCTAAGGGCTACAGACGGGCTCCTCCAAGTTCAAGTCCAGGCTCTTTGGACCTAGCTGAGCAGGCTCTTTGTCCTGTTCTTTGCCTCCAGATCCCCACCCAAATAACAGGAGAAATAATAGCCCCTACCTTACAAGCCTCTAAGACTGTGGTGAGAACTACATGAAGAAATGTCTGGACAATACTTATCCCAGTACCTGGCATACAGTAGAGGCTAAATAAATATGAACTGCTATGAAGAGAGTTATTAAGTGTGGATGTGTGTATGGATATGGATCTCTTGTTGAGATGAAAGGCTGTGATGAACGGAACTGCTCAGGATTGGAATTTCATGTCTTTTGGCAACTTGCCCTATGTGCTCTTCTCTGAGACGGGGCTCTGCAGAAGGGCACTGATTTTTTAATTTGATTCTACAGGAAGTTGACAGAACAGAGGTTTGCCCCCTTCTGTGCCAAGGTAGCTGGCATGTTCCCTGCTGTAGAGGGGAAATCAGGCCGAGAATATCCCATGCCTGGAGATCCCCAAGGCCCCGCCCCCACGACTGATGGAGCATCAGTTCAGTAAAAGCGTGAGGCCCTTCCAGGCAAAAAGAAATGGGAATAATAAACCCTGCCTCATTTGTTTGTTCTGCCAGTGAGGCAGTCAGTCAATCCAAAATATATATTGAATTCCCGTTGTGAGCAAAGCATTAAATAATAACATTAATAGCCACCATTTGTTGAGAACTTAATACAAGCCAGGCATGGCGTTCTATACACCTTCTTGACCCGGCTCACAGCCCTTCCCCTGTGAGTTTTGGTCTGAGGGCCTTGCTACTTTCACCCGCCCCGCTCCAGCAGAAGGGGCCCCTCCTTCTTTGTCATCCATGCCCAGCCCCAGTATGGGCCACAGTGCATCCTGCCCTGCTGCTGATGACAGGGCCTTTATGTGTCCTTTCTTTACAGGCCTCCAGAGCAGGGAGAGTCATGGCCATGAGCATAAATGAGCAGTACAGCAGCAGGCATCCAATATCGTTAGAAAGAAGGAATAATTGAATGAATGGACACTGCCAGGTAGTGTGGCACTTCGTCCTTCAGCTCTGGAGTTTCTGCAAAGTACCTGGTAGTTGACTTTACAGTGGCAACTGCAGGGGTCCAGCCAGGATACTCCTGGGGCTGCATCTCCTCCTAGGTCAGTAGGATACATAGAGCTGCCCCTAGCTTCTGAAACTATAGCAGAGCATACTACGTTCTAGGCATTGTGCTCTTTGCAGGCACCCCACACACACCCACCCCAGATTCCCACAATTCTATGAGCTAAGTATTATTAATATCAGCTTTTTGCAGATGATAAAGCTGAGGCTCAGAGATACACAGTCCCTAGCCCCAAATCAAGCAGGTGGAAATTCATAGAGCTAGGACTGCAGTGTGTATATGTCTAACCTTGAGCCTGAACACTTCCTGGGCTTTACAAAGCTGTGAGGTGGCAGAGGGTGGGGAAGGTGGAAGGGCTGAGGGTGTGATGCATTCTGTGAGCTTAGATTCTGGCTCTAAATGCACATCCAAGGCCCCGCAGCAGAGCCCTGGGGCTTCCGAATTCTGTAGACAACTCAAAGCTCTTTGCCAACCAGCCTTTTCTAGCCCTCCCCATCTCTCTGTAGGAAAGAGATTAAAGGAGATCTGTGCCACTTAAAGAATTAAAGCGGGAGGAGTAGGCAGATGGAGCTGTGTGGCGTCTCAGCGACCACATCCAGCCAATAGCACACTGGTGGAATCAGTGGCAGTTCTGGGAGAGAAAGCACGTCTCCATTTTTGGATTGGGCTCAAGCTCAGATTCTAATAATGCAACTTTATAAGAACAACCAAATAGCATATTTCCTGGAAATAGAAAATATATGAAACCAATGCCCCCTGGACGCATCATCATCATTGTCATTATGATCTGCATCACAGTGTCTCCTTACCTGTGGGCAGCATTTAATGATTCCAGGCACTTTCACACTCGCTGGCTCATTTGCTTCCCTCTCCCAATGACCCTGTGACAATAAGGCAGGTAAGGTCCTGCCCTTCTAACCACTGACAAACCTAAGACCCAGTGGATTGTCCAAGATGGCTCCATCAATCAGCCAGTATGAGAAGCCAGGATCTCTGAGCTGCGGTCCCACCACACTTAGATTCCAATCCGCAAAACTTCCTAGGACTGGTGAGCCATTAAATGGGATACCCACCAAGTACCTTAAATCCTAAGTCAACATGTCCCTGCTTCCAGCAGTGGGAAGAAATTTTGAATTCAGGTTGCCTTGATACGGAAGGGAAGATAGGATTGAAAAGGGCTCCCATCTCATCTCCCCATCATCACTGAAATGAAACAGTCAAGCTGCTGAAGCCTGAAACGAGCAGAGAAAAGTGCCCCGGCAGCAGAGTGCCAGTGAATGTAGGTTAAGGCATGGCCGACGGTCAAACTGAGAGAAAGTAGGCAGATGAGGAAAAAAAAAGAGAGAGAGAGAGAGAGAAACACAGAGTGGCAGCACCTGATTCCACTGGTAAAATCTTCCCAGTTTTCTCAACTGAAGAGATGAGTTCAGACATGGTGGGGGAGACACTACAAGCACAGACTCTTTTCCTGTATATGTATTTTTAATGTGGAACCTCCATCATATGGTAGAGAGTTGAAGAAATATGTGTATAAAATGGAAATAGACTGAAATTTATATCTTTTTATAGCCAATGAGTCATACAAAGTGACAGCTCTTAAATATTAATAATAAGTAAATTTTGGGGGCATAAGGTTGGAGATAAAGGGAGGTGATAGCATTTCTCTATTTTTTTTCTTCACGGTCCAAATTTAGAAAAATAAATATGGTAAATATTCTACCTATAGTTGGCAATACTTATATAGTTTATCATCTGCCTCAGGGCCTCGGTTCCACTAGGGAACAAATCCACTGCTTCAACCTGACATCGTGATCATAATTTGGAGCTGGGAAGAATTCTTGTTTCAAGAATTAAAATAATCTCACACAAATTTCAAATATGACAACGAGACAGCATTTTCATGAAAATGCAAAACTCACTTGCACTGACTTGCGCAAAATCTTAGCATGCATCCTCACAGTCAGAAAATCTCTAATTGGAAGAGTCTTGGCTCCTCTCCTGCTATCCTCCCATAGTAGGACCTCTCTAGACAGAAGGCAGAGGGCTCTCCTCCAGGCTCATGGGCTTCGGGAGGGACCAAGTCCCTTCTGACTATCGCCCCCTGTGAGTGGTGGCCTCCTTCAAATGCCATCAAAAGCGGAAAGACGTGAGTCCTAACCAAGGGCATGTACTTGAGTTTCTTGGCCAGTCCTGGAAGGAGGAGGAATAGGAAACTCCAGGTGACCTTCAAGGAAAAGTGAATTTGTTTCTATGTTGCGGGCAACTACAACTTCAGGAGAGCACCTGGGAGGCACAACTTGACTCCCGCCTCTAGCAAGCCAGGGCTGCACCCAAGCTTGCTCAGGTGACAACTTTAGGCTACCACCCAGCCCTTTTTCAAGCCCATTCAAAATAACTCCAAGTATCTTTCCGGAAGAAGAGGATCAACCTCTTCCATCTTGCTCTTTCTCTGATAAAGTGCTGGGAGATGCCTGCTGCCAGCATGGGGCTGACACACCACTGACACAGTGAATCATCTGCAAAGGGAAAGGGAGGGCCAGGGATGAAGAACGAAGCAGATGCTCGGACCCCAGCAGCCAAGGGTGACAACGCTTGCTCTCTCTGGGTGAATTCTCACTGCTCTCCAAACCCATCCCTCCCTCTGGCAAGAGGAAGGGACAGCAGATGGCAGAGAGCACAGCCCAGGGCCTTGGATGTTGACAGGGTCCAGAGTGAGTCTGCAGGAACTTAGGTTGCCTTGGGCAAAGGGGAAAGGTTGCACAGCCATTAAGCACCAGGACTCTGACATCAGATAGATTTGAACTTGGGTTCAAATCCCACTTTCTCCACTTACTAGGTGAGTGGCATTGGGGAGGAAATTTAGTTTCTCTCTTGGTTTTTCATCTACCAAATTGTAATCATAAGACAGCCAAAGCCACCCTTAAATGAATTCATATATGAAACGTGTTTATAATTATTAGGTTATTATCGTAAGTGGAACTGAACATTTTTCTCCCAAAGGTCAGAGGTTAGTGAAAGTCTAAGGTCAAACAGGAGAGTTCTGTCTTGGAGCCTCCCTGCTTTCCTGAAGGACCCATAGCACTGCTGCTTTTTACCTCTTTCTCCCAAATCTCACTCCAAACCAACCCTGGCATCGCCAAACTCCACAATGTCCCAGTGCCTGTTTCAAAAGACAGCCAGCCAGCTAACTCGCAGAAGGCTTCCTGTGCATTCAGACACAAGCATCCCCAACTATGACATCCTTCTGTGACCTGACCCCACCCACAGGGCTGGAGAAGGGAAGGGAGGTCATGTTCAGAGAGCAACTCCAGAACCACGGTGTCAGATTCCAGAAATCTCAATCTCATGCAGGAGGATGGCAAGAGAAGGGTCTGGCTGTCAGTGAACACCCCCTCCCTTCTCTTCTTTGAGCTGCAGAGAGAAGTGAGGGCTCTGGCCTCTCCTCAAGGATTCAGACTTTGGTGGTGAGCAGCACACTGATTACTGATCTATGAGAGAATCAGCAAGCCTGCAGCAAGTGGCCACGGGAGGTGCACGGGCCCTTTATCTCACCCACGCGTGGCCCTCCCCTCCATCGGAGACCTGTTTCGGCTCCTGGAAAAAAATAAATCTTCCAGCCGCCCCGGTCAAGGGACAGGAGAGGGGCCTGCACCACTCCAAGAATTTGATGAGCGTCTGATACCAGCCGTGTAAATAAGCCCTTTGATAAATTAGAGAGCTATTTAGTAAAATGTAAATTAGAGAGCTATTTATTTAAATGGGTTCTGCTATCCCGTCAGTGCCAGTGACTCTGTAACTCGATCAGGGGAAGTTCTGCTGGGAGGGAAGAGTCCAGAATAGAAAGATTTTGTCTCCCGAGAAACAGGGTCTCACTTGGTCAGCAGCACACATGTTCCACCCATTCATTACTCTGTCGCTCCTTTTTCTCTAATGGCCCCTAAACCTGAGTGATGCGCATAAGCCCCAGACGAATGCACATCACAGCCCCATATGCACACTGCCCACATGTACCCCACATCTGCACATGCTTCACACACTCTCTGTTCTGTGCATAGCTCCAACCGTACATACACACACCCTGGGCGAGCACCCCAATGCATCCCAAACAATGGGCAAAAATGAGCATGCCAGATGTTTGCACCCACATTCCAGAACACCCACCCCATCGGCAGAGAGCTGCCTTCACTCTAAACTAGAGCAGAGGAAATAGGAGACACAGCCTGTTACGGGCTGAACTGGGTCCCCTCAAAATCTGTTGAAGTCCTACCCCCAGCACACCAGAATGTGACTGTGTTTGAAATACAGTCTTTAAAGAGAAAGTTCAGTTAGACTGAGGCCATTAGTGTGGGCCCTAATCCAATAAGATAACCTAGGACACTGACCCACCCCCAGGGAAGATCCTGTGAGGACACAGGGAGAAGATGACCAACCATAAGCAAGGCTGAGAAACCTCACCTGCCAATGCCTTGACCTTGGACTTCCAGCTTCCATGACTATGAGAAAATACATTTCTCTTGTCTAAACCACCCAGTCCATGGTGTTTCATGACGGCAGACCTAGCAAACTAAGACACCAAGGCAGGTGGGATCTGGTGTTTGGGCTGTTACACAGCCACCACAGAGGAGGGGCAGCCTGCATCAGTAAGTGTGTGTCACCTTCTGCACAGGGACACTTGTCATCATGACCCATCCAGTCTTCAATGGTAATGACCAAGGGCCACAGGGATGTTAAAAAGGTCTGCCCACTAGAATGAACTGTCAAAGCTTTCCTGCTGCTACTTCCACAACAGCTATGGCACATGGGAGCCCAACTCAGCAGCAAGGTCTGAGCATCTGAGAACATCCAAAGACCACAGAAGGATAACAAAAATGACTAGCTCTTTTGAAACATTCAAGGTGCCAGGACTGTGCTAAGCACCTTTGATCCATTAACCCACTTAGCGCCCAAAACAATCCCATTTATACAAGTAAGCACAGCTACCATCCTGATTTTAGAGTTGAGTAAATTGAAGCTCAGAAAGATTTAAGGGAATCCTGTTAATCAATGAGCTGGGACACAAGCCCCTGACTTAATCTCAACGATAATTTAGGTTCCATTCAGTTACACAAATATTGACTGCATTTGTTTGCTCCTCCAGGCTCCATGCTGGGAGGTGCTGGGGAATGTCTGGTGCCAGCCAGGAGCCTGCAAGGTCCCGTCAGGCCCAGGGTATGGCCCACAAGCCATGTTGTCCCCTGAACCGCCGCTGCAGGCACAGCAGGAATTCTGGGTCTCCGGTGTGACGTCCCAAACAGGATGCGAAGGAAGAGAGCCAGCCTGAGCATCAGAGACCCTGGGTCTAGTCCCGCCATCCAGCTTCTGCCTTATGGGCCTCAGTTTCCTCCTCAGAAAAGTGGGGACAATGATGTCTGTCCTGGCCTCCTCCCAGGGTTACGGTGAGGTTCCATGAGATGGTAAGATGGAGAGATAGAGCCACTGGGTCATGAACAACTGCTGAGGGAGCACGTGCTGGGTGCATAGCCCTGGGAGCACAGAAGCCCAGTCCCTGCCAGGCTGGGCATGCATTCCAGCCAGTGAGACCCAGCTCTGGAGGAAAGAGTGAACACATAGCACCCTAGGGGAGACATGGAGGGTGGTCAGGAAGCCTCCCGGAGGAGGTGACATTGGAGCAGACGCCTGAATGCAGCCAGAGAGGAGCTGTGAGCCCAACTGGGGAAGCGAGTTCCCATACAGGGATCCCTGCTGCAAGATCAGGAAGAGCCCAGAGGGCTATGGGTGATGGATGTGAGGGGGGAGACGGGAGGAGGGGCAGCTGGAGCCAGGCCACCGGGACCACGAGGATCTTGGAAAAGAGTGTGTTCTCTGTTCTCCACATGCGAGCAGCCCTCTGGGGCTGAACACTGGGGACTGGCACTATCGGACCTGAGCCTCATGCACATGACCCGGGCACTGTGTGTGCAGGGACTGTGGGTCAGGAAGAAAAGGCGAGGCATCAGCCTCCATTCAAAGGCTGTCTCAGAGTTGCCATCATGGTGCAGTGGTTAACAAATCCGACTAGGAACAATGAGGTTGCAGGTTCGATCCCTGGCCTTGCTCAGTGGGTTAAGGATCAGGCGTTGCCGTGAGCTGTGGTGTAGGTTGCAGACGAGGCTCAGATGCCGTGTTGCTAAGGCTCTGGCGAAGGCTGGCGGCTACAGCTTCCTAGCCTGGGAACCTCCATATGCCACAGGAGTGGCCCCAAGTGTGCAAAGTTATCTCTGTTGAAGAATATTTACCTTTGGCCATGGTTATCATCTATTCTCAACATATTCACAGAGGGCCATTTTCGCATCTCGGCATCAGACAGGGAACTGCAATGCTTCTCTTTCCTTTTCTTTCTTTTCTTTTTTTTTTAAATTTAAAATGATCTTCATTAAGACAAAAAAAAAAGAAGGTGTTTTTAAATTTGCTCATCCATTTCAATTGTTTCATGTCCCTTTATTGATTTTTTTGTTGAAATATTCCTTTTAATATTTCAAAAATAGACCCCTTGTTTAACGGCTCTCAAACCTGGCATCAGGTAACAATTTGTTTGCCGAGAACGTGAGCTTCCCTTTCCCCCCACTAGTGAAAAAATCAATAAGTCATTAGAGATGCCTTTAATAAAGATTAAAAAATGAATAAATTTAACTTTTACCCAACCATGAAATGCATGCTCCAGTAAAATAGCATAGTCAAGTTTAAAGGCTCAGTGATCACAGGGCTCGGAGAACAAAGCCCTACCAAGGCCTCCCCATCAAAGACAGATCCCCTACATGACCTGCAAAGGTCAAAGGGACACATGCCTCCCTCCCCAGGACACATGGAGGGTCAGCTTGTGGCATCTTAAATGCCCTCCACTCAGCACTCACAACAGGTCAGAACAAAGTGATGTCAATTAAGAGGAGTGGCCCAGAGCAGCCCAAGTCCATGGCGGCATGCCCGGTTGGGTAAGACCTGGGTAGGGCCTGCTCACTCTACTCCCCATCAGGGCCAAGGCCCATAAGGCCAGTCCTTCTCACTTCCTGCTTCTTCAGCTGGCACCTGGCAGGGTGGTAAATCCAGGCCAGAGTGGACCTCACACAGACTGGACTGGTTCCAGGCCTTCGAGGCCCCACACCCAAACCACTTTCCTGAGTTGGCTGTCATGCAGTAGAGCTTGATGGGGAGCCTGCAGTCTTTGGAGACACTGAGATTGGGTTTGAGATTCAGCCCTGCTGCTTCCTCACACTCTATTTGCTTTCTGAGCCTCGCATTCCTCATAAACAACATGGGAGTGATAATAACACTACCTCCAAAGAACAGTCTTGTAAAGATGAAGGTGTTTTGTACTGAAAGTATCCCATATATGATAATAGTTTCTGCATGAACTAATAGTTGCTCATAGCATATCCTATTTTTAGCTGGGCAAATTTCTTCCCAACATAAAGACTATCTTTCCCAGCTAACTGTGCAGCTAGGAATGGACATGTGACTCCATTTTGGCCAAAGAAGTTTTGGGTGGCAAGTTCTAGGGAGTCTGCTCTTTCTCCCTCTTGGCCCTGAAATGCTGATGTGATAGCTGGAGCCCTAGCCACCAAATTAGCCCATGAAGCAACATAGTAATGATAGTGAAGCAGCAAGATAAAATATTCTGAGGATCACAGACCCAAAGTAACAATCTTGGACTACCTACATCCAGACTTCTTTTTCACAAAAGAAAAATAAATGTCAATTTTTAAAAAGCCACTGTTATTTTGGGGGGATTTTCTGCTACTCATAGCCAAACCAATTCTATCATTATTATCATTACTATCATTGTTCTCAGTACTATTGTTGGTAGAGAGGTAAGGAACCTCCTTTCTTTGGGCTACAGAGAGATGGCCCTGGGTTCCCTTTCCTTCTCCATGTACTTGTCAAAGGTCCAAGGCCCCCTCTTCTCCATAGCCAGAAATCTCAGGCATTTAAAACTCCTTGTTCTCTTACTTGCTCCATACAAAGGGGTTTCAGGATTGGGGTACCTGGTACCTTGCATATCCCTCATACACACGCATCCGCTGTTTGGGGTGGGTGGTGCAGGGAAAGGCCCCGTTAGACTGGGGCTCAAAGGCAGGTCCCATAGTTCCATAAACATTAGTGATGTTGAGGAGGATATGATGACAATGATAAGGAGAAGGCCCACCTGTCCAGCCTCACCTCTTGCTTCCCTACCACCAACTTGCACACTACAGCCAGACAGAGCTGACAGAGCTGTCGATGGCTCTGAACTGACCTGTTCTCTCAAGTCTCCTGTTTTGGCAGATTTCCAATCTGTCTGGAAAGAGCTCCTCCAGCTATCGGATTTGCTATGTCCCTGAAGACTGCATTCGGGTGCCACTCCTCTCCTGAAGCCTTTTCGGTGATCCTGTGCTCTGCCAGGTGTCTCTGCTGTGCCCCCAGAGCTCTGGGCTGGTAGCTGCCAGAGCTCTCAGTTCTCTGGCTAGTCTTTGACTCATGACCTGCCTGTCTTCCCTGAAGTCTGTGAGTGCCCCCTGCAGGGTGGGGAGCATGGAGTTCAGCTCTGCACCAAGCACCGAGCCTGAGGGCGGCCCCTGGCTGGCCCCCAATCATTCGCAGCCCACTGCTGTTCTTCTAGTTTATTCCCATGCTCCAATGACTGGCATAGCATCCCTCTCACACCCAGCAGTGATCAACAAATACTTGTTGATGTGGGCAGATGGTGAGTGAACTGCTTCCTAGAGCTTCTTTTCTCTGGTCACGCAAGTCCAGGTAACCAGGAGTCCTGAGGGAGGAAACTGATGACTTGGATGGAAAGAAAAAGAATATCCCTAGTTTCTGTCTCGGTCATTGTTGTGAGGCTGAGGAGTGCTCCCATTCCCTGCCACCAAAGAGAGAGAGAGAGAGAGAGAGAGGGAGAGAGATACCCACCTGGAACCTCCCATTGTAACCTGACTTGGAAATAGTGTCTGTAGATGAAATGAGCGTAAGGCTCAAGATGAGATCAGACTGAATTAGGCTGGGCCCTCAATCCAATGACATGTGTCTTTATAAGGGACAGAAAGGGACACACAGAAACACAGAGAAAAAGACTGTGTGAAAGCAGAGGCTGACATTGTTTTTATACAGCCACAGGCCAAGGAGTGCCTGGAGCTCCAGAAGCTGAAAGAGACAAGGAAGGATTCTCCTCCAGAGCCCTCAGAGGGAACATGGCCCTGAAGACACCTGATTTGAGATTTCTGGCCGCCAGAACTCTGAGAGAATAAATGCCCATGGTTTTAAGCCATCAAGTTTGTGGTGATCTGTGGTGTCAGCCCCAGGAGGCCAATCCAGTCACCTAGGCATGAACCAGCTGATTTTAGAGACAGTCCATGAAGGCCACCCACTTCCTTGCTCCCGCTCTAAACTTCACATCTACAACCTCCACATCCTCTGCTGTTCATCCTTTCTTCTTTTTAAAATGCCAGGGAAGATGCAGGCGTTGTCTCTTTTAACACTCCCACAGCCTCATGGGGTAGGTTCTCTCATTATTCCTATTTTAGGGATGAGGGATCTAAGTTTTACGGAGGTGAGTCATTTGCTCCACGGCGCACAGTTGGGACTCCCACCCAAGTCTGTCTGGGCTCCATGCTCCTAACTACTATGCCATCATTTCTCCTGGGCCCCCTCCATGGCAGTGAGACTCAGTGTCTAGATCAAGAACCCCACAGCCCTACCAAAACTTAGTTAAAACAGGCTTCTGGGGTTTCTGCTGCTGAACCCCAATCCCATCCTTGATTCTGTGTAGCTCCTTACTTTGGGACTCGGCGTCTCCCTCACCCTCACCCTCACCCACAGCAGTGGACCGCATGGTTTCCTGAGGGTCAAGAAGGAGTCATGGATGAGAAAAAATATCTTTTAGAGATTGTTTACATGCAAGGACCTCATCTTGTTTTTCTTGGTCTCCCCAACACCTGGCACATAGCATATGCTTGATAAAGGATTTTGTACTGAATTAAGGGACTATGACAACTAGATAACTGTGACTACTATAATGACACAGCTAAGTGTTATCTATGAATTTACAGACTCAAGCTCCGTGCTTGTATTTCCTCTCCCCGTAGAGGAGGGGAGTATCATCTCAGCCTCTCACTACTGATGAGTAGCCAATAGCCCAGTTTTTCCAGTCCTATTCCTATCCTCCTACTGTTGGACCATCGTTCTGCCAACCAGTCTGCCCCTCCCATGACCAGGAAAAAGAAAATGCCATGGCAACCCTAGCATCTGGCTTTCCAGCAGAAAACTTTCTCTTTAGTCTTGTTTCCAGTTCAGAGGACTTTAAAGTCAAAAGTAAGCAAGGGAGAACCTTGAGGAGCCCATATGGTCCCTGTCCCCGAGTCAGGTGGCTTGAGGCTCTGCCTGGTGACCAGATGGCTTCTCGGGGCTGCCCATTCTCTAGGACCCCCCCTGCCTGGAACAGTGGGAAGGGTGTTGCAGACGGCCAGAACTGGGCAGACGCCCCAGAATATCACTGTAGCAGAAACTACGCTCCTGCCAGATCCACTTGGATGGCTGTCTTCTCAATTTTTATTCTCATGCATTCTCTGGGGACAAGAGCAGCTAGAGACTTGATTAGCCAGACTCCTATTAGAAAAATTCTCCTTGGAGCTACTCCCTTGTTATTTATGCAGGCCTCTCTCCTACACAAGCAGGCAGGAATTTTAACTCAACAGAGGTAGTACCCCAAGTTCTTTGTTGAACTAAATCTCTCTAGTCGGACAGCTTTAAGACTCCCTGGATTTCTCCAGTGTATCCCTCACACACTGTAATTCTTGTCCAGCAGGGCCAAGACCCTGATGCAGAGTCGGAAGGTGACTTGGCCAGAATGGCCAACTGTCAGGGCTAATCCCTGACAAAGGACATCTGGGCCTTATGACATTTGAAATAACACTGCAGCAGCTAAATCATGCCGAGAAGGCAAAACTCCTGATGTAAAAGAAACAAGCATCTGGGCTCTTTCTCAGCACAGAGAGGGCCAGGATTTGGCTTCCTGACATAAACTCTTCTGACGTCAGACTCCTGAAAGGTAAGGGCCTCACCTTCCTATGCTCCATAATCCATAAGCTGCCCCAGAATAAGGTGAAATAAGTGGTGGGTACTGCAGATGTGCACAGGGGAGCAAGGGGCTGTTGGCTATCAAGGAAGGTCCCCACAAAGACAGTGGGCAACCACTTCTTCCCTTCCATGGAAAAGGAGGGTGGGATGGAAAGGTGGGATTACTGTCTGGGATGAAAGTCCACACCTAGTGATGGCTGACTCCTTCTGAGTCAGTCATCCTGAGAAACAACTGATGTCCATAAAGAGATGAACGCTGCCCTGCCTTCCTGAATCACAGCCACTTCTCCTGGCCACTGTCTATGACCTTGAATAGAAATGCTACAGCCACACAGCACATTCGGGACTACTTATCCAACAAAACCCTGGAGTTGTGGGTGGATGGAGGGGGGATGAGGCAGGGACCAGGATGGGGAGAAAGAGAACATGTGAGAGGTTGCTTGTCCCAAGTTCACCCCAGCTTCCGTAATGTCCCCGACTTCCTATGGGCAGAGCCCGAGCCCAGCCCACATCCAATCATCAGAGAACCACAGTTGTCAAGTGCCAGAACAGTGCCACCCGGGGATGAATGTGTCTCTGCGCCATTATGACATTGGGAGGCGGTTACAGACACCCACCCCAGGCTTGTGCAGACAGCCTGTTTTGCTGATTCACCTACTGCCTGGAGGCCTGGCTCCCCTCTCTGGACGTCCTCAAGGTCTGGAGCCCCGACCCTCACATGGTGGGTCCTTGGAAGGGCCTGGGTCTCACTCCCCTTTCCAGCTTATCCCTCACCTCCCAGGCTCTATGCAGCCTTCGCCTCCCCCATGTCAGCTTACAAGGCCCACCCTGGTTGACTCCCAAGTCTGCCCCAGTATCCCCCACCTTACTCTCGGCCCTTCAGACAACCCTTAGTTAAGCCCCATCACTCACTCTACCCAGGATGCCTCATGGCTTCTGGGAGTTTGCAGTCACCCACGGATTTCATATCTGGTCTTGGAACAGCTCCATCGAAGGCGTGATAGTGAAGGGCTGGGGCCCATTCAACACAGGCCTCAGAGCTGCGGACTCCTACACACTGTTTTCATTTCACTTCCTCTACAGGATTCCTCTATCCTTGGTCTGTGTATTTATCCATAGAGCCTCCCATGGAGCACAACTCCCTGCAATAATTATCTACGGTTTCCATGTATTTATCTCTGGGATCTATTTAGATAGGGTATCTACCAGCCCTCCTGGATCTATTTTCATGTCTCTCTCTGTCTATAGTATTTATCTCTATTTTAACATGACTGCCTTTTTTTTTTTTTTTAATCCTCAAACTGGGACAGTTCCCAGGGGGATGGGTTTCGCCTGCAGTTAAAAGCACGATGTGATTCTACACGTGCTCAGCAGCTCAATGTGTGGTGGGTCAGAGCAGCAGTGCTTGTTCAGCAGAAAGGCCCAGACTCAGAAAGCCAAGGGGGCACAGAGGGTGTGGGAGGGGCTTCAGCCTCCCTGGAGACTCCTAGGGTGAGCCCACCCACAAGGAAGGAGAATGGGAGAGAAGAGGGCAAGGATGGAAGAGGCGCATTCTGGGTTCAAATCCCGATTCCAGCTCTTAGTTAAGCTCTCAGCCTTATCTTCTCTTTTATAAAATGAGAATCCTGTATGTCTCTAACTCATAGGCTTGGGATCAAGATGAAGTGTGATACCCATGAAAAGTTTTTGACACTGGGCTTGATGTAGACTAAATGTTCACTAATAAAAATGATAGCTCTCATAATAATTGTTCTTATCCACAATATGCTGTGATGCCTTGTTTGGTAGTTTTTATGAGCATCAAGGCCTTGTAGGCTATAACTGTCTCAGGATAGAGACTTAGTGATACATATACTCCCAGCTCAGGAATACAGTAGATAACAGACAAACACTTAATAAATGGACAAACCTACCTTGGCATGTTCCCTAAGTGATACAGGAGAGGGTAGGTGAGGATGCAGAACAACAGCGAGGTTTGGAAGGAAAAATTGTGCAAATGCCAGACCTGGGCAGCTTCAAGCTCAACCAAGAATGCAAATATTTCACTGAGCGTTAAGGAGCTGAGCTAGGGGCTTAAAAGGGATGAGCAAAGGCTGGGACAGCTGCTAGGGGGTGAGCAGGAGCTGAACCAGAGGCCTGCCAAAAACTGAGGTGGGGAGTCCTGCTGGGGTTTGAATGCTAGATTTGCAGTGGACCCACTTAGCATGGATCTAGTGCTGTCCTTCCCAGCAACTCAGGCCTGGGAAAAAAAATCACATGATAGGGATAGCAGCATAGGGGTTGTGAAAGCAGGCTGAGCAAGGACAGCAACAGTCTGCCTGTTACCTTCCGTATTCCTGAGTCGGGGGATAGACATGTCACTAAGAGGGCTCCTACAAGAGGTGAGGAAGCCCAGAGTTCTGGGAAGATGCCGTGAATGTCTGGCCACAGGCCTGGTCTAGATGAGGAAGCAAGAACACTCAGAGGTCACAGGGGGCCAGAGACGGGACATCAAGGTAGGATATAAAGAGAAGGTACAGTGGAGAGGTACAGTGGAAGAAGGAAAGAGGAGAGGTAGAGGTAGGTCTGGAACTTGGGGGGGATTATAAGCCATAGGGCCAGCCAAGGAGTGGTCCTGCTGTTGCAAGGCTGAAATTGAGAGGAAGTCAAGGTCACTGACAAGGAAGGGGTCAATGACATGGGGAGAAAAGGAGTGTCAAGGGTCTTCAACATTGTGTCCGACCTCAGAACTTGAGTGCCACTCTACAGCAGAAGCGTGAGACTTCAGAACAACCTTGAAGAAAGAGATCCACCCTAATGACCTCTGGGCAAGTCCCACTTGTCCCACTTGTCTGTTCTGTGCCAGAGGGTAGCACCAGGCAAGGAGCTGTCAGTGAGCTCAGAGTGGAGCATCTTGAGGATCTGTGATGATTTCTCCACATCCTGGTGTTACAACAGCATTTATGAGTCACATTCAACTCTGCACAAGTTCCCTAGAAGAGGGAAAATTAAAAGGTGCTAACCAAATCTAGCATGCCAGGCAGGGAACTGAGGGCCACACAGTCACCTGGGATTCCAATGACTCGGCAGTGGTGTATCAAGGGAACCAGGTGGGCAGGCTTCTCCCATGAAGAAGCCTGCTCCCTGTGGAGTCACGCCAGTGCAAGGGGTGAGCAGTAAGAAGCAGGATGCTGACACTCAGCACCCAGAGTAGCCCAGGCCCATGTTAACAGGGCTGGCAGACAGATGGGGCCACGCCATGGAGGAAGCTGGCGCAGAACATGCAGGATTTTGCTTCCAAACTGCCAGATGCCAGCTACAGCTTTCCATCTGCCTCTTTTCAGCCTCTCCTTTATTTCACTGTTTATATGGTACCCATCCAAATACATTTGCTGACCTCACCTAGGGAGGTTGGCTTGGTGAAAAGGCCAGGAACCTCAGCACTCAGACAAGCTCAGAAATGCAAAGTGCCTACTCTCTGGCTTCTATCCAGGAAGCCGGAATTCATAGGGCGCTGTTTAGAATCTAGAGAAATCTTGGAAAAATCCAGGACATGAGGGCCATACTCACTACCATAAGACACACTCCAGCTTCAGCTGCCCCCTTCCCACCTTGTGGCCTTTTTTGTCCCGCTTCCCTCTTCCCTCCCCATCATTCTGAGTGTTGCCATGTGATGCAGAGCTGTCAGTGGAAAAAATAAAAACCGCATAGGTAAATTCAACAGAATACTGGCCTCTCCTGGGGAACCCTGATCCAAATAGAAGTCCAAAGGAGGGGGAGGAGGAGAAAAGCTTAGTACTGGGAGAAGAAGTCTTCAGGGCCCTGGGGTCCACCTGCCTGGGCAGCTTCCTTAGGATGACCTGAGCCAGGTGTGCCAGACTACACAGGTCCTGCCTCCATCATCCACCAACTGAAGCCCAGAAGAAGAGCGAGGAGGGGTGTGGTGCTCATGGAAAGGACATTAAGATAGCTGTGGATGCTCCTCCTGGCTGCCATTTATGATCACAGATGATCCTGATGTAGTGAAAGGGGCAGAGAAACGTGACAAGGGAGGCAGAGAGAGAACTTCTGCTTTCCTCCTGCAGTTAAAAGAGGTCCTGTTGAGGGGTATGCTTAAATTCAGATGGCCTTTTTTTCCCAGGATTCTTTGTTCTTCCTGTTCTAACTCCAGTTCTGTATTCCCTGACGCTTCTCTCCCTAATCACCAGTACCCTCCCTGTGGACCCCACTCCTCCCCATCCTATGAGACCCAAGCCCATCCACCTGTGCACTCGGAGTCCACTTGAGGTCTGTGGGGCTGCCGGGAACAGGATCCTGAGCCACGGACGCAGCAACATGTCTCCTTGTCCCGAACTGGAAGTCAGTATATTATGCTCTTAGTAACCGGGGGTCTAAGGACCACTCTTAACTGGGGCCCAAGAAGAAAAGCTACAAATAAAAGCCAAGGAGAGAGAAAGGAGGGCCAGAGAAAAAGGAGGAGAAGGAGACTCCTAACCCTCTAGCAGAAAAACACACAGAGGCTATTAGAAAATAAATAAAAGACACAGAAAGAGACATCAGCTTGGCCAAGCATGATTTTTTTCTCTTGCTGCAGTAATGATCTGATTAGGGTTCAATCTTACCACATTCCTCATGTCCTAACTCATCTTCACTGAGACTCAGCTGCCTCCGGAAGATGAATAGCGGTCATGCAGAAGGCAGCTCTGATGGAGCCTGGGTCGATGAGCTGGGGGTTGCATGGTCCAGGCCTCACCCCACCCTAGTGATGCTGGCGAGGGGCGGATGCTGTTTTCCTCCTGACTGATTCCGAAGACAGCAGCCCTCCTGGGGCACCATCTCCAGCCCACCTGCCATTGTGCCCGCACACGTGGTGCAGGTGGAATTGCGGGAACCCCAGGGCTCACTGCTTAGAAGATTCCAACCCCTCCCTTTTGCTTGGGTCTCTGTGCCACTGTATCTGTCCAAGCTGGCCAAGGCCAGGGTGCCAGAGAAGCATGTGGGTCAGCACAAACCATTGCATTCAAGATCACCACCTTCATCTCTGAATGTCTGGAGCAGGGCTTCCAAGACAGCTGAGATGAGGAAAAGGGAACCGATATTTATCAGGCACCTACAATGGGTAAGGCACCATGCTGCCTGACTTTATGAATATTCTCACTTAGTCTGAAGAGCAACCCTACAAGTTAAGATGCCATTATGCCCATTCTGGAGCTCGGAAAACAGAAGCCAGGGAAAAACTAAATTACGTACCCCCAAATCACATAGCTTGAAAAGCACGGATGTTCCTGATGACAGAATGTTGGAGAAAATGGATTGACTAGCTATGCAAAAAGCACCAGGATTCTGCTATAAGCAGAAGTCAGCAGACATATAATCCTTACAGTTGTATTTGCTCTACTATAAGGCCTCACACTCTCCAGCCTCTGCCTGGCTTTCAAATCCTGACTCTGAGCCTCAGATCCTGAGAAGCCCGGCAAACAGCCCGTCCTGGAGCATCCTAGAATGGCTTGGTTCTCTCAGATCCCAGGACAAAACCAACCCTCCACCTCCCACTCCCCCAGGGGGTTCTCAGGGAGCCTCAGAGAAAGGCCATGTGCCCCAGCTGGGCTCAGCTCAAGGATGCTTCACGTTTTCTCTGGCTCCACTACAGAGCAGGACAGTGCAAGGCAGTAAGTAGTTTACTGCAGGGGGATGGGGGTCCAGTCTCCAGAGCTTTGCATCAGGCTGGAGTTACCACTTTCTTCACTTTCTGTTGTTGGTTTCCATTTTCTCACACACCCCCTTTTTAACCACTTTTAGTTACAATTAGGCAAGGCAGCCAAAAACTCCAGGTCATCGAGAAATAAAGACAATTTATTCTTATTGTAACACAGTTAAAGCATAATTTGATGGGACATACAATTTGTTTGGGAAGTCTGAGGAAGTGCTAGTAAGAAGGCAGAGGTGGGGTGTTCATTTGACAGCTGAGTGATCTGGCAGCCTGGCTGTGTGGGGACAGGCTGATGAGAACTGCCAGGCTCAGGGGGTGGGGTGGTGCAGGGAAGGGAGGGCAGTGCTGACCAGGGGACAGCAGAAAGTCACAGATGGGCACATCCAGAGCTACGAAAGCTCTCTTCCTGGCAGCCTCACTGCATCCCAGCCAGGACAGCTCACATTTAGGGAAGAAGAAATCAAGCATTTATATAGCACCTACTAATGGTTTGTTTGATTCTTAACCCTTATTTCCATTTGATGGATGGGAAAACTGAGGCTCAGAGAGCTTTAGCTCACAGGGTGGCAGAGATAGGCCTTGACTTCATACCTGACAGATCCCAGAGCTGATGATGGCATAAAGACACCAGCGGTTCTCAAAGTGTGGTTTCCAGACCAGCAGTATTAGCCTCACCTGGGAATTTGGGGAAAATGCCAATTCTCAGCCTCTATATCCCTCCCCAGAAATGAGTCTGAAACTCTGGGGATGGGGCCCAGTGATCTGTATTTAATAAGCCCCCAGGTAATACTGATATAGGTCTTTCTCCAAGGGCACTCAGCATCCAGGCAAGCGTGGCCTAAAAGAGTGATTCCCAAAGTGTGGTGATCCCAGACCAGCAGCATCACAGTTACCCAGCGACTTGTAGAAATACGAGCTTTTGCTGCCCTGCCTCCAGGCCTACTGACTCTGAAACTCAGGGCAGGGCCCCCCCACTGGGACCAGTGTAACAAGCCTTCCAGGGTGGTTCCAACATGCACCCAAGTTTGAGAACCACTCAGTGCTTTCCCTCCTGCTGCCTTTTCCCCATCAGTAAAGTGGGGTAATAGCAGAGATCCTTAGCTTGTCCAAGCGCAAAACAATGGACATTCTGTCACTAATTAACAGCCACCTGGAATGAAATACTTCAATTCGTCACAGGTGCATGGAGGGCAGGTGGGCAAGAAGACAGAGAGAAAAACCGGAAGATGCAGGTCACAGGGCCAGGTCCAGAGGCCGAGGCCACGAGAAGTGAAGGGATTTGGCATGATGGACACAGGGACACTCACACATGAGAAGACTGAGAACATAATAAGTACATCCAATGAGGTGGATTTTTTTCTTTTTTCTTTTGTTTTGGTGATATTTATTCCAAAAGCAATTAGGCTTAAAGAGCAGAAAGATGGGTGGCCTCAGGTAAATTCACCAAATGGGAATCAGTTTGTAGAAGAAACATCCCAGACCAAAAGGAGTGGACTTTGTCTCTTGTGGATGTGAAGACAGTGCCAGCCTCTCGTGACCAACCAGCTGTATGCCCAGAACCACAGGCATGGTTTCCACCCACAGTCAGTTTATCTCATGGTGGCCCCATCTTCCCATTTCACAGTGGGAGAAACAGAGGCTCTGAGAAAGCAAGCAAACGGGTTTTTTTTTTTTTTTTTTTTGTCTTTGTCTTTTAGGGCCACACCTGCTGCATATGGAAATTCCCAGGCTAGGGGTCAAATTGGAGCTGCCACCGCCGCTGGCCTATAGCAGAGCCACAAGCCATGCCTGATTTGAGCTGTGTCTGTGACCTACACTACAGCTCACTGCAATGCCGGATTCTTAGCCCACTGAGCAAGGACAGAGATTAAACCCTGGTCCTCATGGATACTAGTCCCGTTCATTATCACTGAGCCATGATGGGAACTCTGAAAGCAGCATTTTACTCAAAGTCTCACAGCTAGTAAGCCAGGAGCAGGGTGCACACTGTCCATGGGAACTTCTGCAAGAAGGGAAGTGTTTGGTCAGTAATGGTAGCCACCGGCCATGTGTGGTTACTGAGCCCTTCAAGAGTGGCCAGTGCTACTGAGAAGTTGGCTTTTAAGTTGTACTGAATTTACTCAATTTAAATAACCACACTTGGTTAGTGGCCATTGTATCGGAGGGTGCAGACCTAGACTGATAATGAATCCCATCTCTGATTGCAGGCTGATCCTTATCCCCTAGATGATTCAAGCTCTGAGAGATGTGATGACAGAATGCTAGCACTGGCCCTGGTCACAGACCCGAGTAGCAAGAATCCTTTAGCCCAGATTGCTCTAACCCAGTATCTCTTGCTGATGTATGATGATGTCAATGGCTGTTCAAGACCTGGCTTTCCTATGGCTTTGGCAAAGCAAATCTCTCTTTTCCTAGGCCACCTGCATCCCTCTGTCACACTAGAGAAATTCATCTTGTCATAAAGGTTTCCCAGGATTAGAGTTGGCCAGTCCTCATCACAAATTAAGGCCAGTCCTGGAGTTCCCATCATGGCTCAGCAGTTAATGAACCCGACTATCATCCGTGAGGACGCAGGTTTGATCCCTGGCCTCGCTCAGTGGGTTAAGGATCAAGCATTGCTGTGAGCTGTGGTGTAGGTCATAGATGTGGCTCAGATCCCAAGTCACTGTGGCTGTGGTATAGGCTGGCAGCTACAGCTCCTAATGGACCCCTACCCTGGAAATCGCCATATGCAGCAGGTGTGGCCCTAAAAAGACAGAAAAACAAACAAAACAAACAAAAAACACAAATTAACCCCAGTCCTTAAATGAGAGGATGGCCTTAAGCAAGCTACTGAATTCTTAGAAGCCCCATCTCCTCATCTGCCAGAATGGGGGAAAATTATAACCCTTGATGGTTAGTGGAATGAAACGCACAGATGCATGATGTAAGCTACTCCCTACATTATACCCTTTCCCCTCACCCCATATTCCACTACAGGATTCCTCTAAGACTAAGAAGCTTCCCATCTTCAGGGAGTGGTGCTGGCTATTCATGGATTATAAGGCACCTCACATATCTGCCTGAAGCAGCATTTCCCCAAATGCCTTCTAGGGCGAGTGCCCAAAATCCACAAGGAATTGTATACTCCCCCAGCCCAGCTGCCCCTCTCATCTGCCTGAACCAGCCAGGTCTCCCCACACGGGCTGGGCCTCCCCACAAGGCCTGAGCCACACCAGCTCCTTCATGCTTGTCCTGAGCTGAGGCCACCTGACAGGACCTTCCACTGCAGCAACTCCATTCCCACAACGCAGGCCACTGTCCAGCCAAGGCCATGACGAGGATGTCTAGAATCAAATTAATTTTGCCTTCACAAGTATGATTGTCAAAAAAAAGTTATTAATCAGTCAGTGTATGTTTTAATTACCAAATGTCAAGTGCTGTCACTTTCCATTAGCAATGTAGTGGTCCTGAGAGACGGCCCTGAAGGGGCCCCCGGGAGAACCTCCAGCCCCTCTCTGTCCCCCAGCCAAACCACTGATGCTAGCCCTGCTGTACTTCCTTAAGAGTTTCCAAGGGGCAAGTCTTCCTCTCTCTTGAAGAGCACCCATGCACCCCAGAGCTCCTTCTATCCAGCTTAAATCTCTCTAGCTTCAATCTTGTGATAATTGTTTGCAAGAACTGTCAACACCAATTTACAGGCAATAAAGCTGAGGGACACTGAGGACCATCTTGGTGGGGAGGGGCGGAGGTCCTATGGGAGTCCCAGCCTTGCTGCTGATGTGCCCATGGACAAATGATTCACCTTCCTTGGGCCTCGGTTTCCATCCCTACAAAATAGGGAGAGTCATACTCATTTCACATGAGATCATGTATGTGAAGAATTTAGCTCAGGGCCTGGCTCGGCATATGGTGGAAATGGGTTTTGTTGTTGAGGGTGCCATAGCTGTTATCACCCAGGAGGCATCAGAGAGCATAGTTAGCAGTAGTTTCCCCATTTGAGTCCCTTCCTCATTCCCCAATACAATCGCCTTGATTTTACCATATGAGGCTTTCTTTACTTCATTCATTCATGGATTCATTGATTCAATTACATTTTTTTGCGGGGGCTTTTTAGGGCTACACACCCAGCATAAGGAAGTTCCTGGGCTAGGGGTCTAATTGGAGCTACAGCTGCCGGCCTACGCCAGAGCCACAGCAATGCCAGATCTGAGCCACGTCTGCCACCTACACCACAGCTCACGGCAATGCTGGATCCTTAACCCACGGAGTGAGGCCAGGGATTGAACCTGCATCCTCATGGTTCCCTGAGCCACGGAGGAACTCCTGATTCAATTAATATTTATCAAATGCCTACATATGCTAAAAACTACCCTCAGTCCAGGGATGCATAAAGAAAACAGATAGGTCCTTATCCTCATGAAGCATATGGAAGGGGAGCCAGATATATACAGCATATATATTGGACACCAAAAATCCTTTAATATAAGGATGAATGTGCTGGTGGAAGAGTCTAGCGCACAAGAGGGAATCAAGAGAGGACCTAACAGAGTCTTGTCAGTCAGAGAATCACAGGTCTTAAGACACTGGAGGACGAAATTGCTTTTCTGCAGGTAGATTTTTAGTTCCTGGAGGGGTAGGCAAAGAGCCAGTTTCCATGACCCAGCAGAGACTACAGCTCAGACAGAATATGTCACAGGATTGGCTGAATGAAGGAAGCAGTGGATGGTTAGATGTATGTGAACATTTTTGCCGAACGTTCAGTTACCAAACTTGGGCTCTGGTCCCTCAATCCCGTACCTGCCCCTGATCACTGGGGTTTTGCCTTCATTTTCTCTGACTCTCAACATCGTCTTGGCCGCACCTCAAAGCTGTCTGGAGTCACGAACTGCCTGCCTTGGAAACGCCTCCTGGAAGGCTATTCGTTCTCCAAAAACCCTTCACCGACAACATTTCCCACTCTGCCCCCCCGGCCCTGCCTCCCCCATCCTCGCCCTCACCTCAGAGTTGTCCCCCTTTCTTCCAAGAGAGTTTAAAATTGGAAAGCCACGTGCAAATGAAAACCTCAAGAAACCTGGCGCCTTGAGAGGTGAGCAGCTTCTCGGGGAGGGTGGTTTATGCCTGAGTCATCTGTCTGGCTAGACCACAGGGCCTTGGGCAGGGGGCGAGGACTTTATGTCTGCTGGAGCGCTGAACACAGTAGGGGCACTCAACAGGTCATAAATCACCCGGGGAGGAGCCAGCAACTGGGAAGATGGGGTAAAGCTCTGCAAAAATGTCCCTCCTGCACACAGAGCTGGGGTGAGGCTTCATTCTCAGTCTGAATCTCAAAGCGCCCTGAAAGCAGAGCCCTGGCCGGACTCTCACATGGGGGCAAGAAACTTTACTCCAATGGGTAAAAAGCAGGTAAGTGTCCTTCCCTGACATCCATAATGTGGAAACATCAGCACCAACAACCACACAGCAATGCCAACAGAGGCCAGGCTCAGGTGGGTGGCAAAGGAGAAAGACAGAACCGATGGGACTCTCAGAGCTCACCCCAGCGTGGATCCACTGGGGTCCCCACTGCATGGGAAAGGCAGCCAGGAGAGCAGCCCCAGCCCAGGGGCTGGGCCTCTGGGAGGAGAGAGAAAACCTCTCATAAAAGTTAGAGCTGAGATCTGCAACGTGTTAAGGTTGTGATCTTGAACAGGTGGACCTATGAACATCTCTGGGCCTCAGCTTTGTCGTCCTAGCCCCGCAGCTCTGGGACTATTGGGAGAATTTACACTCCATGGTCGGTTCTGAGGGTTGAGTGTGACAATGCAGCTAAGTCTTTTCTCTCAGGGGGCTTCCGTTCTAACTGGGAAGAAACAGAAAAGATCTGGTGTGGAAGGCATGACAGCCACTACAGGGACAATAAAGCAGGGTCAGGGGAGAGCAAGGTCAGAGAAGGTCTCTACCATCATGTGACCGCAGAACAGAGACCCCGACAAAGTGAGGAGGGGACAGAGGGGGAAACGGGGTGCAGGACCTCAGGGATGATGTTCTCAGGATGTTTGAGGAACAGCAGGCAGTCCAGGGCGGCCGAGAGACAAGCAAGGCGGAGGAGGGCAGCGTCTAGGTCAGAACATAGAGGCCTTGGGTGTTCTGCTGCCTGAAATGGAAACCACAGTGGATGTGGGGGAGTAGAAAGAGCTTGGCGGTGTGTTCCCAAAGGGCCCCCCTGGCTGCTGGGTAGAGATTAGGATTCAGGGAGCATGAGGGGCCAAGGGGGAGCAAAGGGGGAGGCATGGGGGAGCACGGGGCTGAGGAGGGGGCACAAGGGCCAAGCAGGGAGCACAGGGGGCTGAGGGGGAGCACAGGGGCCTAGGGGAAGCCATCACTATTGCGTCGCAGGAAGGGATGGTGTGGGAGCCAGTGGCACAGCTGGAGGTGCTGAGAAACGTTGAGACTCGTGACACAGTTAAAGGCAAAGCTAAGAGGACTGGGTTAGCTGCGGAATGAGGAAAGTCGCCAAAGATGATCCAGGGTCTGGATAACATCTTGGCCAGCACCTAGCACAAAGGATGTTCAATATACATCCTGGCCTTTCTCCCTTCCTGACCCCACCTGCCAGCGGTCAAGATGCTCCAGGAGCAGGACATCCACAATGGCTCCAGGGTCCAGGGTCTAGGAGGCACATTTGGATACAGAGAAAACCGCCAGGGGCAGGGTGTGGAAGAGCCCAGATCCTGTCTCCAAGGCACCGACAGTCACAGACGCTCAGCTCACAGCTTAAAAGGAGAGCAGAAGAGGAAGGCCAGCTGATATAGGTGCTGGTGAGGGGGCAAGGGTATTCTAGCACAAAACTCTCCATGGATTTTTTTTTTTTTTTGGTTTTTTGTCTTTTTAGGGCTGCACTCGCAGCATAGGGAGGTTCTCAGGCTAGGGGTCTAATCAAAGCTACTGCTGCCAGTCTATACCACAGCCACAGCAACACCAGATCCGAGCCATATCTGCGACCTACACCACAGCTCACAGCAATACCAGATCCTTAACCCACTGAGCAAGGCCAGGGATCGAATCCGCAACTTCATGGTTCCTAGTCAGATTTGTTTCCACTGCTCCACAATGGGAACTCCATTTTTTCCCCCCACGGACTTAATTTTGTGTGTAATTACAGAAGTAATACAAATTTAATGGGCAGGCCACTTGATTCCTCAAATTCCACTTTATATGAGTTGACAGAAGTCTTTACAAAATATGTAAGTAAAGGACATTCACCAAAGCATTATCAATAATGTAAATCTGGAAACAATCTACATTTCAAACAATCAAGGATGCATTAAATTCCTAATTTTAAAATGGCTAAAGAGGAGTCCCCTGGTGGCTCAGTGGGTTAAGGATCCAGCATTGTCATTGCTGTGGCATGGGTTTGATCCCTGTCCGTGAACCTCCTCTTGTCATGGGTGCCACAAAAAAAATGGCAAAATAAAAGCACAAAATTAAAAATAAAAAAGCAGTTCCCATTGTAGCTCAGCAGTAATTAATCCAACTAGTATCCATGAGGATGCAGGTTCAATCACTAGCCTCACTCAGTGGGTTAAGGATCCGGCATTGTCATGAACTGTGGTATAGGTCACAGACACAGCTCAAATCGGGCATGGCTGTGGCTGTGGCATAGGCTGGCAGCTTCAACTCCAATTCAACCCCTAGCCTGGGAACCTCCATATGCCACAGGTGCAGCCCTAAAAAAAAAAAAACAAAAACCCACAAAGCAGAAAATAAAATTCACCCATAATATCCATATCTAGAAATAACCATAATGAACTTGCAAGTATATATCTTTCCAACTTTTTTTCTATTCATCTACATGGATTTTTTGTTGTTGAAGATAAAATTAGGATCATGCTGAATATACTGACTTACAATCTGACTTTTTCCATGTAGCAAATATTGTAAATATTTTTCATGCCATCAAATATTGTTCTACAACATGTTTTAATGGTTTCATGGTGTTTCATTATTTGAATGAACCATGATTTACATAACACATTCCGTATTGTTGGACATTTCAGTCATTTCCAATTTTCCATCATTACAAATAATGCTTCAATACACAACCTTGTACATGAACTTTCACGAAGATATCTGATTATTTCCTTAAGGTAAGAGAAATGCCAAGACACGGAATTGCTGAGTCAAAGAGAATATCTATTTTTAAGTTTTTAAAAAATATTGTCAAACAGCCTTCCAGAAAATTTGTACCAGTTTATATCCCCAGAGCAGGAACACAAGCTCCGATTTCTTTGCAGCTAAACCACTGCGTATTGTTATTTTTTCCAATTTAAATAGGGGGAAGAAGAATCTTGTGACTGATTTAATTAGTACTTCTTTGATCCCTACTTAAGCTGAACAAATTTCCATATGTTTATTAGCCATTTTCCTTTTTTTTTTTATAATTCTGGGAATTGCCTGTTCCTTCCTTTTTTTTATATTCTTCATGCTGATTTTTGAGAGCTTATTAGACCCAAAGGCAATTTACAAGGAAAAGTTACTGCAAAAGCTATCCTGAGCCTGAGGACCACTCATCACTTATAGAAAGTCCCAGGATGTTTGGCTAAACCCCATATTGACATGGCATTTCCAACCTGGAGGCCAAAGGACCCCAGACTGGTGAAGGGAGGAGCTGGAGCCAGGGTGCGGCACAACAGGTTGTGTAGGACACCCAGGCATGGCACTTGTAGCCTCTGTGTGGCAGGCGTTTTGTATCTCCATAGAAAGCAAAGGAGGTGGGCACATACAGATAGAACTGGCACAGTTGGTCCAACCAGCCAAGTTCTAAAAAAGTACTCATGTCTCCAGAATGAAAGTGTCAGTACATGGAAGCCCTGGAGAATTACCATGTTTGGTTTCCTTGCCTTAGCACTAAACTGAGAGCCTGGGATGAATTAGCCAGGAGGGTGATTTTAAAGCAGAGTGGTACATAGTTCACTTCTAGCACGGGTTGGCAGAGGGCAGCTGCTTGGGTTGGAAGGAAAACTGTTTTCCAAAAAAGAATTGAGATCTCCTCCCTGCACGAGTGTGCCTGGCCTGGCAGAGGTTCAGGCCTCCACATATGGACCCTAAAAAGGAGACAGAAAGCCTCAGGGCTTGGATCCAATGATGGGTGCAGAGGCTCAGAGGGAGAGAAGGTGGGGTGAGGCTGGCTGGGATGTAATGAGAGTGTCCCACACCTGCTGGATGACCAAGGACCAGGCCAATGAGCCCCCTGTCCCCATCGGGGCCTTGACCCTATGCCAAATGCCGCTACACTTTGTCCAGGCCACATTCCTCAGTCCCACTGACCAATTGTTTGGTCAATTTCCAAACCATAGCCTGACACGCTATTCTGACAAGGCTAATTCCATCTCTTCTAGCAGCCTCCCAACTGCCTGTGACAGGCACAGCCCCTTTCTGAGAGCCTGGCCAGCTGGCCGTGGACACTCTATTCTCCTGTATGCCTCCAACTCACCAAGTACCTCTGAATCTGAAAGAATGGGGTGATGAGGGCTGCGGAGACAGTGTACCCCTTTCCTCAGAGCCCCCAGAGTCCTCCGCATATGGAGATGGTGAAGACAGGGGCTAAGCTCATTCCTCCGTGTAAATTGGCAAGAACACCTGAGGCAGGGCTGGCTCCTGGGCCCACTTGCATGGCCATTTTGCAACCCCACTCACAGCCTCACTCTGACTTTCACCTTTGAGCTGAGGCTACTCAATCAGAGCCTACTTGGGTTCCCCCCGCACCACGTGGCCCTGCTTGGAGTAGGAGACCCTGCGTGTGCTTTTGGAGTTGACCCTTCCCCATGTCTCACCCCACAGAGGCGCTACCCTCATCCTTGCACCAGCGAACTCCAAGCCCAGACTCTCAATTGCTGTGTGTGGACCTGACAGTGGAGCCCCTAAACTTTCGGGGGTGGGGAGGGGAGGTGACGATTTTTTTACTTTTTAGTTTAACAGGTCATATACATATAATTAAGAGCCTCAAGTCCACAGATCCTATGTGTACAGATCAAGAAATTCTTATATAGGTGTACGCCTATGTCACTACCAGCCAAGTCTAAATACAGAACATTTCCCAGGAAAGTTCTTTCATGCCTAGTCACTACCAGTCACTACCAGAAATGACCACTGTTTGACTTCCATCAGCATTGATTCGTTTTGCTTACTCCTGAACTTCATCTACATGGAATTCATAGCAAGTTCTCTTTTGTGTCTGGCTTCTTTCCCTCAACATGACAGCCCTGAGATATTTAATAACTTCACTGCTGACACTAAGGGCCAAAGAATTTAAGTGCCTCCTATTCTAGAACAGTGCCTGAGCTTTTAAAAGTGTTCCAAAGGGAATGAAGAGTCCCACTGATCAGGCAAGGGAGAGGCCAGGGATACAACTGGGGAGTACATTACCCTCTGGCCTTCTGCTGAGGCTATTTATCTGGTCTACACGGGGAGGCTTCCATTAATATTTTTCTGGCCTAAAGGGTTCTGAGGCAAAACAACAACAACACTGTTAGAGAAGCCGCTTGGGTTCTCTCCAAATACACCACGTGCCTCTGCTCTTTGGTCAAAAATTGAGATAGAAGTTAGATTAAAAACACCAAGGCCAACTTGGAGTATCCAGATGATTCCAGGTGAAAAAAGAAGCCCAATCTCCCTCAAGAAGCCCATCCTCCCTTATTCCTATCATGAGACCCTCCCCCACCTTCTTCCCACAGCAAGGATGGTACCTGGGAAATCTAAGACCTAAGCTGCCAGCCCTGGCTCCATCCCCACCATGGGGCCCCAGGTCCTGGCCATCAGGGGTGATGTTTCTGAACAATAACAGATACTTCTGCTGCCAAGGAAGGTTATAAGGAGAATGGACTAGCGTGGGATGGTCACAGTCCAAGAGCAGCACCCATATCCTACATGTCAAAGGGGCTCATCTCATGTCAATTCCTCTTCCTTCCACAGGCTCAAGGTCTTTGCAGGATTTAGATGTGGGCCCATTGAAGGCAGAGTGGGGGATGTGTGGGGAGCAATTCAATGAGGAGCAAAAGGGCCGTGGCTCGATCCTCCATGTCTGATTCTGCCCCAGACTCTGGTGGGACACAGACACACATTTTGACAAACACACTTTCCCTAATTTTGAAGCCCCTGTGGATTGCAAGGGAAATTTAATCCATATGTCTCTGATTCATTTATACTAAATTCATCAACATGTTGTTTTGTAAGAGCCATTTTGTGTCCAAGTGCCTTTAAAAAAAAAGAGAAAAGAAAAGTAAAATTTAAAAAAAAGCTCTTAAAACCCTGTTTTGTTTCTTCGAAACAGGAAATCATCCTGCGCCAAGAGAACAGGAACTTGAACCCTTAAAGGGTCAAATTGGGTTCAAAGCCGCTGCTTCCCCAGGAGACTCCAACCAACTGGAAGAGTGTCCGCTGCCCCCTCGCTTCCTTTACCCTCCCCAGGGGAGAAAGAGATCCTAAAAGCAGCCAAATCAGACCTGGAGAAGCGGGGATAAAGAAGCGGCCCTGGGCAATGTCAGGGTCACACTGCTGTGTTCACAGCCAAGGCTGTGCTCCTCCAAGCCCACAGAGGCCTGCAGGCTGCAGGAGGGAGAGAAAGCCAGCCAGGAGTTCCGTTCTGCTTCATTAGAAGTAGCATCTTTACTCAAAACAGAATCCCTACAAGCAGGTTCCTCTGCAAATGACCCTGGGGCCCCTGGCACTGAGCTCAGTCGTGGGCTTTGGCAAGGTCTCTGGAACGGCAGTGAACTTGACAGGTCCAAACCAGATGGATGGAAGAACGACACACCGCTCTGGCTTCCCCTCCCCCTCCCGTGGCCCCTCACCTCGCCAAAGTCTTCTCTGCGTTTTCACGTACAAAAAGATGCCTCTTTTCCTGGCCCAGCAGAGCCGAAGGTTATCAAAGCAACAGAAAATGAGTGGGTTGATTTCCTTAAACCTCAGCAAAGCCTTTAAATGAGGCAAGGAATCTGAGAAGGATGTGCTGGGAGCCACCATAAGCTCTGACCGGCCCGTGGCCAGCCACATCCTCTCTTCAACGAGGGGACCATAGCATCCACAGCACGTGCATGGTCTGCACACACAGCACAGTTGGATAACCTATATTTCAGGGTTGACAATCCTTAACTGCTTCCCTAGAGAGCGAGAAGAGAACTTAGCATGAATTCTGATGTTAACTAATGCATAGGGTCAAAAGGGTAGAAAACAAGATAGTCAATGTCAAATAAAGCAGAGGCAACTTTAGCGCAGCAGAGAAGCTCCAGCTGATAAAACTCCTAAACCTCTTCTCTTCTTACATTGAGAAACAGGCTTAAAGCTGAACATTAGCAAAATAAGGGATGGGGTTATTAGAGGCTGGAATGCCATCACCCACAGCCTAGAGTGACATGCAGGTGTGGGACAAAGGAAAGTTTATTACAGTGTGTGTAATCTGGGTGATTAATATTCTCTTCCCTCTCCCTCCCTGCCCCACTGACTCTGGGTGACTTGCTTTTGGCAGTGACATTCAGGGAAAGTGATGGTGACAGTTCCAAGTCAAGGCTTTAGGAGGAACAGCATGTTTCCTTGCACTCCTGCCATGTGCCACTAGAAGAACATGCTCTACCCCTTCAGCCCAGGACTGCAGAATAAGAACTGTGGACCAGAACAGGACCTAACCCACAGCATAGAGCAAGCCTCAACTGAGCCCAGCTGGCATTAGCCAAATCCCAGAAAACTCACATAATAAGAAATAAATGCCTAATGGAAGCAACTGAGTTTGGAGATGTTTGTTACCCAGCATTACACAGGAATAGCTCACTAAGACACATGATTATAATCTCTAATGACCAGTTGGGTCAACTCTGCCTTCTATACAAGCTATGCCCTGGCCCGGTGTCCCTCCATAAGACTGGTCTCCATGGCAATCCATCATCTACGTTATTATTAGTTTATTACTTCATCCCACAAACTAGGCTGGACACTGGAAATACAGTGATTAATCAGGACACAACCACGGCCTCAAGGAGCTTATAGGTTATATGACAGACAGACACACAGAGAAGAGAGGCAATGGCAAAGACTGAATAAGCCTAGGATATGGATGCTCTGCAGCCTAAGAGGTACACCCACCTACAGTCTGGAGTGAAGTGCAGGAGTGGGACAAAGGGTGATTGGCAAAGGCTTCATTGTACAATTGGCTTCTGAGGCCTGAATCCTAAGAAATAAGGGAGACTATTCTTTGTGGAGGACTCTGCCAATGAACAACACTTTTTCAAACCTTTGGAGCAGTTGCCCAGGTTCTCTAGCATAGACTTGGCCATGACTGCTTCTCTCATTCCTGTATGTAAAACTTTTGCCTTGAGCACCTAATACATGCCAGACCTGCACTGTCCATTTCTTTAGTGAGCACTTTAAAGGTGACCAGTTTGAGCTGCAATATGCTGTCATTGTAAAAACACACTGGGATTTCAAAGACTGAGTACAAAAAAAAAGGGATTTAAGATCAGAAATAGGTTAAAATGATAATATTTTAGATATATGGGGTTCAATAAAATACCTTAATAGAATTAATTTCACCTGTTTCTTTTCACTTTTTTTTTTTAAAAATATGGCTATTAGAAAACTGAAAAGTACATATGTGACTCTCATTATATTTCAATAAGACGGTGTTGTACTAGACTCTAGGCCTAAATGAGGCTGCAGAGGAGAATTCCCCCAGGGAGCTTTTAAAAATTCTAATGCTGGAGTTCCCATTGTGGTTCAGTGTAAACAAATCCAACTAGTATCCATGAAGATGCAGGATCGATCCATGGCCTCGCTCAGTGGGTCACAGATCCAGGGTTGCCATGAGCTGTGGTATAGGTCACAGATACAGCTTGGTTCTGGTGTTGCTGTGGCTGTGGTGTAGGCCAGTAGCTACAGTTCCAGTTCAACCCCTAGCCTGGGAACCTCCATGTGCCGCAGTTGTGGCCCTAAAAAAAAAAAAATTCTAATGCTGAGTCTACCCCCCAGACCAATGAAATCAAATGCCAGGGAGAAGCATCTGGGCATCAGCATTTTTAAAACTCCCTAGGTGATTCCATGTGCAGACAAATGCAGGGACTCCTGTTCTAGCAAGATGCCAGGGAAAAGGCATGGCCCCCCAGTGGGAAGACAGATATGGTCACTATTTGTCACCATCAACCATGACAAGTACAATATCCTAGGTCCTCAAGGGCAGACAGCTGGCCCCTCACAGCTCTTCCCATACAACCCATTTTCTTTCAGCCTGAGGCCCTGGTGGGCTGATTTCCCAGTCTCCCTCAAGCATGTTCATGTCCATCCAGAGAGTGGTTTTACAGAGGCCAAGCCTAAGCTAACCTAGAGCCAGACCCCCTGTTCTAGCCCTGCACTTCTTGACTGCATGGTTCTTAACCTCTGCACCGGAGGACACCCAGCACATCATGTTACTAGGTCACAGAGAGGTTTCCAGAGAGGAACACACGAACACACACACACACACACACACACACACACCTTAAAATCATTCTGCCCAAGCGGTTCATCTGAATATTAACTGAAAGCCACATGAAGGGCGATAATATAACAATTCACTGGACACAGTAAGTTCCCCAGAGGCAAAGAGTGTACCCCAGGGAGTCAGGAAATGCATTCACATGTGAAAGCAAAAGATTTGGTCCTACTGAGGAAGCAAGGTTCACCAGCTTCACAGGGTCAGTCCCTGGGCGCTTCTATTCCCCAAATGGCCCCAGGGGAGTTTCAGGTGAGGGGCAGTCCCCGGGAGGGGACGTTCTCCTCCCAGGGTCTCATCTTCCTTGCACTGTACCCCAACAGAGCCCCCCCCTTGCTAAAGGCACATCCCTAAATAACCCAAGGTGAGCAACATACATGGACTGATGGGGGCACCCCCCAAAAAAATACCCCACATCAGCATCATCAGAGCCCAGGACCATCAGACTCAGGAAACGGTCATGACCTTGATCATGGCGATAGCTTCACAAGTGCATACAATGTCAAAACCTCACATCACACCACGTGAGTATTTCCAGATTTAAAAATATCAGTGCTGAGCCCTGAGACCTTGGATAAGTCCTGAAACCTTCTGGGCTTTGTCTCCCCAGCTGTAAAACAAGGACAATAAAAGTACCTGCCTCCAGGGGTAGTTGGGAGGAAAGCCAGTGACACACTTAGTCCACTGGCCAACTTGGCAACATCAACTCCTGTGTTTAGTACAGTGATAATAACAATGACTATTATTATCATAGTAATAATAAGTACAGCAGTACCATGAGCAATAACGACAGATTTCTGCTCATCCTCCTGTGTCCCTGCCACCTGCCCTGAGAAGAATATGTTCCATCCTTTCAGTCAGGGCCCCAGAATGAGAAACATGGAGCATAGTGAGAGCAGTAATATAGTACCGAGAGTAAGAACATAGCAACAGTAGTAACAGTAAGAGCATGTAGTAATAGTAATATAAATATATAAATGTTAATATATGATGTAATATATATGATATACATACACACATACATATATATACACGCACACACACATATATTGGCATAGATAACGTATTCCCATAATAGTACAAAATTTAGTAATAGGAGTTTCCGCCATGGTGCAGTAGGTTAAGAAGCTGACTGCAGTGGCTCAGGTCACTGCGGAGGTGTGGTCTGATCTCTGGCCCAGCACAGTGGGTTAAAGGATCTGGCGCTGCTGCAGCTGCAGCTCAGATTCAATCTCTGGCCCAGGAACTTCCATATGCCACAGATACAGCCATAAAAAATTTTGTTTTGATTTAATAATAAAATTAAGGTGATATATTAATAATAACAGTGATGTTTACTGTTAAAGCTAGAGCAGCATGGAAGCTGTCAGGCCAGGTGTGGGCTTTGAAATGAACAGGCAGCCCCCATGTGCTAGAATTGATCATTCAGGGATCTTGGACATGGTTCCTGTCTTGAAGGCCCTTCTACAGTTGAAGGTGCAAGTAGTAGATAGGGCTCTGTCCTGGCTTTCCTACTTTCTATCTGTGTGACCCCAGGTGGATGGCATCACTACTCTGACCTTCAGTGTCTCCAAGTATAAGCTGGAACTGTATCTATTTTACTGCCTCGTAGGGTTTCTCTGAGTATCCAGTGAGACCATTCACATTCTGTGCAGAGCACAGTTCTTGGCATAGGGTTGATTAAAGAAGGCTGGCCAGTTTTATCTCCTCGGCAGCCGTCATCATCATCAAGGTTGAGGCCACATGGGCCCTGGCTATGGGCTGAATGACATCTGAGCTGTCCTTAGTGTGATATGACTGGAGGAAAATGGTTTGGAAACCAACATGCCTGCATTCAAATCTCACTCTACTACCTCCTGGCTACACGCCTGGAGGCCAGTTACTCAACCTTTCTGAGCTCTGCTCCATTATCTAAAAAATACTTTAATAACCAAGAGCCTTAAAAATGCATATTATTTAACCCAATCATTTCATTTCTAGAAATTTAGCCTAGGGAAATAATCAGAGATTTATGTACAATGACGTCCATCGGCACATTTCAAAAATAGTGAATAACTGGGAATAACTTAAATGTCTAACATAGGAGATTAATTAAATTATGGAACATCCAAATGATGTAATACTGTTCATCCATTAAAAAACCATGTTGTCAAAGACATTTAAAGACACAGGGGAAATGCTTGTGACATCTTATTAAGAGGAAAGAGTGGTTTACAAAACTGGCCAAGTCACCATTAGTCTTGGGGCACCTCGGATGAATTCGAGAAAGATGCTCCCCTCTAGTGGACACTGCTGCTTGACCCCACTCCAGCCTCAACTCTCTGCCCTTGAGCAGGGCGCAATCTGCACTGCTGGACACAGCAGCCCTTCCTGCTTCCACCCTGGACCCCAGTGTTTATCCCACACTGAAGTCCCTTCTAAAACACAAGTTAGCTTACATCTCTCTCCTGCTTTACCTCCTCACAAGCCCCGTACTCCCTGAGAACAGCTGTCAGAGTCTCTGCAGTGGCTCAGAAGAGATTATGACCCTATGTGATGTGGGCCCATCTCAGCAAATTCATCCTCCTCTTTTTTTTTTCCTTTTTTTTTGGGGGGGCACGCCCACAGCATATGGAAGTTCTCAGGCTAGGGGTCCAATCAAAGCCACAGCTGCTGGCCACAGCCACAGCCACACCAGGTTCTAGCCACATCCTCAGCCTACACCACAGCTCGTGGCAACCCCAGCTCCTTAACCCACTAAATGAGGCCAGGCATTGAACTCACATCCTCTTGAATACTAGCTGGGTTAGTTTGGCACAGTGCTATAACAGGAACTCCGCAAATTTATCTTCTACTACCCTCCCACTCCTTCCCTCCTCTCCAGCCACATTGTCCCAAGTGTTCTTTGAACACAGTATTCTTTGCTCTGGGAGTTCCCTCTGAACTATGCATTTCTCCCAGAAATGCTCTTCCCCAGAGACCTACGTGGTGGCTCTCTACCTCACCTCTGTCATTTTTACTCAAATACCTCAAATGATATCCTTTCAATCAGGACTTCTTTCTATATCCAGCCTATCAAAAATAGCAGCCTCCCCCAACATACTCTGCCCCCCTCCCCAACTCTATTGTTTTCTTTAGCACTTATCACCATTTGACATTTTATGTATTTTGCTTATTTATTGGCTTGTCCATTTCCCCCTCCTCTAAAGGAAGATCCCCAAGGGCAGGGTTTTGTTTTTGTTTGTGTTTTGGTTTTGGTCTGTTTTGGTCACTGCTCTATCCCCAATGCTGAAAGCAGTTCTTGGTACATAACAGGTGCTAAATAAATTTCTGTTGAATGAATGAAGTGGGCATGATAGACTACAATATTGATTTTATATAAAGCAACTCACTGATAGGAATTTTCTTGAGTGGGAGGAAGGCATAGAATTATTACTCTTTTATTGTGCTTTTCAGTATTTTCCAAAACTGCTCCATGACCATGTACTTTAAAATGAAAGGGAAAAAAAAAAAAAGCCATGGCATTGGTTTTCCATGGGTATTTCAAGTTGACTTCACCATGTGGCAAATATAAGCTTCCCGTGGCAGACATGGCACTTTAAGGAAGGTGGATCAGTGTCTGGATCATTTTGGAGATCACAAAAGAGACTAAAGTGATGCTACTGCTTTTACTGAAGTATATAGTTGGTTACAATATTGTGTTAGTTTCAGGTATATAGCAAAGTGATGCAGTTATACATATATATGTTCTTTTTTGTATTCTTTTCCATTGTGGTTTACTACAGGATATTGAATACAGCTCCCTGTGCAATGCAGTAGGATCCCTGTTTGTTATCTATTTTATATATAATAGTTTGGATCTGCTAATCCTAAAAACTCCTTATTTATGCATCTTCCATCCTCTTGGCCCATGTAACTATGTTTGCTTTATTTGCCTATAAGTCTATTTCTGCTTTGTAAATAAGTTCATTTGCGTCTTTTTTTTTTTTGTCTTTTTGTCTTTTTAGGGCTGCACCCACGGCATATAGAAGTTCTCAGGTTAGGGGTCAAATCGGAGCTGTAGCCACCGGCCTACGCCAGAACCACGGCAATGCAGTATCCGAGCCCTGTCTGCGACCTACACCACAGCTCACGGCAATGCCAGATCCTTAACCTATGAAGCAAGGCCAAGGATCGAACCCGCAACCTCATGGTTCCTAGTTAGATTCATTTCCGCTGCACCACAATGGGAACTCTCATTTGTATCTTTTTTTAGATAAGTGATGTCCATTTTAACAGTAAAATCCAAAGCAAAGTCCCTGCCTTCCTCCAGAGCTAAAACTCCACTTCATCCCACCAACCCCCCCAGGGGTGCAGGCTGGTCCTTGTGCTCTATTCCTGACCCAGACCTGTTTCTTCCTTGTAGATGACTTCCTGTCACCTCAGGGGCCTGGAGCCACCAGGGCCTCTCCTCTTGTTTCTTCTCTAGGACCCTCCTCCCCGGGCTGTCTGCAGGATGCGTCCCCTCTCTGCTCAGCTGGCCCCTATTCCAGAGGCTGCCCAGCCCCTCCACCTGGCTCATCCTTCTCAACTTCAGACTTCTCTTCAGCCCTTATCACCACCTGACATGTTCTGTGTTTGTGGTTTATGCTTTGTCCCTCTGCCCTTCCCCATGAGCATATACGGCATATATGATTCAGCAGAGCAGAGACTGTTATTTACTGCTGAGGTGGGGAGGGAAGGCGGGAGGGAGGGGATTCCCCAAGCCACACAAAGAATTGTTCTTCCATCCGTATCTACCTAAAGAAGGGGAAGGAGTAAGATCCTTTCAGAACCTATTAGAAAATTACTGGGCAACCCTGGTAGGAAACCCCTAATGCAAATCCAGCTGAGGTCACTTCCCATTTAGAAATGACTGACAGCAATCTCTCTCTCCAGGCACTCCTAGGGGTGTGAGCCAAAGAGATAAACAAGTTCACAAATCAACCCACTGCTGACCTTCAGGGCTTAGCTTCAAACTGTCCTTCTCTCCTTCTCCTTCTCACCGTACCCCGGATCTCACAGCCACTGACCCACCCACAGTCCCAGGCAGCAGACCCTGGCAAAGCCACGGGGCAAACAAGGCAAATGCTAGGTTGGTTGGTCCTCACTGCTGTCCCTTCCTATGGCCTCTCTCAGGCAGCCCGCCCCAACCTCCAGCCCTAGATACTAGGGAAAGAAAGTCTGGTTCTCAGGACAGCCTGAATACACCCCTCCTCTCGCTGCCCCTTTGGGTGCCTGTGCACAGCAGTGCTCAAGGCATCTGACCAAGATTCTCACCTAAAAAAAAAAAAAAATCAGCTAACACCCATCACAGAAGAGCTGCCGATTTCTAAACTTAGTCCCCATGCCTCCTCTGTCATCTGCGATCCAGAGAAAAGCCAGAGGCACTATCTCTACTGTGACATCTGCCATGGCACCGAAAGGGGAACCACAGTCAACTGGAAACTGGCCTTACTACTGCAGCTTATCCTCATCAAAGAAAGGAGGTTAGATGACTTCTTAAATGGATGCCTAAAAGGGGGCTTTGGAAAGACCAGCATGACTGCTGGGAACCAGGATGGATTCATGGCATCTTAATGTTGGGGAATGAATTAGCAGGAATGACAAATGTACATCATCTCAAATGTCAATCCTGATCAGTCGGTAGTGGATAACCAAAGCCCTATGTTAAGAAAGATTCGGTGCCTGAGTCCAAATTTAATAATGCTGTGATCAATTAGTAATGTCTGCCATGAGCACAAGGGTGGGGAGCTGATATACCTGACCCACATTTGTGCACTAGACAAAGGAGCAAACGGTCTTTAGTCATGGCTCTCAGACTATTTTTAATCTCCATGGTTCACCTACCAGATGCATGTCACCCAAACTGAGCAATTACTAGTGTGCCACCTAAAACTCCATCCCTTTCCGCCATACTCAAGAGAGCATATCAGAACACAAGGGAGTGAAGGCAATGTGAATCAGCCCCAACTTACTGAACAAAGTGAAGCTTCTGCAAAAGTCAGTGTTTTAATATTGCTAACAATATGCATCCCATCTCACAGTGGATCATACATCACAACGAGGCAAGTGGGAACTATGGCTCTAAGAAGTCCTTGCACAGATGCAGGAAGCCAAGGTGCAGCCTCCTGAGCAGCCCTGCCTACTTTGCCCACAGCCAAGACCCAGCAGTTTCAAGCTTCTTAACAGACAGACAACCTGTCTCTGGCAATCAGAGCAGGCAGGTCAGGTGAGGCAGGATTGTCAACAATCCCCGTAGTGTCAACTTTTGAGGGCTGGACCATGGCTCTGGTTACTGAGATTCTAGGGGAGAACTGGTCTTGGCCTCAGCGTCCAGTGGGTGCTAGCATTTCTTGGCTTGTGACCACATCACTCCAACCTTCAAGACCAGCACCTTCAAATATCTTTCTGCTCCATCCTTCCATCACCTTCTCTTCTGTGTGGGGTCAAATCTCTCTGCCTCTCTCTTAAAAGGATACATCTGACTTCATTTAGAACCCTCTTGGATAACCCAGAATCATCTCCTCATCGTAAAGCCCTTAATTTAATCACATCTGGAAAGACTCTTTTTTTTTTAGAAGGTAACATTGACAGGTTCCAGGGACAAGGACCTGATATTTTTGCTGGGGGCGGGTGAAGATGGCATCATTCTGCCGACCACACGAGGTAAAACCAATGCCACTCTACTTCAGTGTAAACATAACTTTTTCCCCTTAACAGGAATCACAAACAGATGGGGAAGCATTTTCTGGCAAGAAGGAACCTCTATTTGGATCACAAACATCTATTCTTCCGGAAAAAGTCAATTCTCGAGGGAATCAGAAACAAAGGAGGAAGAAAGGAAGGGTATTCTCATATCACCAGCAGATGGGCAGCATGGCTGGGGAGCAGAGAAGGGAAGGATCTAGAAGGGACATGTACAGAGGACCTACTATAGGCCAGGCCGCCTGCTAGGTGCTTTATTTGCATTTCCTCTTCTTCTCAGCCTTATAGGTGGGCATTTGCTCCTCTACCTAATGGATGAGGAAGCTCAGCCCTGCAAAGGCAAATGGCTGGCCCAGATCCCACAGCTCAGAAGCAGAAGATGAGAGTTTGAATAGACAGGCTCTGTCTGCATCTAAAAGTCACCACAGCTTATTTGTCTCTGATGATGCAAATGACCATCATACGGGCAGTCATACACTCCGATCCTGGAGCCAGGGCCGTAACCAAGACAACACAGGCATCGCCCTCCTTGGGCACCCTAGACTGGAAGGCAGGGCTGTTGCTATTGACGGGACAGATCCCCTTAACCTTCTCTGGGTTTCAGTGTTTTTTGTTATAAAGTTAACAATAAGATGAGCCCTCTGCTTATCTTGCATGCATAGCAATTATTCACTGACTGTCTCGACAGCACCAGGTGGTTCATCCTCTGTATTCCCACAGGGAACTGAGGCCTGGGGAGGGCAAGGCCGCTGTCCTGGTGGAGCTGGAATCATACGGAGTCCTCCCCACCCCCAGGGACACAAGGAGAGGGTGCATGTTCATTCCTCTTGGAGATACTGAGTGGCTCCCTGGAAACCCTTTAGAAAGAGCTGGTGAAGTGGTCTCTTCTTGCTGAAGCCTCCAGAAGAAAGTGAGCTGTGGAAGTGGTCTTGGGAGAAAGGAATCTTCCAGCAGCATACCCAAAGCAGACCCTGCCCAGCCTCTAGAGCATGCTGGGAGGAGGGTTGAGATCATCCCCATAAAAGACTCTGCCTTCCAGGGAAGAAGGATGACGTGAGACTGTGAGCCCCCATCCTACCCCAGGCTGGGCCAGGCCCTGGGGGCCCTTCCATACCCCCTGTGCTTGCTGCCTGAGAAAAGTCCCAGTGCCCTGCAGACATGAATGCACCTCCCTAAACACCACTTGACTGACTCCCAGGGGATAACTTAGACAGTGGAAAGATTATGGCTCAGTGTTTTCTCTCATTATGAGTTATTATTATTGCTTAGATTAAATCTGTCTAAACCCATCATAACGGAATGTCTGATTGGCTCAACGCTTATTATAGAATTATTAGTAGAAATTTTACAGCTAAATGAGGGTGGAAGACTCCTAGATCTTGTTTAGACAAGCAACGGCTTCCAGCTCTCATTACCTGCGAGTTGTAGAGAGACTGAAATTGATGGCACCCTGAGCTGCATTAGCACTACCTGCTACAGGGGCCCAGATGTCCTCATTCCAGTGAAGGCAAAGACCAGTGGAGCACAGGTCCTGTCCTCAGAGAATCAAGCCCCAAGCCCCCAAATCTGCAACATTAGCTTGAGAGTGACAAATGATAGAAGAGAAGTAAAGAGTGTTGAGACTTCTAGAGATGGGATTAAGATGGCGGAATAGAAGGACTGAAGCTCAACTTCTCTCCTAAAAACAACAAAATTTACAACTAAAGACTGAGCACTCTTCACCCAAATGGACCAGAAACCTTAAAAAAGATACCCTACTCCAGAAGAAAAAGAGGAGGCCACATCAAGAGGTAGGAAGGGCAATTTCACGATATAAACAACCCCATACCTCCTGGGTGGGAAGCTCCACAGACTGGAAACTAACTGGTTCACAGAGACTCACCTATAGGAGTGAGAGTTCTGAGCCACACATCAAACTCTCATGTGTGGGGATCTGGCACGGGGAGAAAGAGCCCCTAGAGCATCTGGCATTGAAGGCCAATGGGGCTTGGGCACAGGAGCTCCACAGGACTGGGGGAAATGGAGACCCCATTCTTAAAAGGTGCACACAGACTTTCATGTGCACTGAGTCCCAGGGCAAAGCAAAGTCTCCAAGGGAATCTGGGTCAAACCTGACTGCAGTTCTTGTAGGTCATCCTGGGAAAACAGGGGTGAATGTGGCTTGTTGTGAGGGAAGGACATTGAAAGCAAAGCTCTCGGGAATATTCAGCAGCAGTGCCTTTCTCTGGCCCCACCCCCCACCCGTCAGTCAGCTGCTGAGAAGCCCCAGGGAAAACAACAGCCCAGGTGGGATCACAGCCCCGCCCCTCAGTAAATAGGCTACCTAAAGACCCCCCAGACACACAGCTGCCTCTAATCCCATCCAGAGACTAAGCCCCACCCACCAGAGGGATTAGAATCGGCTCCTCCTACCAGGGGGCAGGCATCAGCCCCTCCCATCAGGAAGCCTACACCAAGCCCCCATACTGACTTCAGCCACAGGGGGGCAGACATCAGAAGTAAGAGAGGCTACAACTCTATTATCTGTAAGAGGGTCATCACACCAAAAACCTATGAAAATGAAAAGACAGAGAACTATAACTCAGATGAGGGAGAAAAGAAAAACAGCTAAGCCATGAGGCGATTCTTAGCCTCCAGAAAAAAGACTTTAGATTGTTGATGCTGAAGATGATGAAAGACATTGGAAATAAACTGGAGGCAAAGATGGATAACTTACAGGAAACACTGACCAAAGAGATACAAGATATAAAACTTAAACAAGAACAGATGCAAAATACAATAACTGAAATAAAAAATTCACTAGAAGCAGCTAACAGCAGAATACAAGAGGCAGGAGAACAAATAAGCGAGGTGGAGGAGAGATTAGTGGAAATTATGGATGCAGAACAGAAAAGAGAAAAAAGATTGAAAACAAATGAAGAGAGTCTCAGAGAACTCTGGGACAATGTGAAACACACCAACATCCATATTATAGGGGTGCCAGAAGGAGAGAGAGAGAGAGAAGGAGACAGAAAAAATACTCCAAGAGATAATAGCCGAAAACTTCCCTATCATGGGGAAGGAATCACTCACTCAAATCCAGGAAGCACAATGAGTACCATAAAAAATAAACCCAAGGAGGAACACCCCGAGACACATTAATCAAACTGACCAAAATTAAAGACAAAGAGAAAATCTTGAAAGCAGCTAGGGAAAAGAAACAAATAACATACAAGGGAACCCCAATAAGGTTATTGGCATATTTTTCAGCAGAAACTCTGCAGGCCAGAGGGAGTGGCATGATATACTTAATGTGATGAAAGGAAAAAACCTCCAACCAAGATTACTTTACCCAGCAAGGCTCTCATTCAGATTTGAAGGAGAAATCAAAACCTTCACAGATAAGCAAAAGCTGAGAGAATTCAGCAACACTAAACCAGCCTTAAAACAAATATTAAAGGAACTTCTCTAGGCAGAAAAGAACAAGAGAAGAAGGAAAGGAAAAAGAGCAGCAAAAACAAATCCAAATTAATAAAATGGCAATAAGAACATACGTATCAATAATTGCCTTAAATGTGAATGGACTAAATGCCCCAACCAAAAGACATAGACTGGCTGAATGGATACAAAAACAAGACCCATATATATGCTGTCTTCAAGAGACCCACTTCACTTCTAGGGACACATACAAATTGAAAGTGAGAGGATGGAAGAAAATATTTCATGCAAACAGGGATCAAAAGAAAACTGGAGTAGCAATACTCATATCAGACAAAATAGACTTTAAAATGAAGAATATTTTAAGGGACAAAGAAGGACATTACATAATGATCAAAGGATCAATCCAAGAAGATGATATAACAATTTTAAATATCTACGCACCCAACTTAGGTTCACCACAATATATAAGGCAACTGCTAACAACCTTAAAAGGACAAATTGACAATATCACAATCATAGTGGGGGACTTTAACACCCCACTTACAGCAATGGACAGATCAACCAGACAGAAAATCAATAAGGAAACACAGGCCCTGAATAACACATTAAACCAGATGGACTTAATAGACATTTATAGGACATTTCATCCAAAAGCAACAGAATACACATTCTTCTCAAGTGCACATGGAACATTCTCTAAGATTGATCATATCCTGGGCTACAAATCCAACCTCAGTAACTTTAGGAAAATTGAAATCATATCAAACATCTTTTCCAACCACAACGCTATATGACTGGAAATCAACAACAAGAAAAAAAAAACTGCAAAAAAACACGAACACGTGGAGACTAAACAACATGCTATTAAACAACCAATAGATTACTGAAGAAATCAAAGAGGAAATTAAAAAATTCCTGGCAGCAAATGACAACAAAGATAACGACACTCCAAAACCTATGGGATGCAGCAGATGTCCTCATTCCATTGACATTAGACCACAGCAAGAAGAACTGAAGCCTCTCACATTCTCTAGGGGGTTGACTGTCTTTGTACCAGTGGTCACCTTCTAGAACTTAACAATCCCCTTAGCATATTCTCTGGCTGGGAAGGCACATAAAGCATCACCTGCCCCTTGGAGGAATGTCTCAGCAAAAGCGGTCTTGCCACACGCTCGTCTTATGGACACAGAACCCAGAGTTAGACAAACCCAGCATTGTAAAGTCTCAGTCCTATTTGAGACCCATTGGCTAGCTTACTCAGTTAACTGTAGGTCAACATCAAATCTTCCAAGTTCAACTTCAAAAAAAAAAAAACAGAATCAGTTGACTAGGGCAAGAATCCCACTGGAACCCCCAATAAATGGGTGTTTCAGTCTCCCCAGGTTTAGAAGGCTTGCAGAGTAGGTTTAGGTCTAAATATTTGGCTTCAGTGATTTTGGTGCCCTTGAGGATGAGGCTGGGAGTAAAGGTGACCTTAAGTCACTCTAATGTCCCCAAATCTTCCTCCAAAGGAAGATCTAAATTTCCAAGTCGATTCCCCTTCCCTTGTCTTTTTTTAACTTTTTATTGTGAAATGATTATAGACCCACAATAAGTTGCAAAAATAGTCCAGAAGAGGTTCCACACACCCTTCACCCAGCTTCCCCCAGTGGTGAATCTCATATAACCGTAGTGCATTCTTGAAACCAGGAAATCGATTGGTACAACCTCACTCAGATTTCACCAAAAAGCCCAATCCCCTTTTGCAGTGTCCTTTGTCCATTTTTAGCTGCCCAGATTTATTCCCTAATAGCAACTTGATTTCCTATTGGGGCATCATCTTTCTTCCATTGTATGTGGTATAAACAGGAGGATAATTTTAGATGGTGACCTTCTGGAAAAAAAAAAAAAAAAAAAACGGAGTGACCTTACTCCCCCGACTCAGAACAATCAAGGAACCCGTAGGACACTGTAACCATTCTGTTCCGCTACAGGATGTTAACTATGCTGCCGGCTTACTTCATCATTGAACAAAATCTTATTTCATTTCCAAACCTGGCTAGCATCCTCCTCCTTGGTCCTGGTACATCCTGGGAGTCTTCAATGCCCTTCCGTCAATTACCTGTTGTCGCTTGTATATAGCAACACAGACTGAATCACCCAGGATTACTATTACCTGGCAATGACCTGACTTGGGTTGGGCCCATTCAAGAAGATCCCGGCATCCCTTGATGTAGACTCAGGGGCATATGATGCTGAGGCTCCATCCCGCATCCCTGGCCCACCAGAGTTCACTAGAGATTCTGGCACACAGTCTCCACTCCCCCTCAAAAGCCTGCATCTTTCTTCACTGTCTGTGTGCTTTCTCTAAGTATGCTTGGCTTCAAGCAGGTACCACACGGAAGTGTGAGGGAGTCAACAGCCCTGGGACAAGCACAATTGATGAAGGGAGGACAGGGATCAGAGAGTAAGTGCCCAGTCCCTTGACCTTCACTGGGGGGGCAGGTTCCAGGCTCGTCCCTCCCAGATTCTCAGATGGTCCCCAGCAGGGTTACATTCCAGGTGCCCACAGCAAGACCTGCTCATTGTCACGCCCGTCCCCGGCTTTCTCATCTCCTCCCACTTGCTTCCTGGAATCATGTCCCATAAATGACCTGCACATGAGGTCCCTGGCTCAGAGTCAGCTTTGGGGTAAACCTGAACTCAAGGCTAGAAAACAGAAAAGACAATAACAGCCCACCTAAAATAAGAAAGAGGGGAGTTCCCTTCATGGCTCAGTAGTTAACAAACCCAACTAGGATCCATGAGGATGCGGGTTAAATTTTGCCCTAAAAAAGAAAAACAAATAAATAAATAAAATAAAATAAAATAGAGAAGAGAGAATTGGACAGAGCACTTTGGCTTATTTGGTCGAAGGTTGTGTGGCTACGGAACACCTGAAACATGGCTAGGGCCACAAGCTGAACTCAGAAGATTTTGACTATATTAGGTTCAATAAAATAGAATGCTAAGATCACTTTCACCTGTTTGATTTTACCTTGATTAACATGTCTACTGGAACATTTAACAATATCTACACAGCTCGAATGGATTTCTATCAGACACTGCTGGTGAAGGAATATGTCAGTTAACAGTTGGGGTCTTAATGCTACCATAATAGATGCTGTTAGCATGATAGAATGAATGGACCAGAGGACTATAAAGGTGCATGATTATCTCTATGTCAAGCTGAGGATCTCCTAGGGTAACAGTAACTCATGCATAGAATTATTCTTACCCAGTGAAAGAACAGGATGAAGAGGTTCTCCCTTATGCTGATAGTGGTTTTGTCACTTGGTCAGACTCCTGGGTAAAACCTTTTACCAATATGTTCATCCTTCCCCTTAATACAGTAATTCCATCATCAGGAATCTAAGTTAGGGGATTAATCCTAACTAAGGAAAATGATATGCACAAAGATGTTCACTTCATTATTGTTTTGTTTTGCTTTGCTTTTTAGGGCCATTCCCGAGGCATATGGAAGTTCCCAGGCTAGGGGTTGAACTGGACCTGCAGCTGTAGGCCTACACCACAGCCACAGCAACAGGATCTGAGCCATGTCTGTGACCTACATCAGAGCTCATGGCAACACCAGATCCTTAACCCACTGAGCAAGGCCAGGGATCAAACCCACATCCTCATGGATACTAGCCTGTTTCGTTTCCACTGAGCCATTACTGTTTATAATCTAAGTGACCGATAAAAGGCAAATGATTAAATTTTAAAAGAGATTTGCATGGATTATAAAGCAGATGATCCTTTAAGATGATGGTGACAATGATCATGTGGAGACTATTTATGATACTGGGCTACATAAAAGCAAAGATATAAAACTGTATCTATAGCATATAAATATGTAAAAAGGAAATGGGCCAAGATATAAACCTATGATTATTTTTGAGGGTTAGGATTTAACGTTCTTCTCTATTTCCCAAGCTCATTTTCTGGGCATTCTCTACTTGAGGAAGAACAAAGAGAATGACAAACTTCTTGAACATCTGAGCTGCTAAAAGTGTCTGCTTGTTTGCAAAGGATGTATCATTTGACAGTATCCTTCTCAAAAGATAAGCAAAAGCCAATGTATGTTATAAAATTTATCATTTCCTCCGACAAAAAGAAACAAAGGTAAATCTAGTTCCAACTGCTTCTGAAACAAGCAGGCTGACAGAAGAAGCACATTTCATATGCGTCCAGGAGATTTTTTTTTTTTATTTTGTAAAGTTTTAACTATCATATGGTTGATAAACTATGTTGTGATGATTTCTGCTGTACGGCCAGCAGACTTTAGCAGAGAACAACTGGGTTTGTAAAGAACAAGTCACACCTGACCACAGCAGCCAAGTCCTTCCCAGACTGATCAAAATGAGCCAAGGAGACTGGCTCTGAGAAGCTATTGACATGGCCCCTACCCAAATCTTCCTTGAAAAATTAATCCAAATTGGCTGGAGGATGCATGCTGTCAGCTCCCCAAAGTCACAAGGACCGGAAGCTTTATTTACAAGGGCTTATCTCTCGAGCCACTTGTGGGGCTTCAGCAAGTCGCTGGAACATAAGGCATGAAGGTGCCTGGTCGAGGATAACAGAGACCCAGGTGGGATGGAAACACTCACAACGAGATGGTCAATAACAGAACTCATGACAAAATGCAGTTTCTTTTCTGGAGTGGAGGCCCCAGCTAGCATGCAGGCTATGGAGAGGCTGGAGGGAGGCCTAGAGAATGAATTAACATCTTAATTAATCATCTGGAAAAAAAAGATGTAAACAGAACATTAATTCACAAGGAATAAGTTGGTAAGGGCCAGAAAGCTAGAGGGATAACAGGAGAAAGTGGCTAGGAGGAAAACAAAGTGGCTAGAAAGAAAAGGAACATGGTGAGATGGCATGGGAATGACAGGTCTAGTCTAGAGTGAAATGAACAAGGCCCTCATCTCAGGCACAAAATTTCAGGAGGTGCCAAAAACTAAGTAATCAAGAGAAATAATAGTGTAATGGAGTAGTCTAAAAAAAAAAATCTTAATGCAAAAAAAAAAATAAAACCTACCAAAAAAAACAAAAACAAAAACAAAAACCATTGATTTTTTTTTTAACCTTGATTACTGGAGGTTTTGGCATTCTCTTAAATTTTGCGCCCCAAATCTCACACACCTAATTTTAATCCTGAAAGACACTCAGGAATGGGGAGGGGTTTGTGTGAATGACAAGTGTAAGAGCAAAGGTCTGTTGGAGAACACAGGGTGGAAAATGCAGAGCATGTATTGAGGGAGATAAGCCCTGGACATTACAGAATAAGGGCCAAGGACCATCAAGGGGGCTGAGAGGCTCTGGGTAGGTGGCCAGTAGAAGCATGCTGGGCAGCTTATTAGCAGAAAATGGCAGCAACTTGGAGGGGGTTCACAGAACCAGGGAAAGCAGCCACAGTGTGAAGCATGACTAAACTTGGAAGTGGAAGGGAAAAACATGCCCCAGCTGATAAAGGGAAAAAAAAGACAATCTGGAGAAAGCACGTGGGAGAGACAAGGAGCCTTGGCTGCAGTGGCTGCTAAGAAATGACATGGTCCATAACCACAGAGAAGAGAGAGAAGGGAGAGTAAAGACTTCAGAGGTGACTATTCTAAAGAGGAACAGGAATTCAAATTTTGAGTCCTTCATTTTATTGATTTATCCCATCCCTTAGTCTCCCAAGTATTTCCTGAAATTCTTAAATCTTAAGAAACAAGGAGGCCAGAAGTTAAGTTCACAGGGGTGCACATTGCTACAGTGGAAGGAACATAGAGTCAAGGGTCAAAAGACTGGGTTGTAGTCTAGCTCTGCTCCAAGCAACACTGTTCTCCAAGAAGTCACTTTATTTCTTGCCAAGTCCCCAATTCTGCTGCAAGAAGAGGGGATGAAAGAACTTAAAAACATTTGTCTCATAGTCTATCACATGTTGATCTAACAGTTGTTGTGTTCATATGAATAGGGAGTAAACATGGAAACAAGAAACTGAACCTTCCAATGGGGTGACCTGCACACTTGTCGACAGCTCATGCCATGGAATCTAGTGCCACAAGCACCCACTGAACAGGCTTCAGGATCTGCAGAGGGGAGAACAGAGCTGACTAGGAGCACTGAGCACTCATCTGGTCCTGTGAGAACTCTACGTCCCGAAGATCCCCCAAGGGACAATGCCTAACTGAACTGTGTGCACCCGTGAATTATTCTTCCAGCGAGGAGGATGGAGGATCAACATTGAACTCCCTGAGGCTCACTCCTTACTCTTCTCTGCCCCGTGGTCCCCATTTCAAGCCCCAGTGTTGGCCACCTTGCAGACATCATGATAATGTGGGTGAGTCTTGTCCAATCAGTCAAAAGACCCTAAGAGAAAAAACTGAGGTGTCCCAAGAAGAAACTCCGCTCCAAGACTGTATCACTAACTCCTTCCTGAGTTTCTTGCCTACCAGCCACCCTATAGACTTCAGACTTGTCAGCCCCCTCTATGGTGTGAGTCAATTACTTAAAATAACTACACACACACACACACACACACACACACACACACACAAATATATACACAGTTGACCCTTGAACAACTCCAGGGTTATGGTGGCAACCCTCTGCAGAGTCAATAAACCCCATGTAACCTGTAGTTGGCCCTCCGTGTACATGGTTCTGTATTCACAAATTCAACCAATCATGGACCATATAGTACTAAGGTATCTACCACTGAACAAACTTAAGTATCAGTGGACCCTTGCAGTTCAAACTTGTGCTGTTCAAGGATGGATGGATAGATAGGCAGGTAGGTAGGTAGGTAGGTAGATAATCACCTACTGGCATGAGGAGGCAGATTAGAGTGCGATTTTTCTGATTCGAAAAAGTGATGAAAAGACTTCAGTACTGCCCAGGAATTGAAGAAGCAGGAAGACCTTAGATTATACAAAGATAAAAACCTCTTCTCTTCTTTGTATCAAAAGCCCATCTACCCAGGTAAGAGATCCACTCTTGATAAAACCACTGGGAGGTAAATCGCAGGAGACAGTGACTTTCAAAGGGCACAAGTCTTCAGTGGGAGAGATGCAGGCACACAGAAATCCATTCCCAGCCCCCTTTCCCTCAGAGCCCCCACCCTAACTAGGGACAAGGGGCTCCAGCTCCTTTGAGAGTCAAAGTGTAACAGAGACTCTAGAGGCATCCCAGAGGCCCTGGCTGGAATAGCACAGCTGGGACCCCATGCCACAGGACACCCATGGACAGTTCTAGACTACAGACACACCTGCTACATACTTGGCTACTGACTGAGGTTTACTGTGCTCCAATTTCCTCTCCAGTCTAGTCTTTCTATTCTAAGGGACACTCTCCTTCTCCAACCAGTCACGCACCTGGAAGAACACACCTACTCTGCCTCCAACAGAATGTCTCAGCCACAAATAACACTAACGTAATATGGCCAGTTTCAACACAGCAGGGTCTGATGAGAGGGGTAAGGCACAAATCACCATATTTAACACTGAAAGGTGATAACTTTTGGTCACGTGTAGGTACATGGAAGAGAAGGATTGCACGAGATTCCTCCAAGCTCAGACATGGATAGGCTACGTTTATAGGTAAAAGATATTTCTTAACCTCCTTCTGAAATCCATTTTACTGTTTCTAATGAAGATATGCATTTCCTCAGAACCATCTTTTCCACCTGAGATGGTGTCTTCACAATGTTTGGTCACTTGTTCCTTCATTAACAGTCTGGCATGAGGATGACAATTACAGCTACTGGCTTCCCACTCTGTCATCAGCACCATGTTTTGACTTTTCATGAGCTTCCCTTGACAGCCTCGTGCTGTTGCCACTTCCCAGCCTCATGCTGTTGCTACTTCCCAGCCTTCAACAGAGAGATTCAGCTGCTTTGAAGTGTGTGTGTGTGTGCGCGCGCGCTCCTTTGCTGGCTGACTGCCCTCTCCCGCCCTTTCTGCACTCTGAGCCCTGAAGCTCCAAGTCATCTCATCATTCCCATTTCCTGGAATTCCCTGCTCTGAGCAGGAATGCTGCAGAGTGAGGATAAAGCATCTCTCAACAGCCCTGAGGCATTGGCAGGGAGATGATAGGAGTTGAATGTGGAGGAAGGGAAGTTATTTACCTGGAGGGGCCAAGAGGCCAGAGCCAAGGGAGCCATTCTCAACTCACTCCCCCTTTTCTGTTTTTTTTTTTGTTCATTTGTTTGTTTTTGTCTTTTGAGGGCCACACCTGTGGCATATGGAGGTTCCCAGGCTAGGGGTCAAAGCAGCTATATCTGCCAGCCTACACCACAGCCACAGCAACACAAGATCCAAGCCACACCTGAGACCTATATCACAGCTCATGGCAATGCTGGATCTTTAACCCACTAAGCAAGGCCAGGGATCAAACCTGTGTCATGAACACTAGTCAGATTCATTTCCACTGAGCCACGATGGGAACTCCCCCCTTTTCTATTTAGACCACAATGTGTAAACTTACTCTGTTTCTGCAGGCTGGGCTACCACTTAGGCTGGGAAATCTCTGCTGGTTCTTGCCCAACTCAGGGGCAAGCCTGAAATTCTCCAGTCCTGCAGCGCCAGATGGACCATCCCAATAGACATTAGCCAAGAGAAGGCTGTGCCAAGGTTCCGGTTACTGAGCCTTTGTTTGTCTTCCCAAATGACTAGGAAGGAGCATCACAAATAAACTGAGCTACCCTTAGAGAGAGAAAGCACATTCCATGGTGGCAGTGGACACAACTGTCATCACGGCTTCCCCAGCGTACTCTGGACATGTCAAACCAGGCAAACATCATGGCTCTCCTGACACTAGCACTGGCCTGACCCTCCACGCTAAGTGCCCCAGAAATGTCCACCCAGAATGAGGGAACCACTCAAGGAGGGACTGCTACTGAGCCACTGCTGCCTTAGAGTCAGAGGGCTGACCTTGGAGAGGCTTCAGCAATAGGGTGGCCCAACCAACTGGCTCATTCTGGTCATGGACTAGGAGTCAGAGAGAGCAGAGACCACCCAGGCTACACAGCCACTCAGCGCCAGAGGCAAGAGGAGGAACCACACCCCCCTGTGCTGGTCTGATGCTCCTCTACCAGCTCTGGCCCAACGCTCTACTGCTTCCCTGGGTCTGAATTCATCTTTGTGCAACATGAGAGCAGGGCTGTATCTTTTCCCTGTGCTTCATACTGAGGTTGAATGAAAAATAAATCCATAAAGTACTTTAAGCTCACTGAAAGAAATGGACCTCAGGAGTGGAAAAAGACACACACATGAGCGTGCACACGCATGGGAGCACTAGCACATGTGTGCACACACACATGTGGAAGCACTGCCTTCCTCCCACCTTTGAGATCCCTAAAAATATGCCAGTGGCCACGTGGGAGTCACTGCACCCACCAAGTACTGCCCTCGTGGAACCCAGCTAATGCTCTTAAAACTCTACCAAGTTGGTGCGATTCATTCATATTTGCAAAGGAGCATGACTGAGGTTCAGAGAGTCTAAGACACACAGCAAGTGTCAAGTCTGGGACTCCAGGTCTAGTCTTAGCCCAGAGCTTGTGCCCCCAGCCACCACTTCCCACGGCTAACATCTCACTCCTCAGCTTTTGCTGGGGTATGAGCGCACACAATTAAGGACGCTACTGCTGAGATGACATGTTTCATTTGCGCACACCCCAGCCTCCACACTGGCTTCAGCTCACAGAGGGCCATGTCCCTCAAGGCCTTTGAAATGCCCCATAGAGGGAGGGGGTCCATGGGGACTGAGGCTAGTGGCTGCCGCAGCCACAAAAAATTAGCTTGGCTTCTTTTTTTTTTTGGTTTTCTAGGGCCTCACCCTCGGCATATAGAAGTTCCCAGGCTAGGGGTCAAATCAGAGCTACAGCTGCCAGACTATGCCAGAGCCACAGCAACGCCAGACCCAAGCTGCGTCTGAGATCTACACCACAGCTCACGGCAACGCCGGATCCTTAACCCACTGAGTGAGGCCAGGGATCAAGCCCGCAACCTCACGGTTCCTAGTCAGATTTGTTAACCACTAAGCCACAACGGGAACTCCTTTTTTTTATTATTCAATGAATGTATTACATTTATAGTTGTACAATGATCATCACAACCCAATTTTATAGCATTTCTATCTCAAACCCCCAGTGCATCCCCCCACCCCCCAACCTGTCTCCTTTGGAAACCGTAAGTTTTTCAAAGTCTGTGAGTGAGTATCTGTTCTGCAAAAAAGTTTAGTCTGTCCTTTTTTCAGATTCCACATGTCAGTGAAAGCATTTGATGTTGGTGTCTCATTGTCTGACTGACTTCACTTAGCATGATAATTTCTAGGTCCATCCATGTTGCTAAAAATGCCCTTATTTCATTCCTTTTTAATGGCTGAGTAATATTCCACTGTGTATATGTACCACATCTTCTGGATCCACTCCTCTGTCGATGGACATTTAGGTTGTTTCCATGTCTTGGCTATTGTAAATAGTGCTGCAATGAACATTGGAGTACATGTGTCTTTGCAAGTCATGGTTTTCTCTGGATAGATGCCCAGGAGTGGGATAGCTGGATCAAATGATAATTCTATTTTTAGTTTTCTGAGGAATCTCTATTCTGTTTTCCACAATGGTTGCACCAATTTACAATCCCACCAACAGTGTACTAGGGTTCCTTTTTCTCCACACCCTCTCCAGCACTTATTGTTTGTAGACTTTTTGTGATGGCCATTCTGGCTGGTGTAAGGTGGTACTACATAGTGGTTTTGATTTGCATTTCTCTAATGATGAGTGATATTGAACATCTTTTCATGTGATTTTTGGCCATCTGTATGTCTTCTTTGGAGAACTGTCTGTTTAGATCTTCTGCCCATTTTTGGATGGGGTTGTTTGTTTATTTGGTATGGAGTGTTAGGAGGTGTTTATAAATTTTGGAGATGAATCCCTTGTCAGTCAATTCACTTGCAAAGATTTTCTCCCATTCTGTGGGTTGTCTTTTCGTTTTACTTAGGGCTTCCTTTGCAGTGCAGAAACTTTTAAGTTTAATTAAGTCCCATTTGTTTATTTTTGGTTTTATTGTCAAATTACCAAGGACATTTTTCACAGAACTCAAACAAAATATTAAAATTTTTTTGGAAGCACCAAAGACCCAGAATAGCCAAAGACATCCTGAAAAAGAAAAATGGAGATGGAGCAATCAGGCTCCCTAACTTAAGACTATACTACAAAGAAACAGTCATCAAAACTGTATGGTACTGGCACAAAGACAGAAATATAGATCAGTGGAACAGGATAGAAAGCCCAGAATTAAACCCATATACCTACAGTCAACTAATCTATGACAAAGGAGGCAAGAATGGGGAAAAGACAGCCCCTTCAATAAGCAGTGCTGGGAAAACTGGACAGCCACATGGAAAAGAATGAAATTAGAACACTCCCTAACACCATACACAAAAATAAACTCAAAATGGATTAAAGACCTAGATATAAGACCAGATTCTATAAAACTCTTAGAGGAAAACATAGGTCAAACACTCTCTGACATAAACGGCCCCAAAATCTTCTCAGATCCACCTCTTAGAGTAATGACAGCTAGCTTTGCTTCTGCCAAGCCTCTTACACCTGATGCTTCCTGGACAGAGCCAGGCTTGAAACACACACAGAGGGAGCTGAGAGGAGATGAGACACCAAGAAAGCCTGGTCTGTGTCTTCCTGACACTCATCCACGGTTTATAAATGCAGCCTCTGCCCCTTTGTCATGTAGCCCAAGGGAAAACAGATTAAATTCTGAATTAACCAGATGAAATGGTATAATATACAGGCAACATGAAAGGAAAAAAGAAAGCAAGCAAGAAAAATAAGCTTTGCAGAGAATATAAAAGCTAAAGACATGGGTCTGTTGAATCATGTGGCAAGATGTTTAAGAAATACTGTTGAGTGAAAAAAATAGGTCAAAAAAACTGTATGACTTGTTCAAGACTTTTCATTTAAACATGGGGTTCCCATTGTGGCTCAGCGGAAATGAATCTGACTAGCATCCATGAGGACCCAGGTTTGATCTCTGGCCTGGTTCAGTGTGTTAATGATCCAGTATTACTGTGAGCTGTGGTGTAGCTCACAGATGCGGCTCAGATCCAGAGTTGCTGTGGCTGTTGTGGCAGCAGCTCCGATTCAACCCCTAGCCTGGGAACCTCCATATGCAGCAGGTGCGGCCCTAAAAAGACAAAAACAAAAAATAAGAATATATGTAAAATGTAAATGTGACTATAGATATTTAGGTACATAGATCAACAGTTATATAGATCCATGTGCGTGTGTGTGTGTGTGTGTGTGTGTGTGTGTGTGTACTCACATATAACAGGATTACCACTGGGGTTTTTTTTTTCAGTATTTTCTAGATTTTCCATGATTTTCTAGTTACAATCCCTTTATAAAAATAAAAATATAAAATACAAAATAAAAGCACTGTGAGCCTTTCTGAGGCTACAATATGAATGGGACCCCTGGTTCCCAGAGCATTTGTTGGCCCAGGACTCCAGAGGCAATGGGGGCCATCCTGCCACACCAGGAGTCGGTCCACAGTTTCACAGGCTCCCTAGGGAAGCCAGGCAGCAACAACAACCAGCCCTGACAGCCTCCCTGGTCCAATCACAGCCCTTCCCTGGTCTGCCAAGAACAATCACAGACACAGGAGCCCAGTCCATCCACTGGCAGATAGACACATCCAGTTGGGAAGAGTAGATACAGTGGTGAATGAAAATATCACATAATCTGAGAGCTGAACTCACCAGATAAAGTGTAGTGTCATCACTAAGTCCCAGCTGGCAGTGGGAGAGGTCACCTGAGGTTACAGCAGGTCAACTAAGTAGAAAAGAGAAAGCAGCTGGAACATCCCAGGTGTGGCCTAGGGGAGGAGCCCCTTGCAGCAAGCAGGTGGTACCCTAGAGAGGAGGGGAGCAGGCAAGGGGTGCTGGCCATGGGGCTCTCCATCATGGCATCAGGATAACCAATGGAAGAAATCCCAGTTGGTGGGCACACAGCCCATCACTGATAGATCAGACAGAGGGATGCTAATCTAAATGAAAGAGTGAGACTCTGGTTCTGTAAGATACACAGATCCCTTACACCCTGTGTTTGGTGAGGACAAAGAGTGTCTTGCTCATGCCTGCATCCCTCAGTGCTTAGATCTGTGTCCCCACAGAAAGGGTCCTCAATGGGCCCTGCAGAATGGAAGATGTCCCCAAACACACTCCTGCCATGCGGAGATGCCAAGCACATGAGTGAGGAAATAAGAGCCACCACCCCTACCTGCCAGGAATTCAAGGCCACCCTGGGGTTGTGGACACACAGCACAAAATAAAGTTCATTGGTTGTTTCCCTCAACTCCTAATCTCTCATGATTCAGACCTGCTAATCCCAACGGAAAAACCGATTTATGCAATGGACACTCCTCTCAACTCCTTCCCCCAGGGAGTCCCCATCCTCCTCACTCCACGCTCCCTCTAATCCAGCCTCACCTCCTTCTTCCATTCACTGATGAATCACAGGATGTTACAACTATGAGGGACCTTGGAAGCCACTTAATTCAAACCCTTCCTGTTGTGGAGGAGAAAAATGAGGCTCCTAAGATAACCAAGATACACTAGATAATAAATACCCAACATAATACCCCAAAATGAATTCTAGCCAGCTCTAGAACCCAGGTTTCTAAACTATTCCATGACACTTCCCAAAATAAAAACCACAGGGGTTAGAAAACAGACCCGAGCGCCCACTCTGGAAGCTAGAGCCTTGCTAAGCTAAGTGGCTGACGGAACAGCACGAGCAGCCTGGCCTGGGAGCTGGTGAGAAATTCAGACTCTCAGGCCCTGCCCCAGAGCTACTGAGTCACTGCCTGAGGTTTAACAAGATCCTCTTGTGAGGCACGTGAAAGTCTGAGACACTCCAAAGGAGCGAGTTCATCTGGCCTACAGCCAGTCAAGAAAGACTTCCTCCCTCTCATGCCCACCCCGTTCCTTCCTTGTCCCCAGCCCAAGAGAGGGCCTGGAAATTGGTGGCAATAAAAACCAAACAACAACAATGCTCTCATTTCTAGTCAGCGGATGCTTCTCTCCTCGCCTACTGGGAGCCTTCGCAAGGCACTTAAATCTCTCCTTTAAGCAAACAGCAGAACCAATTGCACAGGAACAGGTGGCAGATCACTGGCGAGGGCCCTGAGGAGCCACAAGAGGGCTGGGCCATTAAACACTGCAAGTGGACAGGTGTGGCAGCTGGAGAGGTGTGGCAGCCAGCCCCACTCAGGGGGCTCTAACCAGGGCACCCTATCACCTCACCAAAGGAGGGAGGGAAGGGGCAAACCCAAAGGAGACAGAACAGAGAAGAGAGTGGTGGTTGCCAAGGGGGAGGGAGTGGGATGGACATGGAGTTTGGGGTTAGTAGACACAAGCTATTACATTTAGGATGGATAAGCAATGAGGTCCTGCTGTACAGAACAGGGAACTATATCCAGTCTCTTGGGATAGGACATGATGGAAGATAATATAAGAAAGGGTATATATATATACACACATATATATATAACTGGGTCATTCTAATCTCTGGGGCCTTCATCCTTAAGCCAGCTGATACCTGACTTTAAACAAGCCACTCATCCTTCCTGAAACCCACGCAAGAAGCAGGACAATAATTCGTGTGTCACAAGTTCATGGTGAAAAACATGCACAGTGCCTGACACAGCCCAGGCCTGATAAGCAAGAGCTTTCCTGTCATGTCTTCATTCCTCCATCCCTCTATCCTCCTATCTCCTTCTGTCCCACAGGCTTTGTGTTCCATCAGAAAGAGGCAAGGGAGGCCACCAGGCAGGTTCACAGTCTTGGCTGCCCACTGAAATTACCTGGGCAGCTTCAGAAACTACTAAAATCTGGGTTCCATCCACTGAGATTCTAACATAATCAGTCTGGGGAGCAGCCTGGCCACTGGAACTTATAAAAGATCCCCAGGTTAATTCTAATGTAAGACCAAGGCTGCAAACCACAGCCATTAAGGGATCTGTGGATTACTCACCGCTTGTCTGAACAGAGCAAAAGTCCTAATTATTTTTCCCCTCACCACATTAATTTAGTGATTACTACATGGCCAGGGACAAAGCTAATTGTTTTATATGCATAATTCCATTTAATTCTCACAAAACCCTGTATAGTAAGAACTATACCTCTCATTTGCCCACTGAGGAAACAGAGGTCCAGAATAGTTAATAAGTCACCATAAATGCCACAGCTCCCAAGCAGGGGAGGGATTCACACCTCCACCCACTGCCTGTCTGACCCTAAGCTGTGATGGGCACCTGGTGCGTGGCTCATGAAGATTTCAGCAGGGCAGGTGGAGGAAGGAGCCATACAACTGATCCAATTTGACACAAGGTGGCAGCTAAAGGAAGAGAGGGGGAAAGAGAGGATGAGGTAAGTGCAGTGTGGTCTTAGGAAAGGCAGGTGCACGTAGCACCTTCCTGTCCAGTCCATGAGATGCCGCTGTGCATGCAGTGGGAGGAGGAAAGTGTGGGGGAAGAGCTGTCCCCTGGAGGAGAATATTCTCATCCCAATCTTACAGGCCATCAACAGGGGCCAAAAGAAAACATACCAGATCACTCGTTCCATCACAGTAGCTACAATACTGGGGGCGCTGGCAGTCAAGGAGGAGTGCTAGGTTCCAGCCCCAAGGTGGCCAGAAGGCATTTGCTGGCCCTTTGCCTTAGGCAGCCCACTGGCATTAATAGCCCAGCATGGTCCACCTGCTGGAAAAGGCGAGCCTTCATCAGATTCCCCCCTCCCTGAATAACTGCAAGTGCTTTGGAAGGAAGGCACATATGGCTGTGCAGGCCAGTAACAGGGGCTCCCAGCTCCCCGTAGCCAAGGTGGGTTGGTGGGGCGAGACCAGTTGGGACCTGAGAAGCTGCAGAGTGGGAGCCCTTGAGGCCGTCCAGGCAGAGGCACAGCTATCTTAGGGAGCACAGAACACACTGGAGAGCAAGGCCCCCTGGCAGCACTGTTACTCTAGTGGGGCAAGGCCAGGGAGGCAGCAGAGGGGCCAGACCATGCTGGCCTGGGCTGCCCTGTCAGACGTGTCAGCATCTCTCTGGGGTGGGGGCAGAGGGAGCATGGAGCATGTAGAGCAGAGAGTGGGGCGTGAGCAAATTTCCTACACAAAGTGTGACTCTGATCCTTAGACTGCAGTGTGGAAAGCACACCAAAGGGCCAGGGCCAGGGGGATATGGGAGGTGTGCTTAGAACTAAGGTGGGAGCCCCTGAGATGGGGAGGGGGGCAGTGTGCAAAGAAAGAGGGGGCTTCAGAGGCCATGTAGCAAGTGACCTGGACAGGACCCAGGCTGTACCAGGGCAGGGTGGGTGGGGACGGCAGGCGGGGACTTGAAAGGAGAGGAAGGTGAGCTAGAAACGGATGATGCCCACATCTCCAGCTTATGGGACATTCACTGAGACACAAATGATGGGGAAGGTTTTGCTCTGCACAATTTGAGGCATGATGGCTGAGGCATCTACGGAGACTGCTGCTTTTTGCCTCTCTCAGCCACCCCTTTGAACCTGGGCCAAGTACCCCTCAGGCCAGAAGTCATGACCTCAGGTGGAATCTGGAGAAGGGGTTTCTTCCAGGGTGTGCAACGTTGTTTCCGAGAGTTGCACAATTGGAGAGACAGAGGAAGAGAGAGCAGAAGGCAGTGGGGGCTTGGAATAAACAGCTGGGTTCAGGGCAGGATAAGTAGCTTATTAATAATAAGTGGAAAGTCAGGAGCCGTTAGACTGGGGAACTTGTCCCTGGTGTGTGAGCAAGCATGAGGCTCTGAGATGATGGAGGGAAACAAAGGGGCTGCTGCAGTCCTTTGGGACGGGGACCCTCCGAAGCTCCCAGCAGCCCTGAAGCCTCTTCCACCCTGACTTTCAAATGCACAGTCACGGCTGGAGCACACCACTTTGGAGTCAGACACTCAACGACCCCACCAGGATTCCCTAAATTCCATTTTTCTCATCTGTAAATATCAGGATGTTTTATTATATAATCAGGATGATAATACTGACCTCAGAAGATTACTGATTGTCAAAATAATGGCAGTAATTACATAATTAGCTATTTGGTTGAGCAGTTATTATGCTATGGGTCCTGGGTTCTAGGTTACAGTTTCTGTTTTATGTACACAATTTCAGTTCATCCAATGAGTAAGCCAAACCATCAATATTTTATGTTGAGATCAAGGCAAACTGGGCTCTCTCAAAATGCTAGCTATTGGTATTTTTATGAGAATAACCTCAGAGAGTACCAACCCACCCATGTTACTACCTGGCCAGGTTTTCAGGCTGAACCACCAGCCTCAAAAGCCAACCCCACCCAAAAGGATTTCGCTTCCCCTTGAGTCAAGGAAGTGGCTGGTGCTCAGGCAGGCTGGGCTGGGGAGACAGAGGGGCCCAGATGGCATTTGGTCTGCCCGCCAGCAACGTGGTTCCCTCTCGTTGAGCAGACTGGTTGGCATCAGCCTCTCTCCAGGGGCTCCAAGCAGGTGGACGTTTAGCATCAGCTGTTTGGAAACCTGCTGATGGGGGCGGGGGGAGAAAGCCCCTCACAAGACTTTTCAGGACCCTGCTCTACCATGGCATCTGTGAGATGCAGAGCGATCCCAGGGCTTGCACCATCACCAAGTACACAGACGAGCCTAACCCTCCTTAGCTGGAGAATTCAGAGGGACTTGGGGACATCTGAAGCTGAGAACAGATTTTCAAAACATTCTTTCCCAAAGGCTGGAGAGAACTACAACTGTAGTATTACAACTTTCCTCCTCAGCTCTGCAGACCTGCCACAACTGACCATGTGATCTTGGGCTAATCATGTTCTTTCCATTCTTATTCTTTTAATTGCTCTGTCAGTACACTACAGATAATAGCTATTGTGCAGAGATGTCTTAAGGTTTAGCATGTGTCTGAAAAGTGTCTGGCGTATAATAAGCACTCTATTAATGGTCCCTATTTATAATATGATCTGCTTCTCCAAACAGAAAGAGCTCTTGGCAGTTTCCTCCATCTTTTGATCAATTTTTCAAGGTACGAGGTCAGTCTACAGCAGGGGTCTGAAACTTCGGCCCATAGACGAAATCCAATCTGTTGCCGGGTTTTTGTAAATAAAGTTTTATTGTACCACAGGCAGGCCCATTCATTTACATATTGTCTATGACTGTTTTCCTGCTACAACAGCAAAGTTGAGTGGTTTCAACAGAAACAATATGGCCAGCAAAGACTAAATTATTTACTATCTGTCTTTTTAGTGAAAACGTTTGCTGATTTCTGATTACACCCAAGTTTCTCAAACATTAATGAGCATCATAATCACCTAGGTTTGTTTTTTTTTTCTTTAGTCTGTGCCCGCAGCATATATAAGTTCCCAGTGTAGGGACTGAACCTATGCCACAGCAGCAACCCAAGCCATGCAGTGACAACACCGGATCCTTAACCTACTGCACCACAACTCTGCCTAGGGTGCTTTTAAGAATATAGATTCCCAAGGCCTACCACCAGAGCACTAGATTCAGGAGACATGGCCCAAGAACCTGCATTTTAATCAGACCCAACCATCACCAATGATTCTGATGCAAGTGGACTGAGGACACACTGGGAGGAACCCTGGTCTCTGCTAAATGACACTGGCACCCAGGTTGTCCCTAAGAAGGGGCAGGTGGAACCTGAGTGGGGGACAGTCAGACCTCTGCATCTAGTAAGAAAAGACAGCCCACACCCTCTTTCACCAGCAGCCGTCTGCTTTGCTTTGTTTAAAGCTTCAATGCAGAAAACTCAGAAGACAAAGAAAACAAAAATCACAAAGGATAAAATTAAAAAGCATCCATAATCCCACCACCCAAAGGTAACTACCATTAACATTGTGATCTATCAGTTTATATGATCCCGGTATTTTTCCAGGTATGCATATGAAAATATTTTTCCTTACATTACAACAAAAACAAATGGGAAGCTGCTTCCAGTCTTTACTCACTGGAAAATATATTGTCAACATCTTGACATGTCAAAAAGTATTGCTCTAAAAACTTATTCTTAATTCTCAACTGTTTAAAAAAATGCAGAAAATATGCACATGCATGAAACCATCACATAGTACACCTCAAACTTACACAGCATTGTATGTCATATCTCAATAAAGCTGGAAATAAAGGGGAAAAAAGAATGCAGGTGATCTCCATGAACTGATAGGAAATCATCTCTAAGATAGTTACTGAAAATAATGTGGTCCAGACCATGGGACTACAAGATGACATTTATATAAAAGCAACACAGAAACATCTCTGCTTGTATAACACTGGCTCTCTTGGCAAAGAAGCACAGAGTCTCTGAATAGTTATTGCCCCAGGAGCAAGAAATTCGGCAGATTGGGACTTACTTTTACCGCATTCTCTTTGATATTATTGGGCTTGCTTACTGTTTGCATGTATATCTTTTCAGAACACTAAAAACTTGCTTTTAAAAATTGTGGTTTTTAATGTCTTCATTGAATTGCATCAGGTTTGAGCCATAATATGCTTAGTTAGCCATTTATTATTAGATATTTAAGCCATTCTTGGTGTATCAAGCTGACTGTATAAGTCACAGTGGGATGAACATCCATACACATCAATATAGGAGATTATTATCTCAGGTAAAATTCTCAGAAGTGGAGTTTCTGGGACATGGGCATCTTTTTTTCTTTTTTTTCTTCTGCGTGTTTTCATTATTTTTATTTTTTGAAATGGATTGTCACCTAATGTAATGTCCTCTTTTATGGCATCTTCTCTCTCACCTTCTTTTTCTTTTTTTAAAAAAATTTATTATAGTTGATTTACAATGTTCTGTCAATTTCTGCTGTACAGTAAAGTGACCCATTTATATACTTATCCACTCCAAATGCAATAATTTGCATCTAGTAACCCCAAATTCCCAGTCCATCCCACTCCCTCCCCCTCCCCCTGGGTAACCACAGTCTGTTCTCCATGTCCATGAATTTCTTTCTGTTCTGTTGTAGATAGGTTCATTCTGCATTTTAGATTCCACATATAAGTGATATCATATGGTAATTGTCTTTCTCTTTCTGACTTACTTCACTTATATGAGAATCTTTGGTTTTATCCATGTTTCTGCAAATGGCATTATTTTGTACTTTTTTATGGATAAGTAGTATTCCATTGTATATATGTACCACATCTTCTTAATCCATACATCTGTCAATGGATATTTAGGTTTTTCTATGTCTTGGCTATTGTGAATAGTGCTTCAATGAATACAAGGGTACATGTATCTTTTTGAATGAAAGTTTTATCCAGATATATGCCCAGGAGTGGGACTGCTGGATCATATAGTAGTTCTATATTTAGTTTTCTGAGGAATATCCATACTGTTTTCCACAGTGGTTGTACCAGTTTACATTCTCACCAACAATATAGGAGGGTTTCCTTTTTTCTACACCTTATCCAGCATTTGTTATTTGTAGACTTACTAATGATAGCCCTGCAAAGCAAGCCCAGGCAGCAGCTAGTAGTGTTGGAGCCATTTCTGCCCATGATGGCTAATAATAGTACTCAGATCCTGCCTTCTTTTCTTTTCTTTTTAGGGCCGCACCTGTGCCATATGGAAGTTCCCAGACTAGGGGTCAAATCAGAGCTGCAGCTGCCAGCCTACACCACAGCCATAGCAACACCAGATCTAAGCCTACAAGTCTGTGGCCTACACCACAGATCATAGCAATACTAGATCCTTAACTCACTGAGTGAAGCCAGGGATCGAACCCACATCCTCATGGACACTAGTCAGGTTCGTTACCACTAAGCCACATGGGAATTCCTTTGCCTGCCTTCTTTATTTTTTTTATTTTTATTTAATTTTATTTATTTATTTATTTATTTATTTTTTGTCTTTTTGCCATTTTCTTGGGCTGCTCTCGCGGCATATGGAGGTTCCCAGGCTAGGAGTTGAATCAGAGCTGTAGCCACCAGCCTACGCCAGAGCCACAGCAACGCCAGATCCAAGCCACGTCTGTGACCTACACCACAGCTCACGGCAACGCCGGATCCTTAACCCACTGAGCAAGGCCAGGGATCAAACCCGCAACCTCATGGTTCCTAGTCGGATTCGTTAACCACTGCGACACGACGGGAACTCCTGCCAGCTTTCTTTAAAGGCTGAGACAGCAATGGGGTTCCCACTGGCACTCCTCCACAGGTCCAAGGCCAACCCACTGAACTCAGTTTATTTGGAAGGATTCACTTTGAAAGGCAGTTCCTAGAACCACCTGGACACCCTCCTAGGGGCTTTTTCAGGCTCTGCTGGCAGAGAGAGACACTGGCATTCTTCTCTCCCACCTAGGAACAGGTTTCTATGGCTGCACAGAGGCCCCTCTGAACTCAATATGCCTGTCAGGTGGAAGGTTACTCATATCCGGGACTGATAAGGAAACTCTTAGAGTCTGTGCCACCTCTGACTCTCCGAGGTAAATTAGGAGGGCAGGGAGGCATCCAGTGCAAACACTGACCACTGGAGTGGCAGGCTGAGAAGAACAAAATTCCAACCACCAAGGGCAGTGTCTCTGAGGCCAGGGGCCTGCCTGGGTGGCCACTGATTTAGCCCATGAGGCTTCTTCCAGGAAAGAACATTCCCTGATCCACTCTAGGGCCTGAACAAGTTCCTACAGTTTCCTACAGCCCCCAACATTACCTCCAAGATCAGCATGGGAGGAAGAACAAACATGGCACAGAAATTTCTAGAATTGGCGAAGAAGGCCTGCTCTAGCAGCATGAAGAACTCTGCGCTAGAAATGGTGCTTTCCTGATCCTGCCCTTGCATGGAAGGAGATGGCAGGTCAGTATGAACCAAGGAAGCCACTACAGAAGCTGTGTTAGGAAAGAAGCGAGGCTAATTTACCCAAAGAGGGTAGAACTAAAATGGCTCAGACGTAGTGGTTCTATTTTATAATCTTAAAGTCACATTATTCCAGCTAGTGGAGGAAGCCTTTGAGGCAGGCTGATTTTGCTAATGATGCACAGCAAGAAATGGAAAACAGAGATGTGACATCCACTCCCAGGTCATAGGCCTGAGGTTTTCTCCAGTGGCTTAGCTTCCTGTTACCTGAACAGCGGTCCCCAGAACAGCATCCTCTTGAAGCTTGTTAGAAAGGCTCTCTCCAGATCAGTTCCATCAGAACCTGCATTTTCTCAAGATCCCAAGCATCCCCCTAAATTCACTGGTACGTCAAAGTTTGAAAAGCCCATATTCTCAGCTGCTGTTTCTGTACAGGATTAAGACGGTGGCTCCTAAACTTTGGTGAGTGACAGATGCACCTAGAGAAACTGCTTGTGGCCCCCGTCACCCTAGGTCTGACTCAGTGGGTGTGGAGTGAGTCTCAGGCTCCTGCACATCTCACAGGCTCCTAAGGTAATCAGATGCACTGCCCTACAGACTGACTACATGACCTGGGCATCTAATTAAACGTGGAGCTGCATCTTGGATGTACACCGCTAGTTCTCAACCTTGGCTGCATGACTGCATCACTCGAGGTGTTCAAAAAGCACACCCATGCCTGAGTTTAACCTCTAGAATTGGATTTAATTGGTCTGGGGTGCACCCTGGGCTGAGGGAGTCTTACGATTTTAACAAGTGATTGGAATGTGCAGCTAAGATTGAGAACCATTGATTTGGAGTGACCTCATTTTCTTACTCACCAGCCACATGACACTAGGCGATTTCCCCTCCCTGGGCAGCTTTCTCATCTTTACAATGGGGAGAACATCCACTTTTGAAGATTAAATATCACGTAGTATGTTAGGCAGCTGGCACATGGCAGGTACTCCATAAATGCCCAGAGACCACTATTCTTTTCCCTTGCTATGATCAGAAGCAAAAAATCAGTTGATATTCTTATCTTTACCCCAAATCCCAGCTTCCCTCTAAAAAGGAAGCATAGAAATAGCGGTTTCTCTCATCACCATTCAGGAAAAGACAAAGGCGCTATGGCTTGCAACCACATTGGAGTTTGTATTCAGGGAGCAGAGCTGGCTTCGCAGGCCTGAGTCCTGACTCCACTCACAGAAAAGCCCCACGATTGGTGTATAATTCTCTCGGCTGTAGCCATCTTAAAATTCTAGTACTTTCTGAACATTTTTCACTGGGTCCCACAAATGAGGCAGCCGGTCCTGTCAGGGAGGAGGGATGCGGGCAAATCCCTCTACAGCTTGTGGCAGCAGAATTAATACAGGAGAAAAAGATAAGGGGGTGAGCCCCAGAGTGACTTGGTGAATTGCTCTCTAAACTAAACATACTAGGGAAAGGAGGAAAAGCAGGTGTCACTGACTCGCTAAGAGAAAGAGCCAGGAAAAGACCAACTGGAAGTTCTTCCTCTTTCCTCTGAAAGCTCCTGGCCAGAACAGGTGTCAGACACCCCTGAGGGCTGAGCCCCAGCTCTATGCCCTTTCTCCTCCACCCCTCCCCATCCCGGTCCAGCTCGTTCCCCAGGATGGGTGCAGGGCACGCAGGGTAGTGGAGTGAGAAGAGGCTAGGAATTTGCAGCCATTCCCTTGTCTGATGTTGTTTTCACTGTGTGGCTTTTCTCTCCTAGTCCAAAGTTGCCTTTACCCATCAACAGTTGTTTTGATCTCCCTGCTTTGCTGCCTGTGGCTCTGAGGGCCGTTCTTTGGACATCCTGAAGCCTCTGTAGAGTCCGCAGGAGGATGGGCTATGTAAACCCAGGGCTCAGGTGCTGTAGCCATGTGGAAGCTTCTCATTAGTCAAAGCCCAGTGTGCCTCCTCCTCTGAGAAGTGAAAATTCCCAGGACCAACAGGAGAAGTTGCAGAGCTGGAAAGACTGTACTGTGAGAAGACGGGATTCTGCTAGAGCTGTTTCTGCAGTTTGACTTTGCAGGGGTGAAACCATGTTGTGCCAGGAACATGGGAGAAGGCTGCAGTTGGCAGCTCCTCCCCCTCCAGCATTCCATCCCAATGCCATGGCTGCCTGTTCCATGTCTGTGCCAGGGCAGGAGTGTGTCAATGGGACTTTGAATGAATCATAAAACACTAAAGTTCGTGAATTTTTTAAGAGCAAACATTAGTGTGGATTTGATTTTATTCCTAGTTTTAAAAATCTCATTTGCTAATTTACATTCAGATATATTTTTCTTAGGTACAAAGCTACTGCAAGGGCCAACATTTGTCCTAAAGCCTGGTGACATCTGCAGGAGTATACATGGCATATGACTGATGGTCTTCTGTCACATGGGAAGCAGGAGACAAAAGGCTGAGAACTTCTAATCTGAGGTATCAAAGGGTTGTTAACCCTGTGGGAACCTTGTCAATGGCAAGGATTGGTTAAAAACTGTCTTTTGCTGCCAAACTCAAATGCATCAGAGAGGCAATGGCTTTGGCTATGGAGCCAAGCATATTGGCCATGCTGGGCCCTGTTGTACAGGAGGCAGGAGCCCGCCAAGAACAGCCAGCTAGCAACAGAGGAGAAATAAGATTTGTTTCAAACTCGATTTCTAGGGATTTCTCTTCAAATAGAAGTGCTGGTGCTAGAGAACAGCTGATTCCCTGGAGCCCTGAGAGAGCAAAGAAGCAGGGCAGCCTTCACATGACCAATGGGGACAGCATGGGCACTTCGAGGACCATTCACTGCACACTGGCAAGGAACCACAAAGACAGCGCAGCAAAGGCACACCAGAAAAATACACACTGCCCTCCAGCCTCCTTCTCAAAGCTCCAGGTACTACATTCTAGAACTCAGTCACCAAGTGGGATAGGACTTCATCTGCAACCAGAAACTCACTCAAAATGAAATCCAAAACATAAGAAAAGAAGTAGAAGTTCCCACCGTGGCTCAGCAGAAACGAATCTGACTAGCATCCATGAGGACGCAGGTTCGATTCCTGGCCTCGCTCAGTGGGTTAAAGGATCTGGCGTTGCGGAGAGCTGTGGTGTAGGTCTCAGATCTGGCTTTGCTGTGGCTGTAGCATAAGCCAGCGGCAACAGCTCTGATTCCACCTCTAGCCTAGGAACCTGCATATGCCTCGGGTGTGGCCCTAAAAAAAAAAAAAAAAAAAAAAGGAAAAAAGAAAGGAAGCAGAACACTCCCAGCTTTTGCTTACTATGTCCTGCAGGTGGACTGGCCATACACCTCATCTATTTTGCTTAGACCTAAAGAAATGCTAGGACTATTCCTAGGGGATGGGAGATCTGTCAAGGAGTCAGAAAAGAGGGAACTGGCATGAGAAGTCTTGTTGGAGAATCCAAAGACCTGAGGATAACCCCACTCTCAAGATTATGTTCCAAGAATCATCTTTCACCAGGAATCCCAAGCACAGGGTCATTGCTAAGGCCAGAAGTACCTTCCTGCCCTACAGCCATCCTGCTGTGAGAAATGTCTGTCAGTCTAATGTTGCCAGGTTAGAATGGGGGACAGAAGTGACTCCTTCCCCAATATAATCATCCCTTTAACCAAACAGTGACACCAGAGGGAGAAGGCCATTCAGCGTGGGTGTCGGCCCCCAAGGTCTTCTGGCAGGAGTCAGCCCCTCCAGATCAAGACTCTGGCATGATTCTATAATCCACTCAGAAGACAGTGGCCATCTGTTTACTGAAAAAAAATGTTAATAACCCCCAATCAAAATCAAATAGGCAACCACTTTACTTTAAGTACCTATTAACTGATGCCAATTTGCAATGGAAAAATCCCGAGTGCCAGTAAGAGGCACCAGCACAGGTCCAACCATCAGGATGGAAGGGAAGCAGATGCAGCACTTAAGATATTGACTCCCTTCCTTCCCAGCCTTCTGGCTTCAGTGGCCTTACCATGCAGTCTCCAATGTGTCTAGAAAGAGATGAAGGAAGCTCTCCACACCTGGGAAGCAAGGTTCCTCCATCAGCTCCCATCTTTCTCCAGGCAAGGAGTGTCCCAACTTGAGAAAGGTAGATTAATAAGAAACATTTTTGAAAGCCCCATTCAAGTGGAACATCAGTCAAAGAGGATAAGATAAAGCATTGGAAGAATGGAGCTGACTTATTCACAATCTCTGTTCATTATCCAAACTCTCTGGGTTCTCTGCACACACCATGTCTGTGGCAAAGCAGCCAGCACTGCTCTAGCGAGCTATGTGTTTCAGCATGGCATTTCTTGTTTGTTTCCCCACCTGTACAATAGGGACATTGGCCTAATAAGTCAAAGGTCTGTTTCAACTCTAATAAACCATTATTCCATTTCCTCTATTGGGGGAGAAGGAGCCAAGGAGGATGAAACTAACTCTCACAGTTTCTCTGATCTAGAAGAAATTAAAGATGCTTCAGTAGTAGTCAAGTAAGCGAGACCAAATAATGTATACTCTTTTTACAGGCTGCAAAAATTCCACACATTTGCTTCTTTCTCCATTAAATAATAATGATAGTCCCCTTATATGAAAGCTTGAGGACACAATTAATTATTTAAAGACACACTAGCATCTTCTACCCAGTTATTGTTCTAATAACCATGTGAAATAAAGGTGGCAGATGTGGACTTCCTGTTGTGGCTCAGCGGTAACAAACCCAACTAGTATCCATGAGGACATGGGTTCGATCCCTGCCCTGATCAGGGATATGGTGCAGCTGTGAGCTGTGGTGTAGGCTGGCAGCTGTAGCTCTGATTCGACCCAAGAGTTAGGTCATTCTAGTGGCTATAAATGTGGTGAGAATGCACAGTAGGGGAGTCTAGATCCAACTCAGTTTAACCAGACAGAGAAACCAGACAAAGTCACCTCTTTTCTGGGTCCTCCTGTGCCTCATTTTCTCTTCTGTAAATAGTGGAAGGACTGGCCATACCATCAGCATTATCATTTGATGTCTACTTAAAAAATATCACATGAGGAGAAGCATAGTATAAAATCTGAGCCCAGAATGCAATGACACAATACAATTAGTTGTTAAAATACTGAGATACTTTTATACATTCCTGCACCTCCCAGGAAATGACCCCTGCCCTGAACCTCCCTATCACCTACCCCCACCACCGCAGATCCACACGACCATGAGTTAGTGCCTGGCACAGCAGGGAGCCTCCAGGTCCCTGCTCCAGCAAGAGGACTAGCATCTGTCCTGACTGCTCAGTGCCCATACCACATTAAATACCTCCAGGATCATCCCTGCCACTCTACAGCCTAGGGCTTCGTCAACAGTCCGGAGAAATCCCACTGGACACTTGGCCCCATTTTAGAACCATTGTGATTGCAAGAGAAGACGAGCATAAATCTGAACCCCTCCCCAAGGCAGAATTTTGATCAACAGGATGGCAGATGATAACAGTAAAAAAGTGTTTGAGGCAATGCATTTCTCAGTTCACTTCTATAAGTTCTGGTTGATATAGCTCCTGTAACATAGGTGCTCAGTGGAATACCTGTACATACCAACAGGGAGAGATCTCTAACACATGACAAGTAAATAAAGCAAGATGCAAAAGGGTGCTCAGAGCATAAACATGTGTTTAAATTAAAAGGTACACAAAGTAATGAATCTTATAAATGTATTCATGCATGTATACATGTAAATGCATATGTACATATTTCTTCATATACTGTACATATATGTGACCACTCTTGGTGGTGCTTCAGTCTTTAGTCATGCTGTTTAAAACTGCTGGGACACAAGTTCTCTGATCCAAATAAAATTGATTAAAAAGAAAGAGAGATATAGGGAGAGAGACAAAAGCACATGGACTGATAGATGTAAAATGAACTCAGGTTAACACCTGCCTATAGAAATGGGAGCAGAAACGGGAATAGAGGCGACAGGTAGGGTCATTTTAGTTTTATCAGTAATAGGAATAAAACATTAGATGCAACATAAAACAAAAAAATAACAACAGCTTATTCTGAGTGGCAAGAATGAGTGTTTGTGAAACTAATCTTCATGTTTTTCCATATTTTTTTATTTCTCAGAAGGAACTTCATTTAATAAGTCCTCCTCATCCACACACCATGATCCAGGCCCTCCGATATGGAGGGTGGAAATTATTTATGAGTTTCTCAGACCATTACCACTATACCTCTCACTGCCCAGACATCCCAGATTTCCACAGGAGCCGTAACTAGCCCATTACTGATGAACAAGCTGTGTTTTTCTAAGTTAAACAACCATTTGTCCAATGCTATGCAATGTTTCAGGCAATCCAAGCTGAGAGATCGTGGGTTTCTGCCACAAGTCACTCCTGGCCTAAAAGGACAGATGACGTGCAAGAAAAATAATGACAATGCACTAGGATTAGAGTAGAATAAAAACATTTTTGCTAAATATTGTATGGGACACAAGAAGGCATGATTAAGGCCTGGGAAGGACAATAAAAGGAGCCTGAAAAGGTTTAAATATGAATAAAAGAAAAAGAAAACTACAACCACAGGGACCCTTTTAAATGTCAATTACATACAGAGCCCAGCCCTCAGAGCAACCTGACAAGGGAGGAGGTATCATTCCATCATTTTGAACCTGAGGAATAGAGGCCATGAGAAGTTAAGTAACTCTGATAGAAACAAAGAGCAATTAAGTGGTCTTAGATTATAACCCAGATTTGAAAATGCACAGCTAAGAAAGGGGTGGTTATGAAGAGATGGAGGTTCGCCTGGGTCAGAGCTGAGGACTTCTGGTGCCCACACTTTTGCTGTTCTTCCCGGAGTGGGATGCCCACTGGCAATAAAAGATCAAGGGTATGTGCTGCCTGAGGCATGTGCTATTCCATTCTCAGAAGAGGACCAGATTCAATCGGCATAATAAAGATCAGAAAGATACAGGCTCAGTTCTAAGCAAGGGCAGCTTGGATGCACCATCTCATCCTTCTTCTCACTCTGGCTGGATTTCTTAAGGGTTGCCCGACTTGAAAATAAGGGACGTTTCACTTCCAACCTCATGGATGTGTTCTTGGGGCCCAAGCAGGGCCGAGGAAGGCAGCTCTGCCTGGGAGAGGCTCTGAGGACAGCTGAAGGAAGGCAGCACCCTGGCTGCTGCCTAATCCATCCGACATGGTGACACGCTGTTCCAGAAACCGGATGGCAACTAATAAGAAAAACCTGCTCTCATGGTGCTGCCAAGCCTGTTGCAGGGACTCAGCTGGTGGCATGCCTCCTGGGGGAAAGCAATAATGCCCCATTCTTCCCTTTAGTCAAGGCCCTGATATTTTCTTAGGTGGAAAGAGGAAGAGCTAGGAAAGTTCCTCTCACAGTAGGAAAAATTTGCACAAGTAATAGTGCCAGGTCCTCAAAGTCAGATGCCCATGGTTGATGCTAAGACTGAAGGCTCAGAGCTCACGTGGTAGCTGCTGATCTTCCAAACCTGTGAAGCCCTATTTGGCACATGGGCTACTGGCAGATTAAACATCTCCAACCAAGGTGCCTGGCTGTGGGTGCCTCTTGTTTAAGTCATCTGGCTTTGGGCCAAACTTCTCTATATAGAAGTTTTATTATTTGCCTATATGCATATTTCTCTTGGTCAGAGTACTTATGCTTCCAGAAGACCTGGTTTGTCTTGCTCGGACTTATTCTGCCTAACCAAGAGCTGAAAGAGAGGGCAGAGGCAGAGGTTTCTGGGGAGCTTAGCAGACTGCCCCTGATTTCTACCTTTCTAGTTTTTTTCTATCTCTTGCTACCTATCAGTATCCTAAACTTGTAGGGAAGTCACAGACTCTTTTCAGACTATAACTGAAGCTATGGAGTAGCTCTTTTCCAACCGCATATCCCCTGCCATGTACAAACACTCAAACATTTGCATATAAGTTCAAGGGACCACTATCCCCTGTGAATCTCATTTATGCGCTCCCCTCCCTTCAGCTCTGGACCCCCCAGGTCAAGACCCCTACCACAGATACCAGCTCGTGTGCGCAAATCATAGAAACTTGTCTTTCTGGACCCTGTAATGTCACCAGAAGACTCCAATCTGGACCCCATCTCAGGAACTTCAAGGCCCACCAAACCCTTCACCTTCCCTCCCCACCTGTCTCCTACGAACATCAGCCATAAATGGAAACCCCAGCTGGGAGGGTGTCTTGAAATTCAAGTTTCTGTTGAAGAACTGGTCCCCACCCTCCCTCTAGCCATTTGGTTAGATCGATCCTGGAACCAGGCAGATGGATGCTAATTCACCATGTTAACCCCTCTCATGCCAGTCCCCTATCCAAGCTTAGTGTAGAGCTACGTCACACACCCCACCCCGCCTATAATGGGGTTGAGTGCTCTGTGTCATGGAAACTGACCAGCAGATTTAGCAATCCTATTGCTCATGGCATCCGTTCTAGAACTCTGTGTAGAGCTACATGCCAAGATGCCATTGCAGGGGCAAATGTTCAACGCCCAAGTCCACCACCTACATCTAGCTATGCTAATACCTTCTTATTACAACTCTAAGAACGGTGCAGACAATAGATAAACCAAATTACTCAGAGTCCCCTTACCACCAATAATGAAAAGACACCTAAGTTCTCTTCATTTGCCCTCAAAATCCAGTTTCCTTCCCAAATCATCTTCATTGTACCAGCTCAGCTAAGCACTGTTTCTGACAGTCACAGAAAGACTTTGTGACCCACCGTTAGGTCCTCACACATACCAACACTGCCTTCAATCCATCATTATCCATAATACAGGTGTAGACAGGAGTTTCCACCAGGGCCACCTCAGCCCACCACCAGAGGCCCTCTCAGAGAGGAAATAGAGGTTAAAATAGCATCTTTTGATCAAAGGGAGCCATGACTCCCCGTGAGACCCTCGAAAATGAAAAATCCCACCTTACCCTTCATTCCAAATTTGGACCGTCGACCATACTTGTTGATCATGATAAAGAGAACCACCAGCAGGACACAGGCAAAAGCGGCAAGTCCAACAGCTATGGATACCTATTAGGAGCCAAAAACAGACAGTTGGACACCGTTGTGAAAATCCTCGCGCCGCATGAAGTGACACGCGAGCTCCGAGGAAAACAGTCCTATAACGTAGTGACTGCACCCCTCTCAGAATGTTAGTGAACTCCAGAACTTCCCAGACTGGATAAAGCCTTGAGAAGAAGTCATTCATGAGACTCTAAGAACATCAAAAAAATAAGCTACTCAAATTGATTAGAGAAAGTTCTGTGACTCAATGTCTGAGCCCCTCTCATCTGGGAACCATCCTAAGAGATGCAAGAGGAAGCCTAGAGAGGCCACTGTCTGTTGCTTCCTTGTGGTTTTAACTAGCAAGCATCATCCCATTGATATTCTTTGCATAATATATTTCTCCAGAAAATTCTAGAAGATCTGGACTCTAAAAAGATTTGTTTCCTCTCCTCCCCAGAGAAACCTCAGGCTCTCAGAGATTGTTGTGGGTGGGAGGGAGATGCCCTGGGCAAATGTGACTGTCGTCAAAGGCTGTACTGTTTGCAGTCCCTTCGAATCAGGCCCAGCTGGGGCGGGAGTGGGAATTCTCCAACTGCTTTCTTCTGAGCCCTTGGGCTTAAAGCAGATCCTCAAAGACTTCCTCAAACAATGAATTATTCTCATCAAACAAGTAAGGTTTCCACCACCTGAAAGGAGGTCATTCATCACGGCTTCTTTCTGCCACCCATAATGGGGTTCCAAACCAGGCAGTGTTTGTTTTATTTTATTTATTTATTTATTTTTGTCTTTTCTAGGGCCACGCCTGAGGCATATGGAGGTTCCCAGGCTAGGGGTCTAATCAGAGCTGTGGCTGCCAGCCTACGCCACAGCCACAGCAACGCCAGATCCGAGCCACGTCTGCAACCTACACCAAAGCTCATGGCAACACCAGATCCTTAACCCACTAAGCAAGGCCAGGGATCGAACCCAAAACCTCATAGTTCCTAGTCAGCTTCATTTCCACTGCACCACAATGGGAACTCCAAACCAGGCAGTATTTGGAAAAATGAGCTACTGAAAACTACAGCATCAGGAAACACTTTCCTCTTGACCAAAAAGAGACTCACCCCAAATGTATCTTCCTCTGGCTTGTGCGTCACAGTGATGGGAGGGGTGGGGCTCACTTCATAGACTGAAAACCAAAGGAGAAAAGATAGTGAGCTGATTGGCCAGAAGAGCCTCCATCACAGTCCCTGCCCACTTCCCAAGACACCTCAAAAATTCTTGCCTGAGAACATCACCTTGAAGCCAGACTCTGCCTGCCTGACCTCCCCAGGCTTTGCAGGGTCCCCAGAGGCCAGGATCCCATGCCTGGCAGGTGTTGACAGCTCAAGGACAGGCTCTGTAGGTATAAGGAACCTTCACTCCCATCCCCACCCCCACCCCCCAAGTGAATAATGTACAATGGGCAATGTGGGCCCAGGGCTACTGGAGAGCTAAGAGGGGAAATGGTTTGGGACCACTGCCGGGGTTTGGATTCTGCACATTCTATCAGCAGTGGCACCTGCTGAGACATTCGGCTCCTCTCTGCATTTCCCTTCCTGTCCTGGGCCCTCCCAGGCCTTCCCCTTCCCCTCTTCACTTCTCAGTGAGATCCAGGAGGGCTGTGGCGCCATAAACCACCCCCTCTCAGCTCCCCTGAGGCAGATTTCAGAGCATGGCAGCATCCTGGGTTAGACAGCGAGTTTATCTGACTCTGACGCCACCTCTTCCCTGCAAGGCCTAGACGAGAAGCCAAATATCTGACAGTTCTCCATCCAGGACTGCCTCCCTGTCCAGACACGGCCCTAGCTCACTAGGCACAGGAGGGACGTTCTGAGAGGTGATCAGTCCTCTGAGATGGAGGACACATAAAGGAATGACAGAAGATGTGTAGATCTATGCCGAGCAGCAAGGGGTGTTCTAAATAGGACAGTCTACCGTCTTGGGCCACAGAGAGAGCAGAAATGGCCTCCACAGCCACTGTTTTCTCCCACACAGGAGAAAAGGAAAAGGAACAAATCTGGGTTTCCCCACAGCCCATGAGCAAATTTTTTTGGGATCATCTACTCTTAGCCTCAAATCTCTTACAAACTGAGCTTCAATAATCTTATTTGAGGACAAGCCAGACTATCAGGGGCCGTCACAGCTGCTTGCCAGGTGGGCCCCAGCCAAATTCCCGGGCTCTCGAAGCAGGTGACAAACACTAACAAGTTTAGAGGCTCCACATTCGCTCTGCAAGAACAGCTGAGATGGGCTCCAGTGGGGCCCGTGAAACCCACATCCTCCCTGACACCACCCTGCTCTGACTGAGGAGGAAGAGCCACGATGGGGTCCAACCCTAGAAACTCTGGAGGAAACTGAGACACCAACAGACTGCCCAAGAGGCGCAGGCTTGGATCTGCTCAGGAAGTAATTCTTCCCCCCAGTTCCCTTGCACGGTTCACTCAGATGCTCTCAGCTGCCACGGGAACAGGGACAACGGTGGTGGAAGAGGAATCCAAGAGGCTCTTTGGATTGAGTAGTTACCAAAAGTATCAGAATAAATCACTTTTGAAGCAAAAGGTAAAAAAGACTTACAAGAGACAAAGTTATCCGTGCTCTCTGCAAAAAAGACAAAGAGATCATTAATAAACGTAGTAAAACCCAGAATAGTCACTCTCTATCTTACCAATGACTATGAGCTCTCCTGCTCACCTTGATCCCCTGTTGCCCCAGAAACTGAAAAATAAAATCCTTGTCACATCACCCCTCCCCCACACCCTACTATGTCTTTAGAAGATGATCTTCCAAATGAAGAAGGGATCAAAGCTAAAACTCCTGGATTTGAGGGAGGTGGGCTAGCCTACCTGGAGACTAGAAGCCAAGCCAGGAGATGAGGAATTAAACCCAGACTCCTCACCTTGCCCACAGCCCTCCCTTCTTCAGGTACTGAGAATGTTGGGGATGTTGGCAACAACAAGAGATGGCACAGGATGGGCTTCCTTGGACCTTCCTTGAAAATGCCAGCTATGATATCAAGAAACAATTCCCCAAGCAGCTATGTAGAGTTTATTCTATAGGTCACTGAGCTGTTCTTGGGAAACCCCCTAGAATATGCCCACTCCCATTATTTGATCTTGGCTTTCAGAATGTCTCACCTCATAATGACAGCCAATCATTTGGGGGCATCGATTATGAGCCAAATGCTATGCAAAATGCTTTATGTAACATATCATTCAATCCTTACAACCACCCTCAGAGGTGGGGAGCATTATCCCCTTTTAACAGAAAAGGTTAACAGGCTCATAGAGATTAGGAACTAATAGGATGTCCTAGAAGCAACAGAGCTGGATTCAAATCCAAGTCTTGGCTCCCAACCCCTCTGTCAGAGAGGCTCCAACTTCAGCATGCCACAGAAGCATCTGGGGAACGACAGCTACCATCCTACGATCAAAAGAATGAGAGTTCCCTGGAGCAACACATGCCTTCCAGAGCTGGGGCAGAGAAAGTGCAAGATACACCTGGAATTCCTAGAGGCTCTGGGAGTGAGAGAGAGTAAGAGACTGCTTGAAAATTAATGGGGGCATGAAGAAAGGACACAGGAGCTACTGTGAAGGAGTTTCCAATGGCCAAACTGGGGACACTTTGACCAACAAAGCAAATAATGACAGCCGCGGATTTTTATGAGCTGAATTACATCTGCCCCAAATCCATATATTAAAGCTCTAACCCTCACAACCTCAGAATTGACTGTATTTAAAGATAGGATCATGAAGAGGTAATTAAGTTAATATAAAGTCATTAGGGTAGACACTAATCCAATAGGACTGGTGTCCTCATAAGGGGACGTTAGGATACAGACACACCCAGAAGGGGGACCATGTGAGTACAGAGGGATAAGACGGCCATCTGTAAGCCAAGGAGCCAACCCCACTAAGACCTTGATCTCAGACGTCCAGTCTCCAGAACCATGAGAAAATAAATTTCTGTTGTTTAAGCCACCCAATCTCTGGCACTTTCTTATGGCAGCCTTAGCAAATTAATACATGGATTATAATTCATACAATAAAATAAATACTCATGAGTCCACATTGATATAAATAAGTAATTTAATCAACACATGAGGAAGAAAAATCACATTCTTCCTTACAGTAGAATTCCAATTAATAAATGTAGAGGAAATGATAGAAATAGAAAAATCGCCGTTGACAAATGGCACAGTAATATTTGTTTCAGGCAAGAATCATCAGTGAATGCTAAAATTAATATGGGAAAGAATGACAAGAAACAAGATATTTACAAAGCTTCAGAATAGTGTGCTTATTAATTACAGAGGTGGAAAAAAGCATCACTCTGCAGGGGAGAAAACTGGCAGACACCATCCTGACCAAATGAGAAACATAACCTCACTGGTAATAGGATGTACAGACATCCTGTATGCTCAACACAATCTACTGAAAGGGCACAGTGTTACTTCTGCAGTGTTCTTGACAAAATTCATAAACTGCCATTCAGTGGTGAGAAAACAGCAAGCGAACTTTAATGGTGGGACAGTCTCCAAAATAACTAGTGAGGATTCTTCCAAAGTGTGCAGATCATGAAAGACAAAGAAAGACTAACTGCCCCAGATTCAAAGAGAATAAGGAAGCATGGCAGCTAAATGCAATGTATAATCCTGGATGGGATCTTAGAGAAGGAAAAGAAGCAGTGGGACACCTGATAAGAGTTAAAGTCTGTAGATTAGGTAGTAAGGTTGCATCAGTGTTACTCTCTTGGTGTTTTGACCCCTGCACCAGGGTTCTGTAAGATGGCAACAGTGAGGGAAGCTGGGTGAAGGGTATAAGGATGCTTTTTGTACTAATTTGCAGCATCTTTTTTTTGCAAATCTCAAACTATTTCAAGATGAAAAGTTAAGAATCTTTTAAAAATGTTAATGAAACATGGATTATTGGTCCTCACCACAGGTTTCTGATTCAAGAGATTTGGGGTGGGTCTTGAGTATTTACATATCTAACAAGTTTTCAGGTGACGCTAAAGGCCCTAGTCCCTTTGAGAACCACTGCATGATACTACACCCCTTCCTGCCACAAGCCTACCACACCCTGAAAGATGAGAACAATTCCTTCCTTCCTCTCTCCCTTCTTCCCTCCCCTCCTTTCCTCCCTTCCTTCCTTCTTTTCTTCCTTCCTTCCTTGTGGATTTCTATTTCAGGCCCTTGGCTAAGCTTTCACAATCACTGTAGTCATAGCTCTATTAACTATGCATCAGCAAATATTCTTTTCTACCTGTGGGGGAAATGATGCTTTCTATAAAGAGCTAGTCCTTTAGCGCAAGTCCTATTGACAGGAATGCACTGTTAATAGATTGCTTGTTCATTGTTCACTTGCGTTGTTTTAGGGGAGAGCAACAGAGCTTTCTCCAAATTCCTGAGCATGACCTTCACACCCTTCATCCCTTTCTAAACTTCAGGTGGCAAAGTGTCTGATCTGGAGGGAGGATGGAGGAGAGGGGTTCTTAGCCTCTCAGAGGGGCTTTGGAACCTGAGAAAAGAGAGGTACCAGATCAGTTCATACTAACACCAATTTGTGTATTTCTCACAAGGCTCTCATTTATTAGAGAATAGTCTCACATCAGCCAATTGTTTGGGCAAGCTGTGAACCCTGCAATCTCTCAATTAGCCTACCAATACTTAGCTCCTTAGCAGGAGCCTGGGAACGTGCATACACTCAGAAAGCACACAATCCTGGGAACAGCCAGACCCCCTGAGTTCTCATCTAACCTGTGGGAGGTCTTGGAACTTCACCCTGGAAGAGGATGGCACTCCAGGGGTGGTCCTCACCTCTGCCCCCACCAGTAGGCTAGGAGGGCAGCTGGACCAGGATGCCCAATGGCCACTGAATCCAAAGGGGGGCCAGGCATGAATACAAGGCATGTGTCTCCTCCAGGCCCCAAATTCCTCAAGAAAAGCCCAGTGGGAAAATCCAGCGAGGTTCAGAGAAGGGAGAAGACAGGCAGCAGCTTGTGTCCAGACAGAGAGAGATGCACTGAGAAGTGATGACGAGAAGAGATGCCCTGGCTTCAGATGTGAGGAGGGAGGAGGGAGCGGCGCCAGGGGTCCACATGCTCTGCCCATCCCCCACACAAGGCCACAAGCAGCTGCTGGATGGCCAAACGTGGAGAGAAACGAGGCCACCCCTCCCCCACAGCTCCAGCAGTTTAGGACCACACTCCAGTCTCAACAAGTTTCTTAGGGAAAGGAAATCAGCCTTAGAGTTCCCGTCGTGGCGCAGTGGTTAACGAATTTCACCGAGAACCATGAGGTTGTGGGTTCAATACCTGGCCTTGCTCAGTGGGTTAATGATCCAGCGTTGCCCTGAGCTGTGGTGTAGGTCGCAGACGTGGCTTGGATCTCGCGTTGCTGTGGCTGTGGTGGAGGCCGGCGGTTATAGCTCCGATTAGACCCCTAGCCTGGAAACCTCCATGTGCCGTGGGAATGGCCCTAGATAAGACAAAAAAAAAAAAAGGAAATCAGCCTTGATGCACCTAAAGGCACTGGGACAATGGTTTTTCCCATTGTTTGTACTCAGGGCCCTGAGGGAATTCTGGTTTCTACTGTCAAAAATTCATGATGCAAACTATTACATTTAGAAGGGATAAGCAGTGAGGTCCTGCTATACAGCACAGGGAACTGGGATATCCTGTCTCTTGGGATATACTAAGACAGAAGATAATATAAGAAAAGGAATGTATATATATGCACAACTGGGTGACTTTGCTGTACAGCAGAAATTGCCAAAATGCTGCAAAGTCAACTATACTTTAGTAATAAAAAAAAAAAAAAAAAGATCATGCTGAAAAGACTTCCTGGCCAAGTGAAAAAAAGAGAGAGAGATAATTCAAGAGTTTTGGCAGCTGACTAATTCCTAACTATTTTGTCAAGTATTCTCAGATATTTGTTGCACAGGTGTAGACACACACACACACACACACACACACACACAGCCCTTGGCAATGTTCCTCCTACCACATCATCATCTAAGGACCCCAGATGGTGGCCTTCCAGGTGCCACCTGGACCATGATGGGACCCCAGCCGCCCCGACACTCAGACCCCTGACTCCTCACAGCTACTGTTTTTAGGTCCAGACCCCTTCTGACAGCGCCCCCTAAGGTCCTGGAACACCAAAGAGGACTCAGTGCTTCTAGAACAAACCTCCCTAACCAATTTGTTAGGAACTGGGTCCCACACTAAGGCTGAATGCCGTGCTGGTCATTCTACTGCTTCTCTGGAAATGCAGAAGCAAACATCACTTGTGTAGCACATGAGGTTTACAAAAAGCTTTTCTGGAACATGTTCGTTTCAATGTCTTGCTCTGAGAAAATCCTTCTGGTGGAAGCCTCTACATGTGCAGACCGCTCCCCTGAATATATTCAGTCCAGCTAAATCTCTCCCATGGGTTCCAGGCCCATGAATAGTCAGGAAAGGATACCCTCACCTTCAGAGCTCTGCTTTTTTCACTCCCAAACAAATCCCCTTTCAGTTGCCCACAGGTGTTTCTTTTTCATTTCTTCTCTTTCTTTTCTTTTCGCTTTTTTTTTTTTTTTTTTTTTATGCTTTTTAGGGCCACACCTGAGGCACATATAAGTTCCCAGGCTAGGGGCTGAACCACAGCCACAGGAATGGGGGATCCAAGCCACGTCTGCAAACTATATCACAGCTCACAGCAATGCTGGATCCTTAACCCACTGAGCAAGGCCAGGGATCAAACCTGCATCCTCATGGACATTAGTCGAGTTCGTTGAACACTGAGCTGCAAAGGGAACTCCCAGGTATTTCTTTTTAATAAAAAACAAAGAGTAATTCTGTGCCTACTCCGTGCCAAACACTGTGGGAAATACTTTAGGTGGACTGATCCACTGTATGGGAATTAATCCTCATCACAACCTTTAAAGCAGAAGTGGGGGATTGAGTAATTTGCCTGAAATCACAGAGCAGATAAGCAACTGAGTGAGAATTTGAACCCTGGCACTGTGACTTTAACTGCTACCCTGGCATAAAGACTGTCAGAATTCCCTTGCTTAACCAGAGTGACTCCTGGTTCTAGGGTTCCTAAGCTCAAATCGCTCCATCTCAAGAACCCCAGTCAGAGCCAATGCCAGAGGAGACTGTCCTCTGGCTGGACACAGAGCTAAACATCACTTCAGACATCACTTCATCCTCAGGGAAATCTAGGCAGGAGCTGTAGTGACCTTTCCCATTTCACAGATGAAGAAACAGACACCGAGTAGTGATCGTCCTTCACTCATGCCCATCACATGCTCAGCAGCATTCTCAGAAACAAGCCCTCTTGTCTGGTGGGGCCACAGATGGGATGTGCACCTCAGTCTGTCTGATCTGAGAACCGCTGCTCTTTATCTTTATGCTTTGCTGCCCAGGAGTGAGCAGGGTACATGTGACAAATATGACATCCCCACACCATCACAGCAAGAGAAGAGCGGAGTCCATAGATAGCAAGGCTCGGCAGGTGCAAGGCTTACTGCCTGTTCCTCTGGACAATTTACTCTGCTGAATGCCTACAGATTTTGTCACTTGACACAACTGGCCTGTCTTTACCCTATCACCGCCTTTTCATCATCCATTGATTCCTTTAAGCTCATACAGCAAACAAGCCTGCACACAGGGATGGCCCTGGCAGGGTATAGACAGGTCTAAGGAATGCCCTTCAGGTGGGCCATTCGCCTTCCAGCTCCTCTGACTGATTCTACCCTCCCTCCTGCCTCCACAGGCCGGATTCTGCCAAACGCTACCCCACTTGCAGCAGATGGCAAATGAAGGTGCATCTGCCGCCTGCGTCGGCTTGTTACAACCGAGACTGCTGGGTACCACCCCCCCACCGCCCCGGAAAACCCAGGTATCCTATTCACTGGGTCTGGGTGGGCCTGAAGAACTCATGCTCTAAATCAGCCTGCAACACTGATGCTACTGGTTGGGAACCATGCTGAGGACGACTGTCCTGAGCAGAGTTGGTAAGGTGACGGGTCTTCAGAGATGAGGAGGAAGGGCTGCTGTGTCTCCTGGGGATGGGGGAGGTGACTGTACGGTTGGGAGGATGCGGAAAGCCGCTCCCCTCCCAAGGCGAGGGAGGCCAAAGGAAAAGCCGTGCCCGCTGTGCCACCCCACTGCTCCTGATGCCCCGCGGACAGGGCGCCCTCTGTCTGGAGGGGCCAGTGGGCCTCCCCCCAAACACCCTAGGGCTCTCCACTCTCTCCAGACCCCTGAGCTTCCCTTTAGAAACAGAAGCATTACTTCAGGGGCCTTCATTCCTTGCCCACCAGGGAGGACAGAGTCTCCTCTTTAAAAACTGAGTCCATTCTCTAATCACCAGATGGGCACAAGCAGAGCAAAGGGCCACCCCAGCCCTTATGCCAACAAGGTCTAGCCTGACCGTGACCCCTCAGAGCAAAGTACCTCTGCATCTAAAAGCTGCTGCTTCTGAAGTGCTAGCCAAGACTCTTCCAGCTCCTAAAAAGCCCAGGGTTGCCCACAGTGGGCAATGTCCTGAGACCTTTATCTGGGCACACTGGGAACGATGTTGGAAATGCTGGGCCATGTGGGACTTCAGGGTCTCAAATGGAAGCACATTCTCAGGCCTCTCCTGAGGGATCCCCTAGACCTCAGTGGCAAGAGTGGCAAGAATTTAGCTTCCCAGGAGACTCATCTCTCCAGAGATTCTCTCAAAGCCTCAAAGATTCCAGTTTCCTTGTACTGCAATTAAAAAGGCCTTTTAGACCCACTACCCCCTGGTTATTTGCATGCCATGAAGTCTCCTTCACATAAGGGAGGCTGCATGGTGCTGGCTCTCACTATCCCCCACCTTTCTGAGTGTGTGTATGTGCATGTGTGTGTGTGTGTGCGCGCGCATGCAAATGTGTGTAATATCAGTCTTTATATTCCCCCTTATCTCATTAGAACCACAGATGCTGAAAAGGAATGGACATATGTATATGTATAACTGGTTCACTTTGCTGTACACCTGAAATGAACACAACATTCCAACTCAACCATATTCCAATAAAAGCTTTCAAAAGAAGAACCCCAGATTTCTAAGAATTGAAGTCCAAGAGATTACCCAGCCCATACCCAGCAGAAATCACCAAGGTCATCAAAGACACATGGCTTCACTGACCGAAACTTATCAGCTGCTGAAACCACCACCAAGAAATGCTGCAACCACTTCCACTAAACTCTTGAGGTGTTTTCTTCTCCTCCTACTTCAGTAAGGTAGCTGAAGTATTCCAGCCCAGAGAAAGAAAGGATCCCCTCCCAAATATTCGAAGTTCTTTCTTACTTCAAGGAATACCTTCTGAAGCCACTTGACTTCAGCAGCATCACAGGCTGACAGCATCAAGTACCTCCACCCCCCAGCTCACCCCAGAGCTAGAGAGGAAAAGGAGCCATAGACCTGGAAGCCAGGACCCCAGGAAAGGCCTTGCTACTGTCTGGCAAATAGAAAGAAGTTCTGTTCATGCATCTGTTAAATGTGAGGTTGAACCAGATGGGCCCTGAAGCTCCTTGCCATGGAAGGTCATCGAACCATCGGAGCTATAGCCTGTGACATGTGCTTTGTCTCCTTTGAGTCACTTAAAAAACTCCCGTGGAAGCAGTGCAATCATGCCCATTTCACGGATGGGAATTGAGGCAATGATCATGTCCAGAGTCTCCCAACAAATAAAGGCCTGGGTCCAGATTCTCTCCCACTCTCATCCAACTCTCAAGCCCTCTTTTCTTTACCATAACACCTTTATATGCACAACTGTGTTTTTGAGGGGCTCCTGGTTTTCACTGTGACAGCTATGGAAAAACAGAGACTTTGTCTAGTTTACCCAAAAGGCTGACAGTGCTGAATGTGTTCTGCCTGTGTGTGTGGTTACCCATGAGGATTCATGATTCATGTTTCTGTGCCTCTCAAGCCATCCCGACCCACCCTGAGCTCCCTGAAGGAATCAGCCACCACACCCTGTGCTCACCTGGAAAAGGCTCCTTGAGGAAGTGGCCATTGATGGTCTGGTTGGCTGTGCCCAAGGGGTTCTTGGCAATGAGTGTGTAGTTGCCATTGTTGTAGTGGGTGGGCTTGTTGAAGAGCAGGCAGCCCTCGGAGACCTCGCCCTCCTGGTAGTACTCCACGTGGGTGATCTTGGACTCACGCAGCGGCTGCCCGTTGTGCAGCCAGTGCAGCGTGGGCGGTGGGTTGCCACGCACCACAAACTCGATGCAGTGTTCCAGGCGCAGCTCTGGCTCCTCCAGGCTCACCACTCGTGGGGGGTCTGCAGGGAGAGGCCCGTTAAAGCCCAGAACACAGAGCCCACTGTGTCCCAGAGTGGCCTTCCAGGAACTGGAGTGGGAATCCCAAAGCTTCCCCACACAGCTCAGTAAGGATGGAGCTCCCCCAGCACCAACCCAAAGAATGGAAGAGATGGCCATCTTCACCCAGGCTCCCGGAACCTGCCACAGCTGCAGGGGTGCCTTGCACGAACTCTTAGAGATTACAGAAGGCAGACTTGGGCCAGCTCCAGAGTGAAGGCATCGCTGCCTTGGAGGCAAATTAAGAGACAGGGATGCCCTTTCTGGGGTCACTAGCCAAGGGCTAACCTGCTCAGCCCTGCCCTATGAGACTCTTTCTGCCCCTCCTGGTGGACCAGGCCCATTGCTGTGGCTTCACCTGGCCCCCACCTCCTTGCTGGCATCCCCAGGTCCACAGCCACCCTCCACAACGGTGTCCACTCACAGTGAACAGTGAGGGCGACGCTGGCATTGCTCATGCCCACCACGTTCTCTGCAATGCACGTCAGGGTGAAGCCGTTGTCCTCACTTGTCACATTGACCAGTGTCAGGTTGATGGCATGTACATTGGTCCAATTCAGATTTGTCTAAAAGCCCCATAAAAAAGACAACAATCATGTGCATAAAATAAGCAACAGGGATGTATTGTGCAACATGGACAATATAGCTAACATTTGATAAGAACTAAAAAATATGTTTAAGATTATAAATTTTGGAGTTCCTATCATGGCTCAGCTATAATGAACCCAACTGGTATCCATGAGGACATGGGTTCAATCCCCAGCCTTGCTCAGTAGGTTAAAGGATCCAGCGTTGCTGTGAGCTATGGTGTAGGTGGCAGATGCAACTCGGATCCCCTATTCCTGTGGCTGTGGCAGAGGCCATAGCTCAGATTTGATCCCTACCTAGCCTGGGAACTTCCATATGCTGCAGGTTCATATGGAAAAACAAACAAAAAAGATTGTAAATTTTAAGTTATGTATATTTTATCATGACGAAAATTTTTAAAAGGATAAACAAAGAAAAATTAGATGATGGTACAAAAAAAAAAAAGACAATCAAATAGTTTCTGCAAGGGCGGCTCCCCCACCTAACCCCCAAACAAAAGGAAAGCTGCGAAGAAGGTGAAGGAGGCCTTTCCAGTGAAGGCACATTGATCAAGGGCTGAGCTCTCTATAGTCAAGAACATAGGTTTCACTTACACTGACCCTATAAGGTGAATGGTAGCATTATACCTATTTCACAGATGAGGGAAAGTAAGGTACAGAGATGTTTAGTAGCATATTTCAGATCAGGTTGGCTAGAAAATGTTGCAGCTGGGTAGAATCCCAGGCTGTGTGTTTATTCCTATAGAGACAGGACCATGAACTTTCCCTCTTCTTCTTCCTTAGGTTCACACCTCTTGCTTCTATTCATGATTTAACTCATTAAAACTGAGAGGTGTTGGGGCCTAAACATAGGACACCTACCTGGTGGGTGTTGATGGACTGCAGTCCAGTGACGATCCAGTCCACGTCGGGCAGGGGTGATCCAGAGCCATTGCAGGTGACAACAGCATTGTCACCCTCCCGAACGGTCAGATTGACGTGGCTCACACTGATCTCAGGAAGGTCTGGCAGGGAGGACAGGGTGGGTGAAAAGACAGGCAAACACTTACTAACAAAACTTTGTTCACGCAGTTCTAGCACTGAAGTCAAGTGCATCTTCCACTTCAGGCACTGGTTCTCAAAACTTTGGTCTGCTTCAGACTTCTACAGGGAGCTTTCTAGAAATTCAGACTTCCCTGCTCATCCCCAGACATTCTACTCTCTCGTTAAGTGTGTGGTTGGGCCCAGATGTCTGCTTCTCTCAAAGCACCTTAGGTGCTCCTGATACAGGAGGTCCAGACAGGATCCAGCGCCCATGCCTGTAGATACACTACCCTTCAGGCCTGGTTGACAAGGAACTCACAGAAAGAAAGGACTCTGATCCACTTAACCCCTTTCAACATCCCTGGAACCAGTCTTCCCACGGCTGGCTCATGAAGGGACAGGATGACTAATGAGAGGTGAGCCAGACCTGCCCTCAGTGCAGAGTTCTAGGGAGGGAGGGCAGTGGGGAAAGGCAGGCCCTGGTTTTCAGGGCTGATGGCAGCAACGTCTGCAGGTGTCAGGGATTCTCTGTGCGCCCCTCTGTGAGGGCGGCTCACTCACCACACTGGCTAATGTTCATGCGGAAGAGGGGGAGCTGGGAGCCATCGGCACTGATGCAATAGAGGCTCTGGCTGTTCAGCTTGGCCTCCCCCTGCTCCTGCCACAGCTGCATCCAGCGGATGTCACAGCTGCAGTTGAAGAAGTTCTGCTCCAATCTCCTGTGGGCAAGAAGCAAGGGAAGGGAACTCCTGAGCCGAAGGTGACCAGGCTCCCCCTCAGGCTGTGAAGCCAAGGGCCCCCACCTGCTCCTTGGGACTAAAGGAGAGAAGTGGTTTAGCAAGGTCTCCAAAGAAGAAGAAAGTACTTACATAAGTCCATGAATTTATTTAGTTTTTAAACTAATAAAGTCATTTTTTTTTAAATAAACTCTGCTGAACTCGCTTGGCAAAGAGGCCTTTGAAACACATCAGCTTGAGACGTTCCTCTTCTCAGAAGGCTCCAGCAGCCTCCCAACTCACTGAAAGTCAGTGTCAAAGGCCTGAGGGATCTGCACCGCCCTCCACTGCCTCTCTGACCTCATCGCCTACCTCACCCTCCCCTCCTCTTCCTCAGCCAACTGACCTCGATGTGCAACAAGTTCACTGGGAGGACCTGCAAGCTCTTGCCTCAGCACTTTTGCACTTGTTGTCCATTCTTCCCACAGAGTTTTGACCCAGGACATAGCCGCTAGATTTGAGCCGCTAGATTGGCTCCATCGCTTCATTAAAGAATCATATGTCCTTTCTCCGATCCCCACCACACACCATAAGACACTACCACCAACCCCTGCCCTACTCTCCCCAGTGTGTTGCCCTATTTTCTCCTTTCAAGTATTTGTCACTGCCAAGCATCACATCAAATATTTATTTGCTTGCTTGTTTATCTCCCAAAATACAAATTTAGTTTCATCAAAGTCAGAGACATTGCCTATTAGGTTCAATGCTGTAACCCCAGTACCTATAACTGAGCCTAGCACATAAATACCTGCTTAATGAATAAAAGGAAAAAGGAAGGAGAGAAGGAAGGCAGGCAGGAGTTATTCTCCCTGGGGAGAAGGTGGGTAGCTGTTTCCAATATCTTCTCAAAGCCCGTCTTGGAACCAAATTTCTTCCTTCATAAATTCAACACAATCCTCAATAAACAACTCTTCCCCTATCCCATGTCTGGCTGTGGGTTGAGTGTTGCTGATATAAAAATGAATAATCTGTCCCTATTTTCCAGGAGCCCTTGTCCTGGTGAAGAAGAATGTCTGATGGAGAAAGATTCAAGTTCAGGGCCCTCCTCTTTCACTTGGTTTCCTGGTGACTTAGAACAAGTCCCCTCCCCTCTAGAAGGAAGTTATGTCATCAGGCGGATAACTGGAGGGCATTTCCTGATGTGAAAGTCCTAATGTCAAGGGCACCTGATAAGTTGGAATGCACAGATCTCTTTCTGGACCAGGAAGGGGATGACTCTGTTGGTGCCCAGAGGGAGGGGCACTTGGGAAACTGCACTAAGACCCAGAATATTTTGACAACTGGAAAATTCCAAAGTAGTAAAGCATGCATCAGCACTGACTAGATTTCAGAAAAAAAGTAAGGCCCCTCAGGGAGGAATCCGTGTTTTTCAGCCAATAGGACAACGCTGGTCAAATGTGCAAATAGCCCTGCATGTTATCCTCTTGCTCTAAAAGTGCCTGTGACTATTCTTTGTATTCCAAAAGCAGCAAAGGACATGGCACTAACCTTTATCAAGCAAGGAGACAGCCAGTCTTGTCATCATAAGGATGAGGGACCCCCTCTTATATTTGGTGGGGTCAAGTCACATGCTCAGGGACCCTCTGCTGGTGTGTGACAAAGCAGGGCTTCAAACCTCAGCCTGTTGGACTCCAAAATCCATGTGCTTTCCCTGCCATCTATCATTCAAGACATTGCTACATGGGAAGCAAGTAAGCAGGGCCCCAGACTTCGGGCCCTAAGGAAGGAGACACTAGGGGACAGTTAGAGGGGATGTCTTGGGCTGGGCTGGGGAACAGGAAAGAAAGGTGGAGCTTCAGCAGAGAGTTTGTGTCAGGAGCACAAAGTTGAGAAATAAAGCTGGAAGGGTGAGTGGAAGCCAGATGGTGCAGGGCTTTTACTATCACATCAGGAAGCTTGAAATGCATCCAGGAGACACTGGGGACCACCGAGGCCCTTGTCGTTGGAGGATAATGCGAACAAAGCTGTAAGAAGAGTAATCCTGCAATGCTGAGCAAGATAAGCCAGGGAGGAGGAGAGCAGGAGACTGGCAGGCTGGTGAGGAAGTCTTATAATGACAGGGACACTATGAGCAGTGTGAGGTCTGAACATGTCTCAAAGCACCCAGCCAAGGGATGAGTGAGGGATGGGATCACGCCTGCAGTCCTTGACTAGACCTGGCCCCTGGCCCAGGGCTCTGTCCACCCACTCACACACAGGCACCACCTGGCCTGGTAGGATCCAGGCCAGTGCTCTCACTGTGGTCTCAGAAACCCTTTTCACTCTTAAAAAATGACCAAGGGCCTCCAAGTACTGTTTAGGTGAAATATAACTACCACAATTTATCATATTAGAAATTAAAACTAAAAAATTTTAAAACATAAGAATGCATTGGCACAAACGCCATCAATCATCATAGGAATGATCTTTAACATATGTCACATGGCCTCTGGGAAACTCCACTGCACATGGGGGTGAAAAAGGCAAATATTGTGTTAGCGTTATTATGAAAATAGATTTAACCCTGTGGTCTCCCTCCAAGGATCTTGGAGATCCTCAGGGGACCCAGGACTACCATGTGAAAACTGCAGCTGAGTTAAAAAGAGCCTGGAAAAGAGAGGTAAAAATTGGAGATGATGCAACATTATAAAGGAAGATAGGAGGTGTTTGGTGCCTCATTGGAAGTAGAAGAAAAGGAAACCCTCCTACACTCTTGGTGGGAATGTAAATGGGTGCAGCCACTATGGAGAACAGTATGGAGGTTCCTTAAAAAGCTAAAAATAGAACTACCATATGATCAAGCAATCCCATTGCTGGAGAAAAACTCTAATTTGCAAAGATACACACACTCCATAGCAGCACTATGTACAATAGCCAAGGCATGGAAACAACCTAAATGTCCATTGACAGAGGAATGGATAAAGAAGATGTGGTACATATATACAATGGACTATTACTCAGCCTTAAAAAGAATTTGCAGCAACATGAATGGATCTAGAGATTATCATACTAAGTGAAGTAAGTCAGACAGAAAAAGACAAATACCATATGATATCACTTATATGTGGAATCTTAAAAAAATGAAACAAATGAACTTATTTATAAAACAGAAATAAATCCACAGACATAGAAAATAAACTTATGGGGAGTTCCCATCGTGGCACAGTGGTTAACGAATCCGACTAGGAACCATGAGGTTGCGGGTTTGATCCCTGGCCTTGCTCAGTGGATTAAGGATCTGGCATTGCTGTGAGCTGTGGTGTAGGTCACAGACGCAGCTTGGATCCCGCGTAGCTGTGGCTCTGGCGTAGGCTGGTGGCTACAGCTCTGATTGGACCCCTAGCCTGGGAACCTCCATATGCTGCAGGAACGGCCCTAGAAAAGGCAAAAAAAGAAAAGAAACTTATGGGTACCAAAGGGGAAAGGGGGAGGGATGGATAAATTAGGAGTTTAGAATTAACAGATACACGCTACTGTATATAAAATAGAGAAACAATAAGGTCCTACTGTATAGCACAGGTAACTACACTCAATATTTTGTAATAACCTATAAGGGAAAAGAATCTGAAAATGAATTGTGTATATATATATATATATATATATATTTGCTATACACCCGAAACTAACATAACATTGTAAATCAACTATACTTCTTTTTTTAAAAAAAAAAAAAAGGAAGAAAAAGTAAAAGATGACCCCAAGTTTTTAAATTCCAGGGGAGAGGAAGTCAATGGAAGAGAGAAGTGTCTCTGGTTAAAAACAAAGAGAAGAAAGCAGTGGAAGGGAAGAAGGTAAATATATTAGGAACGGGGTCAGGGCAGGGCCAGGGGTGGGGGTGGGGTGAGGTCCTGGAGCAGGACAGTGAGGTATGAGATCCAAGACCCTTGCAGTGATTTGCCCTGGGGTTAAGGCAAGATGCCTCTGCAGTTGAGGAATAAGACGGAGAGGGGAAAGGTAGACAGCAGAAAATGAGAGAGAAGTAATAAAAATATAGATAGATAAGAATATTTGCACCGCATTAACTTTGGATCCAATACTATGCTGAATGCCTTACATGCCTCACTCCCTTTGACCCTCAGGACAAGGAGGAGGCGTGGGGAAATGGATATCGATGGCTTCCTCAGGAAACACAGAAGGTCAAATTCACCGCCCAGCGCATGTGGGGGAAAGGGAGGCAGAGCCACAGTCTCGATTCCTGCAGCGGGGCTACGAGGAAAGGCCTGGCCGCCCAGTTGGAAGGTCCTGAGGGTCTGGATGCTGGAATATATGCAAACTGAACCAGGTCAGCCTGGATTTTCCCAGATGCTTACTTGACAAGATGTGGTCATTCATTATTAAGTAGTTGTAAAAATACAAATTATCCACCTGGCTGGAAAATACTATACAAGTGAGAGGCCTGGCAGGGCTGCTTTACACCACGTGCTTTATTCAGTTCTGCCTCTTGTCTGAGCCTGCCCGGCTGCGTATCCCAGCATCTCAGGGGTCCCACAAAAAGGTGGACAGAGCTCAGTGTCCCCGGGGACACCTGGAGGGAGAATCTGATGAGACACTTAGGACCCTTCTAAGACCCTGCCAGGCGTGTGCACGCTGATGGCTTGTTTGTTTCCTTCCATCTTTTTCCTCCAGGACCTGATCCAAAAGAAGACCTGGTCCTTTCCTCCAATCTAGAGTCTCCTGGAAACTGCAGGAGAACCTTGAGTTGTTCCCCAGCCCTCTGGCCTTTGCTCCTAGACAGCAAGACACACACATGGCAAGAAAGTGTTTGGAGTCTCGGGACACTGGTGCCTGGGCATCTCACTGAACAAATCCACCATGGCCTTTATACCCTGGCAAGAGGATCAAACAGTGAGGTGGACCAGAAGCAGAGAAGGACGAGCCCCAGGTCTAGATGATGCTGCCCATTCCTCATCACATCAGGTCTCAGCAGAGGAGCCTTCTGCCAGGGCTTGAGGGGCAGAGTCAAGGAGCCTAAGGCAAGCCCTCCCCTGCTCCATCAATAATGCAGGCGCCCCATGAATAATACAGCAGCAGTTGCTTTGGGGCAAAGCTTACCAACACCCAGCCCTGGCCCCAGGATGGCCCAGGGCCTAATCGCAGGGCCCTTGGGGCTCCCAGTGGATTAACTCAGCCCCTCTGAGTCTCTGCATACAGCCGAGGCCAAGCCTGGGGGTTTAGAGAATGCTGATCCGTGCCAGTAGTCATGCTGGTTTTCTCCTCCCTCCACAGCTTTGGTGCTGCAACCTCAGGGCCAGGGGGTGGCAAATAGGGAAGTGACCCAAGTCTGTTTCACAGAAGAAAGCACGCCCCAAGGGCATCTGGAGACACCCACAGTCCAATACTAGAAAAAGCATCCAAACAGGAACCTCCTGTGTGGCGTGGCAGGTTAAGGATCCCAAGTTACCACTGCTGTGGCACAGGTCACAACTGCAGAGAGGGTTCTATCCCTGGCCCGGCAAATTCCACATGCTGAGGGCACAGCAAAAACAAAGGTGGGGCGGGGAGAAAATGCACTCAAAATATCTGAGTTGGGCCAGCTATAGCACCTTGGGTGAATACAGGAGATGAAGAGCGTCCTCCCCAACCCCCAGGAAATAAATAAATGTGTCAGAGTCCTAAGCCTAGTAGCTGTGAATGTGACCTTATTTGGAAATAGATATAATCAAGTCGGGATGAGGTCATTCTGGGTTTACGGTGACCCTAAATCCAGTGACTGGTATACTTCTAAGAGAGAGAAGGGGGAGATCAAGGACAGAGACAGGGAAGGCAGCCACGTGAAGATGGAGGCAGAAATGGAAGGTGCAGCCCCAGGCCAAGGAGCCCAGGAGCCACCAGAGGCTGGAAGAGGCAAAGAGGGATTCTCCCTAGAACCTCTGAAGGGCGTGCAGGCCTGCTGATACCTTGGACTCCCAGCCTCCAGACCAGTGAGTCATTTTCTGCTGCTTGAAGCCACCAAATTCAGGGTGATATCTTAAAGGAGCCCTAGGAAATGAACACAGTAGATAACTTAATTCTCCACAGCTCTGTTTTCACTTCTGTGAAATGGGGGAGATTGTGCTCAAGCTTCCCTCTTCACAAAGTGATCACGAAGATTAGAGATAATATATATTAATACGGTGTGTGAAGTAAAAGGGGCTATTAAGAGACCGGAAATGATTATTCTAATAACAGTATTATTATCATGATTGTCCAGTGATTTCCTTGAGAGTCAGTGGTCAGGGCCAGGATGGGGAAAGGAAAGTGCCATGATCAGCCCAAGCCTGTCCCTGATACCTAGTTAATATTTTACCAAGTCGATTCAATCTGCAAATTATACCAGGGGCAATTATCATTTCGCTTTAAGAAAATGAAATATTCCAATCTATTTTAATCATGTCTGCTCTGCGTGCACAGGGTATTAAGAGAAGCCTGTTCAAGATACACTAATGGTCCTCAGGGTATTTCTGGAAGGTTTCTGTGCTGTGAGTTCATATCCTCTGGTGTCTCTTGCCTTTGCCTAAGTTATACCATGGGATTCAAAATCTAAGCTTCTTTTCTTTCTAATTCATTCTTTATCCCTCAGACAATCTTTTTGATCCTTGCACTGAAGTTCCAGTCCTCTCTATAAGGAAAAACCATCCTGCCATAACCAGAAACTTTAGGGAGCACTGTGCAATGCCCACTCACATGTCTTCAAATCCGTGCCACTGAAAGAGTGCTGGCTACTCCGAAGGGCATCTCAAAAGATCCCTCCAGTTCTAGGGAGAGGAACACAGCCCAGTTGGATGAGAGGTAATGGGCCAGATGCTCAGCCAAGACCATACTCTTCTCTCACAAAAGTAAACAAGGAACCAGTGAAGTCCCAGCCAGTGGCAAAGGCTCTGAGATTCTAATCTTTTTTTTCCCCTTTGATGCCACTCAGAGGAGCTGCCATCTTGAGAGTGGCTTCTGGAAGGAGATGCAAAGCCTGCGGGCTGTGTTGCTGAGCTGTGTTGTTGGTCTTTGAAAGCAGCAGGCCTGGGTGGCTATAATGCTGGTCAGCACAATACTGGTTCCCATTTACTTGCCATGGGATGTCGAACCAGTTATTTCACTTGGCCGAGCCTCCAGTCCCCCCTTTGTCTGAGTTTAAGGACACTATCCTTGTAGGAAGGGCGGAAGAGAGAAGAGATGGAATATCATATACATTAGGTATTCAGTACATGCCTCTTCCTTCTCCTTCTCTGCCACTGGAAAAGTCCTAGACACTCAGCCCTTCTGATGAGGAATCCCAACAGCATTGTTTTTATAGCAAGGATCAGAGCAGGGGCTGGTTGGAGCAGCAAGAGCTCCTCAACAATGGAACAAAACATGCTAAGAAATTGCTGACTGCCCTAGTCTGCTCCTTCTGTTCCCACAGAAAGTCACTTGAAGCCTCACACTTCTGCCCTTGTGACCGTCCGCTGCCACAGCGTGCAGGGCCATTGTCCTCTGGCCTCTAATGCCAAACTTCTTTCTTCCTGGAAATGCCCGCCCCATCCCGACACCCCAAGCCACAGGCTCCTTTGGGCAGATCCCTGGCGGGTTCGAGGGCTCATGGCAGATGGTGCCATGTGGACTAATCAGGAAGTCAGACAAGAAAATACTCCCCCCTGTTCCATTTGCCAGGAACCGGGATTGTTTGGATTTTAATCACAGTCACAGCTAAGAGCCAAGGCATGGCCCCTCCGGCCAAAAGATAAATTTTCCACTCTCAACATTCAATCCTTCCTCAAAAAAATGGACCCCTACTGGGGCAACTGCTCCTCAGAGGGGGGCTTCTTTATTTTCCAATGTAATTTTTTCCTTATTTAACAATATGACAGAAATAAAATCCTCCTTGGTCCTGGTGGCTCTCACACACTGCCTCACAGGGAGAGAACGTCTTCATTCCCCCGTAAGTCACATCTGGCTCACGGGTGTATTGATCCTGGCAAAGACGAACGCAGACTCCCATGATCCTCTGGGAGAAATCTGACATTTTCCTTAAATATATATCCATGAAACAACTGTTTCTAAAACTCCATGAAACAGGTCGCCAGGGCAGCACACCATTGATTTCTCATCCAGTGATTTTTTTAGAAGGAACACTGAACGTTTTCTCAATAACTCAGCCAAGTGCAGACCCAGATGGTCCCCAGAGAGACACTATCCCTGGCCTCCTGCAAAGGAAGGGGCAGGTGTCCCTAGAGAACCAAATGCCAGACTCCTGAGAAAGAGCGCCCCTAGTCAGCTCCCTTGCAGCAGGGCCGCTGGTCAGTTCTAGGACAATGTAAGAAAAAATTGCCATCAGGCATTTTTTGGGAAAATTATTGTAGAACAGATCCTTGGATTAAAAGCAGACTGAAAAAGTTGAGAGATGACTGAGCACAGTGATCAAGATCTTGAGTCCCTATGCCACCGCTTAGTTAATGGGTGACCTTAACCAAGATACTTAAGTTTGCTAAGTACCCCCATGTCCCTGAATGTGCAGTGACAGTAGTTGTTCTGACCTGAGAGAATTGTTTTAAGGATTAAGTTAAATAACCTACATAAATCAATAGATTGCTTGGCATGGGGCCTGGCACAGAAATCGGTGTTAGTGATAATTGAAATAGTCATGTTAATTTACCTCTAATGTCTTTCCCAACTATAAAGATGGGAATGAAGACATGCATTAAGGGTAACAGTCTACATGGAAATGTCTGTGACCTTGTCTAATTTTTCAGTGTTTTATAAACAAATAATTGTCTATTTACCTTTCTCCAAGCTCATGTAGGAGTTTTTATTGGTGCACATCTGGATGGCAGCCCTATATGCCTAAAGAATTCTGGTCACTATACCTATTGTGCTCATAGCAGAAGAGAAGCCTGGTTGGGGGGTGGGGGCAGGGCTAAAGCCTAAGGAAGGAGAGCACCCCACAGCTATCTTGTTCTCTACTCTGCTATGCTGTCAAAGAGACCATCTCTGTACTTCCCATCCCTGGAATGGCCCATTTAAGCATCATATTTAAGCATGGACCCACAGGCACTTGGGTCCATGAGGATGAGTAGGGTATACACAAGACTGCATCGGGATGTAAATATTCCCCTCTCTGCCCAACTGGTCAGAAAAGGTATGACTCATCCTTGAACTCAGATCTTACCTAGGTGGAGGGAGAACAAGTTGAAAAGGCCAACAGCATAGGCAGGGATCCAAGGCCAATCACTGACCCTTGGTAAAGATAGGCAAGCAATCCGCATTCAGTGGATTTGGATCTGAGTCACCAAGTAACAGGAAGCACACATAAGCTGTATCTCTGGAATCCTGACTCCCTAACTCCATCCATGCCTCAATTTCTTCTTAATTTATTCTTTGATTCATTCCCTTAACATAATATGCCATCCTTCATGAATAGAGATGACCCCAATGATTAACACATCAACATGAATTATTTTTTCCACAGTGGTCATGAGCTTTCACTCATCCATACAACATGCATTTGTGCAAAATGGCTGTCTGGGGTAGGAGTGCATTGATCAGCTTTGGAATGTAGTAAGGCTAAATAAATGGCCTTAGCCCCTCTGGGATGCCTACCCCCAAGCCAAATAGGTGGACACAGATCATGAGTAGAAAAGACATGCAATCTGAAATCAGATGCATGGGGTCAAGTCCTAGCTCTACCAATCCCCAGAAATGCCATCTTGGCTGTGTCTCACATGCCCTTCTGGAGCTCAGGACCCTCACCTCAAAGTGTAGAGACACATTTTATATGGGAGGTATAATAATACCTATCTCTCATGATGCTTGTGGTAAATCAAAGGTCATGTAAATGCAAGCACACCTAATAATCCATTTATATATTACAAGTGTTATTTATTATAAATTGAAAATCATTCTTTATCATTATAAATATATATATGGTTATAACTAATTACTAATAGATCACAAAACTAGGTCTTGCTAAGAGATGAGATTGCTGTCTTCTGAAATTATTGTGCCAGAAAGAGCATCGGAAATCAAGGGCAGAGTTCTCACTGTGGTGCAATGGGATCAGTGACATCTCTGGAGCACTGGGACACATGCCCACACACACAGTGGGTTTAAAGGATTCGGTGTTGCCACAGCTGTGGTATAGGTCACAGGTGATCCCTGGCCCGGGAACTCCAAATGCCATGGGTGTCCAAATAAATAAATAAAGTTAAAATATTCATAAAAATTTAAAAAAACAGAAATTAAGGAATTTGGTAGCTCGCTCTCACTGAACATGGTACACCCATGTCATCCAACCCAAGAAGCCCCTTCAGGTATACAGGTATATTCCTAGCCTCAGGTGGCTCCACCCAACTTCTGACCACCACTCCACTGACTTGGACAGTCTCCAAAACCAAACTTACAATTCCCGAAGACTCAGCGTCTGGAAGAGCTGCCATGAGAGTGTGGTGAGCCGGTTACTCGACAGGTTTCTGCAAGATTAACAAATAAAAAGGTAATTAAAGGATGATCTAGCATAATGCATGCTCTCTGGAGTGAGTGTGGTCATCTCATAAGATCCTGGCTTCGTTGTTCTCCTCCTTTGCTCCATTCAGCTAACAACGTATCTGCCAGTTGTCAAGGCCACAGATCAAGTTTGGAAAGGATGATGAGACTTTTTAAAGGGCAAGGTTTTTACAAATCTAATCAAATCAATAAATAAAATTTTCTTGTGCATTCTCCCATATCTTCTCACCACCATAAAATTTCAGAAAGCCTTTTTAAAGCCACCCTCCCAATAGGAGGACAGAGAACTCTCAGGGTGCATAAGCAGCAAGTATTCCCTTTTTTAAATTGAAGTATAGTTGAGTTACAATGTTTTGTTAGTTTCTGGTATACAGCAAAGTGATTCAGTTTCATATATATGAAATATATATATCCTTTTTCACATTCTTTTCCATTATGGTTTATAACAGGTGTTGAATATAGTTCCCTGTGCTGTACAGTAGAACTTGGCTGTTTATCTGTTTTATATAGTAATTTGTATCTGCTAATCCCAAACTCCTTATTTATCCTCTCTTTTTTATTATTGAGGTATAATTAACATACCAAAAAAGCTGTACATATTTAATATATATGTCTTGATGAGTTTGAAGATAAATACACATCTGTGAATCTATCACCATAAACAGTGTCATACACTTAACTGGCATCTCTAAAAGTTTCTTTCCTCTTGATTTTTTTTTTTTTGGTGATAATAACATCTGATATAAGATGCACCCTCTTCCCAAATTTCTAAGTACAATACAGTCTTGTTAACTATGCGCTACTCTGTCCTGTAGATATCGAGGACTTGTTCACCTTGCATAAATGAAACTATTGTGCCCAGTTACCAACATTCTTATTACTGACACAAGTAGAACAAAACTCTGCAGATCACCTACAATTCCTTCAAGCCAGTCTCTCCACTGAGCAAACCTGCCCATCAGTGATCAAGATATCAGCCTTTTTGTTCACACTTCTGTTCTCCTCCTAATGGCTATTTAATTGTTCTCATTAGGATGTACAGGGGAAAAGGAGTAGTCATTAGTCTTCTGAATAAAAGAAGAAACACACCCACAGTTATTACTTTGCCAGGCTCAACAAACAACTTTTGATGTGATAACAGCCCTTCAGGGCAGCAGTTGGAGTCGTTAGAGCTGAAGTGGCACCCCAGGAACCGTGTACTCATCTGCTGAGGACAACGGAGAGCTGTGAGAATTGCACTTAGGTAAACGTCTATCCACATGCACACAAGCACGTGTATATTTATGGTTATTAAATATGTAGGTAATCAATGCAAACATGGACTCCTATTTATACACATTTGCATATGCTTCCAGGTACACCTATATTTAGAGGACTTCTACAACAAATATTTGTTGAGAGCCGAATATAGGCTACTCCAAGGAAGGAGGGGGTGGATGGCAGATAAGATCTCTCCAGAACTTATGTTCACGTGACAAATGAATAAGCAAGAGAAGTGCAGTTTGTGATGAGCAGAAGGAAGGGTGTAACCAAAGTGATGCAAGTTAACTGATGCAGGAGAGAGAGAGGACTACGTGAGAAGATGCTTCCAGAAGTGCCCTCCCAGAAGGGAACGTGAGAGCTGAGACCAGACGAGTGAGAATGGCTGGAAAGGGGGCCAGTGAGGAAGGAAGCAGAAGAGTAGTCTGGGATGAGTAGGAGAGGGGGACACCACATCCTCCTTGCTGGCCAATGTAAAGAAGTCAGATTTTATTTTAAGGAACAACAGAGGGCACGGGATGGTTTTAACCAGGGGCGTGGCATAATCTAATTACCATTTTTTCAAATAGGCAGCCAAGATCGGAAGCCATCAGGACAATTAGGAGCAGTTGCAGTATTCCAGGCAAGAAGAGGGAACAGAGACAGTTAAGTGGGTGGATTCAAGCTGGGTGTGGTCCTGTTGTACAGGACTGGGCAGAGGAGGTAAAGAGACCTGAGTGACCAGGAGAGTAGCGTCCTTTAGTGAGCAGAGGAAGGCTGCAAAAGGGTATCAACTGGGGAGCAGTGTGGGGATCAAGAGCAGATACCAAATCTGAGATGCCTGTGAATCTCCAAAGAGAGAAATGAACCAGCCTATTGGATGCCTGGATTTGGAGCTCACGGGGAAAGTTCAGGCTGTGAGATCGCAGAGAGTAGACAGCTCACCCTAGGAGCAGACATTCAAACCTGAGCACAGCCTAAGGGATGGAGCTGCCCCTCCTCATCTACTGCAGCTCTATCTCTGGTGACAGCCCATGACTGGGGGTGGGGGAAGAGACTCCATTCTCAAGGTGCTGGGGACCGGAGGCAAGGGAAGGTGTCCAGGTAGGTGTCCCCCAGGTCTACTGTCACACTCTCTCCTTTCAGAGTCCTTGCACCCACACAGCCTCTCTAGGAGAGCACTGTCACCCACTCCCTCCTGCAGGGTTGGAGATCCTCACAGGCTGGAGATCCCCCTCTTCCCCTTGCAAGGCTGTGACAACAAAGGCTCCCACTAAAAACCTACCAACCTCTAGCCATTCGTCTGCTGAGGTTTATAAAATGTTAGCAATTGCCTGTCTCATTCCCAACTGCTTCATCCCCCCATTAATCAGAAGGAAAGGAGGATAGACCTGAATGACAGCTACTTGAGGACAGTAAGCATCTCCCTCTTGGGAGGGAAGAGTAGGGGATCAAACATACACCCTCATCAAAGTCGCTGACCTGACACCAGTGAGTGGACCCAGAGCTGGCACTCAGGGCCAAGGATCACAGGTTTCGGCACTGCTCTATGTGTCTCTATGATGGTTCAGTAAAGGTGAGGGACCCATCCATGTAGACGTTTCCTGTTTTGTTTGACTTTTCCTGGTTTACTGTCTACACACAATAGCATCAATGGCAGCAGAAATCAGACAAGGCCCAGGGGCCTGGAGCTCTCTGCCCGACGCCAGTCCTGCCTGGAACAAAGGCCCCTGTTCCAAAGCTGAGCACCAGTTCCTGTGAGAGGCGGTCACTGAGCCCTGGGAAACACACCCTCCACCCCCACCCCGGGGCACACAGGAGCGTCAGGTGAAGTGGGGGCCCAGGCCCATGTCTCAGGGAAGAGCAGCCCAGGAGTGTGCCAGGACTTCTTGGGGGCCCCAGGCAGGGAGCAGGCTGCCAGCAACGTCCTTTCACAAAGGTCATGTTTTGCTACATTAGGCAGAAATGTCAAGAGAAAATTGGATTCTGAAAGAAAGAAAATAACAGGCATTCTGGGCAAATAAAGAATAAGCAATAGCATTATCTCCTTATTACAAGTTAGAGGGGAGGGGTCTGGGACACCTGTAAGGGGGGTCCTGCTCTCCCAGTGTGTCTCATCTGCAGCTACACCCCCTCCCCCGACAGCCAAGCCCCACTCCTGGAGGAGAAAGGGCCCTCCGACGCCTCTAGCTCTTTGGCCAGATGGAGCGGTTCTGTCCATGATGCCCACCCCCTTCTCCCTGACTGCCCGACGTGAATAGATCACCTTATCCTTCTGCTGTTCAGACATTCTCTTTGTCTCAGTCCCACCCGGGCTCCCACCAACACTGCCACAATCAACAGCTGCCACTCACCGAGGGTTTACTAGGCACCAGCTACTGTGTTATGCACATCTACGTCCATGACCTCACTTAATATTTGCAGCCAACATACAAGGCAGGTATTGCTATTATCTCCATGAGGGAGATGAAGAAACTGGGGCTCGGAGGTTGCTGACCAAAGCTGAACAGCTCTGAGTAGCTTTAACATAAAGACTCTGACAAGAAGCAACAGGTGGCATACTCGGGAACCTTTGCAACTAATACACAGACATGTACACACCCACATATACATACACACAACCCAGAGTGTGTCTCCAGAGAAAGCGACTCTGTGCTGCACAAGTCCCAGGAGGGGTGCAGTGCGTACAACCTGGGCAACTGTACACAGCTCCCTGCTAGAGACACATAGTAGAAGCATCCAGCCCTGGGGATAAACAAACACACAAAAGACAAGTAAGGCAAACAGACACCCCCACAAGGCAAGCATGGTACATGTCTGGCCACCCTGCCCTCAGAGGCGTTTATGAATACTCACCATGCAGGGCAAATTTGGAAGCTGAGACACTAGCTTTAACCAAAGTACCTCCCGGACTCACTGCCCCTGATTTTCCTTCTAGTTGATGCCTCACCTGTATTCATTCACCTGTCATCAGTTATTGATGGGCCTGTTACCCTGCTCATCAGACAAAGGTTTAATTAAGAACCATCCTGTCTCTGGGCCCCGAAGCAGCTAAGCCTCCTCCTCCCTAACACATCTATTATTACCCATCTCTGACTTTTGCTTGAGTCGATGGCCAGTTTCCAAGGCACCTGACCACTGGAAATAATTCAGTGAACAAGATGACGCATCAAACACTTTCCCCAAATCAAGCTCCATGCATGGCTCCTGTATCCCTCATCTGAGATACCACACAAAGCCATTCACCTTGTCCTGCACTGCCGGCTCCCTAATGGCCTCGACTGGGGGCGCAGAATAATGAGCAATGATAACACAGCTCCCAGGCGCTCTGGAAACAGGGAGCCAGACACACAGGTGGCCAAATTCTGACCTTGAGGAAGGACAGGCTGAGATGGCCTCTTGTGCATTAGCCCTGTGGCGAGCATGGTAAGCAGTCCCTCAGCCCCCCAAAGGGGCATCCACCACAGCAGGACAGAGCCCCATGGATGGGAGAATGTCACCCTCTGCCCCTTGAACCCTGCTGTCCAACAAGCGGGTCAGCCAGGATAGGGCTCTGCGGCCAAGAGAAGCCAACCAGGGACTCCTCTGTTGCCCTGACATGCCACAGGGCCTCCGTCTTCTGGGACTGGCACTTGAGAAGGAGACACCAGTTTCCATCCATAAAGTGATCCTGAAGACGGAGACTCTGTGGATTTCCCAGGTCAAGAGTGTGGCTGACACTTGGAAGTGCCCTCTCTTCTATCAGCAGAGGCAGGCCCAGGGGATGAGCCGCGTTAGGAACCGAGTGGGTAAGGGACTGTGGGTGGCAGGGGACCCCGCCCATCCCTGGTTGTGAGCCACGCTGTCCCTGCCCCCACCCGCACTGCTCAGCCCCGCATCCCCTGTTCATGTCCACACTGCAGGTCTTTGCCGAGCAGCTCAGCTCCCACTCAGCTCCACTTCTGCATCTCCTCGGTCTCTGCCACCTGGGTTTTCTCTTCTGCTGCTATGGACTGCACTCGCCTCAAGATTCATATATTAAAGCTGGAACCTTCATGACCTCAGAATGTGTTGGTATTTAGAGACAGAGCCTTGATGGAGGTGATTAAGGTTAAATGACTCCGTTGAGCTGAACCTTAATCTGATAGGACAGGTGTCCTTTAAAAAAATATCAAGACACAGACATGCACAGAGGGGCATGCCATGAAGGCACAGGGAGGAAAAGTCAACCTCTACAAGCCAAGATGAGAGCTTCAGAGGGGACCCCTGCCAACACCTTGAGCTTGGACTACTGGCCTCCAGAACAGTGAGGAAGTAATCTCTGTGGCTTCAGTCCCCCGTCTTCAGTGTCTGTTATGTTTGCCCTGGCAGACTAGTACCCCTTCCTCAGCCTCTCTTCTGCCCCAAGGCCTGACAGCCATGGTGGCTGCCTAGCTGTGAGCCCTGAAAGCCACCAAGTCACGATGTCCTGTTCCTCCTTCACTCTGCCTATGTCCTATCACTCGAGGGAACCAGTTTCCCAATTAGGATCCAGCCACTAAGACTCAATCTGGCCTCCTTCCCTTTGGCCAGCCCCCGCCCTCCACTGCCGCCCCAGGCAGACATCAGTCTCCTTCAAAAGATTGTTATGATGATTTCCCTTTGTGACTCAGCAGTAATGAACCTGACTAGTATCCATGAGGTTGCGGGTTCGATCCCTGGCTTTGCTCAATGGGTTGAGGATCCAGTGTTCCCATGAGCTATGGTGTAGGTCACAGACGCGGCTCGAATCTGGTGTTGCATGGCTGTGGTGTAGGCCGGCACTACAGCTCTGATTTGACCCCTAGCCTGGGAACTTGCATATGCCACAGGTATGGCCCTAAAAAGAAAAAATAAAAGACAAAAAACAAGATGGTTTCAAGAGGACACAGACCCAGGGGTGTGCCCAGTGTCCTTGTGGTGAAGGCCTCAGCTTCTGACTTTCCCTAGTGGATCCACACTGCTGCTTAGAGAAACCACTATTCTAAGAATCCCTGTCTAGACTCAGAGCATCAAGCACAGCTGCCCAGACTAGAGCACAGGTTCAGCCCCACCCACTCTCACAGGCTCCCAGGGCTGTGGCTTGCAGACTGCCACCCTCATATTGTAAACCTTACTTCCTCCATTCACAAAGGTAGCATTTGAAAGATGCAATCCTTCCTTCCTGAAGACCCGACACCCCCTTGGCCACTATGTCTCCCCTTCCTATTTTCCCCATGAAAGAACTATCTCCCCGGTCTTCTTGGAGATAGCTAATACAATCCCTGCCATGCCACACTGCAATGCCTTTGACATTGCTACAGGATCTGGAGGAAGTCAAGAAGGGGGAGTTCTTTGATGGAGCACCAACCCAACAGAGGGTTTGCTGAAAAGGAACAAACCATGGAGAAGGAGGAGGCTGATGACCACTGCCTGCTTCTCCAAGAGCCATGGACCTTACACCACATGACCTTGAGCTTGGGACTTTGCACACATCAGCCCCCCACAGGGATGCCTGCAGCCCCCCATGAGTGGCAGTTAGGGTGGCTGCCGTCAATCTCCTGGGGTTGAGCCAGTGGGAAGGAAGGAAGCTCCAGGCCATCTCATTACCAAGGTCTGCTGCCAGCCCCCATGGTCCCTTGAGTCAACCCCTTAAATTCAGCGCCTGTGGCAAGGAAGCAGGTGCTGCCGCCCAATGTTCCTCGTGAAGGCCAAAAAATATTTTTCTACATCATTGATGTATTTGCTTTTCCCTCAATTAAATTGCTGTAAAAGGGGGTGTGGGTTAAAGCCATCTGAGCCATCTTTATTCAGCTAAATTACACTGGATGGCTCATTTAATGAACTTTAATGAAGCCCAAATGCTTTCTCTAATCAAATCTCAAGTGACGTGACTGGTGTCCCGACCTTAGATCAGGAGACTGGAGGCAGCTTCCCCACAAGGTCCTGTGCTGAGAAAAACCAGGGTTTCCCAGAGAATGTTCCTGGGAATCTGACATCTGCGGATGCTAGTGGGTATTACAAGGGGAAAAATGTCATATTGCTTGAAAAAGGTGGCACCAAATGAAACTAAACAGGCCTATTCACTGCAGAACTTCTCAGAGCCTTTACCAAGTGAAGGATCTCACCCACGGAGTCTCTCAAACATTGGATCACAGAACCTTCTCCCCGTATCCTGTAGCAAAACTATCCCCCTGCACAAAATACTTAGAGAAATGATCATCGTAATCAGAAATACATATTTGGTCTTTGTCCATGGTTCCTGGTTCGTAGCTCCCAAAACCCTTGAGATTTCTTGAAGGATAAGAGCAACAGGAGCATCTTTTCTTAACATTTAGTCTCCTATCCTCAGTTCCTGAAATCACTTCAGAGAATTAGGTGATTTTTAAAAATCCCCCAGAGAAGGGGGTCTGATTGCCAGAGGAGCCCACCATGAAGAGTTTCCAATGAGGGAATTAGTCACCAATGGCCAATGATTCCATCAACCATGCCTACAGAGTGAAGCCCCCATAGAAACCAAAGGAGAGAACTGGGGGCTGGGGAACCACAACACCCACGTGCCACCATGTCAGGCCCCAAACTCCACATGGGCAAGGGCTCCTTTGGTCAGGACCTCACCCTATGTATCTCTTCATCTGGCTGTTGATTCATAATCATTTAATACGCCAGTAGTCTAGTGAGTAGGCCAGTTTCCCAAGATCTATGAGCTGCTCTAGCAAATGAATCAAACTGAGGAAGGGGTCATGGAACCTCTGATTTATAGCCAGTAGGTCAGAAGCCCAGGTGACAATATAGACTTTCAACGGCATCTGAAGTGAAGGGTGGTCTTATGCGGTCGCTTAACTTGTGAGATATGACACCCTCTCTGGGTAGAGAGAGTCAGAATTGAGTTGTTCTGAGAGACACCGATGGCATCCAGGATCTCTTACTGCTGTGGGAGCAAAAAACCCCTCACTGGAGTTGGGGGCAGATTGTTCATCACTGGGTTCTGAGGTAGGTCAGCAAGCTGTGGCCTGTGGGACACCACTGTTTCTGTAAATACAGTTTTATTATAACACAGTCACATCCATTTATTCACACCTTGCCTATGTCTGTGGTCTGAGTGGAATAACAGCCCTCCACCGAGGTCCACAGCCTAATCCCTGGGATATGAGAATAGGTCAACTTCTACACCAAAAAGGACTTCGCAGATGTGATTAACAGTACAGGCCTTGAGATGAGGAAATCATCCTTAATTATCTTGTGGCCCAAAATAATCACAGGGGTCCTTAAAAATGGAAGAGTTAGCTGGACAAAACTACAATTCAAAAAGATACATGCACCACTATGTTCACTGAAGCACTATTCGCAATAGCCAAGACTTGGAAACAACCTAAATATCTATCAACATGAATGGATTAAGAAGATTTGTCCAAGGAAGATGTACAGATGGCCAATGAGCACATGAAAAAATGCTCCACATCACTGATTATTAGAGAAATGCAAATCAAAACTATCACGAGGAGTTTCCATTGTGGCTCAGTGGTTAATGAATCCAACTAGGAACCATAAGGTTGCAGGTTCAATCCCTGGCTTGGCTCAGTGGGGTAAGGAGCTTGTGTTGCCATGAGCTGTGTTGTAGGTCACAGACGCGGCTTGGATCTGGTGTTGCTGTGGATCTGGTGTAGGTTGGAGGTTACAGCTCCAATTAGACCCCTAGCCTGGGAACTTCCATATGCCATGGGTGTGGCCCTAGGGAAAAAAAAAAAAAAAACCTACCACGAGATACCACCTCACACTGGTCAGAATGGCCATCATTAATAAGTCCACAAATAACAAATGCTAGAGAGGGTGTGGAGAAAAGGGAACCCTCCTGCACTGCTGGTGGGAATGTGAGCTGGTATAAACACTATGGAGAACAGTATGGAGGTACCTTAGAAAACTATACATAGAACTACCATATGACCCAGCAATATATCAGAACAAAACTTTCCTTAAAAAAGACACATGCACCCACATGTTCATTGCAGCTCTATTCACAATAGCCAAGACATGGAAACAACCCAAATGTCCATCAACAGATGATTGGATTAGGAAGATGTGGTATATATACACAATGGAATACTACTCAGCCATAAAAAAGAACATAATAATGTCTTCTGCAGCAACATGGATGGAACTAGAGACTCTCATACTGAGTGAAGTCAGTCAGAAAGAGAAAACAAATACCATATGATATCACTTACATCTGGAATCTAATATAAGGCACAATGAACCTTTCCACAGAAAAGAAAATCATGGACTTGGAGAATAGACTTGTCATTGCCAAGAGGGAGGGGGAGGGAGTGGGATGGATGGGGAGCTTTGGGTTAATAGATGCAAACTATTGCCTTTGGAATGGATTAGCAATGAGATCTTGCTATGTAGCACTGGGAACTATATCTAGTCACTTATGATGGAGCATGATCAGAAAATAGAATGTATATATATGTATGTGTAACTGAGTCACCATGCTGTACAATAGAAAAAAAAATTGTATTGGGGAAATAATTTTTTAAAAAAAGAAAATTAATCACATGAATAAAATAAATTCCTAAAAAAAAAGAGAAGATTTGGCACATATGTATAATAGAATACTACACAGCCATTAAAAAGGGGAAAATAATGCCATGTACAGCAAGAAGGATGGACCTAGAGATTCTTACACAAGTGAAGTAAGTCAGAAAGAGAAAGATAAATACAAGGTGACATCACTTCTATGCGGAATCTAAAATATGATACAAATGAACCTATCTATAAAACAGAAACAGACTCACAGACATAGAGAACAGACTTGTGATTGCCAAGAGGGAGAGGGCAAGGAGTGGGATGGATGGGGAGTTTGAGGTTAGTAGATGCAAACTATTACGTTTAGAATGGATAAGCAATGAGGTCTTGCTGTACAGCATGGGGAACTATATCTAATCTCTTGGGATAGAAAATGATGGAAGATAATATAAGACAAAGAACATGTGTATACATGTAGGACTAAGTCACTTTATTGCACAGCAGAAATTGATACAATACTAAAAATCAGCTATACTTCTATAAAACTAAAAAAAATGGGGAAAAAAGAAAGGGGGAGGAAGAGAGATCAGAAAGAGATGCAACAATGGAAGAGAGGACAGAAGGATATAATAGAGGAAGGGCATCAAAGGCTAAGAAATGCACATGACCTTTAGCAGATGAAAGATGCAATGAAGCAGATTCTTCCCTGGGGCCTCCAGAAGGGAACACTGCCCTGCCCACACCTTGACTTTAGCCCCATGAGACCTGGGCAAGACCTCTAACCTACAGAGTGTAAGACGATCAATTTGTGCTTTTGAAACACAACGTCTACAGTAATTTGTTACAGTCCCAATAGAAAACGAATACAGATTATTTTGCCTTAGAGCAGCAGAATTGAGCAGTTGTGACAGAGACCAAATGGTCCACAAAGCCTAAATTATTGAGTGTGTGGCCCTCTACAAAAAGCATACCAACCCCTGGGATAGCCCAGCACAATAGAAATATAATGTGAGCCACGTATACTTTTTGAAAATTTCCATAGTCACATTTTAATACTTGAAAAGAAAAAGGTGAAATTAGTTGTGTTCATCTATTTTACTTAACCCAATCTATATAAAATTCCATCAATTCATGTGATCTATATAAAAAAATACTAATGAGGGAGTTCCCTTCATGGCTCAGTGATTAACGAACCCAACTAGGATCCATGAGGATGTAGGTTCCACCCTGGCCTTGCTCACGTGGGTTAAGGATGCAGCACTGCTGTGAGCTCTGGCGTAGCTCGAAGATGCAGCTCGGATCCCAAGTTGCTGTGGCTGTGGCTGTGGCTGGAGGTTGCAGCTCCAATTGGACCCCTAGCTTGGGAACCTCCATATGCTGCAGGTGTGGCCCTAAAATAGAAAAAAAAAAAAGAAAGGAAAAGAAACACTAATGAGATATTTCATATTTTTTTTTGTACTGTGTCTTTGAAATCCATGTGTATCTAACATTCACAGTACTTCTGAATTTGGACTGGCCACAATTCAAGGGCTTAATAGCCATGAATGTTCAAGGCTACCATACTGGAAAGGCAGCCCCAGAGAATCTGTAAACCCAGGTGCTGACTGAGATCCTCAGCAGAAAAGAGAAGCCAGCAGGTAGAGAAATATAACTGTAAGTTCGCCACAGTCATGTGTCTCTTCCCCAGGTGCCAATCTGACTCAGAATCTAGCAGTCACGTAGCTTTCTATATGGAAAAGAATCACTCCAGTTGTCCCCAAGCGCATGGCAACATCCCTGAGTGGTTGCCAGTCTCCTCTTGGGCTGGAGAAGCATAGAACAGGAAGGAAAGGAGTCCTTCTCATGTGTTGGAGAAGGATGCATGGGAGACCAATTTGGGCACAGATTGCTGGACTCTCATAATGCTTGGCCCATCTTATCAAGCCCAGATTCCACCTTGAAGTTCAATTCTTTTCCCACGATGACCTCAACCTCCTGCTCCCATATAGTCTCTCACCACCCACACCCTTCCTCCACCCTTCACCCTCTCCCCATAACCAACCCTAAAGACCCACCATAAACAGAATGGTATCACCCAGCAGGCAGGCTGCGCTGTGGAGCTTCCTGACATGTCCTCTCTCTATGCCACTGTCCCTGGTGCTTTCCACACCCTTCATGCTCTTGTTCACACCCTGAAGGTTCTCTATGTATGGCCAGTGTCATACACTCTGAAACCTTCCTTCCCTCCTCCTTCTCCCACTGCATCTTGCCTGGGCCTTGAGCACAGCCACATCTCAGACTACACTTTATTTTTTTTAATTTATTTTTTTGTCTTTTTGTAGGGCCGCTCCTGTGGCATATGGAGGTTCCCAGGCTAGGGGGCTAATCAGAGCTGTAGCCACCAGCCTATACCAGAGCCACAGCAATGCGGGATCCAAGCCGCTTCTGGGACCTACACCACAGGTCACGGCAACACCGGATCCTTAATCCACTGAGCAAGGCCAGGGATCAAACCCACAACCTCATGGTTCCTAGTCAGATTCGTTAACCACTGTGCCATGATGGAAACTCCTCAGACTACACTTTAAATGACAGCTGTGCATGTGTCAGCCTCCCCCATCAGACTGCTTATTTCTTCCCCTCTTCCTTACTTCCATCTTTCTTTTTCTCTTTCTTTTCGTTTTTTAGGGCCACACCTGCAAATATGGAAGTTCCCAGGCTAGGGGTCAAATCAGAGCTATAGCTGCTGACCTACACCACAGCCACGGCAACTTGGGATCCGAGCTGCATCTGTGACCTAACTGCAGCTTGTGGCAACACGGGATCCCTTAACCCACTGAATGAGGCCAGGGATCAAACCTACATCCTCACACAGACAACGTCAGGTCCTTAGCTGACCGAGCTACAGTGAGAAGTCCCAGACTGCTTTTCTCGAAGGCAACAATTTCTTTTCAGTTGGACATCCTTTATAGCACCCGGAATCCAGTAAGTGATCAATAAATGTTCAGCAAGTTCAGCTGAATTCCCACAAAACTTCAGCCAGTCCTACCTCTGCCACTTCTATGCTCTGTGACCCTGGACAACTCCCTTAACCTCTCTGTTTCTCAGTCCTTGAGTTGTGGCCAGGATTAGATGGGGTAGAGCAAACAGGGTGCAGAAAGCAGGTGGTCCAAGGCCTGGCCCTCAATGAACACAATCTATCATTATTCATGGATGGCGTCTCTTCCCTTATCTGCTCATCTCCAGACACCAAAGCTGCAACAGGCCAACCTCATTAAAACAGACACCAGAGGCCCAGGCAATGCCCCTAATTCAGTATCAACAAAATCTCATTTCAACAAAATAATAAGGAAAGCCATTCTAATGAGACGACAGGTAGCACATCCCTCCCTTGGAGAGGTGCTGATGCTGATGCCCTGCCCATCACAGCCTACCCCTCATGTGCTGGATCCCAAAGGCCCCACAGATCCAGAGGAGAAGCAGCTCTCACTCTGAGGCCTGCATGGCAGAGATTTGGTCACAGGTCCCTCTGCATCTGGGTGTTCAGGCCAAAAGTCCCGGAAAAGCCCATAAAGTCAGCTCTGTTCCTTCACCCACCTGATTTGTACCAGACCTTGAGTGTTATGGAGACTATTCTGGGGGGCTGCTCCCTGGGAGTTTCTGTTCAAATTAACTGAAAGCTTATCGCCCTGAAGCATGTGAGCTGTCTCTGGAGCCCTGGGCAGGCACAGCCTGACAGACATGCACGTCCCAGCAGTGGCCCTCTCAGAGGCCAGGGTGGTCGTCATGGCCCAGGGAGCCCACAGCCTCAAGAAGGGTTCCAGTCCATGAAGGATTCCATAAGGATATGGCCAAGATATCACACTCATCTTGAACTCAAGAGCTGTCACAACAAGAGGAAAACAAAGATGCAGAGAGCATCTGGGTGAGCGTCTCTGGGAAAATAAAAACACCACAGTCAAGAGACTGCCCTCTGAAGCCGTGGGTTCCACCTCCCCATATTCAACTGCCGATGGTTGGAATTCAACATTGGTTGAATCCGTAGAGGCAGAACCTGTGAATATGGAGGGCAGACAGTCCCATGCCATTTCATGTAAAGACTTGAGCACCCTCAGATTCTGGTATCTGGCGGGCATCCTGGGAACAATCCCCCAAGATGATGTCGAGGGAAGACTTACTGAACAAACTCAAAGTGGGGTTATTGAGGGAGGAGGGACCAGAGGTGAGTGTGGTGCAGGCCACACCCCAAGCAGCTGCCGAGGGTACCATCAGGACCAGGAAGGATGCTGGGCAGGGAGAAGGGCAGGGGCAGGAGTGCCATGTTCCTCTTCTAGATGCAGGAAGCATATTCCTGCTAATTGTTTTTTAGCTGGACAAGGCACCTGGCCTCTGAGATCTACTCCTGGGATTCAAGGAAGATCTATGACTCCTTCAAAAACACAAAATTGTGAGCATAAAGCTGCTTTGGGCTTTTGCATAAAGAAATTGGATTAGGCCAACATCACATCCCAACCCTTCTTCAAGATGAGTGGTTGAGGAATCAGGGGCCAGGTATGGATTTGAGGAAAGCATCCAGGACTATGTTCTCCAGCTCTGGGTGTCAGAATCTCCCAGAGGCTTGTAAACCATAGAGCCAAGCTCCACCTCCCTCCAGAGTTTCTGATTCGGTAGGTCTGACCCAGAATTTGCACTTCTATGCAGTTCCCAGGAGATGCTGATGTTATTGGCTTGAGGACCTCACTTCAAGAATCACTGATCTAGTGAAATGTTGTTTTCCCAATGAGTTTACTTTGGTTCCTGTCAAATCCGTCTGCCCTGAAAGTTTGGATGATCATACATATATAGGAGAATAAAACAGTCATGTGTCTACTTGTGGTTACCAAGGCAGAGGGGGAGGAAGAAGAATGGACTGGGAGTTTGGGGTTGGTAGATGCAAACTATTACATTTAGAATGGACAAGCAATGAGGTCCTACTGTATAGCACAGGGAAATGTATCCAGTTTCTTGAGATAGAACATTATGGAAGATAATATAAGAAATGTATATGTATGTTATGACTGGGTCACTTTGCTATACAGCAGAAATTGGCAAAGTGTAGTAAATCAACTGTACTTTATTTTAAAAATATATAAGAAAAAAAACAAACAGTGATGTGTCCAGATATAAAGAGACAATTGTCAGGAGCCAAGGGGCTGCTACAGGGGCTCCTGGGAACAAATGCCATTGTTTATAGCCAGGAAGGGGACCCAGGGCCCCTGAAACTTGGCGGACAGTCACCAGTTGGGAGATGTCACTAGGAAGTCTGGAGAAGGGCTATCACCACGCTGGAAATTGACTAAAAAGAAAAAGTAGGGCCCTGCTGCCCAAGTGCTTCCTGACTTTGTGGGATGAATCTGTTTGCTCTCTACCCACCCCTGCCTTCTTCGGCAGGAGTTCTGACTATAGAGCCTGGCTGTACCACCTGGAGACTGTTTTAGGGAAACCCATGGGGGCTCCCTCTGAGAAGGAGGCCTTTTTGAGCCCCATGTCTGGAAAGCCTGGAGGATGAAGGAAGACCAGGAATCAGGGAGAGTGAGAGGCAGCGAGGGTGGTCCAGGCTGCTATAGGAGAAACAGGCCTATGGGACAGGATTAGAGAGAGAGTGATGAAGATACTGAGACCAGAGCCTCCAAACTGATGGGGGTGATCAAAGGCAGGGCCGAGGAGCCTGGCAAGTGGAGGGGTTTGCCTGTGTGCAGGCTGAGCCAGGGTTCTGGGCAGGGAGAGGGGAGGGCAGGCAACAGCAGACCAGAACCACTGCCCAGGAAGAACAACCTGCTTGCACCCCTAACCCCCGTCCCAGGGAAGCCACACTCCTGCCTGCCCAAGGAGGGAGGGGTCCCCTTCAGGAGCTTGGAGCAATGTATCATTGACTAGGGCCAAAAGAAGATCAAGGCCACCCTCTGGAGTGACCAGGGGGAAGCAGAGATGACTTTGCTGACAGTGGCCTGAGGACTTCATGAGCCTCTGTCCCTGCCCCTCTTCCCAGACCAGAGTCTGAGGAACTGAAGGCTAGAGCTGGACACTACCTGCCTCCCTTCCAGCAGAGCCCAGGAGGACACATGAAGGCCACTGGTGCTTAGGGTCACAGAGATCAGGTAACAGATCAGGTAACTGGGTAACAGATTCTTTTTTTTTTTTTTTTTTTGCTTTTTAGGGCCGCAACTGCAGCTCATGGAAGTTCCTAGACTAGAGGTCAAATCAGACCTGCCGCTGCCGGCCTTAACCCACTGAGTGAGGCCAGAGATCAACCGGAATCCTCATGGATACTAGTAAGGTTCACTACTGCTGAGCCACAACAGGAACTCCCCAGATTCATTTATAAGACAACGTGCATGGGCAGCTAACACTGCAGGGAGAGCCAGGTCAGGCATGTGACTAACGGAAGAACCTCATCATGTCCCTGTGGTACTGTTCCGCAAAGCCACAGCGAGTAGGCAGGCAGAGATTTTCAGAGTGTGTTCCTCAGACCAGCAAGAGAAGCACTGCTGGGGACTTGTTGGAAATGCATGTTCCCAGGGCCCCCACCCCAGACCTGGTGGGCCCAGCAGCCTGTGCTGTATCAAGCTGTCCAGGTGGTGCCGTCTCTGGCTCAAGTGTGAGAACCTTGAGTATGGTGTAGTCATAAAGAGCCCTGACTCTGCAGCCAGAGAGGCAGTCTGGACACTTGTCCCTGGCCCTCCCGAGTCCAGGGGCTTTCCCTAAAAAGTTACTGAACCAGCATCCCTGGGTCTCAGTCTCTGTGTCCTGACCACAGAAGTCACAGCAGAAGCCTTAAGGAGCAGCTCTGAGGAGTAAGGTGAATTGAGTGCCCCAAACAAGAGCTGGGCACATAGCAGGTACTCAATGCCTGGCTGGTGGGAGGTGGGGGGTGGAGGCGCGTAGTAATGATAGTACCTAACATGCACAGTGGTCCTCACATTCTTTAAAGGTTTTGCATATAAGATCCAACTGCAGGAGTTCCCGTTGTGGCTCAGTGGTTAACAAATCCGACTAGGAACCACGAGGTTGCGGGTTCGATCCCTGACCTTGCTCAGTGGGTTAAGGATCCAGCATTGCCGGGAGCTGTGGTACAGGTTGAAGACTCGGCTCGGATCCTGCATTGCTGTGGCTGTGGTGTAGGCCAACAGCTACAGCTCCAATTAGACCCCTAGCCTGGGAACCTCCATATACCACAGAGTGGCCCTAGAAAAGGCAAAAAGGCAAAAAGACAAAAAAAAAAAAAAGATCCAACTGCAACAACTCCCTGAGCAGTGTGCTACCATCATCATCGTCATTGTCAAATCTCCATCATCCTTGTCATCCTCTCTGCCTGACAGAGGGAAGATTATGGAACAAGGAGGTCTGAAGCTGGCCTTGGGTAAGCAGCTGCTGCCTGGGGAATCGGGGAATCAAACCCCAGCAGTCTGGCTGAAGATTGTGTCCTTTACCACCTGCCAGCAGTCGCAGAAGGAACTGTGCTATTGAGGTTTCACCTCCTGGGCTCCCAATGACCCTCAACTGTTACCACCACCAGGGCAGGGTCCTACTGTCCTTTTTTTCTTTTTTTTTGGGGGGGGGGCGCACCCATAGCATATGGAGGTCTTACGCTAGGGATCCAATCAGAGCTACAGATGCTGGCCCACACCACAGCCACAGCATTGCCAGATCTGAGCCATTTCTGTGACCTACACCATAGCTCACAGCAACGCCAGATCCTTAACCCACTGATCGAGGCCAGGGATCAAACCTGAAACCTCATGGTTCCTACTCGGATTCATTTCCACTGTGCCATGACAGGAACTCCAGGGTCCTACTGTTCTTAATAGGATTTGAAAACTCTTCCCCAAACCACCATCTGGGAGGATGGGACATCAGATCCCTGAAAGAGGAATTCAAGCCAAATTTCTGATTGTGTCCCCTGAACTAACTGGGACCATGTGTAAAAGCCACAGAGGCTGGAGGTCCAGCTTCTAGCATCAGGGAAAGGTGTGGAGAATCGTCAACCAGAGATGACCTATGTAGTCCCCCCTCAGCTGCAGCCCAGACCCCAGGCAGAGAGGGGTCTGGCAGAGTCATACACACAACACTGTCCCCAGGGCTGGGGCATCCTGGAGCCCATCTCCATGAGGTGTGAGGGCAATAGATCCTGCGAAAGACTCCAGCACAGATCAGCCTCTCAGTGTGACTGTGTTGTGCTGCTGGGCTGGCCATGTTCAGGGGCTGGAGGCGTTCCAACCCACCAGCACTGCTTCCCACTTCTGCTCTGCCCTCAAGCTGCTGAGAAATTCCATTTGCATAGAGCAGGTTTTAGAGACAGCGAGTAGATTGGAGGTTCAATAAACAAATAGCAGGGCTCCAGCCTCCAATCACATGCTTGTACCTGTAATGAACCAGGAGCACCAGGGATGAAGAATTGTAAACAAGACGCCACTGCAGCTACCCCAGTCTCCTCTTCCAGATGCTCTGAAGTACCAACCAGCATGCTAGCAAAGAAGGACAGAAGGCTTGTAGAAGTTTCCATCTTTGCTCAGCCACTTTCTAACTGTGTAGTTCCTGGATGGCTCTCTTCACCACCCTGAGCTCTAAAATGGGAACAAAATCTGTGCCTCAGTAGATGAAAAGAGTCACACTAACACATCAGAGCCCACACAGCCCCCATCGTACACAGGCATTCAATGGAAATGGGTTAGTATTACTAGCACAGACACAAGGAACAAAGCTGATGACAGGACACCTCTGAAGCAACTGTGAAAGGAGTGGGGGGTCCACGGGGGGGGGGGGGTGGAGGGGGTGAAGGGTGGGGCCCACACTCAAGTTCCCAAGTCCCTAGAAAAAAACAGGCACTTGGAGGGAACCATCACCACAGGAGCAGCAAAACAAAACAACTCACACCAACAACGCGCTCGCTCAGCAGACACTGCTAAATGCTTTCCAATTAATTAACTGATTACATGACAGAACAGAAGGGGATTCGAAAGAGCGCTGTTGACCTTTAAGAATAATTAATATCATCAGGATAGCAAACCCATCCAAGGAAAATAATGAGGAACATTTGAATATTACATTCAAAAGCTCTGGATGGTGAGGCAGATGGGCCCTATAGAGGCAACACCCCAGCTCCCATCTCCTGCTCCAGCTTCCTGTCGACCCACCACCTCCCACCCAGCCTCCTCCGGATGCTGTGGCAGCCCAGGGAGACCTCTGGACCTCCCCCCTTTGCAGACAAGCAGTGGCTGCCCTGCCCAGTCCTGTGGCCACTCTGTTTGCATAGCAAAAACACCAGAGGAACGAGGGCAGGGTGAAAGCCACCCCACATCACCAAATGGGAGGGGGGGGACACTGAAAGAGAAACATCATCCCCCTTCACAGTCCACGTGGGTATCCAGATGCCTCCTCCTTCCCTAGTGCACTGCCTGGGTCAGCACCTGGCCGGCCCCCAGGCCCCCAGCTCACACCGCCACCCCCACTTCACGGTCCTGATGGATCAGATGATGATCTACCTCAGGATCTGTGAGATCAAGGGCCCACAGTCTCAGTCACAGTTCCACTGCAGCATCCAGAGTAAGCTCTCTGCCCTGGATGAACTTCCTTAACATCTGGCTCCTCCCAGAATGCCTACTAAATTCCTCATCATCCTTCAAGACTCACTGAAATATCCCTCCTCTAGGACACCTTCCTGCCCACTACCTCCTCCATAGACTGGTTTCCCCACTCACAGGCTCCACAGCATTCTGTCCATCCCTTCCCTTAGCCTTTGTCACTCTGTCAAACCATGTTTGTCAACAGTCTGACTTCCCCTTAGACACTGGGCATCCTCTGTCTCTTTGTGTCCCAGATACAAGCAAGATACCTGGCATCTAGTAGGTGCTCAACAGACATTTGTTAAATGACCCCAAGAATAAATGGAAGTAATCTAGCTAAAAGGGGGAGGCAGAAACCCATAAAAGCTTCACTTTTCCTTAAATATCTGCAAGGATACATAATTCATTCATTCAGTGAGTACTGATGACAGGTGACCACAAACTCAGGTTTGCCTAAATAGTCTCAGTTCTGTCCATGGTCCCAGAATCCCATAGAGTTAGTTCCCCTTTCACTCTCAAAAGGGTTCCAGTTTGGACATTGAGTTTGCTGAATGTATACTCTGTGCCACTCCCTCTTCTGGAGGTTGGTTTACAGCACAGAGCAAAAGAGATAAGCAAATCCTCTAAGCAAAATGAGGTTTTTGTTTTGTTTTTGGTCTTTTTTCGTCTTTTTAGGGCTGCACCAGTGGCATATGGAGGTTCCCAGGCTAGGGGTTGAATCAGAGTTGTAGCTGCTGGCCTACACCAGAGCCACAGCAGCGCCAGATCCGAGCCACATCTGCAACCTACACCACAGCTCAAGGCAACTCTGGATCCTTAACCCACTGAGCAGGGGCAGGGATGGAACCCACCACCTCATGGTTCCTAGTCGGATTCGTTAACCACTGAGCCACAACGGGAACTCCGCAAAATGAGTTTTAGTATCATCCTGGCTTGTACTATGTTAAAAGGCAAACCCCATCCCCTTAATCATTCAGCACATACTGATTTGGTACCCTAGTCTATACCAGGCAATGCTAGGCACTGGTGCATGGGGTAAACAAGACACACTTCTCCATGGAAATCTGTTCGCTGACTACATTTCCAGAGGAATGTGGGGAAGGGGACCTGTCTGAAAATGTCTCCTTGTGGCTCAGAATTCGAACTTTCCCCATTGTCTTAAATCCTTTCTGGCCCAACAGAAAGGTGCAGTCAGCCCGACCACAGCCCCCATTTCCATAATCAGAGTGTCAGATCCTCTTGCATCAAATATATTTTTTCTAATCCTTACATAGGGCAAGTCAGAAAGTCCAGAGCCACACATATGAGACCCAGTAGGACAGTCCCCAGAATTCCTGTGACCCCGAAGACACCAATCCTGCTCCCCCTCCTCATTCCCCACATTCTCATCTGTCTTCACACAAACCTCTCCCATCCCAGCTGATTCTAAATCATTGCAGAGTTCAGGATCCTGCAGCTATCTTTAGTTCCACACAGCTCACCTGGCTCTCCTTCTACTATAGTTCTCCACATGACTGCTCTCCTCTCACCTTCCTTAACCACATGTAACAGCCACATCCTCTAGCCATGGGAAGAGGCCAGCTGCCCCTAACCACCCACCCCACCCCCATCTTGATTTCATTTCCAATATCAGCTGAAAACATCTCTTTTCTCCTTTTAATTATACTTCTCCTCTTGTTCACTCGCTGTTATTGGCCTCATGACTCAGGGCTTTAATTTATTCACCAAACAATGTCATTACACCACTGTTTTCTGTAATTTATACCATGCACTGTCTTTTGGTCTCTATTGTCCAATTCTGCAAAATGTTTGAGAAAAGCAGAGTTTGTTCCTATTCCCCATGGCCTCTCTCTCCTGCAGAGACCGGGCAGAGTCCACAGGGATGGCTGCGAGGAAGAGATGAGATAAGAACTCTTATCTCACATTGAATTTATGGACTCCAGGGCCAACCCCCACTCCACTTGGTTCCACATGGAGTAGAACGGCCTCCAAGGAGCTGTTTCTTCGCCTTCCCCCAGGCTACGTGAGGATGGAATCTAAACAGGGAGGAGAGGGTATTTGCTTATAGAGACGAGGCATTTGATATTGAGACTTAGAGAAACATAGGGAGGGGAACTGAGGGAAAGAGAACATGGTGCCTGGGCCTGTGCCAGCAAAGGCTGGCACTCCCGCAGATGACCATCCACACCAGCATTTGTGAACTGTGTTTATGCCGATAACACTTTTCATAGAGCATAAGGCATAGTTTGCACTTTGATTGCAATCATTGTTAAATAAGAGCATGCAGGTAAATTTCACCTGATAGTCTGAATTGCACAAATCTTACATTGAACAGGGTGCCAAACTCAACTAATTCTTTCCTATCCTAGCACTACTATGGCTGGCCTCAATGTAATTTAAAGCATGAGTTTTGAAGACAAGTGCAAACAATTAATTAACTTGCTAATCATTTTTACCGCTATGGGAATTTTCCTAGAATCATTAACAATAATCATGTGAATAAACTAAAGAAAATTGGGATACAGAAACAATTTTCTTAGAAATACAAACAATAGGTAACATTTATTGAGTGCTTGTCAGGAACTAATCACTGAAAAATATTAACTATTAAAGCTGTCAGTCCACTGAATCTTCCCCCAAACATTTTGTGGTCCATGTTATTGTTAGGATTTGATCTCATTTTATAGATTAAAAAAATCCATGGCTTAGAGGTTAGGTAGCTAGTTCAAGGTCACAAAGCTAGTGATGTTGAAATATCACCTGAATCACTGTGTCTGATTCCAGAGTCCGTGCCCTTATCAGCACACTGCTGAGTGTGTGTTGTGGGAGTGTGTTCATATGCACACGCACATCAGCCAGAAGTTATCCTGATCTCCAGTTTGGACTCTGATTTGCACATTCAGGTGAAAACCTTCCAAGAATGAAGAAGGCACGTCCTCACAAAGGACATACCCACCAGCACCATAACAGAGCCAGCTCTGCTGTTTTTCTCCCAGAGTGTGTCCCCCTGACTATCCCTCTGAAAAAGCACATAACAGATGCACTCACTTGGGTCTCCCATGCAGCAGAAACAGAACAGCCTTTGCTAAAGCCATGAGCATAGCATTCTTGGATGACAGACACTGGAGGCTATGCCCTGGAGGAAAGAACCCCATTCCAGCTTCCCAGTTCCTTTCCAAGTCCACCGTCTTGGACAATTTCCCAGTTCATGGCACCCCAATCATAAATCACAGTCCTCATTCCCTCCATATTGGGCCTCGGAGGAGAGGAGCCTGGAAGGGGAGGTGTTTCTCACGTTCCCTCCCCTGCTTACATCTGGATGCCACCGGGCAGGCTGGCAGAGGGCAGGCCACCTGCTCACAGCATGTGCTAGGCTTTTCCTGAATGCCACGTGGCACTTAAGAACATAGGTCAGCATCTGTGATAATGCCAGAGCGAAGATAAAGAGGCTGCCTCAGGCCCGGGGCTCTGGCCATGGTGCTGAATCCCCAGGGAGCGGGACGTGGAGGCCGAGAATATGGTAAGCAAAAAGAGTGGTAGTGAGATAGAGGTTCCCTGCCAAGAACAACTTTCCACTATTCCTTTTGGAAAAGTTGGGCTCCTGACCACCCTCAGTTAGGTGACCTGGCCTTTGCACCATGACAAAACAAACAGGACATGAGTTCTGAAGCAGACATTTATAGATATAAGTCCATATCTTTAGCCGTGTGACCTTGGACAAGTTCATGACCTCTATGAGCCCTAGCGTTCTCATTTGTAAACAGGAAGAATGTCCCTTACTCAAGTAGGATTACTGTTGGAAGAGTGCCTAGTAGAGAGCGTAACACAAATATTTCTTTCTTTCTCTTGACTTTGTTCCCTGCTTGCTTGAAAAAGCACACACGCACACGCGCACGCACACACAATCCATGAGTTTTCTTTCTCTCCCTATGTAATACTGCATATCTTCCTTTAGGTCAAACTTAAGATCCATGTCCTTCTTGACTCCTTCCCCAGTATCCTTGCAATACAACACTCTCTCTGCCTGGTACCAACCGTCAGCACCAAACAGAAGATGTTAGCATCCTAACATGTCTGGTCTAAGAAAACTAATTTTATCTTCCCAACTAGACTTAACATTCCAACTATACCTGGACCAACTATACCTGGACCTAGTACCTCTATTCTTCCCACCACCACCCTCCCCCCATGTCACAGTGCTGGCCACAAGGAGACATTTTCAGAGCACCTGTTACCTGCATTTAACAAGACCCTTCACAACATCATCCATATGATCACCCAATATAGATTTTGAATGTAACAGTATCTGAATGTTTTTGAACCACTTTGGAGTTAGCCTCTGGTAATTATCCTGCTACCATCATATTGCCAGTAAAACCAGTCACTGGGATTGCTTCCCATGTCACAGGAAAGCATACTGAAGGAAAAAGCAAGGTGCTGACAGATCTATGGTAAGAACAGCATCAGGACCCTGAGGTCTAGAAACAAGGTGAGTCCCATCCCAGGGATCAGTGATGACTTAGGAACAGCCAGGTGGAGCAGAAAAGACAGAGAGCCTGGAGTCAGAACTGGGTCCTGATTCCTACTTCACTACTGCTAGCTATGTGGCCTTGGGCAGTTCAGTCTCTGTTTCTTCATCAACAAAACGAGGGTGACAGTAATTGCACTTCGACTTAATGCTGCCTATGAAATGAGATGGTACTTTTGAGAAGTGGTTTATTAAGCACTGTGGCCATGTGGGTTATGGGAGCATATTATTCAAGGATTGGGCATTAGTCATAAGAAGGAGCACATCTATAGGGCTCTCATAACAGAACACCTCACACAACAGTGACAGCCTCTATGTCCACCTGCAGGACCCCAAGCAGACACAGCCGCTCATTTCACAGATGCTCAGGGAGGCCTAAGAGGTACCTAGTATGTTCAAGGCACATCAGTGAAAGCATGGGTCCAGGACCACAGAAATAAATGCCATAAAATTCTGGCATGATGTAGAGCTACAGAAAAGACAAGAGCTAATAGCTGTAAAGAACTTGCTACATGTTAGGACTTCAAATGCATTCTCTCACCCAAGCCCCAAGACAAGCCTATGACGGAGATGATTTTATCACCAGGGGAAGAACCAGCTCAAAGAGCTTAGATGAACTTCACCAAAGCCTTGCAGCTGGTCAGCAGTCAAGCTGGGAATGGAGCCCAGTTCTGACAGGCTCCAATCCTCGGTTCTCTAATGCAACATTACGCCACTTCTTGAGGCTTAACCAAAATGGCGGTGCGGGCGGTCAAGAAAATCCTAGCACAGCCCCGTGCCTTTGAAAGCACTTAATACATGCCATTGATGGTATTTAAAAAGACCAGAGTGGGCTCTCAAGTAGGCCCAGTGACAGCTGGCCAGCGAGGCTTTCCAGAAATTGCTGAGGTCCAAGCAAAGGTCTACACCAGTGAGAGAGACAGAGGGGAATAGGAGTTAAGGAAAGATGGGAGGAGAGGGAAAAAGTAGGAAGAGAGACGGCTGCTGGGGAATGCAATTATTAATATTCTAAATGGAGTTCTGTCTGCTTAAGCTTTATTTAAGAACATGCCTGACTGTATAATTACAAGACCTTAATTTGTTTTCTTTTCCACACAATAAATAAGGAGCACATGGCTGTTCTTTGCCAACACCGCCCTTGCTGGCCTTGGCAGAGGCTGCTGATCACAAATGGACAGCTGGCACTCGGAGGGGTGAGCTAGCTGCCCCCGGGCCACAGCAGGCCCTCCAGATGTGGAAGAGGATGAGGGACTAAGGTGCCCTTTCATTCTTAAAGGAAGACAATGGGGTGGCTGGCTGGCTGGGTGAGGTCATCCCCATTAATTCCCCTGTGGAGCAGGCATTTCTGGGGCACTTGGCTCTGAGCAGCACTGACACGGTACGGAACCAGCCTCAAGGGGCATCGCGGGAGGTTGTTCAGTCTCTCAAAGACAGAAGCCTCCTTTGCATTGCCCTCTGGCTGTGCCCAACACACTGAATGCCTTGGGGCTTCGGGTCTACCCAAGGAGAAAAGGGAAACAATGATCACGCATCCAAGATCCCTCCATCCCTCCATCGAGTTCCCTCTCATTCATCCTCTGATTGTCTGCCACAGGCAAGCACTTGCCAAGTACTAGGTATCAGGTGGTAGAGAAGAGAGGCAGGATGCCCATCTTCAGAAAGCCTTTGGCCAGTAGGAACAACAAATACCCATCATTAAAAGATAATTATTACATTCAAATGTATATTTTATGCAACAAGTGCAATGGAAGGAAAAGAACCAGGGCCTTAGAGAAATGGTGGGAACGGTATCTGTGGCAGGGCTTGGAGTGTCATGAAAAGATTTCAACAACGCTTGAGCTGACACTGGAGTTGGGGGTTTAGGCACTAACTAAAGAGTATGTATGGTGACAGTGGATGAAAGCCTTCCACCCTGAGGGACTATGCAGGCAAAGCTGTGAGGGGAGGTAGCATGGAACAGTGGAAGCTTAGAGGGGAGCCCAGTGCAGCAGGAGTGGAGAGCAGAAGAGGTAGGGTGGGTGATGTGGGTGGAGAGCCCTTGGAGTGGGTCCCAAGGCTGGTCCCAGGCCCATTCTGCACTGTTCACCCCGGTCTCTGGCTGGGCTGCACGCTTACCCAATGGACAGAGGCAGGGAACATGGCTCTGAGCCTAAGAGCATCATAGGCTCAAGCATGAGGATCAGATTGAAATGCATGGCCAGCTGCATGGAACACAAATGTGGGATGGAGTTAGGAAGGGCAGCTATGGGGAGAACGCTAAGGACCCTGGTGTGTAAGAGGCTGGAGGCCAGGGAAGGACACACCCTCCCTCTGGAAGGAGGCATCTGACACCTGCTGTCTGGAAGCAAATGGGGCATTTGGTGGGTTGGGGGCTGTCCTGCAGCCCTGGCCCCATGCCCTGCTCTTCTCCCCCTACCCTGCAACCCTGACTCCCCCCACAGCAGCTGACTCCTACTCTGCAGCCCTGAATCCCCCCTCTTTCAGTCCCTACTCCCTGCTCCTTCAGCCCTGGCTCCCTACTCCTGCAGCCCTGACCCCTGCCGCTGCAGCCCTGGCTCTCCTCACAGGAGCAGCCCCCCAGAGCTCTGCTGCCTTAGGACAGAGATCCTGGATCACAGGATCACCCTGGATACAGGAGAGCTAATGTATTCTGACCATTGAGGACCACCTACATAGGGGCTGTAAGGAAAGATGAGAGCGGGAGTGATGCCGTCAGCTGATTCCAGGTTCACTGGCAGCCTGTGGTCCCTCAAACACATCCTACTTCCCTGTCACTGCCAAGCCTCTGGACGTACAGAGCAAAGTTCCCTCTGCCTGGAATAGTCCTTGCCCAATACCCCACCACCCAGCCCCCCAAGCTACTTTAAGCTACTGACACCCATCAGGTGTGTCAGGTTTGAATGTCTGTGCTCACCCCAGGGGGCATTCTCTGCTGCAATCACCCCCTCACCAAAGATGCGACACCTGCCTTTACCAAATGTCCTTCAGGAGCCCTTGGTCCCCACCACATGGAAGAGCAGCTGCCTCTACCTTTTGCTTCTCTGGTGCTCACCCCAGAAGCCAAAAATGTAAAGGTAATTCACCTTGGCAGCTTTGCCTAAGACACAGTAGGACCTCAACAGGTGTATATGGAGGGACTTCATAAAACTCATGACTCAGGAAAACATCACATGACCCCACAAGCCACTGGCAGTGTACTTCATGGGACTCTAAGGCACAAAACCTCAATGGTTAAATGGCAGGCTCAGGGAGGGGAAGCTTGTCTCCGGATGGTGCTGATTTCATCTGCATCAGCAACATTCTTTACAAAGTCTTTAGAACGTGATCTCCAAACTCAGAGAGAGTCACATTGGAGGTTTTTTTGCCTCCATTTTTAGCCACACTAAAAGAGACAAATTGTTTTGGTCAAGTTTTCCCAGAATCCAGTGGGTTGATGAGGTCTCCTCACCGCCTCCCACGGCAGCGTCTGCTCACGGTCCTAGGCTCCCAGGAGGTTGGCAAAGAGACCACAACCCCATATCATCCAAACCAAGCAAATCAATTCCAGAATCAACGCCTCCCCTTGAATAATCTGTCATATGCTCAGGTTCCACACTCAGCAAAGTCCTTTCCCAATACTATGGGGGACATGCAGACAACAAGATTGAACCCAAAGACACAGGTGTGGGGGAAGAGGCCACCTATTTGCTGTCTAAAGAGAACAGATCTGCACTATTTCTCCTTCCTTGTAATAACATGTTGACCATCGCCTGGGCATGGGGGAGCAGCAGAAAGGCCAGACCACCATGCCCTCAAAAGGCTGGTACTCACATCCTTGGGCTCTGGGTTTAGGCTCCCTACAGACCCACTGTAGGGTCCCTGAGGACTCCTGGGCCCTCATCACACTGTAACGTCAAATGACCAGAAATGACCTCCCCAAACCCCAACCCTGGAGAACTCTAGTTGTTAGCAAAGGCCCAGCTCAGGCAAGACAGATACAGCCCCACCCAGCCAGTCACTATCTTGCAGAGAGAGAGAGACAGGTGGCCCTAGGGGTGCCTTACACCCCCAGCATAGGCAGCCCTCTGGCTGAACCAACTAGCCCTAGCCAAATGCAAACAGGACAGAAGTTATTAGGGGTGAAGGCTTCAGAATCACAGAGCATGCCAGAGACTTAACCACATTAAAGAAATGCTGGTATAAACTCTGAAGTGGAGAGATGAGCCATAGGAGAAACATCTGTCTGGAAAAAGGATGGGACACAGGGCTGAGATTTAGGAACCAGAGAGTCACACAATCTAAATCTGGCTCTTCCATCTCCCTGCACATCTGGCTCCACATCACTACCACCCCTTTTTCTGTCTCAATTCCCTCTTTGAAAATGGCCATAATCATGGACTTGGAGAATAGACTGGTGGTTGCCAAGGGGAAGGGGGATGGAGCGGGAAGGATGGGGAACTTGGGGTTAATAGATGCAAACTATTGCCTTTGGAATGGTTTAGCAGTGAGATCCTACTGTGTAGCACTGGGAACTATGTCTAGTCACTTATGACAAAGCATGATAATGTGAGAAAAAAGGTCACCATGCTGTACAGTAGAAAAAAATAATAATAATGTATAGGGGAAATAAAAATAATAATAATAAAGCCACTTAGAAAGAAAAAAAAGAAAGAAAGAAAAAAGAAAATGGCCATAGAACATGCATAAATAACAATAACAATGCACTTGCTATGACCTCTGACAATAACAATGCACTTACTATGACCTCTGAGCCAGCAAGGGTGCATGGCCTTGAGACTGCCCCAGAGAACTGGGGTAGAGGAGGGGCTCACTGGTTCCAACCAGCTTCCTAACCTGGCTTTCTGACTCCTTTTTCCTTGAGTATTTGGTTTTCCTGTATGCCGGGTAAGAATCCCAGAGAAGCCTAAGATGTGGCTGCTCCAAGTCTGGGCTTCCAAATGCTTTCAAAAAGGACTGAACTTCTGAGCTCCTGTAAGAGCTTCCGGGATACAGGGTAGACTGTTTATTGAGCAGCTACCATGTGCAGACACTGAGGGAGGTGCAGTCTGTTTACTCTGAACCCTCACAAAAAGGCCTGTGGGGCAGGAACTCGCTCCCATAGTTCTGGGAAGGATACTGACACTCAGACCCTTGGCCAAGAAAACAAAGTTGGCAAAGCTGGAGATTCAGTGTCTACCTCCAAAGTGCTTGCTGTTTTCACTCCTTCATTCACTCCCTCGTGTATTCATTCATTCAGTTCTTCAAACCTGCATTTAAAATTTTTAAATGTGATGTAATATGACCTAGTCTTTGCCTCCTAAGAGCTTGCACATCACAGGGGAAGATATACCTCTGCAAAGGTGTGTTTCAGGTCTAACCTGGACTCCTCAGGTGGGTTTCAAGGCGAGTGTGGGGAGCAGCCCCTACTGGCAGCCAGGGGGCAGCACATGGCCTAGCCCTGCTCTGTGAGATGGATGCCCTTTGAACCCAGAACAGTCATCACGGCTGCATCACAGAGAAAAGGCAGAGGCTCCTCAAGACCAAGGCCAGCCTCAAGAGACAAAAGGGTTAACCTAGAAATAAAACTTTCACAAAGCCATCAGGAAGAAACCAGAAAGAGACAACGAGACTGCCAGCCTGCTAAGGCATGAAGAGGGACAAAAATTAATGATGATTTCAAAATAGCCAGGAGACTAATCTCATTTTCTAAATCTGTCCTTAACAAGAAAAAATGGAGAAAAGAGATGTGGACAAATGGGAAGTAATGAAGCCTTAGGGGAGGGGAGAAAAAGAAAAGAAAATCTACTGAGAATAATCAAGGCTGGAAAGTACAGGAACATGGTCTAATTCCCAAGGCTAGGAGACACGCAGCCCAGAGTGTTTACTCAGCATTAGGTGGAATCTTTCGAGGAAGGGCTGGTGAGGTTACAGAAAACTTCAAGTTCAGTCCAGAGGATCCTAGATAATGGAGAGAGCCGAAATCAGAAAGAACATTGTCTGTGTTCGTCAACGGTAACTACGACCATTGCAAAATAAATATCGCCGACAGTGGCAAGCAAGCGAGCTGTGTGGCCACACAGTTTGGGTCGCTTTGGGTTGGCTCTGGGTGGATCAGGATGTTATCTACAAAACAAACTGAACAGAGAGAAGTTAACAGGGAAGATGTGAGTAATTCCAAGATTACAGGGAGTCTGGAGGAGAGACACAAATGGATGAGAAAAAAGAAACTCAACTTAGAAAGCTCGCCTAGGGAACTAGGGAACAAGAAGCAGGTCCCTGGAGAGGCAGTCACGCAGGAGACTGAGGGTGTGAGTGGATTGGAAATTGACTGTTTTTGGAGTCAAAAGAGAAATGAGTGGAGAAATTCCAGGTTCAAAATCTGGAGCTTGGTGAATTCTAGGGTACAAAACACATTTGGGGTTCAATAGCAGTAAGGAGGATCTGTTTAAAAAAGGGCAATAAAGGCTCTGCCTGGAACAGTCAGATGTCACAGGAGCTGGACTGTAGGAAAAATGCAGAGATCAAGGCACATCTACAGAAATAATACCATTCGGTGGCACTTTGGGAGTTATCAGCTGATGACATTGCAAATGGGACATGAAATCATGTGATGGCAGAGCACAGCCTTGGGGTTCATCCAATCTGGTCCATGACCCCTCCTTTCCCACCCCCATACCCAGACCTTGTCATGGGTCTGCCACCCACAGACCTGGTTCTGCCTGGGACTGAAGCCAAACACAGCCAGGGCTGGTGACACAAAAAGTAGCCCCTGCTCCCTGAGAATGGGTATAGGGAAAGGCTGCTGCCCACATCCATACATCATAAGCATGTTGATCATGCTCTTGGCATCACCATCGCTAATGGCCCTCCCGAGTGCCAGACCATGGGCTAAAGGGCATCGCCTTGGTCCCCAGGTGTAAAGCAGACTTGGTTTTAGGGACTGCTTCAGTAGTGTCCCAGGTCTTTCTCCCTACATGTTCCCCATTCTGAGAAGCGCTGTTGTGCAGCTGACTGCCTACACTCCCTCTCTGACCTGGTTCAGGGAACTGACTCTAGCCCAGGCTGGACCTGAGTTGGCCACACCAACAGTTGGCAGAGTGGAGGTGGGTAGAGAACAGGCTCTGGAGCCCTAGAGGCAGCCCACCCAGGGTTGGCCTCTGTTCCTGCCACTGAGCAGCTGTGTAAACAGGCAAGTCCCTTAACCTCTCTGTGCCTTTAATTTCCCATCTGTAAAATGGAGATTACAATGGTGTTCACTAGCTATCGTGAGCATAAAATGACACGTAATGTTCGTATATGAATGCCTCACATAGAGTCAGCGCTCCATGATGTCCTCAGAACTCCGGGGCAGTGGGGGGAGGGGAGAGCCCAAATAAGCTGAAAACAGCTTTCCTTTGGCCATGCCTTTGACTGCCTCAGATGCCATCCTTCCTAAATTCAATGAGGCCAGGTCTGGACCATTTATAACACTGCTTCATTTTACAGATATGGAAACAGACTAAATGGGTTACATAGCTTATCCAAGGTCATGGGTAACACAGAGGAAGAACAAAGTGATGTGTAAGGAGTGGTCAGCCAGCACCTTTGCAGCCAAAGAGTACCTCTAGCATCTGAAAGCCACACAGGCTCCCCCCAACTCATGTGGACCCAAGTCCAGCATCTTCTCCCCTCCTGACCACCACTCAGACACATCCCTGTGGGACGTCCTAACTCAAGCCTCCTGTATCATTAGATCTGCAAAAATCTCACTGCCCTGACAAATGGCTCCATTTCTAAGTCCTGTTCCCTGGGAATTCTTTTAGCATTTACCTGCTGGCCAGACTTGATGGCCTGGAACATGAACATGTGTCTACACAGTTCTGGGAGGAATTCCAAGATGGGAAAAAGGCTGGACTCATCCCACGGTGAGCAGCAGCCCCTGTGCCATAAGCAGGCTGTCTGTCCACCCGTTCAAACCCACACTTCATACAGCGTCCAACCCCCCACCACCTCCCTCGTGAAGCCCCTCAGGCACTCCACCTCTGATCCGCAATCACACTCACAGTCTAAACCAGTGGCCCCTCCACTGCCTTGTCCTTGAAGACTGGGGAAGACACAATGTTTCAAAGGCATAGGCTGTTCCACCTCTGTCACCAATAACCCACAAGCTCTAATAAAGAACCATCACTTGCCTACCGTTTTCTTCTTTATACGAGTAAATTAGAGACGGTACAAAGCCATCCAGCAGGAGCATCCTCTGCCTGTGTTCTGAGACCCTCTCTGGGATATTGAAAGGAGCAGGATGGCAACTAAGGCACCCAGAGTCAGTACGCACTCCACCCCGTGCACCGATTTCAGCCACCGCTATTCCTGATTTATCTGTTTTTGCGCCACAGCAGAAGTTTCTTTTTTTCTCATACTCCATGTCCACAGAAGGTCAGCTGTGGCTTTTCTCCATCATCTCCCCAGTGAGACACAGGCTAATGGAACAGCCTGTCTGGAACATTAACATCCTCTGTCCCGTGGCAGAGGGCAAGGGACACAATGGACCACACACGGGCTCTGAAAGCATCTGCTGAGGAGGGACATGAGACACACACACACACTCATCAGTTTTATTGATATAGAATTCACATAAAAGTCACCTACTTAAGTGTACAGTTCACAGGTTTTCAGTATAGTCACGGAGTTGTACAACCATCAGTCTAATCAGCTTTAGAACATTTTCTCATCCTCCAAAGAAACTGTACCAGCATATTCCTGACTTATCTTAAGCATACTGGAGATTATAACTATGGAGGCTCTCATTGATGCCCACGAGAATATGGCATAATGTAAATCTCATTTGTCACATCCGGTATAACATTTTTTATTTTTATTTTGGCCCTGCCTGCGGCATGTGAAAATTCCCAAGCCCAGGATCGAACCCAGGCCACAGCAGTGACAATGCTGGATCTTTAACCACTAGGTCACCAAGGAACTCCATATCTAGTATAAAATTTTTTAAATAGCTAAGACCTGAGAGACATCCCCAAAACCACAGACCTCTCTCTAGGACATCTTAGGAAAGGGTTCTTAACCCAGGGTCCAAGTAGGTCTGCAAATCCCTGAAAATGCATGAGAAGTGATCTGTGCAGGTGAGTGTGTGAAGGGTGTCTTTTATGAGAAGAAATTCCATAGAATGATCATAGCAGGGTAGAGTCATTGACATACTCAGCAAATAGCCAACAACCCCTGGCCATGGGGCAGGCATTACTGTAGGCACCACGGCAGAGGCCAGCAAGTCCCTGCTCCATGGAAGTTCACATTCTAGTGGGGGAGACAAGTATAAACAAGTAAACAAATAGCTGAACGACATACTTTCAGATTATCAAAAGTAGTAAGAACAGAGGAAATGGAGTTCCCATCACGGCTCGGTGGTTAACGAACCTGACTAGTATCCATGAGGACGAAGGTTCGATCCCTGGCCTCGCTCAGTGGGTTAAGGATCTGGCATTGCCGTGAGCTGTGGTGGAGATCCTGAGTTGCTGTGGCTGTGGCCTAGGCCGGCGGCTATGGCTTCAATTAGACCCCTAGCCTGGGAACCTCCATATGCCATGGGTGCGGCCCTAAAAAGACAAAAAAAGACCAAAAAAAAAAAAAGAAGAAGAACCAAGGAAATGAGGAACCACATGACACATGACAAAGCAGAGAGTGACAGGTGTGCAAGGAGCAGAAAGGCCACCCACGCGGGAAAGTCGGCCAGGCCTTGCTGAGAAAGACATGGGAGGGGATGATGAGAAGGAGGCAGCCCTGCAGGGATCCTGGGGCCGGGGTTAGGGCTGGGTCTGATGGCTCAGCAAGCACGAAACCTCCAAGGGGGAAATGAGCTTGGCCTGTTCAAGGGACTGAAAGAAATGTTCCTAGGCTGCGGCAGAGAGCCAGGAAGAAGAGTGAGAGGGAAGTGGAGAGGGAAATGGAAACCAAATCAACTCGAATCCCGTGGCCACGGTAAGAGGCTTAGCTTTTATTGTAAGTAAAGCGGGAAGTAATTGGAGGGCTTGAAGCAGCAGAATGACACGATCAGATTGATGTGTTTAAAATATCACTCTGGCAAACTGCGTCGGGAATGAAATGTAGGGGACAAAGTGGAGGCAATAAAACCAGTTAGAAGGCCATTATCATAGAGCCAGAAGACAGGAAGGTGGCTGGGACCAAGACAGCCCATGAGGAGGGAGAGGAAAGGGGATGGATGTGAAGTATCTTGGGGACCCAATGGAGTGAATGGCAGGATGGAGGAGGGCAGGTAATGGGAAGAGTCAAAAACAACCCCTAGGGTTCTGGCCTCTGCAATTTGGTGGATGGTACCACTCAGAAAAACAAGAAACACTGAGGGTGTGGAGTGAGGATGTGGAATGAAATCAAGAATTCTGTATTGGCCAAGTTAAGTCTGACTTGTGTCTTAGCCACCCAAGTAGAGATCTCAGCGGGGCAGTTTGATTTATGAGTCCAAAGGGCCAGAAGGAGTGGCTAAGAATATAAATGTAGGGCTTTAGCTCTGAAGTCCCTTCCAACTTTAACTATCTAAGGTTCTCTGAAATCAGAGACCAGTGAGCAGGGGGAAAGTCATTAATAACAGCAAAAGAGTATTGAGTCTTACGTAAAACACTGTCTTAAGCCCTTTTCAAGCATCACCTCATTTAAAGCTCAGAACAATCTCATGAAGTAGGAACCCTTGCATTTCCTTCCAAGCGCACAGAAGCTCAGCAGCTTGCTAAGGTCCCACAATAGGACTTGGGAGATCTAGGATTTGAACCCTGGCCTTCCTTTTTTATTTAATTTTTTAAATTTTTGTTGTGAAAGTATAGTTGCTTTACAATGTTGTGACAATTTCTGCTGTACAGCAAAGTGACTCAGTCATCCATGTACATGTGTCCTTTTGAACCCTGGCCTTTCTGTCTCCAAAGCCCACATGCCTGTGAGCTACACAGGTGCAATGGCTCAAGCCTCCATGGAGAACAGAGGAGGACGGGCACGCGTGGAGAGGAGGTCGGGGACAAGTGTGCCAGTTACCACCTCCTTGGGACATGGAGAAAAGTCAGTGCAGAGGTAAGGGGCAGACAGAGAGGCAAAAGTCTACTGATAGAAGAGCCACACAATGTCTTGGAACCCAGGATCGGGTGGTTATTTCAAGGAGAGAGAATGCTGAGTACTTAATAAATCAACCTCACCATGCATTCTCCCCAGTGGTCTCAGGAGAGATGTGCTGTGGACACAGCCCTGTCGTGAAAGGGCATGGACTCCAGCCACTTCCTCTTTTCCTACCCGCCCAGCATTGCTGACTTTCTCTCCCCAGGAACCTAACACTGCTGACACAATCACGCCTAAACCAGGACACTCTCCCCTCCCACCCCATGCTGCTCCCACCCAGATCAGCTCAGGGCTGGCTCGCCTGGGTGAAGAGCCAGTGCACGTCTTCTGCTCACACTGAGGAGTAACTCAGTGTGATGCCCAGAGCTTTGGGGGCAAAGCAGGCAACTGCACACAGGAAAGATCCTGCCACAACAACTCTAAGGGATTACGTACATTCTTTGGGCTTGCTGGAACCTTAGGTGACATACTCCTGGAAAGAAAGTGGGCTACAGGCTAGTGTTAAAGCTTTTACAACAGAGATATTCAGGTCGTAATGGAGCTGTTGTTAGAGGATTTGACCTGAATAGGGAAAGAAATGAAACAGAGCCCTTTCAACAGAGCTCTTTGAGGATGGATAGTGCTAAATCCCCTGGGGGAAATAGCGCTCTCTAATAAAACTTTAAAGACACCCTCCCCCCGCCCCTCCCATAAGGAATTCTTGCTGTGAAAATGAGAGAGAATGAGAGAGAGAGAGAGAGAGAGAGAGGGAGAGAGAGAGAGAAACAAAACCTGCCTGAGAAGCAGAAGAGTTCATGGACTTCAGAGTCAAAGGGATCAGAGAGCAAATCCCGGCTATTCCACTAACTGCTGAGTGGCCCTGGGGGAGCTCAGTCATGACTTCCGTGCCTCACTGTTCTCATCTATGAAATGGGAGAGGAGAACCCTAACTGACAGATATCGTGAGGAGTGAGAACACATTTGCCAAAGCAACAGGCCTAGTCCTGGGCACGTAGTGAGTTCTAAGTCAGTATTAGCCCTTCCCTCTTCTCTGATACCTGCATTTTTGGGGGGAAATGTTTGTTTTTTTGTTTTTGCTTTTTAGGGCCGCACCTGCAGCATATGGAGGTTCCCAGGCTAGGGGTCAAATTGGAACTGTAGCTCTCGGCCTAAGCCATAGCCACAGCAATGCAGGGTCTGAGCCACGTCTGTGACCTACACCGCAGCTCACAGCAACGCCAGATCCTTAACCCACTGAGTGAGGCCAGGGATCAAATCAGAAACCTCATAGTTACTAGTTAGATTTTTTTCTGCTGCACCACAACAGGAACTCCCAAGAAAATGCCTTTAATTGCATCAGTGAAAAACATTGTCCCTTCTGGTCCATGAGCTACAGTAGAAAGATTCCTGAAAAGAGAATCAGAGGAGCTCAGTGCAGTTATACTTCTGCTTCTTACAAGTCAGACCCTCTCTGGACCTGTCTTCTGAGCTATAAAATAATGCTGCCTGAATACAGAACCACAGTATGATCCAGCAATCCCACTGCTGAGCATATATCCAGGCAAAACTATAATTCAAAAATATACATGCACCACTATGTACATTGCAGCACTATTCACAATAACCAAGACATGGAAACAACCTAAATGTCCATCAACAGATGAATGGATTAAGAAGATGAAGTAGACATACACAACAGAATACTACTCGGCCATAAGAAAGAATGAAATAATTTCATCTGCAGCAACAGTGATGCAATTAGAGAGTCTCATACTAAGTCAAGTCAATCAGAAAGAGAAGGACAAATACCATATGATATCACTTACATGTGGAATCTTAAATAGGGCACAAATGATACTATCTATAGAACAGAAACAAATTCATGGACATAGAGACTTGTGGTTGCCAAGGGGGAGGGAGTGGGATAGACTGGGAGTTTGGGGTGAGTAGATGCAAACTATTACACTTAGAATGGATAAGCAATGAGGTCCTGTTGTACAGCACAAAGAACTACACTCAGTCTCCTGGGATTGACTATGATGGAAAATAATATTTTTTAAAAAAGAATATATGGAGTTCCCATTGTGGCTCAGCACTAATGAACCCGACTAGTATCCTTGAGGACTTGGGTTCAATCCCTGGCCTTGCTCAGGGGGTTAAGGGATCCAGCTTTGCTGTGAGCTGTGGTGCAGGTCGCAGATGAGGCTCTGATCTGGTGCTGCTGTGGCTGTGATGTAGGCCAGCAGCTGTAGCTCCAATTCAACCCCCAGCCTGGGAACTTCCATATTCTGTGGCTACAGCCCTAAAAAGACAAAAAATAAAATAAATAAAATAAAATAAAATAAAATAAAATAAAATAAAATAAAATAAAATAAAATAAAAAATAAAAAGGAATGCATGTGTGTGTGTGTATATATATATATATATATATATATATATATATATATATATATGACTGAGTCACTTCACCCTACAGCAGAAATTGGCACAATAGTATAGTTGAAAATCAACTATGCTTTAATTAAAAAAAATTTTTTATGGCCACATCATGGCATATGTAAGTTCCCAGGATAGGGGTCAAATTAGAGATGCAGCTGCCAACCTACAGCACAGCCACAGCAACACCAGATCCAGGCTGCCTCTGTGACCTGAACAAGAGCTCACAGCAATGCCGGATCCTTAGCCCACTGAGTGAGGCCAGGAATTGAACCTCATGGATACTAGTCAGGTTCTTAACCCACTGAGCCACATGAACTCAAAAAAAATTGTTTAACTTTAAAAAAAAAAAGAGGAAGAAAAAGGCTTCCTACCACACTCCCCTACTCAGGATGGCAAAAGGATTAAATGAGATAGCATAGAAAAAAGAGCTCTGAGACCGTGAAGTGCTCTGCCGAGGAAACGCAGTACTACCACTTGAGTGCAGTCCATGGAAGACATGGCCGTGACCCTAGGCAGAGTCTGGCTTCTATACCAGAGAGGCTGTGGAGATCCAGAATGAGCCACCCCAAAGGAAAGGGACCCCAGAAAGGAAGAGATGAGTCAACTGCAGGGGTGAGGTTAGAGCACTCAACACATCATCCACGTTCACTAGCGTTGGTTGGTATGGCCACAAAATCAGATGGAAACAAGCTCATCAATGGCCATTGGTTCCTTTCCGAAACTAACATCCATATGAAGGGTCTGCATACAGTCTAGGCAAGGGGGACTCAATGGAGACAGCAGAGCATCTGTCAGGACTTATTCACCAGCATTCGAGAAAGACAGTCCTCAGAGAGACAGTGGATGGCAGTATTCTAGTCACCAGAGAGATGCAGGACCGAAATCTGGCTTTTCCAGAATAAAGCAGTGGTCAGAATTGCCATCAAGGTCACCCAATCCCTCCTCTTTGATTCCACAGTCACTACTAATAACAATAATTACATTACTATTAGCAGCTTCCATCTCTCAGCTCTATTTACCAGGCATTGGGCTAAATGCTGTATGTGCCTCCTATCATTTAATCTTTATCACATCCCACCACTAGAATAGATACTTATTATTACACCCATTTTACAGACAAGAAAATAGTGATTCCAATTATCCATTTGGAAAATCCTTATCCTTAAGAATTCTTAATCTGAAATCCTGAAGATCAGGGAAAGAATATAAGGGTCAAAAATATTCCTGTCTCTCAAAAAGGATTTCATTTGATGTGTATGAATCAGTATTTCACTTTTCACATCCAATAAAAAATAGAAGCAGTCAAGAAGAGATGGCCAATCATTCTTAAACCCTGGTGAGTCTTAAGCTGCAGCTGGCTTCGTGGCAGACATCTTGGTCTTCACCTCATTTTCTGGCACAAGGAAGAATTACACTGACTAATGCAACAGCAGCATAGAGGTGGGAGACAGTTGAACCAATCAGAACACTTTGAATAACTTGACATTGGTATAGAAGGCAATGATTTCACTTCCTGCTTCTTATTCTGTACAGAGGGGAGAAGAAAAGACTTCTGAGCCATCACCCTAAAAAAATAAAAAATAAAAAACGCCGCCACGCCAGGGCCTGGCAATTAGTGTTGGAGTAAGTGATCATTTTGTGATTGCTCAGCTGGGGCCTGAAGACTTGTAAATGCATTTAGAGGACAGAAATAGAAGATGTGAGAGAGCAGAGAAACCTGGCCCATTTGCCAGAAGAAAATGTCCTGAAGCTGCCGGGAAAGTCATTCAGTTGGGATTTGGGGTGTGTCTTCGAAAACGAGAAAAGTTACTAAATAAACCCATCAATGAAGCCAGGGCCTGTGCCTCAAGCTCTTGACTCTGCTCTTGGTGATCTCCAGGCTTCTCATGCCTATCACATCCCCTGGATCAGGGTTGACCTCTTCCCATCGATCTGAGCCTCCTACTCTCCCCCGAAGTGGGCTGGACTGATGGTGACCCATCTTTCCTACTCTTGATCTATCCCTCTGTGGTCAAGAGCAAGTCCTGTGGCAAAAGCTGGCCAGTGTGTCCAGGAGGGAACAGGGCCCAAGATCATGGGCAGGCTCGCTGGTATCATCTACTCCAACCAGACCCTTCCTGCTCCCAAAGCTTGGGGAATCTTGCAAAGCCCCACCAGCTTGTCACTGCCACCACCCAGCAGATCCAGATCATCTCAAAAGTGATAGTGGGTTACCACCCTCTCTGGGAATCTCAAGGGTGAGTCAGAGACAGGTTCCAGGACAAGCCACTTCAGAGATACCTGCACCTTTGTATCTCTTCAGAGGTACATCCCTCCCCCCACCTCTGTGGCCCATGGAAACTCCATAGGTCCTGAAGTCTCTCAGTTTCCCTGAGACACAGAGCCTTACCAGGCTCTGAGTGCCAAGCCACTGTCCTCAAAGGGGACAGAGCCTCTCCAATGTCAACAGCTTCAGTCCCCCAAGTAAGACTTGAGACCACAAAGTGGCACGCCATATGTCATTCTGCCCACAGAGTAGTTTTGTGTGGCCCATGAAGTTGAGAGGTTTTATTTTTAGTTACTGGTATTTAAAAGTTGAGAGGTTTCAATGGACCTCCAGCTCTTCTTGAAAAAAAATCAGTAAATCAGGCAACTCGAGGCCCTGCCTCCTCATGGCAGCAGTCAGCTGGAATTGCTTGCCAGGGGTGACACATGGTCCCCAGCCTCCACTGTCCCCACCTGGTCCGCTGTGGGCATTTGGCTTTGTGACCCTTGTATGAATTAGTATGAAAAGGAGGCTTCTCAGAAGTCAAAAGCTTCTTCCCCTGGGATAGTTTGCACTGAAACTCAAATCCCCAATAAAATAAACACCTGAAACATCTGGTCCAAGGCCCTCCTCTCGTCCCAGCTACACCCCCAGCTGCAAAGAACACATATCAGGAGAAACCCCCACAGAGGGTCAACTAGGGCAAGGGGGCAACAGTTAAATGAGACAGCTGAACGGGAGGCCCCGGTCCCCAACAGCTATTCCATCAGGCCCTAAGCAATGGCCACACGGCGTGCTACATCCAGAGGGAAGAAAGAAAGTTCAGCACAAAGCAGGGGTGGCCATATCTGATTTTTAAAATATTTATCAAGCACTTACTGTATGCTTGTGAAAACACACAGAGGTCTGGGGGGGTGAGGCCAAGACCGCCCAGAAGAAAAACAACTGGCCCAACACAATTCTCCACAATCACTTCTCTTTGTCTCCCTCCCTCCACTTCCCTTGGAGGTGCTGCCTCTTCCTATGAGGTTCCTGTGCAGCGAGGACACCCTTCTGTGGTCAAATGCAAAGTGCCTGGGCCAGTGCAGCTCTCGAGTGGCCAAAGAAGACTCGTCTACACAGCATTCCTCCGTTTCTTCCCTGAACACAACAGGCGCCACCCCCTTGGTTCCAATGTCGTCTCTGCTCTTGGAGAACATGGCCAGTAGATGCCTAATCTGGCCCCCATCTGCAAGGAACCCTTGAGCAAACAGCAGGAACCCTCCAGCATGGGTGCAGTGTGTTGGCACTTGTCCTAATCACTCGCCCTGGGCTTCCTTTCATGCCCACCTCTCCCAAGGAAGAGGTGGTCCTCCCATCAAATCCCAGGGTCTGAAGCCCAGAGCTGGGCTCAGAGAGCAAGCACCCAGCTCATATGATTCCCCCCCCTCCACCGCACCTCCACACAGGTCTAGACAGAGCAAGCCTGCTGAGGCCCTGCCACCATCAGACAGGGGGGAGGGCGGTGGGAGGAGGGAGGCACAGACAGACAGGACCCCACCAGAGTCATGTGACTTCCAGCTCATCCCAAAGCTGTGTGACCTTACATACAGGGGTCTCCACTTTTCGAAGCTCTTGTCCATTGAACCCAGAATCCATTTAGACATGATACTAGGTCTGGCCCTGCATTCCATCTTCTAGGCCCCAACCCAGTGCATGCATACACACACACACACACACACACACACACACACGCACACGCACACGCACATGGACCTACAAATGGTCTCTAAAGTGTAGTATTCATATCGCATGTACACTTATATGGGGTAATTTCCTCTCTTTTACTTTCCTATAAACTTGAAAATTTCATCATGGGTTGTCAATGAACTTGGGAGCAGGATACCCTCCTTCTCCACACTAGTCCTAGGTTTTCCTTCCCACAGGAACCTTGGAGATCACCAAACCCCAAAGCCTCATTTTAAGCAGTAAAATCTGAGGCCCAGAGAAGCGAAGGGACTTGCCTGGGGCACACAAGGGCAAATCCAGGGCCAGATCTCGGGCATTGGGCTTCACTGCCCAGGACTCTCTCTACCATATGCCTTCTGCCCACCTAGCCAGGGACCCAGCTCTACTCACATGTAGCGCAGGTGGGGGTTCTTGGCAAAAGCTCTGGGCTGGATGCTCCGAAGTCCTGAGTTCTTGATGGTCCTGGAGAGAAAAAGAGAGTCAGCAGAGCTTCTGGGGCACAGAAACATCTCCACTCTGGACCGAGGCCAACAGCAAATCAGGCCAAGACTAGACCACAGCCACCCCCCTGAACTGAATGCATCTCTTCATCATCGGTCTTCACTGGGCATCCGATTGAGGGGCTCCAGTGGGGGGCATCTGGGCTCACAACCCTCTAGGACCTGGGCAACGGTGAGGGATGTGCCCATCCTGGCAAGTGGGTAAGAAGCTGATCCAGCGACTACAATGCTACAGCCCCCTTTGGGCCTCCTCCCATCCCCCACCCCAAATTCCCTGCAAACACTCGCACTGAGTCCAGAGGAGAGAGCTTGAAAATTCTTCCTCCATGGGGAACATCAGTCAAGCACAGGGCTGCAGAAGGAACATGAGCTCCGGAGACCTGGGTTCGGATCTTGCCTTGAAACCCAACTATGGGTTGACCCCCACTTCATCTCCCCCACCCCCTCCCCGTGGCCTATGACCCAGGGCACTCACAGCTTCTGGAGGCCGGTGTAGAGCTCCATGTCCACAGCGTTGAGCGTGTGCAGACCGCGCCAGTTCTCTATGTGTCTGCGGAGGGGAGAAAAGGCAGGTTCAGGTCAGAGGAGGGGCCACGGGAAAGGCACTGGCTTTAGTGCCAGAGACCTGGGTCCAAGTCCTCAGCTCAGGAGACAGGCTTTTTTTTTTTTTTTTTTTGTCTTTTTAGGGCCATATCCATCTCATATGGAGGTTCCAGGCTAGGGGTCCAATTGGAGCTGAGCTGCCAGCCTATGCCACAGCCAAAGTAACACCAGATCTGAGAATCATTTGCAATTTACACCACACCTCATGGCAACAGTGAATCCTTGACCCACTGAGTGAGGCCAGGGATCAAATCTACATCTTCATGGATACTAGTCAAGTTCGTTAACCACTGAGCAGCCACGGGAACTCCAAAGGGCCAGGCTTTCCACCAAGTCACCAAATATCTCTGAGCCCATTCCCTTCCCTGTGTAGTGCCATTCATACCACCTGGCTAATGGGGTTTGTGTGAGATCCCAGACGCCCAGCCTATGGACAGCATCTAATGGCCCCTTGCCTGCAGAAAGACTACCCTGACACCCAGTCTCCCTGGTGTCTTTTTAGGGCCACACCCGTGCCATATGGACGTTTCCAGGCTTGGGGTCTAATCTGAGCTGTAGCCGCCGACCTATACCACAGCCACAGCAATGAGGGATCTGAGCCACCTCTATGACCTACACCACAGCTCACAGTAACACTGGATCCTCAACCCACTGAGCGAGGCCAGGGATCAAACCCACGTCTGCATGGATACTACTCAGGTTCTTAACCCACTGAGCCACAATGGGAACTCCTCTGTGGGTCTTTTTGACTTACTTTTCTTCCAATCTCCTGCCTTCTTTTTTATTTATAGGATTTTTTTAAAGGACAGGCTCATTTCTAAATTTCTGTCCATAAAGACAACGAAAGTCATGTGGTTAAAGGGTGGGGGAGGGGAGTTTGCCAGTGAACATGGCTTTGGATGGAAAAGCTCAGGAGCAACACATACCACCTCAGGGTCCCCCAGGAGCCAGACACTGATGGTCCCCTTTGGGTCATCATGGCCTAATCCATCTGGAGTTCAAGAACATCCACACCTTTATCTGGCAGAACCAATTCCACAAAGGAGGACCCACTTCCAGCTTCACCTCTGGGACTAGAGCAGCTGTGGTTTTGAGGAAAGACTTTCAGCTCCTGGGCCTCTGTGTTTTCATTTGTAAAAGGAGAGAGTTGCCCTAGATCAGCAGTTTCTCCCCCTTCTCTTCACAAAGATCTCCTTTTAGAACTTTCTCCCGAGAGACTTCATGTTTAGGGAGGTTTATGTCGAGCAAGCACACCACATTTATTAAGTAATAATTAATTCATCTTCTCAGATTTATTAATCAAAGTTATAAATCACCATTAACCAGAGCCTTTTATCAACAGGAAAAAGCCAGTGCTAACACACTGAGCGGATAAATTTCAACCCAAAGCAGAGGAACTGTAAAGTACTGTTAGCATGGGAGGGCTTGTCATGGGTATGGATTTATGTCTTTGGTTTGGCCGGGTTTTTTTGTTGATAAAACACTAGGGACAAACATCCTCCATTACTGCTTTTGGAGTCCAGGTTGGGAACTAGTGATGACCCAGGTCCTTTCCAGCTCCAGAGCTGTCTGAGAGGCCACCTAGGGAATGCCAAGGGGCCACAGGAAAAGGCCTCCCACTGCCCACACCGCCCTTCTGGGATCGACTCACTTGTCGGTGCCCTGGAGGTCTAAGCATCCTCCTTGTGAGGAGTGCAGAGAGGTGACAGCTCACACTGGATCAGAGGTCCCTGAGGCACAGAAAAATGGCAGCCACCCTCCCCAGACATCTCCTCACCAGCCCTGCCCCACCCACAGCTCTGCCATCTGTCACCGAGCGGAGCCAGAGCCAGAAAGGCCATGGGGGGGGGGCGGTGGCCAGGGCCTCTGGAAGCATTTCAGAGGCGCACAGTGACAAGGTGTGCCAAGAGCCCCTTCTGTACCACATTCTCTCGGAGCCCCTGCTAAGCAGCCAGACACACTGGCATCTGCTAGGGACAGGGACCAGGTGGCCTGGTCGGTACTGAATTCCAACTCCAAAGCCTTCTCCCTGGAAGCCGCACAAGCCCCAGGACAGTGTGCTTGGTCTGGTCTCGCCAGGGCAGCGACCCTGGCTCCATGCCAGGTGGAGAGGAAGGCCAGAAGGAGAAGAATGACCTGTGCCAGCCACAGCCCTGCCCAGACTGTCCACTGGGTCCTCGGTCCTCGTAAACTACCAAACAGATCATGGTGTTTCTACAACCAACAGTTCCTTCACAGGAGCATGGCTTCAGATAAGACCTGCTCCCAATTGAATTGTTTAAATAAATGAAATCATTTTTCTAAGCCCACATTAGAATTCACTGCATAAATGTGTGTTTATTGTGGCTGAGCTGTCCATCATTATTGTGTTCTAATACTTTACCTTTCTCAGCCTTCCTGTCCTTATGCCCACAAACGGCCCTTCCCCATCTAGGCAACACACTGAGATAGAGCAGGACGATGAATGACATCCTGGGTGCAAAGAGCTCCCTGGTCAATAGAATATAGCCCCTACATCCTCTTTTGGGTCTAAGTTTGCCTATACTGGGGAGTAGCTTTTTTTTTTTTTTTTTTTTTTTTTGGCTACCTCGTGGCCTATGGAGTTCCTGGGCCAGAGATCAGATCAGATCCGAGCTGCAGCTGTAACCTACACCACAACTGTGGCAATGCCAGATCCTAACCCACTGGTGCTGGTGCCAGTGATCAAACCTGCAACCCAGCTCTCCAGAGACACTGCTGATCCCATTGTGCCACAAGGGGAACTCCAAGGAATGGCATTTTTACAGCCATGATGCAATGGCATGCTTGGGAGTTGGGGCGCTAGAGGCAGGTCAGCCCATCACCCTTTTTTGTACTGCCTGGGAGCTAAGAACAGTTTTTCATTGAAAAAAAAAAAAATCAAAAGTAGAATCCTAGTCCATGAGATGTGAAAAGTGCATATAATTCACATGTCAGCCTTCATACCCATCCATTTACTCTTGTCTACAGCTGCCTTTGGCCCCCAAAGATAGAGGTAAGTAACTGCTGCAGAGACCCGCCTAAAATATTGACTTTTTGGCCTCTGATAGAAAAAGGCTGCTGACCCCAGCCTAGAGCCAGGCTGCCAGGGTACAGATCCTGTCTCCTCATTCCCTCTATGTGTCCCTGTCCAGGTTACCTCATCTGTGGGCCTCAGTTACCTTGTCTGCCAAATGGGGAACAGAAAGCACCTTTGGCAGAAGAAGAATGTGAGAATTGAAAGGCTAAGCTAAAAAGCCCTTTGGGCAGCTGGGGTCACAAAGTAAGTCTTCAGGAAGATTATTTTTAACCCTGTGCTTTGCAGAGGCTGATCAGTGTCTTCTCAGTTTCCAAGCTAAACGGTGCATCCTGGTTCTGCTGGAAGTTGTCATTTCTCAGTCGTCATTGATAACTCCAAGTAGCAACAGGGCGGAGGGGTAGTAAACCTGTCATTCATGACCTCCAGGAAAACCGTTCAAGCTGAAATTATAAACAGGTTCAGAGGCTGCACAGACAGCAGCGCAGAGCAGGTTCACAGAGAAGAGCAGGGCGGCAAAGGTGCAGCCTGACATTTGCAGATGACATTGCCAGGGCACCTGCCAACTTTTCCCCATGACTCACTGCTTGGTACCAGCCCCAGGAGGTCAGTTGTGGTGACTCTGCTGGCTGCTTTGTGCTAATAGAGAGACCATGAGTTTAAGTGGAAAAGGCAGGCTCTAAAAATACAAGAAAGAAGATAAAATATGAGAGCAGCCTGCTTTGCTTTCATTCATGGTAAGCAGGGCTTCTCTCAGCCTTACATGTGACTGTACATGTGACTTCTCCTTTTTGTATGCTTTTCTGGGTTGTCCAGGTTGTTTTCAGGGAGCATTTAATTTTGTCATTTGAAAAACTATCAATAATGACCTTTTCTTCTCAAAGGAAGTTTAGGCCTCTGAACCCTGTGCAGGGCAGCCCCTGATCACCCAGTTCCAGGACCACAGGCTTCCCCCAGCCCAGCCCTGCAGAGACATCCCACACCCCCACCCCCATCACAGGGAGAGAAGAATTCAGAGCGATGCCAGGAAGATAGGTCCGAGGGACTGCCTGCCCTGTGTCTGTCTACCTAGGCACAGGCCCTGCAGCCTTGTTCTCTGGGTGCTCCTTGCTTCAACCAGGACCAGGAAGAGGAGAGGAAGAGAAGAAAGAGGTGGACTCCAGCCTCCCTTTCTGACTTTAAATGATCTCCACTGTGGCTCCATAAATACAGTGGTTCCCAACTGGGGGAGTTTTACCCCCTGGGGACATTTGACAATGTCTGGGGACATATTTGGTGGCCAAGACCGGGGAAAAGGAATGACACTGGCATCTCTGGGGATACTTCTGAACATTTCCATTTGCACAGGGAAGCATCCCCACAACAAAGAATTCCCAGCCCCAAAGGCCATAGAATGGAGGTTGGGAAAGCCTGCTTTATTCTACAAGGCTTCTACCTAAGATTCCATTGAAAAAAGGTTTTCAAGGCTCCCAACAATAATAGTTTTGAAAATAACTGTTGTGCAGGAAACACCAAAAGGCCCTGGGGCCAAAATTGAAAAGCTTGTCTCTAGGAGAAAGGATCCAGGTGAGAGAAGAAAATCAAGCTATGGCTCTCAGGACACTCTCATGCCAAGGGCATTACGGAGGAAGGAATCAGGGGTCTTTGGCCCACTGGACCATGGCCCCAGCCAGGTTACACATTCTAGAAGCAATCATGGTCCCCTCTGACCAAGCTCTGGCTGGAATCCACAGCCTGCTGCCTTTTCCTTCAGTGAAAGTTTCCCTTTGGCATTTCTAAAGCCTCTTCGCTGCATGGAAATCTGAAATGTTCCATACAGAGAGTCAGCTCAAGGCCCCAGCCCCACCCTCTCACCACTGCCCTTGACACCACAGAACCAGGACTCTGCCCAGGCCCAGTATTCTTCCAGAGAGAGGGAGGAAGCAAGGCTGAGCTCTTGAGCCAGAGCCGGGCTTAGGGCTACAGCTCAGAAAACCTCATTGAGGTCTCGGTGGCCCCCGTGGTCAAAGAACATGTTACTGCCAGGTGGACTTGGGGACAAAGGAGCCACTGGAAGTGGCTCACCCAGCACCCAGTCCTGGAACAGGTAAACCCCATCCACAGATAGCTGCTTTGTACCCCTATAGGAATGAGCCAGGGCACAAGAGAAATACGAATTAATACATGCATAGAGAAGATAAAAATCCTCTGTGCTAGAATAAATCCAATTGTGCTTTTGGACACTGCTTCTTCCTCCTTCTGTTTGGCTGGGGCCAATATGGTAATGAATTGGCAGTCTCCAAGCATATAAAAATTAGACGGTACAGACTGTGGTCCCTATTTTAATTAAAAACACGCCATGTGGACTTGTTTAGGAGTTCTTTATACCTCCAATATTTAAGTCCTAAACACAGAAAACTAGCACACTGAGACGTTCATCCAATACAAAGGGACCAAGGTTGCTGGGGAGGCCCATGAGAGGGGCAAGCACCCTTTACCACCAGGACTCTCCTCCTCACCTGGGTACCAACAAGTCAAGGACTGGCTGGTGGGATAGAAAGCAGCCTTCCTTTAGATGTGTCAAGCCCAGAACTTCCTCATTTTCCCAACCTCTTCTCTCTCCTCTCTTGCTGTTAGATTGCTGTTCCTTTCGCTGTGATTCCTCACTGCCACCAATGAGCTATTCTACATAACCAGATTTTCCAGACAACCAAATTTAAATACACAACCTCTGCATGTTCAACTTCCTTGCTAGATGTTTCTCTTTTCCCCTAAAATGCATTACACCCCTCCTTGGCTTTCGAAGCAGAGTAGACAGAACACCATTTTCTTGATGATCCTAGACTATCGTGAACCACCTACCAAGCCCGAGAGCTATAACACACAGACACCCTCAGAAGCTCTGGAAGTAGACAGAACTTGCCCCTACCCCAAACCATCCTATCCTGAAATCACTCCTGAATTCTAGTGGCTATTGCCTCCATTTTGTATAGTTTTCTGGCTCCTTTTGTAATGGGCTGTCCCTCCCAGGGGCCCTTCCTCCCTTCAGATGGGCTGTCACCAGTCTGCCCTGCAGCCCCTTGGAGCACAGAGGTCAAGGGCAGGCACCCTGGAGGCAGGCTTACTTGGAGATGACCCCCAGCTCTGGTGCTGAGATGCCAGAAGCCCCTGGGCCAGTTACTCCAGTCCCTCCCATCCTCACTTTCCTAACAGGACATCCAGCTGTTGTGAGGATCCGATAAGGTGAGGCCCAGGTCCTCCCCTCAACCCTGAGGCCTAGCACAGGTGCAATGCCTAGCTGGTTCCATCAGTATAACTGGAAATGTGCATTATGTAAGCATCAAGAGAATCTGAATAAGACTCTAAGGGATTATGAGAAACACGTACAGACATGCATTCACACATGTACACACATATAGGTAGACAGATATGCACCCTTGTTTCCTCACTTCGTTTCTTATCCCTTTTCTGGATAATTGATATTGCCAGAAAGTAAGCATTCTTGTGGATAATTCATACTTCACATTCTCCTGGTGGCTCGACCACTAGTATCGAGGCACTAGTGTATCCACCCTTGGGGGTGTATCCTGGCAGGAGATAATTGAAACGGGTGCTTCTGAGACGTTTTGTATGTGAGGATCCCACTCCTCTAAAACAGAACATAAGAGCTTCAGATAACAAGGCTGTACAGAATTCCCTCCGGCCCCAGGTGGTCCTGTTTCCCATCAAACCTGAGGCTCCCATCACTTCCTGCCTGAATCTTGTCCTGAGACAGAGGTCCATAAGGAAATAAGGCTTTGGGTACCTGGCAAAAGTAGCGTAGACCTTCATTTCCTAGCAGATCGGTACCAGAGCACTCCTATGCATGAGTGTGTACACACACACACACACACACACACACACACAAACACAAAGAGTATGCTGAGTGTCTGACTTCCCAGCCTAGGAGGGCAATGAGGAAATTGATTTGTTATCCAGTGTATTATGTCTAGTGATCCAGACAGAAGCATTAGCTTTCAATTATCTGATATGTTTAGCTTTATAAACAAACTGTCTGGAGCAACAGCCCCATGGAGCTTGGGCACCCAGGGGACTGGGGAGGAGCACACCAACCAGGTCAACCGTGCCCCTCCCTCAACAGCCATAAGGAGGGAGCCTTCCTGGGCCGGCAAGTCCTGCACACCAGCTCTGCATGAAGCTTCTCACCAAGGACCATGGTGAGTCAGCCCCGTGTCACAGACACCACAGGGACCGCAGAAAGGAACATTCAGATTGTGCAGTGAACAGACGGGAGACAGCAGCATCGGTATCAGCTTCCTGATCAGTCCCCAAGCTCATGTTGGGAGCAGGGAATGTTCCTGCGCACACCTATGCTCTCCAGGTGCTGAAAAGCTGCGTCTCCCAACAGAGAACCCACCCTATAACAGGCCCAACTTCCAGGAGCTAGATTTCATCTGGGACTCAGCCACTCCGGGGGGATCCAAGCTGGCCTGCTCGACCCTCAACCTGTGAGCATACCTGCCCCTCACCAGTCTACCTGTTTCTCGTCATCTTCCCTGCTGCCTCCCAGGGTGTGCGCAGCATCCAGCATGCCCTCCCATCGCACAACAGGAGCTGCCACTTTGAAGCACAAACAGCCACTGCCTCCTAATTGGCCTCCCTGCTTTCACTCTTCCACTTCAGCAGTCTCTCCTCCAGAGCAATCGCACTCTGGCTGCTCAGGACCCTCCAACTGCTTCCCTGGGTCCTACCAATAAAACCCCAAACCCAGGCCCTGGCCCACGAGGTCCCAAGTGAGCTAACGGCCCGCTGCTTCCATGGCTGCTTCTCTGAACATAATCCCCTGGTTTTCTAGGCCCTATCCCCACCGGAACTTCCATGAAACACTCGCCCTTCACCACTTTTCTTCCCTCAGGCCTCCACTCTACGGTCACCTTCTCAGAGAAGCCAGCCGGCTCCTGGGTGAGCCCACCCCCCTTTCCCCGCCAGCTGCTCTCTGGCACAAGCCCCTGTTTTGTGTCCTTCACAGCCCTTAGTAACCAGCTGTAATGGTCTGATTTGATTATTTGATTACGTGTTTGTCGTGACTCTAGAAGTGAGATACATGAGAACAGCAATCCTGTCCATCTCATTCACTGTGTACTTAACTCCAGGATCTTAAGTTAGGGGCAGTTACCCCAGGATCAGTACCCACCTGGGAAGCCACCCAGGTGCCCCACCTCATGCCAGAGGTCCTCCAGGCTCAGCACCTGCAGACAACCATAGGGATAACCCAGAACTTGATCTCTGAGGAGGAATGTGGCCCAGGGCACACCATTCAGTGTCCCAATAGGAGACAGGCAACTCGGAGATCACTACAGAGCCCAGAAAGCAGGGTGGTCCCAGGGGCCTGGGGAGGACCAGCTTTCCCTCCAAGGACCAAATCTCAGGTGTGCTGCCCACCATCAGGGTCAGGGTGGTGGTGGGGGGGAGTGGGCAGGCCCCCTCTTGCCAAATATTGGAGCAGACGAGTGGTAATGCTCTTGGCACCTGAGCCTCTTTCCATCTCTCCCTTCCCCACATATGACAGCCTTCGCGAAAATGTGACTTTCCTGAGGGCACTGATTGGGAGTTTGGTCCACAGTGCCACACAAATGCTCAGGGACATTCGAGTGAGTGATGGGATGAATGTATGAAGTTATCAGCAGCAGAACTTCAGTGTTGAGCCCTCTACCAGCTCCCCACATGGAGCTTCCCCTGCCCTCACCCACTCTCACCTCCAGGACTCATTCCAAGATTTTTCCATTAGCAAACAAACACAGTCTAGGAGAACCCATTTCAAAGAAAATGTCCTGGACCCCATGTTCCCTCTACCCACCACCTCATGTAAGGCTAATGTTGTCAGGAGAACCGTCCATCCCAGGACTTCTGCCTCACCCCCTCTGATTCTCTGTCTCAATTTGTCTTCTGTGCCCACCACTCCACAAAAGCTACACTGTCAAGGCTACCCATGGTTTCCTCATTGGCGAACCCAACAGATTCTTCCTTGCCATTTAGTCTCCCAGTCTCTTGCCAGTGTTTTAGCCAGTTACCACTCTCTTTTTCTTAAAGCATTCTCTTCTCTAGAAATAACCCCACTCTCTCTGGGGTTTCTTTCTACTCCCCTGGCTGGTCCTTCTTAGTCTCCTTTACTGGTTCCATGGTCTTTGTCTGATCCTTCAAGGGTGGAATCTTCAGGTCTCCAGGTCTCACCCCCACCAGGCGAAAGGGATCTCACCCGGGTGCTCAGCTCTGACACCGTCCATGTGCTCATAGCATCCAAAGGTGTCTTTAGTCAGAACGCCCACCCGCAAGCTCCAGGCTCTTCCCTATACATCAGCAGATGCAGCACCAGCCCCAGCCCCAGCTGTCCTCCCAGCCAGGATGGCTTCTCCATCTCAGTAAGTGGCACTGGGATCACCCAGTTGTCCAAGTCAAACCTCATCACTCCAATATCCATACCCTAGTAAGTCCACCTCCACAGGACGTAATCACCTCTGCCCACTCCCCACAGTCTCCACTCTTAACACCTCTTACCACTCAGGCCACCGTCACCTCTCCCAAAGATCATCTCCAGAACATAAGCACTCCTTCCACTCCGACCTGACTAAAACCTATCCTCCACAAGGAAGCCCAAACGTACTTTTTGTAACATGAATCAGATCTCATCCTCCTCCCCCACCCTTCTCCTGACCAGCCCGGCTAAAGTCATTCTGTATCACCTCCCTCTGGGTCACCAGTTCCCAAGGCAGGCATGGATTTTGCTCCCTGAAAAACACTTGGCGATATCTGGGGACATTTTTGGTCATCGTGATCGAGGAGGTGCTGCTGACATCTAGGGGGTAGAGGCCAGGGATGTCACCAAACAGCCTACAATACAGGACAGCCCCTCACAACAAAGAATGATCCAATCCAAAATGTCACAGTGCCATGGTAAAGACTGATTTCCTTGTAACGTGATTTCCTTGTCAAATGTAAACATTATTTGACAAAAATCTATAATTACCTCACATATGTTTTCTTGTCTATTGTCTCTCTCCCATAACAGAATGCAAACTTTGTGAGAGCAGGTATTCTATACATCTTGTTCACTCTTGTACCCATAGCACTCAGCCCAGTTCCTGGTGTAGAAGATTTAAATGAACAAATTAATAAATGAAAAGAACCCTGGGACCTGGCAGCAAGTCATGGAAAGGCCATGATTCCCAAAGTCTTGATGGGACCAGTGTTTTCTCCCATTATTTGAAGGGACAAAGGTGTGAAGAAGCAAGCTGTGCCAGGGGGTGGGGAGGGAGGCAGAGCTCCGTGGGCTCTGGAGACAGTCCCCTCATGTCTACTGATGAGAGTCAAACCACGTTGATCTTAAACACTCCCATCCCTACTAGACATCTCAGCTTTGAACTAGGAGAAAAAGAGGAGGTCTTTGATCAAGAGCAAAAACAGCCTGAGGCAGGGAGAGACACATTAGCTTTGACCCTTTCTCCCCAGTGGACCTCAGAGGAGAAAGTATGAGGGAAAAGGAAAGTCTGCTCTAGGCCAGAGCAGCTGGCTTGAAAGTAATCCAATAGTGCAAGCACTGTGCCGAAGCTCAGCTGGCCCCAGGGGTCCTGAGAGTGCTGCCCTTCGAGTGGCCAATTTCCTTAGGAAAATATGAAACAGCCAGGCCACCCTTTACTGAATTATAAAGCACTTATCACTTCTTTAATAACTACCCACATGGAGGACTTAATTCACTCAATATGGAAGTTATAAAGGCAAATTGGTAAGTGAGCATTAGGCTCAAGTGCATTGCATAAAGACTTACGAGGGCAATATTTTCCCCTATTAAAAGGGTAGATTTCCTCACTGCAACTCAGCCTCAGAGTTAATGCGGAAAAGTCACTCCAAAGCTCTGGGCGTTTTCATTGCAAGTGGGTAATTCCAGGTCACTGGGAGGAAAGGGAGTCCTTGACTTTGCAGGAATAATTACCCCTGGAACCCAAGGTGTCAAAGTGATTAGCCAAGGTAACCATCAGGAAGACAAGATCACAGTGGTGATACCCAGCCCTCCCTCTGAAAGGCAAGCCGGGATGGGACCAAGCCATGCAGATGAAGAGAGATGTCACAGGATGAGGAGGAAGGGTGGGCTGGGCTGAGACTGGAAAGTGGAAAGGGGATGTAGAGTGGGAGGCTGCAAGGAGGGAGGCAAACTCCCTCAGAGCATCACCATCATTGCTGGAGGAAACACTGGCTCATATCTGAGACCTAAGAGGAAGGTGTCAACAGTATTGGTCTTTATAACCAGTAAGGCAACCAGCACTGTAGTTCCTTAAGGTTCCAAAGGTTCCATTTAGGGAACTGGGAAGATGGCCTCCCTCGTTCCAGGAAAGAAAGGCAGTTTTTTTTTCTTGTTAACTCCTCTCACTTCCGTGCTTCAGTATCGTGAGATGTTTCCTTTCTTCTGGCAGTGAACCTTGTCTTTCCCCGTGTACTTGCTCTCTTGGAAGGCATCTCTCTATTCACATGACTTCATTACTGCCTATTTAGAGGTGGGAATTCCAGTGCTATAGCTGTAGCCTTAATGCCTAACCTCCCAACCAGCCTATCTCCTTGTTCTCACAATATGGATTTCCCTGGATACCTCAGAGCAAAAATGTGGACAGAACAGCTCACTTTTTCCTTATTCTCCCAAATTACCTCTGCTGACTCCTCCTGAATTGAAACATTGGAGCAGAGATGCTGGGTAAATTTCAACTTATGTGCAGTACCACAGGGCTGGTGAGAGCTAACATGGATTGTTGTGTTTAGGAGTCTGTGGTTGAGCTGGGAAAAGACATGTAATTGATTAGAGATGTCTGCCATGGGCACATGATACAGAAGGACAACATAAATACAGTATTAACCACATCTATCCAAGAAGACTCTTGATATCTTGCATTCCTTTTTAGATTCTAGTCCTACTAACCCCTTCTCTGTGATATTTCTGATAACTCCCCTCCTCTCTTTATTTTATTCCAGAGCCCCTACCTGAGAGAGCCTCACATCCAGATGGGGACAACAAGCTCGTAGTGCAATGGAGCAGGACCCTGTGGGCCTTCTCAGAACAGACCCCACCCATGTCCTCCACCTGCCTTTTGTTTGGGGGAAAAAAAAAAAAAAAACTTTAGTCAAAGAATAAATTTAATCAGAAAAGTGAGGAACAGCAGGAAGAAATGACAGCACTCAAGCAAGATAGAATAATAATAGTTTAGCCATAAAACAAAAGTCAAGGACCTTTAGTTCCTCCTCAAGGGCTATAGAGAATATTCTGAGCCACGTCCTTGGAGCTGTTTTGCAGATACTGAAACCCCCACCAGGTAGAAGAAAACAACTGTACGCTGCCCACAAGCACGCAGACACCAGACCAGTTGGAACCGGAAGACTACTAATGCTGACTCCCAGTTACCTCACCACCAACCAATCAGAATGTCACAAGCTGATCAGGCCCTGCTCCTTGAACACTATGACTCCTCACTCCCAGGACAGGACAGTTTTGAGGAAACTAGCCTGCTGTGGTTCCCTTTGCCAGGCAGGGAAATAAAGTTATTCTCTTCTACTTTACCAAAACTCCATGATTCAATTCAGTATTCAGTACAGAGGTCAGGTTTTGGCAACAGGAGCAGGCCTTTCAGCTTCCAGCCTACACCTTCTAACTTGTTCTAGGCTCTACTTTCCCAGTGATGACACTAAACTTGTCCCACATTCAAAAGGCTAACAAATGCCTCTCACACCAAATCAGAACTTCTTTTAGGAAGCCTACAGTCTACAGAGAAAGCTGTAACTGAGAAGGGGCTGTACAAAGAGTCACAGATCTTTTGAGGACAGAAGCAACTTTTTCTCTATTCCCGAGTCCTACCCATTGTACTACTGAAATGCTTCCCTGAGGCTCAAATCCAAATCAAAATTCAGAGGAAAGGAGGGATTTGTGTGAATGGCTTTTGTAACTCACTTCTATCTGGTCATCCTCTTCTCACAGAAAATAAAAAGTCAAGCTCTGTCTGGGAGGTGTGCTCACTTCAACAGAGAAGCCAGACTGTCAGGTTTCATTATCCCTTCTCCTCCCTGATTCTTCTCTAGACTTTGGGGAGCAGTTTGATGCAGCAAAAAAAAAAACATGGGCTTTGGCTTCAGCAATGAGCTTGAATCTCTAGCCTGTCACGGACTAGCTGGGGAACCTCCCATGGGCTCAGTTTCTTCATCTATAAAATGGGAATAATGATGCCAACTTCATAAAGATGAATTAAAACAGGTTTGCACAAGACCAAGCACATTGTCTGGAATATGCCAGCGCTCAATGAATGCACATCTTCCCCTCTGAAAACAAAAGCAGTGTGACATCATAAGAAATACAGATATTGGGTCTTTGCTCCAGTTTGCAGGCACACAGCTCCTAAAACTCTTGGAATCTCCAGTTCGGTGTCTGTCTGTGACCTGCCATTCTGTTTGCTAATAAGACAGGGGCCCCTGAAGAGGGTCAGGATGGGGGCTTGTAGCCATGGGAACCAACCTGGTGCCTACAGGGTTGGGACTTTCAGCCCCACCTGAGTGTAGCTGAATTAACCATCAAAAGACAATAATTTAATTAATTATTAATTAAAGCTTCCATGCAAATCCTAAGTGGGGTTGGGAGAGACGCCGAGTTGGTGAGCACATGGAGGTGCTAGGCGGGTGGCACCCCTGAAGAGGGTGAAGCTCCACATCCCTTCCCACACCATGCCCTGTGCACCCCTTCCACCTGGCTACTCCTTTTATAATAAACAATAATCATAAACAGTAAGTAAACTGTCTTTCTGAATTCAGTGAGCCACCTTAGCAAATCACCAAACCCAAGGAGGGGCCCCAGGAACCTCCAGTCTATAGGCAGGTCAGTAAGGAGCTCAGGTGGCAACGTGGATATGGGATTGGCATCTCAAGTAGTGGTGTGACATAGTCCTGTGGGACTGAGCCTTTGACTGTGGGATCTGACACTCTCTCCAGGTAGGTGGTGTCAGAATCTAATTGAAGCATAGGACACCCACTTGGTGACCACAGAGAATTAGAGGATTGGTTGATATGGGGGAAATCGCACATGGGGTGGCCAGAAGTGAAGTACTGTATTGACAGCAGAGCAGAGAAAAAAGAGTGCGTTTTTTCTTTTCAAGCAGTCACTGGACTGTACAGGAATTGAGGTCAGGAACTGGGGCCCCCATGGCCAGGAGAATGACCATGCTCGTAGCTGCAGTGGCTGAGGCTGTAACATGCACATAATGTGAGACCCTCTTTGCCATCTCTCCCCTCTGTCTCCACCCCCTAGAAGAGGACAGCCTGCACTTTACAAGTTGGCCCAACAAAGCACCTGCCACCAGGCCTGGTTCCCTCCCGCTTCCTCTGAGCGACCGCTCCTCCCCCGCCAGCCAGCCCCTGGGTACCAAATGAATGTTCATGAAGCTGATCATCTCTTAGGGGATGCTGATAGGCTGAATCTTCCTCCCTCCCTAAACTTTTATCAAACCACCCTCACCCAGTTGCCATGATCAGCAATCCAGCCTCACCCTCCAATTAGGGGAGAATTGCATCTGTGTGGTTGCTGATGTATGGGTGTCACCAGTCTGCCTGTGGAGGCATCGTTTGCCTGCCTTCCTGCAGGAGCCTGAAAATTCCTCGACAGCAAAATTCCACTCAGTTTATTTCAGTCGCCCTCCTCTGGCCCCATGCTGGGCTCAGTGTTCACTGAGTGGTCAGAGTCCACAGGGCTTCCTGGAAGTTTCTTCTTCAACTAGGACCAGGTGTGCTCCAGCCTGCAGTAGAGAAGAGCTGCCTCAGGTGCACGGCAGGGCCAGGGTCCAATGTCAAGCGTCAGACAAGCACTAATCACAGAGCCAAAGAGAGATTCTGACTGCTCCGTTGCTCCTCAGACATCCTCCATTCAAACTCAGCTCAGCAGCCACTCCTCTCCTCCTGGGTCCTGAGCACCTGGGCAGTGCTGGCCATGGCAGAACCGGCACCCATACTCCGGAGAGGCTACAGCTACCAGAGCACAGACTACGATTAAAACCAACTCTGGCAAAGGGCTGGATAAGGGCCCTGAGGGCCTCCTCCTAAGTTGGCACCAATGCTTACTTAGTTCCTGGATCCTGGAGGAGCAGGGGGACGGGGGGAGGTGGCCCCTGAGGGAGCTGAGGGCAGCAGGTGTTTAACAACTGCTACGGAAGCGCTTCTTCTTTATAACAACCTCCTGCCTTAACTGGTACGTGCTGACAAGTATCAGCTCCACCCAGAATCTGTGCTTCCACCAAGACACTCACAGTGCTGTCCTATAGCCTCTGACATGCCTCTCTCCCTACAAGACATTGAGCTTCTTGCCAGCAAGGACTGTGTTTTTATCTTAGCATCCAGAGCACCAAGCCAGGCACCTGGCTCTAAAAACCCTCAACAAATGCACATGGGTATGGCAGGAGCCCTTCTTTCCCGGAACTGTCAACTTCACCCTGGGGCCAGAGCATTTAACATGCCTAAACCAGTGAAGGGAGCTCAAGGCACCATTTGCAGAGTCCATCCCCCCCACCCCACCCCATCCCCCTCCTGGGACAGGAAAACTGAATGCCATAGTGACGACAATGGGGCTCCATTAGGGAGTCTGGTCACAGGCAGCCCCTGGGGACTGACCCTCTCGTTGGAGGTGCTAGAAACCCCAAAGTCAAGATGGTGTCTGGTCCTCCAACCCCAACACCTAGGGGAACCATCTTGGGCAACCAGCCCTTGTGCCACACCCCTGCCCCCCACCCCCTGCAGACATCCCTTCTCTCCCAGCTGCTGACAGTGGGGTTGGCCCAGGAAGCCATGAGGCTTAGAACCAAACCACTGGCTCCCAGAGTGGAGTTCAGCAGGCTGTGCACCCTGGGCTCTTATGCCCAGGAACGATGGCACAGGACAGAAAGTAGTGGTGCTGCCCAGTGAGTACATGAAAGGGAAAACCCACAGGCTGGGGCAGGAACTACAGCCAGAATACATGGGATTTTCCCCGAATGCCCCAATCAGCCAGTCCCATGCACAGGGAGAAAGGAACGCAAAGCCCATGGCATTCAGAATGGAGGATGACAGTGACTAAGCACTGGCCAGAGCTTCTACTGCTGGGCTGATAATGCACAGCTGATCTCACCAGTAAGAAGGACTTGATGGCTCTGCCTACTCTCTGCTGGGAGCACCTTTACCCACTCATCTCAGGGCTCATCTCAGGCTGGTCCAGCAAAGCCAAACCTCAGCACAGGGCAGGCAGGAACTCCACTGCATGAATTCATTTTTAAAGGGCCCATTGTGCACCAGCTGCCAGCATCTGGTGTGCCCTGAGAGGCCTCCTGTGACAGCAGGCTGCAACCCCTACTCCTGCCCACTGTGAGTGTCTTATCAATAGGACCCAGCTATCACTTCAGTGAGATGCTGGGATGGGAGTCCTGCCCAAATTTTAGCCACTGGGCTGGGCCCTAACAACCCAGAAAGGCCATGTCAGCCTCCTTTTCCCAGTGGACAGGCCAAGGTTCTGCTCACCATTTCTCATTGCCACCTTGCTAAAAGTTAACAGGCCCAATTTCAAATCATGTAGACTCCTGTCCACCCCCTCTTGGAGCTGCAGAATTATGAGTTCCTGTTAACCACAGCATTGCTGCCCAGACCCTCATATAAGAGCCTGTGGTCAGCCATACCAGCCCAGGTCAGACTCCAACCCCTGCACCCTACTCCATCATGATATAGCAGAATAGCAGTGCTGGCTATAGTCCGAGGACCAGCCCATCAGCTGTGTCAGTTTCCCTTAGACCTGAACTCAGCTGTCCCTGGCTTTCTTCCTTTCCTTCACCAGCAGACCACTGGGAACTTGAAATGCCCAAGAGCTGCATCTACTACCCACGGGTCCCAGGGTCCTGTCCCTGTCCCTAAAGGCGTAGAAGAGGTTGGTGGGGCCACGCAAGCCTTGCCACCACATGCAATTCCAGAATGCAGGTCCCAGGCCAGCCCAACATTTGCTGATGAATTTCCTGAAGGTGAAAAACTGGTCAGTACTCAGTTCAGAACCCTGGGGCAACAATGTAGCCCCAAACTCTGATTTCCTGGGCCCTTGATAGATGCCATGTATGTGCAGAGGGGTCGAGGTGCAAATGAGCCCGAGGAAAGCAAACACTCTGGATGATTCACGCAATCTGGACATGAACGGACATGAATGGTGGCTTTGGCTAGCCCACCAAGGAGCAGAAGGTACTGAGTCTGCTAGTCCCCTGCTTAAATCTATGAGAAGTTAGCCATTGCCTGCAGGTGTCTGGGGACCCTGACACTTCAGAACAGGAGGACAGGACACCAAGGAAACTGTCTGCTTGGAAAAGAGGGTCTGATCCACTGGGTCTGCTCCTAAGAGATTTCTGTGTGAGAAACATTTGCAGAGGGCATGCCAAGCCCTTCTTAGGGATAGTAGCTTAATGAAATAAATGTGAGTGATCCTCTGAATTATTCTGACCTCTTCTATTCCCTCCTTCCTTCTTTCTTTGTAAAAGATAACACATTTCCAATAGATTTGCCTTCCTGAAAAGGGACTACACTAGGGTGGAAATTTGCAAATTTACCTGCATTTGAAAACAGTCACAGATTAGCATTCGGAAACACCCCTCGTGGCTTTTCTCAGGTGAGGACTTTTGCACTAAACCTACAGGAGCCACCCTCCAGGTCTCCAGCCTTCCTGGTCCTCCTCTCATTAATCTCACCTCGGGTGGGAGGCAGGAGAGCTTCTCTTCCCCACCAGCCCGCACCTCCGCAGCCCCGCCAGCTTCTCCCTACTTCGCTTCCATAGGACACCCCCTGCCTCCCACTCCTACCTGTCCCTTCAATCATGCCTCTCCTCTCCCAGCCAGCTGATCTGTGCCAGCTGAAATCATATTTGGAGGCCATGAACAGAACGCCCCATTCTCTAAAGCAGAGTCCTCAGAGAAGCCAGAGGGTGAGTCAGTGTTTCTAAAAGGCCCTCAGCAGGCTCCTCTGGGTTCTCATGGGAGGGAGCTAAAGGTGCCCTTTTTGCTAAGAGATCCATCCTGGCTCATCTTCAGGGTGTGACTAGCTGGGGCCCCATAACTGTTCCTGCCCCAGAATTCCTCCAGGGGCAACCTCTGTATCACTAGTCCAGCCCAGCTTCTCACATGGCAGTTTTCCTGGGGAAGAGGAGGCTGCCAAGAAGAAAGTTCATGTCTGCAGGGTGGCTAGAGATCTCAGGAGGTGATGTGTGTCTCCAAGAGGCTGGGTGGGTCCCAGGGACCTGATTTCCGCTCCAAGGTGGGGGCCTGGAACAATCATGGCTCAGGACCACAGATTTAAAGACAGGAGACTAGAAGATACACATGCAAATGGCTGGCAGGGACATATGGCCAGGCAGGGGCTAGAGTAGACATGGTGATCTTTTCAGAGCAAAACTATGTGTCCAATGCCCCCTGATGTCCCTGGACCATCCCATACTTCATGCTGCTGCCAGTGTCTGCATCTTGGCCTGAGAGCTTCCTTCAGGGCAGCCCAAGTTCTGGGGACTAGCACCCTAGCAGCCCCACCCCTGGGGGGATGGTGGGCAAAGAGCCAAGACTTCTCATCTGTTCCCCTTCAGGTAGGATGACACTGAGGCTTCTGCCCTACACCACCTCCCCAGAGTCTCCCCCTGGAATTAAAGGCCAGCCATTCCATAGTGGGTGCTGGTTTGGCATCATACCTTCTTCTGGCCCCCTGTTTCAGCTTCCCACCCCCCACTTTGCTTTCCAATGGATTTTGTCCCAAATAAACTACTTGCCTTTGACTATTTCTCCCTGAGTCAACTTCTAGGGGTTCCCTAACTAAGACATCTATTTTTTGCCCATCAGCTGCTAAACAGCTGAATCCATATCTGCCTTTCCAGCTATCCATCCTACCACATGACTCAGATCCCAACCATCCATTTAAAAGAAGGAAAAATCACACTAAGCAATGAGGTCCTACTGTACAGCACAAGGAACTACATCCAGAGTCTCTTGGAATAGACCATGATGGAAGATAGTATAAGAAAGGGAATATAGGGAGTTTCCATCGTGGCTCAGCAGTAATGAACCCGACTAGTATCCATGAGGATGCGGTTTCGATCCCTGGCCTCACTCAGTGGGTTAAGGATCTGGTGTTGTCATGAGCCATGGTGTAGGTCGCAGACGTAGCTGGGATCCCACATTGCTGTGCTGTGACTGTGGTGTAGGCCAGCAGCTATAGCTCCAATTCAACCCCTAGCCTGGGAACTTCCATATGCAGGTATAGACCTAAAGAAAAAAAAAAAAAAGAAAGTGGATGTATATATATGTATATATGAATGACTGGATCACTTTGCTATACAGCAGAAATTGGCACAACACTGTAAATCAACTATAATAATTTTTTTAATTAAAAACAAACAAAAAACACACCGGTCTTTTCTGTGTGCTAGACCCAGCACTTACCTTCATAACTTCATTCCAATACCACCTTAAAAAAAAAGAGGTTTTACCATTCTTGTAAATGAAGACATGGAGGCTTCCAGAGGTTGGATGACCTTCCCAAATGTCCCAAGGTTAAGAAATGTGGTGATTCTCTGCCACTCCTTGTACCCCCCTCCCCCTGGTCTATGCTCCCCTAACACCTCCTTACTGGAAACAGACCTTGCCTGGAGTTCCTGTCATGGTGCAGCAGAAACGAATCTGACTAGCATCCATGAGGATGCAGGTTCGATTCCTGGCCTCGCTCAGTGGGTTAAGGATCCAGCATTACTGTGAGCTCTGGTGTAGGCCAGTAGCTACAGCTCCGATTCAACCCCTAGCCAGAGAACCTCCATATGCCAAGGGTGTAGCCCTAAAAAGACAAATAAATAAATGAATAAATAAATAAATAAATAAATAAATAAAACAGGCCCTGCCAGTTTCTCAGTCACTAAGAGGACCAATATAGAAACATCTAAAACCATATGAAACTATAACATATTATGGGGATGCTGGGATGTCATCTTTTGATCATTTCTACTTATCCTTCAATGCTGCTCACTCCGCAGTCTTGCCTTGATCTCCCAACCCTTGGCTGGGCTTCTTCGTCAAGCCCTATCACATTCTGGTTAACGGGAGAGATCCTTGTGAATGAATCTCATCTCCCCTCAGGGAGGCCCCTTCTCTGCACCCTGCTGGCACCAGATCCTTGCCGAGTGAACTGATTCAATGCATGAAGTTGCGACCATGGGACCCCATACAGCCCAGGTTCTATCACTGCACACGTCCACAAACTGGTAAAGACAAGCAGGCTGCAGGCACTGAACAAATCTCCACCGAGGACCTCTACCTGCCAGGTACAGCCTCTGGCACCAGCACATTGGTCAGGTGTTGCCTCTCAGTAGGCAGGACCACCTGGGCCACCCGGGAGGCATAGCCCCTCTCCCATCAGATCAAACTCAGTTTGCCCACTGAGCTCCATTTGATGGGGAATGAGAGGAGAGGGAGGAGGTGGTGATAGCAGAGATCATGCAGCTCTGAGCTTCACTGTTAATGAAAAACTAAGTTTAAAACCCAGGTGTTACCTCCCCTCACCACCTCCCATCCCTTCCTGCAGGGAAATAAGTGTAACTTAGCAGAAAGGAGGAAGTAAGTCAGGGCCGACCTGTGACCTTCACGACGAGGAGTTTCCTCTCTCGGCCCTGAGCCTGAGCGCGTGATTCCGTCCATGCAGGAGCATAGCAGATTCTGATTCAGGTTCTCAGACCCGTTTCAACTGCAGCTTTGATGCCTTAGCATCTGTGTGATATGAGAATCAGGGCAAGGATCATGTGGGCAACAGCAAGAGGTGTCTGGTGTCCAGACTGGCCAACGCGGGTCTGGACTCTCAGACCCTGCCCCCTCTTCACTGAGGCCTTTGGGGACCCTCCTGTGAGTACCCGTCCAAAACCATGTCGGGATGGAGAGCCCAGCAGGTCAGGGACACTTATTATCTGATCTGCCACAGATTTCTTCTCAGAAGGCTGCAAACTTCTACAGACATGAGCTCTGGCTCAGTCATCCAGGGGAACAGGAAGTGTATCCAGTCAGAGGCCTTGATTTCCAGAGCCCCAAAATGTGACTCAGCCACACACAACCCTACTGAGCCCTACTCTTTTCTCCAGGCCTTGAATAAATAAAATGGTGATCCTGGCTGCAAGAGATGGATCCTGGAGACTCGGGGATGGGAGGGCACGCAGGCTATAACGAGGTCTCCCCCAACCCTGACTGACCATGGCTGAGCCTGCCCAGACCCTGTCTGGGGTATGCAGGGCCTCCCATGAGGCATCTAGAGGATCAGTCTTGCTCCCACCTGAGACCAGAGGACACCGTGGGAAGAGATGGCTTAAGGGTGTCCAGCTGCAAAGGCTGCACCTTGTCCTCCAGGACCTGCCTGGCCCCTTCCTTACCCATTCTCCACAGTAGCTAGACATGCTCTTGAAACACGTTGGTAAGACTCTTCATTGGGGACCCCAGGGTCTGAGAATAATCCATGGCAAGCGGGACAGGGCTGGGCCTTGCTGCCCCTCAGCCCTTTGCCCCACACTGCACTCACCAATGCAGGGCTTCGTGACTCTATGCTCCCTCCTCACCTCCTGGGAGAGGACCCTCCACACCCCTGCTCACCTGGTCAGCTCCTTCAGGTCTCAGGAGAATTGTATTTCCTCAGAGGAATCTTCCCAAATCCCCCAACACAAGGATAGGGCCCCCCAGGCCTACATTATCACAGAATGCTGTGCTCCTCTTCAGAGCATGTATGAGTAATCCCTACTTACTGGTTTAGTATAACTCTACTCAACTGCGGGGCCTGTGAACCTCTGTGATGAAGATGTCCACCTGTTTGACTCAATCAGGATAGTTTCACAGAAGGACAAGTGCTAGGACAGTGGCCTCAGCTCCCTGGGGGATCCCTAAGCACCTGTCCCCAGGGTGCTGCTTCACAGTACCGGGAAGCTGTCCCAGTCGTGACAATGGGCCGCCCATAAGAGGCCCCTTCACCCCAACTCTGACTTCCTGCCCACAGCCCAGCAACACCCTATCTTCCATCCAGTAGAGCCACAGCATCCCTCCAGTGTGCCTAGATCATTCCCGGGCAAGTGGCCATGGCAGAAACAGGAGCCATTCCTTCTAAACTGCCCAACCCTGAGGCCACCTGAACTTAGGATGCCCTGAAAGGCTTCTGGCTCTCAAAGATCACCCATTCCACTCCTTCCTCAGGAAGAGCCCTCATCTCATTAATTCCTGCCTGGTCTTGATTTCCTGGGGATGGGCCATTTTAGCTGGCAAAAGGAACGTGAAAGGGGACGCCCGTCCAAAGGGAAGCCAGATAGAGGAGACAAGAAGGAACCACAGTTCACAGTGAGCAAGCAACCTGACATTTGTGTGATATCCCATCACTGCTTCTCAGACTGTCACATGCACACAGGCCAGCTGGGAGCTGGTGAAGACGCAGATTCTGACTCAGCAGGTCTGGAGTGGGGCCCAAGATTCTGCATTTTCAACAAGTGCTGAGTGAGGCAGACACCGGTGGTCCATGGATGTACTTAGAGTAGCAAGAATCTGTCCACGCAATGCTTGGTGCAAGGCAGGCATTCAAAAATGTGTTAGGTTAAACGTTAGTTAATGATCGCTGCCATCAACCAAACAGCAAGTGATATGCTGAAGTTCGAGTTAATGAAACCAATGGCTCGCACCCCTGGCTGCACATTCAAATCACCTTTAAAGAGCCAGTGCCAGGCACACCCCCACCTTCAGAAAGTCTGACATCATTGGTGCCACTAGTCTACGGTAGAGTCTGGACATTTGCATTTTTAAGGTTTTCCAGGTGATCCTAATATGCAGCCTGGTTGGGTCCCACTGAATTCAGCATAACCATGTCCTTGCCTGCTCCACACCAGGTGTCACACACTGTGTGAGACACTGTCATGTGGAATTGAGCGAAGCCAGGGCCCTGCCTTCGTGAATGCAACCACTAATGGGGGAAGCAAGTCCATTCATGACTCTAGTGGAAAAGGTGACAGAAGGCATATTCAGATAAGCTGTTTGGGGAATACAGACAAAGAGACAACTGATCCACCCTGGGGAAAAATGAGAGGGAAGAAAGGCAGAGATCAAGAAGTAGTGATGTTTAGGCCTTAAAGGGTGAATAGGAGTTTTCTGGGCAGAAAAGGGGAGTAGCTGTCCCAAACCTCTGTTCTTCCTCATTACTGGTCATAGGCGAGTGATGCTTGACCAGGACCCAGGTCCTGAATTCTGGGCCAGCTGCTTACTGCTGCAGCAGGCACAAGAGGAAGGTGTAGCACAAGTACAAGGTCAATCCAATGCACATGTCTTGTCATTGGCTGGCGCTATTTGGGAAGCCACTGGGAGCAGCCAGGACACCACATAAGCCAGAGTCCAATAAGGAAAACAGAGCCAACACCTTCTTCTACTTGACAGAGGAAATTTTATGGAGAGACTAGTAGCATATTGGAGTGGCTGAAAAAACCAAACAGGGAACCACTGTGAAACTCAGAGATTAGCCACAGCAGAAAGCCCACTGGCTATAGGGATGAAAAGAGGAGGTGGTGTTACAAAGCCCAGGCTCAGAGTCAGCTGGCATGGGCTGGAGAGAGTGGGGACCGCCCAGCAGGAGCAGGAACTACTGAGAGAGGCAGCCATTACTAAAGATGCAAAGATGATGCCCAGAGACAGGGCTGAGGTGTCTGCCTTCTCCCTCTGCCCCTTCACCAGACCCAGACTCAACGAAAGCCTCCCATTGGTCAAACCCAGCCAAGAGCCAATGGGCAAAGCAGCCTGGAGCTGTAGCCTTCATGGGTCAGGCCCTAAGGGTTGGGAAGGAAACTGAGCATTTACAAGTGACAGGTTCATTCTGGCCTTCTGGCCAACACAGGCTGAGCAGGGGGTGAGCAGACCCCTCCCCTCATCCCTTTCCCCTACACTTCAAACTCCATCTTAGGAGTTCCCTGGTGGTTCAGTAGGTTAAGAATCTGGTGTTATCACTGCTGTGGCTCAGGTCTCTGCTGCAGCGTGGGTTCAACCCCTGGGCAAGGGAATTTCTTCACACCACAGGCACAGCCAAAAACAACAAAAAGTCCATCTTGGCCTAGAGTACAGTTGCCCAGCCAATGTCCTGCAGACACTGTTCACATGGGATCTGGGGAGACACAGGCTGCCTCTAGCTGCAAACACTCTCTCCATTTTTCCCCATGGTGCTATGAGAATATGATCAAGTTCTCAGTGTGCCATGTGCACAAAAGTAGAAAGAGGGATTAGAGGGAGGCCACATCTAGGATGAGAAAGTTCTCCCCCAACAGGGAGGGCCTGTCAAGGTTAGGCAGCCCAGAACCATGGAACTGCGGGGCCCACCTGGGAGGAAGGCAATTCCAAGAGGGAGCTGGTTCCAAAACAGAAGGATGGCTCACCCTGCCTTCTTCCTGGAATCCAGAAGATGTTAGAAATCCTCAAAATGAAACCAAAACCGCCCCAGCCCTGGGTTTTGAAAGAAGTAAGTGGACCTTGAGGAATGTTTTGCCTCTCGAGCAGTTGTTTCTTTACAATCCCTAAATCCTTTTTCTGGCTTTGCACATGACAATGTGGAACAGCACAGACTGGCCAGGGGGAAAGTTTGGAGCAGCACTCACATTACTGGCTGATGCCCCTGAATGTGGTGCTGCTGGGTCCTGTTCAAGCCCAGAAGGTCACTGAGCCCCAGAAGCACTTGCCTCTGGTTTTATTTAGAAGTTCCTCTAGCTCATCTCTATCAAGTTCACAGAGAAAGCCCAGGCCTACCCTCACAACAATCAATCTCACCAAAGTCTTCTAGCTTATTATGCAAATGGCTATAAAAGCTTGTCCTGAGATTACAGCAATGAGTACAACCATTACTGTGCCTCCTTTAACCAGAGACAGGGTACTCAGGGGAGCAGGAAGTGGAGGGGGGCAGGTGGCATCATATGCAAAGGAAACAGCTTCGGGAAAGACTCACAGAGCAGTGAGTGGAGGGGGCACGCCCTTGCCTTGACCCAGAGAATCAAAGGTTCCATCCTGAGCCCCAACACTTCTCTTTCATTCCAGGTACATTTCTACCCCCACTTGTTTTTTTGTTTTTTGTTTTAATTTCAATGCAAATAGCCAAGACATGGAAACAATCTAAATGTCCAACAACTGATGAATGGATAAAGAAGATGTGGTACATATACAAAATGGAATACTACTCAGCCATAAAAAAGAATGAAATAATGCCATTTGCAGCAACATGGATGAAGCTAGAGATTCCCATACTAAGCGAAGTCAGTCAGAAAGAGAAAGACAAATATCATGTGATGTCACATATGTGGAATCTAAAATATTACACAAATGAAGTTATCTACAAAACAGAAACAGACTTACAAACATAGAGAACAGACCTGTGGCGGCCAAGGTCGGGGGGTATAGGAGAGGGATGGATTGGGAGTTTGGTATTAGTAGATGCAAACTATTATACATAGAATGGATAAACAACAAGGTTCTACTTTATAGCACAGGGAACTATATTCAATATGCTGCAGTAAACCATAATGGAAAATAATATGAAAAAGAAAGTATGTCTATGCATAGCCAAATCACTTTTCTATGATTAACACGACATTGCAAATCAACTATACTTCAACTAAATAAATTAAAAAATTTTTAAATAAAGTGATTTGAGGAAAAAATTTTGGTGCAATACTTTCTCTTTTTTATTGAAAAAAAATTGCATCACATATAATTAACCAGTTTTTATTTTATTTTATTTTATTTTATTTTATTTTATTTTATTTTATTTTATTTTATTTTATTTCGGCCACACCTGTGGCATGCAGAAGTTCCCAGGCCAGGGATCAAACTTATGCCACAACAGTGACAATGCCAGATCCCTAACCCACTGAGCCACCAGGGAACTCCTAGCCACTTTAAAGTATATCATTTAGTGGCATTTAGTACATTCATAGCGTCATGCAAGCATGGCTGCTATCTACTTCTGACACATTTTCACCACCCCCAAGAGAGACCCAATATTTATTAAGCAATCACCCCACTCTTCCCTCTCCCTACCCCCTGGCAACCACCTGTCTCCTTTCTGTCTCTAAGGATTTACCTGTTCTGGAAATTTCATATAAAAGGAATCATACAATACATAATGATGTCTGTATCTGGCTTATTTCACTTAGCATAAGGTTTCTGAGGTTCATCCACGTTGTAGTATGTATCAGAAATTCATTTTTTTGTGTGGCTGAATAACAACCCCTTATAAAGATACACTACATTCTGTTAATCCACTTATCAGCTGATGGACATTTGGGTTGTTTCCATCTTTGGGCTATTTAAAATAGAGCAGCTATGAACATTCAGGTTTGAGTTTTTGTCTGAATATCTTTTGTGTATGTACCAGAATTCCACTTATTTTCGAAGAATCTGACTGAACAGATAATGGAGACATAATACAAAATAGCAAATCTGGATATATAAGCAAAACATACTCTTAAAATGGAACAAAGAAGTGCACATTAAGAGAACCCAAGAATGAGCTAATTTCCACCATCGGGCACCAAATCTGATGAAATCCATGGGTTTCCTGGCAGGCAAGGTGAAAAGGGAAACAAATCAAGTTACTGAAAGTCATTTGTAGAGATAAATATTTTTTCCCTGATATTAAATCCAAAAAGGCATCCATAACATGGATCCCTGTATAATAGATTGTGTGTGACATTGTGGAAAACGTATTCTTTGTATTTCTGCAAGAGACAGAAACGCTCTTCAAATGAGTGGTTTTGTTTCTTTCTTTTTAATCAACTCTATATGGATCGTGAACACATTTAAACTGTAATTCAATAAAGCCAATTTTGTAGGAGAAAGCTAGGAAAATACAGCCCAGACATATTGCTTTTGCTAAATGCCTGATTTAATACATGAATCAAATGTGAAGAAGCCCAAGGAAAGAACCGTGACGCGTCCACTGAAAGTCTCTAACAGTTTGTATCTTCAGCACACATCTCTTTAACACACGGTTCTTTAACACATGCTCATGCTGCAGATATTTTATACAACTGGTTACACGGAGCGCCTTAAGCTTAGACATGAGACAAGCATGAGGGAAAGCTGTCGTTCAGCTGTGGGGTATAAATGAGACACTTCTATGTCTGTGAATCCCCATCACACCAGCACTGTTACTTCTAGGACCTGTGCTTGGCTGCCCCTGACCCTCCCCTCTCTCTGCTCTTCCCACTTTCCCCCCAACCTGGTCCAAGTTTCATCAAAGCCATCTTTGGTTACTGCATCCTGCACCACATACACCACACACACACACACACACACACACACACACCCCAGGTCCCATACAGTCAGCACTGTGTTCCACTGCTGTGGCTGCCACAGGCAAACCTCCAAATGTGGAGCCCAACTCCATCCTCACCCCATCCTGGGTCAGAAGCATCCCTCACACAGATGCTTATGGCCAGCCTCCACAGGGCTGGGAGGTGGCCTGCCCTGAGCACCTGTCTGCCCCAGGTGTATACTCTAGGAAAAATATGCCATGACTCGCTCACTTGGGTGGTTCCTCCGACATGCAGGGAACAGCAAGGAACATTTATCAACCACCTACAACCCAAGGCAGTAAACCCCACTTCACCTAATCTCACAGGGTCTAAGTCTAGAGCATCGTGCCTGTCTGACACACGAGAACCCAAAAGGACCGGACAGCTGGCTCAAAGTCCCATGGCTGGCAGGTCCCACACAAAGGGAACAAACTGCTTTTAAGGGTAACTCGGTTCCCTCATCTCCTGTCCCTGAAATCAGAATGAAACAGAGAGAGGGACAGGACAGGCTGCCTGCACACGCACTTGAGATTCTGTTCAAGTTTGCCCTGGCCTTTCCCTTGCAAAAGCTGACAGGCAGTTTGGCACCATTTGGAATGTGAGGAGGGCTCTGTGGTTCAGAAGCAGATGTGCAGGTGAACGTCAAACAATCGTTCTGGCACACGGGGCTTACTCTCTGTCAGCCACGGTTTTATTTTATTTTTTTAATTTTATTAAAGTATAGTTGATTTACAATGTTGTGCCATTTTCTGCTGTACAGCAAAATGACCCAGTCATACACACATATATATATACATTCTTTTTCTCATGCTTTCTTCCATCACGTTCTATCCCAAGAGACTGAATATAATTCCCTGTGCTGTACAGCGGGACCATACTGCTTATTCATTCTAAATGTAATAGTTTGTATGACTAACCCCAAACTCCCAGTCCACCCCACTCCCTCCCCCTCCCCCTTGGAAACCACAAGTCTGTTCTCTAAGTCTGTGAGTCTGTTTCTGTTCTGTAGGTAGATTCATTTGTTCCATATTTTAGATTCCACATATAAGTGATATTATATGATATTTGTCTTTCTCTTTCTGACTTACTTCACTTAGTATGAGAATCTCTAGTTTCATCTATGTTGTTGCAAATGGCATTATTTCATTCTTTTTATAGCTGAATAGTATTCTATTGTGTATATGTACCATATCTTCTTAACCCATTCATCTGTCGTTGGACATTTAGGTTGTTTCCATGTCTTGGCTATTGTGAATAGTGCTGATATGAACATGTGGGTGCATGTACCTTTTCAAATTACAGTTTTTCTGGATATATGTGTCAGGCACAATTTTAAATGCATTGTAATCATTAACATATGGTCACTGTCACATACCCTGTGAAATAAATACACTCTCCATCTTATAGTGAAGAAACTGAGGCAAGAGGGGCCAGGTCACTTGCCTAAGGTCACACATCTTAACCAGGTTTCAAATTGAGGTGGTACGGCCTGGGCATCCATGCTCTTAGCCGTTGCACAGTTTCCTAGGACTCCTACAACAAAGTACTACATACTGGGTGGCTTCAAAGAGAAATACATTCTCTCATAGGTCTGGAGGCCAAAGATCTGACACCACCAATTCCAAGGGGGGATTCTTGCTTGCCTCATCTAACTTCTGGTGGTGGCCAGCAATCTTTCATGCTCCTGGGCTTGTCACTGTGTCCCTCCATCTTCAGCTCCACCCTCACTGCCTTCCTCCCTCTGTGTATGTCTGGGTCTTCACAGCGTCTTCTTTTATGAGGGGGAAGGGAACATATAGTTTTTCTCCTTTAACTTTTTTTATTCTGTTTATTGAAGTTTAGTTAAGCTACAATATTCAAGTGCACAGCAAAGTGATTCAGTTATACACATATATTTCAGATGCTTTTCCACGGTGGGACATTATAAGACATGGAATACAGTTCCCGGTGCACATGGCCTTCTTCTAAGGACACCAGTCATTGGACTTAGGGCCCACTCTAATCCAGTATGACCTTATCTTAACTAATTACACCTGCAAAGCCCCTGTTTCCAAGTAAGTTCACATTCTGAGTTTCCAGGTGGATGTGACTTTGGGGAGGACATTATTCAACCCTGTAGAGCCACCATGCTACACTGTTTCTGGAAGGAAGAGTAACTAGAGTCAGGATCCCCTTAAGCCAGGAAAATATAAAGAAGCCCATGAAACCAGAGAGAAGCAAGACAGAAAATGAGCCCCAAAAGAACCCTCTGCAACCTTCCCAGGTGAGGCCGGCTTCCCCAGCACACCTCCATAGGATCCCAGCTGGAATGGACTGGCCGTCCCATCCTCATTACCAGCTGGGCACAGGTCTGCCCCTCCACTGGGAGGTGAGCTCCTTAAGGGTGGGCCCCTGGGGCTCACCTTCATGTCCAGGTGTCCAGAGCAGCACCTGGCACACAACAGGGGCTCAGCGGTGGGGAGCAAGGCTTCTCTGAGTCCTTCCTCTTCCCCCCCACCCCCCCTTCCTGGTCTACCCCCTCGTCTAGCACTGAGGCTCAGGAAGCAACTCGGAAGTTCGGTGATGGCAGATTATCACAGGGAAAACATCCCAGTTTGTTCACAGCTTCCCTGACAAATCCAAATTCAAACGGAGTGTCACCCAGGGGGGCGGAAAGGAGAGCAGCTGTCACCAGGGATGGGCCAGAGCAGTGGGACCAGCTCCAGGGCAAACGCGGGCCCTGTGGCATCTCCCGGTCCTCATCACGTGCTCCCTCTTTGAGTTACTCCATGTGCACACATTCACCTACACTCCACCATCATTTACTCGCCCCTACCCTCCCCCCTGCCATGCTCGGTGCCAGCTGCACCTCCCAGGATGCCGGGAGGGAGCTGCTGTGAGAGAAAAAGGGTCAAAAGACAGCTCTCAGCAGAGTTAGGCTAACAGCAGGGATGAAAGAGAAGAGATGAGGCTTGAGGAACAGCAGAATGAGGGATGGGGAAATTTTGGATCTAATGCAACAGGAAGCTCAGAGGCATTTGCAACGTGAACACAAGACGGACCACTCCTCATGAGGAACTGGCCATCAGCTGCCTCAAGGAGTCGGTGGCTGGGAGGGCAACTTTTCAATGTACCTTGTGAATGCTGAACCCACAAAGAGTGATATGTGCTAAGAATAAACAGAATTTTTAAAGTGTAAACATTAATGCAAAGGGTCTTTGTTCTTAACCCTACCCTGTGCTGTCCCGTCAGGAAATGGAGGAATCAATCCCCTGCCCTCATCAGGTTATGAGCCTTGAATAAGGAAACACATGTAAAGCACAGATCTGCTTAAAGATGTTGGCAGCCCCACCCCCACAACACTCCCATTTAATCCAGGGTCAAAGGAGGGCTGGGGGTAAGCTGCCATGTTCCAGCTCACCTGGGGCAGGAGCTACTGACCCCCCACACACACACACCCCAGTGGCACAAACTGTTGGAGATCAAAAGGGCCCCCTGACCTTGGTTTGCATACCCCAGGACTTAAGGTCCAACAGCCTGGAGGCACTCGGGCTGGGGAATGAAAACTGCACGGAGAGGCCCCAGACACCTGTCCCAGCTCAGAGAGAAGAAGCCTGGCTGTCTGGAGCCCAAGAAAGAGAGAATCCTTTGCTGCAGCATTAAGTGCACCCACACAGCCTCCTCAGGGCTGACAGTGCAGCTCAGTGCCCGGCCCATGGGTGCCAGGACACAGAGGAAGCAGTGCTGCACAGCCCCAGTGGGTGGGGAGGCCTGGCAGGGGCTGAAGAACGTGGCACAGCCAGAGGGAAAGCTGTCCCCTTAGTCCAAGCTCAGCAGTTGGAAGTGCCTTCTGCCACCTCCTCCATCCTCCTCTAGAACAGGACTCTGTGTGACATCCTCGGGGTGACCCAGAATGGGGTGGCTGTCTGCTAGTGGAATTACCGTCCTCCTTCTTAGAGGATCCCAGGCTCATCTCAAAGGCACACCCTCCTCCTGCTCCAAGAATTCCAGAATCTGTTATCTGCCCCTCTCTTGAGAAATTTCCCTCATCCCTCCCTACTTGTGTTGTCTGGGAAGGAGCCTCAGGCCCCACTTGTCTTTACCCACAGTCCCTTCAGAATAAGAACTTTATAGGGTTGTGACTCCAAAGTACCAGTGGAATGAGGCAACCTCAGCAGTTCAGGCTCTGAGGTTGACAGATCTTCAAAAACCTGACTCTTGTGCCCAACAAGCACATGAGGAGATGCTCAGTATCACTAATCAGTAGGGAAATGGCCATCAAAACCTTAATGAGATAACACCTCACACCATGAGGATGGCTATGGTCAAGAAAACAGGAAGGAATAAATGCCTGCCAGAATGTGGAGAAATTAAAACCCTTGTACATTGTTGGTAAGAATATAAGATGATGCAACCAGCATGGAAATGCAGAGGGCTGTTCTTCAAAAAGTTAAAAATTACTGTATGAGCCAACAATTCCACTTCTAGGGATAGATAGAAAAAAAAAAAACAGTGAAAGCAAGGTCTCACAAAGAGCTTTGTACAGACAGCCACATTCATCATGACATTCTCAATAGCCAGGAGTAACTCATGTCCATCAAGAGGTGAATGGATAAACAAAATGTGGTGTATACATAGAACGGGATTTTTTTTTTCTTTTTAGGGCTGCATCAGATCCACGTTGCCAACCTAGGGCCTACACCACAGCCAGGTCCAACCCACATCTGCAACCTACACTGCAATGTGTGGCAATAGTGGATCCTTAACCCACTGAGCAAGGCCAGGGATCAAACCTGCATCCTCACAGACACTATGTGGGGTTCTTAACCTGCTGAGCCACAGCGGGAACTCCTAGAATGAGATATCATTCAGTCTTTAAAAGGACGGAAATTCTGACCCATGCTAAAACATGGATGTAACTTGAGGTATACTAAGATAAAAATTTTACCTTTTTCATAAAAAGATAAAAATTGTATGATTCCACTTAAATGGGGTACCCAGAGTAGTCAAATTCATAGAGATGGGAAGCAGAAGGGTGATTGCTGGGGTGTGGAAAGAAAAATAGGAAATTATTGTTTACTGGGGACAGAACTTCAGTTTTGCAAGACAAAAAATTCTGGAGATCCATTGCACAACAATGTGAATGTCTTTAGTGCTACTGAGATTTACACTTGAAAGTGGGGAAAATGGTGAGTTTTATATTATGTGTATTTTACGACAATTGAAAAAGGAAAAAACTCTATGTCTATCCTCCAGGCCACATAGGGGGCCACTGTCTTGGGAGGACACTGGGAGGACAGGAGTCTCAGCTCCTCCCAAAGGGGACCCAGAACATCACAGGCCCGAGGTATAAGCAGGTATGGATGTTTCTAGAAGGCCTCCATAGAAACTTCCCCAAGGGAGAGAACCAGGCCTTTTGCTCCAAGGCCATGGTCACTGGTGGCAGAGACCCTAGGCTCTGGAGCCTGCCACAGCTTGATCTGAATCTGTCCCTACCACTTCCTAGCTCTGCGACCCTCTGCAACTTTCTGGATCTTTCTAAGCCAAGATTTTTTCCCCCTCTGTGAAATGGGACAGTAATGCTTATCAACTAGAGCTGTTCTGAGGATTAGCCATGATTCCTGCTGAGTGGCTGGCACACAGGAGGCACCCAGTAAGTGGTGCTGTGATGATGTTTACTCTGAGTTCTAACCACTGGTGCTGTCAGCTGGAGCCCCCACGTGCCTGCTCTCAGGCTCACAGCCCCAGGGCTGGGAGCTCTGGGGGTGTTACCCTCAGGCTATGACTGAAAATGGGGTCTGGCCGGTGGCCAGTCTAAAGGCAAAAAAGAGGCAGGTTTGTGGAAAGGAAAGCCTGCTTTATTTCAGAGGCCAGCAACCTGGGATGAGGGCAGACTTAGGTCCATAGGCTGACCCACCCCACTGACAATCAGTGGGCAAGAGCTTTTATAAGTGGAGGGAGGGGAGGAGGCTACATGAAGAAATGGCACAGTCAGCTCTGACAGTCATGTTGTAGTTGGTTATGTGGTGTCTGATAAGCATCATCTTGATCATTTTAAGTACAGTTTGTCTTCAGTTCCAGGTTCAGTTTGTTCCCACTTCTTTGAGGCCATTTCTTGGAATCATGGCAGCTTATATCAGGGCTATAGTCTGGTCATCATCTAGATAACTTCTTTTATCTCATGGGGGTTTCACTATCTCCAAAACAGCTCATAGGACATGGCTCAGAATATTATCTATAGCCCTTGAAGAGGAACTAAAGGTCTTTGACTGTGTTTAATGACTAAACTAGTATTATTTTGTCCTATTTGCTCTCTTTTGCTTCTGCATAATCTCACTTCTTCAATTAAACTTATTCTTTGGCTACAGTTTTTGCACAGACAAAAGGCAGGCAGAGGACATGGGGGTGAGGAGGACCAGAAGGTTCTGCTCCATTTCAAGGCCACATGTGACTGCTACATCTCTGTCCCACACCAGGACCAGTAGCTCGATGATGTCACCAGCAGCACTGGTGCAGTGTCTGCTCTTGTCACAAAGGGTTCGATTTTTTATATCAACCCTGTGAGAGGAGGAGATTTAGCGTGCCCAGACTCCCTTGTCCTAAGAGTTCCTCATTCTCATCAAACCCACCTGCCTATAAACCCAACCTGTGTCCCCATCAGGGCTCTTCTCCAGCCTAGCAGCAAGGACAGCAAAGAGGGCATGCGCTCACCCACCTGGTCTCACTCACAACACAGCCTGGATGACAGATGCCATAGCAACAGCCCTAGTAACAATGACAGGAGACAACCTCTTGGACACAGACCGATGGGAAATATGTAAACAACCACCAGCCACGTATGGAGGAAGGGCTGCAGAGGACCAGAGATGCACACATGTGTAGCACGCCACCTGCCTGGGCACAGGGGGAGGCCCATCAGCCAAGTCCAACTTCCCCTTTCAACATCAAAGGGAAATAATCAATGGGAAAAGCACAAGGGAGGCTGGAAATCCCTTTGACCTGCAGCAAATTAAGTTTAATCCTCTCCAGCCAGCTGTGTGACTGGTCAGATATAACTGTGCTGTAACTGACAGCTCCCTGATGCCCGGAGCAGGGCGGGGAGGAGAGGCCAGGTTGGCAGCTGGAACAGCCAGGACACAGCAACCGTGTTGGGATCCCAGAGCCCTTCCAGCCTGGCCTCCTGGCTTCAGTGCTCTTTAGCAACAGAACCCAAGCAGAAGCCCAGGAGTTAGAACCAATCCTAATGCCCTCACCCTGGGCAGAACTCTGCAAGAAGTCCTCATTCTCTTTGGACAAGGTCACCGGAGCCCAGGCCTCCACCAGCCCCTCAGTGAGGGCCTCTCCACTTACAGCATAGTTCATTCTGGTAGAAACCGAAGTTCTTGGGGTGGTGACTTGTCTGGGTTTCCAGGGTTGATTAAGGCCAAAATCAAGACTAGAAAACATTGATGGTGGTGACACACACTGAGCACTTCCAAGTCCAGGCCCTGCACTGAGCACCCACCTCTTGGACCTCACTCTGCACACTCCTCTGAGTTGGATGGCCTTATTCCCATTGCACCTATCATGAAATCAGAATCCCTGGGGCCACATGCCCAAGGTCACACAGCTCTCCCTGGGAAACCTGCATTCAGACCCAGAAAGGTCCTTACCTCCTCTCTGGCTGTCCTAGCCCAACCTAAAATGTAACCTGTACAGGGCCAGGAGAGAAGAACTCCAAATACTTGCAGAAAATCCCCAAGTAAATCTGGCTACAATTTAGCAGGCTTGGGTTTGAGAGAAGATGTAATCAGCAAACCAAAATACAAGAAGAGGAAATAAAATAAATGAGATAAGAAAGAAAAAGAATGCCAGCAGCAGGGATGACAATGAGAATGATGGTGGCTCTGTGCCACACAGAGAGACACTGCAAAAGCTCCCAAGCAAGCAAACAGCTTAGGCACTTGTTGGGGTGGGGGTGGGGGATTGTGCCTGAGGTAGGGGTCCTATTGAAGGCAAAGAGAGGGGAGACAGCCCACAAGAAAAACCAAAAATAAAATCCCAGTTTCTGCTACCCAGAGGGACAATTAGGACCTCAAAGACCTCCATGCTAGGGAGCTCTTGGCCTGCTCCCAGTGTAACCTGCTAGAAGAAAAAAAAGACACAGATGGGCAAGTACAGATAGGGGTTCAAATTGGGGCTCTGCCACTAGTAGCTGCATGACGCTGCACAAGTCACTTAGCTTTCCTGTGCCTCATACCTGAGAAATGAGGAAAATAACCCCCCAAGAGTTACTTAGGATGAAATGCGACCAGAAATGAGAAATGACCCAGCCCTGAAAAGCTCTTAGGAGATGCTGGCTGAGCAGAGGTACCCCCTCTTCCAGGCAGTGCTGGGAGCCCACAAAGCTTGTGGACCCCCATTTCTAGCTTACAGCCATGCACACCAGAACCAGCTCCCTCCCAGCAGGCACCTCCCTCAAGCCAGAGGACTGGCTGGCCACAGGACCCCCATTCCCACCCCACAGTCTAACACAACGCATTCCTAGGGGATGGATGATCATGGCAGGAAGGGCCCAAGAGACCAATCCACCAGGGGTCTAAACCTTAGATACACATCTGAAACTCTGGGGTCACAGTGCCTGGGATGGTACTCAGTCCTCTGCATATTTATCAAGCTCTTCTGTGGACTCTGGGACACAGACAGCCAGGGCTGGGAATCTGGTCCAACCCTTCCATTTTATAAATGAAGAAACTCAATCACGTCTGAACTTAATGCTGATTAATTTCAATTACTCTTTTCCTGGTTGTAAAGTAATATAGACTCATTGCGGAAAGTTTTTCTTTGGGGGGGGCAGGGGGGCAATGAAAATATATAAGAAAATGAAAGTCATTCATAACCACATCTCCCAGAGGTAACCGCCCTTGGCATTGGGGGCACTCGCTCATCCTCATTCTTGGGCAGACAAGTCATTATGCATAGACAACTTGAATCCTAGCTTTCCTTCACTTAGATTTTATGTTAAGTATTTTATAATGTCGTACAAATTCATAGGAGAAATCAATAAAGATGAAAAAGCAGAGAGATTTTAAACACAGCAAGTAAGGTAAATAGCTAACGAATGCCAAGGGCAGGGCCAGGCCCCAGGTACCACGACCTACCACTGTGCCCACTCCACCCAAGGAGTTTCTGTGTTCTCCCACCCCTCAACAGTCACACCTCACCCAAGAGGCCAGGCCAGGATGAAGAGGCACCTAGTTCAGCCCCCAGTGATGGGTGAATGGGAGAAGCAAGGCCAGGATCTTGTTCGATGGCTTGCAAGGGCCAGCCCAGGGAGTCCCAATCACAAACATAAGCTCGTGACACAATCCTGGAAACCAATTAGGCTGCACAATAGAAAAATTACAGGGCTGTTTGGTTCCAACAACATAAGATGAATTTATCAATACAGCTTATGTGACCCTGAAGAGATAGCAACCTGAGTGGGAGTTCCTTGCAGACTGTAAATGCAGCTGGAATCTCTTGACCACAGAGGCCAGCCATGCCTCAGAGCAGGAGCCAGAAAGCAGACTTCTGAGTGCATGCAGGATGGAGCTGTAGGGAGGGGCTGTGTGCTAGCTGCTGGGACCCAGAGATCCTCTGTTACAGGCCATCAGTATGGATCCAAGAGCCCAACTCCAGCTGACACACACACACACACACACACACACACACATCTACCTGTTCCCCCAAGATTGCCTGGCTCTGAGTTAAGCATACAATCGGTTGCTCTAACCTCACCAGAAGCCTTTGAGACAGATACCACAATAATCCCCATTTTACAGACCAGGAAACTGAGGCACAGAAAGGTTCCATAACATCCAAGGTCGCAGAGCTGTCCAAGAGCAGCCCTAGGATTCCAATTCAGGCAGGTGCCAGCCTGTGCTCTCACCCCTGCAATGGCCTTTGGATAATGAAAGAGTAATTTTAACAATCATAATGATACCCCCCCTTCTATTCCTCACTTTCAATACACAGAGGGCATTCACATGTCGTTTCACACAGAGCTGCAGTCCTTGTCTTGAGAGGTCCCATGATCCTCATTTGATAGGTAGGGAAACCGAGGCAGGTGCTTAGTGCTCAGACTTGCCTGCCATGTCAGGGAGTCCAGCTACTAGGCTGAACTGTCTAAAACTGCTGTTGCTGTGGACCAAGAGTGGCTGAATAGCAGTGCTTTGATGGGGATTGACCTCTTCCTGGAGGAAGGAGCCATAATGGACAGCTGAGCACCACTTCCAGAGGGCAGGTGCCAGGCAGGGAGCTAGGCACCAGCCTTCTCACTGCGGTTCCAAGAGGTAAGTGCTGTTATTAACAGCAGGTAAGGAAACTGAGGCCCGGGGGCCAGCATGACCCTCTGAACATCCCAAGTGAGACTAAAGGGTTGCTGTGGGGCCTCTGGGGTCTTTTGGGGACACTGGGCTGCCTTTCCCCTGCAGTCAGCGCCCCCAGGCTCAGAGCACACTGTGGGGAGGGATGAGAGGCAGTGGTGGGTGGCAGGGTGAGAAACCCCTCGCTCCCCATCTGCCTCAAGCCTGAGCCACAGGCCTGGGAGGGGACGGGGTTTGGTCAACAGAAGGCAGATGTCACCAGCTCCAGCTGGAACCACCCCCGGCACACACGTCCATGGCACACAGTGACCTTCCCCAGAATCAGCCGAGTGCGCTGTCCTTGACCAGCTGTCTAGGGCACAGTGTCACAGCAAGGCCACCCAGGAGGGCTCATTGGCTGTGTCACCAGGCATGAGTGCTGGCGGGGGCTGGTGTCACAGCTGTGCCCCTGCTGCCTCACTGCTCCCTTTCTCCCCAGAGCCCCTTCTGAGCAGAGGAGCAGCTGGCAGGCGGAGGGCGGCACCAGGGGTGGTGGGGTGACTGGGCACCCAGAAGCAGAGCCGAGGAGACCCTGTGTACCGAGGCAGCTATGATGCTTGTGGAGACAGGCTGGGACGAGGGCAGCATCCCCACTCCACTGCTCTGTGCTCTCCAGGCAGCCAGCCTTCCCAAGTCTCCATTTGTTTCTCTCCGTGTAAAGTGGCCGTCACAGGAGAATCTGCCCCCTTGGGCCATGGGAGTATTAAATGAGATACTGCACTCTAAGAGCTCTCGGCATGAAGCCATGCTTGGTAAAGGTCATTATTGTTATTAATGGGGTGGGCTGGGAAAGTTACAGCCCAGAATAGACTGGAGACAGGTCCCCGGACAAAGGACCAACAGGGCGGGGACAAGGACAGGATGGAGCAGGTGGATGCATTCATTCTGTACCTGGGAGCTGCAGAGTCTGCAGGAAACAGGCAGTGCCCACATATCCACACACCTAGGAGGCCCCCTAGTGCCCACCTTTGTATGGGTCTCAGACTCAGCCTCTCCCAGAAGAGACAAGAGCCCCAGACCCCTGCCCTGTGGACGGCGCACTGTTACAAGGCCCCATGTGAGCATCGGACCTGAGAGGGAGGAGGAGGAGCTACCCACAAGGTGAGGGACACCCCTGAGTCAGGCACCAGGGCTCAGGACCTAGAACTGGGGGGAGGGGCAGGCTGGGAGGTCAGAGTCTGAGACCCCAGCAACAAGTAGTTAGGAACCTCCAAGCAGGGTCCCAAAGCCAGGTCCAGGGATTCTCCTCTCCTCCCAGCTGGCTGATATCAGGCACATTGCCTTCAAACCCCTCTGAACCTCAGTTTCCTCATCTGTCAAATGGAGCTAATTGAAAGTATTAATTCCAACTTCCTAAGATCATCTCTGTAAAGTGCAGGTAGCAGGGCCCAGATCCTATTAAGATCACATTAGTGAGCTCTCAGGACCATCGCTTTAATAGGAATGCAGACCCAGGCACCCACTAGGAAGAAGATAACTGCTGCTCAGACCAGCCTGCCCCTGACCTTGAGGAGTCCGCACCTTGCGAGGGAGCCTGCTACACAAAGGATCCTCCAAAACCCCCACCCCATGAGGGAGCCAACAGGGTTGGAGTGGGGCTCTGCAGGGAGAACACCCTCCCAGCACCCCCCCAGCCCCCCGCGGGGGGGGCAGAGCTTAGCAAGTGCACAACTGCAGCCCTCTTCTTTGAGACACTATTTTGATAATGTTTGCTTTTTTTCCCCCCTACAATTATCCCAATTTATTCTCCCTTAGTATTTAGGGTTTTTCTTTTTTTCTTTTAAATGTCATCCAGTACCACCAAGACAACTCAAGAAAGATGGGGTTTCTCACAGGGGCTCTGTAGGGGACCGTGCTCCTGGGCCAAAGAGCAATGCCATCAATCAGAGGGAAGGAACCTCAAGGTGAAGCTGAGGGGCCCCGTCGAGAAACCCCAGTGGATCTCTACCCCTCCAACCAGACTTTCTTTCCAATATGGGCCAGGGTTTCACTTGAGTAAGAGATGCTATTTCTCCAAAGAAAACATCATACATAGGGCTCAGGCAGATGTGGGTTCTCCACTGGGCTCCCCAAGACCAGGGGCTGCACCTCTGCCTGATCCAGTCAGAGCTGCAGAGACCTTTCCCCGCCTCCCCTCTGCAAACCCCTGGAGTGCTCCAGTCAATGGAGGAGGAACCCCAGTGCTGTTCAGAGAAGGCCCTCAGGCAAGGTGCAGATGAATGAAATGTGAAGGGAGGAATGGGGTGGGGGGGGGAGAAAAAGGGAAAAGAGGCAGGAGGCGCCCGGGCTGGGCTGCCGTGCGTGGGAAGGCCTCTCTCTCCACAGCTCTGCTTTCAGCCATCCCGCAGCTTCAGTTCATCAAGAGGGATCACAGCGATCAGAACCAGTGGGAACAGCCCACTTCCCCTCCGGACACGGTATTTCCCACCCAGAGGCAAGCAGACTGGATCTTCAGTCTTCTCCAGGAAAGCCAGGACCCCTGACGGCCCCAGCTCACCACACACTATGGAAGGCAAGGGAAGGGCCAGGGCAACACAGCCCAGACGCCATCCTGGGCCTGATGTGCTGCGGTCAGCGGGCACTCGCTGCCTGGATGTGCACAGCCCCCAGCTGTGTCTGTCTCGGCCTTGAGCCCCTCAGGCCCCAAACCCCAGACAGATGGCCCTTGGCCCCAGAGCCCTGAGCCCCAGCGCCCTGAGCACATTACTCAGACTGCTCCTGTCCCCACTGCAGAAGCTGAAGCCACAAGAAGACCCTCAGGGTAGGCAGCAGGAAGTGCCAGGTAGATGGAAGAAGCCTTAAGACACCTGAGGAGGCTGGGGACTGGGGTACGTGGACAACCAGCTGTACTATATTCTCACCCCAGAAAACTGTCTGGACACAAACTGTTCCAGACATGGCCACCAGTGGGAAGGCAGAGGTTCCTGGAGAGTGTCAGTTGCCCCACATCCTTCTGACCACAGGAGATCTGGAGGCCAGGGATGTTCAGCCTCAGACGCCCCTCCCCGCTGCTCTCAAGCCTACCCTTAGTACCCAGGGCTTCCTACTCTCAGTGGCTAATGCAAATCATCCAACCCCTGCCCTTAGGCTCATGCTCATGTTAGCAAAGGATCTTACTTCCTATTTCACTACCAGTAGAATTCATAACTTTGACACAGAACTTTTAAAGTGTTTTACAGGAATTACCTTACTTAATCACCTCAATAACTCATTGAGAAGGTGCTGTTGTTATCCCCACTTTACAGATGAGGAATCTGAGGCTCAGAGAGGTTACCTAACTCACTGGGAAGATCTAGGATGTCTGATTTCAGCTTTCTCATCCTTTTCTCCACTTCATTCATGCATCTGGATATTCATCCTCTGCACTTTCCCTACTTTTGCAGAGAAAGAGGGTAACTTTATTCATCGAGTAAGGGCCTACAGACTCAGCTGTACAAGCCAATGTCCAGCCTTCTGGGACCTACAGCTTCAATTTGTATCCTCCACTCTCTCACTTTAATTCCTCCATCCCAGTTTCCTCCCTGACCAGTCTCCTGCTCCCTCAATCCTCCCTCACTTGGTCATGGACTTGGCTGGCCCTGGAGGCTTTGTCCCCCTGGCGGAAGCACCACACACGCTCCCTGCGTCCCTGCAAGCTGTGAGCTGCTCTTACTTCCTCCCCCAATGGAGAGGGCCCAGGTTCTGGCCCCAGACCTCCTCCCTTCTAACTGTTCACTCACACCCTTGGCTTCAGCTCTCACTCTCAGCACAGAATTTGCAAATCTCCAGCTAAGCCCATGGCCGGCCCTGAAATTCCAACCACCAGTCAGATGTGTGCCTCTGGGTTTCCCAAGCTAACCCAAGCCTGATGTGTGAAACCAGAGGCATCCTTCCCAATCCACTCTCTGCCTGACCGGCCTCCGTCTCTTGGCAATCACGCCTCTTCTCCCAGGCTGTGCTGTGGAAACCCCAGCTCTCTGACTCCTCACCTGCCCCTTTGGCCCCCTCGGCCCACAGCCTGCCAGTCTGACCCCCGTGCCATCTCCTCCCCAAGCCCTCCCTGATTTCACCCTGACTTTGTCCTCTAACTTGGATTTCCACCCCCCTGGAGCTGCTGCTCCCCAACTGCTATCAGATCAGTATCCCTGCCCCAGGGCCTGGCCTCTGGTCCATGGAGAACCCCTCCCCACCCAGCCTGCACCTGGTCCCCTGAGGGTTTTGACCAGCGCTTGCCTGGCTCCTCCTACTTCCTCTTGTCCAGGGGGACTCAAGATTCGAATTCTGCCTGACCCTCTGGCAGGACCAGAGCCTCTGCGGAGCCCCACCACACCCATCCCCAGCCCTCTTCTCCCTCGATGGCAGCTGTCTACTGAGCGTCACTGTCACCCTTAATTACTTCCCAGCACCTGGCATGATGCCTCAGCGCACAGAAAGGAAAACGAAAGCATTTCCACGCTAGCAAGCCCTCGAGATACAGTGGCACACGTCGTCCACCGGCTCCCAAAAGACACCTCTCAACTTCCCCTTCTCCCTAGAGGCCCGAAAGCCACATGTTCACCCACGCAGCCTCCCCGGCAGCTGGGGTGGCCACGTCCAAAACACACAGGGGTCTGGGTCTGGGGTAAATTTGGGAACTGTGTGCTTTCCTGGTGGACACTCCTCACCCTTCCTCCAACCCTCCTGACTTTTTCTAGGACACACTGGTGGCAGCAACCTGCAACCATGGGAGAAAAGCCAAGAGATTTACAGAGATACTGCCTTTGACATAACTGAGCTGCTGGACCATCAGCACCCAACCTCTCACTCCTGTGTGTTTAAACCACCCAAGTCAGTTTTCAGGTACTTGTAGCCAGAAGCAAGATCATATACATGACCTCATTCAACTGTAACAGTCACATGAGAGTCTGAAACTTAGAGAGGTTATGTGACTTGTCCAACATCCCAGAGCCCATGAGTGGGTCAATCAAATCTGCCTGACTCTTCAACCCAGATTCTTTCTGACCTGCTTCACCATGCTGCATTTCAGTGTTTGTTGAGTGACTCAATGAGTGAAAAGAGCATGCACTTGCCAACCCCCCTTCTGTATGACCCCTTAGAGATGAAGGGAAGGGCTCTATTTTCTCTAAGCTGGGTGCCCTGATCACTCCCCATCCAAAAGAAGGTGTCCTGGTCAGTGGCTACTGTGGTCTGTAACAAGCGCTGTTAACAGTCCCTCATCAGAGAAGATCTGGATGCACCAGGAAATGCCCAGGGGGTGGAGGTGGGGGGCAGTCGCCCAGGCTCTGCCCAGTTGCTCTCTGAACACAGGGAGGTGCCGCCTCCCTCACCTTCTCACAGGCACTTGCTCACTCCACCTCTCAACCCCACAAAATGAAGCAATCAATGGTACAAATATTTTATCTCATTCCCCACACAGTTATTTTATTTGAGGTGAATGGATCAATGTAGCCCAGGGAGCATGGAGCAGAATTTCTCACTGAACTGACATCAGGAACATTTGCTCAAGTTTGGAAAGTCTAACCAAGTTATAAGGTAGCTGCTGAGGTCCAGGGCTGGGGCGGAGGTAGTCCAGCCACCCTGGGGTATACTGGACCAGGAGTCCAGGGACAAGCTTGGCTGGCATCCACAGTTGTGGGCATGGGAGCAGGGGCTCTGGGCTCAGACATCCTATGTTCCCCCACTTAGCTGATTGCTAGCTGAGTGACCTTGAGCATGTGAACTAAGTTCCCATTGCCTCAGTTTCCTCATCTAGAAAATGGGACTATATTATGCTACCTCATTCAGCCAGGTGAGGATCAAAGCCATGGAGTGAGAAGTGCTCAATAGAGTGCCCAGCACACAGTAAGCACCCAATTCTGGTGATGTATTATCAAGAAAGCCATCATTGTCATTACCATCATTTATAAGGACTCCTTCAGCTAAGAGGGGAGAAGAGGGTGCCCAGTGTTCCAACATGGCCCCAAGTCCACATATGGGATCCTGCTGTTCCCACAGGTATGATCACATGTTCCAATTTTGCAGTCAGAGAATATGGTCCTGGCAAGACTGGAAAGTGTGAAAAGGATTCTTTTCCCTCTGAACACACAGAGAACTGGGGACAAATCATTTGCCTTCTCTGGAAAATGGTACAACATGGCCTGGCCTCATAGCATGAGCAGTAAAAGGTTATTGTGAAAATGCATTTGAGTGTGAGTCAATAATTATCATTTGAATTTCCCCCCTTACTATTATTAATAATCATCTAGAAACCAGTCTCCTTGTTATTCTACCTAAATGCCAACATCTGGATTCTTCCTATTACCTTGTTTACCTGTTTGAGGTAAGAGTCAGGATCCCATCTACAGAAGCAAGAGGTGAGGCAAGATCAGGGGGTGGGGGCAGGGAAGCCAAAAGGATCTGCTAAATAAAGACAAAGGTAAAAAGTTTCTGGAGCCACTGTTTCTTAAAAAAAGCTCTTCCAGGCAAAAGCCCCTTTCCTGAAGAAAAGCCAGTTGGTTGGACACCCATGAAGAAGGCTGGCCAGTGGCCACACCCCCTTCTTTAACAATCTGGCCACACCCCCTTCTTTAACAATCATCCTGACTGTTTTCTCTGGTTGGTCAGACTTCACAGAGAAGGGATCTGATCAGACATAGGAAGTTTCCAACCTGCATGCTAATCAACTCTCACAGGTCCCAAGGACTCAGTGTCTCAAACAGAAGTCATCATCTCAGTCTCTCATCTACACCTACTCAAGGCAGCAATGTCCTCCCCTCTCCCCAGTTCTGGAGACCTCAGTGTCCCCCAAAGTCCCCATCTCTCACTCAGCAGGTACAGTCAGAGTTCTCTGAAATCCCCTCCCTGTCCCCTTTGCCTCTCACCAGCCCACATCCCTCATTCCTGAGTTCCTGAAACTGCCTCCTGCCTTCTTTTTCTACCATCTGCTTCTCCCTTTCCTCAACCCATGGCACACATGGCATTCAGATTCTTCTTTTTGGCTGTGCCTCAGTCCAACAGAAGTTCCTGAGCCAGGGATTAAACCCTCATCATAGCAGCTGCCCAAGCCACAGCAGAGACAATGCCAGGTCCTCAACCCATTTTGCCACCAGGGAACACCCAGGTTCTTCTCCTTAAAACACCAATTGAAATGTCATGCTCAGGCACCTGTAAATACACACACAATGGTGTGCTTTCTTCCATACATCGAATTTATGCAAATTTAGCTTATGCACCCAAAAAGAGTGAGAAGGAAAATAATAACTATTTTTAAAATGCTGGTGCTTCTGCCCCCATTTCCCTCAATGAGAGCTGTATCAGAATAAGCCGAATCCACCTGCTGCATGCCTAGCTGGCCCCAGCTCCCGAGCACCTCTTACCAAGGGCACAAAGACCTGAATAGACCTTTCTCTAAAGACATACAGATGGCCAAGAGGCACATGAAAAAAATCTCAATATCACTAATTATTAGAGAAATGCAAATCAAAACTACATTAAGATACCACCTCACACCTGTCAGAATGGCTGTCATTAGTAAGTTCACAAATAACAAATGATGGAAAGGGTATGGAGAAAAGGGAACCCTCTTATATGGTTGGTGCAAATGTAAATTGGTAAAACCATTATGGAAAACACTATGGAGGTACCTCAGAAAACCAAACATAGAAGTACCATATGATCCAGCTATCCCACTCCTGGGCACATATCCAGACAAAGTTTCTTTGAAAAAGATACATGCACCCCTATGTTCATAGCAGCACTATTCACAACAGCCAAGACATGGAAACAACCTAAATGTCCATCAACAGAGGAATGGATTAAGAAGATGTGGTATATATACACAATGTAATACTACTCAGCCATAAAAAAGAACAAAATAATGCCATTCGCAGCAACAGGGATACAATTAGAGATTCTCACACTTAGTGAAGTAAGTCAGAAAGAGAAAGACAAATACAATACTATATCACATATCTGGAATCTAATATATGGCACAAAGGAACCTATCTACAGAAAAGAAACAAACTCATGGACCTGGAGAACAGACTTGCTGTTGCCAAGGGTGAGGGAGTGGGATAGACTGGGAGTATGGGGTTAGTAGATGCAAACTATTGCATTTGGAGTGGATAAGCAATGAGATCTTGCTGTATAGCACAGGGAACTATATCTAATCACTTGTGATGGAACATGATGGAGGATAAAGTGAGAAAAAGAATGTATGTAGATGTATAGCTGGGTCAATCTGCTGTACAGCAGAAATTGACAGAACATTGTAAATCAGCTATAATAAAATTTTTTTTAAAGTTTCAGAGGTTACTTTCCACCTTATCTTATGCAGACTCTAGAACTGACCCTACTATAAGACAAAGGAAATATACCAAAGTAGGGGGTTTTTTCCAGGTTGCTGGCCTATCAGTGACTTCACTGTCTATTTTCTACTTTTGGCTGTTTCTAATTTTCTATTAGCAAACATACTTTCATTTTCTAAAGCCATTTGAATTTCATTGAAGATTGCCTTGCTAAACCTTCAACGACTCCAACTGCTAACCCATTACAGTCCAGATACCTCCACCCAGCATCCGAAGGCCTCCCCAGGCTGGTCTCAAAGGGCGTCTGTCATCTCTCAAGCCCCTTCCATACACCAGGCCCCCAAAGGGAATGGGAATCTTGCATTTCATCTAACACACCGGCCACTTCTGCTTCACCTTAGGCCCAAAATGTCCTCCCTTTCTCTCCTCTCCTATCCAGATCCAACCTGCATTCAAGGGTGATTCCTGTATCAGCTGCTTCAAAGTTTTCCTAAGCCCGGCTCCACCCCATCCACCTCCCCACACCTGCCTTCTCTAAAAGAGCGGGTACACTAGTCTGGCCTCCCCCCAGAACAGTTTCTCCCTCTGCTGCAGCCCTTGCCATATCTAGCCTTGCACACCACAGATGCTCCAATAATGGAGGAAGTGAAGTGGATTGAATTGGATTGAACTGAACTGGACAGTCCTGGCTTGACATGGCCATATTCCTTAAATCAAAGTTTTGGGAAATTTGGCAAACTGACCATTCAGCAAGGCTTTCAATGGGTTGCTAATCACTTGTGACAGAACATGATGGAGGATTGAACATGATCAGCCATTTGCTCCTTGGTCAGTTGGGCCATTGGTCCTCTATCACTTGGACTTGAGGGACTGGCTTCCGACAAACGGGTCTCTCCATGCAGTGACCTGCTTTTCTGTGAACTGACCAGAGCAGTCATTGAGCAGCAGGGGGATGTAATGGATCCAGAGGCCCCCCAGCCCTTCAGAAGCACCCCAAGGCACCCCTTCCTGTGAGATCTGGGAAAAGCCAGGGGGCACTCCATCACCCTTTTGAGTGATGCCATGACTCATCCATCCCTCCTGGCACCTCGGTCTAAGGATTAGGACCCTCAAGGGCGGCACCTACAGCTGAAGGGCCAAGGGGGCATTCGGCTGCACCCACCCTGCCCTTCCTTGGCCCAGAGTGAAAGTCTGACTAAAGCTCAGTGTCTTTGCTTTTATAAATCTCTGCCTTTTAATGATGGCTTCAAGGCTGAGGGGAAAAAGGACCATTAAACTCACTGAATAAGTTAATGGGGCAGAGAGAATCTATTTCGGAGCCACCCCAGGCTATTTTCCTCTGGAGCTAAAGCCTGAATAAGCAAAAAGAAAAAATTAAAACCATAGAGCACATTGCCAATAAATAACCCCCAGTGTAATCTCTCAGCATCCAGGACTTCATTTGCAGAGATATTCTGATGCAGATCACTTGGAAAGCACCTCTGGTTTCAGAGTTGCACCTGCAGTAGAGGTTGGGGGCTTATTATCCACAGGTTCCTTCCCTCGCTGTGAAGGCAGGAACCCAGGGCTCCGACCTGGGCTCAGGGCCCTTTAGACCTCACAGTGAGAGAGAGCTGCCCCCATAAATGACAGCACACAAATCCGAGGCAACCCCATGACTCTCCGATCCCCAGCTACAGAGATTCCTTCAAAGACTCTCTAAGTCACTGTCCTGCAACTCAGAACTCCTCTCTTTCCTCTGCACCAACCGCCAACCCAGCATCTTGTTGTTTGGCCTGGACAGTGCCACCTCTTCAGAAAACTTCCTTCCTCCCCTTCTCCCCTTCCTCCCCCCTCCTCCTCCCCCTCCCCTCCTTCTACCCTTCCCCACTTCCTCCTCCCCTCCCCCTCCTCCCTTCCTGCTCCTTCTCCTCTTTCTCCATCCTCCCCATCTTCCTTTCTCTACCCTCCTCCTCCCCCTTCTCCTCCTTCTCCCCTGTTCTCCCTTCTCTCCTTCCCTCATCCTTTCCCTCCTCTCCCTCCTCCTCCCCCTGATCCCCTCTGCCTCCTCCTCTGCCTCCTCTTCCATCCTCGTTCCCCGCCCCCCTGCTCCTCCTCCCCAACTTCCTGCCTCCCAGCCTCCTCCTGGGAGAACAGGGCCTCCTTGAGCAAAGCTGGAAACAGGATTCTTAGGGCTTAGGAAGCACAAATAATTAAATAAGTCAAAACTGTTAGTAAATGTTGAGTCCCACTAGACATACATTGTTTACTCTTTAATATTTAAACATGTTAATTAAATCTCTGAGTAAACAAATTTATTTTAGCAAGTGGCACTCCTGAGAGAGAACTCCCTCCCACCATCAGGCACCCAGGGCCTTTCAGGTGAGGCCAGGCCTTCCTTGTGGCCTGTCAACATTTTGGCAGGTGAGGTCCCAGATCACTGCCCTTCCCAGGCAGGCAGGTCAGGCAGCCTGGGCTGAGCATTACCAGGCGATGGGCTCTAGCCCCACCGAGCACATCTGCCCTCTCAGGACCCAGGCTCCCCCTGCTCCCGACCTCCACAAAGTCCCACTGCCTCCAGGTCCCTGCATGAGCTCCCCCCATCCAGTCATTCATTCCTATGTTGCCCCAACATTTATGTAGCCAAGGCAGATGCTGAGCACTAGAAAGAAAAAGCTAAGACCGGACCCCAGTCCTCAACAAGCCCCCAGTGGACCAAGGAGAAGCCCACTTCCCTCGCCTTGGCCTGCTGTGGCCCCTCCCCACCGCTCCAGCCAGAACGAATGTCCTTAAGCTCCTAAGGTTCCCAGGGCCTCTTCCTGCTGTTCCCTCTACCTGGGCATCCATTGCATGTGCCCATGTGGGGCCAATACATCCTTCAGGTTCCAACTCAGCAGTCCCTTCCTCTGGGACCTCCTGCACATGCCCCAGTCATGGACTCCCATAAGCCCCTGTGCTTTCTCCAACACACTGATTGTGGCCATTTAAGATATACACTGAGTCATCTCCTGTTTAAAAGGATAGGCCTTCCGGAACCTCCTATCTCATTTAGATTTAAACTGAAACCCCTCCCCATGGTCCACAGACTGCCCCAACCTCACCTGCCTCGCCCCACCCCCTGCTCGCTCCACTCCATCCCCTACCCAACCCCCGCCTCCCTTCTATCTCAAAATATCCAGTCCATCCTCAAGTCCAAAGAGCTGCGTTTGCTGGAAACCTCTACCCGCGGGGCTATTCCCAAAGCTCTGTTCCCAGCTGACTATTCAGTTGAGAGCTTTATCTCCTCTTGCAGCCTCACCCAGGAGCAGCCCCCACCTCCCACCTCCAGTCAGGCCTCCCATCACACCGCTGTGCTTGGTTCCTTCCTAGAACCTATGGCTCTCTGGCATTACCTGAGTGACTTGTATCAACCCCTGCCCACTGACTTCCCAGGCCAGAAACTCTTATCTTGTGCATCTCAGCACATCATCAACATGCTGTGTTCGCATAAGTCTGTATGTGTCCTTACCCATCGCACCAACTCATCTGTGGGCTCTGAGAGATGGGCGCCCAGGCGGCCACAGCCCTGGGCTCAGCAACATCTCAGACCAAGGAGTACGTGGTGGGTGGGTCTGAGCACTCAGCAAGCAGGACTCCCAGTTACATCCTTGCATCTCGGGAGGAAAATACAGAACCAGGGGTGTTGACTGGCCTTCATCTGCTCATTGCACACAGGGCCCAGCCAACCCAAGGCCCAGCCAATGCCGCATGACCTGAGAGCATGGAGAACAGGGAGAAAACAGGTCAACTGCTGGCCAGAGAGGACCAGATATCCACCTGGCCCTGGGCTTCCTTGTTCCAGAGGGAATGAGGGCACCATGAGAGAACCATGAAGGCACATCCTTGGGCTGTCGACACCAGCCCAAGGTGCCCCAAAAGCAGCCCCCTGCTTCTTCTGCCAGCTTCAGCCCTGCTTCTGCAAAGCAGCACTTGGCAACAGAAGCCCCACAGGCTTTGATCAGATCCCAGCTCCACCACCTCCCAGCTGGGCGGTCTTGTCACCCCTGCGCCCCTCAATTTCCTCATCAGCAAGACAAAGACACAACAGCACCTGTTTTGGTGAGTCACACACCCTTGTCTACCCAAACCCAGATCTGCCAAAAGCAGCCCCATTGTCTGAACTGGCACAACCACTTTGGAAACAGATGTGGCAGTGGCTTCGAAAGTTAAATATCATATAGCCAGAAATTCCACCCCTGGGGACAGACACAAGAGTAATTCAAGCTTGTGTTCATAAAAAGCCTTGTACATGAACGTTTAGAGCAGATGTAGCCATAATAGTCCAAAACTGGGAACTGTGGGGTGCCAACAGGTAAGAGATGAAACAAACTCAGGTATTTCATGAAGTGAACTACTACTCAGCAACAGAAGACTCAGCTGTCATCTGCAACAGGGCGGATGAATCTCCAAAACATTGGGCTAAGCATATTGTGTGATTCCAATTATACGAAGCTGTAGGTCAGGTAAAAATTGATATATTGTGGGAAAATAGCAGAATAATGGCTACCTCTGGGAAGGTGAGGGCAGAGACTGGGGAGGGGCACGGGGCAACTTTCTGGGCACATGGTTATGCTCTGGATCTTGCTGGACTGGGGTTCCACGGATGTAGACATGTGTTAAAACTCAGGGAATGTATACTTGCAATTTACACATTTCATTGACTAGAAATACCACCTCCAATGAAAACAAATACTCAACTCCAGTTTAATGATATCCACACTACAGTATTTAGAGGGAGTAAACAAATATCCACAATTGCCTCTGAGATGCATCAGAAAAACAAGGTGGATGTGAGTGGCTAGAGGGACAGACAGAAGGAGAGACCCTGAGATAAAGCGAGTAGAGTGAAATATTAATTGCAGAATCCAGAAGGAGGGTGTATGGCTATTCACTGTACATTTTTCACCTTTTCTGTATGCTTAAAATTTTTCACAATGAAATGGTAGAACCAAATTGGGAGAATACCACTTATTTCCTTGTCTCAAGGCAAGAGATGCCAACCTTGTATCATGGCCCATTCCTTTGGGAAGTTCTTCCTTACTGCTCACCCCATAGCCTGGGGTCCCAGCCCTCTGTCACTTTGAGGGGGAACAGGGTGTATAACTTGGTGGTGACTCAAATGAAGTGCTCACTGGTAACTGTTGAAATAATTGATCAGTTGACAAACGAGAGAGAGAGAGAGTGCACCGTGCATTTGACATGCAGGTGTTTTCGGGTTTCCACCTGCATCTCCTCAACATTGGACCATCAGAGAACCATACTAGGGCCCCTCCTAGAAACTGCACTGGTTTGTGTGTGTCCCTCTCTTCCCCCTCAGTTTCTCCTACAAATGTGTAGCCTCCCTCGCAGGGCTCCTTGGCTCACAAGGGCCAAACAAGCAGATATGTTTAAGGCACCAAAACAGCTAGAGACACCAAAAAAAAAAAGAGGACAATTCAGCTTGGATGAACTTCTGCAGGTTTCTGCACTGAGAAAGTCTAAAGAAGACTCTGTTTCCATTTCAGCAGACATGCAAATGTTTGTGCCTCATGGTTGTTCTGAGATGAAATGTATCCCCTCCAAACTCCCAAGTCGAAGTCTTAAAAGCCCCTGCCCCTCCAAACATGGCTGTATTTGGAGAGAAGGTCTTTAAAGAGGTAATTAAGTTAAAATGGGGTCATCAGGCTCCCATCCATCATGACTAATATCATAAAATGAAGAGCTTAGGGCATAGACACAGAAGGAGGACCACATGAGGACCAGGGAGGACACAGCCATTTGCAGATCAAGAAAGGCAAGGTGCACAGTGATTAACATTGTTTTTATTTTAAATTACAAATCTGGTGGGTATGATCATCTTTTTATTGCTTAGACCTTTTATATATATATATATTAATTTTTTTGGTCTTTTTGGGGCTGCACCATAGCATATGGAGGTTCCCAGGCTAGAGGTCGAATCGGAGCTGTAGCCACTGGCCTGCGCCTCAGCCACAGCAACACCAGACCCGAGCCTTGTCTGCAACCTACACCCCAGCTCATGGCAACTCGGGATCCTTAACCCACTGAGTAAGGCCAGGGACTGAACCTGCATCCTCATAGATACATCAGATTCGTTTCCACTGAGCCATGATGGGAACTCCTGCTTAGAGTTTTTAAAGTGTCCTTCTAATAGAGGAAAAAGTAAAGGATATTGAACAACTTATGTGTCCATCCCCTGGAATTAATGCATATTACCATTCTGTCATAGGCTAAGATCTCAAAAAAGAGAAGGAAATCACCCCAAAGGAAGGTAAGGCCCCAGGCTTACCCTCACCTCCTCTCCTCTTTCTACAACCAAGACTCTCACGAAACTGGTTTGTATCCAGTCCACAGTTTCATCATTTTTACCACACATCTATGTATATAAACAATACATTACGTTGGTCAGTGTTTTTCATCTTATATACATGTTGTGTCACCCTGCAACCTGTTTTTTTCAGCAGCATTACGTTTTGAAAGTTTAGCTCTGTTACTATACAGAGAACAAGGTTGCTAGTGCAACCACTCTGCAGGATTCCAGCCTATCAGCATTCAGGGTTCCTCAGTCCCTCCCCGCTGCTGACATGTGAGCTGGTCCCCCATCCTTGTGCACTAAACGTGGGACCGTAGGCTCTGCTGTCAGCCTGGCTTTGAATCCTAACCCTACCATTCACAGCCATGGTCTTAGACAAGCTCTTGCATCTTTTGGCCTCAATTTCCTCATCTGTGAAATGAGAGTAGCTCTCCACTCATGACTGTGTGGACTCAGTAAGATGCCACCTAAACTACCTGGCCCAGAGCAAGTGCTCAACACCAGCAGCTGCTATACTGTGGGCTTCGGGGACCAGGAACACAGAGCTATCAATAGACGCAGGTCTGGACAACAAAGACCATCTCAAAGGTGGGGCTGGAGTGACAGGTAGGGCTCAGGTGGACAGAATGAAGGGCTTCCCAGCAAGGGAACAGCCTGACCAGAAGACAAAGAGTGGGACATATTGGGGAGTGTTTCAGGAATGCCCAGTAATGACTTTGGCTGGGGCAGACAGTTACCCCTGGGAGGGGGGGCACGGGGAGCGAGGCAGTGATGGGAGAGGTGCTGCAGCCTGAGCACAAATAGAAGTCTGTACTCAGCCCCGGGAGCAATTCAGACCCAACTAAGGCTCTTGAGGGGCAGTTACTGAATAAATTCCCTACCACCCTTCAGTTTTTTCAAGGCAACTCTGAGTCTGGATGGGCCTTCTAAAAAACAACTATGCTTTCATTTCTCACCTACAGGTCAGGTGACACAGGCCAGAGCATGTTCAGTCAAGTCCAGCCCTGCGGGGACAGGTGAGTGGGAGCCAAGGTCAGGATGGAGACAGGCACCATTTTGTGGGTGCAGAGAGAAGAGGTAAAAAGCAGACAGAGAGAGCACCATGGCTGGGTGAGTGCTGTCCTGGGAAGCCTCCTAACAGTCTTATGCAGAATGCCACACCACCTCTCACCTTGCTTCAGAGAGCCCGGCTTGAAAGTCACTGATGTGACAATATCCTCCAAGTGCAGTCCCCGGACTGCCTCACCTGGGTAATTACTAGACTGGCAGGGTCAGGGGCCCCCCAGCAAATCAGAATCAGGAACTGGGGCAGGGCCCCTCGGCCTGTGCTTTAGCCAGGCCTCCCTATGAGGGGGATGCAAGGCAAGTGTAAGGACCACCAGGACAGTTCCCACAGCCCTGCCCCCACACAGGATCCACCACCGCCACCCCCCCCACCCCCCTCCCTGGCCCTGAGATATCCTTCTGCAGCCTCAGTGCTCTCCGCTCTCTAGCCTTCCCCTCACCCACAACTTTCCCCCACCGTAGGAATACCAGTGGTCAGATGTCAGAGCCCAAAGGGCCCCCAGAATGCCTTGTCAGGCTCCTGATTTTTTTTTTTTTTTTTGGTCTTCTTAGGGCCGCACTCACAGCATATGGAGGTTCCCAGGCTAGGGGTCCAATCGGAGCTATAGCCACCCATCTACACCATAGCCACAGCAATGCAGGATCCAGGCCGCATCTCCAACATACACCACAGGTCACAGCAACTCTGGACCCTTAACCCACTGAACCAGGCCAGGGATCGAACCCACATCCTTATGGATGCTAGTCAGGTTTGTTAACCACTGAGCCACAAAGAGAACTCCAGGCCCCTGATTTTAAATATGAGAAAACAAAGGCTCAGAGGTGGCCTTGCCCACACTCACCCTGTAAGTTGGTGGCAGTGACAAGACAGACCCCAGAGGTCACTCTGTCCTGTCTGAGTGCTCTCATTCAGAGGACATTCTCGAGATATAGCCAGAAACACCCATGCCCACAAAATTCAGGGATCCCAAACTCCACTGGACCCCTAGACCCCTTCTTCCCACCACTGTCAGAAAAAGAACAGCACTGAATTGTGCCCTAGTAGCTGGGCTGGGAAGGAGGGCTGAGCCCAGGACTAAGGCAGACGGGGGTGGCAGGAGCTGAGGGAGCATCTGTGACACAGCAGTGTGATCAGGTGCTCTGCCACTTCCTGGCTGGTGACCTGGGACAAGTGCTATAGCCCCTTTGTGACTCAGTTTCCCCATCTATAGAATGAGGAGAAGGATGGAACCTGCATTGTGCTGGGAATGAAAGGGGTTAAATCAGACTGTCCTTAGCCCAGCACTGGGGATAGTCACTGCCCAGCATCTGCTCACCTTAGGATGAGTCAGGTCTCCCCAGAAGATTCCTCCTGCAGCTGCTCTGCTGAGGCAAGGCCAAGGCCCACAGGACAGGGAGTGGGGACAACAAGATGCCCCACACTCAGGTGCAGGTGTACGTATTGCCTCCATGCAGGATCTGCTGTGGGTCTGCGAGATATTCTGGTAGCAGTGAGATGGTCCTGGTGGACAGGTCTCTAGGGGTGGCCTCTAGGATGCTGTCTACTGGATAAAACAGTCCCTGCCTTCTGGAAACCTCACACCCACCAGCAAAAAAAAAAAATGTCCAGGAGCCTGACCCCCTCAGGGCACATAGGTGCAACTCCAGAGAGTTTCTGCTGGACTGAGATGCTCAACGAGCCTCCCCCTCCATCCAGCTACCCAGCGGGCAGGTGAGGCCAGATTCCCGGGAAGGTAACTCAGCGGAGTCCTAAGGCCAGAACATGCATGACCAGAGGCTGGGCATCAGCACCCTGAGTAACTGACAGAAGGAAGCCAGGTGAGGGGACCAGCAAGTCACCTGGATAGGGACACAACTTGCAGCCCAGGACTGGGGGAGGTGGGACAGGGAACAGGGAAGGACCAGTCGTTTCCATGGAGACAGGATGTGACCCTGGACAATGACACCTGCATGCATGCAGGTCAGGGAGGGATAAGGTCACTTGTCCTGCACCAAGGCTCCCTTGGGACCCCAGGTCTGAGCTGGGTAAGGGGTGGGCCTATCCGGGACGAGGCCAGGGCAGGGGCAGGCCCACAGCTGGCTGGGCAGACAGGGGCTGGGCACTGGGCATGCACTGGTACTCGTACCCCCATCCCATGGGAAAGGAAGGCTGACTTCCCCGCAAGTCACCTCTGCCAGGACTATCCTCCAGGAGCATGGCCTGGGGACAGCACCATCCCCTTCCCCACAGCCTGCAGGTAGACACCAGGTGGCAAGAGAAAGGGCTTGACCTTACACATCCTGTAACTAGGTGGGGAACAGGCCCATCGGGCCGCTGGCTGCTGTTCTCCCAGCTCTCACAAAAGGGCCAGCCCATCAGAGGCTCTCCAACCAACTTGCAGAATAAACTCAGAAACACAGAACCCAGCCAGTGCCTTGGGAGTGACACTTGGGATCTACTCCTGAACACGCTGTCCCTTGGTCCCCCCACCACCACCGCCCCTGCCCTGTCTCACCGCCCCTCCCCCAGGCTTCTGGGAATCACCATCCCCACAAACTACTGACCCCCAAATCTTTGCCTCTCACAATAGCCATGAATGTGACAGGGAAAGAAACATAGTTCTCCTCTCTTGCCTTGGATACATTCTGTCCTTTAAGGTACCATGGGGCCTCTGTGGACAAACAGCAGGGCTAATGAGTCAAGGTCATGGCCAAGGCCATGCCCTGATGCCAGCTCCACTGTCCCCAATGAGATGGACTAGAGAGCAGATAAATCTAAAATTCTTAAATCTCCATTTAAAAAAACTACACCCTCTTCTGTTCAGGGAAGCTACATTTTCATCTCTATCCAATTTTTGTTAAACTTTCCATTAGATACATTGTCTAAAATTCCACCCCTGCTTGTCTTGAGACAGCGCTTTGAGCTATGGATCCCTTGACTAATCCTGGCCACACTGACTCCACTCTAAACTCCAAGAGGGAGGATATGCGGCTTTTATTTTTGCAGCATTATATCCCAAGACTTAGCACCATGCCAGGCACATGGCTGGAGCCAGGAGCTGGGACCAAAGGGGGTTGACTCCCTCCCCTGTGGTCCTGCAAAAGGAAGGACAGGACCAGTCCAGCTAGTGCCTCTGCCCACCCTTCCGATGCTGGGGTGGACCTGGTCAGGCAGTGGGCACCCCAAGGCCTGGGCCCAGATGCAGCTCAGCATCCTCGGGACAGGGCGGGGGTGGGGGTGGGGGGCACATGCTGCCAATGCCCGGCCCCGTTAGCTGTCTGTTATGCACTTGGAAGACAGTCCTTTGAAAAAACAGGATGCAGGACCTCCCCTTTACACCTGCTCCAGGGACAGGAGCCAGGCGCCCCTGGAGGACACAGGGCCTTCCCATGGATGAGGGGAGGATGCTTCAGCCCTGGACCATAACCCCTCGAAGCCTGCACTTCTTTCTGAGCTGTTCCCTTCACTGCCAGGGGTTAGGAGGGGCCCCCACTCACTCTGACAGCCTCAAAGACAAGGTTCCTGCCAAGGGAATAAAACTACACCCTCCTCCATGGCCTTGCCCCCTCCCCATCTCTCATGTTATTTCCCACTTGGTATCTCATCGCCACATTTGTTCAAATGACTGCCACTTAAGAGGTGGCAAGGAGTCAGAAACACAATCTGGAGCAAAGCTGATATTAAATAACTTCCTGAGCCTGGCACATCTGCCAAGGTTCCCTCCTGGATCTCAGGTGGATAATAAAGAAGCTACACGAGATGAGAAGGGAGAGGCATCCCAAGTCCAGCCTCACCACCACGCCTCTGCCAGGGGAAGGCCCCTCCCTTCTCTGGGCTGGAATTCTGCACCAGCAATGCCTGAAGTAAATACCTCCCATGTGAACCCTCCACCGCCCCCCCCCAACACACACACACAACTAAAGAATATAAAAGGATGTCTGACACTCAAATACAAGCTGGAAGAGCACTTCCAGTCAACCAGCCCTGATTTCCAGATAAGCATGCTGTGATCCAGAGTATCATGGCTGAGGCCAACCAGATAGAGAGTGTGGGTTAAAGTATCTCAAGAAGAGTAACACCCAAGGAAAACACCAGAAAGGATCTGGCTGTTAGATGCCAGGACTGGTTAGCTGCAGTGAAGTCAGTCAGTTACACAGCTGTGTTCTTCAGTGGTGGCCTCCTGCCATTGGCCTAGGCAACAAACACTCCCAATGGCCATCACCACTCCCACATTCTCAGAGCATCATCTCTAGCTGCTGGTATTTGAAGGGGAGAGGAATTCAACTGATGGATCCTCTGAAGCCTGATGCAGATTCAGTCTCATTTGCCCCAAAAATAGCCAATGACTCCCCAACTCTGCCCACCATCTTCACCCCACCAGACCAGGCTACACTGTTGTTCCCCATTATGGCCACTTGGTGTCGCTGCTGGCCCCACTGAATTGGAACTGGACAGGCTCTCCTTGAGAAGTAAAATGACCACACCAGGCCCATAGAATTCCATAAATATCTCCTGCACAATGTCCTAACTCCCTCCTTCTTCCACCAAAAGACAGATGGTCAATCATGGAGAATCCATTGTATTCTGGACACCTTCCACACATATATAGTTTAATACTCACAGCAGCACCTCCCATTAACATCTTACTTTGCAGGTGAAGAAAATGAGACCCTGAGAAATTAAGTAACTTACTCAAGGTTCAAAAAAAAAAACACTCAATGAGGAGGGCAAGGGCAAGGATTGGAAACCAGAGTTTGATGCCAAATTCCATGACCTTCCAATAGGTACTCCAGACTCCCTTTGAGATATCAGACTCCGCGTTATGGTTCTGGTTAAATCAAGTTGGTTTGACATGACCCTCAGAGATGCCGGCATCTGGGAAGAAACCATGGGCAGTTTTGTTCAAAGGCACAACCCCAACAGAGCAGGATAAGTAGCCTTTCCCTCCCTGCAGAAACCATGGTCTAGTGCCCTCTTGTGGCAGAATATAGAACTGGAATGAACGTGTACAGGAGGCTCTCCAGGGTGGATTGGGGCGATTTAGAGGTCCCCTCCCTCCCACTGGAGTCTCAAATTCTTTCTCCCAGGGCTGGTCCTGGAGCCCCATATGTAGCTGAAAGGTCTAGCCAATTACAACACTAGGAAGAGAATCACCCAGTGAAGCTACATAAGGCAAGAAGAGCAGTAAAACCACAGGGAGCAGTACCCACAAAGGGCTGGGTGCCCCTGAGTTATTGTGCATGGAGGATCCTGGCATCCAAACTCCTGAGGCTGGGGAGGGGGGAGGCAGGCAGCAGGAAGGTTCTACTTGGACACTGCCACTTGGTTTCCCAGCTGAGGCTCCCAGTAGGAACCGTAGGAATCTCCCAGCTCTTCTGGGATATGTGTGTCTCAGCCACTTTGCCACCTTTTCCAAATACACACCATCTTGGTCCTTCTGTTGCCCCCCTCAGCTCTGTCCCAGATCATAGCCCCCTCTAGTCCTGCTCTTCAAGGATCCAGAAATGCCCCCTGCCCTCACCTCTGAGCAATTCCTATGGCACCATTTGCCAGTGCGGCCTCTATGCACCAATCATATGCCAGGTACTTACTATAATCTCATTTAATCCTCACAACTACTCCAGGAAGATGGATCTAGTTAGCCCAGTTATTAAGATGACATAATGGAGGCTCAGAGAGGTTAAATAACTTGCCTAAGCTCACAGAGGGACAGAGCCAGGATCTAAAGTGAAGGTTATCTGGCCAAAGAAGTCACTATTCTTCCCACAACACTGAGTTGCCTTCTGAACAAAAGAAACATTGAAAATCTTGGGGCCCAGGATTTGTTCTAATGGAAGATCTTGGATTAAAAGATCAATCTTCCAGGGTATACAAGATGAGCTAGAAGGAGGAGAGGCTGGAATCAGAAAGAACAGAGGAGAGTCATAAAAAGCATCCATGCCTGTGGGGATGAAGTTCTGGACAGTGGTAATGAGAAGAGGGAGAGGCCAGCATTAAGAGTTTAACACACACACACACACACACACACACATACACACTTGCATGTTCTCATCAAAACCGTCAATTAACCTAGCAGTACCAGTATTATTTCCCATGAAGAAACTGAGATCAAAAAAGCAGCCAGACCAGGGTCACACAGCTGGGAAGAGGCAGGTTGAACTCAAGCTTCATGTAGTACATGCCATCCATAGGCAAGGTTGTATGTGCAAATAATCTCCAGCCCAAAACAACGGCCACAAATGTTAGCTTCATCAATCCTATTCAGGGAACCAGCCTCAAAAACATATCAGAAATAAGTATGTGGGGAAAGACTGACCACAGCAGAAAGGGGCCCACCTGCAGCTCCAGGTCCAGCAGCCACAGGATGGCCTTCAGGGCAGAGCTGCAGGCCTCAGTCCCATGAGCTCAGGACCCACCCCAAAAGTGGAGGGATCCCATCTCCAAAACTGATTGGTTAATTTAGTTAAAATAATTGGTTAATTAGTGCATCAAGGTTCCTTTCTGGCCTGACTAAGTGATATGGAACAAGACAGCCCCTGCTCAAAGACGAGAAGGCCTGGAGCAGCCAGAGAAAAGCCCAAAGCATGCACAGAATGGAAACAGTCAAAACCAGCCAGAGCAGGCAGAGCCCAGGACCCTGGTTTGCAAGGCACTCTGACACTCATCACTTCAGATGGGTATCTCTGAGAGCAGAGATGGTCTAGAGAAGTTGAGAGCTGGTATTGCATCAGGACCCTGTACTGCCTGAGCAGCTACTTGGTGTCTAAGCAATTCCCAAGCTTGACATGGGGTGGGGTGAGCACAGGGAGAGATGTCTCCACAGTCGGCTGGGGGAGTTCAGAAAGCTCCCTTCTCACAGGACACCAACCTGCAGGGTAGTCAGCTATCCAGTTCTCTGTGCCTCATCATGATTGGTCTTCCTGGGCAGGAACTATGTTCAGTTCATTCATCTCCATTACCCTCTACAAATGTGATGACTCCTCCTGCTTCTGCTGAGACCCACTTGGTGGGAAGGAGGGCACTCCAGCTGATGTGCGTCCCCCCAGGGCATTCTGACGCTGCCTCCTGGGACACCCAGGTCCAGGAGATGCCCACGCCTGGGCTGCAGGTAGGATCAGCGCAGCTAGCTCTGTTGAGAGGCCCCGCCAAGGGGAAAGCTGACCTCCCTGCTCAGCCCTGGCTCAGGAGTGGCTCTGAAAGTCAGGTCAGCGGGTGTACGTCTTACCAGACTAGAGTCACACCCCCAGCTCCTGTGGAAGGCAGCCACCAGGCTCAGATGGTCTCGTGCGCAGCACTGCCCTCTGGTGGCCTCTGGGAGTGGAGTCGCAGAAGATCTTGGCAGGCAGGAAGCCAAAGGCTTTAGGGCTTGTTTACGGAGACCTCAGTCGTGATGTGCACAGAACACAGAGATGCAGTTGTGCGTGCGCAAAGACGTGCCAGATGATCGCACACAGCCCAGTTTACCCTGGGGGGCTGCCGAGATTAGGACTGCGATTCTAAAGTCGCTGCCTTCATCCCCTTTCTCCCTCTGCAGGAGACAAAGGGCTCCATTCCCGTCTCTGGAAGAGCCCAGGGCCCTCAGCCTCAGAGCAGATGCCACAGGGCAGGAAAGGTGCCAAACCGGATAAAGAGGCGACCTCGGCCTCCTGGTCTCCCTATGCCAGGAACTCAGGGGGTTGATTGAGTCAAGTCCATACACCTCTCTGGGGCCTCGGGTCCCTTCCCTGTAAAACTAGGTTTGGCCCCAATTACTTATTTCTGAGCCCCTTTCCAGGTCAGATGATTTATGGTTCAAAGTCTTGATCTCCTCCCTAATTCAAAAACACTCCCAGATGTCTAGAAATGGGAATAACCAACATGGTGCCTTATTGCTTGGAGAGCCCATGGGTATGTGGTCACCCTGATCTGACTGTGACCCTCAGAGGGAGCTTGGCGCCAATTCCCAGAGGTGACCTCAACTCCCAGAAGAGGAAACTGAGGCCAGAGGCCCTAGGATGTGATGAATTCTTCCAGCCAAGAAGTAGCCATGTGGAATGTCTCCACAAAGCCCTGCCCTGCAATCTAAGCAGTGTGCTGGGTGCCCCAGCTCTCCGTGGGGACAGCCACTCCCATGCTCACAGCTCATCCCTATGGAGAGACAGATGGAGCTTACCGGAGCAGTGGGGACAGAGAGATGGGGCAAAAGGAGGGTAGAGGGGAGTAAAGGCTGCTTGTTTCAGGAGGAGGCAAGAGAAGGGCCCAGAGGAACAGGATAGGTGCTCTCAACATCGGCCTCCTGCTCTAGCTGGACATGTCAGACAGCCCCCTGCCACTCTGTATCCAGGGGCAGCTTAATGCCCAAAGCCCTCTGCTTTTCCATCCAGGCTCTCCTGGCTATGGGTAACCAGAGACTGTCCCGCTGACCCTGTCTCAGCCCAGAGTGGAGCTGGCCAGGATCCAGCCGCCAGCTTCCTAAATCTCCATCAGCCTCAGATGGTACCTGGTCTCCTGGGGGACCTGACCTGACTTCAGGGGCCAGGCCACCACAAGTCAGTCAAGGAGGCCTGGGGAGAGGGCTTGGCTGAGACACAGCCCGGGGGGCGGGGGGGGGGGGGGTTGCTGCCAGGAACAGGTCAGGAAGATCCAGAGCCTCCTCACCATTCAAGCCTATCTGTGACAGTGCTGGCCCATGCTCCTGGCCAACACCAGACCCATCATTGTCTCATTGGCAAGGGCAATTCTCGCCTAGGGAACTGGAATGTTCTAAAATAAAGGATCCACCCAGACTCCCATGTCTACCCTTTTAGTTTATTAATTCAACATGACGGTCGTAGATTCCTGAACGTGTGTGTGTATGCCAGTATAAGAACATAGCAAGAGTACAGACAATAGAGTTTAACATTAAATGTCAAACTTCTCTGTCATTGATTGGCTGTGTGAAATGAAGCAAGTCTAATTCCATCTCTGGGCTCATCTTCCTCATCTACATTTACAAAAGGGGAGTAATAACAAGACTTATCTCCTAGGGCTGGTGTGAGGCCATAATGCGGTATAGTGCCTCTAAGTACTTGGAACAGAGTCTGGAACATAGGAAGTGCTCAGTAAATGCTATTCATCATAAGCTACCATGTATCCACTGCTTTCTCTTTGCTGGGTGTGACACAGGTCACTGACTCTAAAAGTGCTGCTCAAAGGTAGCTGTTGTCATCTTCACCTCCCAGAGGAGGGAAGGGGCTCAGCAAAGCTCAGAAGAGGTCAGGTCCAGAGGAGCTGCTGGGGACACTAGCCACTGGTTTCCTCTCCCTGCTGGGTGACTGTCTGGGGACAGAATCCTGAATCTTCCACCACCCAGACGAGGGACACTTTCACTGGGACAAGCTCGATGGGGGGACAGGGACAGAGGTGAGGCCAGAAAGGACAGGGTCCAAGCTGGCTGTGCCCACAGTTGCCCGGCCCTGTCTGTAAATAAACCTCTGCAGAGCCCTCATGGAGCACAATTCTAATTGGCGTGAGCTGCAGGCTGAGAGGGGCCCTGGGGCTGCCAGCCTCACATAGTTGCTGCCTCTAGGGACCCTGGATTTGGAAACATCGCTCCAGAGGGAGACAGTCATGGGCAAGGCTCTGGCTTTGACAGAATGCCCAGAAAGGGCATTGCAGCCGAATAGGAGAAGTCGGCACAGGCATCTGGGAGGGACGTCCTCCAGGGGCCCGGGGGGCCTCAAGTCCCTGCCCCTCTCCATGTCTCTCCTGGGATCCTCATAGCAGAAGTGTGAGGATGCTCAAGGGGCTTCTGAACATTTTGCAGGGCATGGAGCTTCTGGACTCTTCATCCCTGATTATCAGAGGGAAGCTGCCAGCACATGCAGCCCCCAGAAGCAGTTGTGCTTCTCCAAGTGGAGGCAAGAGGCTCAGGGGATGACAGACAACCTGAGCTGGGGACTCAGATGGTCACTGATACCTCTGGGTGATCAAGGCCAGCCTCTACCCAGGCCATGCTGAGGCATAACTGCCAGGACACTCGGCCACCCTTCACAAGGCCCTGCAGAGGGGCCGCTCCCACAATGCTGCCCTTTGGGACTAAAGGAACTTTCTAGATGAAAAGAGCCTACCTCTCCCTTCCCAATGGCCAGAGGGTGTCCAGCTGCAGGACACAGCCTGGCAAAGAATGGAGCGGAGGGAACCAGAGAGGCCATGGAGCACCAGAGGAAGAGCCTCGAGACAATTCCAGATCTTTCTTTTGTGAGACTCAAGTTCTAGTCTTTGTTTTGTCAATTGGGAAAATGGGGCCAACAACCCTGCTTACATATTTCAGGTAGCTGTGGCAACAACTGCAAACTGGAAAACATGAAGAAATGAACAGGGGAAGATCACGGAGAAGAAGAATTTGCTCCAAGGGACAGAGGACAGGTCCAGAAGGCTACTCGGGCCAGTCTTTAGTGAGATGGTCTGGTTCCCTCTGCCACCCAGCCTGCTCCCTCCTCACATGCCCCCACCCCTCCTCCCAGTAACCAGCCCCTCCCTGGAACAGAGGCCAGGCAGAGCTGGGGGCTTCAGGACCACTTCTCCTCTCATCAGCCTGGCTCCCTCTCCAGCTCAGGCCCTTCCAACCACCCAAGCTGTTTTGATGATGTATGCTTTAGCAATAAAAAATTTATCTTCTAACCCCAAAACACTCATATTTATTAAATTATATGCTTATACATCTTCAATCCATACATTAAATATTAAAGATTCCCTTTTCTAGACAAGAATAATCCAAAAAAAAAGTTCTAATGTTTTCTTCTCACACCCAGCTGAGGCCCCGGCTCCAGCAACACACCAAAGCTTTGCAGAAGGACACCTCCTGCCTTGAGCTCATGGTGGAAAATGGGGAGGGCCTTAGTGCTGGGCGTCCGGCTTCTCATGAGAGGTGGCAAGACCCAGCACCTTCTTGCTCTGGGTGGCATTTGGTCTGGGCAGTTACTCCAACCCGGGTGATCCAGAATTCTCTAGAGGTGGAAAGGGAAGGAAGGGAGGGAAAATGGCCAGTGGCCAATGGCCAGTGAGGGAGCACTCACTGGCCTCCTCCGGGGGGCATCACAGGGTCAGCACCAATCCCAGAGGTGTGCCCTTAGCAAGTGGCCTTCTTGGGGGTGGCTCTTGGGCCCTGGGCTGGCATAGGTCCAAGCTGGAAGGGCCACTGCCCCATGGCCTCAATTCATCATTGCATTCCCAGGCTCAGAAAGGCTACCATCTTCTGTGGCCCACAGCAGGTAAGGGGTAGATCTGGGGTGAGACCGCGTGTCCCATACCTTTCTCTAATCCTACCTTGCCACTGGCCAACTGGAGGCCCCAGAGGGAGGTTAGAGATGGTGTCTGTGATCCCAGTATAAGCCACTGGACATGGGGACCCCAAGCAGCAGCAGAAATGTCATGATACTGGCAAAGGCCATCATCCTGAGGGAGGGCCACGGGCTACCCACATTCCCACCAAAGAGCCACTAGGGCAGGGACCTGGTCCACCGCTACAGTTGAAGAGCATGAGGCAGCAGGCAGAGACCATCAGGGCCAGAGTGGAGAGCTTCCCGTGAAGTGTACATCAGTGCCCCCCTTCACGGCAATGCAACCCACTTCAGCCACGCAGCAGGGTGGTTGGCCTTTGGCAAGAGGCTGGCTGACTTCTAGGCTCTGGGCTCAACCCTCAGGGGCTGGGACAAGCAGGGCTGGTTCTACCCAAAGGTGTCGTGGGCTCCGGTCCCCTGGAGCTGCTGAGCAGGTGCCCTGGGCCCGAGTGTGACTCAGAAGACTGCCCTGGGCTGCAGATTCCAGCATCAGGGAAGGCCCTCCAGGAAGACCTGGGACCCACCCACCAACAGACTGGCCTCCACACAAAACCTCAGGGCCTCTGCAGTCCAGGGTCCCCTGCTTTCCTCCTGGAGGTACCTCTTTCCTAAGAGCTATAACCACTCTCTGTTCTGATCTCACCCCAAAGGCTCCTCAATCCTCTGCCCAACTCCCTCAGTCTCCTGGCTGAGCCCCAAAATGTTCTTGGGGCCTGGTGCTCACCCCTGCCTGCAACCCAGCTCCCGCTGGCAACTGTCCAGGCTGGCTCTCCCCTCAATCCTTAGAAAAGTTAAGAATCAAGGGGTCAGAACGGTAGCCAATGCCCCAAACAATCCTTCACCCAGCCAGGGGAGGGCCTGTGGGGAAGATGGAGATAAAGGGACCCGAGAGCAAGAAACACCAAGAACCTGGCACCTGACAGTCACAGCCAACAGCCCATGGTCATCACAAGCCCAAGAGGACCCAGCCCAGAGATGCATCTTCTCCCACTAGACCTTCTTGCTAACAGTCAAAGGATGCACCATTGCAACCCAGCCCAGCAGCCCTGGCCTAGATGGCCACCTCCCAGCCACCACCCTTCTGCCTTTGTGACGTAAGAGCCTGGTTGGGCGCGGCCCACATGGACCCTTCTAGGTAAGGTTACTGTGTGGCAAGAGCTCCAACAGAAGAGGAATGGGCATTGGGAACAGAAAGAGGCCAAAAGGCAGGGCCCCATGGGAGGCTCACCCTGATGCCTCGTAGCCGATTCCCCCTGAGACTAACCCACCACAGGTGCCCTCAGCCAGCCTCCAATGGGTATCCAGGAGCCACCTCACACACTAACCCCTGAGAGGAAGTATCACAGGGACTCTCTTGTCCCTCTGAATACTCAGCTGTGAGTACCTGAGTGAAGGCACCTGAGTGAAGGCACCTGAGGGAAGGACCTCAGGTCTCCACTGCCCCGAACAGGAGGGTGGCTCTGCAGAGGCCACTGGGGTTCCCTGAGTGAGGCCTGCTGGACTCCAGTTTCCCTTGCCTCTTCCTCATCCCCCAGAGTCTGGCCAAACTGCACCATCAGATGTACACCAGCACCATGAGCTTCAGGCTGGCGGAAGCCTGAGGACCCTGGATGCCACATCTCTGAGACCATCAGAAATCTGAAGACCACACTCCTTCCCAGTAAAGCCCAGCCTCTGACTGAAGCCCCTCTTCCAGGTCCCACTGAAGTGAGACCCCTCCTCTGCCTAGAGGGCTCTGCTCTGCCCTCCAGGCCCTCCTTCCGGCCCTCCAAGGTGGCCCTGCAGAGCAGGGGCCTGGGCTTTAAGGTCAGACAGCCGGAGGGCAAAGCCTGGTCACTGCTGGGGCTGTGTGGCCCCGAGAAGTTACTGTGCCACCTGAGCCTCCACTCAGGGGTAGGACATGGGCAGTGGCATCAGCTTCCCAGGGCGAGCATGACTTTCCTCCTTCTCTCCCAGGCCTCAGCCTCTGGGCAGGAAGGCTGGGCCTCCCCAGTGCAGTCAATACCAGCCATCCATAAAACAGGGCACTGGGGAGAAGACAGGGTGAGGAAGGGTCATCTGACCCATGACCTCTGACCTTCCCCCACCTGCCCCTGGGCAGGGCTCCTGTGGGAATCCAGTTCCCAGGTTCTCAGGTATTGGGTGGGTTTAAGGAAAGAAGTCTCAGCTTCCCAGCAGTGTCCAAGTCCTAAAACAAGGATAGGGACACACAGAGGGAGTCCCAATCTCTTCTGGGCTCTGTCCCTCCAGATGTCCTTTTGGGGGTCCTTCAGTGGCAAAGGGGACAAGAAGCCACCCCATCCCCTCTCATCACTGACCATTCCAGCAGCCCCATCTTGGACCCTCTGCCTGGAAAGACCAACCCGACTCTTTCCTATCAAACTCCTTGCCCGAGCTTCATTTTCAGATGAGGGACATCTCTGTGTGGCCATAAAGAGCCTCTGTGATTGTGACCCTTCCTGCCTCCCACAGGCTTCTTACTGATACACATCTCCTTGGAGCCAAGAACAAGCTGGATGAGGCTCACCAGCTCCCAGAGACCCACACTGGGCACTGGGGCACCATCTCTCCAGCCCTTGGCCCACCTGTCCTGTCCCCTGGAGCCCCCAAGGTCCAGCTCCACTGTTAGCCTCCCCCCGCCACACACACACACATACACCTGCCCCACAGTTCACTTCCAAGGCAGAGTTTCCCTGACAATCACTCCCACCCTGCTCCCTGCATCCTTGGGGATGCTGGAATGCTGTGGCCTGCAGGTGGGAGAAGCTGCTTTGAGTCCATCCTGTTTCTCCCGCCTTTCCCCCCCACCCCCCACCCCAACATTTGGCTGTTTATCATGTCACCCTGAGCCAGCCAGGTTGAATGTGGTGAAGGGGTGAATGGCGGAGCCAAGATATGGGTCAAGCTAGTCTCCTGGGTCAGGAGTCAGGGATACCTCCTGGGCTCTACATTCCCCTCAAACTGAAGCTGCAGGGACAAGAGCAGAGTCTCCATTAAGCCAAGAGGGCTGGAGGGCTTTGGAAGGAGCAGGACTGCAATTCCTCCTGGCTTTGCAGCCCCATGGCGCTGAGTCGAAGGGAGGGCTGAAGGCTGGGAGAGCTGCGCCCAGGGCAGAATCCAGCCCCTCCTGAGTCCACCCAAATGCCCCCCTCAAACCCCATCCAGGACTTCAGTACCAACCCTTCTCATCATCCCACCCACTTCAGGGGTCTCCAAGGGGTGGGGACCTTGAGGGGACCTATCCCCTGAGCACTCCCAGTGCTATCCACACCCTTCTCTGGATGGGGAGGGCGCTCCTGGCCAGGATCAGTAGAAGAAAATCTGGGCAATCTCCCTCTCCCCACCCATGCTTCTGCCCCCATCCCTGCCAAAAAAAAAAAAAAAAAAGACAGGCCACCACAGTTCTCACTCAGATGGGGCAGAACCAAGCAAACGCTGGTCAGAGTTCAATTTTCCAAATAAATGGATCTGCACGATCATATAAGAAGCACCACCCCAGAAACGCGCAAGCCTTCTCGCCTCCTTCACCATCCTGACTGAATTACTGAAACAGTTATCAAAGCTCCAACAGGGACGGGATCTGGAGGCGCCCAGATGCAGATGAGGGTGGGAAAGGAGGTGTGGGGGGGTGTCTCGGAAATGCCCAAAATGGGGTTGGAGAGGGCGGGCGAGAGGGAAAGGGAAGAGGCAGGCGTCCATGACGGCCTCGACATGTCCAAAGTCTCCCTGCGAGCAGCCAGCTCCCAACTTGTTTACTTGACAGCGTGTTTTGCTGTTTCCAAAAGGAAATAGTTAAAGCTCTCGGCTGGATCGCGAGCAGTCCCTATCTGTCACCCTTCCTCCAGACTAAGCGCTGCCGCCGCCGCTGACGCTGCCGGCGCGGCTTCCAGGGAATCGAACCTCGTCTACTTTATTCCACTTGAGAGTGACCAAACTGTTGCTATTTAGTAGGGGGCAAAGAACCCGATTCGCACACTCGAAACAAGCCAGGTGGGGGTGGGGGTGGGAACCGGGCCCCGGGTGCCTCCAGCGGGCTGGGGTCCTCTCCGGGGAGAGGCATACACACGCAGCGCCGGATCACGCCTCGCCAAGGCCGGAGTCACCTGGAATACGCAGCCCGAGAGCATCTCCCGAGCCAGAGCGAGCCTGAAGCGCTCCCGGCGGGCGACCGGCAGCGGCGAGCTGGGGCGGGTGGAGGGCCGGCTCCCGGCTGCGGGCCGGCGGGCGGGCAAGAAGGAGACGCGGAGCGAGCGGGGAGGCGGGTTGGGGAACGGCCGCCTGACTTACATGGAAGTGATATTCCTTGAGATGTCCGTGATGTTGATGCTGGCATTCCCATTGCTGTTCCCTGAATCCTGCCCTTCCAGGAGGGGGAAGAGGTTCCCATCGTCCGGCCGCCGGCAATTGATCTCAGTCTTGCTGCAGACACAATTTGCAGGGCAAGCCAGCACGGAGCCCACATAGTCCAGCCAGACGCTTCCCAGCAAGAAAATCCGCCAGAAACTACACTTGGCTGGGCAAAGAGAGACATCCATCTCCGATCGCTGCTTCTAAAAAAGAGGAGGAGGAGAGGAGAGGGGGGTGGGGTGGGGGGAGTGGGGAGAGCTGGGGGGGAAGGAAACAAAGACGGCGAGGGAGGGGGGAAGGGGGAGGGGGGGCCTCTGCCTTTGAAACGCCGTGCGATCAGATGCAAAATCCTTCAGCGTCTGAAACCATCGCGGCCGCCGCCGCCGCCGCCGCCGCCGCCGCCGCTGGGTGGGAGCCGCGGGGAGCGCCTAGTGGCGCGGTCTGCCTGGCATGGTGGCCGGCTCGGCGCTCGCCGGCTTGCCAGCTCCGAGGGCTCAGAAAGCGAGCCGCGCTCTCCGACTCCGAGACTTTGCAGGGTTGCAACAGACGGTGGGAAGGCAAGGGGGAAAAAAAAGAAAGAAAAGAAAGAAAAAGGAAAATATGGTGCTAAAGTCACCAAGTCCCACCTACTGGGCAGAATTAAAACGGACACACCTGCAAAATACACACACTCACACACACTCACACATCCACACACCCGGCGCCGGGAGGAGGAGGAAGATGCAGTCGGAGCTGCAGCAGCCACCGCGAATGGCTTGCCGCGCGCCTGCAGAAATGTACAAGTGCTCCGAGCCTTACGAAACGCACCGGTTATCGGAGCGTCTTCCTCGGCTCCCTCCCTCCCCACTCTCCTCCCCTCCCTCCTGGCGGCCTCCTCCCCACCCCACCCCCCCGCCCCCCACCCGGGCTGGGAGCGGCAGGAGAGCGGAATCTCCCCCCTCCCTCCCTTTCCCACTCGCCTCCCCACACCCCTCTCTCCCCCCACCGCACCGGTCCTCTCCCCTCCTCTCTCCCCACCCACCCACCCACCCACTCGCCGGCTTGCGGCTCTCGCCCGCACAGCCACCCGCAGCCGCCCGGCCGCCCGCCCGCTCGCTCCACGCCTAGCGGCCGCTCGCCGCAGCCAAGGGGAAAGCAACACGGAAGGGAAAAAGTTGCAGTTGGGATTGCGAGGGTCTGGACTGGGGAGAGGGACTTGTCGAGCCGGCGGCGTGACGCGGAAAGGCGCTCTCCTTTCCACTTTTTGGCCCTCGCGCTGCCCGGTTTTGCTGCAATCCGGACCGCGAAAGGAAGTGAAATGAACGCGGCAGAGGTGACGGGGAACGCTCCCGAACCTGGGTCGGGGACACGGGCTCGAAGGCGGCGACCGGGGGTGCGGGAGAGCGCTGGAACCCCAGAGAGGCACCCAGAGCCTGGAACTGGGGCTGCGGACGCGCGGCGCTCAGTCTAAATAACACTCATTTTCATGACCGAGGGTCCCCGGGAGCCGGGCTGGCCTGGGAAGGGACTGCGGAGCACCGCTGGATTGGTGCCCCCGAGCCCCGATCCCTTCTGGGAGGTGAGTTTTGCGTCCTTGGGCAGACAGGGAGCGGGTGAGGCAGGAACTAGCGCCGAAAGGGCTGCGCTGGAGATCCGAGGTGGCCCCGGGCGAGCTGTGCGTGTGAGAGAAACGGCCAGGGAAATTGAGATGCAAGGGGCATTTTTGGGCAAGCACCAGGCCAATACCGTCAGGGGCCAGCTCCTCCGCTCGGCTCTCGGGCGCGCTGCGCTGGCTGCCGGGCGAGGGGGCGGGCGGGCTGCCTTCTCCGGATTCGGGGGCGCAGGACCTCCTCCTTCCCTCCCACACGATCACCCCTTCCTGGTAGGGGCGCAGAGCAGGTGCAGCCCTCGACGCGAACTCGGGTCCCCTCGGAACGAGGAGGGTGCCTGCTTTTTGCCTTGGGAGAGATTTTTCTTTTTAATAAAACGTCAGAATGCCAAGTGTGAGGCGTTTGCTGGGAAAATGCGAGCATTCGCTGTTGGAAAGGAGAAGAAAGGGTTAGGGGAGTCCGAGCCGGCAGACACTACAGCATTCACACGCAAAGAAAGCACAGCTCTCCTCGCTGACTCGGAGGAGGGCGGGCGAGGAAGCGAGCACGCTGAATTCAACTGCATCCAGCCTCTGAAAGGACTCTTCCCCCGCCCCCTGTGGATTCCGATGCAGGTCATGCAACTTGCGGGCAAGATGGGGGAAGGGGTATGCGGTGCCACTGGCCTACCCTGCGCGCAATTACAGACCGGCTGGTCTCCTGGGAGTGTCACTGTCGCCGTGAGTAAACTTGTAAGGAAAAAAAAGAAGAAAAGAACGTGTCTATAAAAGGCAGTTTTCCCAACTCCCCCCTACATCCCACCTTCCCTTGGCCCCAGTGAGAGCGTTACCCCAGTTGCCAGTGTGGCCTTGTGGCCAGACTGGCATTTTGCCTTCCCACCAGCAGGAGGGGACAGAGAGTGAAGACCTCCTTAGACTCTCAAACACAGTTCCTACTGGCCCTAGGCCATCTCTGATAGCCTTAGTCCACTGGGAATCGCCCTTAGGATACCACAAGGCCCAGTCTGTAGTTGGCTCTGGAATATTTGAGAACCAGGGAAATTGAGGCATTGTCAAAGCCCTCACTTGGCCTTTTTCAGGAGGTGGCAGGTGGTGGCAGAGAAAGACAGAGGTCCTTTCTTGACCACTACAAGGATAAGCAGGAAACACCACCATATGGATGCAGCATCAGTTTTCCAGCCCAGAACTAAGATGGTTGTGTCTTAAAGGTACCTGACCCATTTTTTTTTTTTTTTTTGAGAAAGAGAATAATTCTTAACACTTCCAGCAGACAAGGGAAGGCATCTCTAAGTCAGAACAAATTTTTAAAAAAACTTTTAAAACCCCTTTGGAGACGGTACAGATGCAGGCTATGAAGCAAGGGATCATGATGGGACAAGAGGTCTTTCATCCTGACGGTGAAATAGGATTAAGATGGAACATTCTGTTTATGTTAGATCTCTGGGCCTGAACAGGAAGTGGCAATTTACAAGGAGGAAGATCCTTTTTAAAGCAGATGATGGGCCCAGGAGTCAGGGGAGCAGAGTTCTATTTCAGACCATAGGTAAATCGCTTAAGCTTCTGGGCCTCAGCTTTCATGTATGTAAAATGACTAGATTGGTCCTTGCTGCCCAAAGCCTTGCCCTCTGTCCAATAGCATCCATAGCATCTGGAAGCTTATTAGAAAAATGCAGCATCTGAGGCCCCACACCAGACCTACTAAACCAGAATATCCCTTTTAACAAGCTCCCCAGGTGATTCATAAGCACATCACAGTCTGAGAAGTACTGAGATGACTCCCAAAGTCCCTTCCAGCTTGAATAGCCTTTGCTTCTGCATGGACCTGGGTGGGAGGGACTGGTGAGAAAAAAGGAGGCTACGTGGTGTGGATTCTCAGAATATTATTCAGTTAGGATGAAATAAACTGGGTGTTTCAGATACCTGGGCCTGTCCAAAACAGACCTGTGAAGTCACTGCAAGTGCAAGGGAAATATACTCATGCTTCATTAATTCTTAATGCTGAGAGCAGCCAGATTTGGATGAAGAAGCAGGAGAAGGTGTCAGGCATAGATATCCTCTCTTGGTCAGTAGGGGTATAGAGCATTTGGGGTGTCTTGTCTGCTTGGCAAGAATATCCTGGTTCCCCTGTCGTTCAGCCAGTTAAGGATCCGACATTGACACTGCTGTAGTTATGGTTACAGCTGTCATGGGTTCCATCCCTGGCCCAGGAACTTCTGCATGCTGTGGGCGGGGCCAAAAAAAAAAAACTCCTGATTGACAAGGAAGAATGGTTATCACATCATCGTGATTCCGAGTCTCCAGCCCGTTGCTGGGTCCTGGAGCCATCATGACCCAACTTGGCATCCTTCCAATCAGCAGACAATCCCTCCCATCTCTTGCAGCCAGCATCAAACTTAGAAATCAGGAAACTGACCAATGGATCCCATGCTCATCGATAAGAGGCAGGAACTGGCAAAGTTTTGTGAACAATAAAGCTTTAGAAAATGTTTACAGCCGAGCAGTTGCTGTCTGGTATCACATTCCTAAGATTCTGATGTGCTCTCCCACCAGTCAGGCAGAATGGGAGCTGCCTTCCAGAGCACCCTGGTCCAGCCATCCTGACATCTCAAGAAATTGAACCTGTGTCATCCTGAAGGGCATATACCAACTGTGTGTACACCTGCCATTTCTTCTTTACTATTTGTTTATAAGCTATCCCCAAAGCCAAGATTTCTGCCACCTAGAAAAAGAAGAAGGGAGTGGAGACTCAGGAAACATACAAATAAGATGCTGCCCAGGGAATCATCACTTCCTTGCACATTCCGCCCTCCACTACTACAGACCCCTGCTGGCCTGCTGCCCACACATCTGCCTTTCTAACCCAGCCACATCCCCTTTCCCAATGAACTCAGACCTCCGAGTCAGTGGCCACATTACTGGGATGCAGGCCAGACCCCAGCCATTTCCGATTTACCCACCATACCCTACCCATATGATATCACCCTAAATCCAGGAGCTGGGCTACAGGTCTTTCTAGTTTGAGCAGAAATGGGGCCCACCACTTTAACTGAGTGGGAAAAGGAACAGTGGTACTGGGTAGTAACTAGGAGGGCGGGGGAACAAAGGGAAAACTGAGCCTTGAAGAATTTGTTGTTCCAAAGAGAATCCTGAGCTGACAGGCTTGAACTTGGGTCTGAGGAGGTCCTGTTTCCAGGGTGGCCCATGCTCAAGATGCAAGGGCAAAGGCAGGGCTAATTGGAGTCTGGGAACATGTAATGGTATCCAGGGAAGGAATCACAACCATCCAAGGAGAATGAAAGCCCCCCATGAAGAGGGACAGCCAGCACCAAGATGGTCCAAGGAAGCAGGAAAATCTAAGCATAGGAGGTCCAAGCTCAAGGACCTGACTTAAGTGCCAGGATCTTAGGCACACACCTGCCAGGGGGCTGGAGCTACCTGCCAGGAGTTGGAGCCCCCTATTGCTCACTCCTGTCCCTGTGGAACACCTAGAATCTCCTGTCCTGTCCTGGTGGGCGTGTCTGGAGGGGCTTAAGGGACCTCAGCAGTGCTGCTGTCCAGATGATTCTCTAAGTGTCCTACTGACCCGCGATGACAGATTCATAGAGTCTCTGGGCTGGAAAGGACTCCCAAGGCCAAAGACCAGCAACCCCACCTGATGCAGAAATCCCTTCCTCAACATCCCCACGAACCCCTGTTCCTGCTTGAACACCTTCGGGGACAGGAAGCTCATACCCCCTAAGGCCTCCCACCCTGTCTTCAAGCAGCTTTATTCCTTGAACAGCCTTCAGTTTAAAATAATGAAGCCTCTCTGAGGTGTCTACCTTTGGCATGAGTGCTGCCACCTAGAAGCCAGGGAAAATCTTACCTCTGTTCTGCAGGCCAGTCAGGAGGCTGCCCATATCTCTTCTCTGAGCAGAACATCCCCAGTTCCTGCCCCATACTTAAAGAGCCCAGCCTCCTGGTCCTTCCCCACTCACCCTTTAGAGTGGCTCCAGATCATACAGACCACAGAGGCTCTGACTTTGGGGCCAAGAGAGTCAGCAGCTCTAAGGGGACTAAATAGGGTGTCATGTAATAGACCTTCTGAACCCACTTTACCCTCCAGCAGTGTGTGAGCCTGAGCAACGTGCTTCACTATCTGTGCCTTGGTTTCCCCATCTGCAGAACATAGGTTGAACAGTATCCAACTCGCAAGGTTATTGTGAGATCATACAGTAAAGCACTTTGAGCTATACCTGACACACAGCAAATATTCGGTAGGTTAACTGGAGTTTTCCACTTCTTAGGACCAGCTGTCCATTCACAGCCAAGTTCACAGCCCCAAAGAGCTCACCTGGCAAGGTCCTGCATTACAATGAGTGGAGGGGAGTGGCTCAGCCCTGCCCGTGGATGCTCTTGGCCAGACTCCTAGACCCCAGAGTCATGAGGGGCAAGGGAGGGTCCCAATCCCAGGTCCCTGCGGAAGAAGCACGAGGCCAAACTGGGGAGCCTCTCCACTGAGAAGGAACTTCCCCTCCCCCAGTTCCCTGGCCAGCTGGGGCTCCTTCTGGAGTGGGGCCAGGGTGGGGTGCTGGCTTTGGTCTGCCTGTGGAGGGGGATAACCCCTGCCAAATAACCAGGGGCTGTGAGCATCTGGGCCAGGCTGGGAATTCAGTGTGGCACCAGTCTTGGCACATGGGGGTTCCCAGGGCAGGGCCGCTGCACATCCTGCAGAGAGCAGGGGCCAAAGCAGACAGGGATTCAAGAATAGAAAGTGTCAGGAATCGACAGGTATTGAGGGAGCCAGAGAGGTAAGTATGTGAAAGCAATCAGAAAAGGCTTTGCCAGCATTGCTGGCCACTAGCGGGAAGACCACATCCCACACCCTTAGGACACACCCACACTCTACCCTTCATCACAAACACAGCCCTCGCACCTTCCCATTTATGCTCTCCTGCAGGAACTTACATCACACCCCGCTCTGCACAACACCAGCCATTTACCTATTTACTGACCAGAGGGCAGCCGGGGGCCTTGGCCTTCCTTTGGCAGAGGGGCGAGCTGCCACTGACAAGGTGGGGCAGAGACATCTGGGCTCCTTTCTGATTCCCACGGGAACGTTCTTCCTCTTACCAGCTTTTAAAATGTAAGTTCCTTGAAGACAAGGACCTTGCCTTTTTATTTCCTGATCTGTCAACCCCTGAAATGATACTGAAAACATAATAGACGCTCTGTACATATTTATTAAACAACCCCCCCCTCCTGCACTTTTGAACTATTCAATACATTGTAAATAAAGGACTTGTGTCTATTTCCCCCTGGACTGTAAGCACCGAGAGAGCCAGACCCACCTCAATGTCAGCTCAAGGGTGGACACCACATTTAGGGAGCGATTTAATGAGCCCTTATTCTGCCCAAAATGCCATGTGTGTCCCCAAGAGAAGTTTGGGACAGAAGTGGGTGTTTCGAGCTGACCACTTCCTCCACAGCCCAGTTACACTTGCTGCTATGGACTTGTCCCTGGCAGAGCGAAGATCAAGGGGCTTCTGGAACAGAAAGATGAGTAGCTCCTGTTCTCAGGTCCAAAGTCCAGAGAAGGTTGGCAACTGCAGCTTCCAGGTCAATGCCTGACTTCCTGGGCCCTCACCAGGCCCCCTCCCCCAGATCCAGTGGCCCTATCGCCCATCATCATAGTGGGTATTATGGGAGGTGCTGGAGGCAGAGCCAAAGCCTAGGGGCTGAATGGAAATGCGCTGGATTGGCTAAAAGAAAAAATAGGGTGTAGTGAGGGCCCAGGAGCTGGGGAGAAGGGTGTGGCTTTCTGCAGCACCCTTTTCTATACCTGCTTCTCACCAAAGAAGCTTAGGTCCCACCTTCCCCTCCCCAGCTCAGGCTCAGGCTCAAATAATGCTGGCTTTCAGACCTAGTTCTGGACTGCTTGGCTCATGCAGTATCAAATGCCTATTGGGCTATATCACCTTGGGCATACTTAACTCTGATCCTCCACTTACCCCTCTGCAGCAAGGATCCCAAAGATCAAATAAAACATCTTGTGAACATTGAACACTGCACAAATAACAGACACTGGTTCCTGCTAACCAGGCAGTGGATCCCAGGACCCTTGCACATTCCATCAGCATTTCATGAGGGACTCACCTGCAGATATCAACCAGATGAACTCAGAGAGAAGGAAACGTGAGGCAACAGCTTCTATCCACACTACGCGTTACATCCCCTCTTCAAATCAGCAGCTAAAACATGAGCGGCCCAGGCAAATCCAGTTCTGACTGCAGCTCCAGCACCTACTACCTGGAGACCTGGGCATATTCTGTCACCTTGCTGAGCCTCCTCCTCCTCCTCACCTGAGAAACACACCCTTGGATATTGTTCAGAGATATCTCCCCTGTGATGTCATGTTGAGGATGCAATCATAAAATGTGGGTGAGGCCACCTGGCCCAGGGTTGGGCATATTGTAACTCTCTCTCCCTTCTTTCTCTTTCTCACCTTCCTTAGAGGGTCCGACCTTTAGCAGATGGTTCAGCCCCCATATTAGGGTACTCACAAATTCTGCCCTCCGTGTTTGCGGAAACCCTCCTGGCTTCTCTAACTTTAAAGCACACAGACTTCCAGCAGCTCAGAGAGCTGAAGAGGTGAGGCCCCAATGACCCTGGGCTCGGAGGAGGAGAGAGCCAGCACACAGGGGCCCAAAGCAAGAACTACCACCCTGGTTCCAATGTCCTCTGGTGCTGACAACTGCTGAGAACAGCACACACATTTAAGTAAGGATCAAGAGCAAGTGGAAAAAAAAAAGAGAGAGAAAATTAATCTTTTTTGCTGAAATACCAGTGTGGGAATCGGGGTGGGGGGACATTATAATGGGGGGGGCTGAGGAGCCATGCTTGCCTTTGGAACTCGGAGACAGCTCCCTCCCACAGGCTTTCTGCCATGTCCTCCACCCCCTCCCCAGCCCACAGCACCAGCTGCACTGCCTGGGAACCGAGGAAACAAAAGCCCAGCCCAGGGAGTTCCAGGATGGGGGTGGGACACTGAATGAAGGTGACAGTGGGGGGACGGTGCACCCAGCCCTGGGGAGCCCTGGCCGAGCTATGCAGATGAGGATGCAGCGTTGGGGACAGGTCCCAGAAACATGGTCTGGAGGCAGACCTGAGAGACATTGTGAGTTCATCCAACTGGTAAAAGCCAGGTGATCCTCAAAAGGCAGGCATGCTTGGTATTCCCCCCAGATGCCCTCTTCCTGGTGTCCAGTTCTAGAACCACCCTCAGGACTCCAAGGAAGAGAGCCCAGGAGCCCAACTCTGTGGCTGGATGGCAGTGACCCTTTCTGGTGTGCCTGAGGCTCTGATTTCTCAGCACACAGTGACAGCTCTGCTCTCTCTCCGCCCAGGGCTGGGCAGCCTTCCCCAGCATGCTGGTCAGAAGGATCCAGTCTCTTCCTACAGAGTTAATGTCTGGGCCTCACTGTGCTGAGATGTAGCAGGGGCCATCCAGAGGCTGTATCCACGTGCTGAAAGGGGAGCTTCACCCTGGACCCAATCAGGCCACCTCCTGTGATCCTGGGGTTTCAGGGATGAAGACAAGCAGAGCGACACTGGCCATGAAGATGGTGACAACTGCAACCACCACGCTTTGGCTTCTGTGTGTGACATTCCTCTGTGCTCTTTGCATGAACAATTTCACTGAATCCTCACAAATGCCATTTTACAGATGAGGACACGGAACCAGAGAGGGTAAATTCCTTGTCCAGGGTCAACCAGCTGGCCTGTGATATGAGCACAGTTTTAAACACTAGCCACACACCCACTGCTCCAAACCACCTCCTACATTAAACTGGGCCCCAGGGAGGCCATGTGGAAAGGGAGAGGGACCACCTGCCCTTTTGCCTCTCAACAGCCCTCTGCCTATCACTTCTCTTCTCCTGGTAACAGGGAGGAGACGAGGGGAGGAAGATTCTGTTGTGGTCACTGAGCTGGGCCGGGGCTCAGGTGGGCTCTGTGGGGGGAATGGTTAGTATACAACCTGCCTAGAGGCTGGGTTCACCTAATGCCAAACTAGCCCCTTCCCAAGAGGAGAGCACTGTCTCAGCTTTCTCCTGGCAAAGGTAGAAGTTCTAGAGGTGCACCCTTTGGCACAGTGGCCACATTGAATGTCCTACCCAAGCATCTGTAATAAACAAATCAATAATTAAGAGAGGATGCACATTAGCCTTTGAACAGTTTCCAGAGAGAGCTAATTTTTGATCTTTCATGAGGTGAATGAGCGTGTGCTCAAAGCCTGGGTGGGGCTGGGGGAGGCAGCGGAAAGAGGGGTCCAGGAGGGGTGGGTGGGAGTGGCCTCTCAACCCAAGGCAGGAGCCTCAGCCCACAGGGGCATCTGTGGGTGCCAGGCTGTGCAGGTGAACATGGGGGAGTGGGTGGTGGGTGGGTGAGCATTTAGACTATTGCTGGGTGCACACATATGTGTGCGGGAATGAGGAGTGGGGTGAGGCAGGGGCTGGGTGCGTGGGTGGATAGATAGTAAAGGCAGTTGCTGGGGTGGGGGGAGAGGGCAATGAGGCTGCTTAATAAGGGGTGTTCAGGGAATCTTCATCCCTTGTGCCTGATTGGGTTAGAAACCATGCTTTTCCTCTGTTAGTCCTCAGATAGGAAGACTGCAGATGAGAACATTTTAAATATCAACCCTCCATCCTGACTCCCACTTTTCTCTCCCATCACTCCCTGCCGCCTAAGGAAGCCAGTTCTTTCTCTTCAACTTAGTCCACCAGAAATTTCCAGTCCTGGAACTCTAGGGAGAAGCAAGAAAATAATCATCTTTCATAAGGTAAGCTTATCATGAACCTCACCTCACCCCCCCCAACCCTGCGACACATACCCGAAATGATAACCATAATAATACAGCAGACAGTGTAATTATTAAATGCTAATATCCGAAAAAAAAAAAAAAAAAAACCTTAGATTAACCAGAACCCCCAAGCCCAGAGGAGAATGACCCCTCCCCACCATGGGTTGGGGGAGGGAAAGGAGGAAGTGGGGGAAGGGCTGCAGCAGGCAGGAAAATTCCTTGAAGTTTCACATGCTATTTTTATTTTTTAATTTAAAAAAAAATTTTTTTTGGTCTTTTTAGAGCCGCACCCACAGCATATGGAGGGTCCCAGGCTAGGGCTTGCATTAGAGCTGTAGCTACCCGCCTATACCACAGCCACAGCAATGTGGGATCTGAGCTGTGCATCTGCAACCTACACCACAGTTCACGGCAATGCCGGATCCTTAACCCACTGAGCAAGGCCAGGAATCGAACCCACGTCCTCATGGATGCTAATCGGGTTCATTAACTGCTGAGCCACGATGGGAACTCCCACATGTTATTTTTAAAATCTGAGCCAGTGTGTCATTCTATTGCAGAATATGTCTGTGTATGTTTTGGTGTGAATTCATGTTTTCAAATCTCTCCGAGGAGTAGAATGGGTGACCCTGGAAGATGCCTGTCATGTGTATTATTCCTATGCCCTCACAGACCCCTGGGATTTTAACATAAAACCTTCAGTGGAAACTTAGCACTTTATATATTTTTTTCTTTCCATGGCCACACCCATAGCATATGGAATTTCCTGGGCCAGGGATTGAAGTTCCCAGGCCAGGGACTGAATCTGAGCTGCAGCTGCAACTTACAACAGATACCTTAACTCACTGTGCCAGGCCAGGGATGGAACCCGCACCTCTGCAGCGACCTGAGCCGCTACAGTCAGATTTCTAACTCACTGCACCACAGTGGAACACTGAAACTCACCACTTTAAGAAGTACATATTTAATCCAAACCCCTTTTCCCCATTCCTATCATTTTATAGGTAGAAAAATAAGACCCACAATGACTAAGTTATAGCCCCAAGCCCACACAGCTAGTTAGGACCAGAGCTAAAGTCTTCTATTCTAAGGCATCCACTCTGCCAAACAAACCCCAAACAAACAATAAACAAACAACAAACCAAAAACAACAATAAAAACCAATTCTGCTCTGGAGCACTCAGAACCTCATGTCTCAACACAGCCAGCCCCAACCCCCAGGACCACACACCTCTCTCCCCAAATGGAAAGCTACCTTTTTAGCACCATGGCATTTTATGACATCATCTCTCTAAGCATCCTTCTCCAAGGAACACAAATTTCTCCAACCCCACCTTCCTCAGGCCTTACAACAATCTCTCAGAACTCAGCAGAATCCAGCAATTTTCAGTGTTTATTGGATTCCTATTTATCCAGCCTCCTTTCCAAAATGCATTTGCTGGTAAATATAATGACGTCTCATTGTTCAGATGGGAATAATACAGGAGCATGACTTTCTCAAGGTCACATGATAGATTCGGGGCAGTGACTCGCAGATGGGATCTCGGACTCCTACTATACAGTTTGAAGGAGGTCAGGATTTACTCACTCCCCCACCCCCACTGAATGATCCTATCAGCTCCTGTGCAGAGGCAGCTACCTTCACTAACCTGAGCTATGATACCAGGGGGCTGGGCTGAGATAGGCAGGGGCCGGGGCAAGGGCTGGGGTTGGATGGGAAAGGCTCTGAGTGTCTCCTGCTGAGCTCAGGAGCACAGGCTTGAAAAGCTTCTAAAAATACCAAGCACGTTTGTGGCAGGGGGGCTGATTCAGCTGACCTTTCCTAAGGATGGCCGATTTGCTGACTCTGTGCTGGGGGCCAGTGAGCAGAAAGGTGCCTGTTTCTCTCCAGCTGACTCCTGGGCTGAAGTGGGGCAGGATGGGAATTTCCTCTCACTCCCAGCATCTCTCACCTCACAGAAATCTAGTAAGGAGAGAGAAGAACCTTGGATGATCTGGAGACTTTACGGAGGGCCAGCCACAGGCCAGGCAGGATGGTGGGAAGGTCAGACTTGGGCTCTGTTCTCAAGGTCTGCCAGCATAGCCAGGGAGGACAGCAGACTGTCACCTGTGATGAAAACAAGCAGAGCAGGCAGCAGGGGGTGTAAGGAAGAGGCTCATTCTGAGTGGGGAGAGTTGTTCTGCCCTTGGTTTATATTCATTCATTCATCTGTTTGCTGGGCACAGTCCTGGGTCCTGAGATCCTTTGACAGCTGCTGCAGGAATAAGATGCTGGTCACCAAGTCTGGTCTCCTCTTCCTTATCTGTAACGTGGGTAGGTTGCAACTGCGGGATTTCACAAACTCCTCCATGCTAAGCCACCCAGCTAGCTGGGTCCCAGCTGAAGTTCAGAGCTCTCCTGGCAAGTCCTGCAGTTCTGTGGTGCCCCTGGTTATCCCTGCTGACTCTGAGAGTTAGCCTTGCTTCTGGTCCCTCCCAGTCCCTAGAAGGAGAAGCAGAAGGGACAGCTCTCACTTCCCAAGGGTCCTCACAAAAGACCCTCCCTCAGAGACAGCCCCTGGCAAGCCTAGGTCTCAGCTCAGAAGCCTGGCATTCTGGGGAGAAGGTTCTAGTCTCCACCTGTCTGTAGCTCATTGTTTCTGACCAGGAACGATATGGGCCAGTCAGGTGTGTCAGGGGGATGGACACAAGTCGGAGTCCCCTGGGGCCTTGCTCTGGCCTGGAATGACCCCTGCAGCCTTGGCCTGTGGTCCTCCATGCCTGGTCCTCTTCAGATGGGCTAGAACCTTGCTGGGATAGACACCCTGCACCCCAGGATGGAAATGAACACTGACAGCTCCCCCAAATATACCCTTGTTACCTGTGAGGGAGACAGTTGAAAAGCCAGCATCATCCCACAAGGGCAGCTCGCTCTGGTTATCCAGTTCCGCAGAGGAGGAAGCAGAGCTGTGAGAGGTCGAGACTGAGGTTTCAAAGTGAGGATGGGCACAATCTCAGCTCAGTTTGACTTCAAGGTCCTGCCTCCCAAGGCCAAGGACAGTGGGATCTAGTGGACGGAGGGATGAGAGCAGGGAGGAATGTCCCAGCTGTCAGGATAAGGGGGAGTGGAAGGAAGTTGCAGCTGAGGTGTTTAGAAGAGGGAGGGGATTGCTGGTGGGGAGAAGCAAGAAGTAAGCCTGTCACAGGAGCAGAGTAGGTGGGTGCAAGGACCCCGCCCCCTCCAGGTTGGACCTTCTGTTCAGTGGCTCTAGATCAGAGCTCCCCCTGCTCAGAGGTGGCCGTGTGTCTTTCTGCCTCCCTCCCCAAACTCTAGATGCCCTGAAACCAGGCCTGTTGTATTCACACAGAGCCCAGCACCTGTGTTGATCTAATATGCATTGAATTAAACTAGAAAATTAAACCAGAAAATAATGCTACCCATTCTTTCCCTTCTGCCACCTTCCATCCTGCAGAACCTTTCTTGGGGTCCCAGAGAAAAAACTTGGAAGCTGGGCAATGTGGTCTTGGGACAGAGTTTTAAGTTGAAGTTAAATTGAAGGGTGAGGTGAGGTTAGAGTCTGTGCTTCTACAGAAGGGACCTCAGTGCTGTGGGATCTCTCAGACACCAGGAGAGTGGCCTCATGTTCCTGTAGGACCTCTGGACGACCTACATCAAAGAATCTGAGAATGGAGCCAGTGACCACAATGATTTCCTGGCTCCAAGGAAAGTCAGGTACTGAGCCCAAGGTCTACTTTGTCTGTCCTGGAAGAACGGGTGTTTGGCAGAAGTAGATCCGGGCTTCTAGAGGCCACTGGCCATGAATGTTTACAGGGCTACAGAAAGCAGAGGCTGCTGTCCCCTCGCAAGGTCGGCCTGAGCGAGCAGTTCCTCCTTCCCCCTCCTCCTACCAGCAGCGGACAGCCCAAGGCACCTGTTCCGGGGATGGGATGACCAGGGGCAAGAACAGGTTCATTTCAAGGTGCATCAGACATTCCTTGGGCAAAATGAATGGTTGAAAAGTAAGAAAGGGAGGGCAAACCTGTACTACATTAGGTGCTGCCCTCAGCTCCTGAGCTGCAGGGGGATTTCAGGCAGAGCTGAAGACAGAGACAGAGCACAGGTCCTCATCCCTGAGCTGTCCTTCAGAGCATCACTTGCTCCAGGTAATGGAACCAACTGGTCAGGCTCCGCCTGGGATTTCTCAGGTTTTAGCACTGAGAGTCCTGCATCCAAGGAGCCCCCCTTCTACAGTGGACCAGGCAGGGTGCTCACCTGACCTAGCCCAGCAGATATGGTTAGGCCAGGACCCAGTGGTCTCTGGGGAGGGGCCTCATACTCCAGTATGGGAGGTGGAGAGTTCTAGCGATGGCCAATGCCACCTGGCCAGCCAGTACCTGTCAACTGACTTGGTCAGGATCACTGAGCCAGAATTTGAAACCTCGTTGGGAAGGGAGCAAGAAGGGAGCAGCAGAAGACTTCATATCTGAGCCATCGCGCCTCTGGGACCCAGGAGCACATGAGCTCTGCTGATGGCCCCTGTCCTTATCCCAAAACCCCAGGGAATTCATGGCAATTAGAAGTCCCAGTCTCTTGGCCCTGGGTGCAGCCACAGGGCCAAGAGAGAGGCAGAGCTGTGAGGCCACTGACCTTTCCAGCTGCTTCAGATTGTTGCTAAGTGGCCCCAAGGCAGTGCTGGGGTGAAAGGGATGGAGAGAGACTGGCTTAGTCCCTGCACCCCAGAGGGACATTCAGGGGTTTCGAACTCAACCTCATCCTGAGCTTGCAAACCTCCAGGGAACTCAGCCCCTCCTGCTGACAGTCTTCTCAGCGGTCATCACAACCCACACAGCCTGGCTGCACTGCTTCATGCCCCCAGGCCCGATTCTCTCCATGACGAAGAGCTCGGCTGCCTTCAGTGGTTTGAGTCTCCCTGTCCTGTTTTGCACCCCTTGGTGCCTGCTTCAGTGCATCACATATTTTTAAAAACACAGCTCTGGCCCCTCTTGGTGGAAGATAGTAATAAAGCCTTGAATGGGACAAAGGGAGGAGGAACAGAGGGGAGGGTTCAACATGACCTGGTATGAAATGGATCACATGGAAATTTCCCTAGAACTGAGTGGAACATCCCAAGAGCACTTGACCAGAGCAGACAGGTGCTCAGATCTTCACTCTCAACATTCTCCCAACACGAATTCAGCTTTGCTGCCGAATCCCATTAATTAGAAGCACCAAAGCCTTCGTGCAGGCAACTCAGAAGCCAGGCTTCCTGCATCCAGTTGGCTTCAGAGTGAAGAACTTGATTTTTACCCTTGTTATTTCACACCTCATAGATCTATCCTTCCCTTCTTGTCTATCCAGCTCTCTGCAGAGCCAGAGAATCACCTTTCCCTTCCTCATTTCAGCTCAGTGACAAGTCTGTTTGGCCTACTTTGTCTATGCCTCCAATAACACTGGACATTCTGCAGAGTTTGAGTCTCAGAGAAAAAGAAATTTGTGTGAGAGATTGCCCTTGTGGTGCCTCAGGTTAAGGATCCACACTGTCGCTGCAGAGGCTCTAGTCACTACTGTGGCACAGGTTCCATACCTGCCCCGGGAATTTCCACATGCTATGGGAGTGGCCAAAAAGAAAAAGGGAAGGAAGGAAAGAAAGAAGGAGAGAAAGAAATTTGTGTGAGGAGCCAGCACCCACTGAGATCACTTCAGTCCTTGTTCATGTCCCTGCCCAGATGGTGCCCCTTCCCTTTGTCCAGAGTCTCCTCCCCCTTCCCAGACAGTGCCCCCTCTCTCTGCCTAGATAGTGTCCCTTCCCTCTGCCCAGTGTCCCCTCCTTCTGCCCAGGCAGTGCCCCCTCCCTCTGCATGCTGGCTGTGCACGTGAGCCCATCAGCCCAGGTCCTCCCAAGGATAACCTCCTTTTCTATCTTCCAATTGCCCAGCCCCCGTATCCAGCAACCCCAAGGTCTATGCTCCTGAAGGGTTAAGACCCAAGTCCTGGAGCCCAGTGCCCAGGCTCCCTACCCTTTCTCTTGTTGAGGGGGCGTCTTTGCTTAGAGACATGTTCATCAGATGAAGGAAATAAAGTTTATTCATCAGAAGTGTATGTGTGCGAAGTCCAGAGACAGGTGTTGACTTCCAGGACTGCCAAGGCCTCCTTCCCACTGCTTCCCCACTAGGCTATTGCCCTCCACCTCCCTCCCACCGTCCCAGGTAGGGGGATGGCCCGTGTTCTAAAGACCTGGGGCAGGAAGGAAGTACAGCCTCTGGCAGCCGCCAACGCACTCCCTCAGTCAGGTACCACCTTCTGAGTGTGTGCTGTGTGCTGGGCTGGGTAGGGGCTGTAGATACAGTGGTGACTAGAAATGACCCCCAGGAGCTGACAGCCCTGGGAAGGGAGCTGTGGAAACAGCTCATTTTTGCCCTGTGTGAAATAAAGCTTGCTGTGAGCTCCTGGGGAGGGAGCATGCCCCCACTCAGATGAAGTGACCACTCAGCTAGCCTAGAGGCAGGTTCCTGGATCCCACTTGTTCTTACCTCCTTGGGGAAGAAAAGGAGGGGCAGGTTCTTTTAACTCCTTTCTAATTCCTTGAGCAGAGATCAGCCTGTAAGGGGCACGGGTGGGTGGAGGGAAGCAATTGCACTCTCCTGGCCCCTCCAGTGTCCTGAATCAGCCATCCAGCCCCGGTGCCTCACATCCCACCAGGATCCAGCCCTGGGTGCCTCTGTCCCACCCGGATCTAGACACAGAACCCCACCTGGATCCAGCCCTAGAGCCTTGCATCCCGCCCAGATCCAGCCCAGGGGCCTCCATCCCACCCAGAAGGGCTGGTGGGCAGGCAGGGCCCTTTCTGGGAAGCCAGGGCCGCTGAGGTTTGCTAGTCACGACTCCAGTGGGGCCTCGGCTGGCATCTAGCACCACCTACTGGCCACAGAGGGAAAAGCTCCTTGAAGTCACTGGTAACCTGGCTGTCACACCCACTTCTCATCCTGATCCTCCAGGACCACTATCCTCCAACCTAAGGGCAGGAGGCAACCTGTGAAGGTGACACAGACACTCTGGAGAAAACAGGAGGCCACAGGGACATCTGGAGCCCTCAGACCCAGGATAGTCCGTGTCCAGGAGGGCGGGGGAAATGAGGCAGAGGGCAGAGCAGGGAGCTGGTAAAGGGCAAAAGGAAAGCAGGAATGTGACCCCTTCCTGGGACGTCAGCATCCCCAGGAGAGCTTAGAACCAGATATGATGGGGGTTCTGTGAGGTCTTCCTGGTTAAGGAGGACTGAGCTCTCCTGGGGACTCTGAGTTCCCAAGAAGGGGTCACATTCTGGGCACCACAGACCCGGTACCAAAAGCATCCTCATGCTAGACAATGTCCCTTCTCTTGTCCCAGACTTTCTGGATAGCGCCTCCCAACCTCTAATTTCAAGTGGGCCTGCACTTGCCTGGACTGCTCCTGGGACCCCTCTGAAGTCAGGAAGAGCCTTCTTGGTGTCCATCTCCCACTTTTATTGGGTGGCAGATGGCAATGAAACTTGGAAAGAGACAAGAGACAGAGGGAGAAGGAACAGGTGAGGGTTTCCACACAATCTGATATTAAACGAATCATATATAAAGTTCTTAGTGGAAGATGAATTTTCAAGTCAATATCCTTCAGGTTTGAATCACTGTTCAGGGATTTCTGCTGAGAAGAGAGCTTCCTGGGCACTAACAGAAGTGACACCCCTGCTGGTCCCCACACCTTCCTCTTCCTGGGGATCCGGAGAGGTGTTGACCCCAAACTGCTGCCTATGGGGGCATATGGGGCTGCAGGTAAAAGCTCAGGCTTTGGAATCAGACAGGCCAGCTATTGACCTTGGGCAAGTCACTTAATCTCTCTGAGCCCCAGGAGTCTCCTCTAAGAAACAAGACTGTTGTAAAGGGTAAGGCTACCAACCACCTAGCATAATAAACAGGGATGATTAGCTAGAGAAAAGGAACAAGAAGGCGACCCCCCCCCCCCCACATCCCCTGCCACTTTGTCACTGAGCACCCTGGAGCCCCTTGTTAGGGTCATCAGGCAGGGCTGGAAGCCTCCCCTGGCCAGCTCCTAGCTTCCTGGGGGTGAGGAAGGAAAGGCGGGGGCCAGGCCTGTTCTCACAGGGAAGACTGCTCCCGGGTGGGTGATGACTGCATACCTCACCCACGGGGAAAGGCGCTCAGCAAGCGAACAGAAGAAGCCAGCACCCCTCTCTGCTTCATTCATTATTCAGAACTTCCCACGGCCCAGTGCCTGCTCTGGGTATATGTGAGAAGCCCCAGCTGAGGCCAGTTTTGCCTTCTCTGCCTGCAGTGTGGACAGCAAACCCAGTGTACAAGCCCAAAGTGCAGAACACTGGCTTCCAGAATGCTGGCTCCCAAGGTCCAGGTGACTTGGGGTAGGGGGTACTCAGAGATGACCTGGGCTTCCCAAACCTCTGTGCACAGGCGCCTCCTGGAGGGTGGGTCAGCACTGGCCTCAGATGACCCCCAGAGATTCTGACCCAGGAGGTCAGGGGTAGGGCCCAAGATTCTGTCTTTTTAGTAAGTTCCAAAGTTTATGGCCGTGGCTCTGATGCTATTTCAGTCAGTTAAAATTTAATTAAATTTAATTCAACTTAAATATTGCTCAGTCCCACTGGCCACATTTCAGGATTCAGTTGCCACATGTGGCTAGCAGATGCCACGTTGGGCAGAAACAGAACATTCCCATGGCAGGAGAAAGTTCTACATTGCTTCCCTAGGAAGCCTCTCCTGATGATGGGACAATGGGACTCTGAGGGAGACAATGGTCAGTGTATGTCTAAGACCCCGGTGAGGAGTAGACTACTGGAGCTTGAAGAAGCCATGCCCCTCAAAGCCTCTCCAGCAAGACTGGAGTGTGATGTGAAAAGCCCCAGCTTTCTGCTGACCGTGACTGAGGAATACAGGGCAATGCAGTAACTAAGAGGAGGGTCTTTTTTTTATGGCCACACCCATGGCATATGGAAGTTCCCAGGCCAGGCATCGAATCCTAAGCCATAGATGCAGCAACACTCGATCCTTTAACCACAGGGCCGGGGATGGAACCTGTGCCTCCTCAGCAACCGAGCTGCTCCAGTCAGATTCTTAACCTACTGTGCCACAGGAGGAACTCCAAGGAGAGAATTTTTTTTTTTTGTCTTTTTTCTTTTGTCTTTTTAGGGCCACACCTGCGGCATATGGAGGTTCCCAGGCTAGGGGTCCAATCAGAGCTGTAGCTGCCAGCCTACACCAGAGCCACAGCAACGCGGGATCCAAGCCGCGTCTGCAACCTACACTACAGCTCACGGCAACGCCAGATCCTAAACCCAATAAGTAAGGCCAGGGATTGAACCCGAAACCTCATGGTTCCTAGTCGGATTCATTTCCACTGTGCCATGATGGGAACTCCAAGGAGAGACATTTTTAAGCCAGCTTCAGGACCAGATGGCAGTGAGACCCCAGCTAAGATCTGAAGGGAGGCTGAGCAGGGATCCAGGCCTCTAGTATTTCTTTGCTCAGCTGTGACCGGCTCACCCACAGGCCCACCAGTATCCCTGTCCCTTGGGACATGAGCAAGTGGCTGGGTTTTACCCTGTGGTGCAGGGCCAGCCACGAAGCCCGGAGTCTGTGCCAGGCGAGGAGTCTGAATAATGGGCAATGGCTTGGAGGAGAAGCACACATCAGAGTTCTGAATAGAAGGCCCAGCGACAGGGGTTAAGCACAGAGACCGCTACAGTGAAGAGGCTTGTCACTCGAGTCTGAGGGAGACCCAGGAGGAACAGACTTTCAATAGGTCCAAAATAGCAAGCACCAGGGAGGAGTGCCACTTCCCTGCCCCCAGCCTGGCTCCCCCTGCACCCCTGCCTCCCTCCCCCTCCCGCTTTCCCCAGGAGGCTCTGACTATGGCTCCCCAGGAGGAGGGGAGGGCACTCTGTGGGTTCTGCCCTGTGTCTTTCACACAGAAGCCCTGCTGCACCCCTGAGTACACCCACACTTCTGGGGTCTTGAAGCTCTCTTCCCAGTGTCCCAACCCTGACCTCGGTCTTTGCTTCTTTAGGGATCCTGCCAAGCAGACACACCCCCTGGCAGCCTGTCTGGGACAAAGCTCCTTGGCCAGATGTACAGAAATGTGGAATATCCACAGGCCCCACTCACCACTTTCCCCCTTTGCACCCGCCCCATCTCCAGACAGCACCCTCTGTCTCTGCCTCTCCTTCATCTTTCTTTCTCTACTGTTCTTTTTTCATCTAGGATCCTTCTAGGATACCCAAGAAAGCCAAGACCATTCCCAAGTTCTGGTCCACTCTAAGCTTCACAAAGCTACCCCTGCGCCTCTGGTCCCCACAGTTCCCAGGACCCGTCTCCCCTTTGGCACGTGGCCTAGGAACAGCCCCGCCCACCCTCCCTCCAGCTGGCCCTTCTTTCCTCTGTCTACCCACTCCTTAAGCCTCTTCTGAGCATGCCTTCCTGGAAATCCCTACAACCAGAATCAATGACTCACACCAGGTTTTTCCTTTCAGTATCTCCAAACTCCTTATTCCTGATCTCAAGGTAAAGTAACCTGGACTCTGGTCCTGCCATCCTTTTTCTTGTCAAGCAACCACAGCTTCCCATCTATAAAACTCACTGTTACCTTGGAAAACGTTTTGGTCTATAACGAAGGCAGATTTCATGATGCCTTAAAAATAAAAAATTATATTTAGCATAAGAAGAATTGCAAAAGGCAAAAAGAAATCACCCACTGACTCAACTTTCATACTTCTGAGGAACTTTGCCTGACCGGGCTTCCTTCTGGAAATTGGTGAAAAACTTGTCACCACCTTGGGGAGAGGGTACGGATGCCTTTTTGATAGGGAGAGGAAACGCCAACAAGGGTTTCCAAAATTTCCTTTCAGATCTATTTCTTGTGGGAATCCCTGGCCCCAGGTTGTGGTATGATGGGCATGGGGGGCTGGGCCAGTCTTTGTTGAGGGGCTGGCCTGCACTGCAGGTGTTTAGCAGCATCTCTGAGATCAACCCACCAGACCCCAGTAGCTACCCTCCCAGTTATGACAATGAAAAACATCTCTAGACCTTGCCAAGTGTCCCCTAGGGAGCAAAATCACCCCTCTTTGAGAACCACTGATTTGACCGTGGGCAGCTTGTTTGCGTGGGGCCAGAGACTGGTAGTGCTGGACCAATCTTCTGAGGCTCTGGGAAAGGAATACCAACAACTCTCTCAGACTCAAGAGGGGACACCTCCCAGCTTGGGATGTAGGATAGTGATGTGACAGGGGCGCATGTTCACTGAGCTTCATCATGTTTTGGACACGGAGGTGCTATGTGTCGCACAGCATGGAATGTCACATGGGGGGTTGAGACCTGGGGTAAAAAGGCTGATTGGGCCCTTATCCTACCTCCTCATTTGGGCATCTGTCCCTTGTCCCCTTGGTTACTTCTTTGTGGATATGAATGAATGCAGAGCAAGAAGAAAGCTTATGTTGCAAACTCTAAGTGTGCTATTTGTGAACATTGATTCTAACACTCTACATGATTCCCAGTCTTGAGCCCCTTCTGTTCTGGCTGGGAGAAATGTCATCTTGGTCCATCTTGAGGCTTTCCTGCTCACCAAAGTCCCTGGCGTTAGGTCAAGGCTTCTGGGACTTTAGCTATGTCATGACATTAGGGGGGCTAGGTAGTGTGAGGGAGGCTCTCAGCCACCTCTCTGCTCAGATGACCCCCGTCAGATCACTCCCCATCACTCTCTGTAGGGCACACTGCGGGGATGGCTCACAACTTTTCCAGCGCAGCACTTGAGACAAGGACAGTTTCTCAAGGCTGCATACAATCCCACACGGCAGGCTATATTTTCCACAGAGGACTCATCACCATCTTCCATCCTGCATGCTCTTCTTACAGTGCAACTTTGAAACTCCTCCCATCAAGAGGTGGGGGACCCTCAAGGGAGGGAGAGCCTCACTTGGTTCTCTTGGGATGCTTGTTCTCGGAACCTAAGCCACCATGCTAGGAGGAAGGCCAAGCAGCCACATAAAGAAGACACATGTTGGTGTTCTAGCCACTAGTCCCAGCTGAGACCCCAGCCGACAGCCAGGAGTAACAACTGGACACAGAGTCAAGAGACTCCAGGGGGTTCCAGCTCCCCTGCCAGCAAGTCACCCCCAGCCTTCAACTCTCCCCAGACATCGTGCAACATGGACAACCATTCCTGATGTGCTCTTTCTGTGTTGCTGACCTCCAAAGTCAGTGAGCATAACCAAATGGTTGTTTTACAACATTCAGAGTGGTTTGTTATGTATCAAGAGAGGGTGGTGGAGCCACCAGGTGCATCAACATGCAGACATACTTGTCTGGGGTCTTGCCTTCTCCCTGGGGTTCTCTTGGGAACAGGGCATGAGTCCCCACTGCTCTGGAACTTTCATGCCTGTCTCCTTCTCTCTACTGCCTGGAGATCTCTTTCCAGTCCAGGATGAAGGGTGAAAAGTCTTGCTTTCCATTTTGCTTCTCCAAGACTCTTTGTCCTTAAGCATCTCTTCCATCTTTTTCCATGTCTCCATAACTCATCTAACTTTGCTAAGGGTTCAGCCTTTGGAAGCATAAAAGTCCATGAGACTTGCAGGCTTTTTCCATTTCCCACCATTTCTCCCCCATGGGCGGGAGCTCAGAGCTAGGGACCTATGTCAATGGGAGAAGAGAAAGGGGAAAACACCCACTAGGAGGAGAAAAAAGTGCAAGGATTCTTCCTAACAGCTTTATTAGCATGTAGTTCATATAGCATACAATTCGTCCATTTAAAGTATCCCATTTAGTGACTTTTGTTGTAGTTACAGAGTTGTGAACCTGTCACTACAGTCAATTTTAGAACACATCGCCACCCAAAAAAAGAAACCCCAGACCCTTAGCTATCACCGCTTAGTCCCCAATGCCTCCCAGTGCCTGGGCCAGCAATCTTTCTGTCTCTAAAGATTTTTGGATTCTGGATATCTCGCATAAGTGGAATTGTACAATACGTGGTCCTTTATGACCAGCTTCTTTCACTTAGCATAAGAGTTTCAAGGTTCATCTGTGTCAATAACATCCAAGGTATCATTAAGCCAAAGATGCCCATCCAGCTTCCCTCACTTCTGACCCCAATTGTGGGGAATAAGCTCTCAGCGTGTGAAAAGGAGGTACTGCCTTCACCCACACAGTCATGCCACATATGACTTCTTCAGTGGAACTGGCATTGAGATCCCAAATTTGGGGGCCACCCTCCAAAGCAAAGTGATAATGGAGCTCCCAACAGCCTGTCTCTCTGGCCTCTTGCCCTATATGATCGAGAGCCTCAGAGGCACCTTGAATGAACTACTTCCTACACTGGGGCCTGTGTGCTCCCACATGGACTTGCCCCGCTGGTTATCATGAGCTCAGATGGAAGGCCAAAAGCTGAAGGGAAAGCCAGCAAGACCCAGCCTTGTTGAGGGTCTGCAAAACCCGCGCCTGGAGGACTCTACCCCCTAGGGCCGCTGGCACGGAGGGCCATGAGAGGCAGGACTTAGGACCCAGCGCCAGGCGAGAGCAGCAGTGGGGGCTGAAGGTGGAGGGCTTGTGGCTCACCCAAGAAATGGATGAAGAATGGGCTGCAGAGGAGCATGACCATCAATGAACCACAAAGCCTTTTAGCATCCATTTGCGACTGCTGCTGAACAAACAAGTACAAACACACCGGTCACTAACTGGGGCTTGGGTCCCCTGAGACAGCCTTGAACTCCAGCCCAGAGCCCCATAGCCAAACAAAGGAGGGCGGATGTGCCCTCAGCAGCCCATCTTGGGCCCTGCAGCTAGACCCAGGCCTGAACACTGAAGCCCTGCAGCTCCTTGCCTTTGCTCACTTATGTTGCTGTCCTTGGCCCTTCCAAGGAGCCCCCAACATCTTCGGGTCTGTGAGCAATGCTCTGACATAAATAGAGATGAGTTGCTGGGTTCTGCTGTCTTAGTAACAATGGTTTGGATATCAGCTTTCAGAATCAGGTCCTGTTTAACCCAATCCATCCATTGCTTAGGCTTCCCATGTTGGGAGCAGGCACGGCTCCTCTGTGTTAAGGATTAGGGAACATGTTCCATCCCCTGAAACAAAGGTCAGAAGGCTTGGGGAGCCCTTGATTTAGAGAAAGAGACTTGGGGCTGGTCCTCCAATGCTCCCTTCCATGAGCCAGTCCCTCTGGAGAGTCCAGGACCCAGAGGTCTGCTCAACTTGGCTGGGTTTGAGAGCTAAGAGTGGGGTTTTGAACACATAGATGCCCAAGGAACTCCTAAAGAGGACTGGAATTTCTCAGAAGGAGCAAAGATAAGGCCCACCCATTCCCACCCAGTGCACCCTTTCAATCCATGGACCAGCCAGACCTCTGATGACACATAACAGACACAGCCCTGGGGACTGGGGTCTCCCCACTTTGGAGGTAAATAAGAAAGCTGGCACCCCGGGAGTCCTGGCCCAGCCTCCTGGTTCTGCCAGCTGACTGTCTGTCACCTGGACTGGGCAGGAGGTTTGCTGAAATGGAAAACTCCTGGTTATAGGTCAGAACCTAGTAGATGTTCACTAAGGTCTCGTTCTGAATTTGTCAGCTCTCCAGCACTTTCAGACCCATAGGCAAAAAGGGTGACCATAGAAGGAGTCAAGTGCTTTGAGAAGGGGCTCAATGCAAATACAAAATTCAGCTGGGCTGGGAGAGGACACTGTCCCCAGACACCAGTCCCCAGCACCATCAGCCAGAGAGGCAGAACTGCCAACATGGCTATGAAGCTTCCCCTCCCCCCTGCTGTCCCCCCTCTTCCTCCCCGTGGCGTCTGCCTGTTTATTTGCTGAGCCCTGGTTTAACAATGAGCTGTTTTTATGAGTTGTGCTGTAGTTCTTGGTAAAGCACTTTAATCCACTTTAATGCCCCCACTCTGCTCCTCCGTGACAGCCTGGTGGTTACTCTAATGCATCCCTCTCACCTCAGGGTTACTAATGAGGTCAGAGGGAACGCAATATCCCAACTGAATAATTCACTAATCAGATGCTACAGACTCCAGTGGTAAAATTTATTTCTGACACCTAAACAGCAAATGGGTTTGTGGACACACTCCCTCTCTCTTTGCTCCAGAGCTATTTCTGCTAAATGGAGGGCTGCTGTGTTTGCTTAACAAAAGGGCTCTGGTCTGGCCACAAAGGCAGCTCATCAATTGGGACCTTACATTTCTGCAAGGGGTGGGAGGGGGAGGGACAACAGGGGTGGAGTGCTGTTTGGGATGGGGGGGGCCCTCTCACCAGAGGGGGCTGTGTCCACCTCCTCCCTCCACCCCCCTCCCCCGACCCAGTCCCCTTTCACTCTCCTACAGGCAGCAGGTGCCCTCCCACCCCATCTTGTGCGGGTGGGCACCTCAGACCCCTGCCCCCATTAGACAGAGGTCCACTGTTAAATCAGCCGCTCTGAACAGTCCTGCATGCAGGCTTCTTACAAAGGCACAGACAGCTCTCTAGCTCCGGGAAATGCACATACCCATGAGAATGCTGTACTCTGTTTTCAGGGGTTCCTGGCTCGCCTAAAGACCTCAGTATCACCATAAGGTTTTTCTCTGCATTGGGCTCTGCTAGGTTCTTTTCCGTATCAGATGTCCATGTTTATAACATGGAGAGGAAGACCCAGAGGTCTGGAGAGACAGGCCATGCAGCCACGCCTCTGAGGGGAGCTGGCACCTCAGCCTCTCACATCCCCTCCCTCGGGGGCCGGGAGGACATTTCATCTTCAGATCTGTCCACAGAGAGTGTCCCCTGTCCTCCAACATGTGAAAGTGCAGTTTAAACTCCAGTTAAATTTGCCCAGGAACTAGAGCAACCACCCCCATTCCAGAACATCCAGGCTCCCTGGGATCATGCGAGGTTTCTTTTCACCCCTTCAAGTGACCAGTCCTTGTGTTCAGGTTCAGGGTGGATGATAAAAGGAAACAAAGGAGGCCATATTCCTGGACCCAGACTATCATACCACCCAGGCACCAAGCAGAGGCCTCTATTAATATCCTTTAAACTTCATTGCCAAAAAAATAGTAAACCATGCATCCATGCACAAAAGTGATGAACCTGAATATCCCCTAAAATAGAGACTATAAAATCAAAACTGTCCTCACTTCTCAAACAGATCCCTCCAAACAGCATTGTTTGTTGTGGAACCGAAACCATAACTTTGGGGGCTCCTTTTTCTTCCTCAAATCCTGCCTGCTCACCAGGGTGCAGAGCCCTCCCAGGTGCCTCAGGTTCTGGCCCAAGGTTGCGGGGAGGGTGGGAGCTGACTTGGGCAGGAGACTGGACTCCAGCAGGAACAGAGCATTGGCAGAAGGCGCCAAGGGGCCTGGGATGTCTGGAGAAGACAGCTGGGCTACATGGAGTATGTTTTTATTAATGTGCCACCTGAGGCTGGTCCCTCCCTGCCTCCCCAGCGGCACCCAGGTGATGCACAACAGCCCAGCAGCTAATGAAGGGTCCTCTCTGCGCAGAGTGGGAGTGAGGACCTGCATCTTGGCTGCTGGCACCTCAGGCTGCCTAATTGTCAGTCCCCTCCCGGCTTCCCTCCTTCCCCCTCTCCTGCTCTGCCAGAAACTAAAAAGGCCTCTGCTCCAGGCCCCAGGAGCCCTTGAGGGTGGGGTGGGTGGGAGTGAGGTTCCCTGGCTGAGCCACATGTGGCCTCTGGGTCACAGGTCTCTAGTCTGTTTTCTGTAAACAGAGGCAAAGGTGGCCGCGTATAGCAGCCTGAGCGAGCCGCCCGCCTGCAGCCTGAAGCAGCTCCACCATTTGACCCTTGCTCTGAGGTGTGACCCCAGCATTGCACTCTGATTCTAATTTAGGAAGCCTCCTCCTCATCTGGTTCCTGGGAGCCTTGAGCCTAGCATATGGATCTAAGTCCTGTGGCTGATTCAGGCAGATTCATTAACACCTTCACTCCTGGACTGGACAGAGCCTGGCTAGGCCAGCAGACCGGTCATCAGAGGGTCTAGTACCAGGTTCAGGCTCCCTGTTGCTGGCCCGTTCTTTGCCACTGACTTTTCAGAATCTTTTTCTTCATTTCTCGGTCTCTGGGTGCTCAGCCTTGAGCCCCAAAGCTTCTATCCCCTTTGAATCCCCAGCCTCTCAGAAGAGCAAAGGGAACTAACATTTGCTGAGTGGCTTCCATGTGCCAGGGGCTATGCTAGAGTCTCTCTCAAGGCAACCCTGAGAAATATCCTTGTTGCCATTTCACAGATAAGGAAATTGAGGTTCTGATAGATTCAGCAAGTCACCTGTGCCCCTATCCATTTACTAGGCCTCATTCAGCTCAGTAATAAAGAGCAACTGAGGAGTTCTTGCTATGGCCGCAACAGAATCAGTGGCATCTCTAGAGTGCTGGGATGCGGGTTCCATCCCCAGCCTGGCACAGTGGGTCAAGGATGTGGTGTTGCCACAGCTGCAGCTTAGGTCACAACTGCAGCTTGGATCTGATCCCTGGTCTAGGAACTTCATATGCTGTGGGGCAGCCAAAAAAAAAAAAAAAAAAAAAGAAGAAGAAGAAGAAGAAAGAGCAGCTGAGTCCTGAATCCTGGAAAACAGAGGGAAGTTCTGGAGATGAGCAGGATGAGACTTATTCTACAGCTCCATGGAAATCCCACAGGAAGGGAGAATTGCAGTTCAGGACCACCCTAACCAGAGTAGTTACTCATCCCAGGATGGCATAGCTTGGGCTCTCGGGGGAGGCAATAGGGGTATAGGAAAGAAACTGCAGAATCTCAGGCATGTGCTGCATGGGTCCTGCATGGGTCCTGATGGATCCTTTCACCTCTAAGCTGTGGGGTCTGCATTATAGGAAAGGCTGGACCAGATGGCCACTCATGCCCTCATCCTGTTCTATCATTCAACATTGGGCCACAGAGCCTTTATACAAAGGGGTGATCATGAACATGATCACGTCCAAGATGCTAATGATATTAATAATAATATTCAGAAAAGAAGAACTAACATTTATTGAGAGTGTGTTACATGCCAGGCATTGTGCTGTGTTTTACACAGATTCTCTATTTTACTCTCACATCAATCCTCTGAGAGCCAGTACTGCTCCTATTTTACAGATGAGGAAACTGAGGCTCAGAGATGCTTTGCATCTTACCCAGGATGGCACAGCAAGATATTAGTGGAGCCAGGAATCACCCCCAAGCTCTCTGACTTCAGAAACTGTGCTCTTGGCCACGATTCCTGGCCCTTCCCTACTGTACATAAAGGATTTGGCCAGTCCCTGGCCAGGTTGCCTTCAGCCCCCAAAGCAGAAGGCAAGGCATCTTTTTCCAGATGTAGTAGCCTGGGAGTTAGAGATCTGGAATCTACATCCAGTGGCTTTGACCTGCTCTGTGGCTCAGTTCCCATCTCCAAAGTGGAACAAAAGAACCCTCCTTAAAATGGTCTGTCTTAACCCAACATACAAGGGATTATAAAGAGAGGAAACTCAAGGAGATTCTATATGGAAAGGCTGCCTATACATATAACATGGAATTTTATATTGTGAGGTTTCCTCACTGATTCAGCTTCTCCCTCCAAATGAGGTGTCCAAATGAGGGGACAAGTACCGGGGGTGGGGGGGGGGCGGGATGGCCTCTCCCATTCACATTGACTCATTCACATATTCTCATTCCATCCATGCATCCACCCATTCATAGACTCCTTTTATCCTTTAGATTAATTCATTTAAACATCTACCTATGCATCCACCTATACATCCATTCATCTGCACACCCATCTATCTACCCACTATCCAATTCATCTACACCCCATCTACCCATTCACTGATTCATCTATATATCCTCCCCTCTGTTCATCAAACCATGCACCTATTCATTATCCATTCATTGACTCATAAATTTTATCCATCCTTCCACCCATCTACCAGCTAGACATCCATTCACCCACATAGACCAATCTCCACCTATTCATCCACCCAGCCATTCATCTGTTTACCCATCTCTCTAATCGCCCACCCACTTATCCACCCAGTCATCTCTCCAAGCACCCATTCATCTATCTACCCTCCCATCCATTCATCAAACAACACACCTATTTATTTATCTATCTATTAATTTATTCAGAAATCTCATCTGTCCTTCTATCTACCAATTTACCTTTCCATGCAACTACTCTCCCATCCACCCACCTACAAGTGTATATCTATCAACTCACTCACCCACCCGTCTATCAAATCACCCAGGCATTCATCAAGTCTTCCATTCACTCACTCAACACATTTTGACCACCTACTATATTCCAGACCCTATATTACGTGCTGAAGAAAAAAGGGTGAAAAAAATCACAGATTCTGCTTTGAAGAGGTCTCATTACAATGGATAAGAGCGTGATGCAAAAATAGACAACTGCAATGGGGGATGATGAGGTATGGCATAGTGGGAGAGACGTGGGGTTTGGAAGGAGGGCAGAGGGCCTCTGTGGGGATCAGAATGATGATATGAGACCTCCCAGGAAAGTACATCTGGCCTAGATGACTGGGTATTTGGTAGGTGGAACAAGGTAAATCAATGCTAAGCAAAGGCAACTGCAAATGTTGCATAAAAATATGAGCAAAGACAAAGCTTTAAATCAGCAATTCTCAACTAGTGGTGATTTTGCCATTGAGAGGATATCTGGCTATGTATGGAGACATTTTTGACTGTCATAACTTCAAGATGTCACTAGCATCCAGTGAGTAGGGGCCAGGGATGCTGCTAAACATCTTTCTTTTTTTTTTTTTTTTTTCTTTTTTAGGGACGTACCTGCGGCATATAGAAGTTCCCAGGCTATGGGTCGAATTGGAGCTACAGCTGCCGGTCTACCCCACAGCCATACCAACATGGGATCCAAGCCATGTCTGCAACCTACACCACAGTCCATGGCCACCCCAGGTCCTTAACCCACTGAGCAAGGCCAGGAATCGAACCCACATCCTCATGGATACTAGTCAGGTTTGTTACCACTGAACCATGACGGGAGCTCCCCTAAACATCTTTCAATACACAGGACAGCACCCCCATCCCCAAGCAAAGAATAATCCAGCCCAAAATGCCAGGATGAGAAGCTGAGAAATTTGCTCTAGAAGGACAGTAGAGAGTTCAGGATGGTTAGTGTTAGGAAGAAAAGAGGAACTGGTGAGAGAAAATCCCAGAAAGGTAGGAAGGAGCTAGACCTAAGTCTGCAAATCACACTTAACTGAACACTTACCATCTTAGCTCAGGCTGCTATAACAAATTACCACAGACTGGGTGGCTTAGACAACAAATATTTATGTATCATTCTGGAGGCTGAGGTCTGAGGCATCTCTTTTGTAAGGGCACTAATCCCATGCACAGGGGCTCCACCCTCAAAGGCCTCACCTCCCAATTAGTCCAAATATTCTGTCCATAGCATTCTCTCTAGGAAGCTTTGTGCTAGACTCTGGGAACCCTAGGATAAAATAGGACCCAGAGGCTGCTCCTGAGAGCTTTACAATCTCATTGGAGAAATGATACTCGAGGCAAATTATTAGTAGAGAGCTTGAGGGAGAGGGCGGTCCAGAGACTTCATGGAGAGAACACCAAATCCTAACCACTAGACCACCAGGAACAGAGACCTCATGGAGAGGATACAATTTTAGCAGCACCTTGAATGAAGATAGACATGCAGGAAGGACAGGGGACACTGGAGGGTGGTGTGAGTAAAGGCACAGGTAAGCATGGTCATGGCAGGTTCTAGAAACTCTAGGTGGCTGGAGGATTTCAGGATATAAGAGAAGAGGAACTGCATGTGGGTTCCTGCAGTACTAGGTAAGATGCTCGTAGCCATGGAAGCCAAAAAGACACCAATAGCACAGTCATTAGAAATACCCCTTCAACAACCTCTGAGGGATAGAGAGGGGAGAATTGAAGAGGAATTTAACATTTCAAGCCTGAGTTTTGACTAGAAATATCCATTCCTGGTCTTCTGAGTATGGCAATTCCTCTGCCTGCCTCCATTGTTTTCCAGGGGGAAAGGGAAGCCATGCGGCTGACCACGGGAGAGCTTGCTGATATGTCCTTCACTGGCCAGTCCCAGAGGGAAAGAAGCTGGCTTTGGAGGCACCACATTCACCTCTTTAAGAGAGCTGTGCCCCTTCCTACCCCTCATACACAGCATCACACGCGCACATGTGCATACACCCACACATACCCCATTTGAGGTTTAATAGACGCTGCTCATCAGATGAGGAGAATGCTCACTGGCCCCACTGCTCTGAGCTGCACCAGGGTGAGAAGCTTAAAGAGAATCAATTTCATCCAAGAAATCTGCAAGGAGATAGGGAAGGGAGGGGCCAGTTTCAGCTGTAGCCAAAGAAACAAGGCCAAGGAGCCAGAGCCCAGACCTGGGAAATCTTTGCCAACCAAATTTCTGACCACGGCAGGGGCACAAGCCAGGGCAGGGAAAGGCCTGGTCTCTGCAGGAGGAGCCCAGTGCTCCGGGGTCAGAAGGCTGCCCCCTGCTTCCTAGGGAGGCACATGAAAGGAACAGGAAAATCCCATCCCAGGAGACAGTGCTCTCCTGCCAGGCCCCCCCACTGGCACCTCACATCTTTCGTTTCTCCTTCAGCCTTAGTATCTCAGCTCCCTTCCTAATGGGAATGTGGGGAGGGTGGGTTCAGAGACTCTGCCTCCAAAGTAAGGCCTTGGAGGTGGAGACACCCAGGCAAGCAGTTGTGAGCCTGAAACAGGGCATTACCTCCACCTGCAGGGCCCAAGGAGAAGGCTGCATCCCAATCCCTGATCCATTGGTTTGAACGCCAAAGAAATCTTTAAGATTTAGTCACCTAGTTCTTTTTCTCTCTGAATTTGGAGGCCCCTCGCATCCACTCACCTCTCCCCACAATCCCAGGCCAGTGTCGGGGGTACCTGAGCCAGCCATGCTTGGCTAAGCTGTGAGATCATGGTCAGTGCTACATCCACAGAGAGGACCATACTGGGGGGTGGTGTGTGTGTGCACGTGTGTGCATGCATATATCCACACATCAAGCTACAGGAGTCACCCTTAGCCTGCTTCTTGGAAGAGAAGGCACCCATACATGAGCTGATGGGTACATGCCATCGTCTTCACTGGCTTTGGTTAGAAAAATAAGATCCCATAGGCTTGAGAGACAGGTGTTCAGGGAGTCCTGGGGAGCCAGCCCTCTGGTTGGCCAGGGCTGCCTGCACACTGGAGTGAGGGGCTGCAGACCCTGTCCCACACCTACTGGCAGCCTGTCCCATCCAGCCTCTGGGTGGGATGCAGCAGGGTCTCCAACAGTTTTCACCACAGTGGAAACCCTCCCAAAAGCAATGGCCTGCAGAGTGGTGGGATCACGGCACCCCTCTTTCTTTCATCAAGGATCTGCTGCTCTGCAAGTCATTCATGTTCTTTACATACATTACAGCCACTAAAACTGTTTTTTTGTATTTTCAGTGCTGCAAAGAGCTAAAACAGTGCCCAACATGTACTAGGCACTCTGTAAATGCTTATCTAGGGAATAAATGTTTGCTTTATTTAATCTTGCAACAGCCCTCAAAAGAAGACAGATCTGTCATCACAATGTGCCGATGAAAAAGTTAAGGACTGTAGAAGCTAAATAACTCAGGCCACTCAACCTGTGGGGTAAAGCCAGGACTGGTGACCACATTCAACTCACACTCATGTCCATCCTCGTCCTGACACTATATCATCTTTTATTATAATCCAAGAAGCCTCATCTTAAACTTGGGACTTGTAGTATGTTAAACAAGATGCCACTGAGTTATAAATGGAGCAAACTGCCATGCCCAGAACCAGCCAGAGGAGGGAGGCCTGTGGAGAGCTGGCAGAGGGAGGAAGAATGGGGGGTGGGGACTGTTTTCAAAGGGCCAGGAATGGCAGGCACAGGGCCTACCATGGAGAAAGGCCCTTCCCTGGTGACCGTGGAAATGCCTGCAAGGACTTGGGACCCCCTGGGGTCAGGAACCTGTTCACAAGAGCTGGATCTGGCAGAGCGGATGCCATCAGCACCAACTCTGGGCCACTTTTGAGTCATAGAGTAATCCCTTGAACCTTGAGACTAGCAAGACAGGGGCTCACCTGTGAACCTTCCTGATCTGGGACTCTGGTCCTGCCCTGCTCAGATCCTCCAGGGTAAATCAGACTCACTATTCAGGAGCAGCTGGTGAGAAGAGATTTTGTGAGTACAATTCCTCAGGGCCCAGTGCCCTTGATGGCCTTGAGCTCACCTGAGGGTACCAGATGGTGTCCCCACAGACCAGCATGTCTAAGACCCAGCATCTGGACCCATTATACTCCACCCCTCCACCTTCCAGCCCCGGTATATCTTCACCCTAGGGCCTTCTCTCCTATCCTAGCCCCTCCCCAAGGGGCAGGGGCCAGATGAAGACCAGACCAGACCCGTTCCAGTCCCTGCTGAGGGCCAGGTTCTCCTGACCATGGAGAGATCGTTATTTTAGGATGTGCCCACACCTCTGGGAAGTGTCAGTGCACAGAGCAGAGTGAAAATAACAAACCAACACCACCCAACCACAAATGCCACACATCACAACACTGACAAATGAAGAAAATAACTTGGAATTGGGAGAAAAAGTTTAAGGCTCCGAGACTTGGCAGGGCAAGGAAGGCGAGCCTGAGGTCTCCAAAGGGCAAGCTCCCTGCGGCCTGGGGCTGGACCACACTCCCAGGCCAGCAGTCTGGTTGGGCAGCCTTGGGTGCAGAGGGGGACACCTGAAGTCCAGTCTAGAGGGTGGTCAGCTATGGGCCAGACTAGACTATCTGAAATAGGGTCACTGAACCCCGGGTTAGAGAGGAACCCAGGAGAAGAGCCAAAATGAGGCACAGAAGCTGGGTGAGACCTGCCTGTGGTAGGGTTGTGCAGGAGAAGGGGGTAGACACAGCTGGGAGAAATCCTGAGCCCAGGGTAACTTCTCCAGCTCACCTCACACACATCAGTCATCATGAGTGGGCTTTTAAAGGTGGGTCTGTTGTCACTGCCTGGTCTGATTTCACTCCTTGTTCTGGTAACAGTGCTCGCTTCTCCTTCAGGACCAACTCCTCCCCAGGTTTAGCCAGTGACCAGGGCGGGGGATGGGGATGTGGATGCTGACTCCACATCTGGCCTCAGAGGTGGGCCAGTGACTCAGTCCTGGCCAATAAGAGTATTCCATCCCCCTGGCCATGACAGTAGCTCACTGATGGGCCTGAGAGTAAACCCTGCTGAGAAAAACGGACTTCATCAAGCCACAGAGCATGACCTGAGCCTATTGCTACCAAGGGCCCACCACGTGGAGAGGGCCTGACTGAGACAGAAGTGGACAAATGGAAGAGAAGTCATGGAGTGAGAGAGAGAAGAGAGAGTTCATGGCATGATTTGTACCCCTAGCACCAGCTCTACCCAAACTTTCAGTTATACAAGCCAATGCATCTTATTGGGTTTAAGCCACTCTGGGTTTGGTTTCTGTCACTTGCAAACCAAAGGGTCTTAATTAATCCAGATACTCCAGGTACATTAAAGAGGACCAAAGAAGATGTCATCTCTAGCTGATGCCAACCAGGTACCTTATTAGGGAAGCAGAAAGTCTACTAGTCAGATGAAAGTTTTTCTCGAGTATCTCTGAGGCTGCTTCCACAGAGCATCCTGCCCGAGGCCAAAGGGGCCAGCAGATGAGGCCCCAAGGGAGGTCTCACAACATCCTGGTTTTTCCTCCTTGTTGCCACAGACACATTTGATGGAAGCCCAGCCTGCACACCAGGGCTGTAGGTGCAAAGCTCTGTTATCTCCCCTTCCAACGTGGGACTCTGAGTGTTTGGGATCCAGCATCATGTGGCAGCGGGGCCTCTCCCCTTTGGTATACTCCCCTAGAGCACAAAATGCTGATCCCATTGTGCTCTTTGCAACTGTGACTTCTGTGCCTAGCTTATCACCCTGCTAAGTTATGAGCTCTCTCTTGTTTGTTTAATGTAATGGGACTATAAGCAAGTTTTGGTTTTTTAAAGAAAAATATTTCTCTATTTTTCAAATTTAAGAATCAGTGGCATTTTAGGTCATTATGAGCCTTGTCTCAGTCAGGAGTTGACCTATCTACTAACACGTCTGACCTGCATAGTGAGTTTCTCGAACTTGTGAGTCCACTGTAGGCAACACAGTGCTTTTTTTGGTGGCAGATTATACAAACATACATTTGTCATTTAATCCATTTTTAAGTTTACAGATCACTGGCATGAAGCACATTTACATTGTTGTGCAACCATCACCATCATCTATCTCCAGAACTTTTTTCATCTTCCCAAACTGAAAATCTTTGCCCATTAAACAATAACTCCCCAGTCCCTGGCACTGTTCTACTTTCTGTCTCTATGCATTTGACTATTTTAGGTACCTCATATGAGTGGAATCACATGGTATTTGTCCTTTTGTGACTGGTTTATTTCATTGAGTATGTTTTTAAGGTTCAACCATGCAACATAGCTTTTGAGATCTTTTGTGGACACCTAACTGCAGTGCTTCAGTTCTTCCTGAGATGGCCAGCCAACCTGCTTTATTTCACACCTAGGGGAGGTGAAGGTCAGAGAAGAGAATCTATTTTTCTAAGTTTAGGTCCAGCACCCTAAAATTCCAGCAGATTGGAGGATGGTGATTTAAAGAAGGTATCATCAGGGTGAGTATGTGATGTCCCAGCCTCAGAAAATAAAACCGTATCTGAGTGGATTATGGGGCCTTAAAAAGAAGTGAGTTTTGTTCCTAAGACTCCCACAAGAGAAGCACACCAGGCGAACCACAGACACACACATAAACTCCATCAGAGGACGCTGCATCCCATTTGTGAAACTTTTCCAGATCACCCATTTTGAGTCACTGCTTATTCTGGATTCTATGTGAGTTATTACTGCAGCTTGGATTCCACTCTTGGTCTCAGGTCCCCAGCACCTTGTAGATGCTTCACCAGCCCTAGCACAGCATCCCCTTGGATGGTTTTCTGAGACCCTTGCTCTGACCCCGTGCATTGCCCCCACTCCCCATTGGGTCCTAGCTGCTTCCTGTCCCAGTCTTGAATATCGAAGGCTGGGGAAGGGGTATGGACATGACCAGAGAGCCCACCTGCCCAAGCCCGGCCCACAGGGGGGGATGGGGGACAGTAGGAAACCCTAGTACAAATATTCTACCAATGCTCCCATTTCTTTCTACTGAAGTCTCTCCCCACTGCACAAGAGTAGGGAAATCCCCATACCCTATCTCCTGTCCCTATGGGACACCCCTTGGCTTAGCCAGGAACTTACAACCGGGCCTCATCAAAGGGCCAGTTCTGATATAACTAGAAATCCTGCAAGATCATAATACTCCCCAAAGTGAAGTGACAGGTAAGTTTTGCCCCACTGATGTGAAGAACAAGAGTCTGGGTTATAAGTACATGAAGAAACTCGTGGTTTCATTATCCAACAAACAGACACGTCCCACCTAAGTGGACACTTGAAAAATGAGAAGTACAAAGAGATCTGGATGGACTCAAATCCAAATGTTTATGTTTCTTTTTTTTTTTTGGTTCTTCTATCTTAATTCAAGTCCATAAAATCAGGATAATATGTTCTACTCAAAGGGTTGAGGAAGTAAGTGAAAGGGTAAATGTAAAAGTATTTGACATATTGCCTGATAGGCCGAAGACTCTGAATATCACTTTCTTCTTTCTTTCCTCTCTCTCTTCCTCCCCTCTCCTTCTTTCTTTCCTTCCTTGCTTCATTCCTCTTTTTTTTTTTTGCCTCAAATAAGTAATAACTGAGTCTAACTGGAATTGTTAGACTACTACAGTATTTTCCTTCCTACTTGGCCTCATGACCACCCCACCACTACCCAGAAAGAGATATATCTGATTGGTCCAGATGTAGAGCATCGGTTGGCTCACATGCACTGAGCCACTGTGTGTTTAGAGGTTATGAGTTCTCACTCCTCTCTCTCTTCCCTCAAGTCTTATGTAGGGCCCCTCCTATGACTCCCTTCAATGCCTGTCTCTGTTCAGCTGGCCACAGCCAGTAGACACCTAAGATGTGCGTATGGGCTTTAGGGCATATTCTTTACCATAGAGCCCAGCATCAGTCCAGCATCATAAAGTGCTTCTTCAGCCCCTTTAGTTCTGTACTCACATTCGTTATCTTAAAATCCTGTAAAAGGACAGCTGTCAAGTCATAAGATGAGCATTCCCTGGGGCTCTGGCAGATACACCATCAAACTCTAACCTCATGTGTGCTGTCAGGCACCAACAGGACACTTCTGCCTGGCCTGCCGTGTTCCTTGGATGCTTGGAGGAATTCCTTCAGGCTTGACCTTTGCTCAAGCCCCAGCCAACCTGTCCACTTTCCTCCACTAACCTCCCTTGTCCAGGATGCCTCTATTCATTTTCTGCAGTAGAAACTGAGGGAGGTGTGGGAGAGGCTGACACTAACCCACAAGGAGACAGCCACCTTGCAATAACAATACACAAGACAACCCTTCACCCAGGAAAAGGCACCTAACAGGCTGAAAGGTTAAAAAAGGACTCTGGCTAAAGAGATGAGGGACCTCAGCCTCTAGCCCCAGATCTGCGGTCCAGTTCTCTCACCATTGTTTTAGGTAGGTCAGATTTGGTGGCTAAAAAATGGATGCTGTCTGCATAAATATAGTTCATATTGCATTGCACATATTTATAAATATAAGTGCTGTAGCACCACCACATTGCCTGCGAAGAATGCAAGCAGGTTGTGATTAGAGGTGAGCTAGTTTCTGATTGTGGGTTAATTAGCTCTGCTAATAAACTGCCTGTAGCTTTACTTAAGAAAAATAACATATTTCATCTTAGGTAGGACAATTACAGTGTATGTAAAATAGATATTTTTGCCTAATGAGCATTTGAAATGCTTTCTTTGAAAAAACATACATATACATACAAGGATCACTCTTCAAAAAAAAAAAAAAAAAGAAGGAGAAGAAGAGATAAAAATCTACCCCCTATATTCCCCACTGGATCTGTGGTGAAGATTAACTTCAAAGGACTCCAGCAGTGTTCCAGCCCAATGCTGATCTTCAGCTGATGGCCACTGGCAACAGAGCAAATCTTAATGAAATTGGAGTTGGATTCTAGTGGGAACCTGGGGCTGTGGGATAAAGAGAAATGTGAGTTGCTGAACAATGCAGCTCAGAAGAAACACCTTAATTAGCAGTGAGAGGGCCACTTACAATGGGCTTCCATAGGACCTGGTAAAGGTGCTGGCAAGGAAAGAGCCAAAGAGAGAGGAACAGCAGAAGCTGTGCAAGGGCTGGGTGATCCAAGGTCACAGGATTGGGACAGGGCTCCAGGACACTATCAGGGAACACTGTATCCTAGGTCTGCACGAACCTCTGATTAACAAGGGTCTTAGACACTTGGGGCTGGAAGAAACCTTAAAACTTCTCAGATTCTAGGATGGCAGCCAAGCCTACCTCTTTTTCCTCCAGCGCTCTTTTGCAGACATGGCTAATTGGCCATAGGACTCTTTCCTGCCGGTCCCACACAGCCACTCAGGATTGATTAGAACTGCTCATCCTGATCTTTGCCATCCCTGTTCCAATCCTGCTTCTTTGCTTCAAGGTAAGAAAAGTGAGATCCAAAGTAAATTCATATTGTTAGTGTTTTAGGTCACCTTCACAATGGTCTCCTGACCCTTCCCACTCACTATAAACCATGTCCAGGAGATGTCCAGATATGTGTAGCTCTTGGTTTCGTCAAGATTACCTTCAAATAAATCACAATAAATCTTCCCAGAGCCAGAAAAGTAATCCACAAGAATGAAGGCAGAGAAAGTGATGTTTTTTCCACAGATCACCTTTGGATGAAGGGAGATGTGAGAATATAGAGTGAAGGGAGGGGGAGGGCCAATGGAGCCATCAGGTAATAAACCTTCTCCACAGGCGCTGAGCCTGGCAAGATGGCGAAGTCAACAAAGATGACACTGCTCAAGTCAGGGTGTCTTGGTTGCTAGGGCTACCATAACAAAGTACCACAGACTGGGTGGCTTAAGTACCAAAAATTTATTTTTCACACTTCTGGAGGCTAGAAGTCCAAGATTGAGATGTCAGCAGGTTGAGCCCTCTTTCCTTGGCTTGCAGACAGCTACCTTTTTTGGCTGTGTCCTCACATAACCCTTTTTTCAATGCATGAACATCCCTAGTGTCTCTTCCTCTTCTTATAAGGACATCAGTCCTACTGGACTAGGGCTCCATCATCATGACCTCATTAGGCCGTAACTACCACCTTAAAGGCCTCACCTCCAAATGCCCACACTAAGGGTCAGGACTTCAACACAGGGATCTGGGGGAGACACAGTTCAGTCCACAACAATGTCATTCAATCACAGCCCTTAGCCCTGAAGGGCTCTTGGGTACCACTCTCATTCCCGCCCCCTGCAGGGCTCCTTCTCTAGGGCATGAGTGTGTTCTTCCAGCCTCTACACCAACGGTGCCAGGGACTCTGAATCCACACACTGGTGCACCGAAGAGGGGATAACAATACTGCCAAACTGGTTTTCACTCCGCCACCCTGGTAGGCAAATAACGGCCCTGTAGAGATAGCCTCATCCCACTCCTCAGAAATCGTGAACATATTCAGTTACAGGGTAATAGGAATTAAGATTACAAATGGAATCAAGGTTGCTAATCTGCTAAGCCAAAAGTAGGGAGACAATGCTGGGTCACCTGGATGGGCCCAGTATAGACACAGGTCCTCCCGTGGGGAGTAGGGGGGCAGAAAAGGAGAGTCAGAGGGACCTGTGGCCATGAAGAAAGGCACTAGGATACCATGCTGCTGGCTTTGGAGATGGGGGAAGCCACGAGCCAAGGAATGCAGCAGTCTTTAGGAACTGGAAAAGGAAACAAGACTCACCCCTAGAGCTTCCAGCAAGGAATGCAGCCCTGCAGGGACCCGAGTTGGACTCCTAACCCATGAAGCTGTAAGATCATATTTGTGGTGATGTTACAGCAGCCACAGGAAGCTAAAAAAAGGGGAAAGACAACAGCACTGAAAGGAAAGCTGGCAGGAGGATGAAAGAAGTAGAGACAGTAAGTCCCCCCCCCCCCACAACCTGTGGAGCAGCCCCACTGCTCTCAGTTGAGAGTCATTGTCTCTGGGCCCAACTTAGCACTGGCACAGAGTAAAGGCTCAACACCACTCCCCTCGGCCTCCTGGAACCTCACGCTGACCCCCTGTGGGGACTTTGACCCTGTAGAACACTGTTCCTCAAAGATACCACCAGCAATGACACTGCCGGCGCCTTGGACTAGAACGGTCAGCTCTCATAAGGGCTACCAGGTTGACTTTGGAATCAAACCCAGGTTCTACACAACCATTTGAAAGGAAAGGCAGCCCAGAGCCCACAGAGCATTACCGCCTTTAAAGTCTTACTGCACAGCATTTTCTTTCTAAAACAATGCATTTCTTGTCTTTTTTTTTTTTTTTTTTTTGCTATTTCTTGGGCCGCTCCCGCGGCATATGGAGGTTCCCAGGCTAGGGGGTCTAATCAGAGCCGTAGCTACCAGCCTACACCAGAGCCACAGCAATGCGGGATCCGAGCCGCGTCTGCAACCTGCACCACAGCTCATGGCAACGCCGGATCGTTACCCCACTGAGCAAGGGCAGGGACCGAACCCACAACCTCATGGTTCCTAGTCGGATTCGTTAACCACTGCGCCACAACAGGAACTCCTTCAATGTATTTCTTGATGGCACCTGTGATATCATTTATCCTCTCTCTGAACAGGCTTCTCTAGGGCCTGGCAGGTGAGTCCATGAGCTGTGGGGTCCTCTTGGGCAGGGAGTTGGCCAAGTAGGGTAGGAAGGCAGGCGCCCTCAGAAGCCATGGTTTCTGCCAGACCAGGAAGCCAAGCTGAAAGCAGGCTGTCCAACCCCAAAGAGATGGGCAGATGACAAGTCCCACGAGTTCTCCCTTCTCCCCGAAGCCTGGAGCACCCAGGGACATGTGCAAGGCACGTCTGGGCCTTGGTGTAAAAATAAACCCAGGGCTGTCAAGCCCCAGCATATTAATGACAACTAATGATTCGCTCTAATCCTCCCCAGCTCTCTGTGGGCATCTGTGACATGCTTGGGGCTGGACACCCCTCCCCATTCCCCCCCGCCTCCTGTGGATTCCATCCATATGCTGCGCTGCTCAGGAATGCAGGTCTGGGAGGGAAACTTAATGGGAAGAGATGCCCACTACAAAATGCCTGCCCAAGGCTAACGGGACAGGGAGGGGGCAGCCCAGCAGCCATGGAGCAGGGAGATAGGGGTGCCCTTGCACCCACTCTTCCCTGGGACCAGCAGGGCGTGGGCAATGAGCATCTCCTTTTAAGACCGCCTGGGCCAGGAAAACTGAGGCCTCCAACATGTACTCCCGGGGGGGAAGATTTTGGCATTTCAGGTTTTGGCTCCTGCCTCTTGGTTCAGACCCCATGCAAAGGGAGCCCCAATTCACCCTTACTGGCCCCCTGCTCAGGACCTGGCTCCACAGGCAGATGGCAGCTGCTCCCAGGAACATTCCATCCTTCTGACCTCTCTTCTGGGCTGTGTGTGTCTCACAGACAATGTCTCTGCTCTGCATCCTTGTGCTTCTTTCGGTAGGGACCACACCTCTGTGTTCCCAGTTGGGCTAGATGACCTGGCATGGTGGCAGGTGTGCCACAGGTGCAAGTACATGTTGGCTGTCTGCCTGGCCAACTGGCCACATACGGGAAGTGATGGAAGCGCACCTCGAAGGTACCAAGTGCCATGCGTTGGCTCCTCCTGTTCTTGAATGTCATCTGCTTCATTCAATCCTCCCACCTCCCTATGCCCTGGGTACTAGTATTACTGCCATTATTTACAGGAAGAAAATTCAGTTCCTGCAGCTGAGATGCATTGTTCCAAGTCCCACAGCTCATGGGCACTATGGCCAAGAGCCAAACCCAGGCTATGTCTGCCCACTCTTTCAAGGTCACTCAGAAGAAGGTCCCAGCCCCTTCCAACCTTGACTCCTAAGTTCATTACCCACCCCATCCCCCCAGACCAATCTGTTTTACAGCAGCCACAGGAACAAGATTTTTGTTAAAGACCCTCATTTTAGAGGAAACTGAAGCTTAGATAAGCTAAGCAAACTTGTCAGAGTCACAGAGCAGCACTCAGGTTCCAGGGAAACGTTTCTGGATGATGATGAATCACACATCTCTGGTCAGTACTTGAGAAATGGGAGCAGGAGGCTGAAGAAGACCTAGCAAGTGGCACTTGGATGTTTGTGGGAACTTGCCCTGAGGTCAGGGCTTATCCTTGTGGGTTCAGAGGTACGGAGGGTGGTGCTGAAGCTGGAGGTAAAGTTATTTGTGTTGCTGATCATCAGACCAGGATTTCTCTGCAAATCTAGGAGTAGGTGTTTGGGTGGTTCCAGCCCAACCCGCGCATTTATAACCCACTCATGCCGGAGGACAGGAGGCCCTGCCAGCTTCTCCTTGTGCCGTAATGAGCAGCAGATAAACTTTGCCTAGATAACATGCTGCCTTTTCTTGCCAGTTCCATCTGGGATTAAAACCACAATAAAAAAGAAAAAGAAAAACTGAATCAAAAAAGCCCTGAAAACCAAGTACCTTGAAGACTTTCCCCTCTCTGAAATCTCTCTAATTGGGCACTTATCTTCGGAGGGAAAGTGGGCTTCTCCCAGCCATTACAGAAACACACACAATGAGGAAATTGTTGCCTTCTTAGTCCTGTACGAACGCCTATTATTCCTGCTGGAGCGACATTAGGTTTCCACATGGAGAGCCTTTGGTGGCAAAGGAAATTTCTCTCCCCGAGTCCCCAGCTGGCCTTGGTGAAAAGAATCAGGTCGCTGTCATAAATTCAAATTTAACCACCAAATTCCTCCTTTTGAAAGAATAGCCTCCCGCACAGGCAGTCCTGTAATGTGATGCAAAACACCCAATTCTATCACGTTCAAGCTGCCATTTCAGGCAGCAAGGCAGCAGGGGGGTTGTTGGGGGAATTTAACCTGTTCACCACTGGGCTTTCATCTGACTCAGGGCTGCTGCTCTGTTTCCCCGTCCATATACCCAAGAGCCAGGCATGGCCAAGCAAGCACAGAATGAACATGAAGGCATTATTTGTTGTGATGTTAAAGCAAATTCTGCATTAGGGGCTTGAATGACTAGCCCTCTCCCCACTTCCCCTAGCACACGCGTGCGCATACACACACACACACACACACACACACACACACACACACACACACGGCCCCCTCCATTGCCTCTGCCAGTATGCTCTTCCAGGCCTCTCTCCAGACTATTCCTGTAGCCTCTTAGCACATCTCACACTATTCATCTCACACCAGTCCAGCCCAGGCTGGTTATGCCAGTGTCTTGCTCAAAACCCTTCAATGTCTCTAATGGCCTCTAGAATAAAGGTGATGCTTTTATTTCATTTATTTATTTATTTGTTTATTTTTCAGGGCAGCAGGTGTGGCATTTAGGAAGTTCCCAAGCTAGGGATTGAATCTGAGCTGTTGATCTATGCCACTGCCACAGCAATGTGGGATTCAAGCTGCAACTGCAACCTACACTGAAGCTCTTCTTAACCCATAGGATTAAGTAACACCAGATCCTTAACCCACTGAGTGAGGCCAGGGATCAAACCCTCATCTTCATGGATACTACTTGGGTTCGTTGCCACTGAGCTACAACAGGAACTCCAAAGGTGATGCTTTTAGACAGACATTCCAGCTTTTTCCTAGCCTTGCCCCCAGCAAATCTTTCCAGCTGGATCTTTCTCCACACCCACACACCCCTGGCCAACTGGTCTACTCCCCAGCTCTTGTGCACACATCCACACTCCTCCTTCCTGTGAGTCTGCTCATTCAGATCCTTAGCTTAGACCATCCCCCTTCCATCTCTACCTGTCAAATCCCACTTCGTCTTCAAAGCCCTGCTCAGGTGTCACCTCCTCCACAAAAATGCCCACACTTAGTACCTAGGAAGAAAGGCAAGACATTTTCATTTGGCCAATCTGATGGCCTTTGCAATGTAACTGTTTTGGCTCAGCTGTGTTTAAGCCTAAAATCCCTGAGTCCCAGTTTATCCCAATTCCCATCCCATTCCTGTTAATCACGCTAAGGGTGAAGGTTGACCAAGGGATGAGGTTGGGAGATGAGATGCAGGTGTCTGGTTTGTACATTTCTTAGTTGGAAAATAGCTGAGAGTATAAAAATTTGATTTCTTAGTGCATCAGAATGTGTCACTGTACAAACAACTACCTCAAAATCTCCTGTTTTTCACTTCCCCACAATATACCTTCTATCTGCTTGTTGAATAAGTTGCAGTTTCTCCCCTCCCTGACTCACCTTGAGATAACCAGCCTGACTCCACAGCACTCCTGCCATGCATTTCCCTATTGCTAGAACCCTGGGCATCTCCTGCCCTCTGGGCCCTTCCCTCTATCTGAGCAACAGCAGAAGGGAAGGAAATACAAGAAGCCCATGTAGCCCTCCTACAGGCAGTGACCTGGGGATGGGCCAGTTTGCCAGTGAGCTACTCTAATCCGTGCCTCTGTTCCGGTGGGATTTGCCTTGACCATGAGACCCATCTTTTTCCAGATCTCAGACATGTCTATACTCTCAGTTCTCCACATCCTCCAGGTTTGATTTCCTTCTACCCAGAGACTAGAGTCCCACCCCCTGTCCCTCAGTCACAGGACTAGAACTCTCCCACCAGCAACCCAACCTCTCTGATGCCCCGGCCCATGTCAATGCCCAGCACCTACCCTCAGACCATCACTCCCTTCTGCCAAATTTGCAGGGGAAGACTGGCTAGATTCTCACCTGCCTCCAGGCACATACTTAGGGTTCATTCTGGGGAATATAGTGCAACCAGATGACTGCATTCTGGGAGAAAGTGATGAACTTCTGTACTTCTTCTCCAAGCCCATAAAATGTCTTATAGGTCTCACCCTCTCCCTCTCCCTGGATGATTGCAAATGAGGATGAGGCTCTAGACTGCACTGCCTAACATGGTAACAGCTAGCCACATGTGGTAAGTTAAATTTAAATTACTTAAAATGAAAATTAAAAATACGGTTCTTTAGCTGCACTGACCACATGTCAAGTACCTGATCATTGACATGCAGGTACAGAACATATTCATCATCCCGGAAAGTTCTAGGATGGTGCTGCTCTATGGAGCCCATGTTGAACAAAGTCTAACCCTTGAATAGGGACTCAGAACAGAATCATCTCTTCTTCTCCTACCCTTTACAAGAACAAATGTGAGCGTGAAAGAAATGACCTTTGACTGGGTAAACCGCTGAGATGTGAGATGACTGTGAGAGCAGTCACTACACCCTAACACCCTCACTCACTTATCCAGTGCTCTGGACACAGCGCCCAGCCTCCCTGCCTGTCATCTGTGCCTCCCTCTACCCCCAGAGGATGGGACAAGGGGTCAGAATTTCTGCCTCTCCTCTTAAACCCTCCTCATTCCTGCTTAGGTCCATGGCTTTTTGCATCCCTGCCCTAACCTCTGCATTTCTCAAACCCTTTTCACCATTTTTGTCAAGTCCATGTGTGACCTCCATTATCATTTACTTAATATCTTTCCTTAAATTGACTCCTTTTTTTATTCAAATAAATGTATTGAATAAGGACACTTTATTAAGCTTCTTAAATGGAATACTAGTATTATTTTCTGTATTTAGGTTCTACAGGGGGGATATATATATATATATAGAGAGAGAGAGAGAGAGAGAGAATTATTGTAAGAAATTGGCTCACACAGCTACAGAAGCTGACAAGTCCCAGGATTTGCAGTTGACAAGAGTACAGGGTATAAATTGCAGTCCAAAAGCCAACAGCCCCAAGACCCTGGAAAAGCTGATGTTTCAGTTCAAGTCTGAAGGCAGAAGAAAACTATGTCCCAGTTCAAGGCAGTAAAGCGGGAGGAAATTCCTACTTGCTTGAGGGAGGTCAGCTTTTTGGTCTATTCAGGCCCCAACTGACTGGATGGAGCCACCCATGGAAGGGAGTGCAATCTGCTTTCCTCAGTCCACTGTTTTCTTTTTTTTTTTTAGGGCCACACCCGTGACATATGGGGGTTCCCACCCAGGCTAGGGGTCTAATTGGAGCTGTAGCCAATGGCCTACACCATAGCCACTGCAACACAGGATCTGAGCCTTGTCTGTGACCTACACCACAGCTCACCGCAACACCAGATCCTTAACCCACTGAGTGAGGCCAGGGCTTGAACCTACAACCTCATGGTTCCTAGTCAGATTCATTTCCACTGCGCCATGACGCCATTCATTTCCACTCTCAGTCCACTGTTTCAAATGTTAATCTCATCCAGACACACTGAGAATGAGATCTAACCAAATGCCTGAGCAGCCTGTGCCCAGGTGGAGCTGACGCATGAAATAAGCCATCATACTAGCCACAAACAGAAGACAAATACAATGAAAACTGAACAATTTTATTTAAGTCTGGCTGGAATCTTAAGCTCTGAGCCTGAGACTTGCTATTTTTTTCTCTGCTGAAAAGGAAGATTAGCAAGTACTAGAGAGGTGTTAAAAGTGGACTGATGCCACACTGAGACTTTCACCTTAAAATAATCATAAGGCTTGTAGAGAGAGTCCAAAAGGGGAACACCCTTTTCCACTGTGTGATTCAGCTCCTCAATGCCCATTCACATCTCACTGGTGGGTCCACACCCACCTGGGGCCTCTATCCCAGCGTGTGGACCTCTGAAGGCCAAGACCACATCCTAATGACAGTCACATCAACTGTGGTACCTCACACATGGGAGCCACTTAACAAACAGTGGATGACTGAAGGCATGGCCAGGAACATTCTCTGTCCTAGTTGGCGGTTTCTGTCAGAAGCAGAACATCATGACAAAGGAAATGGAACCAGAATGCTAAACCACACTAAAGGTTCCGTCTACCAAAAATCTCCTGTGGTACATTGGGGCAGGGTTGTGTCTAAAGGAATTAAAACATTCAGTATCTCCAGGTCAGATTAAGACATTCTGAGGCTCTAAACTCTGCCCCACGTTATCCAAAACAACAGAATGTATTTTCACAAAAAGAACATTGAACATTTCTATCTAAACACAAATTAAAGCTGCATATATACAAAACAGTGTATTAAGAGAGAAGAAAGAGAAGAGGAGGGAGAGAAGAGGAGGGAGAGAAGAGCAGGAGGAGAGAAGACAAAGAAGAAATGGAAAGTGGGAGAAATCTGAAATCTGATCATGACTCTCCCCAGCATGAAATTTCTTCAGTGCCTTTTCCTTCATAGTGGGGACAGGTCCAAGCTCCTTTTCAGATACACAGAATTCTGGATCATTTATATATAAATCTGGCCCCCTAAGACCACCCAGTGTCTACAGGTCCCCCCAGGAAGAGCAGAGAAAAGCCATCCCCAGGCACAGGCATAGACCACCCAGGGGCATCTTTAGCTGACAGGGCCTGCATTTCTTAGTTCTTAAACCTGGATACAGAAATCTGGGAATTATTTTCAAATTTCCAAATACCTAACGGGTGTCATATATTTTTTTTTCCCTGCAACAAAACCTACTAAATTACCTGCAGTCACAGAGCAGGTCCTGTACTTACCTCTAATGCTACACTTCATTTTCTTGCCTGTCTCCCCAAAGAAGGATGATCTCCTTGCAGTTGGGAACCGTGTATTTGCCTGATTTCATTTTTCCAAAAAAGATATCCTCAATGCCTGCCACATAATAATCCTTAAAAGATGTCTGAAAATAACCAGTGAATGAGTGAATGAAACAAATAGAGGTGATACTATACTCTTTTAATTATATACTTTGTTATATGTGTCTTTGAGTAATCAAAATGTGAAGGCAAATCCATTAGCAGTAAATGCAGATTATTTGGAAGGAAAAAATAGGTGAAAAAAAAATAATGAAAGGGGTGCTAGGCAACGAAGAGGTTGGGAGGCTTGGAGAGTGCGATTACCCATTTGTCCCCACACACAAAGCCTAAGGAACTGAATCCCCGGGGAAGCAGAGCCCTGGATACACAGTCTGCTTCTACGCCACCAGCTCTTAATGCAGTATTTCTCAAAGGGGGGTCTGGAGAGCACTAGTATTGGGATCAATGAGAAATTTATCAAAATGCAGATTCCTGGGTCCTGTCCCAGGCCCTTTCTAGTCTGAACGCCTGATACAAGGTCCGGGACTCTACATTCTAAGTTCCTTGAGTCATTCTTAAGCACAAATCATTACCCCAAGGGTTCCTGGGCAAATCCCATTCTGGCCACCATGGGGATGGGCAGGGGATGGGCTCAGAGTGGCTTTCTCATCCAGTACTCCAGCCGTGAGCGCTCACCCCTCACCCGGGACTCATAAACACTGTATCCAAGAGAAGATATAGTGAGAGCTGGGCATAAATTATGTTCCTCTGCCCCTCTTCCAACCCCAGCCTTTCCCTAAGGAAGGCCCCGCCAGGGACTACTCACTGGCTATTTCAATAAACTCCAACTGGCCCGTTATCAGATGGTCCAGTCAATTAGAACTTCATCAGGAATCAATTTGTGAGGCCCAGCTGAGATGTAACTATAGATCAGGGCAGTGGCAACTGATTATCCCACTAATGGAATATTCCATTGATTAATTGAGTATTTAAATCTTTCAGAGCATGCCCATACTTGCTGCCATTGTCATTGGATGGAAAGGTTATGAAGTGCGTCTTGATCAAAGAAGAAATGGATGGTTCATTCTTCATTTATCAGCTCTCAGCAAAATAACAGGTATGTCCTGGGTCCTCACAAAACAGGAGCATTGCAAGGTCTTCAGCACAATGCAGGGACATCCCACCAGCTGACTGGCTCCTTCCACCAGGGGAAGAGGGGTTTAAACTCTCCATTTTCCTGCAGGCCTCTATTCCTAGCGGTTCAAAGAAATATCCATCCTAATGTTTCTCATTCTTCCAATCACCTGGAGCCCTGTTAAAACACAGATCCCTGAGCATACCCTTGCCTTCCTTGGTCTGATTCAGCAGGCCTGGGGCAGAGCCTGAATCTGCATTTCTAGGAGGATGCCCAGTGAGGCTGAGATACACTTTGAGTAGTACTTATCTACAATTTATAACATACATTATTTACATACAGTTTAACAAAAAGGAGAGAGGGAGACAAACATTATCTAATACCTATGTCAGTTACGCCATGCCAGAGTCCGAAATTTTAAAATGCACAATATCGATGCCGATGCAATATTGACAATAAATGTGATACAATACATGCTACATCAGTGAAAAGGTGGATTACCTCCATTTTGCTGGGACCCTTGATTAAGAGTGAAGATTTTGTTTGGGACTCACATTGTGACTCCAGTTCTTCTTAGCTGTGGAACTCTATAAAAAAGCAACTTCATTTCTCCAGGCCTGAGTCTCCTTGCACTGAGACTACCCATTCCTGCACCATGGATAAGCCTGTGGAAAGAAAGCAACATAAAGCACTTAATGTGATGCTTGGCACGTAATAAAAACACAAGAGACGGAAGCTATTACTATTATTACCATGATACCCAACACCTAAAAACGTCTCAGAAGTCAGTTTCCCTCTGGGAATGAGGGATGTGATTACTTTTTGATGAGAAGCAGATGCATCTGCTTAAGGAAAGGGAAGAGCCAAAGAAACCCCCTCGCTCTCTGCATGGTCTTCAGCAGCCATATTGGGTCTTTACCACTTTGCTGTGAAATAAGTTTCTGACCTGCAGACCTTCTGGGGAGTGGAAACAAATCCCCAAGCAGCTGTTAGATTGTGATGGGAAAGGAAAAAAGGAAAGAAAGTGGCCTTTACTGAAGCCCTGCTGTATGCTATTCATTTTTTTTCCTGTACGTGATCTCACTTAATCTTTACTAAAATATGAAAGAACGGGTATAATTATCCCCATTTTTCAGATGGAGAAACTAGGATCCAGAGAATGAAAGAGATTAGCTCTAGACATTGGCTGGTGGAATGAAATGGGAGCCCAGGTTTGCTTAACTAGTGATCCATGCACTTTTTTTTCTCTACCACACAGGTCCCACAGTTCTGGGTGTCTCTGCAGGTGTAAGTGTGACTCTGTGGGTGCTGCTACCATAAAGCACATGACTGTGTGGAGGTGCATCGACATTCAACACAGGCAGATGCAGGCCATCCATATTCAGAGCACCTGGAGTAAGTTATTCCAGTCACTTGGAGTTCAACCTAGCCTCCTGAGGACTTCTTAACACCAGGGGCTGCTCTTTCCCTGATAAATGTGGATTGCATCATTGGTCCTTAAATTTTCATTTGAGTGACCTACAAAGCACAAAGAATGATAGCGCTTCTTGAATTATTTTAATCTGTAAACCACTTCAACAGGGGAAAAGATCCCATCAGCTACCTACTGTATAGCCCCCTGAAAAAGAGAATCATCACCAGAATTAATGGCCCGAACAGTGCTGCTTTTGATGGAACACCAATGAGTGATGTCTGATTTTCAGAAAATACCAGAGGTGAATTATTCATCCAGGCCACAGCAAATTGGACCCACTGTCATCTTGTTAAAATTAATCCTAAAAGAGAGGTACCCATCAAAATCTGAGGGCCTCTTATGTGAATGTCTGAGAGCCCTCAAAATTTAATATCACCTTTCTCCCAGTGACTTGAGCCCAAGTCTTGGAAGATAATAAAAAGCCTGACAGGGTAAGATACTTAGATAAGCCGGTCTGCCCTCAGTGCCAGCTTTCATGAACACACTTCCCCAACTCCTTTTTTTTTTTTTTTCAGCTGTTCTGGGTGCCCACGAAATGGTTTCGTGTATTATCTAGTGTCACGTAAGCTGTACTAACCTGGGTGTCCAGGATGTTGACCCAAGGCAAAGCTTTTCCACTAACCAGCTGGCAGGCTTAGAAAATCATCCATTCCTATTTGGGCCTCAATACCCTCAGTTCTAATGTTCTGTATTTCCAAAAGATATTCTCCATTTGGCAAATGAGGTTTTAAGGATCCTGCCTTTGCAGAGGGAGCTCCTGCTCTAGACAAGGATGTTGCCTCTAAGGGTAATTTGAGCTTGACCAAAGTATGACACAGACAACGTTTTCATAGCCAGCCTGATGGAAGGCACGGACAACATGAAAAATTCAAAAAGCAAAGATCAAAATTTAGCCAATGGTCTCAGACCACACCAGCTAAGCCTTTTCAGACTTCCTCCATGTCCTGTGTGGGTTCTGAACCTTGCCAACTGCAGGCCTATCCTAGACAGTCCCTGAGCCAAGAAGAGCCAAGAGGAGACATACTTTGTTCAGATCTCCACTGCACTATAAGAAGGACTTTTAGAGGTGGTCCAGGACTTGACTGTCATCTTCTAGGTGGGCCTGAGGTCAAAGTAGCTCCCTGAACACTCTCAAGAAGGTAATGCTGTACCCTCTCTGCCCAGCACACTGGGAATGGCCTTGTACGCTGGTGTCTGGTTCTTGAATTCAGTTCTATCAAACACAAGGGTCTAGCCTAACCCTCTAAGCTATGTCTTACTGCTCCCTGACCCACCACAAGAAGATGGTAGAAGATCTGGAACTAATACCTGATTCTTAACCCAGTACTCCTTTCCTCCCAGCACACAACTCCACACACTCATAGTGATGAATGGGAGGATGAATATATATCAGTTATAATGCTTTTGGATGCATGTTACAGAACACTCAACAAAGATTAATCAGGAAAGGCATTTAATTACCTAAACTAACAAGTTATGGAAGAAAGGAGGTTCAAAGTTCTAACTATTGGTTCAATGATGTCATCAGAGAACAAGTCTCTTCCATCATCATTAACCTCCTTCTGACTTGTCTCCTCATGGTCCCAAGATGACGGCTGTGGTTCCATGCACCATATCCTCACAAAACCATATTCATAATAAGAAAAAGAGACATTTTCTCCCAATGTATCTCTTTTTTATCAGGAAGGACGACATTTCCTTTTAGGTTCTGTTGGCAAAGATTAGATCCCATTGTCCATACTCTTGAAGCAAAAGAGGCTAGAAAGTGAATATGTGACATTAACACTTATAGTAGAAGGCTAGCTCTACCATCAAAGAAGGATTGGGATGCAGGGAGGTTGGACAACTAGGCAACCAACACTGTCTGCCCCAACCAGTCTATCCAGGTAAAGTTGAGCATGAGTGTCTTTTAGGCATGTGAAATTGCTTCTTGAATGAGTTTGGAGTTCTAGAATGGAATAAATATTAGAGATCAAGTTTTAAAAGGTCACTCCAGGCATAAATCTTTACCACATGGCAGGCAGGAAAGGCAGACTTATAGGGTGATGCCTGCTGCAGTTGCAGTTCAAGGAGTGAAGAGCATCAGCGCTTCTGTGCTGCACAACCCCAGGGGTGCCATGGGATACAATGATATCAATACCACCCTGGGTCTGAGACCTCCCTACAGAGCCTCATCCACCAGGCATCTGATCCCCATCCTAGGTCCACCCTCACTCTCACCTTCTTACCAGACATGAGATGAAAATGACCCCAAGCCCAGTGGATCAAATCTCATGAATAATCTCTGGTGAGCAGGAAGAAGTAGTCATTTCATTTTTTATCCCTCTTCCCTCACTCCACCCTTGCTACTTTGGTCCCAATAGGACATAAGTCACAATAAGAGAGTCCTAGAAAAGAGCAGAAGATGGATAAATGTGGATCAGTGGAATGAAACTGAGGATGTGGCTTCTCCAGTAAGCACTTTTTGCCATCATGGAGGCCTAGGTTGGCAAATGACCATCCCAACTTATATCAAGGTCTGTGGGAGTCAAGAAAAGAAGGGGTATCTGAAGGGCCTCTGGAAGATGGATGTTATTTTATGCATAGTGCTGTGACTAGTAAAACGAACAAGCTCCAGTACAGAGTCAATAGCAACCACCCTCTTCATGCTTTCCCCCAGCAAAAGTGATAAAATTTCCTTCCATCCTCTTTTAAGATGTGTAAGTGGGTTTTGAAAAGCAGTATGAGGTCCTGAGTGGTAGATGGGGACAAGGACAGATGCAGTGGTGGTGGTGGTGGTAGTGTGGTGTGTGTGTGTGTATTGTGTTTATGTGTGTGTGGTATGTGTGTCTGTGGTATTTGTGTGCTGTGGTATGTGTGTTGTGTGAGTGTGTGTTGTGGCTCTATAGAGAACTGAGCATGGATATCTCAGAGCCAGACATGGTGGCATTTCCACTATTACAAGTGCTGTTACTTGAATGCCATAGCTGCCCAAGGCAGCTACAGAAATGATTTGGGTCTGAGCTAACATTACAGCCCCTCTTTCAGCCACTTGGATCCCTCAGATTACCAGCCCCAGCCCTGGCCCCGGCCCCAGCCCTGGCAACAGACATCTTACCCTGGGAGTGAGCTGTAGGATTTTCAGCCACAGGCCCCCTACAAGCCATCGGCTACATCGGCTCCAAGGTTCCCGGGATGCTTTGAACTCCCTGTGGTAGCTGTTGCTCCTTCCATTCTAAGGAGGAGATGTCAAGGGACATTCCCAAGGCCACAGAGCTAATAAATGGCTCAACCAGATTGGACATCTAATCTTTGTGACTTAAAAGTCCTTCCATGGGATGAGGACCCCGTTTCTCTAGGGTGGGGATGGAGGCTCTTGGGGCACCTGAAGGTAATAGAAGACAGCTGCTTGGCCCACATATGGCTGATACATTTTTGCAGTGTGAGAAGCTCTTTTCCCATGGCAACCACTTGGGGTTTTCGGCTGCTAACCCTGGCCTCCAGGACAACAGCAGTCTGGGTTCAGCAGGCCATGTAACCACACTCCACTCCAAACTCTTTGTGTTAATAAACCCTGGATCCCACTTCTTTCTTCCCAGATTCTCATTTATTTTTCCAAAGAGCACAATAAGCACAATTGATTTTAAAATAAAAACCTCTTGCTTATGCACAGAAGCATTATTCAGAAAGGTTAAAAATGATGAGGAGGCATTATTTCCCATTATCCATACTCATAACCTTGCAATTGAATCACCACAAGACCGGTGGTGGCCTCCCCTGACGGCGCCCCGTGTAGGCAGCTGTTTCAGGTGGGCAATGAGTATAGCAGTGCCTGGGTGTCCTTGGCACAGGGAAGACTCTAACCACAAAGGACAAAGGCCCCTTAAGTCAGCCGTGCTGTAAAGGCCCTCTGGACTACCCAGTACAGCTCCTTCCTTTGTTCGCTGGGAAGGAAGGATGGCCCTGTCCAGGGAGGAGGCAAACCTCAGGGATCTGCAGGTCAGTTCAAGCCAAAGCTCTCCACACAAGTCCACCGAAAATTTGGTCAAAAAAGGGAAGCTGGCCTCCCCTGGGGAGGAAGCAATATTTTCTGAATCAAAAGGCTCCCCCAGGAACTAAGCTTATGTTCTCCTCTCTGTCTAGTAAATGGGGTGCTGGAAGACATGGCTAGTCAACCGGGAAGAGTTACTAACCACCAGTCACTGAAGTAGAGGTAGACATCACAAGGCAGAGCGGGATGACTGGTGAAGGGTGGGCAGAAGTGGACTACTCTGTTAGGAGTGTCTGAAGAGAGTCTGAAGGAAGGGATGTGATTCGGTCCTACATGCCAGAAGTGCCACCTATCTGTCTGACCCAACCCTGACCCAGTGCAGCTGTGAAGATGGAGGGCAAGGCCAGGGATGCCATCCCAGATACAACTTTCTTGGCCTGAACTGTGAATAAGGGTGTGAGGAATCCCAGGGAGATGAGACACAGAGCTGGGGAGGAGGACACTCAAGTTCACTGTAGAAAGGAGTCACCTCCCCGAGTGGAGCCTGTCTCTCCTGCTCTGGGTTCCCGTCATGTCTGTACCTGTGAAAGCACATGGCAGTCTTCCTTAACATTCACTTAAGTTGGTTTAGTGCTGTCTTGTCTCTTCCTCTGCACGGTGAGCTCCTTGGAGGAGGGTTCATTTCTAATGGATACTCAATGACCTACACCCTCAGCCACCTCCAGGGTCAGCAGGAAACAGCTGGGGTTTGGGCAGTAGGCTTACTTGCCCTGGGCTTGTGTGGGTGCTGTTATGAAGACCCAACAGATCTCTAGCAGGGAGGCTGGGTCAGTGCCAGGTGGGTTAACCAGAGAACAGTGTGTGTTCCAAGGTAGCTTTTACTATGAATTTACCAAAATCCAGGATCTGGCCTTCAAACACTAAGAGTTGATCTGTCATTTAGGGACAACTGACATCAACTGAGTTCTTTGGATGAATATACAAACTGAATTCTAATGTATTAATTTACATTGAAAAACATGTAAACATAACAGCCACGCAGACTCAAGTGCCTGGATCTGTCTGACTAGAGCCATCTCTCCTGGTTAAGATACTTCTCACTGGCATTTAAATATGCTCAAGTCTCTCTCATCTGAAAAGAAACAGGAAAACAATCTAACGCCACCTGCCCTCCCACCCCAGATTCACATCTTCCTCTGGTTTCTGCCTGTCTCTCTCCTCCCCTTCAAAAGCAAAGTTCTATAAAGAACGGTTTATTGTTGCTATCTCAGTTTTTCCACTTCCAACTCACTTCTCAAGTAACTTCAATATGACTTCTACCCAGCAGTGACCATCAAGATATTTAGTTACCAACATGGCCTGGAAACTGATCAACTAACCATAAGGTTCTAGCAGAGTCCCGGAGACCCTCTGCTGTCTGGGATGTTGACTTTGCTACTGGACCATGGGGAGGTCCAAGGGGAGCCAGGGAAAGAGCTAGTGGGCTAGAGTGGCGGCTCTTCACCAATCAATATTTAATTCTTCCAATATTCTAACTACGAGCAAGGCTGTGTCATTACGAACGGTGTGAATACTGCCCTTTCTCTGTCACTGCACACAAATAGCTCCTGCTAAGGTCATTAGTGACTTCCACGTTGCTAAATCTGGGAAGGATATTTTTCAGTCCTCATCTTTTTCAGTCTCTCAACCGTGTCTGACACTCCTGACCATTCCTTTCTTCTTAAAACATTCCTTTCTCTTCTTCCCTGGCTTCACTCTTGCCTGGTGTCCCCTACATTTTGGACAGCTCTCTTTCAGCCTCCCATTCTAGCTCATCCCATTCCACCTAACTACTACATTACTATTTTTTTTAACTCCTAAAGGCTTAGTCTTAAGCTATTTCCTCTTTCAACGCTCTGCTTTCTCCCTTGGCAATTGTACCTTTACCTGTGTCTTCAATTACAATTCACACACCAATTAAGCCACATTTTTATATCACCAGCCTAGAACTTTCCTCTGACCAACAGCTTTAACCACTTGGGGATCTCAAAAGTATGTCAGGACAAATCTATTTGGAATACATATCTGATAGAGGACTTGAATATATATTCAAAAACTCTCAAAAGTTGATTAATAAAAAAAATCCAATTTTTAAATGGACACTTTTAACTAAGAAGATATACAGATGGTTAACAAGCACAGGAAAAGATGCCTAACATCATTAATCATGAGAGAAATGCAAAATAAAATCACTATACACCTGTTTAAATGGAGGAAATAAAACTATGGACAACATGCAGTGCTGGTGAGAATGTAGAGCAGCTGGACCCCTCACCCATTGCTAGTGGGAATGCAAAATGGTGCAGCCACTTTGGAAAGCAGTTGGCACTTAAAAATTAAACCTACACTTATCATTCAACCCAGCAATTTCACTCTATTGATTATCACTATTTATTCAAAAGAAATGAAAACATCTGTTTACACAAAAACTTGTATGTAAACACTTATTGTGACTTAAATCATAATTGCCAAATATTGGAAACAACTCAAATGTCCTTCAACTGGTGAATGAATCAATAAACTGTAATATAGCCATATCATAGAATAGTACTTAGGAATAAAAAGGAACCAACTGCTGATACATGGAACAAAAGGGATGAATTTCAGATGCATTATGCTGGGTGAAAGAGGCCAGCCTCAAAAGGCAACAACATACTAAGTGATCCTATTTAAATAACACCTGGAAAAGGCAAAATTGCAGGAGCAGAACACAAATCAATTGCTCCCAAAAGTCCTGGAAAGAAGAAGGAGGAAACTTTTGGGGTTGTTGTGGAACAAGACCAGCTACAGGAGTGGCAAGGCCCAGTGCAAAATGAAAATGCAAGACCCCTTGTTGAAAACTAAGTATTTTAAGACAGTGACAGGACACCATTAAGCCAAGCACGGGGCCCTTCTGAGCACAATGCCTTATGTAACTACCCAGATCACATGCCCATGAGGCAGCCCTGGATGGAAATGTTCTATTTATTTATTGTGGTGTTGGTTACACAGTGCTATGCATTTGTCAAAAGCCATAGAACCATGCACTAAAAAGGATGAATATTACTGTCTGTAAACTAAACCTCAATAAACCTGACACAAAAAAACCTGAGTCTTGTCATGAGGAAGCCTCACACTAACACAGGTTGAGGTTTATCCTACAGAAGAACCAACTTGTTGGTTGTACACTTCCAACTGCACCTGCAAGTCAGGGAAAGAGAGAATGCTCCAGATGGGAGGGGACCAAAACACAGGGCGGCCAAGAGCTACATGGATCCCTGGGTGAGCTCGGGCCAGAAAGGAAAAGACCTAGTGGAGATGGTTGGTGACATCAGAATGAGGGTTGTGGTTTATTTCCTGACCCGTGGGAATGAAGAGTGTCTTCACTGGGGGTGGGGCTTGGGGGGCTGGTATTTAAAGGTGATGGAATGAATGAATGCAACTAAATAATAACTACTGGGGAGTCTAAGAGGAGGGAAGGCAGGGATTCCTTGTACAATTCCTGCAACTCTTCTTTTAAGTTTGAAATTATTTCAAAACGAATTGTTTTTTAAGTACTTCAGAATCAACAGGTCCAAAGCCAAACTCCTACCCTTGACCTTAGCCGCTTCTAATGTCCTTCTGTCTCAGGAAATGGTCCCACCTGCAATCGGTTAATGGGGCCAGAATCTGAAAGGCTCCTGTGATGCTGCCTCTTCCCCTGCAACCCCTGCTGACCTTCCAGGTACTTCTTCCCCCACTTCATATGTCATCTCTAGCCTGCCCCTGGGACTGCCTACAGACTGCCCACCGCCAAGGCCACTGCCTCAGGAAAGTCCTTGATTCCTAGGTTGGGTCAGGGCTGCACTGAGGCCTCAGGGCACCCTGGCCCTTTACCTCCTTGGCGTCTCATGAGCATCCTTCTACATCCTCTCCACGACTCTTCTACCAGCACCTGTCTCCCCTATGAGGTTGTATTGCAATGCAGTGGGCCTGGGGCTGGTTCCGCCCGCACTGCCCCTGGCTCTGTCCTTCGCACACGGGAGGGCTCCATAAACACTTGCCAATGGGCAAATGAATAAGTGAATGCATCCCTGCACAGCCCTTCAGAGGCCAGGCTCTCCTCAGAGATTGCCCTGGTCAGCGTCAAGTCAGGGCCGAGGGCCTGAGCTGGTTGTGAGATGGGAAAGCTAAGACAGACATCTGTTGTTCTGGTTTCCCTATATTTGCCTCCTAAACTCTGGCTTTCCAAAGTTGGCAGTCTCAATCTCTCTGAGGGATTCCCTTTTTCTAAGAGTGTTAACTCACTCAGCCCCCTAATAGTCAAGTTGGCTTGTTCTGGGATCTCTCATTTTGACACACACACACACACACACACACACACACACACACACACACACACACGTCTTTTGTGGGGGCTTAACACTTACCAAGCAACTAAATTTTCCTTTATTAACAATCTCTGGGAGGTTTCTGGTGGCACAGTGGGCTCAGGATCCAGCATTGTCACTGCAGCAGCTGGGGTCACTGCAGTGGCTCAGATTCCATTCCTGGCCCAGGAACTTCCACATGCCATGGTCATGGCCAAACAAACCAAACCATTCTGGGGCACCTATGGCAGGACAAGACTTCAGATAAGCCCCCTGCCTGGCTCACCCTTCTCTTTCCACCCCACTCACTCTCACACCATGAGAAGCCTGGTACTCTCTTGCCTGTGGAGGCCAAGACCAGCAAAGCCAGGCTCTGTTCACAGCCCATCGTGCGTCCTCCCATTCCCCCGGCGGTGGAAGGTGCACCTACCAGTGGGCTCACCCCAAGGAGGCAGCCCAGGGCCAGAGGTCTACATTGCCCTGGACAGATGGGAAAGCTACGACAGACCCAGCCCCCAGGTTGTGAGGTGGAGAAAAGACAGTGGATTGTGGGAGGTGTGTCCCTCTTGGCCCCCAGGGAGGGGCACAGCCAGAGGAGGCCAGAGGGGGGTGGGGTGGGCCTTGGACAGGAGCCTGGGCTGCCAGGTCTAAGGGCGGGACTGCCATATGCCACCCCATGTGCTACCTACTGTGGCAGCATTTGTCGTGGTCTCATTATTTAGAGGGCAGCCAGGGGGCCCATGACAGAAGGTGAGTAAGATGCACAGCTGGGACTTTCATACCTTACTACCTGACACTGAAGGCTTATCTGAATGAGTGATGAGGTCTGAGAACTAAGCACTTTTTTTTTTGTCTTTTTGCCTTTTCTAGGGCACTCCTGTGGCACATGGAGGTTCCCGGGCTAGGGGTCCAATCGGGGCTGTAACTGCCGGCCTACAACAGAGCCACAGCAACGCCAGATCCCAGCTGCATCTGTGACCTACACCACAGCTCACAGCAACACCGGGCCCTTAACCCACTGAGCAAGGCCAGGGATTGAACCCGCAACTTCATGGTTCCTAGTCGGATTCGTTAACCACTGAGCCACGAAGGGAATTCCAGAACCAAGCATTTTTAAAGACATAAGACAGTTCCTATTGTGGCTCAGCAGGTTAGGAACAGACTAATATCCATAAGGATGTAGGTTTGATCCCTGGTCTCAGTCAGTGGGTTAAGGATCTGGCATTGCCCTGGCTGTGGTGTAGGCTGGCAGCGGCAGCAGCAGCTCTAATTTGACCCCTAGCCTGGGAACTTCCACATGCCATGAGTGTGGCCCTGGAAAGCAAAAAAATAAATAAAAAATTAAGAATAAAGATACAAAATGACTTTAAAACCACAGGGGCCCAGTCTAACTCTCTTGTTTTTTATTTATTTTTCTTTTTAGGGCTGCACCTGTGGCATATGGAAGTTCCCAGGCTAGGGATTGAATTGGAGCTGTAGCCACCGGCATACACCACAGCCACAGCAACTCAGGATCCAAGCCTCATCTGCAACATATACCACAGCTCATGGCAGCGCCAGATCCTTAAATCACTGAGCAAGGCCAGGGATCGAAACTGCATCCTCATGGGTACTAGTTAGGTTTGTAACCCGCTGAGCCACAACAGGAACTCCTAACTCCCTTATTTTAAAGAAGAGTAAGCTGAGTCCCAGGAAGTCTGAATGACTCCCTCAAATTAAGCATCTCAGCGACAAAACCATGACTGGAGCCCAGGCTCAGAGCATCACCGGCTGGTTACCCAGATGCTGCTCCTTCCCCTTAACAGCTTCAAACACACCCCTCCCATGGCCAGTGCCATGAAGAGGAGAAGAGTGGGTTAAACACAGTACTGACATCAGTCCAACAGTCAGACAGAATCCGCAACTACAGGAAGACCTGGAAGGCAGGGAGAACATTAGGGGTGAGTGTACAAATTCAAAGAGAGGGTGCAGGCCTCCTCCTCAGAGAGGAGCTTAGGGCAAATTACTCTGTCATGTTAAATTTGATTTTCTCATCTGTAAAATGGGTGTCCTATGAGGTGCTGATTTCCTCTGGTTCAGCTAGTGGAAGCTATTGATAAAAATCATGCAAAGTAATTAACACAGTGTCTGTCATACAGGGGATGGGGGAAGCTCAATAAACCTGAGTCTGTAGTCTTACACGACAGTAAGGAGAATCACATTAATAAATTATCACTGGTCCCCTCGGGCTGCCGGGAATGGAGGGATCAGCATGGGTAGGGCTGCCATACCCGTTACTGCAGTAGGAAAAGTGCGGAAGGCTCTTGGATGTCAAGCTCTATGTTTCCAATTTCCTCTCAGCATTGTTGCCGAGGCAATTAATTTATATCATCTCTGTTTTCTCTCTCATTAATATCTCTCTCTCCCCTTAATCAGGTTCTTAAAACAGATTCATCTATTTTGCTAGACTTTTCAAGGAACAAACTTTTGGTTTTATTTATCCTTTCTCATATACTTTCATCTTTGTTTCATTAATCTCTGCTTTTATCTTTAGTCCCATTTTCTTTGGGTTTACTCAATTGCTCCTTTTCTAATTTCTTGAGATGGTTATTACCTAATGCCACACCTTTTGGGTGGGAAGGGGTTTTCTTTATTAATAATGAAGGCATTTAAGGCTATAAGTTTTCCTCTGCAAACAGCTTTTGCTATGTTTGATAGATATGGGGACCTAGGCTCTCTCTGAATATAAGTTCAGCTCAGACCTTTAAAAAAGTGATCTCAAATTCAAAATTAATGAGACCCATCACAGCAGGGTAATGCCTGACTGTGTCTTTAAAGCTCAACTGCTAACGTACAAGCCTGCACTCTCTCTCTCTGAACCTGTACACTCAGCCCTAATGATCTGCCTGCCTTCCAGGTCTTTCTGTACAACACGACTTCCATGACTTTCTAATCCACAAGCGTAGCCTCACTCTTCCTCTGCCTCAAACTGCTCAGAAGCTTTTTCACTGGGGCATAGTTTGTAGCCTACCAGACACCACCCCATGTCTGGACTACTGCCCATCTCCAGCCTCAACCACCCTCACTCCTCCACCCCCCCTCCAATCCTACACCTCCAGCACCACCACTTCCCACGTTTTCGGCTTGCTTTAGAATGTCATCCCTTTGCTCTGCAGGCACATCCTTGTGCCCGTGGTGCTCACCATATCTCCCCTGCCAACTGCTGCTCTACAGCCATTGCATCTGGACTTCAAAGCCGCTGGCTTCAGGAAGCTTCCTTGGTAAAGCGCCTCTTAGCACCCATAGCCACCTGGACATTGCTCTGCCCTCTTCCTCACCACACTGCTCCAAAATTGCCAGTTTGCTTGCTTCCCCATCACTTTACTGTGGGCCAAAGATAACATTTTCTTTACCGTGGGTCCCCAGCCCCTTGCTCAGTGCTGAGTTTGAACTCATCTAATCCACATCTCTGAGCTGTTGGCCTTGAGCACTTTCCAGCTGGGGCTCTGGAAAGCAAACATGCGCATGTGCCGGGAGCAGACACAGGTCCCTTCCCAACCAAAATCCCCACCGTGAAGGACCGCAGGTGACCCCCTCTGGCCTCCATAGCACATTCGGTCTAGGACTTGTGACAAGCAGACTTCTGGGCCCTTCCCCCGGGGCAGATGACTGCGTATAGTCTTTAGTGAGCATTTCCTATCTGGCCAGAACTTCGTATGAGGTGCCTCATTTAATCCCACAAGGTATTGTTCCCATTTTCCATGACAGGAAGTTGAAGCTTAGGATGATGGTTCTCCAACTTTAATATGTACATAAACCACCTTGGAATTGTGTTAAAATGCAGGCTCTGACACAGCGAGTCTGAACTGCAGCCAGAGAATCTGCATTTCTAACAAGCTAATGCTATGGTCCATGGACCTCACTTTGAGTAGCAAGGGCTTAAAGAACAGGTGCCTCCCTTCTCACCATACCATCTTGAGGGCAGCACTGAAAGAGCTTTATGCAGAGTTGGAAATGTTCCATCATCTGCATTGTCCAATATTATGGCCATGAGTAGGAAATGTGATTGAGGACCTAAATTTGTAAATGTTATTTCATTTTAATTGACTTAAATTGAAATTTAAAAAGCTGTATGTGACATGGTGACTACCATATTGGGTGAGTGCAACTCCAGAATCAGTTCTTCCCTAAGAGTAGTCCCAGGGTGCAAATGGTCAGAAGCTCAGGCCTGGGAGGGCTCAGGTCAGGTGGATTTCAACCCAGGCACGGGGGCCACCCTGAACTTCCAGCTACAAGCTGGGACAGGACAAGGGCTGATGATGCCCATCTGGGCACCAGGGAGAGAAGAAGAGTTTTTCACAGAGTGTTGAGTCTCCATGAAGTAACCTCCCTCCCAGAGTGGTGGCTGAAGGAAGTGTGAGGAAGGCAGTGTAGGTCAGCTGCCATCACTACAGAGGCAGCCTTTACTCTGTTCCAGGCACTGTGGCAAGCACAGCATATATTGGTTCATTTTAATCTCCACACCAAGAATTTTCCCTTTGTACGGAAAAGGCACAGAGAGGTTAAGAAACTTGCCTGAGGTCATACAGCTTGTGTGTGCCAGAGTTAAGATGAAAAGCCAGTAACTCTGGCTCCAGAGGCTTTGCTATTGACTGCATGGTAACATTGATGAGGAGGTGGTCTGTCTGGCTTGGAAATTACTGCACTGCACTAAGGAATGTCTAGGAACTCTGGCATCCCCAAGTGGACCCTTCATCAGGGTTCCTGGGGCTCTCAGATCACATGTTCCAGTGAGGTCCTGGTAGAGACCAGCCATGAGGACTGAGGCCATGGTCACCATTACTAGGGCAGGTGCCCAAGAGCCCGAGCTGGGAAGCTAAGGAAAGCTCTCTCCTCCTCCTCCCCCATGGCCCCAGCCCTGGCACTGTCCCCAAGTCACAAAGAGAGTCCCAGGGCAGAAAGGCAGAGGGCCAGATAGGATGGCAGCCAGGGAGCAGAAAATCCCATTCTACACCCACTGGGCACCACGGACACAGGTCAGGAAGAGGTTCCCTCTCTGACCTGTCCTGCAGCGTACCTTGACAGTACTCAGGCAGCTGCTGGCCCTTTAAACGGAGCCAGGTCCCAATGGGCACTCTTAAAGCTCACTTCATTCATGAATTAAGTCCCTGACATCCCATATCTGTATGATCAATATGTTTGTTTATTAGCAGCAGCTGCTGTGTTTTAGCGAAGGCGGTGGGCCCCAGTGAGAGGGCCGCTCAGTAACCACAGAGCAGGACCTGGGACAGGGAGAAGAGAGGCCTCCCGCTGGCCGATGGGATATGGGGCTGGATAGGATTTCATGGTAATGGTCCTTTAATTGAAATCACTGCTTTAGTAGCCTGTTGGGTAGAGAGCTGTGCTGATGGCTCCCGGCTCGGCCCCCCTTCAAGAGGTCCATTAACTGGTGGGTGTGCTTCCAGCTGCTAGGTTAAAGAGCAGCAGCAGCAGTGGGGGAGCAAGGCTGCAGGGGTCAGCATAGCTGCTGTGGACCCGGTGCAGGGAGGTGGGGCTTGGGCTTGGCTACTCTCGAAATATAAGACCTGCTGACTTTGTCTCCCTGGCTTGGTCCCAAACTCAAGCTCGGCCGCTTGTCTCAACCCTAGGTTCATTTCCCTCAGTGACTCAGGAACCTCATTCCTAAGATGACTTAGGTTTTTCCAGAAGAGGGAAAAGACGCATCATTTTCCAGTTCTGATCTCTGATCTCTGCTCTGTGTCGATGATTCAGGGTTTGTGCCTCTTGTCCATATGTGCTGCTGGAGGGCCAGAGAGAAATCATCAAATCACTCACTCATTCATGCATTCATCCATGCATTTGGAAAAGACGTAACGAGCAACTTCTATATGCCTAGAACCATGCTAGGTTCTGGGAACACAAAGAGTATAGTCTTACCCTAGAAGAAGTTAAAGTCTTATGGGGGTAAAAGCATGCAAGCATTGACAATACAAGAAACTAGAAGCTTTCTTAGGAATATGTATGATGTATGGTGGGAGCATAAGAGACAAAACCTCTAAGTCAGGAAGATGAAACCTAATTTGATCTAAGGGAACCTGTCTTAAGCTTTTAAATTAATAAATTTCCAGGCCCACAAGTCTCTTCTATTTCTTCCAGATCCCTGTCTAGATTTGCAGGCCTCCTCTACACCCCAAAATATGCACTGTGTACCATAACCTTGCAGGCCAGGCAGTAGTTCTTGACTGGGGGAAGTTTGGCAATGTCTGGATGCATCTGTGGTTGCCACAATGTGGGAGGTGGGTGATGGGGGGACTACCACTGGCATCTAGTGGGAAGAGGCTAGGAGTGCCACTAAACACCCCATAATGCACAGGAAAACCCCTCCAGCAATAAAAAAAAATGATATAGTACCAATATGTCAGTAATGTCAAGGCTAAGAAACCCTGAGCTATAGAGATGTCGTCATGTTTTATTCTCAGTGAGATGCAAACTCAAGCACCTTCACCATTTCTGCCTTAGTTCAGAATCATCCTCCTTCATCCATCCATCACATCTAATTCCACATGCAACCAACCCTTCCAAAGGCTCATCATGCTTCCTATTCAATCATTTATATGGTCCCCTTTGCCTTTGAGGTTGGATGTTGGGTACCATTTTCTCAACAAGACCATGGCTATTTCCACTTTAACCCCCCAATTCTTGAAACTGAAGGCTGCCCTCCTGAAACATGTCCCCTCTGGGCTCATCCCTTCTCCATAAACATGCATCCTGACTACCTCTCCTCCCACCCTTGCCCTCCTGCTCTGCCCCATACTCAGCTTGAAGTGTGGATACATAACTAAGACCACCAACCTCCAAGTCTCTCATCAGAATCCCATCCTCATAAAGGTCTCATCCTTCAGCCCTATAACTCATTTAGACAAAAGCACAGGTTGTCCTAGCACAGAGAAAAAGGTTAGGTGAATGGATGCCACCAATTTACTCCACATTTACCAGCACCTGGCACAGGGTAGTGACCCAAGGAATGCCAGCTCCCAAAAGTTTTGAGTCACTTCTAGGAACTTATTAAGGTATCTTATGATGTCAAAGATGATGACATCCCATCTCCCTGATTCCTTCTGTACAGGATGCTCAATAGATAATCTTAGGTTATCAATTTACAGGCTACTGGCCAACTTTTAGGTTATAGAATACGTCAGTTGTTGCACTTGATCTTTCTAAGCCAGAGATGACAAATAGCTGCCTCCAATAAATTGATGGTAGCTCCCTGGAACAATACGTTTGGGAAGGATTCTGGGGAAGTGGGGCCAGTGGGGTACCAAGGGTCCTTGGGGTACTTGGGATTCTCAATCAGTTCTTCCTCCATTCTTTAACATACTTCAGCTTTGATCCCATACCCTCACCCCTATTCCAACCAGGAAGCTGGCCCCTGGTCTCTCCTATTATAAAAATTCTAGAACCTTAACAATTTGAGGCCAAGGTTCAGGAAGAAACTCTCGTCAAGATCGATTAGCTACATTTTTAAATACATAGGGGTGAGAAGAGTAAAGGTCCCTGTGCCAGAAGTTTGCTATTCTTGCATCTAAATACAAAACGAATTTTCATACATTTATCATGCTATTTTATTAGCAGGACAGTGACTACAGTTTATGATTAGTGTTTGGGTCTTCATGAGGGACCCAAATGAGTACTGAGATGGATTATATCCTAAATGAAGTTGACAAGGTATTCTTGTGGTTTTTCACCCATGGATAAGTACACAAATTTTGCTTGGTGGTATAATTGAAAAATAAAACTGTCTTCAAGCTGCAAATATCAATGACCCATTCATTGGAGAGGTGTCAAAACCGTGACTTTGTTTCCCTGAATGTCAATATGCTTATACCTTAGAAAAATCCAATAATCAAGGATTTTGAAAGTCTCCTTTCAAATGATTAAATCAACCACTTACCCAATATTTGAATACACTCTCCAACACTTCTGCCAAGTTGCCCTAACTTTTGTCTGAACAAATGCACAAATGAGGATTCTCCCCAGTGCAAAGCCAGAAGCTCTGGCTATTTAAACATCATCCTTAAAAGCAACAAAATCTATAGACCTGTACTTTCCATCCTTCGGCCCCACTTCTGCTTGAGGACCCCAGAACAGACCAGAACTCTTTCAGACATTCCTTCAGCCATCTTATAACAGAATCCTGTAGACCAGGCATCAGCAATCTATAAGCCCAGGGGCTAAATCTGGACCTCCCCCTGTTTTTATAAATAAAGCTTTATCAAAACACAGTCACACCTATTCATTTATGTATCATCTATGGATGCTTTTACACTTCAAAAGTAAAGCTGAATAGTTGTGACAGAAACCATATGGCTTGAAAAGCCTAAAATATTTACTATCTGGCCTTTTACAGAAAAAATCTCCTACCCCGCTATAGACTATAACTTCTTCAGTGCTGTGCTGAACCAACCAGCTCTTGCTAGTGACCACCACAGGGCATGGTTTTGAGTCTTTTTATCTTCACCGCCTTGATCATGCTCCTCTTAACAGTGCCCATTAATTTATGCTCATTTTTTAAAACAGCTATCCCAGAACTGCGCTCCTACAAGGGCTGGGCAAGGCTTCTCTCCTTGCTTTCTCTTAGTAGTGAGCCCCTCTTCCCACAGGGGAGGACTGCATTTGCTTCCTCATGATCAACTGTCACTGCTGATTTACAAGGTGTCTGCTGTTGACAACAAAATCATACCACCATCACTAGCTAACATTTGCCGATCACTTGTTATAAGCCCAGCCAGTGGTGAGCATTTTTTTTTCTATGATTGCTTCAATTGTTTCCATCCAACTATCCTGCAAGGGAGATCCTATCATTACCCCCATTTTTATAAATGAGGAAATTGGGGCCTCAGAAAGTTAAGTGAATACCTGAGGTCATATATTCACAAATGACAAAATTTCAAACTCAGGTTCCTGTGACTTCCTTCTTCTTCCCAGGTGCTAAGACTTGGTTGGGTTCCAATTAATTATGGTTCCCAGTAAAGTAAACCTTGACTTTAACTTGACACTTAAGCTCATTTGCATTCATTCATTTAATCGTTATTTATACAACAGATGGCCCATTGAGCAAGGACATGTGCCAGACCTTGTTCTAGGTGCTGAAATAATAGCAGTGAATAAAATCAGCAAAAATCACTGTTTTCATGGAGCTTACCTTCCAATGGGGTAGGAGAGAGGGGAAGAGTCATAAGATAAATTAGAAAAAAATCATAAGGTGGAAATGCTGTTAAAAAAATAAGGAAGGAAGGAAAATCTTGTTGGAGTTGGGCAGGGTTACAGAGTAAAGAAGTCAGAACAGCTTTGCTGGGACGGTAGCTGCAGGAGGTGGAGGATCAAGCTCTTCTGGAGGAAGAGCTTTCCAAGCAGATGAAGGACAGAAGCAAGGAGCCAAAGCTAGGGGCATGGCCAGCATGGTCAAAAAGTGGCCAAGAGACCAGCGGCTAGAACAGAAGGACTAAGGGTATAGTGGTAGGAGGAGGTAAGTGACATAGACTGCATGTTTGCCTCCCCACAAAATTCTTTTTCTTTAGGCTATGTCCCCAACATGCGGAAGTTCCTTAGGCCAGGAATTGAATACATGCTACAACAGCAACCTGAGCCACTGCAGTGACAACACTGGATCCTTAACCCACTGAGCCACAGGGGGACTCCCTCCCCAAATTTCTTTTTTTTTTCTTTTATTTTTTTATGATTTTTATTTTTTCCATTATAGCTGATTTACAATGTTCTGTCAATTTCTATGGTAGAGCAAAGTGACCTGGTCCTACATATGTATACTCTTTTTTTCACATTATCCTCCATCATGTTCCATCACAAGTGACTGGATATAGTTCCCAGTGCTCTACAGCAGGATCTCATTGCTTATCCATTCTAAATGTAATAGTTTGCATCTATTAACCCTAGACTCCCAATCCATCCCACTCCATTCCCCTCCCCCTTGGCAACCACAACTCTGTTCTCCAAGTCCATGAGTTTCTTTTCTGTGGAAAGTTTCATTGTGCCATATATGAGATCCCAGATATAAGTGATATCGTATGATATTTGTCTTTCTATTTCTGACTGACTTCACTTAGTATGAGAGTCTCTAGTTCCATCCATGTTGCTGCAAATGGCATTATTTTGTTCTTTTTTATGGCTGAGTAGTATTCCATTGTGTATATATACCATCTCTTCTTAATCCATTCCTCTGTCAATGAACACTTAGGTTGTTTCCATGTCTTGGCTGTTATGAATAGTGCTGCAATGAAATGAACATAGGGGTGCATGTGTCTTTTTCAAGGAAAGTTTTGTTCAGATATATGCCCAAGAGTGGGATAGCTGGGTTATATGGTAGTTTTATATTTAGTGTTCTGAGATCCCTCCATACTGTTTTCCATAGTAGTTGTACCAACTTACATTCCCACCAACAGTGCAGGAGGGCTCCCTTTTCTTCACACCCTCTCCAGCATTTGTTATTTGTAGACTTACTAATGATGATCATTCTGACAGGTGTGAGGTGGTACCTCACAGTAGTTTTGATTTTCATTTCTCTAACAATTAGTGATGTTGAGCATTGTTTCATGTGCTCTGTAGCCATCTGTATATCTTCTTTGGAGAAATGTCTATTCAGGTCTTTTGCCTATTTTTCAATTGGGTTGTTGGTTTTTTTGCTGTTGAGTTATATAAGGTATTTGTAGAGATGAAGCCTTTGTCAGTTGCATCATTTGAAACTATTTTCTCCCATTCTGTAAGTTGTCTTTTTTTTTTTAATGGTTTCCTTTGCTGTGCAAAAGTGTATCAGTTTGACTATGTCCCATTGGTTTATTTTTGCTTTTATTTCTGTTGCCTTGCCTCCCCCAAATTCTTATGTTAACTCCTAAGGGTATTCAGAGGTGAGGCATTTGGAAAGTGACTGGGAGCTCTCGTGAATGGATCCTCAGTCTTAGTGCTCTCTCTCAACTGAATGGTTTCAGCTGCCTTTGTGAATGAGATTAGTGCCTTTATAAAAGGGACCCAGAGAACTCCCTCACCCCTTCTGCCATGTGGGGCCATAGCAAGAAGACCACTGGCTATGAATCAGGATGTGGGCCCTCACCAGACACCAAATCTGCCAGCACCTTGATCTCGAACTTCTCAGCCTCCAGAAGTGTGAGAGAAAAACTTTTGTTACTTATAAGCTACACAGTTTATGGTATATTGTTATAGCAGCATGAATGGACTAAGACAATGAGAGAGATCACAGGGGATCAGACCCTCTGGGGCTTGAGGCTTCAGTAAGGCTTTGGGGATGATCCACTGTGTCAGAAGGGAAGTCACTGCAGGGATCTGAGTAACATTGGACATATGCTTTAAATGGATTCCCCCCCCCCAGCTGCTGGGGTTGGCATGGACTTCAGGGGACAAGAGAGGAAGCAGCAGTCAGAATGTTATTGTAGTAATAGAGAAGACGGAGGATGGGGTTGTGGACCAAGGTCACCACAGGAGACAGGGGAGAAGAGCCTGGGTATATTTTGAAGGCATAGCCAACAAGAATTCCTCATGGATAAAGGAGGTGGCATGTGAAAGAAAGATTTAGGTCAAGGATGCCACAAGATTTCTGAGCAACTAGAAGGAGAGAGTTCCCTTCAACTGAGATGGGAGAAGACTTGGTGAAGGGAAGGTCTAGACGGGACAATCAGGAGTTAAGCTGAGACACAGGAAGTCTGAGATGCCTATTAAACACCCAAGTGGAGGTGCCAAGTAACCAGGGGGCTATGAGACTGAAGTTTGGAGAGGATCTTTCTATTCATTCAGCCCTTCATTTATTCATAGCTGTTTACTATGTCTACTTCAGTTCAGTGAGTTGCAAAAGACATAAAAATGTTTCTGGAGAAAAAAATAAATTTGTACTTGTATTTAGATCAATACTAAATGGCACATCCTACTATCTTAGACTATTAACAGCTCTGGCTCCTCCATCAGCAGTTCTAGCACACCCGCTACACACACACACACACACACACACACACACACACACACACACACACAGGAGGATGGAGCTTCAGTAGACAAAATGTGGAAAAAAAAGAAAGAGAAAAGATGTCAGACACACCTTGGATCCAGGCAGAGCTCTCTGGGGCTCGCCCTTTCCAACCACCTGTGACACTTAGCTCTTCTAGCTTCAAAAAATGCCCTCACCCCCCTCAACATCAGCCCCCTCATCTACCTGCCCTGGCCACCTTCTCTAAGAGGAATGACCCAGCGGGAACCACTGTCCAGGGAAGGTGGGTGGCATCCTTCTAGGACTGCATCAAGGGAAGATCACTTCGGTCTTAGATAACATCCTTTTTTTCCCTCTCTCTTTTTTTTTCTTTTCCAGCTTAATTATGGCTTCTGGCAGAGAAGGCTCAGCTGGGGCAGAAATCCGCACTCCGAACTCGCTGGCACAAAGGTTCCAGCTAGACAGACCTGGGGAGACTTTTCCCTTGGACTTCGGCTGAGAGATAGAGACTTTTTAATTAGAAGTTGTTATTAATGGGAAATGCTGCAAATTAAAACTAGGCCTCCTCCCTCTCCCTCCTTCCTTCCCCACTATATTTATCTCTGATCTCAATTAGAAAGTTCAGGGACTCGCTGAGGAATGGAATTGTGGAGATGAAAGCTGCTGGAGACACCAGGAGGAGGGTGAGGATGTGGGAGAGGAGGGTGTGGGTGGAAACCCGAGAGGAAGGGGGCAGGGCTGAGACAACAGGGTGGAGGGGGCGGGAGTCCTGGTCCTGCTCCTGACCCAGGAAAGCCTTCTGTGGATTTTTTCTGTCTCTAGTGCTGTGACAAGCATCTCCACCCCTCTGTCAGGGGATAACTAGTCACCAACACACTGATGAGACATCAAAGGTGCTACATCTGAACAGGTCTAGGTTTGCTAAGAGTGGGTGACACCTTCAGTTTGGTTTGATCTATATATTTTCAAGTGTAAAATGGCTTTATCTTTTCCCCACATGCTTATTACTTTAACAATGAACACATTACAGAAAGGTTAAAGCATAAAAGACCAAAGTAAAATTCATTTGAAATCTCACCACCCAGGAAGATCTACACCTGTTAAAAAATTTTGGTGAACATCCATCCTGCTTGCTATCCATCCCTGTCTCCTTTTCAGTTTTGCATCTTGGGGATCACGCTATATATGTGAAATGTTCCAAGGCATGCTTTTCCCTCAACAAAATATATTGTGAGATATCTTTCTATATCAGTCAACATAAATCCATGTCATAATTTTTAATGGCTACATGGCTTTCCATTATGTGGGTGTATTATGGTTTATTTAACCTGCCCCATCTTGTTGGTCATTTAGGAGGTTTCCAGGGTCCTTTCTTAAAAAACAGAGCTAGCTGTGCCTCCCTTTTGCTAGAGCTGGGCTGGGATGCGCCTGCAAGGTTCCCTCCATCCATCCACAACAGGGGCCTTCCCAGGGTCCAACAGCTCCACCTGTGGGCTTCAAGACCCAGAGCAATAGCTTTTTCTCAGCAATGTCTTTGTCCAGAGGTAGAAACCAAGTGTGGGGCCTTCAGCCTCCCTACATTCTGCCTGGTAACCTGGAGCTGTGGAAAATTGCATGATCAAAGCAAACATCTCCTCGTGGGTTAAACACTTAGGTGGATTTCAGGTGGACAATAGCCCAAGATCAGCATGCTCAGTCTGGTTTGCTATTATTATGCTCTCCAACTAGGAGATGATATTTGGAAACACGACCATGATCACCATTCAGTTCCACCAAAGAGAGAGAGTGAAAGAGAGAATGATTTGGAGCAGGCCCAGGCGGGGAGCAAATCCTGCTGCCTCCCTGTCCTAAATTTAGGACAGAGGTAAAGTGACTTGGCCTCTCTGAGATTCACTCTCTTTATTTGAAAATGGCAATAATGATCTCTCCCTTGCAGGTTTGTTTGAGAATTAAGAATAATGCATTGAGATACTCACCACATGGTCAGCACAGTGGTAGCTTTGTTATTATTATTAGCATTATTAATTATAACAAAATAACAACAAAGTGTTAATAACAAATTTCTCTCCATCATGCGTCTGCTAGCCTTACAGGGAATATGTATGAGACATGGGCCCTGCCTTCAAAGCAGGCACAAATCTATTGTAGGCAACTGTCCCAGGAAGCAGGTCTTTAGAGAGGCATGAGGTGGCTGTGGAGAGCAAGGGCAGTCTTTCTGGAGGTGGTGGCACAGAGGATAGAATGAGAGGAACATGAAGCATAATGAGAGGAATTTAAGAATCAAGGTGGGACGTAACGGTCATGAGTCCAACTCCCTGTTCCCACACTTGAATGGAAATCACTCCACACAGATCTGTTCTGTTTGCCCAACTCCAGGGATGAGTGGGAACCACATCTGGGAGAAGGCGCCCTCCCTGTGCCAATAGCTCAGAATGAAAAGGTCCTCATGCTCCGAGTTGAGGAGGCACTGGCATTGGCTTTCTGGACCATCAGCATAATTGAATGCAGACCTCTGAGTGGAGGCGAGATTGTGGAGTTATATATGGGATAAGTGACCATGGTTTGGGGTGGCTTTGGTCGTCATCTGTCAAAGGCAAGGACTTGTCCAAATGACCTCCTGGCTCTACCAGCCTTGTGCCCCACATTTTACACACTTGTCACCTGAGAGCTGTATTTCCAACCCAGGCTGAGGTCCACAGGGCACACACCCAGAACAGCCAGTATGGTGCTGAGGGCAGAACAATGAATGGGGCAGTGGATCCTCTTGCCCTTAGTCCCCCACCACTGCCCCAATTCACTCCTCCTGCCTCTTCTATGGGCCACTATGACCATCTATACCTGGCTCCAACAGGCAACCTCACTCCACACCCAGCCTGTCCCCCACACTACTGCCAGATTAACCCCCTGCAGCTGCTCAAAAACTACCCCATGCTCCCCAATGCCAGCAAAACGAGCCTCAATCTCATCAGCCCTGTGTGCAAAACACTCCATTGTCTGACCCCAGGTCTTGCCCTATCTCTACCCTCCTCTCCAGACATAGAAACGTCTGATGTCTTCCACACATGCCCCATGCTTTCCTCCCTCTCCTTGCTCAAGTAATGCCCTCTGAGCAGTCTCTCCCCTCCGGATTCTACCAGACTCCTGGGTGATGCCTCAGCTGCTCACTCACTCCGAAGTGAGCCCTCTTCTCTGGCTTTCATTTGTATATTTCACATGGAACGTTGCATTTTCAATCTGTCAAAACTATTGGTGATTTTAGAGTGGAAGTCTTGCAGGACAGGGATGATGCATGCACCCCTGCCCGCACACCGTAACCATGACTACTGGTTGAGGGAGGGACACACCTCTAACAGTCATCAACTATGCGTCCTCAACTAAGTCACAATCGAAAGCCTCCATTTCTCATCTGTAGAAGGGGGCCAATAAAGCTTTCCCAGGGTTATTTGTCAATCCCAAAGCTATTGAAAAGAATCCTACACTCCATGACAAAGCTGGTGACTAAAAGTGCAACCAACAGAGACGCCTCTAGGGAAGGTGTTCGGGATGAAACAGAAAGAATCGAAATGCAGCTGTCTTCCTCCCTCACCTGGAAGTTGGGCAAAGTCCTCTGCCTTCCCAAAGCTAGTGTTCTGGAAGGTGGGGCAGGAGACCACTGGCAGGTTAGAGGCTTTACTTTATTTCCCTTCTGGAGGTCCCTGCCTGCCTCCCCAACCCTCAAAAAGATGCTGGACCTGCTTCCACTGCTGGAAGCTTGTGCTGGTCCCCTAGCTATTCCCCCACACACACATCCCCGCCTTTTCCATCCCCACCCAGGGTCCAGGCCATGCCTGCCCCCTGCTGGGGGACTTGGTGCTCACTCTGCCCCAGGGAACAGCCCAGACTGAAATTACCCTATGTCTGCTAATTGCTCACTGCTATCTCTCCCTCTCTGTAGGAATATCACTGCCAGCAATTAGCACAAAGATCCTTTCCCACTTCAGTTAAGATCCCAAGCTCCAGTTAAATGCTCCCAGATCCCATTTAAATGATTTCAAATGCAATTCATTCTGGCTCATTAAATAATTCCACGGCTGGCTTTCATTGCTTTTACCACCTTGGAAATCTCTTATTCTAGAAAAGGAAAAAAAAATGAGGGCGAGTTGGTAGCTGGAGAAGGGTCTGGCCTGGGAGAGGGAAGGGGGAGGTTCTCCATCCTGGCCTCTGGAGCGCCTTGGTCTGTGTTTCACCCCCTCCCTCTGGCTGTCGCCCCAGCTCCCCCGCCAGCTCGCTCCCTCTATCCTTTTCTCTCGGAAATGACTTCACCTGACAGCTATGGATTTAGAGCTTTTTTGCCAATTACTTATGCCCAGTGAGAAAATAGGTTTTTAATGTCTATCCTTGTTCCGCTCAGACTGCTACCTCACCGTAAAGCCAGCCCACAGCCCCTTCTCCCCACAGGCTGTGCCCACTGCCCGAGCTCCCGGGCTGGGGACTGGGTAAGGACAGCTGGAAGTGGCTGGAGATGGGGAGGGACAGGGGCTCGGTCCTGGTCCCAAGGAGCAGCACCCAGGCTACTGTGCTACTGAGGTATACCAATACTTGTGCTCTGCATCCCTGCATAGCCCAGTTCAACACTCATTCATTCTTCATTCATTACTAAGATTTACTGAGCACCTACTATATGCCAGGTACCACATGAGCATTTTCCATGTATTAATTTGCTAAATCCTTGTAAGAAAGATGCTATTATTAAGGCAGCTTTATGAGAAGGGAAATTAAGCCTCTAGAGAAATTTAATAAATTGCCTCAAATCACAAAACTGGGGGGCTTGAACTCAGACACTGCTGTTCCTAGACACACATGGCAACTCTGGAGCACTGCCTTGTGCTTAGTGAGCTCCCATCCTGGCACAGCTGAGGAGGCCTTGGCGGGCTGAGGTTCCTGCCACAGCACAACTCATATTCTGCTTCAAGAGACAGATATTGAAATTATTTTTCTGTAATGCAGCAGTGCAAGGCATGGTGAGGGCTACGGATGACGTCTGTGAAAAGTGCTGTGGGGACCCAGGGACAGAGCCACCCGTTCTGCCTAGGGAACCAGAAGGCAGCCTCTCATCCAGGCTTCAAAGGCTAAGGAGGAAATCAGCAGATGAGGGGGAGGGGAAGGGCATTCCTGGGAGAAGGAACAGCATGAACAAATGCTCAGAGACCTGAACATGCCTGACACCACTAGGTAGTACAGTCCCAAGTAAGACACAAGTGAGCGTGGCAGTGGATCTGTTGCATAAGTTCTGCTCTAGAGAAGTGCTTCTCACTGGGAGGAAGGGGTCTTCACCCCTCCTATGGACTCTTTCCGGAGATATTTTTGGTTGTCACAACTGGCTAGGAAGTGGAACTGGCATCTAGTGGGATGAAAGTCAGAGATGCTGCTAAACATTGTGCAACATGAAAGAAAGCCCCCATCACAAGGGATTTTTCTGTCCCCAAATCTCAATAGAGCCAAGGTAGAGAAATCCTCATCCAGAGGAATGATGGTGTCATGGTCCTCAGAGCAAAGCAAAACCAACTCTAGTTGAAGAAATCAAAAAAGAGTTTGGGGAGAAGGGGTAATTAGCAGCTCTCACAACTGAGTAGGGCGCAATGGACTGGCTGCATCCTGGGAGCGCTGGGATGCAGGTTTGATTCCAGGCTTGGCACAGTGGGTTAAGGAACCAGCATTGCCACAACCATGGCTTAGGTCACAGTTGTGGCTCAGATCTGATTCCTGGCTCAGGAAACTCCATATGCTGCAGGATGGCCCAAAAAGAGGGGGGGGGAAGAATTTGGAGTGCCCACTGTGGCTCAGCAGAAACAAACCTGACTAGTATCCGTGAGGATGCAGGTTCAATCCCTGGCCATGCCTGGTGAGTTAAGGATCGGTGTTGCCGTGTGCTGTGGTGTAAGTCACAGATTCTGTGACTTCAGATTCTGTGTTGCTGTGACTGTGGTAGCTCCGATTCAACCCCTAGACAGGAACCTCCATATGCTGCAGGTGCGGCCCTAAAGAAAAAAAAAAAGAAGAAGAAGAAGAAGAAACTAACAACAACAACAAAACTGAATAGGGTCGACAAGTGGGGAGGAAGGAAAGACATTCCCAACAAAAGGAGAGAGCATAAGCAGGACCTCGAAGGTGGGGAGTGAGGGGAATATTCAAGGAACTGACCAGCAGGCTATGTGCATGATTTGTGAGGAGCAGGCAAGATAAAAAGGTCTGGACAACTAGTTTAGGGTTAGAATTTCGTGAGCCCTAAAGCACTGAAAGTGATTCAGTAATGCAATGGGGATTCATGGAGGAGCTCTGAGCGTCAAGAGACAGGATGGAAGACACACTTTAATTTGTCAGGCTCTAATTAATTAATCAGGCAATGTGGGTGGAGGCTGAAGGAAAGGAGACTAGGGAGAAGGCCATTTCAATACTCCTGGGGGAAGTTTCTCCAACCTGAGCTCTGGTTGAGGCAGCCACCTTGAGACTGTGTGAGGGGGAGGAGGATTGGGAATTGCAAGGACTTGGATCCTGACTGCACTCATGAGGCAGTGGAGGAGAAGAGGGTTGAGGGAGGAATCCCCATCTCTAGAGAGCAGTGAGCCACGCAGGCCACAAAGTCACAGGGCTGAGGGATCTTGGAGGGATGCTTCCCACTGACCAGGAGCTGGTGCCACTGGAAGAAAGCTGACAAGTGGGCAACGAGCATGTCTACAGTCACCAGGGTGCAGGTATAAGGGTATGGCCAGGAGGATGCATTAGGAAGGCCTGCTTGGAAGGGCCTGAATGGCATCACCTCAGCAGAGGAAAGCAAAGACTGAGCACCCACGTCTACTTGATGATGATATCAATGGGGATGGTAATAATAACAGCAATTATCATTTACTGGACGTTTACCCTGTGCCAGGCCTGGTGCTAAACACATAACACAAGACTGAGCCACAGCTGAGCCTCATTTTACCCACTAGACAGTTCCCTGGGAGATACAAAAAACCAAGCTCCCATCAATTAATTTAAAATTTAAATGTAATTTGCTATTTTAATTTGTTAAAACAAGCATGCATTACTTTGGCAATTAAAAATACAAGGAATTTTTTAAAAATGGAAACCAAGATTTAGGCACAAAAATATTCATTAGAGTATTTTCCAGAATAGCAATGTGTTTGCCATCAATGGATCACCAACTACATGTCAGGCATTGCACTGGGTGTTTTACATGAAAACAAACAAGTATTATATTTAAGAAAAAAAAGAGTGTTTGCTTTCAATGTACTGGCATATAGTAGCAGTTCAATAAAACATGTTGAATGAATTGTTTAATTCATCCCAATTAGAACAGAAAACGCCTGACTGGGACTAAGCCTCAGGCATAAGTAGAACATCAGATCTGAATTTGAGAGCTGAATCATGCCAGCTTGTCTTTAAAGAGAGCAGACTTGGATAAGGGAAGCGGAGCTATAGGGCTGCTTCAGTCCCTCCTGCCCCAGATCATGACCTGGGGGCTGGGGAGCTGGGACTTTGACAGAGGAATGATGTCCCAGCAGGGAGTAAGGCAGAGGGACACTGAGGAGGGGACCCAGGAAAGGCAGGACAGTGAAGGGACTCCTTTATTGAAGGAGTGCTGCAGCTCATTGAAGGCCCTCAGAGTCTCAGAAGCGTACAACAGCAAGCCTGTCTTTGTCACTCATGAGTCAGTGGGTGGGCTAGGGGTGGCTCCGCTCCACATGTCTCCGTCTGCCCTGGAGCAGTGAGCTGGCCAGCCAGGTTTTTCTCTGAGCAATGACAGAAGCTCACGAGGGCAAGACCAGCTGCACAAGGCACTCCTAGCTCTTAGTTCCGGCTTTGAACATCACCCCTACCCAGATGGCTCCCAATCTTTATTCCACCCAAACCTCTCACCTTCCTCCAGCTACCTCAAAACAAAGCCACAGTAGAGCTCTAAGACAGAGCCTGTTATCCCTTCTCCCCATGGATTCCCAAACTCAACGACTTCATCACAGTTCCCTGTCCGCCACACTGACTTCACAAAGTTGTGTCTGCTTTCTGTCTTGCCTTCTAATTATTTCTTGAATCAATACCCTCTCCTCCCCCACAACTATCCTGCCTCAGTGTGGGCCCTGACATGTCTTATCTGAATATTCTCCCAATTGGCTTTCTTCACTTCCCTCCCCCCAGTCCATTCTCCTCCATGAATTTTGTGGACATTAAAGTCCCAATAGGATGTGCAAGTCTCTGCCTAAATTGTACCAAGGCTCCTCATGGCTTTCAGGACAAAGCCCAAGGTTCCTGGCAGGCCAAAGATGCTCATCACGACCTGGTTCCCACCTACAAACCTCACCACTCCCAGAAAACACGGTGGCCCACAATTTGCAGTTTCCAGAGCATATTGTGCTCCCTCTCACCTCGAGATGTTTACATGGCTGTGCCCTTTACCCTGCTTCCAAACCCTCAGTCTTCCTGTAAGACTGAGCTTCAACATTACCTCCTTCAGTAAGCATTCCCAGACCCCAGAATGAAGAGGTACCCTTTTTCTGAGCTCTAACAGGGCCAAGGAACTCTTCTATCATAGCTCCAAAGAGGTTGTACTGTCTACTGATTCATAAATATCACACAAGTAGGAATATTATGTTTGCCTCCCAAAGGGTTTTTATGATATGATATGATATGATGGCAGGTGTTCTATTAATGATTGTTGAATGAATGAATAATTAAATAATAGATAAAATGTTGGTTGCATCACTTACGTGTCTTGTGATGTTGGGTGAATCTTGAGTCTCCTATGGGTCTTAGCTTCCTCATCTGCAAAACAGAAATAATAGTCTAAATAACAACACTGAACAATGAATGATGGCCCATTCACATAACTGAGAATTAAATAATCAAAAAATGTTTATTAGGACCATGTAATAACATGGAAAATGCATATGACGTTAAAGTGAAAAAAAAGCAGGATGGAAGGATAACTTAGACAGTGCAATTACAACTATATAAAAAGAATAACTGCACACACATTCACACACACACCAACATTTGTCCATGGATATTGTGCCAATGCATGATTTCTCCTTCACTTTACGTCCCATATTTTCCATTTTTTTTAGAGAATGTGCGTTACTTTTACGATGAAAAATTAAACTTTATTACCAAAAACAAAAAGAAAAGAAGTTTCTAAGAAAAGAATCCTGCATCCTTCTCACTTGGCAGTGTGTGGAATGCTTCCCAGCACTCTCAGAAGGAAAGCTTCTCATGTCCCTCAGGTCTTCTCATTCCCTTGGAGACGCATGTCCCCGCCCACACTCTGTCCCTCCCTCTGCACTGCACCCAGGCACGGGAGGTGGGGACACCTGTGAAGACACTGCCTGGAAAGAACTCTGCGCCCAGTCTCATTACAATGGAAGGAAATGCAATGCAGCTTAGTCACCTCTCTGACCAGGAGGTTCAGAGCAGAGGAGATGAACATCTTTCTGAAACCTTGCGGTGTGAGAACAAACTCCTGGAACCAGCTCTTTGCAACTGCCCATTTTGAAGGCCTCAATTTTTACCCTTCCATCCCAGGAAGGGCATCCTATTCCATCTCATTTAGAGTCAACAAACTGCCAAATCAGAGATCTTCTGACCCGCACTGGAGGGGCTTCTAGGAAAACTACATTCTCATCCATTACTGGTGGGAGCAGAAAATGGTACAATCTCCCCACTGAGCTATTTGGCAAGCTGTATTTGATTGTGATGCCCACTTCTAAGCATTTATGGCAAGAAATATGGAAAGAGGTCTAACTCAAAGAATATTCATCAAACACTATTTATAATGTAAAAAATTGGAAACAATGTAAAATTCCAGGAGAAAAACTGATTAAGTTATGATATAATTATTAAGTGAATTACCATGCAACTATAAAATAACAAGGAAGGAGAACAGTTAATGACATAGAAAACATGGAATATTGTTAAGTTAAAAAGCAGATTACAAGACAGTCTATACATATAATCCTGTTTTGCAGTATGTATAAATGTATCTATAAGCATAGAAAAGAGACTGATAGGATAAACAAAAAACTGTTGGTAGTTATTTCTGAGTAGTAAAATTTCAAGTGGCTTTTCTTCTTTTGGCTCATTTCTATTTTCTACTTTTTCTGCAATTAGTTTGGATTGCTTTTGTAACATGAAAAAATATTTAAAAGTTATACTTTTGACAATCTTCCAATTCCCTTAAACCATCTTCTTTTCTAAGTCCCATGCTATGGATTGACCATCTTTTTCTTCATCCTACTTAGGTCCACCTTCTTAACATTTAGGGAATATATCTGATTATGCCCAGCTTTATCCACTCTGAGAGCTTACCAAAAGCTTCCCAAAGACTCTGGTTATTTCTTCTTTACCAGCCAATTTCTCCTTATTTGTTCAAAGACTGGAGTCACAGGACCCCATGTGTTCCTCACTGTCTTCCAACAGATGAATTGAACAGTTAAGGCAAGCCAAAAAAAAAAAAAAAGTTAGACATCAGCTTACGGTTGAAGGAATTTCTGGTTGGACTTCCCCATCCCAGCTGCCTCAATCCTCAGGCAAGTTGTTCACCATACATGTCTCATATCTGAGAGGGCAAGTGAGGCCAAAACCCAGTCCTTGTCCTACTCACTGGGCCGTGTGTCTGGTGCATAGCTGTATCCTTAAGACAGAGGGTTTCCTTTGAAAATTTCCAAGATAACCATTACCTTGCAAATCTGGGTGGGTGCTTGCAAGGCTGAGGCTTTAATGGAATGATCTTCTAATTGGCACAAAAATACCATGGACTAGCTGTGGTCCCATCCCAATACACTGCATCAAGAAGCCTGTAACACCTTCCTCTATCAGCCCAGGTGGCTTCCATAAAGATATTTGATATCTTCTTTTCTGCTATAATCACCTCAAATGCTCTCCAACTTGCTTCTACCAGACTCCTTCTATCCTCTCCTGAAACAAACAAATGCCTTGCATTTCAGCATATGGTATGGCAATGGGTAGTGTTGAGGTTCTCAACTCCAGCTGTCCATCAGAACCCCCCAGGGAAATTTGGAAAGTCCAGACACCTCAGCCACACCCCAGAACAATTAAATGAGATCCAAAATTGAGAAGCACTAGCTTCCTGGAAACAACTTGAAGTGTGTTTTTGGGGTTTTGTTTTTTTAAGTCTGGGTTTAAAGTTCAGTCCTTCTGCTTATTGCCACACAATCTTAATAAGTGACTTTCCTTTTTTCCAGCCCAGTTCTTCAACTGTGAAACCACCAGTTCAACATTTTCTAGACAAAATTCCACTGTGAACTGGAAAACCCTATAAATGTTCTATCGCCAACCCCAGAACAAGAGAGTAAAAGAGACACAGCCACTGTGACTAACCAAGATGAGGCGAATGGAAAAAGAGAAAGGGGAACAGGCATGAGGTGCTAAAATTTGGTTCATGGGGCCATAAAACCATGGGTGAGAATTATAGGTCTCCCCGAGTTTCCTCGCATCTCTTAAAATTGGTACTCTATACATGTGTGCAAAGCTGGCAGAAAGACAAAACTCTTTGTTTCCACATGGCTCAGAAAGGATGATGAATTGCCTAAATACGATGCCATTTACTTTTTCCAGATTCAGGGAGGTCATCAGACTCAGAAAATTTGCTTTTATTGCCACTCCCCCTCATGCCATCTTGAGTCCTTGCTTAATGAAGGCAAAACTTTTAGCTGTTACCAGCCCTTTCCAACCAATTCACTCTATTGAAAGAAATAAAGTCTGTTCACCAGAGAAGTAAGAGTTCTTCAAGGATTTTATCAATTCTCTTACATTTCCCACTTTTCTAGCCCCTTCTGCAAAGACAAGCCATGTGCCATTTTCTTCTACACTGAAAAGCTATTCTGCCAGGTCTTTTGCAGTGGAAAGAATTCTGGGTGAAGCCTAAGAAGATCTGAGGTCAAGACAGAGCTCCACCACTTCCTAATTGCCTAGAGAATTAGCATACCCTTCCTGAGTCTCAATTTCTTCATCTGTGAAATGAGGAATATAATATCTGTTCTACTTTCCTCACAAAGTTTTGTAAGGATCAGTTGATAAACTGCACAGGAGAGCAATTAATAAACTCTGATTATTTTAGCCAAGTTTCTTGTTAGGTCTGCCTGGTTTATACACTCCCATCCTTAGACTCTGTGGTTCACTCAGGCCAACTGCATGCCCCTGGCTATGATATTTGGCTGAAGGATGGCCATAGGATCTAAGCTGGCCAGTGAGCCTTTTGCTAGTTATATTGAGAAAAAGAAGTTCTCTTTCTGCTGGGAGACATCTCGTTCCCACAGGGAAGGGGCATTCCAAAGAATGAAAGCAACTCAAAGAGAAGCAGAACAAAAAATGTAAAAGGCAAATATCCAGTGATATCATTTGAGCATCTGCATGAATTCATTCGCTCATGCTTTAATTCAACTAGTTATGACATTCCTCCTATATTCCATGTCCATTTCTGGATGCTTGGAACTTGGTGATGAAAAGAAAAAAGACTACACTCCTGGAGCTTGCATTCCAGTGGGAACCCCAGGCAATAAACAAATACCAAGTAGGTACATAATACCATGCCAGGTAATGATAAGTTCTACGAAGAAAAGTTAAATCAGGGTAAGAGATGAAGCCCGAAGGGTAGGTGTTATTTATATAGAATGATTGAATTCCCCTCTAACTCTGGACTTTCAAGCTTCATGAGCCAATAAAGGCTCATCGTGCTAAGCCAGCTTGAATTGGTCTGCTATCAACCACACCAAGAGTCTTGATGAGTACAGGTTTACAAATGTAGGGATTGGTAATGATACTGATAATGATTATAACAGCAGCACTAAAGGGCTTGTGAAGGAACTGAATCACACCCCTGGGAATTCATGTCTAAGATATGTATGCCAGTGGAACAGCCCAGGGATCAGAAGTTATCAATAGATTTCCAAAAGTATTCTCTGTGGAATTAAATGCATACAATGATCATTCCTCTGGATTCATCCATGGCATCAGTTCATTTGAAAGTCAGAAATTTAACCTTTAAAATATGTTTAGAAAGCTGAAGACATTGATCATCAAGTCAAACAGATCATCGTGTTGGTCATCTGTGGCCATTTGGTAATAGCGACATTGCCAGACACACATATCACTTATATGGATTTAAGGGAGACTAAAAGCATTGGGAATAATGAAATGTAATTAAACAGCCAGTACCCACAGTCAGTTGATTTCCTACAGTTCTCACAAAGCAGTTAGAGGCCAATAGTCACAAATTCTGACCGTGTCCAAGGTTATTGACAATCAGCCATCAGGGATGAGAGCTCAATGCACAATAATGCCCCACAGTTTTCTGAATTTGAGGACTTCAATTTTAAATTCCTACCACTGATAAAATTCTGTAACATTTTATAACTCACCCCCACACCCCCTACACACACACACATGAATTCTGGTGTGAGGATTAGATTTAAAGGATGCCTCAATCGTGGAGTCTTCCTACTTTGAACTCTTAGAAGGACAGTAGAACATCCTTTATCATTTTGATACATAGGATGTATGACCAATAAAGAAAAATATGAAATTGGAACTTCTATCATTGTCCTCCTGGGCTGCCACACCCACACTGTGAATAATATTCGCCTTACTCAGACGAAAATCTGTGCAAGCCAAGATAAGCCTACTCAAAAAACAAGGCAAGTGCTTCCAGCCTTCCTGTAGCTGCTGGAATTTTCTCATGTTTCTCGTCCACAAAATGCAACCATTGCTGAGATACTGCATTACCTGCTGGGAGAAGGTGTTCAGTATTACTGAACTAGACAGCATGAGGGCTCTTTCCAGAATGTCAAACAGGTATTGCCTTCCATTGCTGGGGGTGGTTTAAAGTGATGCACATCAGGACTGAGATAAACTCTGCAAAGTCATTACTGTGTCAAGAGTGCTATAATTGTGGTTTTGGCCCCTTTTTGTATCAGAATCTTCACTCCAAGAAATATTTATGAACTATTTTAGATAGATAGATAGATAGATAGATAGATAGATAGATAGATAGATCCCTACATGTCCCTAGTAATATTAGAACACAGGATATTAGATGAGGGAAGGGTTCTATAATCAAGCAAGTTTGAGAAAACACTAGCTTTAAAAAAAAAAAAGAACTTTTGGGTGATAATACTTATTGGTTAAGGAGAGCTTTTTAAATGATAATGCACATTGTGAATCAAGTATGCCAGGAGTCCCAAATTAATTCTATCAAACTTTTTAGGTGGGAATATCTATTAACACCGCATAGGGCACAATTCCGGACAAACTGAACTATAACAATATTCAGTAGAATTCTTTATCCCCAGATTCACACACTCTGGAAAGAGATTAAAAGAGATTATACACTGGGTTTAATTTAGGTATAATTAAATCCAACAAACTACAGATTTAAAAAAAAAGTTTCTACCTATGAATTTCCAAGTTACAAACTTTCATAGATAGTAACAAAACAAGCTAAGAAACATCATCACATCAACTCAACCTCCTGTCAACAGATGGTGATAGATGTAGAGCAAGTTCCTCCCACTCTGGAACACAGGGCCTTTGTGAACAAGCTTCAATCTTACTGAGAGTCTACTTAGTTTTGAGGTGGTCTGCAAGTATGGGTAATCCCTCTGTGGACAGCAAGTACAAAAGCAGCTAAAGTTTTAAAGTGCTTGAAATAAAAGGTGTGAGATTATGACAGACTTGAAAGAAAAGATAATAAAAGATTGAAAGTGCTGAGAAAAAATGACAGCTATGCTCGTATGCTGTGCTTCATTCCAAAAGGATGCATAGTTCCAAAGGACAAAGTGCTTGGCAGGTAACTGCTATGCTTACACCAGAGAAGGGGGAGCAAAAGAACAAGGGCTGCCCGTGAGCCAGGTGTTAATGCAGGACAAAGCTGAGGCTTTGCTCAAGAACTTATGGCAGAGTGTGATGAAGGTGCTGTCATTCATTCACCACCTTTTCTGTTGAGTGCCTGATATAAGCCAAACACACTTGCTGGCTACCAGGAACATGGTGACTAAAAAGGACACAGTCCTTACCCTTGGAAAACTTAAGAGTCAGGGGGAGATGGGGATAGATACAGGCCATAAACCGAAATATTAAAGTGTAAATATTGCAAGTGCTAAGAAGGAAACAAAATAGGAGGCAGTGACAGAAAGCCAGGGGAGAGGAACTGGGGTGGGTGGTGGTGGAAGATCTTAGGTTCCCAGCCCCTTCAAATCTGCACAACATCAGAGGGAGTCTGGGACGGGGGGGGGGGCGTGTGGGGGGTGCGGCTATCACAGCTGAGGTGCTCCTGGGATGCAGACAAGAGGCAGAAGAGAGTTATTGGCGCCACAGACTTCCTTGGTGCCCTGAACTACTTGGAGAAAAGCTTGCTGGTGAAATACTTATCAGCATGAAGAAGAAGCATCTGGTGGTTTTACTGTGTGCAAGGATGCATATGATTAAGTTATGCTTCCAGGCCTTAGTCCCTCTGGACTCAAACAAACAAACCTAAAAGAATGTAACCTGTCCGTAAGTAGAGAAAGTACTGTGTGCTATCTAGCAAGGCTGTGCTGTTAATTTTTAATTTTTTTATCACTGAAGAACCATGGACAAAGACATGTTTAACTGTATTTAACTACCAAGAGAACAGTCTATTAACTTGGTCTGGATTTTTTCTCGTCTTGTATACCTAGGAGTCAGCTGAGCCTCTTCTGTTCTTCCTACACTGATCTTAACCCAGACTGGTCTGCATTTCCTGTGTCATAGACTTCTGTTTGCAGACAACCCCCAGTTTTTATTTAACAGGTCAAAATTTAGTTTAGCATTTACCTATTATGATGCTATATTTGCTAAGATTAGGTTTGCCTACAGTGGTAGCAAATCCAAAAAAGAATGGCTTTAAAAGATGAAAGTTTGGGAGTTCTCACTGTGGCACAGTGGGTTAAAAGATCTGATACAGCGGCTTGGGTTGATGTGGAGGCTCTGGTTCCATCCTCAGCCCAGCAGAGTAGGCTAAGGACCCAATATTGCCACAGCTGCAGCATAGGTCACAGCTGCAGCTCAGATTTGATCTCTGGCCCAAGAACTCCCATATGTTACAGATGTAGCCAAAAAAAGAAGGGAAAAAAAAAGATAGAAATTTGACATTTCCTGATGGCCTAGTGGTTAAGAATCTGGCGTTGTCACTGCTGTGGGTTGAGTTGATTCCTGGCCCAGGAATTCTGCATGCTATAGACACAGCCCAAAACAAAACAAAGACTTCCCTGTTTTAAATAAATAAATAAATAAATAAAAGACGGAAGTTTATTTCTCTCTCAAATAAAAATTGCGAGATGAATAGTCCAGGGTTAATGGCAGCTCTGGTTCACAACATCCTCATGAAGCCAAGCTCCTTCTCTCTTATAGCTCTACCAAGCGTGGTCTTTGTTCACTTCATGAGCCAGCATGGTTGCCCAGCTCCAGCCATCCATCCCTCAGACAGCAGGAAAAAGAAAAGGAAGGATATTGCTTCAAGAAAACTTCCAAGTAGCTGCACTCATCTCTTCCACTTATATTCCCTTGACTAAAACTAGTCATAGCTGACCTAGCTGCAAGGAAGTCTGTAAAGTTATTCTCTATCAAAAACAGAGGGAAGGGCTGTCTGATCACACAAGCTCTGCAAGTTACCTGTTACCAGTTTTGTCCCCCAGTTTCCATGGCTCTGCTGCACTGTTCTTCATCTGTATCCCTACCTCAGGTCCTTTGTTGTCTATAAGAAGTCATATCTCCTTCTTCTTTGGGGGTAAAATATACATTGTGATTTTGTCAGAGCTGAAAATGGGCAAAATCTCAGATACTAGAACATACCCCATGAATCCCATGAAAATCATATGTCTAGATTGCAGTAAATTTATCATTTACCATCTTAAGGTCTACTGTCCTATGGGTTGAAGTAGTGATATTATTAGAAGATCTGAGCAAGGGAGCAAAAGGAATTATTTTTTTATGGAAAAGCCATATTATGCCTCTCATGAGTTTAGAAGCACTTTACTCACTAAGAACCCCCAAGAAATAATTATTGGCTCAGGGAAGTTCATTGACTATATTACTTTATTCAACACCTATTTCTTGAGCAACTACTATGTGTCTGATACTACTTAGGTACTGGGCATCCAGCAATGAACAAGACAGACAAAGTCCCTATCATCATGGTTCTTATATTCTAGTGGTGGAGAGGGAAGCAATAAACAAGCAAACAAATCAATAATATATTCTCAGATGATAGGTAGGAAGAGAGAATGATTGGGGTAGGTGAAGGACTGTTCTAATAGAAGGTAATTATATATTATTGACTAATAATAATAGCGAATTCTTACACAAATTTATCATGAGATAGTGTTATCCTAAGTCTTTATATACACCGACTCATTTAATCCCCACAACCAATTCATCCACCCAGAGGCATAGAATCCATACCTTGCTCAAGGTAGCAGAAGACCTAAATAGACATTTTTCCAAAGAAGACACAGAGATGGCCAATAGGCACACAAAAAGATGCCCAACATCACTAATTATTAAAGAAATGCAAATCAAAACTACAATGAGCTATCACCTCACACCAGTCAGGATGGCCATCATTAAAAGGTCTATGAAAAACAAATCCTGGAAAGGGTGTGGAGGAAAAGGAACCCTACTACACTGTTGGTGGGAATTTATATGGTGCAGCCACAGTGGAAAACAGTATGAAATTTCCTCAAAAAATTAAAAATAGGAGCTCCCGTCATGGCTCAGCAGAAACAAATCTGACTAGGATCCATGAGGACACAGGTTCCATCCCTGGCCTCACTCAATGGGTTAAGGATCCAGCGTTCTGTGAACTGTGGTGTAGGTCGTAGACATGGCTCAGATCTGGCCTTGCTGTGGCTGTGGTGTAGGCCAGCAGCTACAGCACCGATTTGACCCCTAGCCTGGGCATCTCCATATGACATGGGTGTGGCCCTAAAAAGACAAAAAAAATTAAAAATAGAATTTCCATATGATCCTGCAATCCCACTCTGGGGTATATATCCAGATAAAACTCTAATTTGAAAAGAAACATGCACTCCTTGGTTCATAGCAGCACTATTCACAATGGCCAAGACATGGAAACAATCTAAATGCCCACTGACAGATGAATGGATAAAGATGATATGGTACATATATACAATAAAATACTACTCAGCCATAAAAAAGAATGAAATAATGCCATCTGCAGCAACATGGATGGACCTAGAGAGTCTCATACTAAGTGAAGTAAGTCATAAAGAGAAAGACAAATATCATATGATATCACATATGTGGAATCTAAAATATGACACAAATAAATTATCTATGAAACAGAAACAGACTTACAGACATAGAGAACAGACTTGTGGTTGCTAAGGAGGGGAATAAATTGAGAATTTGGGATTAGCAGATGGAAACTATTATATATAAAATGGATAAACAACAATGTCCAACTGTATCGCACAGAGAAATATATTCAATATCCTGTGATAAACCACAGTGGAAAAGAATATGAAAAAGAATGTATATTTAATAAAACTACTTTGCTGTACAGCAGAAATTAACACAACATGGTAAATCAGCTACACCTCAATAAAATAATTTTTTAAAGTTGTCATCAGATAATCTGCCTGTAGAATTCAAGCAGTAACACAGGCTACATGTCCATGGGGACATCTTGTATTGAGAAGTCACCCACATGCTTATTCCATGAGACAAACATCAACTTCTATCTCATTCTGCTACTTGGAAACCTTCAAAGGCTCCCATTCCTACAAAGGAGGGCAAACACTCCCCTTGTGTGCATGGCTTCTTACTAACTGATTTCTGTCTTGCTCTCCCATTACTTTCCACCATGCCTTTCCCTCAGGTCAGGAACTTTACTGTTTCCCAAACACACAGTGAGTTCTGGCTGTGCTCTCTACCCAGAATGTCTCCCCACTTTCTAGAGAACTCTCTGCCTTTCAAATTTTCGCTCAGAGTCCACAGCCTCTGCAGAATCTTCTCTGACTCCCCAGGCAGAGTTGGACACTTTTTCCCACCTAACCAAATAGCTCCTTGCGTTGGGCTGTAATGTTCCTCTGCCATTTTCTCCATCATATGTACTGCTTGAGGCAGGGTCCAGGTTTTATTTATTTTCGTCCTTCAGTAAAATTTTAGAGTTTTTCCACAAAGATCTGGCAATTATTTTTGGGTACCATCATGTAGGTTTTTACTGTCCTTGTGAATGGAATTTTACTCTATTATATTTTCTAGTTAGTAATTGCTGATATATTGGACTGCTGTTCTTACTTTTAATCATTTTATGCACTTAAAGAGTGATCCTGCTGAATAGCATTGAGAACTTTGTCTAGATACTCATGTTGCAACAGAACAAAGGGTGGGGGAAAAAATGTAATTGTAATGTATACATGTAAGGATAACCTGACCCCCTTGCTGTACAGTGGGAAAATAAAAAAAAAAAAAGAGTGATCTGATTCAAACATAAAAGTCAAGTTCCGGCTCTCTTCCTCCCTACTTTTTTTTTTAACTTTTTTGTCATTTTTGTTTTTTTTTTTTTTGTCTTTTCTAGGGCCGCACGCGCTGCATATGGAGGTTCCCAGGCTAGGGGTCCAATCGGAGCTGTAGCTGCCAGCCTACGCCAGAGCCACAGCAACGCGGGATCTGAGCCTCGTCTGCAACCTACACCACAGCTCATGGCAATGCCAGATCATTAACCCACTGAGCAAGGGCAGGGACCGAACCCACAACCTCATGGTTCCTAGTCGGATTCGTTAACCACTGCGCCATGACAGGAACTCACCTCCCTACTTTCTCAACTCATCCCCATTGGCAACAAATTTTAATTCTTTTAGATTATTTTGGTATTTACCTTGCTATCTCTAAATACCATGCTTTTATACTACCTATTATTTCTTGATTCATTTGTAGGAATGATCTGTTAACTTCCCACTAAAACAGAGGATATTCTAGCTCTTCCTTTCCCTTCCCCTGCCCCCCACCAATACACACATATTTTCCATCTGTATTAGTTCTCTAGGGCTGTTGTAACAAGTACCACAAACTGGATATCTTACACAATAAGAATTTATTATCTCCCAGTCCTAGATATCCAAAATCAAAGTGTTGGCAGGGTTGGTACCTTCTGAACGTTGTGAGGAAGAATCAGTTCCATGTCTCTCTCCATGTTTCTGGTGGATTTTCAGTAATCTTTGCAATTCCTTGGCTTGTGGCAGCTGAAATCCAACCCTCATATGGTATTTCCACAGTGTCTCCATCCCCACATCCAGATCTCCCCTTCGATAAGGACAGCAGCCATATTGGAGCAGAGCCCACCCTAATGACCTCAACTTAATTTGATTATCTACAAAGATCTTACTTCTAAATAAGGTCACATTCCCAATATTGGGGGTTAGGACTTCAACCCATAACACCATCCTTTGAGAACTATATAATTATATCATCACTCTGGTTAGATTAATGTTCAGTATTTACATATTACATATGAACATATTATTCAGTTATTCAAAGCTGAGCCATGTAGTTCCACTTCCTTTCCTGAATAATTTTTATATTCCTGGAATTAATAATTATTTGTTAATATGTTTGATTAATTTTTTATATTCTTATCACTAATTCAACTAAAAACTCCCTGCCAGTTGTCTAAATCTTTTTTTTTTATCATATCCATGCATCTCAGCTGTTCTATCAATTTCATCTTGACAAATCTACCCTTCTAAGCCTTCTGACCTGCTCTAATCTGGTCAGATTGCTCTTTGGAGGCTGTCCCTTCACCATTATGCTGGAGATTCTCATTATTTCCTGTCTTTTGAATCAGTAGTTCTTCTTTTTGTTAGTTACTCCTTTGATTTGTAGAACATAGCTTCCAAAGAAAGAATATGTGGTAGGTAAATATTTGAGACTTTTTATTTCTAATTACATCTGTATTCTACTTTCATTCTCAGTGGATAGCTTGGCTGGGTATAGAATTATAGGTAGAAAATCTTTTCACTTTAGAATTTTGATAGCACTACTCCATAGTTTCCAACGTTGTTGTTAAGAAAGCTGAATTAGTTTACTTTCTGATTATTTGAATGTACCTATTTATTTCTAAGATGACCCCCCATGAGTTACACCCTTGCATATTCTGATTGTGGACAGAACCTATAATCTGCTTCTAGCCACCAGCATGTGGCAAAGGTGAGGGAACAATCCCTCCCTTGATTAGGTTACATTTTACTTTCTCTTTTTGGGGGGGGCACACCTGCAGCATATGAAAGTTCCCAGGCACAGCCACAGCCACAACTGATCTGAGCCAGGTCTACAAAGTACATCACAGCTCATGGCAATGCTGGATCCTTAACCCAATGAGCAAGGCCAGGAATCAAACCCACATCCTCATGGTTCCTGGTCAGGTTCATTAACTGCTGAACCACAAAGGGAACTCCGTGATTAGGTTACATTTTAGAGCACAGGTGCTGGGGTTACTCATGATCACACCATGTAAGACTCAAACTAGACTGAGAGATTTTTTCCTGTAGATGTGGAAGAAGTATACTGCCATGTTGTGAGAGGGCATTAAGTACATTCACAATGTTCTTGCAACCATTACCGTGATCTACTTCCAAAATTTGTGATCACCCCAAACAGAAACTCTGTACCCATTAAGAAACAACTCTCATTCTTAACTGCTTTTTAAAACAGCTTTCCACCCAATCCTCTTTATTCTCCCCTCTACCTCTGGTTCCAAAATTTTCTGGTACCATAGTCAACTTTTCTGTGGTCACACAAGGCAAAAGAAAATTCCCTAACTTGAGTTGTAAACCTGATAAATTTATTTTTACCTGTGGTGGAAGCAGAATTAGAACTCAGCTCTAGGTATATATTTTTTAAAAAGCCACCACATTAGCCCTAAGTGCAATATGGGTTCCACTGTGCTTCTAATGAGCAGAAGATGGATGTATCACTTTACCTAATGAACATTTCAATCTTCTAATAAACACTCTAATAAAAAAAAAACAATTTTTGTGTAACCAGTCCCTGAGCCCTGATATTCTGCAGTGTGAATCCTGTCAGTTCTTAGAGTTCTTTTGTTTTAGGATTCTGCTGACTTAGAATTCTTTCTTATGTTAGCTATCTAAGTTACCATTCATCTGTCTGCTTTCTAGCTCCCCAAACGATGTTACATCCACTCTCATTCTCCCTATATTTGTGGATTTATGGGAAAGAACTTCACTGGTGGTTTTAAGTGGCATTTCAGAACACAGTGAATTTAACTAAGTGCACTTAAATAATACCATTTTTACCAAAAGTCAATGTAGATTTTACAACTAGCCACCTTGCCAAATGCTTTAACTACTTTTAAGTTCATTTCTTAAATTAAGCAGATGATAATATTGTGTACAAATAATGAGAATTTTAAAGCTTCTTGCAACATGGTCTGATGAGTTGATGTAGTTCTCTCCTCCACCTACAAACACATAGAAACACCTGATTTTTTAAAAATATGTATGCACAAGAAAGAAGAAAAGAAATGAAGAGAAAGAAAGAAAGAAAGAAAGAAAGAAAGAAAGAAAGAAAGAAAGAAAGAAAGAAAGAAAGAAAGAAAGAAAGAAAGAAAGAAAGAAGGACGGAAGGAGGAAGGAAGGAAGGAAGGAAGGAAGGAAGGAAGGAAGGAAGGGAGGGAAGGAAGGTAGGAAGAAGAGGGAGCAAGTGGGGGAGGGAGGGAGAGAGATGTAACAGTGCCAGAAATCAAGAAAGCAGTCAAAGCTAAAAGGTACAGGAAAGGTCATGAGCACTCACAAAGGGTTTATGGTCACAGACCAGGGTTCCAACACCCTCAGAAGAACAGGAAATCCTGCCTTGTCTCTTTAAGTGGGAAAGCTGGAACTGAGCTTCAAGAGGTGCTTTTTTTATCCCATATCATATGCCCTTGGCCGGCCCCTGACTTCCATGTAAAAGGTGATAGTGCCCTATCTCCAGTATGCACCAAAGTGCAGAGGCCAGGTCATGTGGGGCATAATAGGCCAAAGTAAGACATTTGGAAAGTGTTTATATGCAGAGTGATATCATCTGATTTATATTTCCAAGATTCCTGTTATTGCTATCTCAAGAAATGGCTATTAGTGAAAGCAAGGGAAGAAGCTGGGAAGACACTGCAGTCGTCAAGGGAAATGTTCTGATTATCTATTACTGCATAACAGACCAAATTCAGTAGAACTGAAACAATAACAATTTTATTATGCCCATGGGTTCTGTGAAGTGAGAATTCAAAAAGGGCACAGGGAAGATGGCTTAGCCCCACGCCATCATGTCTGGATCCTCAGCTGGAAGTCTCAATGGATGGAAGGATTTAAATGGCTGGGAAATGCAAAAGCTTGGCTTAGCTGGAACCATTGACTGCTACCCACCCCTCGTTTCTCTTTTGGGCTTCCTCATAGCATGACTGCTCAGTTACGAAAGGGAGCATTCAAACAGGGTGTTTCAAGAGAACCAAACATAAGCCTTTTATGACCTACTGAAACACCACATAGCATCACTTCCTCCACATTTTATTGGTCAAAGCAATCCCAAGTCTGTGCAGGTTCAAGAAGAGAGAATATCAACCTCCTCTAGATAAGAAGACTGTCAAGTACTTGGGGACCATGTTTTTAAACTGCAAAGGGAGATATAATTGTGGCTACGACTAATGCCGGAGAAGTAGAGATGGTGGGAGAAGACAGAATCAAGACACATTCAGAAGTCAAGCCAAGGAACTTGCTATTGAATTGTATACTGGAGAAAGGACAAGAGAAGGGTGGAGTGATATTTTAAGACATGAATCAGGGATGGCTTCCAGGTTTTTGGCCTGAGCATTTGGGTATATGGTAGTGCCATTTATAAGATGGGTATTCAGTTATCCCAGAAGGTTTTATTTTATACAAAAAGAAAGATTAAAAGAAAATTACATTTTGGACCAACTTATATACAGACTTTGTGCTTTGTGAAATGTGTTTTTTCATCTAATCCTTAAAACAACTCTGTAAAGTAGGCATTTTCATTTCTGTTTTTTGGATATAAAACCCAAGTTCCCACAGGTAAGCTACTTGCATATAGTTACACAGTAAGTAAGTGATTCAAACGTGAAAGACTCTGTTCTTTTCCCTCAGCTAACCTCTTTCCCAAGGGATCACTGAAGCTCAGAAAGATTGGGTAATTTACTCAAGATCACACAGGTAGGAATGACAGAACCAGAGTTTAAAATAAATTCTGGGAGTTCCTGTCGTGGCTCAGGGGTTAACGAATCTGACCAGGAACCAGGAGGTTGTGGGTTTGATCCCTGGCCTTGTTCAGTGGGTTAGGGATCCAGCATTGCCGTGAGCTATGGTGTAGGTTGCAGACGCGGCTCAGATCCCGCATTGCTGTGGCTCTGGCGTAGGCCGGTGGCTATGGCTCCGATTCGACCCCTAACCTGGGAACCTCCATATGCCATGAAAGCAGCCCAACAAATGGCAAAAAGACAAAAAATAAATAAATAAATAAATAAATAAATAAATAAATTCTGGCCCTAAGCTTCCTAGCAGTACATGTGGTGATTGAAGGCAACAGAGCAGGTGTATCAATAGGAAGGACAGAAACTCTCTGAGAAAGAGAGTCGAGGTTCCTCATGGCCTCCAATGACCCCTGGATAGTCTTACGCACATTGCAGTGCTCAGTGAATGGCAGATGATTTTCAATTTTAAAAAAGAAAGAAAAAAGAAAAGGAAAAAAGACCTGCCATTAAATTCCTTGACCTAAGAGTTACTCCTTAAAAAGTGTCCACAGATCATTCTATCCACCCAGGACATGGTGTTGCGGATGTTCCTTGAAGACCCAGAGCTGCATGGGTGTTTGCTCAAAGGGAACAGTAAGATCATCGACTTCTGAAATATAAGAGAGAAGCTGTCTGTTTTACTTAAATCTCGAATCTTTGATCATCTGGCAGGCATCTTTGATGTTGGCAGCCATCTGCAATTGGTGAAAATTAACACTTAGGTAGGAAACAGGTTAAAGAGGCAATGAGAAGTGAAATTAAGGTCTTAGATCTAAACAGCAGCATCCTCTTTCTCCATCTGCTTCCCACTCAGAAGATGGAGCCTGTTTATCTCTCTCTCTCTTCCAGTGAAAGTGAGATTTCTTGAGATTTTGGATTTACCTGCCATGTTCATCGTCATCATCATCATCATCCAAAAAAAAGGATCTAGTATGGAGTAGGTCTTCAATAATTACTTGTTAAGTAAGTGAATCACCAATCTAGTTAATATTCTTTATGCCTACACTGTAGAGTGGCACCTCTTTTTCATGGGTGAAATCTCAGGATGCCAGATCAGTTTCAGACTTCTCATCCCACCTGCCCACCACCTGAACCAGGATAACTTCAGCTGGAGACCAGCACAGGGCTTCCTGACGTCTGCATACTGCATGGTGGGCATCCCTCCATCCGTGCTGCTGGTGTGTCCATGTGGCCAGCGGTCCTGAGGCCAAAAGAGTGTCACAGACACAAGGCAGTGAGAGATGTCCATCTGTGTCTCTCTCCAGGATGCCAGTCCTGCAGCCAGGAGCAGCCAGGATACATTCTCTGTTGTGTCCACAGCTTGTCCCCATCCTGACCACACCAGCCAGCCAGTCTCAGCCCCTGGCCACAGCTTTCACCAGCCTTCCACCCAGAGGAATTCCCATCTGGGCCACTGGATTCACTGGGGGACTCAGCTCAGGCCATTCGATGACCTTAGACAGACAGAAGAGTGAAAAAGAAAGCAAGGGGAGGGGGGAAGAGAAGGAAGAAGAGGAAGTGACAAATGAACATTAGTTTCAAAAGGAAAGGGTTTCTGTGGAAGGAGAGGAAAGAACAAAGTGAGAAACTCTTCTTGTAATGAATTTTTCCCAAACATGTCAAATTCTTCTCCAGAAACTTGAATAAACTGTAAGAAAAGGTCCTCATGAACCTTGGAGGCAGACAGACCTGGTTTTGATTCTTGACTCTGATTTTTACCAGCTCTGTTTCCTCCTCAGAAAGTGGGGAAATCACTGGTAGGAGGCTGTGAAAATTCAGTGAGAGGTGCAGGTATGCACCACTTAGCCACTCAGAAGGGTACTCACTTCCTCCCTCCCCTTGCTCTACCACTTTGTTGAGCCCCTGCTTTGGTTGCAAATTTGTCTGTTCCACAGCCTCTCAGAAGCAGCCTACCCAGGACTACAAGCTCAGGACAGAAATCTATGTCTGAAAGAGATCTGTGGTAAATAAGTTATTGCACCCCCAGCTAACAGTCAGCTGAAGCTGCTCCTGGGAGCATATCTGCCTTGGAAGCTGCAGCGGACCACTCGTGGTAAGATAAGCTAGGGGCACATGTGGAGGGCGAGGTCACACAGGTGGGAGGAACAGGGAGGAGGAGATGAATAAGATCTCTCTCTCTCTCTCAACACACATAAACACACACACACACACACACACACACACACACACGTGCATGCCCCTCCCTAAGCTCAGGCCTCAAGGATGCTCTGGGAGGCACTGTGGAGAGCAGAGAGTGTTCTCTCTCCAATGAGGAGACTGATCTCCTGAGGCTCTTTCCTATTCTGGGCCTGGGTCTTCTTATCCCTAAAGCAAGGGAGCCATAACCATGGCCCTAAAGCCACTGATGGCCTGAGAGTCTGGTGCACAGAGACCCCACTACCTAGGCCCCAGACCAGTTTGCCAGTTTGTGGTGTCCTGGGACAGGCCTGGGGAAGCTGATAGGGTGAGCAGGACAGCAGTGCCCCTTACACATAGCACCTTTCAGACCCAGGCAAGGCTAACCCACTTCTGACAGCAGCAGATCTAAGGCTCTTGGAAATTTAAAAACTGGTCCAATCCGTGAAGCCCTTGCTTCCTTCCTCCAGGGCCCTTTCCTTTCCCATCAAAACATTCAAGGAATTCAACCTCAGACCTCTCCTCCATGCCTTTGAGATGGGAAAAGGCTGGGTTTGTGGAAGACCCTAGGTGAGGCTCTCAGCAGAGTGGGAAAAGGAAGCCAGCAGTCCAGTGAGAGCAGAACAGAGTCAGTGATGATGACAGCCTCTGGTCATTTGCTGAGAGCCTCAGAGGAGGCTTTCACTTCTTTCTCTCCACAGCCCTATGAAGAGGTGCTATTATTATCCTCACTGTGCACATAAGGAAACTGAAGCATGAGGAGGTTAACAAGACCATCCACAATTAGTTGGTTAGTAGGTGGCAGAGCTGTGATGGCAGGCCAAGCCTACTGAAGCCAAAGCTCATCCTCAGAGTTGGTGAGCTGGAGGCCTCTGTCACCACATGATGCAAAGAGGGTTCAAGAAGGGCAGCTAAAGTGTGTGTGCCCTCTGAAGGGACAGACACTGGACATCTCCAGCATTTGGACACCCTTCAGGGATGCAGGAAGGAGAGGCAGGAGAGCAAGCCATGACCTGGACCACAGCCCTAGAGGACCCCGGGAACTCCTTGGGAGGAATCTGGGATGGTGGTGGTCAATGGAAATATCCCTGTAATTCTATCAATGGGAGCTGGATGCTGGGTGGCCAGATGAGGACAATGTCCACTTGAGATGCTGAGCCAAGTGTTTGTCCCAGGTCTGTAACAGTCACAGAGCTCACAAAGAGCTTTATCAGACTCATTTCAGGGAGGTGGGTGGGCAGATACTAGGGCTCCAGCTCTGCATGGGGAAACGGAGGTTCAGGGGGATGACACAGCTCGCCCACAGTCAACCAACCATGGTGGTGTGGACCAGGCATGAACACCCACAGATCCTGCCTCTGTTCTGCACAAGGCCTTTCTCGCTATAGGAGCCAACACCCTCACCTAGGACCTGGGCTTCCAGGGCTCCTTGATGCTCCTGTGGGGCCCCTCTAAGAGAGTCTGCCTCAAGCCCCCTGGCATACCAGAAAGTCAGAGCACAGCAGGGTTAGAAAAGACCTTCTAACACTTCTGTCTCCTCTGACTAGCTCAGTACACTGCCCAGAGAAACCCCTCTTCGTTCCCCACCCCCTAAATGCTGGGAGATGGCAAACAAAGAAAACAGGCCAGTGTATAGAAGGAACATACCTTAACATAGTAAAAGCCATTTATGACAAACCCATGGCTAATATAATACTCAATGGGGAAAAGCTGAAAGCCTTCCCACTAAAATCTGGAACAAGACAAGGATGCCCACTCTCACCACTTTTATTCAACAGAGTATTGTAAGTCCTAGCCACAGCAATCAGACAAACAAAAGAAATGAAAGGTATCCAAATTGGAAGAGAAGAGGTAAAACTCTCACTATATGCAGATGACATGATACCATCTACAGAAAACCCTAAGAGCTCCATACAAAAACTACTCAAATTGACCAACAAATTCAGCAAAGTAGCGGGATATAATAAATACAACATTCAGAAATCAGTCTCATTTCTGTATACTAACAATGAAATATTAGAAAAGGAATACAGGAGTTCCCGTCATGGCGCAGTGGTTAACGAATCCGACTAGGAACCATGAGGTTGCAAGTTCAGTCCCTGCCCTTGCTCAGTGGGTTAATGATCCGGCGTTCCCGTGAGCTGTGGTGTAAGTTGCAGACACGGCTTGGATCCCATGTTGCTGTGGCTCTGGCGTAGGCCAGCGGCTACAGCTCCGATTGGACCCCTAGCCTGGGAACCTCCACATGCCGTGGAAGCAGCCCAAAGAAATAGCAAAAAAAAAAGACAAAAAAAAAATCACATACCTGGGAATGAACCTGACCAGGGAGGTGAAAGACTTATACGCTAAGAACTATAAAATGTTAATTAAGGAAATTAAAGAGAATTCAAAGAAATAGAAAGATATTCCATGCTCCTGGGTTGGAAGAATTCATATTGTAAAAATGGCCATACTACCCAAAGCAATCTACAGAGTCAACGCAATCCCTATCAAACTGCCCATGACATTTTTCAAGAACTACAACAAACAATCCAAAAATTTATATGGAGCCACAAAAGACCCAGAATTGCCAAAGCAATCCTGAGGAACAAAAACCAAGCAGGGGGCGTAACTCTCCCAGACTTCAGGCAATACTGCAAAGCCACAGTAATCAAGACAGTGTGGCACTGGTACCAAAACAGACAGACAGACCAGTGGAACAGAATAGAGAACGCAGAAATAAGCCCAGATGCCTACAGTCAATTAATCTTCAACAAAAGGAGGCAAGAATATAAAATGGGGAAAAGACCGTCTCTTCAGTAAGTGGTGCTGGGAAAACTGGACAGCCACATGTAAATCAATGAAACCGGAACACACCCTCACACCGTGCACAAAACTAAACTCAAAATGGCTTAAAGACTTACAGGTAATACAAGACACCATCAAACTCCTAGAACAGAACATAGGCAAACATTCTCTGCCTCACAGATGTTTTCTCAGGTCAGTCTCCCAAGGCAATAGAAATAAAAGCAAAAATAAGCCAATAGGACCTAATCAAACTGACAAGCTTTTGCACAGCAAAGGAAACCTTAAAAAAAAACAAGACGACAACCTATGGAATGGGAAAACAGTTTCAAACGATGCAACTGATGAGGGCTTCATCTCTAAAATATACAAACAGCTTACACAATTCCACAGCAAAAAAGCCAACAACCCAATTGGAAAATGGGCAAAAGACCTGAATAGACATTTCTCCAAAGAAGATATACAGATGGCCAGCAAGCACATGAAACAATGCTCAGCATCCCTGATTGTTAGAGAAACGCACATCAAAACTACCATGAGGTGCCGCCTCATACCACTAAGAATGGCCATCATTAACAAGTCCACAAATAACAAATGCTGGAGAGGGTGTGGAGAAAAGGGAACCCTCCTGCACTGTTGGTGGGAATGTAAGTTAGTACAACTACTACGGAAAACAGTATGGAGGGACCTCAGAAAACTAAATACAGAACTACCGTTTGATCCTGCTATCCCCACTCTTGGGCATATATCTGAACAAAACTTTCCTTGAAAAAGACACATGCACCCCTATGTTCATTTCATTGCAGCACTATTCATAACAGCCAAGACATGGAAACAACCTAAGTGTTCATTGACAGAGGAATGGATTAAGAAGAGATGGTATATATACACAATGGAATACTACTCAGCCACAAAAAAGAACAAAATAATGCCATTTGCAGCAACATGGATGGAACTAGAGACTCTCATACTAAGTGAAGTCAGTCAGAAATAGAAAGACAAATATCATACGATATCACTTATATCTGGGATCTCATATATGGCACAATGAACCTTTCCACAGAAAAGAAACTCATGGACTTGGAGAACAGACTTGTGGTTGCCGAGGGGGAGGGGAAGGGAGTGGGATGGATTGGGAGTCTAGGGTTAATAGATGCAAACTATTGCCTTTGGAATGGATAAGCAATGAGATCCTGCTGTAGAGCACTGGGAACTATATCCAGTCACTTGTGATGGAACATGATGGAGGATAATGTGAGAAAAAGAAAATACATATGTATGTGTGTATGTGTGGGTGTGGGTGTGGGGGTGTGTGCGTATATATATATGTATATATACACATATATATATATATATGACTGGGTCACTTTGCTGTACAGTAGAAATTGACAGAACACTGTAAATTAACTATAATGGAAAAAAGAAAAATCACAAAATAAAAAAATTAATCATACAGCAATCACTAATTAAAAGAAAGAAAGAATGAAAGGAGGCCACTGAGGTCACCAGAGGGAAGTCATCTGCCACGTGATTTGTGGGCTCACCCCACTGATTTCTAACTGTGGCTCATCCTGGAATTTGATGCCAGGCCCAGAGAGAAAATGTCAGCTCTTCACCAGCCGTGTAACCTTGATGTGTCACATAAGCCCCAGCCTGTCACACCCAATGTGAAACAGTAAAACAATGACCAGTCTCAAGATGAGGAGGAGGCAGCCCTGAGCATGACCCGTGCAGTGAACAGTTACTGCTGCAACCAGCCCCTGGACAAGCCAACTTGCTGGCTTACAAACACAAACACCTCTGCTTTTTGTTTTATTCTCCACACCGTCTGACCTCCTTTCTCTGCCCAGGCTACGACGAGCAGATTGCCCATATTTTCTGGGTATTTTCAGGTATTAACAGTTTCTACAGGTAATGAAAGGCTGGAAGAGTCTAATAGAAAATCTTCAACTGATCTAAATGGCTCCTTTCCCTGCACTGGGGAAGGAAGACATAGTGGGTTCCTCGATCCTTCTCGTCTTTTTCTCTGCCCCCTTCACCCAGCTACTTCTAGTGCCTCTAGGAAAGGGACAGAAGGCTAGGGAGGGAGAAGAGATAAGGGTCATAGACATTCTCATCTGATTGGTACTGCTGTGGTCTGCCATTTCTTGTCATCTGTCCTGGATGCCTTTTTTTCTTAATAATCTGTAAGAACACTTAAACATGAAATCTACCCTTAAAATTTTCTAAAATGCATGTTAGGTATGGTTAACCACAGACATGGTGCTGGAAACAGGAGACCTCTAGAATTTACTCATCTTGTATAACTAAATGTTTATACCCATTGAACAGCAACTTCTATCTCACACACACACACACACACACACACACACACACACACACCATTCTACTCTGTTTCTATGAGTTTAGCTATTTTATCTTCCTCGTATAAGTGAGATCATGCAATACTTGTCCTTCTTTCTGTGTCTGGCTTACTTAGCATAATGTCTTCCAGGTTCATCCACATTGTTGCAAATGGTAGGATTTCCTTCTTTCCTAAGGCCAAATAGTGTTCTGTTGTATACATATACGACATTTTCTTCATCCATTCACCCATCAGTGGACATTCAGGTTGTTTTCACAAGTCGGCTATTGTGAATAGTGCTAGAATGAACATAGGAATGCAGGCATCTCTGTGAGATGATGATTTCCATTCTTTTGGATGTGTACCCAGAAGCAGGATTGCTGTATCACATGGTAATTCTGTTCTTTATTTTCTGAGGAACTTCCATACTGTTTTTCATAGCAGCTGCACCATTTTACACTCCCATCAACAACATACAAAAGTTCCATTTCTCCATATTCTTGCCAACACTTGTTATTTTTTGCTTTCTGATAATAGCCATCTTAAAAGTATGAGGGGATAATTCACTGTAATTTCAATTTGCATGATTAATAATATTAAGCATCTTTTCACATGCCTGTTGGCCATTTGTATGTCTTCTTTGGAGAAATGCCTCTTCAAGCATTTTGCCTATTTTTTAATTGTGTTGTCTGGGATTTTCTTTTCCATTTTTTAAAGTTATATTGGAGTATAGTTGATTTATAATGTTGTGATAATTTCTGCTGTACACCAAAGTGACTCAGTTATGCAAGTACATACATCCATTCTCTTTCAGATTCTTCACAGAATGTTGGGTAGAGGTTACTTGTGCTGTATAGCAGGTCTGTGTTGGCCAGTCATTCCATATAGCTCAGTGTGCATATGCCAGTACCAAACCCCCAGTCCATCCCCCACCCAACCTGTCACCTTCAAGTTGTATGGTTTTTGCTGCTGAGCTGTAGGTGTCTGTAGAGGGCTCGAGAGCCCTGCCCTTTTCCTTTAAGGACCTCTCTCTGCCTGGTGTCCTTGTGCAGGGGATCTGCCTCAGCACTTGTTCCAGAGCCCACATCCAGTGACACAACCCACACAATCTGTTTTTGTTGGGGGAGTCATCTTGCATAGATCCCTTTCCTAACATATCCTATCCCATCACCCTCCTAATACTCAGAAAAACTCAGCTGGAATTAGGAAAGGCAAGCCCCTCCCTCCTCACTCTTTCTCCATGTTCTGAAAGGACAGGCATCTGGTCCCAGTCTTTAGATGTTTTTAGGCAGCAGTCAGACCCCAAACCCTATACCCACAAAATCTGGAAGACACAAACCATGTTCTCTCAGCAAAGCTCTCTTACCTCACTCTACCAGTATCCCAGGGTCCACAGAGTCCCTTCTCCTGGTGAGAAGAGAATCAGGGACATCCCTGTGCCCCTCCTCAAATGAATATCATATTCATTAAATCAGGCAGATTACATAAAAGACCATTTTGTAAGTCATCTGTAAGTGGCACTGGGATTTTGTGCACAGCCCCAAATGCTCAAGAAGAGCCCAAGGAAACTGCAAGCTTCCCATAGAAATGTGTCCTCACATCTTCTCTATATCCAGGAGCATTTCTCCAACCAGGACTGTGGATAGAGCTCAGTGGGGCTGGGGAGACAGTCAAAGCCGGTCCCCCCACCCCCTGAATGTGGTGTCTAGAAGCAGAGGGTGGTCCCTGAGCCACTATGTGAGGACCCAGGGACCAGGGAAGCTCCTGTGAAAGAGGAAGAGCTGGGGCTGGGGGCTTGTGAGCTGGGGAGTCAGGAGGGAGATAAGCAGGAGCTCCATGAGCCTTTATCTGCCCCAGCATACATGGTCATCCCCACAAAAGGGCATGCTTTCCTTCTACAAAGCAAAGAAGGGGAAATGAGTGGGAGTTCCCGTCGTGGCGCAGTGGTTAACGAATCTGACTAGGAACCATGAGGTTGAGGGTTCGGTCCCTGCCCTTGCTCAGTGGGTTAACGATCCGGCATTCCCATGAGCTGTGGTGTAGGTTGCAGACGCGGCTCGGATCCCGCGTTGCTGTGGCTCTGGCGTAGGCCGGTGGCTACAGCTCCGATTCAACCCCTAGCCTAGGAACCTCCATATGCCGCGGGAGCGGCCCAAGAAATAGCAACAGCAACAACAACAACAACAACAACAAAAGACAAAAGACAAAAATAAATAAATAAATAAGGGGAAATGACATTAGAATAATGATGTAGGTAATGATGGTGATGCTGGTGTGATGATGATGATGGTGATGACAATAGTAATGATGGTGATGATGGTGATGACAATGGTAATGACGGTGATGATGGTAATGATGATGGTGATGGTAATGATGGCGATGATGGTAATGATGATGGTGATGGTAATGATGGTGATGACAATGGTAATGATGGTGATGATGGTGATGGTGATGATGGTGGTAATGATGATGATAACAGCTACAATTTGCTAAACTCTCATTACAAGTCAGCGGAGGCCTAGGCTACATGTATTGTCTCATTTATTCTTCACAAGGGTACTCTGTGTTGTGGCAGGCAGAATAGTGGATCCTAAATATGTTTCCATCCTGATCCCCAGAACCTCTGAATATGTTGTATTACAGGCAAGGGGAAATAAGGGTGCAGAGTGAATTAAGGTTGATAATCAGCTGAACTTAAAATAGGGAAATTATTCTGGATTATCTGGAGAGAAGAAGAAGGGTGGGTGTCAGAGAGATGCCATGTGAGAAAGACTCAACCAGCTAGTGCTGACTGGATGGATGGAAGGGACCACAGGGGCCAGAAGACAGTAAGGAAAAGCAAGGAAGCAGTTCTCCAGTAGAGCCTCCAGGAAGGAACCCAATGCTCCTGACACTTGAATTTTAATCTGTGAGACCCATTTTGGCTTTTTGATCTCCAAAAATGTAAGATAATAAGTTTATATTGTTTTTAAGTCACTAAGGTTGTGGTAATTTGTGTCAACAGCAATAGGAAACAAATACTAATGGATACTCTTGTCAGATAAGAAAACCGGGGCTCAGAGAGATAAAGCAATGTGCCTAACATCACAGAGCTTGGAAGGGCAGTGAAAAAACTGGAAATTGGACCTACACACTGTCTTTCCAAACAGAGGGCCTGCTTTCACTATGTCATGCTGCCCTTTGATGGGGGGGGGTGCACCCCCCATTGCACACCTGTCATCTCACTGAGCCTTCACAGTAAGCCTGGGAAATCAATAATACTTACGGCTTTGCTGATGTGGAAGCTGCACATCCTGGAAGGTGAAAGGACTCAATCAGGCCTCACAGCTAGAATGCAGGAGGAAGGAAAGCCCCTGCCTGTTGGGCTGTGGTTACCTACATCAGCCCCTCCCTGACATTCCTCTGAAGCCAAGCCGCTTCTTCTATCCACTCAGCATTTACTAAATGGCCTGCTAAGTGCTGAGCACCACGAGGGCTCGGGGACCACAGAGTGAGATGCAGCCCCATCCCATCCATGGATTCCCTACAATCTAGGCTTTCCTATCATGTAGAGGAAAAGTCTGCTTTTTTCCATTCTTGACCTCTACATCTCAGTTCTATTCTTGGATCACTCTCATTTCTGTCTACTCATTGATGTGCCTCAGAGGACCTCTGTGGGAAACAACTCAATGCTTTCTGCCCAAATGACATGTAGTGTGGTCAGGGCTCAGCCCTCCATGCTTCTCATGGTGCCCACCTGATTCCCAGTATTTGGCTCTGGATTTGGGTCCTACTCCTGGCAAAGAGAAGTACGGAGAGGAGCAGAAGTGCCCATCATATAAGACAAGAACACTCAAAGGAATGCTCAAAACAGAAGGAGAAAATCCTAGGAAGGACCCAACATCAGGACCAGCCTGAAGAGAGAATGAAAGGAGAGAGTGAGGTTGACAGTCTTGCAGATGATGGACAGGTCAAGGAGGTGAGGACGGAAAAAGCCTTTGAGAGTCATCTACGCGCAGAAGTGTAATGAACTCCTACATATTCATATTCTGGTGAAATACCTATTCTCTTTCCATGTGGAAAGAGAGCCTAACCACAAGCCTATTCTGGGTGGGTATGAGGAGGTGCCATGCTTTACCTTCACTTATCACCCTGAAAGCTTAAATAACATCAGCTGAATGAATAGTTTGGAAAACCAGTAAAAGGGGTACACACAAGCCTGATAGCAATAAGAAACCACCACTGAGGCAGTGTTCATGGCCTGGCTGGGGTCAGGGATGTTCTTCTTTCCAGCATGGAGAGAATGGTCAGACGGGGAAGGAGATGGCATTTAAGGATCAAGGGATTGAAAAGAATTTAGAAAAGAGTTTGCTGAATGTACAAAAGTCTTTAGGAGAAAAAACAATAAAAGAGGACAAGCTAGAGAAGGAAAGATTAATAAGAAATTTGTTTAATGAGTAAAGCATCCACTTGAGAACCAAGTCAGTAACATGGCCAAGGGAAAGCCCCCCAGGTTGAGACAACACCGGTGTGGGAAGGGTAGACGTTCAGCCTAAAGGAGTCTGAATTCGTCAAGACCATGGTTGTGGGAGCACACTTAGGAGTAAATAAGCTTGACTGCCAATGTAGGATAGAGAAAATTACTATTAGCCACATAGCACCAGAGAACCTCTTAGGGAAGGGACTAGCATTGTTGGTGAAAATATTGTCAGTTTCTTAGGTGGCGCAAGATGGGATCCTGGAGAACTGAGTTGGAAAGAAACAAGGAGAAAATTATGCTTTTTGGCAAATTAAATGCATAGAAATTTAGATGTAGAGAAGAGAAAAAGGATGAGGAGAGAGAAGGCCTAAGAACAACGCTGGGTGCTTGATGTGTAAGAAATGCCTGAGAGACAGGGAAGGGGAATATTCAACTTTAAATTATCTGCCTGCAGTTCTGCGCTGTTCCTCTCCTCCATGTGCCTTCACATCACAAGGAAAATTTTACTCTGCACAGCTACTCCATGTGAACTACCCTTGGGAGGTGTGAATGTACAAAAAGGTAGATCCAGAAAGGTGTGTGTTTCTTATCAGAGTTGTAACTCAGGTGAAGATAAAGGTTCATGGCACTACATAGATAACAGGAATTGTCACACACTCAGACACACACACACACAAACACACCCCAAATCAGAGCCACTGCTGACTAGGAAAGCTTTCAAAATTGACAAACACCAAGGGAGGGAGCTAGACTGGCCTCACCTTCCCAAAGGGAGGGGAGTTGGGATTTGAGTCAGTTTCAGCCAGTCCTTTAGACAGTGCACCTCAAATTTTCACAAACAATGAAATCACCTGGATTCTTGTTAAAACAGTGATTCCTGGCCTTCACTCCCTGAGATTTTTATTCAGCAAGTGTAGATGGGGCCCACGGATTTGCACTTATTTTTCTTTCTTTCTTTTTTGTCTTTTTAGGGCCACACCTGCAGCATATGGAGATTTCCAAGCTAGGGGGAATCGGAGCTGTAGCTGCCAGCCTATGCCACAGCCACAGCAACGTGGGATCCAAGCTGCCTCTGAAACCTACACCACAGCTCATGGAAACGCCAGATCCTTAACCCACTGAACGAGGTCAGGGATCGAACCTATTACCTCATGGATACTAGTCAGGTTCGTTAACCACTGAGCCACAATGGGAACTCCCTGGATTTGCATTTCTAATAAGCTCTCAGGATGTGCTGATGCTGCTGGTCTGGGAGCCACTCTGAACAGCAGTGGTTAAGGGACAGGATGACCCCACCCCCTCACAGTAGCCTCAAGACCCTTCTTTCCTGAATCTATCTCTCTGGCCAGGGCACCCAAAAGTCCTGGCAGTGTGAGGTTCGTGTAATGCTCAGACCTAACTACCACTGACCCTACTCAAGAAAACAAGGAGGGCCTGGTGAGAAACCATCATCTGGATCCTTCCTTCAGACCCATGTGGAGCAGCTGGGCTACTGCTTGGATGGATAAAATGGGAAGCCAGCATCCTATTTGCCTAATTCTCTGTCCATCTTTTTGACTTAAACTGTGAGTTCCATGAGGACAAGGTCTGGCACACAGTGAGAACTGAATAAATGTTTTGTGGGTAGTGAGGTGAGTGAACTACCCCCTTTGAGATCCTGAACAGGAGAAACATTTCATTCTGGACCAAAGGGGGCAGGAAAGTGGGGAAGTGAGGTACATAAGGTGGGTCCGAGGCCACAAAGATTTCCCCCTTCACCCTCCCTGGTCTCCTGGCCTCCTCCCTCTGGGCAACCCAATGCCAGACCTAAGACTGTGCTGCCAAAGGGGGAAGGTGCCACCTCGTGGGAGAGATGGAGGAGATGTGAGGAGGGGCTCAGGCCAGCACAGGAGGATGGAAGGAAAGAAATAACATCTCCCAGGCTACGGAGGCTGTCTCAGAGCAGATGATGCAGAGTTTGTGAGGGAGGCAGCCACCGCCCCCCAGCCCTTCCCCATTCTCCAGTCCTGCCTCCCTGCCCCCTCCCCGCCTCCTACTCAGAACCAGTGACTAATTGCATCGCATTTCTCTTTGACTTGCGTCACCCAGCAGAGAGTGTGTGGTTGTTTTTACAGCTTATTCTTTTAGGGATTCTAAGTGACATTTCTTAAGTGCTCTTCTCCTGTCTTGGAGCAGCGCACACTCCTCTACTCTCTCCCCCTCAATCTCTCTTGCTCTCCTCCTCGCTCAGCTCAGCTCAGCTCCCTTTCCTAGGGCTGCTGGTAAGAATAAGAACAGCTCAGAGGCAGGGAACAGGCCCCACAAAGGCAGCAGAGAGGGTTTCCTGCTCCTTGACCCTTGGGAGACTCACAGGAAGAGCCCTCAGGAGGCAACCTCCACCATGCAAGAGAGGTCCCACGTGGCACTGTGGCCTGAGGCACACCTGGGAGCTGTCCTTCCTTCCTTCCTCCTTCCTTCCTGCCTCCCTTCCCTCCTTCCTTCCTGCCTCCCTCCCTCTCTTCCTGCCTCCCTCCATCTCTTCCCTTCCTCCCTCCCTCCCTCCCTTCCATCCTTCCTCCCTCCCTCCCTCCATCTCTTCCCTTCCTCCCTCCCTCCCTCCCTTCCTTCCTTCCTTCCTTCCTTCCTTCCCTCCTTCCTTCTTTTCTTCCATCTATGAACATTTTCTGAGCACCAACTAAGTGTCAGCCCTAAATGTAGTGTGGCAAGCAAGACAAAATTTCTGTCCCCAAAGGGATGGGTGGCAGGGGAAGTCCACTGAACCATCAGCAAACTGACTCTTACAACTCAATGGGTATACCCTATAATCTGGAAGGCTATAGAGGTTATTGCATTGCACTGAGTAGGCACCAAGTGTAATACAGGAGAGGAAAGATGATCAGGGGAGGCTTCTCGGAGGTGATGTTACAAGATAAGGATGAAATTTTTGTAGAAGGGGGCAGGGAATGGACAGAAATAAAGCAAAAAAAAAACTATCATTGTGGTTAAGATATAGTAGAAAAAGCAAAGGAGGGAGACACAGCTCAATGTCAGCCATCAGGCAGCCATCTGGGAGCCTCAAGCTTCATCCTCTATAAAGCAAGGATGTTGGGATTTCCCGTCGTGGCGTAGTGGTTAACGAATCCGACTAGGAACCATGAGGTTGTGGGTTCGGTCCCTGCCCTTGCTCAGTGGGTTAACGATCCAGCGTTGCTGTGAGCTGTGGTGTAGGTCACAGATGCGGCTCAGATCCCCGAGTTGCTGTGGCTCTGGCGTAGGCCGGCGGCTACAGCTCCGATTAGACCCCTAGCCTGGGAATCTCCATATGCCGCAGGAGTGGCCCAAGAAATGGCAAAAAAAAAGACAAAAAAAAAAAGCAAGGGAGTTGGGCCACATCACCTATGAAATCCCCTTTAGTTCTAAAACTATGATAGTTAGTCAGGACCTTCCATGATTTAAAAAAAAAAAAAAAAAAGTAGTGCAAAGGAGAGCTGTAAAGTGAAATGGGTAATGGGCTTGGAGTCTGAGGACCTGTATTTAAATGCAGGCCACTTGCCACCTGTGGGACCTTAAGCAAGACAAATAAGCTGCTTGATCCTCAGCCCCCTCATCCGTAAAATGGGGATGAGAATGTTAGCTATTTCACATGATTACTAACAGAATAATATTATTAGCATTTACTGCTAATAAACTTACTAATTGCTAATAATAAAATATTAGTGGAATCATCCTGTGGAATTATTATGAGAGAATGCATTTGCAAGTGTATATTGAGCACAGGAGTGACTAAGCTCTGAGGCACGGTTGCCAAGGGCGTGTCATTCAGCCCACTCAGAATGTTAAGGATGTGGGGATCTCTTTTCAGTTTAAACTTCAAGTAAAGACTCTTCCCATCAAAAAAGAGGGGTACTTAATATCCAAAATTCCAGTGGTCAGAAACCATGGGGGTACAGCCACCAACACAGCTGATCTCAAAGTCTTTTTTATTTTTTTTATTTTTTATTTTTGACTGTGCCTGCATATGGAAGTTCCCAAGTGAGGGATCAAACCCTCGCCATAGCAATAACGAAGCTGCTGCAGTAACACCAGATCTTTAACCTGCTGCACCATAGAAGAACTCCCTCAAAGGGCTTTTTCTTCCTTCCAGAGAAGCCACTGATGGGGACTGGCAACTTTAATATCACAGGACCTTCCCCGATTGCCAAAGACTTCCCACTTCAAGGGCCTCAAAGCAAGAAGCAGGTATCTCAGCACAGAATGGATCCCAGACAACAGGAGTACAGAGGGGCCCTGGGACCAGAGTCCACACCAGACTGCCACCAGTCTCAAATCCACTGAGCCCAGAGGCCCAACCTGTTCCTTAGTAAGGAGTACGCAGAGACTAACATCAGGACAGCCTATGTTTTCTCCGTTTGTGGAGATCATTGGTTGGCTGTGACAAGAGTAAGTCCTTCCCAAGAAATACTCTGGACAGTCTCCAATGAAGAAGAGCTCTTGTTCCACACACATACCTGCGCTAGTGGGCCCTACCTGATGATTTACAGTTAAAACTCCAGTGCCAAGAGGGAGCAAAACCAGGTGAGCCACTCCCTTCCAGAGTTCTGTCTGGGGCGTGCACCTATTACAAAATATCTACCAGGGTGTTAGTTACATAAACACTGCCCCCTAAATGTTACTTGAAAAACATCTTACTTGTGTCTATTATTTGCAAAGTGATTTTTTTTATTCATTATCTCCTTTAATCTTTATAATAACCCTGTGGGAAAGTTGACAATATTCACTGAGATTCAAACCTTTCCAAATCTTCCACTTTCTGGGCATGTGGTAAGACTGAACCCTACATCCTTGGAGTTAGAGGTGACCCTGTGACTTGTTCTAACCAATGAAACACAAGCAAAATAATGTGTGTTACCCCCAGGTGGAAGCTATTAGAACCAGTGTACCATCATTTGCCTCCAGTCTCTGTCCCACTGCCAAAGAAATTGGCGATGTTTCTGATGGTAACTATTTTTGTCCTTCTCTGTCCTAGAATAAAGACAAGAGGTAGCAGAACTCTCAGCAGACCTAAGATGGACACGAAAACTGAATAAGAAATAAATCTGGAGATCCCGTTGTGGCTCAGTGGTTAATGAATCTGACTAGGAACCATGAGATTGCGGGTTCAATCCCTGGCCTTGCTCAGTGGGTTAGGGATCCGGCATTGCCATGAGCTGTGGTGTAGGTCACAGACACGGCTCAGATCCCCGAGTTGCTGTGGCTGTGGTGTAGGCCGGTGGCTATAGCTCCGACTGGACTCCTAGCCTGGGAACCTCCATATGCCACCGGTGTAGCCCTAGAAAAGGCAAAAAGACTAAATAAATCTTTGCTGTATTAAGCAAATGGGATTTGAGGGTTGTTTGTTACTGCAGCATGAGCCTAGGCTGACTGATACATCCATGTCACAAATAAGAAAACCAAGACTGAGACAGGTTAAGTGAACTTGCCTTAAGTAACACAGCAAATTAATGGCAAAAACAGGATTTAAAGGGTGCTTTTTTTTCCTGCAATATTGCAAAACTCTTTTGAGTCTTGAACCTGGACTCTTTGAAACTAGAACTACATAACTTCTTTCTCCTTGTTACCAGTTCCTAGGCACCCAGCTTCTGGCAGAAAAGAACACAGAGAACAGTCAGTTCATAAGTATCTTCACTGGGCTCTAGTTTCCAGGAGGCTTGGAAATTCCCAAATGTAGCCAAAGCTCATGCCCTCTGTAAGTGCAGAAGGCCCTACACTCTGCCTCAGTTTCCCTACTAATGCAAGAACAAATAAGATGGCTTAGGCCACCAGCCCTTTCTACTTTTCTACTTAGGGCTATGAGAGGAGACAAGTAGAGGCATGCCTCTGCTTGAACCAAGTGATGATGTAAGCAGGGGGCTAATAGTCCTGCCCACAAAAAGTCACATCCACCCTAACCCCAGGCCAGACTACCCAGTAGCTCTGGAGAAGTCTAATAAGTCTGGGAAGGCTGGGAATAATTGTCAACAAAGTTCAGTCATCATGGCAAGAAGTAGCCAGGGCCTCAGAGGTACAGCCATGCCTGGCACAGACTGCTCCTCTAAGAAGAGGAACAGATTCAGCTCTATCACCTGGAAGTAAAAGTAGCCTGATCATTGCTCTTGGCTTGGGCTGCTGGTCCAAGCCTTTTTTATTAGAAGACCTGGTACACCACACAAACTGGCCTCACCCCAGCCCAGGCCTGCATTATGGCCTGCTGGGAAGCCCGTCGGACCTGTGGTCACTACACAATGTCCATTGTTGGTGTCTCTGAGTTCACTCACCCTTGTCCAGCATTTCCAATGTGCTAGGGCAGTGGGATGGGTATGATCTATTGTATTTCAGCTCCCCAAAAGGAGCACAGGGATGGCCAAAACAGGATGGGGCTGGTATAAATCAAACATTTACCAAGTTCATACATACTTAAATCATTTAGGCTTTACTCTCTCCCTGTTGGATTGATATCCTTCTCTTCATTTTGTAAATGGAGAAACTGAGACCCATGAGATAGTGCCTGCCAAGTATTATGTATTCACATAAATAATAATTCTTATCATCATCATCATCATTATCTGGAAGATTTAGACTTCAAAAAGTTCCATAGGATTTCCTGTCGTGGCGCAGTGGTTAACGAATCCGACTAGGAACCATGAGGTTGTGGGTTCGGTCCCTGCCCTTGCTCAGTGGGTTAACGATCCGGCGTTGCCGTGAGCTGTGGTGTAGGTTGCAGACGCAGCTCGGATCCCGCGTTGCTGTGGCTCTGGCGTAGGCCAGTGGCTACAGCTCCGATTCAACCCCTAGCCTGGGAACCTCCATATGCCGCGGGAGCGGCCCAAGAAATAGCAACAACAAAAAAAAAAAAAAAAAAAAAAAGACACACACACACAAAAAAAGTTCCATGGTATCTCCAAATCCCATCTTTTAGACATCAGCAAACTCTTCAGTTCAAAGTTTCTCAATCTTTGATGCAAATCAGAATTGCTTTGAGAGTTCTCTTTAAAAAAATGCAGACTTATGGATTCTACCCCAGTCCAACTGAATAAGAACCTATTATTTTGGAGCTCAGGTGTTGGCCTTTTATCTGGCTTTCTAGATAATTCCAATATACCTCCTAAGTCAGAGAATCACTGACTTAGATGGAAGAAAGTTCTACAACCACCTACCTAACCACACCCTCCCAAATATCTCACCCTCCTATGCCTTGAGATGGGGTCTTTAAAGTCTTATTTCTCCTCCTGAAATCTTGGAGGTCTCATCTCTGATCACAGGGGATCACCCTTCCCTAAGAGAAGTGCTATGTGTGATTGCTGGATTATGCAACCTCTAAAATGGGCCCAAATTTGATCCCCACTTTCTGATGATACTCTTCTGTAATCTACTCTCTCTGAGTGTGGGCTGGATTTACTGACTCATTGCTAAAATAGAATATAGCAGAAGTAATGGAAGGTCACTTCCAATATTTGGTTATAAAAACACCGTGGCTTCCATCTTCTGTGCTCTCTTTTTCTCTCATATTCTCTCACTCTGGAGGAGTTCAGCTGCAATATTGTGAGCTACTGCTGAATGGAGAGGCCAAGGAATGGACATCTCTAGCCAACAGCCTACAACAACCCAAGGGCGGCCAACAGCCGTGTGAGTGAACTTAGAAGCGAATCCTCCCCCATCAAGCCTTGAGATGTCTACAGCTCCTGCCAACTACAGCCTCATGAGAGACTCTCAGCCAGGGGTAACAAATTTCTTAGCAATAGGAATGGTGAAACAGTCAGTGGTCATTGTTTGAGCCATGAAATTTGGAGGTAACTTGTTAAGAAGCAATAGGTAACTAATAACCCCTGGGGTACAGTGGTAGCAAAATAATACCCCCTCAAAAGATGCCCAAATACTACTCCCTGGAACATGTGACTATGCTACTTTATATGGCAAAATGGACTTTTCATATGTGATTGAGTCAAGGATCTTGAGATGGGGAGACTATCCTGGATTATCCTGGTAGGCTTAGCATAGTCACAAGAGTCTAAGTGAAGAAGAGAGGGGCAAAAGAGTCAGAATCAGAGATGTGTCACAGTAAGAAAGGCTCAACAAACACACTGTTGGTTTTGAAGATGGTGGAAGAGACCACAAGGCAAGGAATGCAGGCAGCCCCAAGAGGCGGGAAAAGGCAAGGAAACAGACTCTCCCCCAGAACCTGCAAAATGAAAGCCATATAGCTAACACTTTGATTTTAACTGTGTGATAAGGACTTCAGGCTTCTAACCCCTGGAACTATAAGACAATAAATTTGTGTTATTTTAAGTCACTAACTGTGCAGTCATTTGTTACAGAAGCAATAAGAAACTAAAACAAGTGTGAACAGGACAACACTGGGAAGAGTTTTTTCTGCCCAAATGTAACAGACTTGACATCTCTGTAGGAAGCAAGGCTTTTGTCAGTAATACTGTTGGGATGTGGCTATGAGGTTCCTGAGAAGAAAGATGAAGTAACTGGTTTGCCTCCTGAAGAGAAACCAGTTGGAGTAGCTTGGTTTCCTATCCCCAGAGCACTCACCAACACCCACCAACTGCCCCACAAAAGCACACCACAGAGTAACTCTTCTGGAAAGTACAGAAAGTACTAATGAAGGACTCCGATGCAGGTCACTGCCACCTGAACTGTCCACATCATCCCCAAGTACCAGCAAGACAAAGAGCTGCCCACACAATTTTCAGCTAGCTTTCCTACTGGTATCCCATCCCCTCCCTACCACTCAACTTCCAGACGATGGAGGCTGCAGCAATGGGGCAGATTAGAGACTCCCTAGGCCTCAAGCCCACTGAGGTTTCCACAGCCATATCTGACTTTTCTTTACTCAAACAAGTAATCTCCCCACCTCTACCCCAGACAACACAGGAGTCTACCTAACCGGCTTGCTATTATATTAAAATTTCTCACTTTACTTACCTGATCTAATTTCCCCCTAGCCAGTCAATGAAGTAAGCAGAAAAACTAAAGCTCAGGAGTTCCTGTTGTGCCTCAGTGTGTTAAGAACCTGACTAGTATCTGTGAGGTTGTGGGTTTGATCCCTGGCCTCACTCAATGGGTTAAGGATCTGGCATTGCTGTGGAGGTGGTATAGGCCCGCAGCTGCAGCTCCGATTAGATCCCTAGCCTGGGAACTCTCATATGCCACAGGTGCAGCCCTAAAAAAAAAAAAAAACCCACACATACACAAAGTTCAGAGAAGTTAGTTGACTGTGAAGCCAAGAAGAATCCAGATTTCCTGATTCCAGCCCTACATTCTGTCAACAAAACCACATTTTCCCACTTTTAGCAAAAGAACCCAAAGTAAAATCTAATTGCAAGGGCTGTGAAGCAGACAACCAAATTCTAAGCCTGGCTATCACAGAATTACTGTCATTCCCCTGTGCCTCAATTTCCTCATCTATAAAATGAAAATCTAGTAGGGAAACACGAGATAGAGTTTATGATATTGTCAGGAGCTGAGGAGGAATACAGAAATACCCCAAAAGTAAGTAGTCACCCCCACTCAGATTTTCAGGCCCAAAGCTGGAAAAAATGAGGGGAAAAAAGTATTATCTAAAGTTTTTTTGCAGCAAACTTTGACTGTGGGTGTGAGCAGTACTTCAAGGGTTTATAAAGTGACACGTGGATAACCTGTCAGGGAGCCAGGATCGGAATGCTGGTTTAATTACACCGAATATTTCACTTTCTTATGCAGAGGCATAATCAATTATCTTATTTAAAGGCATTACGATAATGTGTGTGTAAAATGGAGCCATTCCCTGTATTGCATTAGATTCTACTAATTATAGGAGAATGTTTGGAGCTAAAATGTCAGCTTGTCACCCAGATAGCTTGTAATTCAGGATTTGCATTCACAGACAGGAAGGGAACTCTGACAAAAATTGCATTCAGCTCAAGTTCATCTGGCCTTCGCTTCCCAGGCTCCAGCAGCATGGGAAACACTGATCTTTGCTCTACCCCCACTCCTGTCTGGCGAGGGGTGGGCGTTCCACCTCTTCCCACCCCCAGGAAGGCAAGGGAAGAGGGGTCGTTGGCAAGGGCAGGAGCAGAAGGCAGCACACCACACCAGCTGCAAAAATGGAAGAGAACAAAACCACCCTCCTCTTTCGTTTTCTTCCTAGTAACTGAGATTCTAAAAGTAGCATTTAAAGGGATTCGTGTTCCTAAGAATTTACGATCTTTGGCTTTTTTGGAAACAGTGACCGGATTTGATTTAATTCAATGCACATGTATTTCATGAGCACTTACTTGAGTGCGCCAAGCCAGGGAGCTGGCTTAGAGGGCACCGGTTCATAGCATGGGCTCTGGATGAGCACCCTCACCAGCCTTTGGAACCTACTGGATGTGCACTGTACACCAAGGCACCCATGCCTCGGATTCCTGGTCTGTAACACAGACATAGGGTCATCACAAGGTAGGAGATAGATGATATTTGTGAGTGCTTAGGAGGAGGCTGTCCTAAGAAGTCAGAGATAGAAATTTCTGTTCTTTACAAATACCCGCATCTGCATGTTTTATTACAGCATCAGGAACAGACTGAGATGGCCTCCACACACCCATGAGTCCTAGCATCCCACCCCCTAGCCCAGGCCTCTTCTCCTGAGCTCAGACCCACGCGGCCAACTGTCACTCTGTGTCTCCTCCTCCTCCACCTCAGGATACGCCACAGCCCCCCTCCCCTGCCACCGCCTTCCTTGGCACTCTGTTTACTCACTTCCCTGGCTTCTCTGACTCATCCTCCTCGTTCATACAACCATTCATCAAATCCCATTATTTTGTCTCAGAAATGCCTGACCCACCTTTCTCCCCATCCCACCATCACCGCTCTCCCATCTTCTCACCATAGCAGCCAAGGCCCTTCTCTCCCAGCCTTGCTCTCTTCCTGCAGTCTCGCTGGCAGTGCTTCTCACCCTCTGCAGATGTATTGTGTCCCAGGCACAGTCTTGGGCATCTGTTATTGATCCCTTCCCAGGGACAAGGGGCCCCAGGCTACCTCTGATAACTCAAGGCTCAGAGAAGCAAAGCATTTCAGTTACCCATTAATAAGTAACAAAGCACCTAAAACCCAGTGCCCTGAAACAACAATGATTTTTCATTTCTCACAATCTAGGTTTACAATCTGAGTGGTCCTTCTGCACATCTTACCTAGGGTCCCTCATGTGGCTACAGTCAGCTGACAGCTCACCTGGAGCTGGAGGGTCACCTCACCAACATGTCTGGCAGTTGGCATTGGCCAAAAGGTTAGAGAGACTTCCTTTCGTGGTGATCTCAGGACAGCATTCCAAAAGAGTGGACAGCAAAAGCTACAGGTCTCTTAAGGCCTAGGCTCCAGAACTCACCTGTGACACTCCCACCATATTCTTTCTGTTGGTCAAAGTCAGGCATATGCAATAGGGATGAAGAAACTAATTCTGCCTCTCAATGGGAGGAATGGCAACATCCCACTGCAAAAGGGACACAGGGAGGCCTGATACATTGGGGATGTTTATTAAAATGAGCTTTCACATGAGGAACTGTCCACAGTCATTCACTCAACCTGAAAATCCCAGGAAATGAACCAGGGTCTTCTGATGCCAATGTTCTCCCATGTTTACATTTGTTGCTAGATCTGCTTCACACCAAGAACAGAAAAGCCAGCAATGCACAGGTCACCAAGAGCAGCCACAAAGGTGACACTGGCCACTTGACCTGGGCTACCCTGGATGAGAGTGGCCAGCACTACCTCATCTTCCAGTATCTCCGGCTGTGACAGCAGCTGTCCATCCCACCTTCCTACTCACTGCATCCAACTTGGCTTCAGCAAGCAGCATAATGCAGGACTCGAGAACTCCCCCAGGTCCCCAGACTCCATTAAGGAGCTGATTAAAATTTGATACTCCCATTTAACACCTATTAGCAAACACAGTGCCCTCCTGCTAGGAGACAGAACTTGGAAGGGGGGGTCTCCCCAGCTCCCAGTAGCACCCTTCTGCCAAGGTGGCAAAACATTAGATGGAAGAAAGATAAAGCAGAGATGGATGGAGAGGGAGGACCAGTTCTTCCTGAGCCCTAGAGTGGGCCTGATAGCTTAAGCATTCCACAGTGAACAGTGGGACTGGGCCAAGGATGAGAAACTGGTATCCAAGAATCTGTACCCTAAGTGGTTGAGAGAGGCCACTTTCTCTCCCCTGCCTTCCCACCAGGCAAAGATCTACATTTTCCAAGACCACAAGAGGATGCATCATGGGATTAAATTAATCAGGATACAAATGCTCCAAATGGCAAGACGTGGATCTCTGTTCCCAAGGTCAGCTGTAAGAACTCCCCACAGCATTTCCCCAAGGAAAAGGGGTCCCTGAGAAAGTGACAACATTGCATCTTTCCTTCCTAAGCAGAGGGACTTGAGGCAGACCTATGGAATTTGGGGCAGACGGAAGAGATAACCAGCCAAGGGTTGACTGAGTGCTTACTATGTGCTAGTCCCTGGCACAAAAGGGGAAACAACAGCTATGTCAAGGAGTGTATAATTTCACCGAGGCCATAGGTGCACACACACCTGTGGTTAAGTAACAACAAAAAGTGTTAGGAGGAGCATAGAACTGGATTTGATTCCCAAGTTTGTCACTTACTAGCTGTGTGAGAAGCTTCTGAAAAGCTAATTCACAAGCTCCTCATTAACACTTAGCAAACCTTGTGTTCTCCTGCTCAGAGAGAGAACTCAAAGGGGGCTTCCCTGTGACCCTTAGGACCAGTGTGGCAGCCATGGGGAAGAACCTAGTGAGTCACTTTTAGTCTCGAGCCTCAGCATCCTCATCTGTAACATGAATAGGACTGTCATGAAGGTGGGATGATAGAGTACGTGTGGAAGCACCTTGGGAATGTTCAATAGCTCTTCAAGGTCATAGCCTTGTGATTACTAATTGACAAGGGTTAAGAGAAGAACCCACTTTCTTTGGGTTGTGGAGCTTCCTGGGGTCACAGAAATAATACAGAAATAGAGATGTTTTAAGGTTTATCCAGGTAGTTTTTTCCCTAGAGGCCCTCTCCTTGAGACACACAGCCCTTCCAGTCCTATCTCATAACTATAGCCTCAACCACATCCCATACAGGTGTTTTCCCTCCAGAGCCCATGATAATCCTGTGGGGAGCTGAGTGACTGGAGGAGCCCCATGATGACCCTTGGCTGTAATCTGGACACTCCCCCAACACCCTCACCTCCCCTCTCAGGATCCCATGCTTACTTAGGCTCCCTTTCCCTCTGCCTCCCACTTTGGCCTTTTCCTCTAACCAGCCTCTTCTGCTCTGTGACAACACCCTTGGCTTTTCTTTGAAGCCCTTTCCTCTTTTACCCAGAACAAGTACTTAACCAGCCCTCAGCACTTTCCTGAGAGTAATAAGGACGTCATCCCATTAGGGGTGGGATGGCTGGTCAAGGAAAACCCAAGGGAGGTGGGGGCCGAACAGCAGCTTGAGGAACGCCTATCTCCAGATCTAAGGAGGGATGGGGCAGTCCCAAAAGATGGCCACAGTGCCTTGCTGGGAGCAGTGCAGCAAAGGTTCTTTTGGGAATGGTATGAAGTAGACCTTAAAGAGAAGTGGGAGCCCTGCAGGCTGGACCTTCCCTGCCAGGCTGGGAACCAGATTTGTCCTGTGGTCAGCAGCACCAGCTTTGCATACAGTGTGACAGGAACGGCCCCCATGGCCCCTTCGGCCCACCTCCACCCCCCCTCACAAAAGAAGAACATGCCCAGAGAAGCTCAGCAGCTTGCTTGCCCGAGGCCTCTCCCAAGCGTACCCTTGATCCTGGCCCTGGAGTTGAATACAGACTCCCAGCAGAGGAGCTACATGCCCACCGTCTGTCACTTCCACCCCTGCTACCTCCCGCAGCTCTGCGGCTCTCCTCCACAGCCTCCAGTGTCACCAGGTGCGCATACAAATGTCCTTCCAGGCTTTGGGTGCCTCATGCTCATAAACTGCTCCCAGCAGGGTGTCCAGGTTGAAAGAGATTGGCGTAGAGAGGGATTAACTCACAATCCAAGCTCCTCTTTGTCACTGCCCAGTTGTGTGGTCTAGGGCAAAGTGCTTAACCTTTCTGAGCTTTGTCTCATCTATGAAATGAGAACACAAACATCCTTTGTAGGACAGAGGTGGGATTCCACGAGACAATGCATATAAAGCTCCTGTTGCTATTCCCAGGGTATAGTGGGTCCTCACTAAGTGAGAGGTCCCTCCCTGCCCTGCCCTGCCTTTGAGGCACAGTAGGCACCTACTGGCCACCACAGTGAGGGCACATAACGGGGTGCTGGCTCACAGGTGGCACTCCACTGGGAATGTGACCTCAGAGATGACTCCCGCTCCACCCTGCACCCCGTATCTGTGCTGTTTCCACCTAGGGATTCTCCCCAGCAATCCCCCTGGTCTGGCTTCCTAATCCTGTGCTCCATTCAGGCTCTCCTCATCTCTCACACACACACACACCCGGTCCTCCTGCTATGGCTGGTGTTGGAGGGCTTCCTACATACTCAAGAAATCACTAGAGCCCCATGGCGCTCAAGATAAGCTCAGCTTCTTCCACGGCTTATAATGGCTTCCCAGTCCCACCTCATCTTCTCTCCAGTCTTATCCTCTCATGTCCCCACCTGCAGGTGTGGTCCAATCACTGCACACTGCCTGCTGTCCTGCAGACACCCCCGCTCCATGCTCCTCCCCTCCCCAGTACCTGCACTTGCCTGTGTGCAGAAGGCCCAGCCCTGCCTCCCCAGCCTGCAGTCCCAGTGAACCATCATGTACTGAGGGACCCAGATTCAGCAAAACCTTCGCTGCTACCCAGAGTGGACTCCATTGCTTTTCCTTCTATGTCAGGTGTCTGTGAACACCAGCCCAAATCTAGCCAAACAACTGCGTTTCAGTGGACCGTGAGCTGAAAATGTTTTTTACACTTTTAAGTGTTTTTTTTTTTAAATAAAAAGAAGAATATGGCAGGACATGTGAAATTCAAATTTCAGTGCCCATAAATAGTTCCATCAGAATCCAAGCACGCACACTCATTTATGTATTGTCTTAGGCTGCTTTTGCGCGACAAGGCACAGTGGGGTGGTGGTAAGAGAGAGCATGGCCCCCAAAGTCTAAAACATCTACTCTCTGGCCCTTGACTTAAAGGAAAGGCTCACTGACCCAAGCCCCAGGCTGCTAAGATTTTCATTTCAAACACCTCTTGCCCTGGGATTGCCTAACTTCTCTGGATGATGAGCAAGTTGAAGAGGCATCTTGTTCACCAATGTCCCTTGGGCCCGTTCTAGTAGATGCTCAATTAATGTTCTGTTCCCACTAGAAACACCTCTTCAACTGCCCCAGCCCTGCAGGCAGGCCCTGATGCCTGGGATCTCCTATTACCACTTCTCTTTGTCCCTCCAGCCCTGGAGGAGGGAGGCTCTGCTGGGGACACCTCCTGAGGCAGAGAGAGAAGAGCATGACTCTTAGCTACAGACACAGACCCTGCAGCCTGACCAGATGGCTCCCATGCCTACCATCATGCATTTAGAAGGGACAGAGCTCAGACACCAAATCCACACCATTTCCTGCAGCCAGGATTCTTTCCAGAGCAGAATCCCAGGACCAGAGGTAACTCCCCGGGAATGTTAGTTGTGTGGGGTTTATAAGCACAATTTGTCTAATAAAGTAATTTCTGAACATCTCACATCCCCTAATTACTTGTCACAATAATGTGAGGCATCTCCCCACATGCTTGTTTTCCCTTCTCTGGCACAGAGCCGGAGCTCCTGGGCCTGGGAGGCGGAGATAAATATAGCCCCTCATTTACTCACCAGTTGGGTTGCCTGAACGCACAGCTGTACGTGTCAACATCTTGCCAAACGCCACACCCCTGCGAACATGGGGACCTGAGCTGCTTGGACCACATGACACCACTGACACTTCTGGGGCCTGCTCTCACTTGGAAAAGGGCATGGACTTGTCCAGCATGATGCCAGCTGGCTACAAAAGGGATTGTTCTTTGGGAGTTACTGGGAGGCAGATTTGGGGGGATATAAGGAGGAGCTTTTCTAAGGATGAAGCATCTAATGATGCCCCATCAAGGGTGCTTTTCACTAGGTGAGGATGAGTTCACTTCTGCGGTTCACATGGGTTCCAAGTCCAGGACATACAATGCTTAGAAATGTTCTACCCACTTGGCCTTAGCCTCTAGCAGCTCAGACTGAAGCACAGAGGAGCTGGATGGGGCTAGGGATGTGGAGAAAGGCAAAGCTCTCACACAACAGTTCTGCAGCTATCCTCAAATTCAACTCCTGTATTTCTTAGGGTCCAATGCCAGCTTGGCTGTCACCATTTCCACTTCTTGGGAGAACCAGCAGCAGACCAGGAGGTGATGATATGTGTGGTCCAAATTTTTTCCTTTCTGGGTCCACACTCCCATCCTCCCTCAGCTACCCCCTCCCAGTACCCTGTATCCTCTAGGACTCCCTACTCCCAGTGCCCCCTGCTTAGAGCCTTGACCAGAGCCTTTATTTCCTTCCCATCACAGTGTAGAGGCCACGGATAGTGATCCAGAAAGAATGTGTGTGTGTGTGTGTACACATGCGCGCACACGTGTGTATGTTTCTCCTCTCTCCACATGTGTACATGAACGGAACTGGCCCCAAGTTTTCTAGAAAATAGTCCCACCCCAGACCAGCAGAAAACTGCTTCCTCCAGGCAAATTCTCCTGTCTTTCATGGTCTTGCTCAAGGACTCCTCTCCCTTGCACAGTTCCAGGTGGATACAGACCTGAAATATCTGGTTAGGTGGTATTTGTCCAGCTCATCCCAACGTGGGGATTCATTCTTGGGGTCACAAGACTCCCCTTCTCTTTGATGTCATTCTGTGAAACACCAGGGCTGTGTGTGTTCCACAGCAATGCCCTCTTAGCCCAGTTATATTAGGTAAAATACAACAGCCTTTGCTGAACAACAAGGTTGACTGTAAAAGGCTTTGTACAGACAAGTGATGCCATGTGGAGCAGAATGAGAGGCTGGCCTCTCCAGCAGAGATGTCTTCTGCAGAGACCCCTTGATTCCTAACATCTCTGCCTGCCACCTGGGTCCGCCTGAGCCCACCTGAGTTTTACCTGGTCAGTGGCTTTTTTTCTCATTGGTTATTCCAGAAGACTATCGTTTTCTTTCTTATCATTTCCTTTCCTGTCCCCTTCTGCTCCCTGACCAAGTTGAAGTTTCATGCATTCCTATGGCAATCCTATATAGAATGAGCCCAACTTTGGCGAAATTTCACCTCTACTGAGTTTCAGTTGCAGAACCAGTACTAGCCATTTAAACTCTTTTAGGCACAATTTCTTCAACTATAATATGGGGGCTCTAATATCTATCCCTAATGGACAACCATCATTTTCACCTATCAAGCAACCATTCTCCCATTTTCCAGTGTCAATATCATATTTTCCTTTATGGAAATCACATCTCTCTTATTCACAGTCCATGTGGTATAGACCAAACTGATGTTCCCAACACCACATGTGGGCAGACAGCCCTGGATTGGCCAGTAAAAGCACAGGAACCATTTAGCCCCAGTGATTGGCTTAAGGAAGGCCATGTGAACCAGGCCATGTCACCCAGGCCATGCCAATGATAGTCAGTCCTGGGATTTTTGCTGAAGCTCTCTTTCCTTGGGAATTGCTGCAAAGGAAGAATACAAGTCTAGAGCTGCTGGTAGCCACCTTTGCCACCACATTAGGCATGCCTGTCTGAGACTGAAACTAATGCACAAGAAAACAGAGCTGAGAAATACAGAGCAATAGTCCTCAGGACATTATTTAAAGACCTGGTCTTAAGTTTGCCCTTGAACTTCCTGATGACATGAGCCAATACATTTTCTCTAAGCTAGTTTGAGTTGGGTTTTTTTCACTGGAAACTAAAGTCCTGACTAATATACTACTTCAGGACTTTTGTCAGAATCAAATGAAACAGCATATACAATCACCTAGCAGACTGCTGGCACATAATAGGAACTCATTAAATATTAGTCACCTTCCCAACAAGAGTAGAAAGGGAAAAGTGCCAGTGGACACAAGACTAAGAACGCAAGAAAGATGTATAATTAACACAGCAAGAGCCCAGGGGAGTCAGGGAGGGATGAGATCAAAGCACAAGTGGAAGGCTAAGCCTGATCGGGTTTGGGCCTCTTCTTCCTCGGGAAGAAACACTCGGAATTCAGAGAAGTTGACATAGGGATGAGGAACAGGGAGAGGCTTCACAGCAGGCAGCCCAGGCTCCTCTAGCTTGCGGCTGAGGTCCTCTGCCAAATGGGGCACCTGCGTGACCTCCGAGGCTTGAGGACAGCAGAGAAAGGTTGGACTTGCTGCTATAACTGTTAGCAGGAGAAACGTGGAAGGTTGCTGCCCAGCCAAGGGCCTGCTGCCCTTGCCCTGAGGACCCGATCCACACAGACTAGTGCCTTTGTTCCCGTAACATTTCTTTGGCTTGAATTCTATCTTCCTTTTGGGTCTTGAAAAGAGGGACTGCATCTTGCTTGCCAGGAGACAAGCTCAGAGACCCATGCCCAGGGACACCCCCCACCTCAAAAAACACAGCCCTGGTTTGGAGAGGACTCCTGTGGAGCCCAGCCTCCCACCTCTCCTGCTCCTACTAGAGAGAGAGAAATTGGTTCACAATAGAAGCCATCTCTCCAAAGGCCTAGTTCAATCTCTTCTCCTCTAAATCAGAAGTTGGCAAATTTTTTTCTGTAAAGGTCCACAGAGTAAATATTTTGGGCTTTCTGGGCCATATGGTCTCTGTCACAACCAACTTCTCAACTCTGCAGTTGTGGAGCAAAAGCAATATATACAATACATAAACAAATGAGTATGGCTGTGTTCCAATAAAACTTTATTTATGGACACTGAGACTTGAATTTCATATCATTTTCACGTGTCATGAAATATTACTTCCTTTTTCCCCTAACCATTTAAAATGTGAACATCATTCTTAGCTCATGGGCTGTACAAAAACAGTCAGTGGGTGGGACTGGCCCACGCATCATAATTGGCCGACCCTGCTCTAACTAATGGAAGGCAATGGCTGCCATTTGTTAAATTCTTATCCATATAAGATCCCCCCCCTTACATTTCCTTATTTCATCACCATTCCAGCCTTATTAGATCAGTAAGATTATCCCTGTTTTATAGTTTGGAAAATCTGAACTTCAGAGAGCTTTTGTGACTTACCCTAGAGGATCCAGCTCAGAGGTGGGAAAGCTGGGGCTCCAGGCCCGGGTCTCCCTCAGAGTCTTTCTCCCTCGTCAAGCTCTTTCCAGAGCCCCGCGCATCTTTCCAAGCCCTCCTCTCTGCAGGGCTCTTACTGGTCTGATTTGTAGCTGTTAGTAACCTTGACTTAATTCCCCTGTGGAGGTGAAACTGCCTGAAGGCAGGAAGGTGTCTAAATGTACACCCCTCTTACTGCCTAGCCCTTGGCCAGCCCATCTTAGCCACTCAACAGAACAAACCACACAACGAAGATTTAAATTCAAGACCACAAACTACTTGCAGTTCCTATCTTAGCGCAGCAGGTTTAAGAACTTATGAGGATGCAGGTTCAATTCCTGGCCTCACTCAGTGGGTTAAGGATCCAGCATTGGCCGTGAACTGTGTAGGTTGTGGATGCAGCTCAGATTTCGTATTGCCATGGCTGTGGTGTAGGCCTCAGATGTGGCTCTGATTCAACCCCTAGGCCTGGGAACTTCCATATGCCACAATGAAAAGAAAAAAAAAAAAAAATAGCGGTTAAGGTGCTCCCTTAACTGCCATCACCAAATTCACAAACTTCCATTTGAACCCAAAGTCTCCTCCACGAAGCCCTTTAGAATCTGACACTGGCTCCCTAGCTGCTCCCATCTGTCACCCTTTCCCCACACTCATGCCACTCCAGCCTCACTGTGCCCCATGCTGTTCCTTGAACAGACCACGCGCACTCCCAGCTTGGTCTCTGCCCCTCCTTCCCTTCCCCACTCCCTCCTCCGATTCATCTGCCTCCTTTACTCCTCCCTGCCTCCAGTCTCAGGGCAGAGGTCACCTCCTCAGAGGTCCTCCTAGGTTTCCCTGTCTAAAATCATCCTCCCTGCCTTTCTAGCCCATGACTTTGGACTTGATCTGTTTTGCCCACTAATGGATCTCCACCAGCTAGAATAGGCATGTAGAGCGAGGACTCAGGAAACATTTTTGATGCACTAAGAAAACTCAAGAGTCCCAGAAAACATTTTGCCAGATTCTCTGTAAATTTCCCATCCCTAGAAATTTCTCCTCCTGTATCCTGGAGGCCTGCCTTCCAGGCCCCATGGGCTCACAGGGATGGGCGTCTCCCAGGGACCCTTTGGGAAATACTCTCCTCCCTCTGCTCCCTCAGCCCTCATCTCTCTAGAGCCCACTGGCATCTGGGCTGATTCCGGGGCCTTGTAAACTCTCTTTAACTTGGGAAGCTTGGAGTGGGGCTAGAAACCAGCAGTGCAATTATAGGGCTTTTAAACTGCCAGGCTCCTCTGTGCTCATTACCCCAGGGGCCCTCAGAGGCCGGGCTGTGTTAGGTGGGGAGGGAGGAGGTGAGAGCACTCGTCTTCGCCAGAGTGGAACACTTTTCCAGCTAAGGAGCTTGCTCCAGGAATGAGAGGAGGGCAGCCAGGATAGCAGCTCCTCCAGAGCGGATCCAGGCTTCCACACCCCTAAACGAGAACCTGGCACTGGCTGGGGTTGAAGGGTCTCTACCAGACCAGCTGCAGGGGGGCTGGAAGGGACTGACCTCAAAGTTAAGCCCCTCTCCTTTCAGCAAAGGCCCACACTGGCCCTGCTGACCTCTGCAGCTGTGACTCCAGGGAGGCCACCCGGAGCCCTGGGACACGTCAGTCCATCAGACAGGTTATGACATTGCAAAGGTTTTCCTGGATTATGAGTCTGTCTTCTTTCCCTCAGCCTGCAGCTTCTTGGGGCTCAGAAGCTTTGACTTTTATGTCCCAGAGTGCATTCTTAGCCAATGTTCACTGAATGAAGAATTGGCCCAGGAGAGGCAAGTAGGATCCCCAAGTCCCCCTCATATGCAGTCTGCTGCATCATAGGCTGCTAACTGCTGTGCAGCTCATGATCATTTTTAAGAGAGTGGGTTTTGGAGGGAATGGGGGTTAAGACATTTGGCAAGGGGGTAACTAAGGCCCTTGGTTCCAGCCCATTAGGCATGTCCTGAAATGCAAGTCTAACTGTGGCCCCAGGAACAGCCACTCTGAGGCTCTGTGCTGCCCTCTAGAATCAGTGGATCAGCATAGCTTCCAGCAAGAGTTCAGCCACCTTCAGGACAGGGATGAGCCACTGCTCCTTCCATCCTTGGAACTCCCTCCTGAGAGCACAGTGACAGAGCTGGAAGGGACCTCGGCATCTTCTAAGACAACCTTCTAAATTAAAAATGCTGGAAGTGGACAACCAAAACTCCTAGTACAGGCATCCAGTATCCCAGCAGGACCCCAGAGAGTGGGTCAGGAAGACCTCCCAGGCACCACAGCCCTGGAGGAAGAGGCTCTTCATCCCTCACGGCCACTCTCTCATCACTAACAATGATCAGTTCCACCTCAGGGCTGGAGTGGCCTCCAGAATATGTATCTTTAATGAGCCCTCAGGAGATGCTGTGGAGCCATTCTATCAATGTTTGGGAAGAGGTGGCTCTGATTTCCTCCTCTATTGATGAATGACTGACAGCCTAGAAAATAACCTTGCTCTACCCCTTTCCTGGCGGCAGGCATGGAGGTTTCCCAAGTCTGAGCGGTTACAAGGTCCCTCTGTGAGCCCTCCCTGGCTGGGAAGATGGTGTCCATCACAAGGAACGGGCATGAGCCCCTCTGATGCTGCCACAGGGTGACTGTGTTCCAGCTTGCACACTTGGGGACTAGGCCCCACTGGGATTCATGCCCCAGCACAAGGAGGAGGGCCTAACCCAACGGAGAGCCCGTGTTGGGTCAGGGGAAGGGAGAGGAAGCCCCTGCTAGGCCCTCTGAACCAGTTCTCATTAAATACCAAAACCATACTCTGGATGGCTATTATCATCCCCATTTTACAGAGGAGGAAACTGAGGTTCTGAGAGGCTCAGTGACTGATCCAAGTCATCCATTGTGTACATAGGAGTGCCCCAAGCCTTTAGTTTCTGACCCAAGGCTGATGTTCTCAGCACCCCTCAAGGCTGGAGGCAGTAGTCCCCATCTTGACTGCAGCTGAGGCTAAAGACTAGATGTGTTCCTCCAGGGAGACAGGCCAGTGGGCTGAGAGACAGCCAGGACAGGAGGATGGAGCTGTGGGTTCTGATCCCAGTGGAGCCCATAAGGAAGCATCCCCATCATCTTTCTGCCCAACTCTTACTGCCAAGTGAAGAGAAAGCTTTTGCTGGTGTAGTGCCTCCTATATCTGACTGTGAACCAGGAACAGACAGAGCTTGCAAACCTGAAGTGCTAGATGAAAGCCCATTAAATCTCCTGGCAAGACCTGACCTGGGCTATGCTACTCATAAATCTGCTATGATGCTCCAGCTTATGCACCATGGCCTGCAGGAAGGGATGACCTGAGTAGAACAGCCTGCAGAAGAGGCCCAGAGAGGAGCTGGGCAGGTCCCAAGCACCTCATGGCATAAGCCCTTCTCTCCAGACTCATCAGTGAGAACCAGGAGGCACACCTGAGCTATTCCCATCCAAGGAAGCTTTGGGGCCTCAAGTATGTGCTAAGCTTGTCTTTTCATCCAGAAAATGGATCTAGAGAAGCCAAGATCCTTCCAGCTCCCTCACCCTAGAATGCCTCTGCAAGCGCAATGGTGAGACCATGTCCCTCTTGGGAGGATAAGGACCTAACATTCCTAGAATAATCACCAAGATCCAGGCACCCTGCCTGTTCCACTCTAGTGAATCCCCTTAATAACCCAAAAAGGCAAGTCCTATCATGATCCCCATTTTATAGAGGTGAAAACTGAGGCTCATGAAAGTAAAATAACTTCCCCAGAACCACAGACCTATCCCCCCAGAATGACATATTTAGCCATTCAGATGCTTTTGGGATATGACAGAATGTAAGTAAAAATAACAGACAGAGGTAGGATTCAAACCCAAGCTGCTGGGCCTGCAGAGTCCCCAACTGTCCCCTAATTTCTTTCTCTGTACCACTGGTTCTCAATGGTGACATCTAGGGATATCTGGAGATATTTTTTGTGTCACTGCTGGAGAGTAAGTAGTCTGCTAGTGGGTAGAAGCCAGGATGCTGCTAAACATCCTACATAAACAGGCCAGCCTGCCCATCCCCTGGAAGAAAGGATTATCTGGCCCCAAATGGAAACAGCACCAGTGTTGAGAAACCTTGAACTGAAGTTGCAGAAGACCAGACAGACTTGTGCTCTGGGCTTTCACTGCTCAACACCTTCAGAGTGTCCTGTGGGTATAAATGGTTATTGTGGGGCGATCAGGAAGAGGGTTGGTTCTTGTTCATGTAACTTCAGGGAACAATGGGCTCAACACAACTAAGATGTCTTTGGTATGGGATTTCTCAATGTGTTTATTTGTGTGGTTGGTCAGTTTTCATAAGTCAACCCATCTAGACCAAGTCCCCAGTTATTCAATCGAGCACTAATCCAAGTGTAACTGTATAGGTATTTTACAGATGTGATTAAAATCCATAAGCAATTGCCTTTAAGTATGAGAGATTATTTAAATAATCCGGGTTGCCCTGATTCAATCAGTCCAGAGGCCTTAACAGCTGAGCTGAGGCTTCCTTGAGGAAGAAGCCTGCCTGTGGCCTCGTGCCCAAGAGCTTCAGGCTGCCTTTCCTGAGAGCCCACCCTGCAGACTCCAGCCCCCAAACTGCATTAACCAATTCTTTGCATTAAGTCCCTGTCTATCTATTTTTCTTTTCTTTCTTTCTTTCTTTTTTTTTGTCTTTTTACTTTTTTGTCTTTCTAGGGCTGCGCTCGCGGGATATGGAGGTTCCCAGGCTAGGGGTCCAATTGGAGCTGTAGCTGCTGGCCTATGCCAGGATCCCAGCCATGTCTGCAACATTGGACATGTCCCAGCTCACGGCAACGCTGGATCCTTAACCCACCAAGTGAGGCCAGGGATCAAACCTGCAACCTCATTGTTCCTAGTCAGATTCGTTTCCACTGTGCCACAACGGGAACTCCTGTCTATCTATTTTTCTATCTACTCTACTGACCTATTTCTCTGGTTGAATTCTGCCTGATACATTTTGTATCATGATTGTAAAATCATGATTCATAATCTCCAAGAGTATAAAGTAATTTTACCATAATTCCCAAACAGATTTGGCTGGGGGAACTTGAAGTTGCAAAGCACCTCCTGGGATTCCTATTTGGTGGATCTCTTTCTCTCTCTCCAGCAAACTCTGATTTAGGCAAACTGAGCAGGCCAGTCATCAGGGAAGGTCAGCTCCTTATGACAATTAACCATTACCAGGACCATGTGATCCCACTGTGGGCAGAGCAACCTCATCACCCTGGTGTCAGCCACCAGCCAAAGTCTTGGCTGCTCACAAAACACATCCTCCACATCAGCTCAGGATGGACCCACTGGGACACCTAGGACCCAGATGTTTGCTCTCAGTCAACATCCCAGTCTATAGAGCATAGCTGACAAGCCAGGTTCTTCACAGAGTATGTAAAGACAAAATGAGATGGTTCACGCAGAGTCCCTGGCACTCAGAGGGTGGTGGGTGTTCAACCAGTGCCAACCCCTCCCCTTTCCTCCCCCTGATGACAGGCTCTACTAAAACAGGCCTTCTACTATATAAGGTATGAGCAAGGTTTTAAACCACTCAGAATGTTCAGCAATAGCCAAAAGTTGCAACGGTGCTCTCCTAGGCCCATGGCCCACCCTGAATTTAACAGGCCTGTGTTTACAAACCCAAATCTGTGCATCTCCAAGGCTCCCACACATATCCCAGCTGTCCTTCCCCAAATCCATGTTTGGAGCATCTCTGGCAGTGTCACTGCCAGCTGGTGCCTCTCAGAGTGTTCCTGACACTCAGTCTGGGCCCCAGGCAGCCATTCACTGGCAGGAAAGAGGGAGACCAGAAGATACTTCTGCTATTTAAGCACCACCAGGTCCCCAAACTGCAGAGTTCAGGCCAGAGCTCTGAAACCAGGACGTGTAGGAAATGCCAGTAGCCATGAGCAGGGGTGGAACCCAAGACACTGCTCTCTGGGCCCCGGCATCTTCTTTCTGTTCTTCACTCTCTCTGTGTGCAGGCATGCTCATGAGCACATGCACACACACCCTTTCCTAGGGCTCAGCCATCCTGTAACAATTCAATCACAATGAACAATGGCCAAGAACCAGGAAGAAAAGCAAGTCCCTCTACTGGACAGAGCACAGACTGTGGCTGATGCTGTAAGGAGCATGCACCCTGGGGGAGAACAGCTCAGCCCTCACATGGGCTCCCTGTATCCTTTTAGAGTATTGGTCTCAAATGTTAGGGACGTCTGACTCACCAGGACAGCTTGTTAAATACAGACCACTGGCCCCACCCCCAGAGTTTCTGATTCAGCTGGTCTGGGATAGGGCCCAAGAATTTGCATTTCTCACAAGTTTCCAGGTGAATTTGATGCTGTTGGCCCAGGGGCCTCATTTTAAGGATCACAGCTTCGCAGCTCAGATAAGCCAAGTCTTGACTCCTGATCCGAATGGAATCAGCAAGTGTGTGTCAGGGGCGGGGCAGACGCTAGTAGTGGAGAGCCCTGCCAAAGCCAGGCCTTCTGACAGCTGCAGGAAGTGACAGTTGACAGCCTGATAGCAAAGAAAGAGACAGCAAACTATAAAAAGCAGACAGAAGAACTCAAAAAGCAAAGCAGTCTGCAGCCATCTCAGTGGGATAAAATTATTATATACTCCTAAATAAATCCTGAGGAAGCTCTCTCTTGAAGCATCGAATAGTCATGATAGTCACAGTGGAGGCCCTGAAATATGAAGAAAGTGATACTTAGCCTGCTTAAGAGGGCAGAGAAACAGACAATTAATCTTGTAAAAAGAAAATCTACATCTGACTTGTTGGCAATAATAAAATCATTTGGATGCTCAATGGATTATAAACGTAGCAATCTGGAAATTTTCCTCTGTGTGCTAATTCATCTACCTTGTTACCCATGGTTTTACTTTGCTTGTGCACCTGTGTATGTGTGCACCCACACACCTGCATAAATACATATTTCATATAAATGCATTCCCTAACACTAATTTCTACCCATTCTCAGGTCCATTCTTAAACATTATTTCATTGTTGACCATTCAGGCAATGGTAAGTCCCAAAGTGGCCTTAGATGTATCTATTGCACCTTTAATTGTTCACACCCTTATCTTCCTTGCCAGAATGTGAGCATTGTGAAGGAACAGGATCATGATTGCCTTTTTTTCTGGAAGTTTCCATTTACCTAAGAGAGTAAAACATAGTAGGTGCCCAGGAAATGGGTGTTGACTGCATGAATATCACATACTTGCCACTTTTCCTCCACGCTTTCACAGCATCTTCCCCTGAGACAAAGACTAAGAAAATGTAGGTCAAGGAGCATAGAGCACATGCCTTTAGGCGGCCCGTGTTCTGAAAGCTGGAATAACTTGTGCTTACTCCTGTTAGCTGGGAGCCAGTCAGTCCTCTGGAGGGAGGTTTTAATCAGAATTTGCACTTTCTGGGTGAGGTGGGGACAAGGAGGAGAATGCAAACTCAATTAGATTATTCCACTCCAAGTCTCCACCCCTGGCTGTTCCTAATGAAGCTATCTTCTATCTCTCCGCCTCTCACTCCCCACCAACACACACATGCCCCTCTCATCAGGTCACTCCAAAGGAAACACCCTGAGAAGGACAGGGTTTGACACTCCTGCCCCAGAACACAAGCAGATAGAAAATGGAGTGCTAAACTCACTGAGAAAATGATGCTGTCCATAATTGATTCATTAGCCTGTAAATAAAGAGCATTAATGAGAGTCAGTCCCAGCTCCTCATTAGCAGGAACCCCTATGGGCTGGTAGGGGAGTAGAGATCTATGCCCTCCACACAGGACTGAATGCCTTAGCCCAGCAGGACCCAGGGACATCGAAACACTGTCTGCCACACTCCCCCACCTGAAAACCCCATCTTCCTCTCCCCAGTACCATCACAGCCTGCAAGCACACAAACTCACCTCTTGAGCACGATGCCAAACTCCTAAGCCACTAGTACCAAGAGATGAACTAGCAGCTGCCTCACTCAGCCCATGAAGATGATTTTCCTCATTCTGTTTTTGCCAGATTCAAATGGGGTTATGATTTTCACAAAACTTATGGCCAGAAGGTTTTTCCAAGAGAGAATATAAGTTTTTACGGCAGTGGTTTTTCCTATTTACCACTGGGGTCCCAGGGGCGCCTTTCTCAGACTTCCTTTCTCTCATATAAATTGGAGTATCCCTAGATTATGTTATGGTAACAAAATCTATAAAATTACATTGACTCTCAGTTACAAAAGATGACTGATTTCCCATTCAAGCTGCTTGTCCATCATGGATCAGTTATGGCTCTTCTCCAAGAACTATGTTGAAGCAGCAGCCTACTGGAGATTGCCCATCATCTCCAAAAAAGGAAAGTAAACTTGGCAGAAGTACATGGCTAAAGTACATGGCTTCTTTATTGGCTAAAGCAAGTCACATGGCCACACACAGGTTCCAAAGGATGGGGACATATAATCCTTCCCCAGGGAAGAGTACAAAAGAAAAGAATACATCAAATATGAGTTGAACAGTTATATAACCTACCATAATTCTTGACTTCCCAGGATTTCAACTTCCTCACAATATATTTATAAGTTCTCACCAACACCACCCACACCATTGTCACCCACAGCATCATAATTCTGCATCACCCCCATCACCAGTCTCACCAGCCTCATCTCAACCACATCAACAACCTCATCAACAACCTTATTACTACCTGCCTTAACCCAGGTTCTCAGGAAAAAAGAGCCTGCCTAGGGAGAAGCTAACCTACCAACTTTTTGTTGCTGAGTGCAACACCAGGGCAAAGGAGACTGAGGCAGGGAAGGAGGGACAGCAAAGAGGGGATAATTAAGAAGCATGCCATGGTTTCATAACAAATGCAACTGACTGTTCAGTCTTGCAGATCATCTTCAGATCTTAATGGTTCATCTGCTATGCCTCTCCACAGTTTACTGGTGAGGAGGAATGGAGAAGAATTTGTCTGTTGACTCCTTCCCAGCCCCCATCTCCCTTCTGTCAAAGTCAGCTCTATGGAGCATTTACTCCCTTGCTTTTCTTAAGTGTGTCTCCCTGGCAAACTTTGGAGAATCCAGAGCTTCTGTAGGTCCAGGACAGAGCAGTCAGTCTCTTCTTGTTCAAGGATCCTCCACCTGCAGTAGTAGTGACACAGTGTTGGAGACTGGCTTTCCTGCTGTGAGAACAGAGTGAGCTTCCTCCTCTGTCTTCCTAAAAAGTTTATTTAAGATTGGTATATTTCTTCCTTAAATACTTGATAGAGTTTACCAATGAAGCCATCTGGCCCAGAGTTTTCTCTGTGAGATACTTTACATTTATAAATATTTGTATTTATAAGATTTTCCTATTTACACATTTACTTACCATTTCTAGTGCTTTCCATTCCTTCCTAAGGATCAGAATTTCCATCTGATGCATTTCTCTTCAGCCTAAAGAACTATCATTAGCATTTCTTGTTGTGCAGGTTTGCTGGCAATGAATTCTCTTGTTTCTTTCATCTGAAAATGTCATTATTTCACCTTCATTCTTGAAGAATATTTTCACTGGAGATATTATTCCAGATTGACCTTTTTTTTTCCCCAATCAGCTCATCATGGGTGTTTTTGCACTGTCTACTGGCCTCTATGATTACTGATAAGAAGTCAGTGAAAATTTGAGTCATTGTCACCTTGTCTGTATCGATTTTCTCCTTACATTTGATTTTCAGCATTTTGACTGTGATTTGCCTAGATATAATTTTCTTTGTATTTTTCCATGGGATTCATTTTATGTATTCACATAATAGAAATCTTCAGCCATTATATCCTCAAACATTTTCTTTTCTACGCCATGCTCTCTCTCTTCTCCTTCTGGGACTCCAATTCCTCAGATGATAGACTTTTGATGTTGCCCCACATCTCCCTATGCTCTTTTTTCATTCAATCATTCTCACTCTCTACTTCAAATTATAGAATTTCTTTCTTTTTTTTTTTTTTTTTGTCTTTTTGCTATTTCTTTGGGCCACTCCTGTGGCATATGGAGGTTCCCAGGCTAGGGGTCAAATTGGAGCTGTAGCCCCCGGCCTACGCCAGAGCCACAGCAACTCGGGATCCGAGCCGCATCTGCAACCTATACCACAGCTCAGGGCAACGCTGGATCCCTACCCCACTGAGCAAGGGCAGGGATCGAACCCGCAACCTCATGGTTCCTAGTCGGATTCGTTAACCACTGCGCCACGACAGGAACTCCTTTTCTTTCTTTTGTCAGATTATAGAATTTCTACTCATTTGTCTTCAAGTTCACTGCTTCCATTTTCTTTGACTATTTTTTACTTTGTTGATTTCTACAGTTATCTTTATTATTTCCTCTTCACTATTAACTTTAGGCTTAATTTATTCTTCTTTTTCTAGCTTTTTAATGTGAAGCCAGATCATTGATTTTAAACTTTTTTTCTTAATATCAGCAGTTTAAGCTAATAATGCTCCCCCCCCCCCTTTTTAAGGCCTCACCTGTAGCATATGGAAGTTCCTGGGCTAGAGGTTGAATAAGAGCTGCTGCTGCCAGCCACAGCCTCAGCAACATTGGATCCAAGCTGCATCTGTGACCTACACCACAGTTTGTGGCAACACCAGATCCTTAACCCACTGAGGGAGGCCAGGGATCCAACCCACATCTTCACAGAGACTATGTCAGGTTCTTAATGCACTAAGCCACAATGGGAACCTCCTAATGCTTTATTTTTATCCCAAATTCTTACATGCTGTGTTGAGTATCATTTAGTTCAAAGTACTTTCTCATTTTTCTTATGCTTACTTCCATGACTACAGCTTACTTAGAAGTATACTGTTTAATTTGAAAATATTTGGGGATTTCCCAAATGTCTTATTGTCACTGCTTTTTTTTTTTTTTTTTTTGGCCATTTCTAGCGCCACTCCCATGGCATATGGAGGTTCCCAGGCTAGGGGTCGAATCGGAGCTGTAGCCGCCGGCCTACACTAAAGCCACAGCAACACCAGATCCAAGCCATGTGTGCGACCTACAGCACGGCTCACGGCAATGCCGGATCCTTAACCCACTGAGCAAGGCCAGGGATTGAACCCGAAACCTCATGCTTCCTAGTCAGATTTGTTAACCACCGAGCCACAATGGGAACTCCTTGTCATTGATTTCTAATTTAATTTTATCATGAACAAAGAACTTATCCTGTATCATTTCAATTTTCTGAAATTCAACAAGACCAGTTTTATGTCCCAGTACATGTTCTAACATAGTGAACCTTTCATATGCATTGGGGAAAAAAAGGTGATTGTATGTTCTACAGATGCTGAGTGTATTGTTCTATAACTGTCAGGTCAAGTTGGTTCATAGTGTTGTTCAGATTTTCTGAACTCACTGGAGTTTTATTTATTGGTTCTATGAATTACAGTGAGATAATATTAAAATATCCAACTATGATTATAGATTTTTCTTTTTCTTCCTTTATTTCCATCAGTTTTTGCTCCATATATATTTGCAGCTTGTTATTAGATGCACTCATATTTAGGAATGTAATATCTTCCTGATGAATTGGCCCTTTTATTCTTACAGGATGACTCTTTAATCTCTGTAATACTTTTTAACTTGTCTGATATTAGCATAGACATTTCAGTTTTCTGATGCTAAGTGTTTACAAATTATACATTTTCTCAGCCTTTTATCTAAGTCTTTAGATTGAAAGTGAGTTTCTCATAGAAAGCATATAGTTAGGTCTTACTTTTTTATCCTTCTGATGTTCTCTATCTTTTAGCTGGAATCGTTAGTATTAGCCCATGTACATTTTAGAACTTTATTGATATGGTGGATTTAGCTCTGTCATCTCAGTACTTTTTGCTACTTGTCCCCTATGTTTTTGATTTCTCTGTTCTTCTTTTTCTTACTGTCTCTTGGGTTAATCAAAGTCCTTTTTAGTATTCCAGTCTATCTCCTCCTTTGGCTTTTGAGCCATATATCTTTGTATTAATTTTTGGTGATTCTCTTAGAATTGCAATGTACACATTTAATTTATCATAGTGTACCTTAAATTAATATTACACTGCTTCACACACAAGAACCTTATAACAGTAAAATTCCATTTTGCTTCCCAGTCTTTGTACTGTGGATGTCATATATTTTCCTTCTACACAATATATTGTTATTATTTTCACTCTAAAGAATTGTGATTTATGTAATTTTTAATCTTTCTTTTTCCCATATATTTACATTTCTATTACTCTTCCCTCCCTCCTATGGATTCAAATTTCCATCTGGCATCACTTTCTCTTCAAAAACTTCCATTCACATTTTTTACAGTGTGAGTCTCTCAGCCCTCATTTATATTTATCTGATAATATCTTTATTCTTGCCTCATTTTTTTTCATTTTTGTCTTCATTTTTGAAAGATTTTTACACTGGATATGCAATTCTAAGTTGACTTATTTTTTCTCTGATTTTTAAATATGTCATTCTATTCTCTTCTGGAATGTTTTTATGAGGAGTCACCTGTTATTTATATCAGCTGTCCCCTGTATGCTGCCTTTTAGACTTTTTTATGTGAATGCCTTTAAGACTAATTTCTTTCTTTTTTTTTTCTTTTTATGGCTGCACCTGCAGCATATGGAAATCCCCAGGCCAGGGGTTGAATCAGAGCTGCAGCTGACGCCTATGTCACAACCACAGCAACACCAGATCTGAACATTACCTGTGACCTATGCCACCCCTTGCAACACCAGATCCTTAACCCACTGAGTGAGCCAGGGATTGAACCCACATCCTCAAAGAGATAGCATTGGGTCCTTAACCCACTAAACCAAAGTCTCAGAGTTTGACCCTATGACATTTTAACAAAAAGCTATTTGTTAAGCTATTTTATCTTGGAAGGACTTGAACTCTCAATAGTGTATCCACAGCACCGGGGAGTTGCTGCAATATCTTCTTAGTAAGATCTCTACTGCTTTCCTCTGGGATTCCTTGAAGTATTGCCCCATGTCTTCATAGTCAACCAACTAAGGATTTGAAGGAAGATCTACACATATTTGGGAGTTCCCTCTCACATGACTCCCTCTTTTCATGGATATCCCTCCTTAACTTTTAGCCATTCTAGCAGCCCTGAAATGCAACCTCCATTTCCTCAGTCTATCAGTAATTCTGTATAAACTCTATTCCTCTACTTTGAGTAGGCAGGGGAGTGACCTCATGGAAAAATCAGGTAAGTGTGGATCTTATCTAGGGTATTTGCTTCTTTCTTAGGCTGTGGTCCTTCCAGTTTCTGCCTGCTTTTGGTCACTCTACTGTGCTGTCAAATAATTATTTTTCTTATTTTACCAAGAATTTAAAATTGTTGTCACCAGGAAAGTTAGTCTGATGTAATGTTCCCTAACATTATCTGAAGCCAGAAAGCTCTTAAAATTTTTATTATACAAATTAAGCAACATCCTAGTCAGTTCTCCACATATTTCATCACCTGAAGCACAGTCCTTCAATTTCTGCCATTTATTTGGTGAGTATCCCAACAGCCTTCCTGGTGAATCCATTTTGGTTTTTGTTGTTGTTATTTTTGTTGTTTTTGCTTTTTAGGGCCACAGGTGCAGCATATGGAAGTCCCCAGGCTAGGGGTTGAATCGGAGCTGCAGCTGCTCGCCTACACCACAGTCACCACAATGCTGGATGCTTGACCCACTGCATGAGACCAGGGATCGAACCCACATCCTCGTGGATACTAGTCAGGTTTGTTTCCACCGAGCCACAGTGGGAACTCCCTATTTTGGTTTTAATCAGCCAGAGCAAGTTCTGTTGTTTACATTCAGGGTTACTTAGGGTTTATATTAACTGGTATGTTGCTCAAAGATTGATTACATTGAGTAGCTTCAAAGACCTTTCCATAATCACTGGCTATGCATGGCTCTCCCTGAAAATATCACCTGACATCAACACCTTTAACTTTTTCAAAAAAAAAATTTGTTTAACAGATGCACCTGTGGCATATGGAAGTTCCTGGAGCAGAGGTCAAATTGGAACTGCAGGCCTATACCACAGCCAGAGCCACAGCAACACCAGATCAGAGCTGCATCTGTGACCTATGCTGCAGCTTGCAGCAATGCCATATCCTTAACCCACTGAGTGAGGCTGGGGATCAAACCCACATCCTCATGGAGACTATGTCAGGTCCTTAATCTGCTGAGCCATAATAGAACTCCTAATTTTTTCAAAAATTTTAATTACAGGGCAACCACAAATCAAAACAAAACATTACATTCACAAAAAAATAAAAAGAAAAGTACACAAACATAAAATAAATGGAAATCGTCCAACAAAAAAAATAGAAAATAAAGGAGAAACACAGAATCAACTGGAAAACAAAGTTTAACATGGCAAAAAATACACATCTATCAATAATTACCTTAAATGTCAATGGACTGAATGCTCCAATCAAAAGATACAGAGTGGCAGATTGAATAAAAAAGCAAAAACCTACAATCTACTGTCTACAAGAGACTCACCTTAGGGCAAAGGACACATATAGATTGAAAGTGAGGGGATGGGAAAAGATATTTCATGCCAATGGGAAAGACAGGCATGTCCAATATTGTCTTGCAATATTCATATCAGACAAAATAGACTTTAAAATGAAGGCCATAAAGAAAGACAAAGAAGGGCACTATTTAATGGTTAAAGGATCCATTCAAGAAGAGGATATTACAATCGTCAATATATATGTCCCTAATATAGGAGCATCCAGATACCTACAACAAATACTAACAGACATAAAAGGAGAAACTGATGGGAATATAATCACAATTAACACCACACTCACATCAATAAACAGATCCTCTAGAGAGAAGATCAATAAGGCAACAGAGATCCTAAATGATGCAATAGAAAATTTAGATTTAATTGGCATTTTCAGGACATCACATCCAAAAAAATTAGAATATACATTCTTCTCAAGTGCACATGGAACATTCTCAAGGATCGATCACATACTGGGGCACAAAGCTAACCTCAACAAATTTAAGAGTATAGAAATTATTTCAAGTATCTTCTCTGACCACAATGGCATGAAACTAGAAATCAACCACAGAAAGAGATAAGAGAAAAAACTAACCAAATGAAGAATAAACAACATGCTACTAAAAAAAACAATGGGTCAATGAGGAAATCAAGACAGAAATTAAAAAATACCTCAAGACAAATGATAATGAAGACACAACCATTTAAATCTATGGGATGCCGCAAAAGCAGTACTTAGAGTGAAATTCATAGTGATACAGGCCTTCCTCAAAAAAGAAGAGAAATCTCAAATCTAAAACTTAACCCACCACCTAAATGAATTAGAAAAAGAAGAACAAATAATACCCAAAGTAAGTAGAAGGAAGGAAATCATAAAGATCAGAGAGGAAATAAAATAGAGATTCAAAAAACAATAGAAAAAATAAATAAAACCAACAGTTGATTCTTTGAAAGGGTAAAGAAAATTGACAAACCTCTGGCCAGACTCACCAAGAAGAGGAGAGAAAAAAACCAAATAAACAAAATAAGAAATGAAAAAGGAGAAATAACAACGGATACTGCTGAACAGATCAATTGAACAGACCGATCACTAGAAATGAAATTGAAGAGGTCATAAAAACACTCCCTACAAATAAAAGTCCAGGACCAGATGGCTTCACAGATGAATTCCACCAAACATACAAAGAGGAACTTATACCCATCCTCCTTAAACTTTTTCAAAAGGTTGAAGAAGAAGGAACACTCCCAAAGACATTCTATGATGCCATCATCACCCTAATACCAAAACCAGACAAAGATACTACCAAAAAAGAAAATTATAGGCCGATAATTTTGATGAATACAGATGCAAAAATTCTCAACAAAATTTTAGCCAACCAAATCCAACAACATATAAAAAAGATCATATACCACAACAAAGTGGGATTCATCCCAGGTTCACAAGAATGATTCAATATACACAGATCAATCAACATCATATACCACATCAACAAAAGAAAAGTCAAAAACCACATGATCATCTCAATAGATGCAGAAAAAAGCATTTGACCAAGTCCAACATCCATTCATGATAAAAACTCTTACCAAAGTGGATACAGAGGGAACATAACATAAACAAAGCCATTTAGGACAAACCCATAGCTAATATAATACTCAATGGGGAAAAGCTGAAAGCCTTCCCACTAAAATCTGGAACAAGACAAGGATGCCCACTCTCACCACTTTTATTCAACAGAATAAAAGTCCTAGCCACAGCAATATTGGAAGCAATATTGGAAAAGTCCTAGCCACAGCAATCAGACAAACAAAAGAAATGAAAGGTATCCAAATTGGAAGAGAAGAGGTAAAACTCTCACTATATGCAGATGACATCATACCATCTACAGAAAACCCTAAGAGCTCCATACAAAAACTACTCAAACTAACCAACAAATTCATCAAAGCAGCGGGATATAAGAAATAGAACATTCAGAAATCAGTCTCATTTCTGTATACTAACAATGAAATATTAGAAAAGGAATACAAAAATACAATACCTTTTAAAATTGTACCCCAAAAAATCACATACCTGGGGAATTCCCGTCGTGGCGCAGTGGTTAACGAATCCGACTAGGAACCATGAGGTTGCAAGTTCGGTCCCTGCCCTTGCTCAGTGGGTTAATGATCCGGCGTTCCCGTGAGCTGTGGTGTAAGTTGCAGACACGGCTCGGATCCCATGTTGCTGTGGCTCTGGCGTAGGCCAGCGGCTACAGCTCCGATTGGACCCCTAGCCTGGGAACCTCCACGTGCCGCGGAAGCAGCCCAAAGAAATAGCAAAAAAAAAAGACAAAAAAAAAATCACATACCTGGGAATGAACCTGACCAGGGAGGTGAAAGACTTATATGCTAAGAACTATAAAATGTTAATTAAGGAAATTAAAGAGAATTCAAAGAAATAGAAAGATATTCCATGCTCCTGGGTTGGAAGAATTCATATTGTAAAAATGGCCATACTACCCAAAGCAATCTACAGAGTCAACGCAATCCCTACCAAACTGCCCATGACATTTTTCAAGAACTACAACAAACAATCCAAAAATTTATATGGAGCCACAAAAGACCCAGAATTGCCAAAGCAATCCTGAGGAACAAAAACCAAGCAGGGGGCGTAACTCTCCCAGACTTCAGGCAATACTGCAAAGCCACAGTAATCAAGACAGTGTGGCACTGGTACCAAAACAGACAGACAGACCAGTGGAACAGAATAGAGAACGCAGAAATAAGCCCAGATGCCTACAGTCAATTAATCTTCAACACAAGGAGGCAAGAATATAAAATGGGGAAAAGACCGTCTCTTCAGTAAGTGGTGCTGGGACAGCCACATGTAAATCAATGAAACCGGAACACACCCTCACACCGTGCACAAAACTAAACTCAAAATGGCTTAAAGACTTACAGGTAATACAAGACACCATCAAACTCCTAGAACAGAACATAGGCAAACATTCTCCGACATCAACCTCACAGATGTTTTCTCAGGTCAGTCTCCCAAGGCAATAGAAATAAAAGCAAAAATAAGCCAATAGGACCTAATCAAACTGACAAGCTTTTGCACAGCAAAGGAAACCTTAAAAAAAACAAGACAACAACCTATGGAATGGGAAAACAGTTTCAAACGATGCAACTGACGAGGGCTTCATCTCTAAAATATACAAACAACTTATACAATTCCACAGCAAAAAAGCCAACAACCCAATTGGAAAATGGGCAAAAGACCTGAATAGACATTTCTCCAAAGAAGATATACAGATGGCCAGCAAGCACATGAAACAATGCTCAGCATCCCTGATTGTTAGAGAAACGCACATCAAAACTACCATGAGGTGCCACCTCATACCACTAAGAATGGCCATCATTAACAAGTCCACAAATAACAAATGCTGGAGAGGGTGTGGAGAAAAGGGAACCCTCCTGCACTGTTGGTGGGAATGTAAGTTGGTACAACTACTATGGAAAACAGTATGGAGGGACCCCAAAAAACTAAATATAGAACTACTGTTTGATCCTGTTATCCCACTCTTGGGCATATATCTGAACAAAACTTTCCTTGAAAAAGACACATGCACCCCTATGTTCATTTCATTGCAGCACTATTCATAACAGCCAAGACATGGAAACAACCTAAGTGTTCATTGACAGAGGAATGGATTAAGAAGAGATGGTATATATACACAATGGAATACTACTCAGCCATAAAAAAGAACAAAATAATGCCATTTGCAGCAACATGGATGCAACTAGAGACTCTCATACTAAGTGAAGTCAGTCAGAAAGAGAAAAACAAATACCATATGATATCACATATCTGAAATCTAATATACAGTACAAATGAATCTTCCCACAGAAAAGAAACTCATGGACTTGGAGAACAGACTTGTGGTTGCCAAGGGGGAGGGGGAGGGAGTGGGATGGGTTGGGAATTGGGGGTTAATAGATGCAAACTATTGCCTTTGGAATGGATAAGCAATGAGATCCTACTGTATAGGACTGGGAACTATATCTAGTCACTTATGATGGAGCATGATAATGTGAGAAAAAGGAATGTATATGTGTGTGTGTGACTGGGTCACCTTGAGGTACAGTAGAAAATGGACAGAATACTGTAAACCAGCTATAATGGAAAAAAAATAAAAATCATTAAATTTAAACTTTTTTAATTAAAAATTGAACTTAAAATATTTTAGTTTTACAACAATCACATTTCTGCACATGGCTAAGTATATTCTTTAACATCATTAAGTCATTTTACTCTCTGGCTTGGATTAGCTTCACTAGCCCCTTCACTGTATACCCTTATTAGTAAGAATTCCTTTCCTTTTCCTCAGGTCTAAGGGTCTATACCATACTCACCAGACCATTTACCTTGCTCCCCATTCATACATACACATGCACATGCCCACACGCAAGCACGTCTTCCACAGCTAGGAAAGGCAGATGTTCCAAACTTTCACACCCTTTCTTCCCAGTGACAGGCAGAGAATTCCAGACAATTAGTAAGGAAGTAAAAAAGATATATATTTGGAATATGGTGTAAGACACCAGAGGCAGAAGTTAGGAGAGAGAGAAAATTGTTAAAGTAAGGATGCTGATCTAGGGAATTTTAAGAAGTCCTCATGAGCTCATTTAGCTGTCCACTGTCCAATCATTTACAGAATTCCAAACAAAATGCCACACTTGTTAATAACTCTGTTAATGACCCTTTAATTTACTCAGCGAAGACCAATTCATAAAACATTCATGCTCCATTATGCAGAATTTCCTCTATCTCTCTAAGGTCTTTCTCTCCTTGGAGAGACTAAGAACAGCAATGGGCAACATCTCTTTAAAACTGGGCTCCTGAATCACTGTTGCCACTAAAGTGAAGAAGGGATGTAGAGAAGGAAAAATGTAATCTGGTAGTAAATAGACACAAAGCTAAGTCTCTATTCAGCTTTTTACTAGTTCTGTGGTCTTGGACAAATCAATTATAAATAATAATATTTAATACGTAGAGAACATTAAGAACTGTGTATTACTCAAATAACTTAAAATTATTTCATTTAATTGTTATAACTACTTATTGAGGTAAATGCTGTAATTATTCCTATTTCACAGATGAGAAGCACCACAACAACCTGTTATGTGGGCTCTGCCAAAGTGGACAGCTTTTATTCATGGTGTTTTATTTAGGTTTCATGACGCTGTGAATCAGATGAAAGAAGCAGCAGGACTGAAACTATAACAGGTTCATTCAATGGTTGGACATATCTCCTGATTGTGTCAATTTTAGCTTTGTGGCTTTCAAGTTTGGGTTCTGAGTCTTCTAGAAATTCTGCAAATGTTGGTATACACTATTCACTTTCTATTGCTGTATAACACATTGCCAAGAACTTAGTAGTTTGAAAAAACACATTGAATATCTCATAATTTCCATGGATCAAGAGCCTAGCACATTTTAGCTAGGTCCTCTGCTCAGGACCTCATGGGAATCAAGGTATCGGCCAGCTGTGTTCTCTTCAGGAGGCCTAACTGGAGAAAAATCCACTTCTTTTTTTTTTTCCCACTGTACAGCAAGGGGATCAAGTTATCCTTACATGTATACATTACAATTACATTTTTTCCCCACCCTTTGTTCTGTTGCAACATGAGTATCTAGACAAAGTTCTCAATGCTATTCAGCAGGATCTCCTTGTAAATCTATTCTAAGTTGTGTCTGATAAGCCCAAGCTCCCGATCCCTCCCACTCCCTCCCCCTCCCATCAGGCAGCCACAAGTCTTTTCTCCAAGTCCATGATTTTCTTTTCTGAGGAGATGTTCATTTGTGCTGGATATTAGATTCCAGTTATAAGTGATATCATATGGTGTTTGTCTTTGTCTTTCTGGCTCATTTCACTCAGTATGAGATTCTCTAGCTCCATCCATGTTGCTGCAAATGGCATGATGTCATTCTTTTTTATGGCTGAGTAGTAGTCCATTGTGTATATATACCACATCTTCCGAATCCAATCATCTGTCGATGGACATTTGGGTTGTTTCCATGTCCTGGCTATTGTGAATAGTGCTGCAATGAACATGCAGGTGCACGTGTCTCTTTTAAGTAGAGTTTTGTCCGGATAGATGCCTAAGAGTGGGATTGTGGGGTCATATGGAAGTTCTATGTATAGATTTCTAAGGTATCTCCAAACTGTTCTCCATAGTGGCTGTACCAGGTGACATTCCCACCAACAGTGCAGGAGTGTTCCCTTTTCTCCACACCCCCTCCAGCACTTGTTATTTGTGGATTTATTAATGATGGCCATTCTGACTGGTGTGAGGTGGTATCTCATGATAGTTTTGATTTGCATTTCTCTTATAATCAGCGATGTTGAGCATTTTTTCATGTGTTTGCTGGCCATCTGTATATCTTCTTTGGAGAACAGTCTATTCAGGTCTTTTGCCCATTTTTCCATTGATTGATTGGCTTTTTTGCTGTTGGGTTGTATAAGTTGCTTATATATTCTAGAGATTAAGCCCTTGTCGGTTGCATCATTTGAAACTATTTTCTCCCATTCTGTAAGTTGTCTTTTTGTTTCTTTTTGGTTTCCTTTGCTGTGCAAAAGCTTTTCCGTTTGATGAGGTCCCATGGGTTTATTTTTGCTCTAATTTCTATTGCTTTGGAAGACTGACCTGAGAAAATATTCATGATGTTGATGTCAGAGAGTGTTTTGCCTATGTTTTCTTCTAGGAGTTTGATGGTGTCCTGTCATATATTTAAGTCTTTCAGCCATTTTGAGTTTATTTTTGTGCATGGTGTGAGGGTGTGTTCTAGTCTCATTGCTTTGCATGCAGCTGTCCAGGTTTCCCAGCAATGCTTCCCGGATAGACTTTCTTTTTCCCATTTGATGTTCTTGCCTCCCTTGTCAAAGATTAATTGACCATAGGTGTCAGGGTTTATTTCTGGGTTCTCTATTCTGTTCCATTGGTCTGTCTGTCTGTTTTGGTACCAGTACCACACTGTTTTGATGACTGTGGCTTTGTAGGATTTCTTGAAGTCTGGGAGAGTTATGCCTCCTGCTTGGTTTTTGTTTCTCAGGATTGCTTTGGCGATTCTGGGTCTTTTGTGGTTCCATATAAATGTTTGGATTGTTTGTTCTAGTTCTGTGAAAAATGTCAGGGGTAATTTGATAGGGATTGCATTGAATCTGTAGATTGCTTTGGGTAGTATGGCCATTTTTACAATATTGATTTTTCCAATCCAGGAACATGGAATATCTTTCCATTTCTTTACATCTTCTTTGATTTCTTTGATTAAAGTTTTATAGTTATTGGCATATAGGTCCTTTACCTCCTTGGTCAGGTGTATTCCGAGGTATTTGATTTTGTGAGGTGCAATTTTAAAAGGTATCGTACTTTTGTATTCCTTTTCTAATATTTCATTGCTGGTATACAGAAATGCAACTGACTTCTGAATATTAATCTTATATCCTGCTACTTTGCTGAATTTATTAATCAGTTCAAGTAGTTTTGGGGTGGAGTCCTTAGGGTTTTCTATGTATAGTATCATGTCATCTGCATACAGTGACAGTTTGATCTCTTCTCTTCCTTTTATTTCTTTTGTTTGTCTAATTGCTGTGGCTAGGACTTCCAAAACTATGTTGAAGAGCAGTGGTGAGAGTGGGCATCCCTGTCTTGTTCCAGATTTGTGTGAGAAGGCTTTCAGTTTTTCCCCATTGAGTATTATATTTGCTGTGGGTTTATCATGAATGGCTTTGATTATTTTCAGGAATGTTCCCTCTATACCCACTTTGACGAGGGTCTTGATCATGAATGGATGTTGGACTTTGTCAAATGCTTTTTCTGCGTCTGTTGAGATGATCATATGATTTTTGACTTTTTTTTTGTTAATGAGGTGTGTGATGCTGATTGATTTGCATATGTTGAACCATCCTTGTGAACCTGGGATGAACCCAACCTGGTCATGGTGTATAATTTTTTTGGTATGTTGTTGGATTCGGTTGGCTAAGATTTTGTTGAGAATTTTTGCATCTATATTCATCAATGATATTGGGCAATAGTTTTCTTTTTTGGTGGTATCTCTGTCTGGTTTTGGAATGAGGGTGATGGAGGCATCATAGAATGTCTTTGGGAGTATTCCTTCTTCTTCAACCTTTTGAAAGAGTTTAAGGAGGATGGGCACCAATTCCTCTTTATGAAAAATCCACTTCTAAACTCTCTTTGGTTGTTGGCAGAATTTATTTCCCCATGGCCACATGATAACAGTTCCTGTTTTCTTAAATGTCAGCTGGGGACTACCACCAGCTCCTAGAGACTGCTTTTGGATCCTTGCCACATGGCCTGCTCTACAAAATGGCAGTTTACTTCATCAAGGCTCGTAAAAAGGCATCTGCTATTTCTTCTCATATCTCTTAAAAGATCATCTGATTGGGTCAGTCCCACCCAGAATAATTTCACTTTTTTTAATGTTTTATTTTATTTTACTTTTTGTCTTTTTTGTCTTTTCTAGGGCCGCACCTGTGGCATATGGAGGTTTTCAGGCTAGGGGTCAAATCGGAGCTGTTGCTGCCAGCCTATGCCACAGCTACAGCAATGCAGGATCCGAGCCACATCTGTGACCTACACCACAGCTCATGGCAACACTGGATCCTTAACCCACTGAGCGAGGCCAGGGATCGAACCCACAACCTCATGGTTCCTAGTCGGATTCGTTAACCACTGAGCCACGATGGACACTCCAATTTCACTTTTGACTGACTCAAAGTCAACTGATGAGGAATGTTAATTGGAGGAGCAAAATCCATTCTGCCATATAATACAGCATAATCACATGAGTAATATGCTGCTATACTCCAAGTTTCTTCCACACTCAAAGGGCATTTAGATAAGGCATGTACTACAAGGGGAGACAATCTTGGGGACTATCTTAGAATTATCACTACCCCAACAACATAGACTAAATTCTGTGCCACTCAAAATGTATATGTTGAAATCTAATCTCCAATATAGTATTAAGAGGTGGGGTTTTGGGGAGGTGATTAGGTCATCAGGGTAGTGCCCTCTGAATGGGATTAGTGCCCTTATAAAAGACACTCCACCCCAGAGAGATCCGTTGCTCTTTCTACCATGTGAAATATCTGTTATGGACCAGAGAGCAGGTCCTAACCACACACTGAATCTGTACGTTCCTTGATCTTGGGGCTTCCAGCCTCCAAATCTATGAGAAATAAATTTCTGTTGTGTATATACCACCTAGTCTATGTTATTTTGTTACAGCAGCCCTAACAAAGACACACATATACCATTTTAATTCTCTTTCTGCTTAACCTTGGCAAAATGGATTCTGTTGTCAGCAGTTGAATTCTGAGCAAAACAGTAAATAGTATAAAAATGATGTCTTTGAATAAATGGGAATACGGGACAAATAGGTTAGATAATCTGATGGGGTAAGGATCTAGTTATCAATAAAAAATGTGATATTGCTAGTTTACAACACTTAGGGACAAAATGATGTCTTAAATATTGCCTGTGCCTACCTGAAATGAAGAGCATTTCAGTGAAGCCTTTGGCAGTCAAAGTGGTAGCTTTGATAGAACATTACCAGAGGCTTGAGGAATACAAGGACTGTGGAGTGGACTAGGATTTATAACAGCAATGGTGAGCTTAGAGAATTAAAACTGAAAAGCTGGTGTTTTAAGTTTTCTGCTCAAAGTCTGGTCAGAGAACCAGTGTTTCTATGACTATCCAGAAAGAATGAATCTCTTATCTCTAGCAGGGCTGATGTAACTAAAATCAAACTTAGAGTCTGCCCAGAGCTTGTTTAGTTACTTACATTGGAGGTTGAACTCAAAGCCCTATCATGCCTTTTGAAAAGATGGTTGTTAGAATAGGGTAAGATCCCAAGAACTAGAAAAGTGACATTTCAGAGGATCCAGATGACTCTGCGTACTGCATACCCAGACATCAAAACCCACTGAGTGCCTTTTTTCTCCATGTCACCAGGCTGGTAATACCTTGTATGAAGATCCTGTAATGACCTCATCTGACACAGTTACATTGCAACAATTCTTCTTACAACCTAAACCTATCCTCTCATTGCCTCCAGATCTATAATGAGGGTCAAATCACAGTAAACACCAGGAGGCTAATCATACCTGGCAGAAGACAGCCTACATACCAAAAAGATTGCAGGAGCTTGCCTTGTATACCGTCAAAAGTATGGTAAGAGAGTTCTGGTTAATGGTAAGATGAAGTCAGGACACCACTCTACACCTCCCAGTGATACAGCTATAAAACCTGGACAGGATGCATGCAGCTATCTGCCGTTTCTGAAAAATAAATAGTAGAAGGTGGGGAATTATACCAGAATTTAAAGTATCAATGAACTGGTGATGAGTGTTCTATTTTTTCTCTGGTGTCTCCCAAACTGGACTTCAGAAAGTCAGAAATCTGAAAGTGAGCACGTGACAAAGAGCTCAAGGTGGAACCCCTGATTCTGGTTCAAGAATCAAGAAGGGAACTGCTAATGCTCAGAGAAAGTGGGAGAATCCTCAATTTTCCTTTCATTCCTTTATTTCCTCCTCTCCATTCTCCTGTGCTCCAACCCCAGGCAATCTCCTGGGGAAAGGAGAGGAAGTAATATCAGGGAGCCTACAGATCCCTAAACTCTAAGGAAGTGAAAACTATCTCCAGTGGGAGGAGCTATGGTCCCAAGAGGGTGAGGCAAGCCTCACAGATTTTCTTTTGTCTCTGTTATTCTTCCCATCACTTGGTACCAGGCGTAGGCATAGCTGTGGGAAATAGAAAGAGCAGGAGTGTACAGCCTCAGTTTTCTGACTAGAGAACAAAAAAGATAAGCACCAGGGACCTGGAAGTTCCCAGAAAGATCACAGAGAGGAAAGAGCTAGGAAAGTGATCCCATAAAGTTGTTATGGGATCATAAACCCCTGAGTTGCACATGTGTGGATCTGGCCCTAAACAGAATACCAAATGCTGTGAATTGGACTACAAGATAGATCACCATTCAGGTCCCAGACTGGTCATCAGGTGGTACACCACGGGGAGACAGATTCACTCAGTATGACAGACTTTGAAGACCCAACTGGCAATAAAACAATCCACAAAACGTTGGTTGGAATGTGTGGCCTGAACTTAACAGAGTTGACTGCCTGTCACCCAAAAATATCAACATTTTCCCTAGGATTCAAATAAGACTTAAAGTCTCCTAACATAATATTTTTTTGTCTTTTTGCCATTTCTTGGGCCGCTCCCGTGGCATATGGAGGTTCCCAAGCAAGGGGTCGAATCAGAGCTGTAGCCGCTGGCCTGTGCCAGAGCCACAGCAATGGGGGATCTAAGCCATGTCTGCAACCTACATCACAGCTCACAGCAATGTCGGATCCTTAACCCACTGAGCAAGGCCAGGGATTGAACCTGCAACCTCATGGTTCCTAGTCAGATTTGTTAACCACTGCACCACGACGACAGGAACTCCCTAACATAATATTTTAAATGTTCAGGATACAATTTTAAAAATTACTAGGTGGGCTTTCTGAGAGAGAGGATTAAGACGGCGGAATAGAAGGACTGGAGCTCAACTTCTCTCCTAAAAACAACAAAATTCACAACTAAAAGCTGAGCAATCTCCACCCAAATGGACTGGAAGCCTTATAAAAGATACCCTACTCCAGAAGAAAAAGAGGAGGACACATCAAGAGGTAGGAGGGGCAATTTCATGATATAAACAACCTCATACCTCCCAGGTGGGAAGCTCCACAGACTGAAAACTAACTGGTTCACAGGGACACACGTACAGCAGTGAGAGTTCTGAGCTCCACATCAAACCCTCAGGTGCTGGGATCTGGCACTGGGAGAAAGAGCCCCTGGAGCATCTGGCATTGAAGGCCAGTGGGACTTGTGCACAGGAGCTCCACAGGACTGGGGGAAATGGAGACCCCATTCTTAAAAGGTGCACACAGACTTTCATGTGCACTGGATCCCAAGGCAGAACAAGGTCTCCATAGGAATCTGGGTCAAACCTGACTGCAGTTCTTGGAGGTCATCCTGGGAAGACAGGGGTGAATGTGGCTTGTTGTGAGGGAGGGACATTGAAAGCAAAGTTCTTGGGAATATTCAGCAGTGTGCCTTTCTCTGGAGGTGGCCATTTTGTGAAAATCTGGCCCCACCCTTCAGTCAGCACTGAGAAGCCCCAGGGCAAACAACAATCCAGGTGGGATCACAGCCCCACCCCTCAGTAAACAGTCTGCCTAAAGACCCCTCAGACACACAGCTGCCTGTAATCCCATCCAGAGACTAAGCCCCACCCACAAGAGGGATTAGAATCAGCTCCACTTACCAGTAGGCACGCATTAGCCCCTCCCATCAGGAAGCCTACAGCAAGCTCCCATACTGACTTCAGCCACAAGGGGGGCAGATACCAGAGGTAAGAGAGGCTGCAACTCTTGTATCTGTAAAAAGGTCACCACACAACTATACCGCAACAAGTTTGACAATCTGGAAGAAATGGACAATTTTCTAGAATCTTACAGCCTTCCAAAACTGAATCAAAAAGAAACAGACCAACAGAACAAACCGATCACTAGAAATGAAATTGAAGAGGTCATAAAATCACTCCCTACAAATAAAAGCCCAGGACCAGATGGCTTCACAGGTGAATTCTATCAAACATATAAAGAGGAATTGGTGCCCATCCTCCTTAAACTCTTTCAAAAGGTTGAAGAAGAAGGAATACTCCCAAAGACATTCTATGATGCCTCCATCACCCTCATTCCAAAACCAGACAGAGATACCACCAAAAAAGAAAACTATTGCCCAATATCATTGATGAATATAGATGCAAAAATTCTCAACAAAATCTTAGCCAACCGAATCCAACAACATACCAAAAAAATTATACACCATGACCAGGTTGGGTTCATCCCAGGTTCACAAGGATGGTTCAACATATGCAAATCAATCAGCATCACACACCTCATTAACAAAAAAAAAGTCAAAAATCATATGATCATCTCAACAGACGCAGAAAAAGCATTTGACAAAGTCCAACATCCATTCATGATCAAGACCCTCGTCAAAGTGGGTATAGAGGGAACATTCCTGAAAATAATCAAAGCCATTCATGATAAACCCACAGCAAATATAATACTCAATGGGGAAAAACTGAAAGCCTTCTCACACAAATCTGGAACAAGACAGGGATGCCCACTCTCACCACTGCTCTTCAACATAGTTTTGGAAGTCCTAGCCACAGCAATTAGACAAACAAAAGAAATAAAAGGAAGAGAAGAGATCAAACTGTCACTGTATGCAGATGACATGATACTATACATAGAAAACCCTAAGGACTCCACCCCAAAACTACTTGAACTGATTAATAAATTCAGCAAAGTAGCAGGATATAAGATTAATATTCAGAAGTCAGTTGCATTTCTGTATACCAGCAATGAAATATTAGAAAAGGAATACAAAAGTACGATACCTTTTAAAATTGCACCTCACAAAATCAAATACCTCGGAATACACCTGACCAAGGAGGTAAAGGACCTATATGCCAATAACTATAAAACTTTAATCAAAGAAATCAAAGAAGATGTAAAGAAATGGAAAGATATTCCATGTTCCTGGATTGGAAAAATCAATATTGTAAAAATGGCCATACTACCCAAAGCAATCTACAGATTCAATGCAATCCCTATCAAATTACCCCTGACATTTTTCACAGAACTAGAACAAACAATCCAAACATTTATATGGAACCACAAAAGACCCAGAATCGCCAAAGCAATCCTGAGAAACAAAAACCAAGCAGGAGGCATAACTCTCCCAGACTTCAAGAAATCCTACAAAGCCACAGTCATCAAAACAGTGTGGTACTGGTACCAAAACAGACAGACAGACCAATGGAACAGAATAGAGAACCCAGAAATAAACCCTGACACCTATGGTCAATTAATCTTTGACAAGGGAGGCAAGAACATCAAATGGGAAAAAGAAAGTCTATCCGGGAAGCATTGCTGGGAAACCTGGACAGCTGCATGCAAAGCAATGAGACTAGAACACACCCTCACACCATGCACAAAAATAAACTCAAAATGGCTGAAAGACTTAAATATATGACAGGACACCATCAAACTCCTAGAAGAAAACATAGGCAAAACACTCTCTGACATCAACATCATGAATATTTTCTCAGGTCAGTCTTCCAAAGCAATAGAAATTAGAGCAAAAATAAACCCATGGGACCTCATCAAACGGAAAAGCTTTTGCACAGCAAAGGAAACCAAAAAGAAAACAAAAAGACAACTTACAGAATGGGAGAAAATAGTTTCAAATGATGCAACCGACAAGGGCTTAATCTCTAGAATATATAAGCAACTTATACAACCCAACAGCAAAAAAGCCAATCAATCAATGGAAAAATGGGCAAAAGACCTGAATAGACTGTTCTCCAAAGAAGATATACAGATGGCCAGCAAACACATGAAAAAATGCTCAACATCGCTGATTATAAGAGAAATGCAAATCAAAACTATCATGAGATACCACCTCACACCAGTCAGAATGGCCATCATTAATAAATCCACAAATAACAAGTGCTGGAGGGGGTGTGGAGAAAAGGGAACACTCCTGCACTGTTGGTGGGAATGTCACCTGGTACAGCCACTATGGAGAACAGTTTGGAGATACCTTAGAAATCTATACATAGAACTTCCATATGACCCCACAATCCCACTCTTAGGCATCTATCCGGACAAAACTCTACTTAAAAGAGACACGTGCACCTGCATGTTCATTGCAGCACTATTCACAATAGCCAGGACATGGAAACAACCCAAATGTCCATCGACAGATGATTGGATTCGGAAGATGTGGTATATATACACAATGGACTACTACTCAGCCATAAAAAAGAATGACATCATGCCATTTGCAGCAACATGGATGGAGCTAGAGAATCTCATACTGAGTGAAATGAGCCAGAAAGACAAAGACAAACACCATATGATATCACTTATAACTGGAATCTAATATCCAGCACAAATGAACATCTCCTCAGAAAAGAAAATCATGGACTTGGAGAAAAGACTTGTGGCTGCCTGATGGGAGGGGGAGGGAGTGGGAGGGATCGGGAGCTTGGGCTTATCAGACACAACTTAGAATAGATTTACAAGGAGATCCTGCTGAATAGCATTGAGAACTTTGTCTAGATACTCATGTTGCAACAGAACAAAGGGTGGGGAAAAAATGTAATTGTAATGTATACATGTAAGGATAACTTGATCCCCTTGCTGTACAGTGGGAAAATAAAAATAAATAAATAAATAAAAAGGTCACCACACCAAAAACCTATAAAAATGAAAAGACAGAGAACTATAACTCAAATGAGGAAGAAAGGAAAAACCCCAGAAAATCAGCTAAGTGATTTGGAGATTCTCAGCCTCCAGGAAAAAGACTTTAGATTGTTGATGCTGAAGATGATGAAAGACATTGGAAATAAACTGGAGGCAAAGATGGATAACTTACAGGAAACACTGACCAAAGACATACAAGATATAAAACTTAAACAAGAAGAGATGCAAAATACAATAACTGAAGTAAAAAATTCACTAGAAGCAGCTAACAGCAGAAAACATGAGGCAGAAGAACGAATAGGTGAGGTGGAGGACAGATTAGTCGAAATTACGGATGCAGAACAGAAAAGAGAAAAAAGATTGAAAACAAATGAAGAGAGTCTCAGAGAACTCTGGGACAACGTTAAATGCACCAATATCCATATTATAGGATGACAGAAGGAGAAGAGAGGAGAAGGGGACAGAAAAAATATTCCAAGAGATAATACCCGAAAACTTCCCTAACATGGAAAGGAACCACTCACTCAAATCCAGGAAGCACAATGAGTACCATAAAAAATAAACCCAAGGAGGAACACCCCGAGACACATATTAATCAAACTGACCAAAATTAAAGACAAAGAGAAAATCTTGAAAGGAGCTAGGGAAAAGAAACAAGTAATATACAAGGGAACCCCAATAAGGTTATTGGCAGATTTTTCAACAGAAACTCTGCAGGCCAGAGGGAGTGGCATGATATACTTAACATGATGAAAGGAAAAAACCTCCAACCAAGATTACTTTACCCAGAAAGGTTCTCATTCAGATTTGAAGGAGAAATCAAAACCTTCACAGATAAGCAAAAGTTGAGAGAATTCAGCAATACTAAACCACCTTTACAACAAATACTAAAGGAATTTCTATAGGCAGAAAACAAAACACAACAACAGGAAACAAAAATTCCACAAATGACAAGGCTCACCAGTAAAGGTATATATACAGTAAAGATACAAAATCATCCATGCACAATTATACCACCAAAATCAGAAATCAGGAGAAGAGGTGGGTACAAATGCAGGATACTGGAGATGAACTTGCAATTAAGAGAACAACAACTTAAAACAATCTCTTATACATATAGACTCTTATATCAAACCAAAAATCTACAATTGATACACAAACAAGGAATCTCTGGAGAAGAAATATATCTCATAGTAAATAAGTGCATAATCCACCATAAAGGGGGTCATTTGACATCATTCTTGGAATGCTGAAGTCTTCTTAGATCTGATTCTGATTTCCTCTCCATCAAAGAATTTATGATAAATATAATGAAATAATGCAACTGTATAATTAAATAATACAGTTCTACAACTGTTATTAATAACCATTTCTCTCCATGGTACAATGTAAGATCTATAATGTCTTATTTATCACATCACCTAGAATGGTGTAATGCCTATATTGAAGAATCAGTAAGATGTAACAATTTGTGAGGACATATTTATATAGTTACACTGTTTTTTAACCAATTTATGCATTTTATATTTTACTTATTTTCAGAGGGTGTATTATTTTTGTTATTCTTACCAGTTAAGTTGTTCTTTTTATTATGCTATATAAAATATTTAGTGGTATATAAGGCTTTCATCTTTATAAATTTTAGTTGCATAATATACACAATTTTAATATAATGCTAATTTTTAAAGAAAAATTGAAATGTAATAGATAATACTAGATAGTAAAGATGAAAGCCATACAAAATGGGATAAAGCACAGGATAAATTTCCTATTTGTCTCAGCATATTTTCCATTCCACTTCTCCAGAGGGAGACACTTAATCTGTTTCTTAAGATCCATGATATAATAATCTGTCTGAATGTAATTGTGTTTAAATATATGTATTTTATTCTGTAAAAAAAAATATTCTGTGATAATCTATGTGGGAAAAGAATGTGAAAGGGAATGGATATATGTACATGTATAACTGAATCTCTTTGTTGTACAGCAGAAATTATCACAACCTTGTAAATCAACTATACTTCAATAAATTTTTTTAAAAATGAAAAAAAAAGCACAAAAAAATAAAATAAATAAATAAATAAAAAATAAATAAAAAATTACTAGGTGGGAGTTCTCATTGTGGCTCAGCAGTAATAAACCCTACTAGTATCCATGAGGAGGTGGATTCAATCCTTGGCCTTACTCAGTGGATTAAGGATCTGGCATTGCTGTGAGCCATGGTGTAGGTCACAGACGTGGCTCAGATCTGGCATTGCCATGGCTGTGGTGTAAGCCACCAGCTGTAGCTCTTATTTGACCCCTAGCCTTGGAACTTCCATGTGTTTCAGGTGCAGCTCTAAAAAAAGCAATAAATAAATAAATAACTCTCAGTATTAGAAGAACCAAAAAAATTTCAATTCACATGGGGAAAGATAATCAACATATGCCAATGTTGAGATGTCACTGATGTAGGAAATATCAAAGACATTAAAGCAATTATTTCAAAAATGCTTAAGATAGGGTCCTTTGTGCCACATTTTAGATTCCACATATAAGTGATATCATATGGTATTTGTCTTTCTCTTTTTGACTTAATTCACTTAGTATGAGAATCTCCAGTTGCATCCATGTTGCTGCAAATGGCATTATTTTGTTATTTTTTATGTCTCTGTAGTATTCCATTGTCTATATATACCACATCTTCTTAACCATTCATCTGTCGATGGACATTTAGGCAGTTTCCATGTCTTGACCATTGTGAGTAGTGCTGCTATGAACATAGGGGTACATGTATCTTTTTGAACCTACCTATAAAACAGAAAGAGACTTACAGACATGAAGGACAGACCTGTGGTTGTCAAGGGGGAGGGGGAGGGAGTAGGATAGACAGGGAGCCTGGGGTTAGCAGATGCAAACTATTACATTTAAGATGGATAAGCAATGAGGTCCTATTGTATAGCATAAGGAACTACATCCAATCTCTTGTGATAGAACATGATGGAGGATAATGTGCAAAAAAGAATGTGTGTATATATATACAGACATATACACACACGTATGACTGCATCACTTTGCTATACAGCAGAAATTGAAAAAACACTGTAAATTAATTATACGTTAAAAATTTTAAAAAGAAGAATCTTTTTAAATGCTCAAGAAATAAGGATCAATTAAAAGGAAAAGAAATAAACCCTCATCAAGAAATAGTACATATAAAGAAGAACCAGATTAAAATTTTAGAACTGAAAAAGCACAATATCCAACTCATTGGATAGCTCAATAGCAGAACTGGAGGACTTAAGCAGATAAAGACATCAATTCTCACCAAATTGATCTATATAATTTCATTCAATATACTAGAAGAAATTTTTATAGATATATATAATTCTAACATTTGTGTAGAAGGCAAAGGAATTAGAATATCCAAAAAATTTTTGGAAAATAAGAATAAGGTTGTAGAGAGGGGATGGGAGATCAGGGAATAAAAAGAATAAAGTTGAAGGAATCACAATACCCAATTTGAAGACTTACTATAAAGCTAGGGTAACCAAGACAGTGTAGTATTGGCAAAGGATAGGCAGAGAGGTCAACTGAACAGAACTCAGAGACTAGAAATCGATACATCTTTAGGGACAATTGATTTTGAACAAAGGTGCAAAACCAGTTCAATAAAGTATTTCATTTAACAAATTTTGTCAGAACAACTAAACATTCATGCTCCCCCAAAAAATTTTACCTTCATTCTAAATCTTATAACTTTTTTTCTTAATGGCTCAGACTTAACAGGATAAAATTTTGAGAAGAAAACACAAGGAAAAAACCTTTGTGGTCTGGGTCATACAATGGTTTCTTAGATCTACACCAAAAGTGTGAGCTATAAAAAAAAACTGACTTCATTTAGATTGCAAACTTTAGCTGTTTGAAAGGCATTGTTGTGAGAATGAAAACAGAATCTACAGACTAGGAGATACATGAAATCACGTATCTGACAAAGGACTTCTATCCAGAACATACTTTTTTTAAACTTAACAGTGAGAAACGAAGAAACTTAGTTTTAAAATGGGCAAAACATTTGGACAGAGAGGATATATGGATGGCAAATAAGCACATGAAAAGATATGCATCATTAGTCATTAAGAAAACACAAATTAGGAGTTCCCATTTCAGTAGTTAACAAATCCGACTAGGAACCATGAGGTTGCAGGTTCGATCCCTGGCCTTGCTCAGTGGGTTAAGGATCCGGCATTGCCGTGAGCTGTGGTGTAGGTTGCAGGCACTGCTCGGATTCCATGTTGCTGTGGCTCTGGTGTAGGCCGGAAGCTATGGCTCCGATCCAACCCCTAGCCTGGGAACCTCCATGTGCCGCGGGAGCGGCCCAAGAAATAGCAAAAAGACAAAAAAAGAAAAAAGAAAACACAAGTTAATATTCACAAGTATCTATTAGAATAGCTAACATAACTGGCGATACCAAGTGATCACAAGAATGGGGAGAAACTCTTATATGTTGTTGGCAGAAATACAAAATAATACATTCACTCCAGAAAATACTTTGGCAGTTTGTTATAAAGTTAAACCTATACCTACCATATGACCCATCAATTCCACTCCTCAGGCATTTACCCTACAGAAACGAAAACTTACATGTAGATAAAAACCCAAACATGAATGTTTATAGGAGATTTATTCATAATCACCAAAACCTAGGTACAACCAAAATAGTTTTCAAAAGGTGAGTGGGTGAACAAACTGTGGTATATCCACACAATGGAAAATTCATCAATAAAAAGGAACATATGGTTAATATACATCCTACATGACTCCACTTATATGACATTCTCAAAAAAACAAAATTTCAGTGATGGAGAACAGATCAATTGTTTCCAGAAGTTAGGTGGGGAGAAAGGATATGACTACAAAGGGGAAGCACAAGGAAGATTCTGCGGGGGATGGAATCATTCTGTAACTTAATTGCGGTGGTAATCACATGAATATATATGTGTGTTTAAAATCAGAGAATGATATACCCAAAAAAGAGTCAATTTTACCATACATTAATTTTTAAAATTATGAGGAATATGTGTGGGAATGGAATCTTGTGGACATGGAACAAGAAGAGAGGGACATAATTTTAGATCGGGTCAGATTTTCAATGTGTGAACATCTACAAGAAATTCTGGATACAAAATATTGACTCAAGCTACTGGGAAGGATTCCATTTATTTGCTTGGTTGATGGACTAAAACTAGAGTCAACAGTAACCTACATGAATTTGAGATGCCAGAAGAACTTGATATAATATAGAGGAAAGAATCCAAAAAGCTGGGGAGATAAGAATATAAGAACAGATTTATCATGTGTTCACAACTCCCACCCCAAAAATAGCTCACAAGAGAGTTCAGAAGACAATCTCTTCATCATGGTACTGAAAAATACATTGATGAGCAGGAGCAACAATACCCTTGAAAATCACTTTAGATAAAATCACACTAACCACTATAGGTAGGGTATTAAAGTAGGAGGTGTTGCCATTATAAGAGCTCTTTGATTTAAGTGACAATGATGGAAACTTAGGATGACAAAGGTCTAGTAGATACACTCAACTACCAGAGAAAAGGTAGATGCAGTTACCATAATGGGTAGCAGAGCCATAGAACCAAACAAAATGGTTTTACCTGTAGGGACCTTTGGAGGTAATTAGTCCTCCATGACTGAAATAAATGAGCTACCCCCTGAGGTTTTACTTGATGTGCAGGACCAAACAACAACAAACTAGACTTAGTAAGCAATTACTTATTTTGAGCTACTATTATAGAGACTCACAACCTCTCACCCAATCCCCAGACCTAAGTCAGTTCAAAGAGCCAGAGCTTTCTGATTAAAAAGACTAGGTGGGTACCCTTTAAAAAGAATTATATAGTGACGTTACAAATATGTGCCATAATGCTTTCACCTGACTGTTACTAAATGGACATAAAATATGTTTTAGGATTACTGTATACTAGGGGGAAAAAAAAGAATTTCTAGAACTCTGTGGGATTACTTGACCCTGCCTCTGAGCTAACACCAATCCCTGGCAAAAAGAGTACCACTGTGGTCTATTGATAAGGTAGAAGATTGTGGAAGTAAAAGTTCATTGAGTTGGATATGCATCTTGCCATGGTTATTTTACCAGCTCATGATTATATAGTCCATAATTCTGCCAGCTCCCTGCAGGGTACAAGCAAGGGAAGGCACTGGTGGGCCTTGGATGTGATGCAAAGCTCTGCCACTAGGACTTCAAGACTTGGTAGAGGTGTGGCTGATTGAGAGCCATGTAGATCCCTAATATGAGAACCACGCCTGAGACATCTGGGCTGTGGAATGAAGCCCTGCCTTTTCAGTGGGTAAATGTTCTCTTGACTGTTCATGGTTTGGGCTTCACAGCTTCCAGGTGTTCTTTCTGGTCAGACAGAGCCAGGCTATGGTTCCCCTGGTCAGACTGGTTTTGCAGGTGAGCAAAGTGCTGGTCAGGCTACTGCTTGGGCTTTGCAGGGAGGAACTCAGCGTGCCTAGATCCAAGTGCTGGCTGTTACAAGCCCCTACCCCATTCTCCATCACAACCAGAATCCCACTTATGGAGCCCCACAGGTCCCCTGAAGTCCCCAGGGAGCTAGACTAGAGTGGGGGGTTCGTAAGAAGTGACCCACAGTGTTGGAACTGCATGTCCTCCTCGGGCTCTTCCCATTGAAGGAACTGGAAACTCAGGGAAGACCTCACCACACAGTTTTAGTAGTCTCTCATTTTCTTGTCCATGAATAGTTGTAAGCTGTCCTTCTTGTGAGGTAGAATAAAGTCAGGAAGCACCATGTCACCACCTTGGTTACGTAACCTCAACAGTTTGTGGCTTATTATTGACCCTGGCAGAGACAAAACATCAAACAATGCAAAAACTGTTGACCTTGCAATTTAGTTGCCCTAGGGGTGACCAACCAGCATTAGAATGTATCCCAAAATAGTTGATGATCAGATGGAAGTGGTATGTGATGTATAAACTTAGCTGATTCAATAGATATAAGAAAATTGCATGACTCACATTCCTAGGCTGTTTACGCCTCCACATTTCCATCCCTTCTTCAACCTATGCCTAGAGCTTCAAGAGGTGTTCCATATGACTAGTTGACTGAAAAGGTAAAAACGAGAGCATGATTTTCAGGTAGTTCTGCACAATATGCAGGCTTTAGACAAAAATGGACCAAAACCCCATATAAAGACAATCCTATAGAACAAAAAGGAAAAGAGATCTCTCCCAGGGGGCAGAATGGACGGAGCGTGGAAATACTTCATGGTTTCTACTGAGGAGGAAGCTTACAATAAACATGCTATTGAATAAGCTAAAATGAAATAAGCTACTCAGTAGACATCAAGGCCCCTTTTCTTAGTCACCTCTGTGTGTGCTTAACAGACTCATGAAAAACATGGCCACAGTGACAGAGATGGACATCCACAGACTCAACATCATTCCTGACTGGGAAAATGCCACTGGTAAGCACACAGCTTGCTGATGGTAATAACAACTTGGGATTCTTGGACAAGTCACCTATCTCTGGGCAAATAGCCTACCAACTTGGGGCAGACTGATGGTACTGCAGTCCCTTCTCCATGGAGGGGGCAGTGGTTTGTTCTTACTGGAAATGACACAGTGTAGGTACAGATTAGTCATCTGTTTGGGGCTGAATTGTGTCTCCCCAAAATTCACATGTTGAAGTTCTACACCCAGTATCTCAGAATGTTACTATAATTGGAGATAGAGTCTTTTAAAGCATGAATAAGTTAACATGAGGATGTCAGGATGAGCCTGAATTCAATCTTATTGGTATCCTTATAAGAAGAGAACACCTGGACAGAGAGACACCAGGAATATGTGAGCACAGAGGAAAGGCCTTGTGAGGACACAGAGGGAAGGCGACCACCTGCAAGCCAAGGACAGGGGCCTCAGAAGACACTAAACTTGCTGACACTTCAATATTGGACTTCCAGCCTCCAGAATGTCAAGAAAATAAATTTCCATTGTTTAAGCCACCCAATCTGTGGTATTTTGTTATGGCAGCCCTAGCAAACTTATACATCTTCCCTGCCTACCATGCTTCTGAAAATCACATAATTCATGGACTTACTGAATGCTTTATTCAAATTGGCTTCTCTCACAACACTGCTTCTCACCAGGGAATTCATGTACAGCAAACAAATTACAGTGATGGGCTGATATGTATAATATTTACTGGTATTTTCATGTAACTGAAAGAGCAACTGGCCATATAGAACAGAGGCACAACATAATTGACGTTATGGCATCAGTACAGAGGCACCTGGTGAAGCTGAAGCGTTGCCCTACAAAATTTAGTCTGTCTTTGAATTAGTGACCGCTGTTTCACCCCTAGAAACAAGAGGGAAAATGTGACTAGCTCCTTGCATTATGATACCTAATGAACCACTTGCTAACTGTTTACTTTCTGTGACTTTGGGCTCTACTGGTTTAAAGGTCTTTGAACCAATGGGAGGGATACTTTTCCAGGGGATGCAATAATAGATCCATTGAATTGGAACCTGAGACTTCCACATGGACATTTGAGACTTAACATGCCCTGCTGGACAAAATGACTGATCCAGATTATCAAAGTAGATTACTACCACACATAAAGGCAGAAAGGACTGTTTCTGTAAACCAAGGGACTCCTGGGGCACGTCTAAAATTGCCATGTCCAGTGATGAAAAGTGAACAGAAGGGAACGTCTAACCCCATTTGGGCAGAGCCAGTAAGTACTCAGATTCCCCAAGAATGAAGATTGGGTCACCCTACCAGATAAAGAATCACATCCAGCTGTCCTCTTTTGCTGAGGACAAAGGGAACATAAATGAGCACTGGAGGAAGGACATTATAAACACCATTGCAGCCTCATGGCCAGCTGTATAATGAGTTCTGTGGTAGCTATCCACATTTTCTTCTTTGCCTGCTGTATCAGGATTATATCTAGTATTTAACAAATTTTATTTTCTCTTCTTTCCCCTTTTATGTACTATTTAATATAGTCTGTGCAAGTTTATAGTTTAGTCCACAGGCTACAGAATATCAATATGCTCTTATGACTAAACCAGAGGGGAAATGGTCATCAGCCAGAAAACCTGAATTTGTATCTGGATACTGCAACTAATGAAACTTTGGGTCCTTCCTTTGAGGAAGTACATTTTGATTGTCCAAATGATAGTTGTATTATATTAAGGAAGCACAGTTTACTATTACTATTATGGTTGGAAATATAAGTATGAAAACATGCACATATTGATGCTAAGCAGCCAAGGGGTGGATCATAATAATATCTGTAACTTTTAAACACTTCTGCATTATAAGTTCTCCTTTCCTAGATATAAGCCAAAAAGTACGTTTTCCAGGCTCCCTTTTAAATATGGTATAGACATGAGACTAGCTTCCTTCAAGTAGGTGTGTTGGCATGAGACTCAGAAAGCAGAAGGGAGAATGGTGAGGGTACAAGCAAGTGTGTAGGCTTAGGTGGTTTTGCAGGAGCTGTAATAAAAGTTCTGGTGTAGTGGGAATCCCATTTGTTGCTTCTGTAGGGGTTGCACAGAAGGTCACAACATCTGCAGGATTTCCAGATGATAAAATGTCATCGAGATTTTGCTGTCTCCATCTCCATCTTCAGGCTTTGCTTTTCTCTGCACTGGGTACCCTCAGATGAGATTCTGAAATAGGTTCTATCTCTCCCAGTGGCTTCTGGCAGCTCCAAAGCCAGTACAAAGAGAGTTTCACTTTCAAAAAAAAAAAGTCCCTAGGTTGAATCTCATTGATCTGGTTTGGGTTTCAATCACTGAATCAATTGCTATAGCCAAGGGGATAGAATATGCCAGACCTGGGAGATATGCAGTGAGAACAAAATGAAGTCTAAAGGGGAGAATGGGTTTCTCCCATATAGTTCATCTCATGTATTTCATCACCCCAAAGCACCTGGCCTTACAGAACAGAGGAACAACATATTGAAGTTATGGCACCAGCAGAGGACAACACTTGGTGAAGTTGAAAGTTGCTGGACAAAAGGCAGCATATGCTTTAAGTTAGCAACTACTAATCTAAGGGTGGTTCTCAAACAAAAATCAGGATGTTACTAAGGGAAAGGAGAATGACACTAGGCAGGCAGAAACAACAGCTGTCCTCTGGCCTAGAGGTCTGGCTTCCTTCCTTTGGCTGCAAATGAGACCTAACTGGCACACCTTGCAAGCTAAGCCACTGTCTATTCCCACCTTGTGACCCCAGCAGCACTCTAAGTTGGCTGGACTGGAATTCAGAAGGCTTGGTTTCCAATTCTGCTGTCTGTGAACTTGGATTCGCCTTCAACTTTTCTGCACCTCCATCCTATTCTTTGCCAAGTGAAGAACTAATAAAGCCTGCCTGGTGAAGATTCATAAAACTACTTTGAAATCTGGAAAGCACTCCATAAATGTAATGGATTATCTTTATTACTCAAAGAAAACCAGGGAAGACCTGAGCCTAGCTCATCCTATTTGCAAATGACAGGGAAATTGATGTTGACAAAAGAAGATAAATAAAGGAGTTTAGATTAGAACCACGGGCACATGCCCTTCACCACATAGATAGGACCAATCCACCTCTTCCTGGGCTACTGATCAAATTTTCTGAGCTCTTCCCCTTCCCTGGATAAGCGTGAAAATAGCAGGTGAGCTGTGACCAAGACTTAAACTGTAAATATGTTTGACACAGAATTCCTCATTGAGAACATTTCTTCTAGGAAAGTAATTGGATAGAAAAGCAAAGATTCCTGCAGAAGGAAATTTATTGCAGCAATTATCAGGATAAGCAAAGTTTGAAAGTAAATGCCCTGGAATAAAGAATTGATTACATAATTACTCAAATCATGGTATTATCTCCTTTGTGGCATACCAGGAGGTCATGAAAAAGGATGATGTGGATATTATACAGAAGGAAATCCAGGATCTAACAGCTGAAAAAAGCACATAAAGTATGATCCTGACCCTGTTTTTATCAGACAACCAATCATACAGAAGTATTCATATGCATCGACAAAGATTGAAAAGTTGTACCAGAGTGACACCGTACTTGCATTTAACTTCTCTGAATTCAACTCTACGCACTTGTCGGGGGCGGGGGGGATGGCGGGGGAGAAAAGCTTAAACAGTGCAGATCTGGCCTGCCTCTCGATTCCTTGACCCCATGAGTGAGATGGGGACATGATGCTGCCGAAATTCCCTCTCAATTCCCATTTGCCTCCGAGAGCATGAGCATCCTCCCAGGCTGAGTGTAATCTAATGTTTCAGGATGTGCTTTGTTCATGCTAGCTGTTTCCTAAATGCAAGCCAACTACCAAACAGTAACCTGGTCCAATCCTAGAGGAAAATGCTTGGGTTGTATGAATTGAGAGGTATGTCCACTCCCAATGTGACACATTCCTGAGAATCTGTCCAGGGTAGCACTTTTCCTTATGGCCCAACTTTACATTGTAACCCATGGTACCCAACAAAATGCATAGAGTGGGGAATTTCTCCTTTTCTTTATGGTAACCTATAACTCCAAGTTTCCTAAAATAAACATGTATTTATGTAACATATGTTTAAAGGATAGCTAAGACCCCCCTTCCTCATAGGGGGTCCTCATAGAGGGAACCTTTCAGAAAGTTCTATTTAGGGATCTCAACTTTGCTAGCCCACAGAGGCAGCTTTCTAATGGGGTTCTGTAGAGCCAGCTATGCTTCTGCCATGGCTTGCAACGCTGCTCCTTCCCTTTCCCTCAGCCCTTATCAACAAAGATCTCCGTGTTTTATCACATTAGGTCAGGCTGGGCAGCATTGATGGCTGCAGGGCCCAGGGTGCCAGGCAGCTCGGGGCCATCTCAGCCCATCGCTCCCGGGCTCCATCAACCCTCGTTAGTCCTCATTACCAGCCCAAGCCCAGACAGGCTGCCTCCAGGCTGAGTCCTTGATTTTTCTATTTTGAGAGGGTTACTCAGGCCAAATCATCAAATCAAGTTATGCCCCTGACGTCTTAGGTTTGCAGAGCTCTGGCAGTCCCCTCCTCCACACCCTACCCACTCCAGTCCCCATAAGCCAGGGACGGTCCTACCCTGGTCCCCCAGCAGATATAAACACTCCCTCACAAACACATACCCCACATGTTCACGCGGACACACACCCCCCCCACAAGCTCACAAACACAGTCTTTCACCCACACTCACACGAATAAGCATCCTCAATCATAGCTACAATACTCGGGGGTCATCCTCAATCATAGCGACCCATACTCAGGGGTCCTCAGAGGTCAGGAGAGACCCAGACCACTTTCAGTTTTGACGCTTCCAGAATATTAAAGAATGAGAAATTATTATAACCAAGTCCCCATACTTGTTGCTGTGCTAAATGTTTACATTTAACAAATTATTATTGTGTGTTTTAAATGCAATATAATTGTATTATCCACAAAATAATGATAGGATTTATGAACTATTAATTCTCAGGGCACTGCAGGCAGCGAGCTTCAGTAATGTGATGTGCCTAGAGCCGTATGATGAATGTCTTCTCCTCTCCATCTTGTCAGCAGATCTCAGACTGCATGTATAACCTCATTGGGGGATAATATCGAGAGCCCATATCTAAGCCCTCTGTGAGCAGGAGGCCAAGCCAAATGGCTCCCGTCAACTCCTGAAATGCACACACAGTGGAGAGGCCTGCTGCCTGCACACAATTACACCCACAGCAGCCACCCACACCCTACAGGAGAAAATCCAGAGTCCTGTGGCTGCTGGCCACCCCAGTTACATCTTGACAGTTGTGAGAATGCTCAGAGCTGGAAAGGCCCTCTATGCATCTGCTCCAGTCCCTCACAGGGCAGAGGATTCTCCCGAACCCAGGAACAGTTGGCCACCCTGCCCTGGCTCAAGTTCTTTCAGCTTATCCAGATACAGCAGCCTGGACCAGCTCTAATGGGAAGGAATATGAAGCTGGCCATCCTAAAACTTCCTTGTACATCAACATCCTTGTTCTCTTCCATTGAGCAGCCCTGGGACATTAACTATTGCTTTTTCCAATCAGAGTTTCTGTTCTGTCCCACTTTCTGTTCTGGGACAGAAAGTGGCTGGGAAAGTGGCTGGGAAAGTTTTGGAAATAGGCACACACTTTCTCACACTCTCTTACATGTACTCATGCTTGCAGCCATACATGTACACGTGCACTTTAAAAGACAGTGTGACATTAGGAGAAGATCCTGACCTTTAAAATAAGCCACCACTTGAGTCTCTCTTCCAGCCCTTATGAGTGATCACTTAAAAAGTCATTTGTCCTCTCCAAGCCTCAGTTTTCCAGATCTTTAAAGTAGATCCAGAAAAGATCTGCCTCATATGCCATTGGTAGACGTTCCTGAGATATTTGTAAAAGCACTGAGCAAAGTGCCTGGCTCATCACATCTTTGCTACATTTGATCCTCTCTCTATCTGTTCTGCTACTTGGAACTGACATGAAGAAATGACTATCCCTCTTGGGGAAAAAACATCTTAAATGCAAAGAAAAACTGACTTGTCTATACAGTGGAGAAAGCAGCATCAAAATGGGAATTTAATATGGGAATTCTAGTGCCAGTTCTATCAAAACTGGGTTGTGTGTAATTGGTTTTCCCAACTATGAAAGAGGTGCATTTGGATCCTTTTCAGGTTCTCGAACACTTCTCAGAGGCAACTCTCTTATCTAAAGAGCACACCAGCTTTCCCAAACTCAACTGGTGACATTTGTAAATTAGACCTGAGACCAGACGTGTCCAAGCCTGCCCCAATTTCTAGCTCCTCAGCAAGACCATGACTCAGTCATGAGACAGGAAGCCTTAATTCCTTCTATGTCCTGCCCACTGAGCCAAAATAAACCAAGTGGGAGTAAAGGCCATGTAGGCTACACTGAAGTAGAGGATTCCAGGAGCCAGGTGGGATGGGCAGCCAGGTGCAGCTTAGGTGGAGGAAGACTCCAAAAGGGAGTTGGGGAAAGAAGAAGGGTTGAATTTACAAAGTCACAAATAAGAACATGAGGAGCTGGGACAATTTGGAGCAAGCTGGCATGTGGCACATAAAGTGGTGAGGGTAAAATGGTTCCAGATCAGTTGTAGGTGGTACCAGCCATTTAGCACAGGGCAAGCCCCAAACCAGAGAGGATTTGGCAAACCTTTGGCCATGGCCCTTGTTACCACTTGGGCTGGTGCTTACAGAACGAGAATGGAAGGAGAAGGCAGAGACGAAGAAATGACAGAGATCAAAATGGTTGGTTCACATCTCAGCCTTTCCTAAGTTAATGAACCAAACACATTTACAAGGAAGTATCAATACTGGACCTGACCCAGGAGAAATTCTGCCCTCATGCAGGGAATGGAGTGGCACACACAGAAGATAAGAAAAGCTTGCCATCCCTTATAATCCTTTCTGGAGGCCACAACCTCTGAATAGATGCTCTTCCAGGACTGGTCCAGTGAGAAGGCCCCACAATGATCCACTGTTAGCTGCAGTGGCAAAACCTGAAGAACAGAAAGTTTCAAGATCTTTCCCTACATCCCCCAGCCAGTGAGTAGGAGAACTAGGTCCAGTCTCAGGCTCAGCACATGCTGTCCAGCTCTGAAATCAAAGACATCATTAATGTCGATTTTCAGTACAACTATACCCTCAGTAAAGTAGGCAACTGTGGCCTTTGGAGCCAGAAGGGCCTGGGTTCAAACACTGGCTTCACCCTTTACTAGTTGTGTGATTTGGGAAGTTTTCTTAACCTCTTCATTCTCCATTTTATCATCTATAAAACTGGCATAAATCATGCCTACCTCTCAGTGTCTGTCGGGCTTTTATGAGAACCTGGTGTATGTCTCTCACATAATTAAGTACTCAATAAATGGCTATTTTCTTTCCCTCTCCTTACTTGTCCTCATTTTCTCTATCACATGTCAAAGATAAGTAAACTGTAGTACCCGTGAGTCTACCTGTATCTCAGGTGAGCACACCTGAGTGCTTCTATTCCTTCTGTCTTAGGTTTAGAGTGCCATGGGAGAGGGAGTTCCATAAGTGTCATGGTCCCTCAAATTCCCAGGTCAACTGAGCCTCCATGTCTTTGCACAGCTGATGGCAGAAGGTCACTGGCTGCCCTCAGAAGCCCTCAGCTCCCAAGATCACCACTGTGTCTAAGCACACAGAAGAAACCACACTTCAAGGCCATTAATTAATCACAGTCATTTGGAATGACTTTTACAGGGGGCATAATTTGCTGATTAGCATTTCAGAACTAGGTTCCTTTCCATCCCCAGCCTCACTGTCTGTGTCCCACCCCTTCCATGTATATTCAGTTGCCCAACCATTTCATTAAGAAACATCTCCTGAGCTCAATGGCCAAGCTCTTTGGTCAGAGCTGAGAGGGCCCTTTCCTCCAGGAATAAGGGTCCCTTCAGGGTATTCCTGGGCTTTGGGGAAACCCATGGACCAACATACCCTGGTCTATTCCCACACAGGATAAGCACCAATTCAAGCATTCAAGCAGAAGACAGGGTCCACATCCCATGGGTGGCTTGTTATCACCCTTGATCTGGCCATAAGAACACATCATATGTTGGGCAAATTAGGGTCCTGGACTCAGCCTTCCATTTACCTCCACTCTTCCTTCTGACATACATTCATATGTTTCTGAAATAGCTGCAGCCATCAGCCCTCTGGAGTCTCCCTAGGCTTAATGTACTGCTCTCTCCAACTGGAATGCTTCCCTGTCATCCTTCAACTCCTCCAGATCAGGGAAGGCTTCTTGGAGGAGGTGAGCCCAGGGATCAGTCTGGAGGAATAAGCTGTACCACCATTTGCCTACAAAATTCCCACTTATCCCTCCAAAGCAGTGCACATAGCTCCTCCCCAGAAAGCCCTCCCTGATCACCCTCCCCTCAAGCTAGGTCAGATGCTACATCAGGTAGCACTCTTCAGCGAGTGTTTCTGGTTTGGGGTTGAGACATTAGCAGGAAACAGACTGCACACTCAAACTAAATCATTGAGAAGAGTTTAATAAAGGGGCCATTTATAAAGGCATGAGTTTCGAGAAAACAAATGAAAAAAAGACAGTTCTGTACGTGGACTAGCATCAGAGGGTATGCATAACCACTCACAAGCCTAAAGAAGAAATGGGAGGAGCTGCCAGCAGAACCAAGAAGTAAGGCATGGAGCAGAAGTAGCAGGGTCAGTTGCAGTTAATGTCATATATCAGAGTAATAGCTTAGTAATGTTTGTATGATGCTAATACTTTAACATTTTTAGTCAATGTTTTCTAATATGTTATTACATATTTTAATTTGAATGTATTAAGGTTTTCATTTCAATGTTTTTTTAAAATGAAGTTTAAATACTTAATTTTAAGATGCCAGTATTAGTACTAGTATTTCAGTATCACATCAAATAAGTATTAAAATACAGCATTATAATTTTGTTCTGATACTGAAAATCAATACTCTTATAGTTGCAAGTATAAGAAACCAACTCAAACTGGCTTACACAAAAAGAAAACTTACTACCTCACATGTGTGAAAATTCCAGGGGGCAGTCTAGAATCAGGCCTGGCTTGGCACAAGGGCTTAAACAGTGTTACCAGGACTTGGATGACTCTCTTCAGCCTGACTCTCTTCTCCTCCATGAGCTGTCTTGATTCTCAGACAGGCTCTCGCCTCAAGGCACCAGGAACAGAACATTTCAGACCTCATACCCACTCAGCTTCACACCCAATGAGGAAGAGCCTCCAGAAATCCACTGAAGTCTCACTGCCTCTCACTGGCTCGAGGGATTGGGTCCTCTGCTACAGCAATCTCTGTGACCTGGATTGTGAGTTTCAACCACCATGGGCGTCTTTCTGAAACATAAAAAGCTGAGGATGGGAAACAGATGGTTCCCCCAAAGCATCAGAAACTACACTCAAAAAGGGAGAGCTGATGCTGGGTGACCAAAAACACCTCAGATGCACCCCTCAGGGTTCCCATAGAATCCTGAACTTCCCTCTTAAATGATTCCATTAACAATCTTAAAAAACAAAAACATGGAGTTTCCTTGTAGCGCTGTGGATTATGGATCAGGCATTGTCACTGAAGCAGCTTGGGTTGTTGCTGTGGTGTGAGTTAGATCCTTGGCCCAGGAATTTCCACATGCCACCGGCACAACCAAAAAAAAATTAAAAAACAAAAACAAAACCAAAAAACCTCTCTTAGGCAAAATTCCTAAAGGACAGGGACTCCCTTATACTCCAATCCCTAGGAAATGCCTGGCATTCCCTAGTTGCTCCATAATTGTTTGTAGAGTGAACAGAGGATTATAAGTTCTGTGTGAGGGTGGCCTGCTTAGGAACACTCTCTCCAACAGGCTGATGGGTCGAAGCTTCTTAGGAAGCTTCTGAGTTCTGAACATAAACTAGAGTGTGCCTAGGAATCTCCTGGAAAGCTTTTTAAAGCACAGACTTCTTGGCCTCAACCCCAGAGATTCTGTTTCAAGAAGCCTGGGGTGGGGCCTGAGAACATGAATTTTCAGCAAATTCCCAGGTGATGCCAATGCTGTTGCTTCGGGATGTACTTTGACTAGCACTGCTCAAGAGAACCTACAAGGGAAGCCAGGCCCTGGGTATTAGAAGAGCATTGTTCTGGTCAAGAGCCGGATGACCCTTTATGATAAAACAACTACCTATATTCATAATGATGCTCCAGTGACTGCTACATCAACCAAGCATTTGCAAATGCCTTTGCTCAATGGGACTCCTAATGAAAGGGCTAGAACTTTCAGAACTATCTGGTAAAAGATTTATTCAATTAAAGTCATTTGATTTTTAGAGGTATTTGTCCCTTCATGAAGGCAAAGCCATGCTTTTCTAATGAAAATGTAATTACTGGCCAATATGCTGGTCTCACTGCTTTCAGCACAATGAGGCAGAGGGAGCAGGTGGGGGTGGGGGCTGGTGGCTGTGCTGGAAACCCCAAGAGTGAAGAGCCTCTCCCACAGGCTTGTACACCTAGTGTCTTCATTCATTCAATGCACATCTTGAGCATTTTAAAAGAGATTTTTTTTAAGATACCTATGTAAATAGGACCATGTCACTGCCCTGTTTAAGACTCCCAGTTACACAGGATAAGCACAAACCCTCTAACATGGCCCATGAGGACTCATCAGGCCCCTGTCCAATCTCTTCAGCCTCACTTCATACCACTTGTTCCCTGACTTGGGGGCCAGTCATACCAGGATTCTCTCTGTCAATTCCTCTAATGCAACCAAGTCTTTTCCTGTCTCAGAGCCTTTCCACGTGCTGTTCTCTCCACCAGAAAGGCCCTGCCAGCCCTAACTGAAAGATTACCTCCTCACAAAGACCTAATCACTCCTCCTTCAGTCTATTTTTTACCTTTAGAGAAACCATCAACAGAACAGATTTCAGATTCCAGAAACATACCCAAATAGAAATGAAAACATAGCACACAGTCAATATGACATTTCAAGTCAACAGAACAAAGGATGCAATGTTGAATAAATGACTTGGGGATAAGCTGTCTCTTCCAGGGGGAAAAAAAAGTTTGATCTCAACCTTATTCCTTACACCAAAATAAATTCCCAGTGGGAAAAAGGTCCAAATGTATACAATAAAATTGCAAAAGTACCAGAAGAACTTTTACATTCTTGGAGTGGGAAAGGCCTTTTTCAAATAATAATACAAACCTAGAAACTATGATAGGAAATATTAAGTAAAGTGAAAAAAAATTTTTTAATTATGAAAAAAAGTCATCAGAAGACTAACAAACTGAGGGAGATGGCTGCAACATACACCAGAGACAAAAAGTTAATTCCTTTAATATATAAAGAACTGCTACAAATCAATATGATAAGCATTCCAACAGGAAAATATGGACAAGATAAAATAGTTAACAGTAAATGAAGTAAAATGGGTGGGTTTTTTTTTGCTTTTTTTTAGGGCTGCACCTGTGGCATATGGAGGTTCTCAGGCTAGGGGTCTAATTGGAGCTACAGCTGCAGGCCTATGCCATAGCAACGCCAGATCTTAGCCAAGTCTGCAACCTACCCCACAGCTCACGGCAACGCCAGATCCTTAACCCACTGTGCGAGGCCAGGGATCAAACCTGCAACATCATGGTTCCTAGTCAGATTCATCAACCACTGAGCCATGACAGGAACTCCTAAAATGGATTTTTAATATATAAAAATATTTGACAGGATACCATTTTTACTTATGAGGTTATCCAACTTGACAAAGCTCACTGTCAGATTGTTGGCAAGCATGTCAAGAAAACAACACTCTCCTCTGTGCACTTGCAATGCATCTGACCTTCAAAGAAGCAATAACCCATAATATTTAAAATGTTTAGGTCTTTAACCTGGCAACTGCAACTCCGGAAAGTTATCCTACAGATATGCTTGCCCATGCATGACATGACATGTGCATAAGAATATTCATTGCAGCATTGTGAAAAATTTAAAAGAGTGGAAACAAACTAAATATCCTTCAACATCAGACTAGTTAAATAAGTTATGATACAATCCATACAACTGAATATTATACAGCCTTTAAAATGAATGAGGCAGCTCCCATGAACTGATGTGGAATATTCTCTAAGATGCATTGTTATGAGGAAGAGAGTATATACCATGTAAGAATGTGTGTTTAAAAATAAAAGAATATGCATGCATATACTTATATGTGCATTGATTTAACTCTGGAAGGAAAACTCAAGGGGCTGGTAACCAGGGCTGCCTTCCAGGAAGGGAACAGGGAGGGGGAGACTTCTCTTTCACTGCATAACCCTCTGTAACTTTTAAATTTTGTATGCACTATGTCTCAGATTGAATTTTTGATTAAGAATAAATGAATTAAAAGCATTTCACAGAGGGAAAATACCAAAAGGGAAAAAAAGGAGAAACAAAATGTTACTAGTGATTGTGTGGTGGTACGAGGAGTGCCTTGTTCTTTGTATTTTTCTATATTTAACTCTGTTTCTTTAATGAGCATGTACTGATTTAAAATGGGAAAAAGAATCATTTTTAAAAAGCATTGGCAGAGTCACTAATCACCATCTTTCCCACTGAGCTGTGTGTACTCCCAGCTGGATATGGCACGAAATCCCCCAGCCACATCTGTTAATCCAGAGCCATCCTTGTAAAGACCCTCTGAGCCCTCGCATGTGGCTTTGGGGAAACAGGTCACCCCAGCTGTTTCTTTGGTCCCACTCCAAGTGTGGTGGGGGTGGGACCTGTGCTTAAATGACAGCAGAGCTCCAAGAGCCACAGGGAGCCCCCTGCAAACTTGGAAAGCCCACAAAAAACAGTCAGCATTGGATCAGCGCTCTGGAGTCTGCCAAAAGCATCTTGTACAACAACTGCCATGAGATGTAACTCAATCTATTCTCCCCTTTTGAAAGCTAATAGAACTGATGTTCTGAGAAAGTGACTCAACCAAGCTCACACAGTCCCATGACACAGGATCAGTTGCTCCATCCATGTCTTCTAACTCCAAACTTTAAGTTCTTTCCACTTAGATTGCAGGAGTAGACACTAAATGTGCTCACCAAAACCAATCTCTCTCTTGGGCACCCAGCTAGATTATACTTCCTTGCCTTTCTTACAAGTAAGTGTGGTCATTGAATCAAGCATTCCTTTTTATTCTGGTGTCCTAACCGACCCTGGGGAATCTGCCCTCCCAGAGTAAGCAGATTTCCAGAGACAGAAATTTCTAGAGAGTCTATCAAAAGTATACCCCTCAGCTGCAAACTAACCAAAACCCCCAACCCTGCTTTCTCAGGATCTTATCCCATGGAACATTACTCCTCTGCCCTAATCACCCCAGGCCATGCACCAGACAAATAGGGCAGCCCCTGTACCCCAGGCCCCTGAAATTATTCAAACTAGCCAATCCTAAAACTGCTTATCCTGCCATACCCATTCCTTTCCAGGAAAAACACAACAAAGGCTTTCAGGCAGTTCCGCTCACTCTACCCCACTTCCTAACTGACCCTGCTGCTTCCTCATGTGGTGCTACATGGCCTGGCATGCACCCTCCCTCTTGGGAACTGTGAATAATAACTACCTGTTCAATGGCAGTTGTCTCAGCTACTAGCCTCCCCAATGGAATGGGATCAGACACAAAAGATAATACTTCCAGGATAAGAGTCACCCATACAAGTTTCTCTCTCTCTCTTTCTCTGTCTCTCTCCCCCTCCCTCCCTCCCTCGCTCCCTCTAAGCTGGATATAGAGCATCCCATCCAGCAGACTACTCTGACATCCTAGGGGATGGCAGAGCTGCAAAATGGCAGGAGTCTGAGAGCTTGAGGTACCACATGGGAGGCCACCTGTCAAACACACATACTGTTATCTGAACAAAAAATAAACCTGTACTGTGTTAAAGCACTACAATCTTAAGCTTCTCTGCTGTAGCAGGTGGACAATCCTAACTAATTCAGTTGCCAAAACATGTCTTTGGTTACTTCCATCTCCCCCCATAGCCCTGCTGTCTTCCAGAGTCCACTCCCTCTTCTCATTCCCCCAAGGACTTGAAGCTCTACAGCTCCCCCTTGAAGAGCATCCCTTTATATTAGGTATATTCCTCCCAAAGTCAATGCCACAAATGCCTCCTAGCACCTACCATGTTCCAGGTTACAAGACGCAGGTACCAGCCCTATGAGAGGGCTGGAAACCAGCTACTGGGAAACCAGCTACTGGAGGTCAGGAGCTAGGTTGGGTGCAGGGGACATGAGGGTGAACCAGAGAATACCTGCTCCCTTGTATTACAGACTCCAATTGGCAGGTATGCAGGTCTCAACATCAAAAGAAAAGAAGCAGGAGGAGGAGAGAGAAAGATTGCAAGTAATTAAGACTCAAAGAACTGAAGCAAGATGTATTAGGTTTCCCAAGGGGGACCAGGGAGCAACTAAAGACCCTCAAGTCCCAGGCAAATTGGAGGCACATGGGCTCTAAAGCAGTAGGTAAGAACACTGTATACAGCAACACCCAAGTCCCACGTGGTTTGAGGTGGGGGAAGATGCTAGAGCGATTTGCCTTCTGTCCTTGAAACCAAGCCTCCCTTAGGAACATCCCAGAAACACGCAGTGGCCCACCCTCCTCAACAACGCCATCCAGGTGAGCAGCTTGTGTCTACAGCTGTAGTCCTAGGCCGTGGACCCTCTGAACAGAGGATGCTCTGCCATTGCAGCCACCCAGCCCTCAGCTGCTCAAGCTTCATTCAGCAGACACACAGGGTTGGCCATGAGGAGCAGGGGATGAGGCATGTGTGAGACAATGTCCTAATCAGGGATCACTTGTTTGCGAGGAACAGAAATGCCTCAGATTAGGTCAACTAGTAGAGGGTGTTATGTTCTTGCTTGCTACCAGGGAAACCCAAGGAAAAACTGAGGGTCAGAAGTGAAAGTAACCCTCACAGGAGCAGGAAAATCATCCAGAGTGTCTCCCCTTCTCTGTGCTCAGTTCCTGGGTGGCATGATCCTGGGTTCAGTCCTCTCGGTAGAATGGCTTTGTCAAAGTACCAGCTCATCCACAACATAGGATTTCCACAGGCTTCTGTGTGCAGCTGACCCATGCTCTGACTCCACAGGCCCTCCCAATCCAGCACCCACAGTTCTTCAACCCCTCCCTTCAAAGTCCTCATTTCAAATTCTTGGGAGAAGAAAGGGGATCAAGTTAGGTCATCTATGCACCCCTGGTCCAATCAGCTAGGTCAAGAGTGGGGAAGGATGCCATGGAACAGAGAGCTGTCCCTTTCAGTGACTGGGAGTGCTGGGAGCTGGTAAGTAGAGTATACAGGCAGAGATGCAGATGCGCTCACACAGCCTCTGCAGACTGGCTGCAGCTCTCAGAAAGCTCACCATCTAGTGGAGAGCTTGTCCTCAATTATACTCTCAATTAAGGAACTGACAGCAAGTCATCAGCCCCATTTCCCAGAGAAAAACAATGAACCCAAAGAAAAAAGTCCCTACCGCAGGTGAGGGACTCAATGATGGGAGTGACCCACTCACACGTCACACAGACCCATTCTGTGCACCCCATTCCCCTACCCCACCTAGCCTGAAATTTGGTCCACCTGAGCCTGTAGCCCCGTAGCAGCTCTCCACCCTCAGCCTGCCATCAGAAATGCCTGTTAAACTCTTGTGGGAGCAGAATGCCAAATCAGAGATGGCTTTATGACCCCATGGAACACAACCATCCCTGTGTAAATGTCAAGGTGGACCACACTGACCTTAAAGTATCTAGGACGTCACATTCAAAAACCCAGAATGGAAAAAAAACTAGTCACAAAATGATAGGAGAGCCAGATTAGAAATGCAGAGGGACCTGGTTGCTTGACCTGACACTGAAATTAGGTAGACAAGTCACCCCCTCTCTCTGCACCCAGATGATTCTGTGGTCTGCCCATCCAACTTCTTTGGTTGAGGAACATCTTGGACAGGGTTAGTGTGGTGGTATGTAAAATCAAAGATGATTCATGCCTTCCCCTACTTAGTCAGAAAAGATTCCCTGCATGAGGTCAGGTCCCAGAATTCATTGAAGGAGGGCATAGAAAGGGAAGTAAACAACATCTGAAAAGAGTTTTTAGGCCTGGTGCCACCTGGGAGAAGGGGCTGAGTCATTGTCACAGGATAGGTACATCTGGATGAACCTGTATCCTGTTCAAAGATGTGCTTGGCCATAAGAAAGAAGAAAATCTTGCCATTTGCAGCAACATGGATGGACTTTGAGGGCATGATGCTGAGTAAAATAAGTCAGATGAAGAAAGACAAATACTGTATAATCTCACTTATATGTGGAATCTAAAAGAGCTGAACTCATAGAAACAGAATGGATCAGTGGTTGTAAGGGGGCTGGCAGGGTAGGGGAAATCAGGAGATACTGGACAAAGCATACATACTTTCAATTGTAAGATGAGTAAGTTCTGGGATCTATTGTACAGCATAGTAACTACAGTTAATTGTACTGCATTATATACTTGAAAGCTGAAAGGATAGATTTTAAATGTTCTTACCACAGAACAACAATGTGAGGTGATGGATGTGTTCACTAACCTTGTTGTGGTAATCATCTTAAAATATATACATATATTAAATCATCATGTTGTATGCAATAGTCTATATTAATTTTACCTCAGTAAAACTGGAAAAAATATTTGGGTCCTGATGTAGCTGCATGGTCTTCAGTAGGTGAGGATATGGAAGAGCCATAGTAGTAGGGGGCAACCATGAAATATTTGGCTTGTGTGGTCTTCTCTACAGAATCTCCAAAGAACCTACTGAAGGATTCTTTAGGTCATCCTGATGTGAGTCAGGAGGCAGAAAAACTATCTGAATTTCTTAAAATCAAAAGAGAATTTACTAATATATGTACCTATAAAGTTGAGGTAGGTCTCGCTTCAGGCACAGCTGGATCCAGTCACTCAAAATGTATTACCAAAAGCTGGTTCTTTATCTCCAAAATTTGCTTTCTCTGGATAGTATACATCCTTAGAAAGGTCCTCCTGAAGGAACCACAATATGACCCCAGTGGCTCCAACACCACATACTTCCAGGTTCAGAGAAAGTATGACCCTACTTCCCCATTATTCGAATGAACAAAATCTCAATGGCTCTATTTAAATCTCAAAGGCTCTGATTAGCCAACTTGAACTATGTGCTAGTTCCTGAAACAATCACTGTCAGCAGGGGGAATGAAATGCACTGACTGTATAAGATTGAGCCTTAGGAGGCCTACCCCTGGAGCTGGGGATGGAGTCTACTCAAACACATGGGCTGAGAGAGAGGAAGGGGTGGACTCCTAGATAACAATAGGGGGATACAATTACCAGAAAATGGGGAAAGAATATATGAGAGGCAAATAACTCGTGTCCAGTATAACAAGTTATCCTGAACTGCACAGATTGCTAGAAAGTGCATTTCCACTGCAGATGTAAATCTACATGGAAAAGAATTCCACCACAGCTATATTCAATATATCTTATCTTTCCACCAAGGGCTGATTCTTACTCGTCATTCTACCCTTAGAAGTGCCTAATATAGGACCTACCTAGTAAGCAGTAGTGCTTAATACCTGCTTCTTGGATTGAACTGAATATCTGCAGTGGAACTAATTAGCACTGTATGCAACACTTTATATAATTTAGCAACCATTCTTGTATTCATTATCTAATTTCACCCTCCCAAAAATCCTGTGAGAAAGGCATTATTAGTCTCATTTTATAGATAAGAAAACTGAACAATCAGTGAAGCTAAATGGCTCATCAACTGTTAAGTGACTTGCCCAGCTAGTGAGCATCAGAGCAGAGTCTCAACACAGGAGTTCTCAACCTAAAATACAGGCTCTTTTGTCTCTACTTGTGGTTACTCAGAGAAACAAGGAGGGGACTTCAGCACCATGGCTTGGGTCCCTGCTGCACCAGCCCAGCCAGATTCAGACATAATAAACCACTGCCCACACTCTAAGCTGGCCAGCAGGGTCCCCACCCCTATACTTCTGGAGATAGTCTTGCTGCCATGTCATGTGGTCTGGGGACAAAGCCCTGGGAGCAGGAATGAACACTGAGCTGAGAACTGTGGTGCCAGGCAACCTAATGGATTCTCTGTTAGGAGATGGCCCCTGCCATCTTTCAGGCCTCTACTGAAGCTGGAGTGAGGGCAGGGCTGACTTATGAAACTAATTCATTAATATATAAAATCCAGGAGTTCCCGTTGTGGTGCAGTGGTTGACGAATCCGACTAGGAAGCATGAGGTTGTGGGTTCGATCCCTGGTCTTGCTCAGAGGGTTAAGGATCCGTCGTTGCCGTGAGCTGTGGTGTAGGTTGCAGACGCAGCTCGGATCCCGCATTGCTGTGGCTCTGGCATAGGCTGGCAGCTACAGCTCCGATTAGATCCCTAGCCTGGAAACCTCCATATGCCGTGGGAGCAGCCCAAGAAATGGCAAAAAGAAAAAATATATATATATATGTGTGTGTATATATATATATAGTATATACGTATATATATATAGTATATATATGTGTATATATAGTATATATATATGTGTATATATAGTATATATATGTGTATATATAGTATATATATGTGTGTATATATAGTATATATATGTGTATATATGTATATATAGTATATATGTGTGTATATATATGTATATATAGTATATATGTGTGTATATATACTATATATGTATATGTGTACATATAGAGTATATATATGTGTATACATAGTATATATATGTATGTGTATATATATAGTGTATATATATGTATGTGTATATATATATAGTATATATATGTATGTGTGTATATATATATATATAAAATCCAAAGGTTCATTCCCTCAATATTCCACAGAGCATGCATTTTTAAAATAAGAACTACAGTCACTGAAAAACATGCTTATCCATTTTGTAACAACTGTCTTTGAAAGAATTTATATGCTTATGAGTATTTGTTTACATAATATTTCCAAATGAAATTTAGAATTTTTACATATTGATATTAAATGTGTCACCTATTTTGAACTATACATAAAAATATTTATAAGAACTGAAGGCTTTTCCAAGTGTTTACTTAATCTTCTAAATTAACCTCTGAATTTCTACAAAGCACCGTGTTAAGCATGTCACGTGGTTTCTCTCTTAATGTAGTACATAAAGATATTCACAACAATTCCAATTGTTGTTGAGCATCTATCTGCTTAACCAAAAATCTGTATATGTTTGTACATTGATTAATTAATCAGAGGTTTAAAATTTTCAAGAAGGGCAACAATGGCTAACCAAATGTGAGAACTCTGCGAAACCACAAAGGAACTGCTTTAAAGAAGCAATGAAATAAACTATAGTGCTGAAATGAAATAGTCACTATGAAGAGGTGCAGAAATGGCTAGAAATGGAAGAAAAGAAAATGCTGCAGAGCTGACTAGACATAAAGATAGTGTGATATAAATCATCAGTAAGTACAAAGGACTGAATGCTCACATCCTCCCAAAACTCAGGTGTTGGAGCCCTAAGGCCCAATGAGATAGTGTTAGCAGATGGGGCCTTACGGAGGTAATTAGGTTTAGATGAGATATTAAGAGTAGAGCCCCATGATAGGACTAGTGCCCTTATCTTTAAAAAGGAAGGATACCAGAGCATCCTCTCTTCACCTTATGAGGACACAGTGAAAAGGTGACCATCTGCATGCCAGGAAGAAAGCCCTCCCCAAGAATGGAATCTGCCTGCACTTTGTTTTTGTTTTTGTTTTGCCTTGTCTGCAGCATATAGAAGTTCCTGGGCCTGGGACTGAATCCGAGCTGCAGTTGAGACCTATACCACAGCTGCAGCAACACTGGATCCTTAACCCAGTGCACTGGGCCAAGTATCAAATCCACAAAACCACTGCAGAGACAATGTGGCACCACAGTGGGAACTCCTCTGCCAGCACCTTGATCTTGGACTTTCCAGGCTCTAGAACCATGAGAAATATATGTCTGTTGTTTAAGTCATCCAGTCTTCCGTATTTTGTTACAGCAGCCTGAGCTATAATCAGCATGGTTGGGGCCCAAAATAGAAAGTATGTAACAAATACAAGCATCACAGTGAACTCAGATATTATTCACCTCTCACTCCCTCTGTTGCCCTCCATATGCAAAAGAAAAGGTTTCTGGTTTTTCAATGATCACCTATAAGCAACCAGGGAAAAACTTTCAATAGAACTTCAAATACTGGAGAATGATATGTTCTGTCAAGAGTTTCATCATAGAGCTCATTAAGGATTATATTTGAGAAGAGTAAGATTAGCTTTTCACAATGAGATAGATTATACACACACACACACACACACACACACACACACACATGATTTTATTAATAGCACATAAAATCTGTTGAAATAAAGTGTGTTACACTGGATACGGTTCATTTCCCAGCCCCTGCCCTGGGGCTGTTCTTGACCTTTTGTGCCCTCTAACAGACTTCCTGACCCTTGCCTCAGGCTCTTCCTGGACTTGGGAAAGGAGCAGCCTTTCCTTACAAGTCCAAGTCCTTACAATTATACACTACCTAGGACTTGACAATTTGGACTACCAGTTAGCCCTACGCAGCTAATTATTTTCCCAAAGTTCTCCCCATTCCCCAACCCTGCACGCACACACACACAAACACACACACAATACCCTAGCAGCCCCAGTTCTTTCTCTTCCCCCATGAATGGATCCCATCCTTATTTGCACTCTAGGTAGGACTTGCTATGATCCAAGGACTTAAGTGGTTGAAGGACTGCTGACCATAGCACCAATGGTCTTAACAGTAGATTCCCAGCATTTCCTACCATAATGCTTGTGAAATAGGTGAAGAATATAAGCCTGACAGATTCCCTGTGTACTACCTGTAAAATCTGTAAAAAGCAGATCTTAACAAAAGCTCAAGCCATTTTTCAGAGAAGTAAGATAGTATAATAATTCATGGTTATCTCATCAGTAATGGTAAATCATTTTAAATCAGGAGATACAAACTTATGGCCTATGGGCCAAGGCAGTCTAGCCCACAGAAGCATTTCCTTCATACTGCATAACATTTTCTAAATATTGGAATTTTTTGCTATCTTGAAAATGGGTGATTTCACACTAAAAGAACAATTATTCTGGGCTTCCAGTTAATAGAGAAGGAAAGTCATAAAAGATAGTCATTTATACTCTAACAATGAGAAAACATCAGGTAGATACCATTTGTACACCAACAAAGACTTAAGGATGCAGAGAGATCTACATGAACTAAATCTGTGAAATTCTCTTGTGGCAGAATGTGTTAATCATTTGGCATTGTCACTGCAGTGGCTGGGGTTGCTGCTGTGGCATGGGTTCAGTCCCTGGCCTGGAAACTTTCACATGTTCCAAAAAAAAGAAAAAACAAAAAACAAAAAACAAACAATATATGCAATGGAATACTACTCAGCCATAAAAAAGAACAAAATAATCCCATTTGCAGCAACATGGATGGAACTAGAGACTCTCATACTGAGTGAAGTCAGTCAGAAAGAGAAAGACAAATACCATATGATATCACTTATATCTGGAATCTAATATATTGCACAAATGAAACTTTCCACAGAAAAGAAAATCATGGACTTGGAGAACAGACTTGTGGTTGCAAGGGGAAGGGGGAGGTAGTGGGATGGATTGGGAGCTTGGGGTTAATAGATGCAAACTATTGCTTTTGGAATGGATTAGCAATAAGATCCTGCTGTGTAGCACTGGCAACTATGTCTAATCACTTAGGATGGAGCATGATAATGGGAGAAAAAAGAATGTATACATGTACGTGTAACTGAGTCATCTTGCTGTACAGTAGAAAAAAAATTGTATTGGGGAAATACCAATTTTAAAAAAAGGTTTAAATATGAAGAAAAAACTCTTCAGGCTGAGGAACAGATGGAGGTTCAGATCTTTAGGAAAGAATGAAGAGTAAAGGGAAAGGGTTAATATTGGTGTATGAAAAATACACGAAAAAATAACACAAATGGTTGGAGAGGAAGTAAAAGGAATCAGACTAAGATTCTTATATTATTAAATGGAATAACACTAATTAACACTAATTACATGATTTATTAAATTTTAAAAAGTTAAGAATGCATGTTATAATTTCTAGAATAAACATTTAAAATAATGCAAGGAAGTACAGTTTAGAAGCCAACAGAGGAATAAAATGGAATAATTTAAAATACTTGATAAAAAACAAACCAAAAAAACCCTCAGAAACAGATCATGGCCAACAATAGCAGACTTGGGGTTCCCAAGGAGGAAAAGGGAGGGAGTGCGATGGATGGGCATTTTGGGGGTTTTCTGGAGGTAAACTATTTTATTTGAAATGGATGGGCAATGGGGTCCTACTGTATAGCACAGGGAAATGTGTGTGATTGGGTGACTTTGTTGTACAACAAAAGATAACAAAACATTGTAAATCAACTATACTTTAATAATAATAAAAAAAGAATAATAAAATACTTGATTAATTCAAAAGAAGGCTGAAAATAAGAAACAAATATATAAAAAAAGAGATTGAGACTGGACACACAGTAGAAGGCAAACTTAAAGCCAGCCATATCCTTAATTATACTAAATGTAAATACACCAGCCACTACAATTTTTAAAAAGTAAGATTGCCTGTCTGGATAATAATCTCAAATTATACTATTTGTAAGAGATCATTTTAAATATAAGGACATAGTTTGACTGTAAAAGATGAAAAGAGACATACTATGTAAATGTTAAGCAGAAGAAAGTTGGTGTAGCTATATTCATATCAGACAAATTGACTTCTAGACAAGGAACATTACTAGAAATAAAGGGAACATGTTACAATAACAAAGAGTCAATTCATCAGGAAGACCTAACAATCATAAATGCATATACACCTAATAATAGAGCTTCAATATATGTAAAGCTAAAACTAATATAAGTAAAAGGATAAATAAGCATATCTATAATCATAAATATGTTTAATTAATAGAACAATCAGTCATAAAATTAATAAGTATACAGAAGATTTAAACATCATCAACCACCTAGAACTAATTAATATTCATTTAAAAATATTTAACAACTACAAAAAAAAAATCCCTACAGAATATAACTTTTGTTAAGTCTACATGGAGCAGTCACCAAAATAATCCCTATGCTGAGACATAAAGCAAGTCTTGATAAATCTCAAAGGGTTAAAATCATACAGAGTATGTTCTCCGACCACAGTAAAGTAAAATAAAAATCATTAACAGAACCCAAAAGTCTCTAAATATGTAAGGATTAAGTAACACTCTTTAAAAAACAAAACAAACAATGGTAACAACAAACTGCAGGCGCCAAAGAAGAAGAAATCCTTAAGAAATGAGAAAATATTTTGAACTGAACAAACAGCATACTAAAATCTGTAGAATGCAATTAAAGCAATGCTTAGAGGGAAATACATAGTTTTCAAGATGTCTATTAGAAAAGAATAAAAGTATAAAATTAATGGCCAAAGATTCTACCTCAAAAAGCTAAAAAAAAGAAAAAATTTCACCCAGAATAAAAGAAAGAAAAGAAAATATAAGAGCAAAAAAAAAAAAATCAATGAAATAGAAAAATAACAGAGCAAAAGTTTGTGTTATGTAATGTTGATGAAATTAGTCCCCGTTGTGGCGCAGTGGAAATGAATCCGACTGGGAACCATGAGGTTTCAGGTTCGATCCCTTGCCTCGCTCAGTGGGTTAAGGATCTGGCATTGCCAGGAGCTATGGTGTAGTTTACAGAAACAGCTCGGATCTGGCGTGGCTGTGGTTGTGGCGTAGGCCAGCAGCAACAGCTCCGATTCGACCCCTAGCCTGGATACCTCCATATGCCGCGGGTGCAGCCCTAAAAAGACAAAAAAAAAAAAAATAGTGAATGTCTAGTAAGAATAATCAGGTCAAAAGGAGATTAAATAGAATATTAATATTAGGAATAAAAAGGAGAATTATTATATATTATAGATATATTGTATATATAATGCATATAGAATATATTACATATTATAGATCCTGTATATGTTAGAAAGGATAATAGGAGATATTATGAAGCACTTTATGTTAATAAATTGGGCAAGTTAGAGGAAAGCAAAAATATCCCTTGAAAAACACCACCGAAACTGAGGCAAGGAGAAAGAGGAGATCCCATTTTTGTTACTTTAATCTGTAGTTTAACACCTTATATAGGAGTTCACATCATGGCTCAGTGGTTAACGAACCTGACTAGTAACCATGAGGTTGCGTCAATCCCTGGTCTTCTTGCTCAGTGGGTTGGGGATCCGGCATTGCCGTGAGCTGTGGTATAGGTCACAGACGCAGCTCGGATCCGGATCTGGCATTGCTGTGGCTCTGGTGTAGGCTGGCAACTATAGCTACAATTCAACCCCTAGTCTAGGAACTCCATATGCCACGGGTGCGGCCGTAAAAAGACAAAAAACAAAAAACAAAAACAAACAAACAAAAAAAAACCTTATATAAATTAAACTTCAGAGTCAGATGGCTTCTACCAAACATCTAAGGAAAAAATAACAGCAACATCAAGAAAGTGAAAAAGCAAGTTACTGACTATCAGAAAATACTCACAGCACACCTGTGAGTATTAGTTTATTGTGTTCAGACTGTTTAAGAATAGAGAATACCTTACATAAAACAATAATAAGGCAGCCTGATTTTTTTAAAGGGCAGGGAGTTGAAAAGGAATTCCACAAAACAAAATACTGAATGGCCAATAAATATATGTAAAGGTGTTCAATATCATTATGCCTCGGATACACAAATTGAAACCACAGTGCAGTACCACTACACGCCCAGTAGAATGGCCCAAAGTGCTGGTAAGGATATAGAGCCTCTAAAACTCATACACTGCTGGTGAGAATGTAAATTGACATAACCACCACAGAAAAGTGTCCCTTTCTAATAAAGTTTCACAGACCTATACTATGGGCCAGCAATATTACTCCAAAGAGAAGTATCCAAGAGAAAAGAGTGCACATGTCCAGAAAAAAAAAAAAATGAAGACTAACAGCAGCTGTATCCACTATAGCCAAGAAGTAAAAAGAATCCAAATATCCCTCAACAAGAGCATGGGCAAGCAAATTGTGGTATTTGGTACTATCAGCAATAAAAGGAATGAACTACTGTTAACATGCAAGATAGAAAATCTCAAGAGTAGCATGTTGAACAAAAGAAGCTAGACACAAAAGAACACACACTGTAAGATGTTAAACATAGGAAGTTCTCTGTAACACGGATACAGAGATCAATGGTTACTTTTAGTAAGGGAGTGGTAGTTATTGACTTAGAAAGAAGCACAAGGGGATTTTCTGAGAGATGAAAATTTCTGTATGTTTATATGGATGGTGGTTACATATGTGAAATGTACACATATGTAAAAAATCATTTGGATGTTTATATTTTGTTGTATGTGTTATGCCTCAAAAATAAAACCCCATATGTATCCTGTTTCTTTTGAAAACATGAGACAACCTGGCAACACGGCGCCCACATTTGTTCACAGTTGCTTGCAGGAATGCACATGCCACTTCACCACAGACCCCACCACTCTTTATTGTCATCCACAGCCCATTACACTCATTTCTACTACCTGCCTGGTCCCATTCTACCCTAGATCCAACCCTCTTGGCATACAGGTCTGGAGTCCTGAGTGAGGGCGCCATGGACGCTACCCACTAAGACAGCCAGTGAGCAGACAAGTCAGACTCCAATTATTTTCCTGCCTGGCATTTGAAGTAGGTCTTCTCCTTTCATACTGAGTGAACAATTTGACAAGACAGGAAGTCTCAAAAGAGAGATCTCAAACTTTCACATAATACACACTACTCAAGGAATTACTTGGAGAAAAAAAGAAATGCAATGGTATTTGCATTCCAAGCTGGTAAGGCGGGTCATGTTGATTATATTTTTAATCATTAATGCAAATCATGTGCAAACTCTACTTTAGTGGAGATGTACATTATCACCCAGTTCAACCTCTGGATACAAGGCTCCGCCTCTGTCTTTGGTTGTGCTGGGGAACACCACGGAGATGGGATCTCACAAGGCAGCTGAAAGTGGTGGGCCAGGAATCACATCCACAGCCAGGGTCCCTCAGCTTATTGGTTTGATATTTCTAAACGACAGACCTGTGATACCCAAATGATTTTTCTACTGGTCTGACATATCCATGACCAGTTAGAACTAATACTAGACATATCACAGCAGCAGGGTCCTCATAGGGTCCTTCAGTTCATGGACCAGTGGGAGCTCTGGAAGACCATGAGGGGAGGGCCAGGGTTGATGACGTGGTAGGAGGATCTTGAGATGGTGGCTATTTACCAACCAGTATAGAAATTTTTAATATTTATTAAGCAGCCTTATCACATCAGAGGTAGTGGGCCAGAGCTGTGCAGGAACCACCTCACGCCCACTCCTGAGAGCCAACTGGGAGCACTTCTTCCTCATTTAGTGACACCACAGTGATAGCTCAAAACTAGCCACAGTGGCAGTATTTACACCATGGAAAATGGCAAACGCTACAAAACAGTACTTTCTCTCCACTGCCCAATACTTCAACACAGCTGGCCCTGACTACAACCCTACACTAAGGACAGTCTCCAGACTCAGGGACCCTGGTTGCCAGGAAATCTTTCCCGCACTTTAAACACACACTCATTTGATCCTCACAGAAACCCCACAAGGTATGTCCTATTTGTATTCCCATATTGCAGATAAGGCACAGAGAGGTCAAATAACTTGCCCATGATCATACAGCTGTCAGGTGCCAGAGCTGAGTTCGAACCTGACAGTCTGGAGCCAGAGTCCACTCGGTTCTCCCTTACATGACACTGCCCTTCCTCTCTTCTTTCTCCCTCAAAAGCTTCAATGGGCTGTGGGCTTTCTGTCACCCATGACAGAAGAGCCCAACTATTAGCTACAGAAATCCTGACTCCCACTCCCTGGAGGCAGGGAAGGTCCAACCTTCAGAAGCACTCTACCTCTGAGGCTGGACTTCTTACAGACCTCTGCATCTAATCTTGAGAAAAATTCCCCTCTCAGCACCCAAGCCCAGGAATGTTCCTAATGAGGCCTTCTAAAATGCAAGGTTGAGCATCGTTTACAAGAGCAGGTGGACCATCCAGATGCAGTGGTGTTGGCAATGAATGGGTTTCGAGCTGTGGCCGTCCTGCCCTGCCTTCCTTTCTCTGGTGCTGGGGGTACAAATGCTTCCAGGGCCCCTGGAAAATCTTGACCTGGCCCCAGGCACAACAAGCATATCCAGCCCTGGCCCCAGCTCTGCTCAGGGCCCTGAAAAGACCTCTGGGAAGTTCTGGCTAGCAGTGCCAAGACCACATTGCCAGGGAGATTACTGCAATTTGATTTCCACATAACCCATAAACTTGGATGAGCTAATGTTCCTTCACAGGCATTAGCTTGTAACCCAGGGAAAGCTGCGCAGAGGAAAGAGCTTGGCTCCCCTTACTTCCACAGGCACTGATATGCTGAGTAATCCCCACCCCACTGGACAGGGTTATGAAGGCCAGGGAGCCCTGCCAGGGGGCTGAGGACAGGCTGTCACCAGGCATGCTGGCTCCTCAGAACCTGACATTTATGAGCAGGAGGGGAGTTCCCTAGGCTTCAAGAAGGCACCAGGGAGGCTCCACGTGGCTTCTGGGCAAGAGCCTGGGCAAGAGCCTGGGGCTGGGGTCAGCACTCCCTGGTCTTCTTTTTGCCTCTGGCTCTGCATGAGGCCTGAGATAAGAGATCCCCCTTTCTGGGCCCAAATGTAAGGAGATGAAGTAGAGGCACAGGTGATTTGAGGAGCTGGCCTGCATCACTTGCTGCCATGTGTGGATTTGGCTGGCTATGCCTCCTGTCATAGGCGCTAGAACCACCCAACCCACCCAAGGCAGGTCCCCACCATACTGGCTGCTTCCAGCACTCCAGGGCTTGGGGGGAGAGGGAGGGATCTTCACGGCTCAGGAGGACCCTGATTTAAGTCCCAGCTCCACCAATTACCAGGAGTGTGACAAAGGCCATGCCACTTCACTTCTCCAGCTCCTGGTTCCCTGTGTTGGTCAATTTGGGGAAACTACACACCCCTGCTTTCTTGGACATTCTGTGCAGATCACATAAATTTAGGGAGAATAGAGCGTATCAGACAGCTCAAAGGAAAACTATATTAAAATATTAAATTGAATCAAATACATGTGAAAATGCTTGGATGTTGGTGTTACTATTTTTCTTTCCTGGCTCTCTCTTCTCTCTCACATTTTACCTGTCTTGTGCCCACATCCTTTTCATGACTGTTTGATCCTATGAGCTCATTCTAATGTGTTAATGATGTGGTGACTTCTGCCTCGCCCTGTCACTGCATACTTGCAGTGATCTTCAGTGCTTTAACTCAGTTTGTAAGAGGCAGAGGACACTAAAAGGCACTGGCTACAGGGAGGCTCTGGGCAAGCGGAAGTAGGCTTTCTGACTCCCAGGGCAGCACCATTTTGGCCTCAAGTTTGAGGGCTGTGCATGTATTTGTGTGTGGCGCCACCCTGTGGAAGACATGTGTACTGCCTGGTACCTACCCTGACCACCCATCACCAACCCATGGCAGCCCCCACCAGCATTGTGAAGCCAACTTCCTTAGGATGCAGATGAGAAAAATGAGGCCCATGTGGGGGCATATTACTTGTTCAAGACAATATAGTTCCTTAGATATTTTGTAAACAGGAATAAGTGATGGGTCATGGTCCCTCATGATTCTATAAGCAAGAATGCTGAGAAAAACATCATTTGCTCAAGTCGGTTTTAGGACTAAGAATTTAGATTTGGGGGCATTTCTCGAACCACAGAGGCACCCAGGTTGCAAAGGAAAGACACTCCTATTCTTCCCTATCATCTCAGGCATTGAGAGTTCCCTTGCTTCTGAAAGCACGTCTGGCCCACGGATACAAAATCATGAGGCTCCATGAAGGCTTCCAAGGTCATCACCACTCTCCAGATAGGCTCTGGCTGAGATGGTCTGGACCCCATGAGGCCATGCTCACTATTGTCACCTGTGATCCAACTAGAGAGGCATGAAGGTGCCCCTAAGTCACCTAGTCCAGGGGTCCAACAAGCTCTGTCTCAGAAAAATCCTGAACAGGAAGGGGGCTCTGTACCCATGCCTTCAACACATGCTGAACACTTACTCTGTACCAGGATTCCATCCAACAAAGACCAGAGCACAGCTGGAGGAAAGTTTCCATCAGGGACAAGAATAAAGCATGGGTGTTAGAGGAGCAGCAGTCAGGGTCCAGTTAGGGAAAAGTCACCATGACAGGTAGTTCAGAAGAGGGAACTGGTTTAATACAGAAAACTGGTTACAGATGTGTTGGAAAGACTGGAAAACAAACATGGGATGATGAAGCAATGCAGAGATTAGCAAGACTAGAAACCATCAACACCCCTAGAGCTGGAGGTGGTGCTTCCATGTCCCTTGACCATCCTGCAGGAACTGGAATCATGAAGAAGGCTGTGAGCAGGAGATGAGACCATGGTGGGATGCTGGGAAGGCCCCCCATGCAAAGAAGAAGGAGAAATACCTGGCTTCTCCTTTCACCCCCATCTGCATCTCTCACCATTACCTGTAATTGGCCAAACCCAACTGGAATCCTGTGGCAAGAAAGCTTGGAAAATATAATTTTCAAGGTTCAGCGCCCCCCCCTCAACACACACACACTGCAGAGCAGAGCAGAGCAGGGGAAGGGCAGGGAATAAATCTGAGAGCAACAGGCAAATGACCCAAACAGCGAACAGCATGTGAGGTGAATCTTTAGAGTCCGTGTGTGACATGAATGCACATGTATATTCTGCTATCACTTGCAGATGTGTGTGCATGGAGAATGTGCATGTGTGTGCTTTAGTGACTGTTCAAGGGTATGTATGTATCAGATAGATTTCAGGGGTTTGTGTAACTATGTGAGAAGAGCAAGCATCCAAGGGTCTGTGCGTGATGTGAACATTCAAGGGTATGTGTGTGTGTGATGAGAATATTTAAAGCTCTCGGTGTGTGTGCTGTGAATGTTCAAGGAGGTGGATATGTGCTGTTCATGCTCAAAGCTGTGTGTAAGACGCTGGTGAGAAGAAACGGGGATGGGAAAAAGGAAATGTACAGAAGTGTTCTCTATGGACCCAGGAGAAGACAGGGCTATGTGTCTTCGTTGGGGACAGATGTGTAGTCCAAACTTTTCTTTCTCATCTATGCAAAGAAAATTGTATATGAGGTGTGACTATAAGAAACATACGTTTTGGAGTTCCCGTCGTGGTGCAGTGGTTAACGAATCTGACTAGGAACCATTAGGCTGTAGGTTCGATCCCTGGCCTTGCTCAGTGGGTTAAGGATCCAGCGTTGCCACAAGCTGTGGTATAGGTTGCAGACACGGCTTGGATCCTGTGTTGCTGTGGCTGTGGTGTAGGCTGGCAGCTACGGCTCCTATTCGACCCCTAGCTTGGGAACCTCCATATGCCGCGGAAGTGACCCTAGAAAAGGCAAAAAGACAAAAAAAAAAGGAAAAAGAAAGAAACATAGGTTTTTGGCAAATGTACTTTTCCATCCAATTGTCACCTGCTTCAAAGCAGTCATCTTTAAAAGTTACATACTTATTTTACTGATAGAGCCATAGCTCAACGTTTCAGGCCCTGCTTTCAGTTGTTGGTGTGCCATCCTTAAAATCTACACTCATCATTACAATCATCACATATTCTATTGGCTAAGGCTGGAATTACCCAACTTTATCATTTAATCACTCTCATCATTGGCCTGACTTAGAATTTTTCCAAAACTCAAATCTCTCGCCTTAAAAAGAAAAATGCTAACTTGTCACCTTTGAGGTCAAGCCTCCTCTGGGTATGTTGGTTATCTGGGTATAAGCTTCATTGCTTGCTTATTAGCTGCTACAGATGGGCATGTACAGGGAGCTACATAAACAACTGGGAACCAAATGAATACCACAGAATCACATCATGCGCACATTTGACTTTTATGAATTCAGATGATTATACTGGGACTTTTAAAGGGGAGACTAAAATCTGTAAATAGTGCAGGCATTTCCATTGATGAGCATGCTGTTCCCAGGGTGCCCGCTCTGGAGCGTGAGACGGGTGAAGCAACTCCAACTTGGACCCTGAATGCCTATCTTTGTGTGAGCATCCCATAATACTGTGACTCTGAATCTCCTTCATACTCTCTCAAATTGCCCCTATTCTGGGCCTTTCCTGGGGAGTGGGTGTTGTAGAGAACAGACCTGCAGTCCTAGTATTTTATACCATACAGCCACTAAACACAAGCCAACTAGTTAACCTTGCGCTCAACCAATAGACTATGATTGGTTCAATCTCTGGAGGAAACACTGACCCTGCTGGGTTTCCCCAACAGACCTGTGTCCATCACAAAGGTGACACCTTCCTAAGGGAGGGTTCAGTAGTAACTTGACTGTTCATGATCTGTGCCTTATGCACCAGACTTCAGAATTCAGCCCCCAGGTAAGATGTAACTCTGCTGTAACAAGACATCATGGAACTCATTTTCTTGCCTTCAGACAAAACTACCTTAGGCTGTCCTGGACAGTTATGAATGTAAAGCCCTGTAAAATACTGCGCAGCATTCCAGCCCCACAGAACTTACTTCAGGTCTCTGTGGACAAGTACTCCTCTACTGCTGCTCCCAGCTCACTCCTTATTCCTCTGGCCTCAGTTTAGCCATGTCTGTGTCTGCCCAGGAGGCCCTCTCTGAGCCCCTGGCCTGGCTGGGCACACAGCACATATGTCCCCATAGCACAGTCCCCTTTGCTGGTTGATGGGTCCACCTCCTGCCCAGTACTATGCACTAAACCAACAGGAGGACACTGGCTAGGTGAGTTCTGACCACTTTATCCCCAGCACCTGGTAGTCAAACTACTGCTTCCACGCATATTTGTTGAATGGTGACTGGAATGCTTCAGAAATCCACTTTAATTAAAAATCTTAAATGTCAAGGAATTCCCCCCATGCTCTATTTTCCCAAAATTCCACTTGCTGCAATTCAAGCTTAGTGCCTCTAAATCATCAAAGGAGACTTGTCCATCAGGACTCTCGTCATTCTCTTCAAGTTCAGCAGCTTCAGTCTCTTCCTTCCCATTGTTCTCCACTCCAAATCCTCTTCACGTGCCCAGTTCAGGCCTTTCTAGGGCCTGCAGTGGGTCCCTCTTTGGTGACAGGTGTAGGAATTCTGATACAAAGGCAATCAGTCAGGCAGCACAAGGCAGTGATGGCTTTAGAATCACACAGTTCTGGATTCAAATCCTGGCTCCATCACACATTGGCTGAGACCTTCATAGAGTACCTTCACCTCCCCAAGCTTGTCTGATAAAAACATGGGATAAAACCATGAGTTAAAGATACTGCAAGGGGCTGACAAAAGAATCAGGAGAGGCGGGGCACACGAACAAGCCCACATGTGTCCCAGCCCAGAGCAAGGGTCCAAGGGCTCTGTGGAGCCTGGACAAGAGGCCTCCCCAAGGTGGGGCCCAAGGCCAGGCCCTGTGAGGCTGCAAGAGACTAAGTGGTTGACAAATCCTGCCCCTTGTGGTGCCCATGCAAATGAGCCCCACCTTCCCCCCACCTCTGAGGCCTCGAGCAGGGCTTCCTATTCTGCGGGTACCCCCTCTCCTATTCCTAGCCCTGCTACCCCAAGACTTCCTGATGTGTTTTCCCAACCCTTAGTCCTGGTGTTCTCTGTCCTCAAAGAGCCCTACACTCAATGGTCCCCATCTAACTGTATTAGGGCCTTTTTCTCCCTCCTGGGCCAAAGAGAACCTGAGGGTCTTTCCCCCCACCTCTGTCCCTGATAGCAGGTGTGCGCGGGTGAATGAGTGTGCATGTGTACACACACGCCTATTCTTTACTCTGGGCTACCAATGCTCTCCTTGGCCATCCCTTCCCCTGACCACTGGGGACAAGCCAGGGGCAGCCCCTCAGCTGCAGCCAAGTCTCATTGCCTGGATCTGCCCCTGAGTCTTTACAGAGACACCTACCTGGATACTTGTGGAAGCAAGGACAAGAACAGCCTTGTCCTTCACTTCCCATGGTCTCAAGCACTGACATTCTAAGGCAGGTGGAGTGGCAGCCTGAAGGGACTGGCTATAATCCAGGCTTCTAGGAAATAAAGCAGAGCTGCCCTAAGATTTCAGGCAAAAGGCTTTAACTTGCTGTGTGTGCTTGCAGCTTAGTCAGCTGTGAGTTCTTGGCTTGTCGAACCTACAGCCACGCCGCTCTTCCCCTGCTGGGGTAATAGAATGGGTCAGCAAGTCCGTTCTGGTTTGAGTGCACCCTCAGCCTGTGACTAATATGGCTCTGGAGTTCCTGGCCAAGGGGAAAATATGGCCAACCAGATGGATGTGGTTATGGGACTGACTGCCATCTACCCATTCTAAGATGGGCCAAAGGAATCTATTAATGTCCAAATCACCCATGTTCCTCTCCAAACAGGTCAGAAACGCTTGGTTGTCACATGCGTAACCTGGAAAAAGCAACAACGGGAGTTGTAAAAGCTAAAGATGATACAGATGAACTCCGGAGAATTTAAGAGCCTAAATATGTCAGAAGGAAGGAAACATTTACTGAGTGTTTATAACAAGCCATGCCTGGTGTTAAGTACTTTCACATAAATTATCACACTACCTGAGAAATAGTATCATGTTCATGTTACATATGACAAAAAATAAGTTAAGAACGGTTAAGAACTAACTTTGTACATAGACCTGAGGTCAAATTACTAGGGAGTAACTCTAAGCAAGTTAACTAACCTCTTTGGGTCTATTTTCTCATCTGCAAAATAGGAGTAACAATGTCTGCTCTTTGGTTTAAATAGAAATGTATGTTGTGGGTACCGGCTCTAGCCCAGCTCCTGTGACTCATGCCACTGTGACAGTAGTTATAATTTGCCTAAGGTCATAAACCAAATTCACACCCAGGTTTTCTGATTTCCAAGTTCAGCGCTCATGGGGAAAGCAGCGGATTCACTTAAATACTTCATGAATATGGTCATGAGGCAGACTCTACCCTAGGATTGGGAAGTTAAGCATGGGAGCCAGACCAAGAACTCATTGTTCTATGAAGTGTGAAGTCCAGAAGCGTGTTCAAGGTGTAGAAATGGCCCACCAGGAGGGGTGTCTTGGGGATACATTATCAGGGAAACAAGTTTATAAAAGCAGTGATGTTTTCTCCATAGTCCCCGCAAGAGGGAAAAATAGATGTGACTGGAAATCACTGGTGAAGTAACCAGGAGGGAGCTAAACCTCTGTAGAAATCTTCTAGGAGCTGGGTGGCCTGTCTTATGTTTTACACACACACACACACACATTAACCTTTCTCTCCTTTGGCACACAAACCACCTCAAATTGAACTCCCAATACCCACAGCACACACAGTACTCTCCTCCCACTGCTTTCTCTGAGGACTCCCATCCCCTAAAATACAGAGAACATCACCTTCTACTTTGCTCCCTGGCAATCTCCCCACCAAGAATACACTAGAAACAGGTTTTCAGTCATGTTTGGCAGCCAATGCAAGATTCAGACTGGCACTCAGCATATACAGTCATTTCTACTATGATGCTAAAAACACCTGCATTCTGCAAAATCACACTCCCAAAACAACAGAGAGGGAAGGGGGTTGGAGCACACCCCTGAAAACCTATAGAATTTTGTAGCCAGGGCACTAACAAAACAAAATCCAGTTCCACAATGATGCTAATGCATTTGAACCCCCACTGGCATGTACACTGGTCCCTTGCAGCCTTAAATCCTTGGGTTTCCATCTTCTTCCTGAGATGCCGGTCCTAGCAGAGACCTTTCATCAAAATCAAAAATATAATCCAGGATAGAGCCTTCTCCATCAGTTTTGTAAAACAAAGCAGGGGTGGGGAAAGGGTGGGGTCCTCCCTTTCCACTCAGTTGCCCCAGAACACGATGGCAAAGCTTAACACGGTGGCAAAGCTAGGAGTGAGTCTTGAAACTACCAAACTAGCCACTACTTGCAATTTTTTTTAAGGCTCTTGTATGCAATTTTCAGCTTTTTTCTTAAGATGTTCTATCCTATCCCTGATCACTTCAAATTATTAATGTCTGGAGAAAACCTCACAGGAATCAACCTAATTTCTGGTTATCCTGACACCATTTATCTACTTAGCAATTTCATACATGCTATTTCACTTCAAAGAAACAACTCTGTAACAAAACAGACCATCTTTTGAATGGTCATTAAGATTCTGGTATCAGCCCCAATGTGTGGGGTTTCTCCCCCCACCAAGTAATTCTCAGACATCAGCTGGGTCTCCTACGAATGAAGGCAATTCTGGCACTATCTACCTAAAAACAGCATTGGATCCCACGGGTCAAAGGTCCATCCAACAGGACTCCTCCTCTCTCCACTTCAGTCATCAAGTGCAAGTCCAAGCGGACACTTATGCTTCTGACCAACTCGCTATAAAACAGAGCTTCGAGATTCCCTTTCTTGGGTGCAATTCATTTGCTGGGGTGGTTCAGAGAACTCCAAGAAATATTTTACTTCCTAGGTCACTGGTTTAGGATAAACCTCAGACAGCTACATGGAAGAGGCAGAAGGCAAGGGATGGGAAAGCTTCATGCCCTCTTGCAGTGCATCACTCCCCCCAGGTCTCCTGTGCTCACCAACCTCGATGCTCTCCAAACTCCATCCTTAGGGCTTTATAAGCCTATGGGCATGAAAGAGTATATCATTAGCCACTGGTGACTGAACTCAACCTCTAGCCCCACTCTCCTCCCAGAGGTCAGGGGCTGAAGATGCAAGTTCCAGCCATCTAATCACATGTACAGCCCTCATCCTTAGGTTATCAAGGGACTTTGCAAGTCACCTCATTAACCTAACAAGACATTTATGCTCTCATCACAGGAAATTCCAAAGGTTTTATGAGCTCTGTGCCAGAAATGAGGATGACGACCCAATATATATTTGTCATAAAGAAACATGCCACCTTCAGGAAAATAGTCACCATCTCACCCTGGTGATTCCTCCCTTTCCAGGTCAGAGGTCCCTAAGGTGAACATGCAATGCAGTTCACAGACACGATTCACTCCCAAAGCCAGAAAAAGAAATGCACTCCTGTTCCTCTGGCTGCCCTCACCCTCTCCCACTGCCCAGGCTTCACTCCAAAGCTGCCACTATGGCCCAGGAAATCAACACGCCTCAGCTGGGCATCTCCCTCAGGATGGAGCAAAAGGGCACAGGCAGGAGGTGCAGAGGGAGGGACTCTGAGGACAAGGCACCTCCACTTGATCAGAGAGCAATTTCCCTGACCCTGTGTAAGAACATGAGGCTACCTCTGGCGCAAAAACCCCATTTCACAAACTAATGTCACATAGGCCGGTCTGTTTAACCCAGCAGGCCCTTCCTCTTGATACCATAAGTTTAAGAGGATCCAGGACTGCAGTCTTGCTACTGGAATCACCATTCTGGGCAGAAAGAGGCATACCTGGGACCCTCCCTCTCTTCCTCATTTAGCAAATGCTCACTAGGTTGAGTGCAAGGCACGGGACCAATGGCTACCCAGGCTGCGCAGTGAGGGGTGGAGCGCCCCAGTGCAGAGGCGAGAGAGCGGATTCTCCTCCTATGCCATTAGTTATCCACAGAAAGACTCTCAGCCAATCACACCTGGCCATGACCCCCAACCCCTCTTTCTAAATGGAGATTAACAGGCTAACTTTATTTCACATGACTGTTTGAAAACATAAATGGTTAAGTCCTTTTAAAATATAAAATGTTTAAAAGATGAATGAATGGGGAGTTCCCATTGTGGCTCAGCAAAAACAAATCTGACTAGTATCCATGAGGATGCAGGTTTGATCCCTGGCCTCACTCAGTAGGTTAAGGATCGGCATTGCCATGAGCTGTGGTGCAGGTTACAGACACGGCTTGGATCTGGCGTTGCTGGCTGTTGCATAGGGTAGCAACTACAGATCCAATTCAACCCCTAGGCCTGGGAACCTCCATATGCCACAGGTGTGGCCCTAAAAAGCAAAAAAAAAAAAAAAGAAGAAGAAGAAGAATGAATGAAAAAGGGAGGGAGGGAGGAGCGAGAAGGAAGGCGATGGGAAGAGAAGGAAGGAATCATTTCCTAGGCTAGATTGATATACTTTCATATCAAGTAGAAAGGGAGAGAAATACAAACAGAAAATGACTAAAAAAACTACAGAGCACTAGGTGTTCTTCTTCATGGGCCTAGAAGCTTTTACAGAGCTCAAGGCTTTTAGAAGCTTGACTCATCTCTTTCTGTTCTTTCTTCCTGGATCCAGGAAGCCTGTTGATTCACTGCAAATTAATGCAATACAACTCAATTATCGGCATGGGAGAAAAGGAAAAGGCGCCCTAAGAGATGGCTCTCTTCCCAGGGAGAAGCCAGCAGTCCTCAGAGGAAATATCAGCCGAGACCACACGATGACAAACGTGTTTATTTCTCAGAATATAGTTTGCTGCTTGATATTCCCTACAAAGATGAGACAACCCCATGACGTCCTTGAAGTCCAGCCACAGACCTGCCCAAGCGTTGTCCACAGGCAGCTCAATCTATCAGAGGTCCAAAAGAAACCTCCTAACCTGGGCCAGGTATTTTGGTTTCAAATAGTCACCCAGCTCCTCCTTACTGACCCACACATGATGGCCCTTCTTCCCGGCCTGGGAAAAGTCTCCAGTTAACAGTAGAGCTTTGAAGAAGAATACTTTGGCCCCGAGACTGGTTTCTGTCCGCATTGCCTGGGGGAACTTGAACTTGTAGTGGCCACAGGGTGCATTTCCCAGGAACTTGGCTTCCATGTTGTTTTCTGAGGGAGAGGGGAAACACAACCAGAAGATGAGGACACACCCACCTGTTTACTCTGGTGCCTGAAACCATCAGGAGTCTTTGAGAGAGCCGTTTCCAGCCTGAGGTAAAAGCAATCCCTGGAGTGAGAACTAGGTCATTCCTGAAGACCCCCTTCTCCTCTCAATCCAAAGGCTCCTGGACCCAGGCTCCAAGTTCACTGGGTCCATTCCTCGTGTCAAGTTATTGCTCTCAGACCAAGGTCAGCAACGCAGCTTCAATACCACTACCTGGGGGTCAGAGCACCGAGCTTCTAGACTCAGCCTGGTCACCAGCTGTTGATGAAGGACCAAGACACTTGGTATCTATAAAGCAAAGTTCATCAGCCTTTGAAAGGGAGTGTCTCGTGCAAAGCATAAATAGGACCCAATCTGACTGCTGCAGGGTGAAAACCAAAGTTAAAAGGCAAATACAGGTGGACAGATAATATGTGTAATCTATTACAAAGGGTTAATAACCCCAATCCAGCATTTCAAAGGATGGGGGAATGATGGATTAATTACTAAATGGCACCGGGAAGAGAGGCTAGCTAAAAGGAAAAAATAAAGCTGGATCCCAATCTCATTCCTCACATCAAAATTGACACCACAGCCATACAGACCAAAGATTTAACAGAAACAACATTTTCATAAAAGCTTTGTTTATTCTGGATAATGGTTTCATGGACATTTAATATTTTCTGAATTTTTCTGTATTTTAAATTTTCTCATTAAAGAAAAAGGAGAGGAGTTCCCATCGTGCAGCAGTGGAAACAAATCCAACTAGGAACCATGACATTGTGGGTTCGATCCCTGCCCTCGCTCAGTGGGTTGGAGATCCAGTGTTGCCGTGAGCTGTGGTGTAGGTGGCAGACATGGCTCAGATCTGGCATTGCTGTGTTTGTGCCATAGTCTGGCAGCTATAGCTCCAAATAGACCCCTAGTCTGGGAACCTCCATATGCTGTGGGTGCGGCCCTAAAAAGACAAAGGAGGAAAAAAGAAAGAAAGAAAGAAAGAAAAAAGGAGAGTACTACAAAAAAAAGTGGGATATTTTCTGCATCATTTTTGAGAGGATAAGTCTTAACCTAGACACAAAACTCAAAAACCCAAAAAAACACATTCATCTACATGACAATTGAAATTTTTCTGCAAGGAAAAATGAAGCATAAAAAAATTCACAGACAAAATGACAAACTAGGAAAAATATCTTTATCACAATCAAAAGGGAACGATATCTTAAGGTATAAGTAGTACCTAGAAATCAATGAGGAAAGAACTAACAACTTTGAAAGAAAAATGAACCAAGCGTATGAAGAAGTTCACATGAAAATAAATGTGAACCTAGAAGCTCATTAAAAGATACTCAATCTTACTAATAATTCAAGAAATACAAATTGAAATGATAACAGCATTATTACTGAAGTTCGAGAACTTTAAGCTGTACACTACTTCTCAAGGATAAGGGAAACCTAGGTTTTCTCACACATATTATGGGGGTATAATTAGAAGAAGTGCTACATTTGTCAAGAAATACTATTTTAATTGTCTATGCCCTTTGATCTAGCAACTCTACTTCCAGAATTTCCTCCTCCTGGATATATTCATTTGCCCATGTGAGCACAGAGGAGTATGCACAGATGCTCACTGCAGCTTTATCTGTAACAGCAATAGACTGGTTAAACAAACTGCAGTACATACATATATGAACAGTACACTGGTGTTAAAAGTAAATGATATGTCTTCATCCGCAGATGTGGATGTATGCTTAAAACCTGTGTATAAGAAAAAAGAAGGGGAGCTCCCGTCATGGTGCAGTGATTAACGAATACGACTAGGAACCATGAGGTTGCGGGTTCGGTCCCTGCCCTTGCTCAGTGGGTTAATGATCCGGCGTTGCCGTGAGCTGTGGTGTAGGTTGCAGACTCGGCTCGGATCCCGCGTTGCTATAGCTCTGGCATAGGCCGGTGGCTACAGCTCCAATTAGACCCCTAGCCTGGGAACCTCCATATGCTGCGGGAGCGGCCCAAGAAATAGCAAAAAGACAAAAAAAAAAGAAGGTATGTAATCGTGTATATATATGGTCCCACCATTTGGAAAAAAGAAACAGATAAAATATGAATGTGCTTGCAATTTCTAAAATGATATACAAAATACTATTCATGGTGGTTGCCTCTGAGATGGGAAAATTACTTTTTTTTTTTTTGGCTGGGCCCTCAGCACACGAAAGTTACCGGGCCACCAGGCCAGGGACTGAACCCATGCCAGAGCAGTGACCCAAGCCACTAGTGACAAGGATCTAGTGACTAGATCCTTTACCCACTAAGCCACAGGTGAATTCCACTTATTACTTCTTTCAGTACTACATTTACTAGACACTGTTTGATATTTTTTCATCATATACAACGAATTGCTTTTCTCAATATTAAAATCACTAACAACACTATCAGCATTAGATGAGGAATTCACATGTGATGTGGGGATCTGTGGGTGGCAGAATTATACTGGAATGTTTCTTTGTACTTTTCTAAATTTTCCCCTTAATGAATACATCTTACTTTTCCATAATCTGCGGAAATGGACTACATGTAATTAAATTAAAAAAAAACAGTTCATTACAAATATAAGCAAAGAATCTGAACAGGCAGTTCACAGAACAAGAAATACAAATAATCATATGAAACAGAGGAATATACAAAAAGATGATCAATCTCACTAGCAATCAGGAAACTCTAATTTACAAGAGCATTTTTTTACTGACTGGACAGGCAAAAATGTTACAAAGAGACTATTTCACATATTGGTGAGGTCTAGACAAATAGGCACCCCTAGACACACCCCTGAAAATGTCAAATGCTAAGTACATCCTGCAGAACACTTGGGCAGTACCTATCAAGAACGTAAAGGTGTCTATCCTGACCATTGATTCCACTTCTAGGAATTCCTTCTTGCAGAAATACTTGGGAAGTGGGCCAATGGGGAGGCAAGGAATAGACTTTGACTTTTATATATGTGTATATATATATGTGTGTATTATATATATAATACACACATATACATATACTTTTATACGTACCTGCTTGAGGTTTTCTTAGCCATTTTAATTATTTTAATATTATTTGCCATTTCAGTGAATTTGAAATAAACCAATATATTTCATTTTATATGCACCTATAAAATATCAACACACCCTTTCACACTTATTTACAATGGGAATGTTCAAAGGAGGAGAGCATGGTGCCAAGGGGAGAGGCACCTTCCCATGTGGTGCGCAGCAGGGAAGCTGAGCACCTGAGCACCACGATCCTCGGAAGAAGCCAGCTGCCAACTCCTGCGTGACGCGGAGGAAACTGAGAGCAAGCTGGAGACCACCCATGCCACACTATCTCACTACTTCTCCTGCAGGCCACAAAGGCCCCACGCCAGAAAGGATCAACAGGCTGCTCGCACTGAATAAACATTCAACAAGTACCTCCCACGTGCTAAGTTCTTTGCCAAGAGTGGGATGACTGAAAGGAAAAGATATTACCTGTATTTTCAAGGGAGTCAGAATTCGGGCTCGGGAGAGACTATTTGCTAATAAATAGCTCCACAGCAATGGAGTAAGTGAAGAGTGTCTTCTCCACTATTACACAGGCTCCCACAGGACACGCGCAGTGTTCAGTTTATCACAGGGATCCCACTGCTGGGAGAGTGTCCAGCAATGGCAGACACAGAGTGAATGTCTGCTGTATAACCTGGGTAAGGGCACACGCAAGCGCTATGGAAGCCTAGAGGGAGACTAGCTCTCTCTATCCAGAATGTTCCACCATAGAAAGCAGAATGTGTGAGCTGAGTTTTAAAAACTGAGCTGTCAGACTAGTGAGGAGAAAAGCACTCCAATGAGGGACCAGCAGGCCCCAAGACAGAGATGCATTAAAAAAAAAACCACATTATTCATTGATTATAAAAGGATTGCAAAGTTAGAACTTAGAATGTACATGAATGAGGCAGCAACAGAAGACTGATGTACTTCGGACCAGAGAAATAAAGCCTTGTAGGCCCTGCTTGAGAGTCTGCTTTTATGGGAAACTTTTTAAGAACTCAAGACAGAGAAGTGACAGGGACTTGTGTTTAGGAAGGTTCATTCTGGCAGCAATGAAGACTACAACACGAAAGCAAGGGAAGCTTATTCAAGAGTCTGGTGTAGTTGGTGTTCCTGCTGTGGTGCAGTGGGTTAAGGAACCAACACTGTCTCTGTGAGGATGTGTGTTCTATCCCTGGCCTCACTCAGTGGGATAAGGATTGGCACTGCCGAAAGCCATGGCATAGGTCACAGATGCAGCTCGGATTTGATGTTGCTGTGGCTCTGGGGTTGGCTGCAGCTGCAGCTCCAATTTGATCCCTGGCCCAGAAACTTCAATATGCCACAAGTGCAGCTGTAAAAAGAAAAAAATAATGTAGGAAAAGAGAAAACCAAACAGCAAATCGTAATCACTTTTATGACAGGAAATAACAAACAATAAATAATGAAGCTTTCAATAATGTAAAAATTGAACCACATTTTAATATAAGTCCCAATCCTGTGGGCATGGATAGCTCCCTTGGTGTTCTGAATGGAAAGACAGCAATGCCACTGAAGGGAAGGTAAGTAGGACCTAAATCGCCAGCAGTACCCCCTCATAGCTATACCCATGATGATAAAATAGTTTACAGGAGTTCCCGTCGTGGCTCAGCGGTTAGTGAATCTGACTAGGAAACATGAGGTTGCAGATTCGATCCCTGTCCTTGCTCAGTGGGTTAAGGATCCGGCATTGCCATGAGCTGTGGTGTAGGTCGCAGGCGTGGGCTCAGATCTGGCATTGCTGTGGCTCTGGCGTAGGCCAGCAGCTACAGCTCCAATTAGCCCCCTAGCCTGGGAACCTCCATGTGCCCTGGGAACAGCCATAGAAAAAAAAGGCAAAAAGACCAAAAAAAAAAACAAAAACAAAAACAAAAACAAAAAACCCGGTTTACAATACTGGGTCCAGAGTTCCCTGGTGGCCTAGCGGTTAAGGATCCAGCACTGTCACTACTATGGCTGGGGTCACTGCTGTGTTCTACCCCTGGCCCAGGAACTTCCACATGCCCTGGACACAAGGGGAGGCAGGGGCGGGGTGAAGAGACAACTGGGCCCAGAAGAAGATCTGGGCCAATTAAACCAGAAAGAGTACCAAAATCACCTATTCCTATGGAGAATGCAAAGCTGTGGAAACTGGGAGCTGAGTGTTTTACACTTTATTAGAAAGACAAGTTCTCCTGAACAGAAGCTGAAATTCTGTATCCTTCAGGTATGATGGCAATTATTAATTCAAGGACCTACCAGGAAGTGCTACTAAGCAACATTAGCCCATTCAGAGGCGGGGGAGGAAGATGACATCTACGACCACACCCTTGAGTTCCACAGAGGAAGTGATGGCCAGCCAGAGTGATCTACTCCACCAATGCCACAACTTTACCAACCTCCCCAGGCTCAGAATTAATAGAAGAAGAGGCTCTGTGAAGGAGCCAGTGACTAAGACAGCCTGGTCAAAACCTACTGACAGACCTCCTACCTCCCCCTCAGAATAAAATGCACCCACAGTGGATTTTATTATTCAGAGAATGAAAAAGTAAGTTTTAGGCAAAAAAAAAAAAAAAACCTCAACCTACACAAGAATGGGAAAAAAAATATGGAGTCTAATAGAGCAAATAACTTTTACAAGTGAAGGAATTTTTTCTCTTGTGCCATCAAAAGAACCAATGTACTATCATAAAAAAATAAGAAAATAATTAAAAAGAAATAAAATAAAAATTTTAAAATCTCAGTAGCACAAAGACTCTCACTTAATCTAAGATTCTTTTCTAGCTGAAATTTTTATAAATATCAAATTTTCCATTAACCTTCTACCTCCAACCCTTAAAACCATGCCCAGTCAGCCAGGAAATCCTTGGGCAGAGTCTGAAGTGTGTCTTATGGGGTTTAGGAGGCAGGGAACTCACCTGAAAGTGTGGCCAGGGTTCGCTCAGCTGTTTGGCGGAGGGTCTCCCCCGGCTGCCAATCCGACTGGGGCAGCATCCAAATATCCTGGTCTCCAAGCTTCTCTCTGACCAACAGAATAAGGTTCCTATCAAGCTTCCGGTGTAGTGAGGTTCGGTCATCCTTCTCATCCGCTTCTGTGAGGAAAAAGAAAGGAGAGGTCACAGAAGACAAGAGGATCGTGTTCTGCCAGGACCAAGAAGATTAGAGTTTTACAATCCTCCTTCAAGGTAGAACCACAGTCTTTGCCTTCAAAGAGCTCACAATCAAATTAGAACCCTAAGCCATCTAAATCTGACCTCTCTCAGGATAGAGTCTCACAATCTTGAAGAAACTAAAATGCAACAAGAAGAAACCAAATGCTGAACTCCTCCTTTGAAAAGCAAAACATAAAATATTTTGAGCCTGTGGAAAATAAGCAATACCCAAACACTACTCTTTCATTGGTTTTGCAGCTATTACTGATTTAATCAGCCTCTACTTTCTCTACTCTTCAGTCTTCATGGTGAAACAAGGATAAGAGAATTCAACCAACTTTCTGCTTTGGGAGGGATTTCAGATAAAATACAGGAAACTAGTGGAAAGGCTTAATTTCCCCCACTCTCAGTCCCAAACTAGTTAGATAACATTCCTGAGGCTTAAAGGAGACAGAAAAGGCTACCCCAATACCTTTACCTCCCACTCAAAAATACCACAGACCTTTTAAAAATTTTATCGGGGTAGATGTGAAGAACAGAGAAAATAATTTCTTTTTCCCCCAACTGAAAGAAGATTTGTCATTTGAAATTGTTACTTAAAACACAAAACAGGATTTAAGCAACTATCCTTTGTTTGGGAACAATACCCTCCTCTTCTGTGCCACTAAATGGCCTGAAAAGAACACAAACCTGTTAGTCGAGCTCCAAGTTTGAAGTGTAGGAATTTCTGCTCCCACATGTCTTCCAAATCCTGTGCCAGCAATATATTCTGCTCATCTTCCTCTTCATAAAGGTCACTTTTCTTTTTTGCCAGTTGTTGGGCTTCATCCAAAGCACGAAGCTCATGGTCTGAATACAGGCTTCTCTCTATCTCAATCTGGGAAAATTAAAAGAACAAAAAAACAGGCAGAATAAAACAGAGCTACAGCACACTTAACAGACTTAGAAGTTTACCACCCAACATAAGCAGACGTGCAATCAAAACACTACAGAGAGGAGTTCCTGTTATGGCTCAGAGGAAATGAATCAGACTAGTAACCATGAGGTTGCGGGTTCAATCCCTGGCCTCGTTCAGTGGGTTAAGGATCCCGCATTGCCATGAGCTGAGGTATAGGTCTCAGATGTGGCTCAGATACTGCGTTGCTGTAGCTGTGGTGCAGGCAGGCAGCTGCAGCTCCAATTCAACCCCTAGCCTGGGAACCTCCATGTGTCGCAGGTGCGGCCCTAAAAAGCAAAAAAATAAAAACAAATAAAAAACAATACTACAGAGAAAAGAGAAAAAGAAAAAAGGTCGCCAGCACTTTGGGGTTGAGTTATATTTGCCAAAATGTTAGAATGTGATTGGAGGTCAAGACTGCCATAAAGAAAATTTGCCTAATAAAAGCATTGCCTGCCCACTTAACACCCTCCAGTCATGCCATTTTTTGGTAAGAATCTCACTCACCAAGGACATTTCTGCCATAGGAAATTTGCTGATGCGATTCTTGCTCCCTAGAATATTTTCCCTCATGCTTTCCTGGGAGATTCCTACTCACCCATCAGATCTCAATTTAAATATCACTTTCTTAAGAAAGATGACACCTCCCATTAAAATCAAATTAAAGGTCCCTGTTTAACAGTCTTATAATACCCTGTGTTTTCCTTTACAACACTTAACAGAGCCTGCAGTTCCATAGTCATGTGATTATTTTATTATTGATTATCCCCCCCCCAGACTGAAGCACTCTGAAAACCAGAGCCATGTCTGTCTTATTCACCACTGCATCCCTAGCACTTAACACAAAATCTGTAAAAAGCAGGTGCTAAATGATTATCTGTGAAGTGACTAACAAAATATCTGCAGAATAAATAAACAGACCAAGTAAAAAGCACAGAAGTGTAGTTTATACCTCTTGATAGCCAAAACAAAAACATCTCAGGTTATGGGTAAACATAGTTTCCTTTAATAATTATTTATAGGGATTTTAAGACCCTCATAGCCACTTCTCCGTTTTTGCCCATGTTTCTTCACTTGCCCCTCACACAAGTAGACTTTATCAAAGCTATGTTATAGATGAGCCTTTTGCCTTTTCCTAACACTCGTCACATCACAAAGAGTTTTTCTTCTCCAAACTGTCAACTACCTATGATGGAGACCGAACCCGTCTTATTCACCATGGCATCCCTGTGTGTTGAAAGAGAACATTTCCAAAGAGTTGCCTAAGATGACTATAGAGAAGATCAATGAAAACGAACTACCTTTTAGAGAAACCTACTATGTACTACACCAAGTTAGTAAGGTAGGTACTACTTGCAGGTAAGTATACTGAACTTCAAAAAAGTGACTTGCCCAAAGTCACACAAACTAACTTGGTACCGTAATCATAACTGGAACCTGGCTAGCGTGCCTCTATTGCTTCCCCAACTTCACCCTGAAGCCAAGACCCACATTTCAATCCCACCTGCTGTAGCAGATCCGCCATCTCTTGCTGCAATGGGGTCAGCGGCTTTGTGACCAGCGGTGGCCTCTGCAGGCACAACGCGCCCAACAGGCGCCATGGAGAGCTACTGCTCGAAGGTGCGACCGCAAGAGCCAGGTTGCGAGAACCCAGGCTATGGGCCCAAGGGCCCTCAAACCGTCGCCAGCCCCTCACCACTCTTAACATAGTCCGCCTCACGGGCGCCGCCATCTTTCAACCTTCCCACAACGCACTGCGCCTCACAGCGGGTCCTGGGCCAATCCCACAAGGCAGCGCGGGAGCGACAGGACGGGCAGAGGTCGGTCCCAAACCTACTAGAACGAACCATTACAATATGAAGGGGTGGGCAAAGAACTCCTGTTAGAAAATTAGGAAAAGGAGGAGTGCTTCCCAGTTGGCTGTTGCAACGATAGTTACTATAGAGCATTTAAATGAGACTAGAAATCTTTAATATTCCTCAAGAGGAGGAGTCAGGTAACTTTTCCTCTGCACCTTCCCCCACAAGCGTCCGTGGTGCTGCCGCCGCTCCAGCGCCGCCGTGGTGCTGGTCGCCGTGGACGGAAGCTGACGGGGATCAACTCAAGTCATGCAGGTTGTAAGAAACGCGGGTTCTCGGCTCTTGCGGTCATGGGCATGGCCACCGAAGACCAGGTAAGGACGATTACTTTTTCCCAGCCCACGGTCACCCTCAGGAGTGTGCTGCTGCTGGTGTCCCCAGGGCCACCTGGTCTCCAGTGGCAGTTCGGCCTGTATCTCACCGAGCTTTACTTCTCCTCAGGGTCGTGGCTGGACTGCCGGCCTCCACCATCCGCACGAGCGCCCCGCATTTGCAAGACGCGGCGGCCAAGCAGGACATTGAGGACAAGGAGGAGGCTCGGACTCCGAGCCACAGCAGCTTCAGGTGAGGGCCACTTGTGTCCAGCCCTCGGGAGACTGGCACCACCCTCCAGAGTCAGAGAACTGGCGACTTCCCAATTCTTTGACGCTTGCCAGCTGTGGGACCTTTTGCAGATTTATCTCCGAACCTCACCTTTTTCGTCTAAAGGTGGAAATAATGTCTAGGGAGGTTGTGAGGAGTGGCTGCACTAGGTTATAGGTTATTGTGCGCTTTTTAGAGTTGATGTAAGATCCAGGGTGCTTTTTGTGCTCAGCCCCAGCAACTGGCATCCTGCTTTCCACCAGTGCCACTGCCTCTGTGTGCTAGTTGTACTTCACATGCACTTAGCAAACATTTACTAAGAACCTGCTTGGTGCTGGGCACTGTGCTGGGTGCTGGGGATACAAATGCAGACAATCATTTCTCCCCACAAGTAGATCACAGTTTGCCAGGAAGAGAAGACATGCAAATGTTTTTACCAGGATCTGATCAGTGGTATACTGGAGGTAAGAAGTGGTTGCTTTGAAGTATGAAAGAACGAGTTCTGACTCCTAAGGGAATCAGGCAAGAGTGCTAGGAAGATACTGTGAAGCTAAGAACTGAATTGAATGGGAGTTCAACTGGAAAAGATGAAAGGTCATTTTAGGCAAAGCTAACAGCCTGTGTAAGACATGCAGCATGAAAAGAATGTAGTGTATTCACGTGTGTGATGGCAGATGAGGCCAGCAGGGTGAGAAGGAATCAGAATGTTCGGGGTCTTATCTGTTGCTGACTCCCCACTGTAAGTAGTGGGAGCTGCCTAAAGTACTTAAGCCAAGATTCTGTTGTAGTCACTCAGCAGTGTCAAGCACTGTTCAAGGAGTTGGCGACACATTGGTGACCAAACACAAAAATCTCTGCCTCCAGAGTGCCGGGGCCAGCTCAGCAGGATGGGGCTGAAGAATGGGTGCTGTGGAACTTAAGGAAAAATAGTTAACATAAAACAAGACACAGAGACATTTATCTTAAGTAAAGGTGGGAGCCGGGGACTCAAGGTCTCAGGGACCAAGAGCCCTGCCTCAAGAAACCACACTGCTTTTATTGTGCTCTTTAGATGAGATCAAGTGAGGAGTGGCTATGGATGGATGATACAGGGTTTGTTTACTATTATATAAGTTCTTTTACTATTTAAAAAGCCACTTAGGTGGTAAAAGGTTAAGCTCTTACTCTGACCTCTAGGCACATAAGTCACTTATGCCTTTAGGTCTTTGTTCTTAAGCTTAGGTCATTTACCAGTACTGTGACTGTTTTTCAAAGCAGGAAGATGGGATAAAGTAAGACAAGAAGATGGGATAAAGTAAAGAAGGACAAGATGGAGTTTTCAAGGAAACATGTCTTGCGACACCAGAGAACTTCAAGTGGATGGGGGCAGTAAATAGAAAACAAGTAAAACAAGTATGGCAGATTGTAGGAGTGTGTCTAGTTTGAGAGCAGTAGCAAGGCCAGGGTAGGGTAAAGAGTAAGAATAGAAAGTGGGGCAAGAGGGTGAGGGTTGCAACAGGCACTCAAGGCTGCATCCTCTTGGCCTTGTGGGCCATCATGAGGATTTAACTCTGAGTGAAATGGGGGGGCCAATAGAGAATTCTTATTAGAGGGTTGACATGATCATGCTTACATTTTAACCGGTCTCTTTGGCTGTCATGTTGATAATGAACTGTAGGGACACAAGGGCAGAAGCTGGGAGAAGCCTCCTAAGCAGTTGAAGACTATTGAAATAATCTAGGTGAGAAATGATGGTGGCTTGGACCAGAGTGACAACTGTGGAGGCAGTATAAATGGTCAGATTGATACAGTTAGAAAGTGGAACCAACAGGGTTTGTTAATGTAAGATGTAAGAAAAGAAGAGGACCAAGGAGTTCCTGTTGTGGCTGAGTGGTTAACGAATCCAACTAGGAACCATGAGGTTGCAGGTTCGATCCCTGGCCTTGCTCAGTGGGTTAAGGATTTGTTGTTGCCATGAGCTGTAGGGTAGGTCACAGATGTGGCTCAGATCCAGCATTGCTGTGGCTCTGGCATAGGTGGGTAGCTACAGCTCCGATTAGATCCCTAGCCTGGGAACCTCCATATGCCACGGACGTGGCCCTAAAAAGACAAAAAAAAAAAAAAGAGGACCAAAAGAACACTAAAATTTTTGGCCTTGGAGTTCCCGTTGTGGCTCAGTGGTTAATGAACCCAAGTAGTATCCACGAGGATGCAGGTTCGATCCCTGGCCTCGCTCAGTGGGTTAAGGATCCAGCATTGCTGTGAGCTGTGGCATAGGTCGAAGACCCGGCTCAGATCCGGCATTGCTGTGGCTGTGGCTCTGGTGTAGGCCGGCAGCTCGAGCTCCGATTCAACCCCTAGCTTGGGAACTTCCATATGCCCTGGGTTCAAGCCCTAAAAAGCAAAAAAAAAATATTAATAATAATATAAAATTTTGGGCCTAAACAACTGGAAAGAGAGAGTTATCATTAGGTTGGGGAAGACTGCAGGAACTTGGATTTGAGGTCTAGTTTGAGGTGCTTAATTAACATCCAAGTGGAGATACAGAATTTGGTTAGAAATGAAGCTCAGAGGACAGATCTGGGCTAGAAGTATACACTGGAGGACTAATCACATAGATGATATTTAAAACCATATATTACAGGGAGTTCCCATCGTGACACAGTGGAAACGAATTCAACTAGGAATCATGAGGTTGAGGGTTCGATCCCTGGCCTTGCTCAGTGGGTTGAGGATCCGGCATTGCTGTGAGCTGTGGTGTAGATGGCAGATGCGGCTAGGATCTGCTGTGGATGTGGCACAGACTGTCAGCTACAGCTCCAATTAGACCCCTACCTTGGGAACCTCCATATGCTGTGGGTGCGGCCCTACAAAGACAAAAAGCCAAAAACAAGAAACAAAATAAAACGATAAGATAGAAGATCATTAAGAAAGCAAGTGTAGATAAAGATAAGAAGAGTTCCTAGGACTGAACCCTGGAACCTCTGGCATTTAGAGATTTGGAAGATGAGGAAGAATCAGCAAAAGAGAAGGAAGGAAACTGCAGAGAGGTAGTAAAATCTGGAGACTTTTTTTTTTTTAATGTGATTTAAGGGCACAGAGATCAGCTCTACAATGCCACTGTTAAGATTGGTCCATAGACTGATTACAGAATTGCTCCTTGGATTTAACATTGTGAATTGGTTAGTGAAACTTGACTAGAGCATTTCTGATGAAGTACTGGGGGCTAAGGTCTGAGTAGAGTGGGTTCAAGGAGAATACAAGACAGGAAGAAAGAGCAGATATGGTCAGTACTTTGTGGGGGAATAGAGAACTGGGCAAGAGCTCAAGGAGGCTTTGGGATCAAGAGGTTTTTGTTTGTTTTTAGGTTGGGAAAATGACAGGATGTGTTATTGATAGGGATGACACAAGAGAGCGGGGAAAGAATGGGGATGCCAGTGTGCTGTCCTTGAGAGGCTAACACACAAGTGGAGCATCACAACAAGAGAGATGGCAGAGATTGTGGGCACAGATGTTTGGTGGTGGAAGCTGAAAGAAATTCTGATTGCTTCTATTTCTCTGTGAAGGTCATCAGCTGGCAGTGAGGAAGCGGGAAGGAGCTGAAGGACTAAAGGAACAAAAGAAGGAATAAAATAGTCATCCAAGACAGGGCGAGGAGAATTGAACTGAGGATGTGCTGTGTGATTGCCAGGCAGTGCTGAGTGCCCACCTGATGTTAGAAATCATTAAAATAAAACAGTGGTTTGCAATCTGGGGCAACTGTGCCTCCAGAGGGACATTTAGCAGTATCTAAAGACATTTTTGGTTATCACAACTGGGGGAATAATATCTCATTGGGTAGAGGCCAGGGATGCTGCTTAATACCCCACAATGTGTAGGCTAGCCCCCCACAACAAAGAATTCTGCCCAAAATGTCAGTAGTGCTGAGGTTAAGAAAGTGTGATACGGAGAGAAAATAGCACTACTGTGTATTTTTCTGACAGCTGGCTGGAAGATGGATTTAAGCAGGGCAGGGGGTTTTCCTAGTGTACAATGAGGTAAGATGGGGCAGGGAATTGAGGCTGTGTATGCAAGGGAGTCATTATAGTGCAGAAAGTTTGCTGACCTCTATTCCAGGCGATACTATATATTTTTTTTAATAATAATGATATAAGTATTATTAAGATTATTTTGTCTTTTTTTAAAAATAGAGGGTCAAAATATTTGTGGTTTTAAAAACAAGAAATAGAGGTTTAACTTTTTTTTTTAATTGCAGAAAGAATAGCTTATAGAGGACTGATCCAGTTTTACTAGTAGGGATAAGGGAAGCTGGGGTGTCTGGATGACTAAATTCTCTTTCCTCCTGGCAGAGTCACTGCTGTGTCTGGAGTCAACAGTTCAAGGGACAGGTGCTGAAGCAGTGTTCCCAGAGGTGGCTGCAGACCAGAAGGACTGGGGGCAGCTCAGGAGTAGGGTGGGGTGGAGGGCTGCTGGGTTTTAGTATGAGTTTGTGATTTTTTTTAAAACCATGTGATTTTTTTTTTTTTTAATCTGGACAGTTTTATCTAAAATGTTTCTTCTAATTGCAGCATTTACCCTCCAATTCCAGGACAAGAGAGCTCTCTGAGGTGGGCAGGAAAGAAATTTGAGGAGATCCCCATCGCACACATTAAAGCATCCTACAACAAGTAAGCACTGAGGCAGGCCTAGGGTGGCTTCTTTCCCCTTTGGTAGGGCTGGCAAATCAGGATTGGCCCTGAGCATCCGGCATGGGGTGGAAGTCGGGGTGCTGAGTTCTGCTTACGGCTACTGTGCAGGGATCCTGGGCTCCCTCCCAGTTTGGGAAACCACCACTGTTTTTTGTAAAGTTTATTCAGATCTCATGAAAGTAACAACTAGGTTGGGTATATCATATGATTTCTTTGCCATCATTGGGAATTGTATTTTCTGACTCTGGTCAAGAGTTGAAAAGAGGAGTTCCCGTCGTGGCGCAGTGGTTAACGAATCCGACTAGGCACCATGAGGTTGCGGGTTCGGTCCCTGGCCTTGCTCAGTGGGTTAAACGATCCGGCGTTGCCGTGAGCTGCGGTGTAGGTTGCAGAAGCAGCTCGGATCCCACGTTGCTGTGGCTCTGGCGTAGGCCAGTGGCTACAGCTCCGATTGGACCCCTAGCCTGGGAACCTCCATATGCCGCGGGAGCGGCCCAAGAAATAGCAAAAAAAAAAAAAAAGAGTTGAAAAGAGTGTGTTTTAGGCCAGAAGATCCCTAAATTGTTGTCAAGTATTAAAGTATTGTCAAGTGATAGTACTGGGGATGGGTGACTAGTAGTAAGTGATAGTACTAGGGATGGGTGACTAGTAAGTAAGAGATTATTTAAGAAAATATGATTTATTGACTCTGAACCAGGATCACTCAAAAGTGCTTGCCTTGGACCACTCTGCACGGACCTGTGCCTATGTAGGGCTGAATGAGTGTGGAGACTAGTGTTCTATGTGGCTCTCAGACAGATGCCAGAGGGGTTCCCAGCTGTGCTGGCAATGGAAGCCTTGCTGATGTTAGTGACATCTTTACCCGCCAGCCCCCACTTATAGATGGGATCAGTACTTGGTCAACAGTTGTCTGTGAAGCAACTTAGAGAACAATACAAGAGATTGTGATTGTGTGTAGTCAGGGATAGAGGGTAGAGCACAGGCAAGATGCCACATGCATTTTGGCTTTCAACTGATAAGCTCCCTTCTCAGGCTGATAAGGACATAAATGAGCTCTCTTTGTTCATTCACTTTTAAGTGTCTGTGGCCTACTCTGTAGATCTCTGTTGAGGTTGCCTCAGGGACAAACAGCTCTGATAGGGGAATGGCAGCCATGGCCAGGCTGACAGCAAATGGTCCCCAGCCAGCATCAGCTCCAGCAGGTCCTACCATAATGCTGTCTACCTCCCTCTGCTGGGTCTTCTCAGGGAGCTCTTCAGACTGGAAGACAAGGCAGTGATCAAGGGGGACATGGAAAGCATGTCTAAGGATTTTTTGAAGTTACTCTTAATTTTTTTTTTTTTTTTGTCTTTTTGCCATTTCTTGGGCCACTCCCATGGCATATGGAGGTTCCCAGCCTAGGGGTGGAATCAAAGCTGTAGCTGCTGGCCTATGCCAGAGCCACAGCAACGCGGGATCTGAGCCGCACTTGCAACCTACACCACAGCTCACGGCAACGCCAGATCCTTAACCCACTGAGCAAGGCCAGGGACCGAACCTGCAACCTCATGATTCCTAGTCGGATTCGTTAACCACTGAGCCATGACGGGAACTCCGAAGTTACTCTTAATTTTGATTTAACTTGATAAAGTTAAGAATGGTTAGGAAAAAAAAGTTTCACTTATTTAAAAAAAATGTTTAATCATGGAATAGTGTCTTAAGTGTTAAAATTATTCAGTATGAAAAATAGTTCAGTATGGAGTTGCTGTCTTGGCGCAGCAGAAATGAATCCGACTAGGAACCATGAGGTTGCAGGTTCGATCCCCAGCCTCACTAAGTGGGTTAAGAATCTGGCATTGCCGTGAACTATGGTGTAGGTTGCAGATACAGGTCAGATCTGGCATTGCTTTGGCTCTGGGGTAGGCCAGCAGCAACAGCTCTGATTTGACCCCTAGCCTGGGAACCTCCATATGCCATGGGTGTGGCCCTAAGAAGACAAAAGTCAAAAAAAAATAGTAATAATTCAGTATGGTAATATCGCTAACTTTTTAGGTATGATAATGGAGTCCTTATCTTTTAGAGATATATATACTGCAAATATCTACAGATGAAATGATGGGTCTAAGATTTGCTTAGCAGAGGGGAGTAGAAACAGGGTTTACAGATGAAAGGAAATTGAGTTTGAGTTAATGATTGTTGAAGCTGGATGATGGTTGATGGGAGTTCATATACTATTTCATCCACTTTTGTGTATATTTGAAATTTTACCAATGAAGTCATTAAAAATTACCTAATGTGAAAATCTAATTTCTTAGGGGGAAAATGTCAGCAAAGACACTGAATCTAATTTAAACACTGCCTGTGGAGAAGACACTAGGAAGAAAATATGCTACTCCTCCTCTGGGTGCCATAGCACCCTCAGATTGTGGAGCTTGTGTTAGTCAGTTTAGGCTGCTATTAGAGATACAATAGCAGGCATTTATTTTTCACATCTCTTGGAGGCTGGTAGTCAAAGATCAGCATGGCAGCATGGTCAGGTTTTAGTGAGAGCTCCCCCAGGTTGCAGGTGGCTGGCTCCCATGTGTCCTCACACAGTGGAAGAGGAGAGGGAGCTCTCTTGTATAAGGCACTAATCTCATTCATAAGGGCTCCTCCCTCACAACCCAGTCACCTCCCAAAAGCCCCACCTCCAAATACCATCACATTAGGGGTTAGAATTTCAACAGGAATGGGGGGGTGGGGGCATGCAAACACGGACACACACACATACACACACACACTCCATCCAGAACAGCTCTCTTTAGGTTATATGACTTGTTTTTTTATGAGGTTTAGGGGTTGATTCTGACCTTTCCTGATGCCTTCTATTGGAGTTCAAAAAACACTTACCCGATAAGCTCAAAATGAAAGCACTTAAGTCTTTTTCTTCTCACTTGGGCTTGTTTGGGTGTAGGTTAGCCCTCTCTTAATCCCCTGAACAGCCTCTGTATGCCTCCACTCCTTCCCCAGCACACAGATCCAGGTGGTCTCTGCCGCTCACCAGCCCCTTGTGCGCGCTTCCTGTGGCACAGAGGGCTTTCGGAATGCCAAGAAGGGCACGGGCATTGCAGCACAAACGGCTGGCATAGCTGCTGCAGCGGTAAGTGCATGTTCTTTCCGCCTTCTCTGAGTTGGGCTCTGCCTTCTACATGGCTGATCACCAGGAAGAAAACTGTCCCTGTGGTAGCCATTCAGAAGCAACTCTTACAGGATACCCTCATGTTGGGGGTGGTTTGAAAAGATCTGTGTGAAAAGGCTTCTCTTTTCTCTTTTTCTCAGCTTCAGTAGAAGTGAAGCATGTGTTTCATTCTGAAAGAGGCAGGAGCCAGGTGCTAAAGGCTCACCAAAGTCTCCTGGACTTAAAGATGGTGGGGGTGTGGTGGAGTGGGGTGGGGTTTGTGGTAGTAGTCAGTGTGTGGGGTATGGTGAGGACCCTCGTGCAATACCAAATTGAGCTTTAACTGTGGCAGACCTTTCTAGAAGCAAATTGGCAGTGCTGCAGTTGGTATATTTATTGGATATCTACTCTATACCCAGACATTTCATATTCATTATCTTGAGACCTTGATATTACCCTCATTCTTAAAAGTCAGTTGGGATTCAGAGTGTGCAACTTGCTGAGATCTGTGCAGCCAGTCCAGTTCCCTAAACTGCCCCCACCCCCACCCCTGATCTGGAACCAAAGCCTGTGCCCTGTGTGCTATAGCACAGGCCTCCCAGAGGTCCACACTGCTAAACCAGGAGCTTCTCTTAAAGGGAAACTTGACCTTCTAACAAAGTGCAATCCCCAGAAATACTGATTGCTGTCTTTTTTTTTTTTGTCTTTTTGTCTTTTTGCCATTTTCTTGGGCCGCTCCCGTGGCATATGGAGGTTCCCAGGCTAGGGGTCGAATCGGGGCTGTAGCCTCCGGCCTACGCCAGAGACACAGCAATGAGGGATCTGAGCCGCATCTGTGACCTACACCACAGCTCACAGCAATGCCAGATCCTTAACCCACTGAGCAAGGCCAGGGATCAAACCCGTAACCTTATGGTTCCTAGTTGGATTCATTAACCACTGAGCCACAATGGGAACTCCCTGATTGCTGTCTATTAAACATCATCAAAACATGCTCCATAGCCATGATGGACAGGCTATAGCACTTAAAAGAAATATGTCATTGTTAACAGTGACTTCTGTGTGTTTTCCAGACTTTCTAAAGTAAACTGCCTTTATTAATAAGAAAGGAACATTAGCTATAATCAACAATTTAAAATAAAATAACACTTTTTAAGAAGATGTTGAGGCAATAACCTCAAGTCTGGGGCACCTTAATGGTCTGAAATTCTGCATTTACCCACCTGAGGAAAATCTGAGTGATATTTAGAGGCCTCCACTAGGTGGCAGTGCTTTGCTGGGTGAAAGCAGTCATAACTGACTGTAAATGTATGACTTGACTAGCTCTATGCTCTGCTGGGGTCTGTCCTGAACCACAGCCGTCCATCCTTGCTTCCTCCCCCGTCTTCTGCCTGTTGACATGTGCGGGTGCTTGCTCCCTGGAGCTCATAACTCTGTGGCTCCAGGTGGCAGTAGCCAGGGTTTGGATGTTGCAGTTCTCTCTCAGGAGCACTGACCACTTGCTGCTCCTCTCCAGAAAGCTACAGGGAAAGGTGTGACCCACGTCCGAGTTGTGGTGAAAGGCCTGGGGCCAGGGCGCTTGGTAAGTGACCCCGTTCCTTCACAGCCCAGCATGTGTGCTTGCTTCCTGAGTTAGTTAAGGGAAATGGAGGGTGAGAGCAGAAGGACAGTGGACCCTGGTGTGGATTTCCCTGCCTTTTTTTCTCATCTGCTAAGCTTCTCAAAGCAAGCCCTGATCACTTAAGTTTCCATTAGTCAGACACTCACTAAGTACCTGCAGTGCTCCAGGCACTGGGAATAGAAAGCTGGTCCGTGAGGACTGTCACAGATGGGTACCTCAGTACAGACTGGTGAATGCAGTGCTAACACTTGTGCCCAGGGTGCTGGGAGCCCATTGGGTATGATCAAGAAAGTGTCTCCAAGAGGTGACATTGCTATTACTTTTTCAAGAATGACAAGGGACCAGCCAGGTGTGTGTATGGGGTTGGGGGGTACATTCCAGGCAGAGGAACTGCAAAGGTGTAATGCTTAGGTGTGTTGAGATTTTCAGGTAGTCTTTGTTCTTAGACTGTAAAGCTCAGGGGGATGTGGCAGATGTGACTGAGACGTGGGCAGATTGGGGGCATGGTGAGGGGTTGGCTAGGAGAGCTCTGTGAGTTCATTGTGGCCATCAGAGCCAGTATGCCTCCCACTCTCCTCCCCACCCACCCCCTCCCTGTCCCAGCCCTGTCCGGACTCGCAGGGCGTTGGTTCTGGGACAGTACCATCCTGCTGTTCCTTCTGCTTCTTCCAGTCTGCCATCAAGGGCCTGACCATGGGAGGCCTGGAAGTGATCTCAATCACAGACAACACCCCCATCCCACACAACGGATGCCGCCCCAGGAAGGCTCGGAGGCTATGATTCAGGAAGCCTGCACCTGAACCTGACCTTCAGTCCCCCTCCAGCTGTACTTCGTAGAAAGCATGCTGTCAGAGCTCTCTCCAGGGAGGGCTTGTCGGAGACCCTTCAGGCAGTAGGGGGAGCTCTACCTCCTTCCAGGTGGCCTTTGCTTGCTCCTTCCACTGGAGGGAGAGCCACGTGCCCAGAAGTGAGGCCACACCCTTCTTGGACATGAAGGGGCTGCAAGGGCCATAACTGCTCCCTCTGCTTAGAGAAAATAAAAATCTCTACCGTCTGTAGTAATTTGTGGGTTTTTACCTTCCAGAGTTGCAACTAGTAAGCCCCACTTCCTCCTAAAAACGAGACTGTGACTTGTGACGAGATCCTAAATGGCAGGATTAAGGTATAGATGTGAGCTGCTGCTTCCCAGGTACCTTCCTCTGTGGTTTCAGATATTTCCTTTTTAGCCCCTTAACCAAAGTTTCCAGAGCTCATCAGCAGCGTTCCTTACTTAGCTGTAATTGAGAGCTCTGCCTGCTGCCTCGGGAGTGTTCTGATGTAGGTTTCACCCCCTGATGTAGGTTTCACCCCCTTTAGCAGGCATGTTTGAAGTCAGCCCTGACAGTACCAGCAGGCATGTTTGAAGTCAGCCCTGACAGTACCAGAGGGTTGTCCCAGTTGGGTCTCTAGTGTATACAGATGCCCCAGCGGTCTCCACCACTGGGGCATCTGTATACACTCCGTGGGCATTTCCAGCACCAAGACTGTGGGACCCTAAAAGAGGTGGGGGGACGAGTATAGAACAAAGGTCTCTAGAAGTTAGGGTGGATGGAGGGATGGGCAAGAGATTAAGTGCAGGAAAGTGAGTCCGGGTGGTGCTGACATGAGCAGGCTCAGTCAGGCCCCCAGGCAGCGCTGACTGCTCATTAGTAAGAGCTCTGGGGTCACTGGATGCCACACAGAAGCCACAAATGGGGGCTCTAAGGACCTGGCAAGAGAGACCTCTTCTCCTCATATGGAGAGGACCAAGGATGAGAGCATCACCAGCAGATGAGCCAAGTTGGCAGGAAGGGCCTGCTGACCACAGGGATCTGTGTGGGCATAGCCGCCCAAGCACTGCAATTTGCCTGAACTGCACATGGTCAGTCCACAAGTACCCTCCTAAGGAGGAAAGCAGCTGTTACATAGCCCAGACAAGGGGGAGAGGCCGTGACCTGGACAGGAATTTGGAGGGGAAATGTCTCCCTACCACCTTCTCTTCCATCCTTACTTAGCAGGACCTGTGAAGGTTAACTTGTGATCAGAGACTCAGAAAACCCAACCGGAGACCGCTTGTGTTGAAGCCACTGCCAGAAGAAGTTACACTATTTCACCATAAAACTACATGTAAACTCGGTATGTAAAAAACACGGAGCTCTTGAGAAGTGCTCTGTGATGTATCATGGTTCGGCTGGACAGAGGGCATGGAGCAAGTAGACAATCCATCAGAGGTTCAAAAGGTTTAGAAGAGAAGCTTGGGGAATTCCCATTGTGGTCAGCAGTAACGAACCTGTCTAGTATCCATGAGGATGTGGGTTTGATCCCTGGCCTCGCCCAGCAGGTTAAGGATCCAGCGTTGCTGTGACCTATGGTGTAGGTCATAGACGGAGCTCAAGTCCCACATTGCTGTGGCTGTGGTGTAGGCCAGCAGCTGCAGCTCCAGTTCAACCCCTAGCCTGGGAACTTACATATGCTGTGGGTGTGGCCCTGAAAAGCAAAAAAAAAAACCCAAAAAGCTTAAAGAAGTCCCTTTAGAGATGTGGACAGATGCTGAAGCTCTCCGGGGCTGGCAGGAGCAGGGGAAGGACAGTCTCAGAACCTGGCAGGATCTGTGGTCACAGGACCACAGGCTGCTAAATGTGACAAGAAGCTGGGGAGCCGGGTGAGGCCATCTTGGGAGGGCCAGCCTTCCAGGCTGTGGGACAGATCTTGTGGAGGAAAGGAAGCATATAGCTGGTTTCTATCATTCCAGAAGTGAAATCTTCCTTGCAATGTAGTTTTAGAAAATGTTATTTTATTCCCAAGAGGGCTTTGAAAAGGAAGATACTGCCTGAGAGTGCCTCCAAGTAGACAGGACACCGGGGACTCTAAAGGGTCAGTGGTCTCAGGGCCAGAAATAGATTCCTGGCACCACTGCCCGGAGCCAGCTGGGGTGGCGCCCCAGGCAGAACGCATGCGGCTTTATGGCTGGGAGCCTCTGTGTCCTGCTGGGTCTGGGCTCCAGAGGCCAGTGAACTGTGCTCTCTTAGACTGGATCACCTCCTAATCAGCAGGTCTTGGCCTCAGACACCGACCTCTCCTCCGGGGGAGCTAAGGCAGCTCACAACCACTCCAGGCAGTTATCAGTGACCCAGAATTCCTGGCTGCTCTTTTCCACAGCCGGCCTCTCAGTCCTAAGACACAGGTGGGCTGTGTGCCTGCACTTGCCCCAGTCAGAGAAGAGGCAGAGTCTGGCATTGGATCCTGAGTATTTGCACAAGCGGAGTGTTGGCATCAGCTTGTGTGACACACTTCCTTGTTTCCTGGCAGCAGGGCCTTGGGTTCTTGCTATGAGTGCATCTGCAGCTCAAAGCTGGGAGTGCAGGACTGGCTAAATCGGGGAAGCCTCTCCCTTCTCCTCTCCTTTGCTGGCAAAAAGGCAAATGTAATTTCTTCTTTCAGCATAGATGTAATGTGTTCCTCTCTTTCAACCAAGGTCATCACCTGACACTGAGCAGTACTGTAACCACCAAAATAAGCCTGTTTGACACTAGAATACCTGGATGCTGGCAGAATATAACTCGGCACTGTAGGAGAAAACATTTTCCAATCATCTGTGCCTGCACTCTGGCTCTGACATGTCCATTAAAAAAAAAAAAAAAAAACGCAAGGGGTTCCTGTTGTGGCTCAGCAGTGACAAGCCTGACTAGTATCCATGAGGTTGCCAGTTCAATCCCTGGCCTCACTCAGTGGGTTAAGGATCCGTGAACTGTGGTGTAGGTCACAGGTGAGGCTCACATCTGGCATTGCTGTGATTGTGGTGTAGGCCAGCAGCTACAGCTCCGATTCGACCCCCAGCAGCCTGGGAACTTCCATGTGCAGCCCTAAGAAAAAAATGCATCTATGCCTTCCCCTAAGCTCCTTTATTCTTTCTCTCTAGACATTTTTTTCTACTCTGGAGACACATTACTTTTTTAAATTTGAATATTATCAGCCAAAAGTGAGGGAGTGGACAGCCAAAGAAGAAATTCTCCATTCAGCCAAAGTGAACAAACATGGCTTGTTACACAGACACAGGCTGGGCCCCCAGGGTTGGGGGGCGGGGGCAGACAGAGCACTGTCATTCCTATCCTGGAGCTTACAGTCCAAGGAAGCTGGACAGGCATGTGGCTGAATTAGAAGGAAGTTCCAAATGAGGCATGAATGTTCCTGGTGTTTGAGCGGAAGGAGGATCCCATCAGTTCATCCCATCAAGGGATCACCAGGTGTCTTTAGGGTTGGGAACTGGCAAAGCAGTATGGCCCCAGGTTAAAGGGGTGGGAGATCATCAGGTTACTGGAAATGGCTTAGTTGGCATGGTAGGTCATGGTCTTAGACAGGATAGGAAGGCAGATGGGATAAAAGCTTACCAAAGGATTGGGGGGAAAGGAAGGAGGCAAAAAACCTGTGGTCATGTGAGATGTGATAGAGAAAAGGAGGTGGGTGTGTAGAAGGCTGTAGTCAGGCTCGTTTACAGATGATGAAGTTAGGTATGTAGGCGTCTAAAACAATGAAACTAGAGTCACTGAGGTTTAAGTCAAGAAACTTATCGTTTACTCACATTAATTCATGAACTGTGTTGTTGCTTATTCAGATTAAGTAATGAACCAATTCAAATAAAATAAAAATAGAAATAAAGAACTGGTTTATAAGAAATGTGTAGAAGCTGTAGAATCAAGCACCATGTAAATGATCTGAAGTGTGCAGATAACATTTTTTAAATAGACATTTCACACACACAGACCTGTAACACCTCCCACTCTGCAGCTAGACATTATCTGAGGAAGGACTTCTGACTTGGCTCTGAAATTTGTAGGGTAATCAATCCAGTTTCTCCCCTCTGCCTGCCCAGGTTCACATTAAATTGTGCACATGCCCTACAATTCAGCCTAACAAATCCAGCCAAAATAGTTGGCCTCGGTGTCATTATTGCTTGGCAGGAAGGAGGGGGAGACAGCAAGTGCCCCGTCTCCATAGTGCCCTGTGGCAGCTTAACCACCTAGGATTTGCGTAATCCCCTTGAACTGAAAGGCAGTGTCACCTGAGGGGCAGGGTGGTGTCACAGGGGCCCTGGTTGGCAGGACATCTGTGGTCTCAACCCAGCTTGAACATAGAATCAGCAGGCTGTCCAGCCACACTCCCCTTCCCCAAATGGACCAAGAGGCAGTCAAATGGGCTGCAGCTTGGGGAGCCCAGAGTTCATTCTCAGCTGAGAGGGAAGCCCAGTTGGGACACACTCACCCCACACTGGGGGACAGCTTCAGGGCCATGAAATGGACATGTCATTGGGTCTTCTCCCTATGTGCTCTCCCCAGGGCTCCCACTGCCTGTTCCTCCCAACCTACTTGCAGTCAGGAGGGCTGGGGCTTTGAGACACCCCCTTGGGCTGGAATCCAGGCTTGACATCAGTCTGATGCTAAAACAGGGCTGTTAGGGGCATTGGCCCAGACGGTTATGTGCTTGCTGGTACACAGCTGGTGCTCTTCCCACACTGCTCTCTCGGGCTCCAGTCTATGGGGTCCAGGCTGAGGACAGTGGTAGATGCAGATGCAAGCATATCTTGCTGCCATTATTATCCTCAAAGCCTTCTTTTCTATGATTTTAATCAGAAAATGCTCTGTAGAAGCCAACCACCCTACTCCCTTAAATCCACTCAACTGTAGATTAAGCCAGATTGTTATAAATCTGTAGCCAAAAATTAAATTTAAAAGCCAAATGATTCAACAGCCTGTCCTTCAAGCGTCTCTTCCATCCCTCCTTCCTTGATAATCTGTACTGATAAAAGATGTCTAGAACCTCAGCTGCCCTCAGCAGCTCCGAGACTGGCAGGGGAGATAAATTCAGAATAAGTCTACTGTAATCCCACTGGCTGCTACCTAGAATAGGGGTGCGTGTGTGTGTATGTGCCTGATAGTAGTGGGGATGAGAAGACATAGCAAGGAACACTTCCTAGAGGAGATGACACCTGAGCTCAAAAGAAGAGTGAGCATTAGAAGACAAATATGGGGGGTGAGGGGCAATGGAGTTTCCGCAGGGGGAATGGTGTGGACAAAGGGCCAAGTGCAGAAATGACACAGTCTGTACAGTGAACTGCAAGAGTTTAGCACATAAAGTGAGGTAGGGAGGCTGTAGCAGACTGGACAACAGCCCCTGAGATATCAGATCCTACGTGTCACCCTATATGGAAACAGAGTCTTTGCATATGTGATTAAGGATCTAAAAACGGGGAGATTATTGTGGATCATCTGGGTGGGCCCTAAATGAGATCACATGTACCCTTAAGAAACAGAGGCAGCAGGAGAGCCAGCTGCACAGAAGAGGAGGAGGAGAAGGTATTGTGACAGTGTCTGCAGTGACGAGGATGCAGCCACAGGTCAGGGGCCGCATGGAGCCACCAGAAGCTGGTAGAGGCAGGAACAGGCTCTCCCTAGAGATGAGATGAGAGTCTGATGGAGGAGGTCAGTCAGGACCACCAAGCAGGGCCCATTCAGGAGAGGTTTAGGAGGCAGAACTGCTCTCTAGGTGGAAGGGGCCGAGAAGCCCTGAGGCTGCCTCGTGTATGCCCTGCCTCTGAGGGACCAGTGGAGCCCCCTCCTGGGCCTTGCATCTGGGGCTCTGAAGGGACAGACAGCCCTCAGCTGTGGCAAGGCCCCCCCTCCAGCTCCTGAGCTGTGCGAGCAGAGAGCAAGCTGCCTTTGGGGAGGATGGTCGGGACCTTGATGACATGCCTCTGGGAGCAGGCAAAGCACATTTTTGTCCAGTTGGGACTGGCATAATTGGGGCATTAACACAAATGCATTTCTCACCTATTTTCTGTCTGATTGAAAAGTACTTTGCAGTCATTTAGGGCCCTCACACTGCTGTAATCAGAGCACACAGCGCTCAGATGGAGGTGGAAACTGGGTCACCACATGGGCTCCAGTGCTTCCCCGATGCAACAACCGTATGACAGGCTGGCTTTCTGTGGGCCGTGTGAGGTCTTTGGGACCAGTTCCTGCCCCACCACTCACACAGAGACCTCTGCCCAGGGCCTTCCTGGGGTGGACACAGAGATGGCCCTGGAGTTAATTGCAGAAAGCTGGCACCCTTCCAGTGGCAGGCCTGGGCAGAAGGGCTGCCAGCTCTGACAGACATCTGGGGTTGGTTTAGGCTGTGGGGCACAGCTCACCTCTCTGCCCAAACCTGCCTCCTGGCCTCCTTTCCATAGGGCTGCTCCTGGGCCACCCCTCATAAGCATCGCACACACAGAACTGAGTCTGCTCCCTGGAGAACCCAAACAACCTCATTAGCAACAAGCCTGTGTACTCTGGCTGACCCTTCCCCACCCATCTCAGCTCTAGGCCCTGTGGCCCACCACCCAGCCTCCTATATCCATTAGGTGAGTGGGGCTCTGGCAGTGTTGGCACAAGCCCAGCTCCCTCCATAGAACCCACTGAGCCACAGGAACCCAGGGATGCCCCACTCTTCCTTGCCTCATCAAATGCCAGCAGCATGGCCTACAATCTGCTGCCCCACCCCACCCCAGCTCTGCCAGCCTCCCACCTCAGGCCTCTCCTTCCCCATCTTCATGTATATGCCCGCCTCTGTGAGATACCATCCGTGCTTCGCTCCAAAGAATTCTGTTAGAGGTGGCATGGAGCACACAGATTTTCTGCCACTCAGTATGTTCCCAGCCAGGGCTTGAGACACCACTCTCCCCTCTGAGAGGTGCCCCAAACTCGAAAGCTCTTCTCTCCATTGCTTGGCTTCAAAGTAGGGGAAAGTGGCCATGGCATATAGGGTCCCACTAGGTAGTTGTGCTTGCACAAGATTTGGAAAAAAGAAGAGAGGCAGAAACCATGCCCTCCCACTGCTTTAGTGGGGGATTTTTTCCCCCAGCAGTTTTGTCAGTGTTGAGAGACAGTTGTGGCAGTGGCCATGACAGCATCCCCATCCTTGCGTCAAGGAGAGGTGGTGGTCTAAGATTGCCCACAATCACTCATGAAGCCCTGCCTTTCTGATGGGGCAGAAGCAGCATCTCCCTAGAGGGTCTGCAAGGATGTTCTGGGCCCTTCCAATGGTGTTGTAAACACTGAATTTCCAGTAACAAATCCTCTTCTACCTAAAATAGCCAGAGTGGTTTCTATTTCCTGCAACTGTGAACCTGATTGGCATAAGACACATTTTCAAATTTCAAATCTCTTCCCTCCCCTCCCCTGGATGGGATGGCAGTTGTTGGATTCATTTTGCCATCTTTTAAGTCCTGCCTAGATGTGACCAGCCCTTCTCTTTACCCAGCCGTTATCCTGTCTACATGAATCCCCAGGACCTTTGTTAAATTGTAGGCTCTAGAGTTCCTGTTGTGGTTCATCAGGTTAAGAAACCAACTAGTATCCACAAGGATGCAAGTTCAATCTCTGGCCCCAGTGGGTTAAGCATCTGGTATTGCCACAAGCTGCAAGCTGTGGCGTAGGCAGGCAGCTGCAGCTCCAATTTGACCCTTAGCCCAGGAATTTCCATATGCCACAAGTGTGGCCCTAAAAGAAAAAAAAAATACAGGCTCTGATTCAGTGAGTGAGGCCTTAATGTCTGCATTCCTAACAGATTCCAGGCAATGCCTCTGTGATCCTCAGCTGGGGGCCTTTAGGGAAGTTCCAAGGCAGCGGGAAGGAGCCCCTTTACCACCCTGCACAGATGCTGGGGGAGTGGGGCAGTGACACAAAGGGGAGTCAGACACACTCAGGGCCTCCAGGATCACAGTGACCCAGCTTCTACCATACGAGCCTGGTTGGCCATGGAGACCCAGCCCCCCACCTTCTCCACACCTGGGCTTCCCAGGCACAGACCAGTGGTGTGTCCTAGCTGGGTGTGGGTTTCTGTTCCTCAATGGACAAGCACTTTAGGAACATAGCAGAGTGAGGCAGTCACTCAGGCAGCGAACCAGGGAAGGAAGGCCTGGGGCTGCAGCTGCTGAGCTGGGCCTGCGCACCAATGACAGAGTGAGAGGACCCTGGGCAGGTGAGGAGCCATGGAACCACTGCTGCAAGGCTGGCATGCTCTGTAAATAGCCCTCCTGAGCCAGGCATGGATCCAGCTGGGAATGCTGAGGGGAAGGACTGAAAAGGGAGTGAGGCCAGGCTGGGAAGTTCACACAAAGGAGTTTGGGGCACCCCCTCAGGATTCTGAGCAGGGTTTTGATCATAGGCAAGACAACATCTGGGAGGAGGTGGAGGTGGTGGCTTGAAGAGCAGGGACATGTGATAAAAGGGTTCACATGTCCTCCCACCAGCCCAAGATTACAGGAGCCCAGATTCACAGGCCTTAGTAATTGTATTTTACAGACAGATCGCTTCACTCAGCTGGCTTTATGTTTCTTCAAAAGTTAGAACACTAAATGGAACACCAGAAAAGAACATGTTGTCCATTTAGGTCATACCGTAAACATGTACTTTGAGAGACAAATGGAAAACAGCAGCACGGCACTCAATAAATATGTATTGAATTCATATGAATGAATGCACAAGTGTAGAGCAAGCTGCCTTGGGCAGGGGGCATCCAGGAGAGTCCAGAGTTGCCCTGATCACAGGCAGTGCAGGACTGGGCACCCCATTCCTTGGGGACCATCCCTCTGTTCCTGCACACTGAGCCCAGAATCAGTGAAGTAGTGACTGATCACCAAAAGTTTAATGATTTTTTACTAAAATGTTTTAATAGGCATCTGGATCTAACATGGCCAAATCAAGTTCCTGATTCTCATCTCCTTCCCAGAAAACCCTTTCCCTCTCTCATCTAACATCAGGTAGCTAATGGAACCACTACTCAGTGCAGGTCAAAAACCTTTGCATGCATCCTCCATCCCATTTTCTTACCTCCATGTGGCCCTCCCTCTAGTATATGTCCCCCCGTCTGAACACCTGTCACCATGCTACTGCTACATCCTAGTCTTAACTAGCTTGTTGCCATGCCTCCTAACTGGACTCCGTATTTCCTACCATCCTTTTCCCTGAGTACAACCCAATTTCCACCCAGAAGCCAGAGTGATCTTTTAAAAATATAAACCAGATAATGTCACTTGTTCATTAGATTCCTTGTTTATGTTGTCTCATCTGCTAGAATGGAACTCCTCGAAGGCAGGGACTTGTAGACTTGAGGGATCCAGGGCATAACAAAGTGCTGACATGTGAAAAGTGCTCAGTAAACACTTGCAGGACTCACTGAGTGAAGGAGCCTAAGCCAGTGACAGGGTTGGGGGCCTCACTTCGAACCTCAGTTACCCAGGACTGCCCAAAATGGCTCATGCTGCAGGGGAGTCAATACCTGGCAGCAAACTCAGCCATATTCCAGAAAATGCCATGAGAATGTTGGTAAGCAGTAGAAAATCTGATTTTTTTTTTTTTTGGTCTTTTTAGAGCTGCCCCCACGGCATATGGAAGTTCCCAGGCTAGGGGTCCAAACAGAGCTGTAGCTGCTAGCCTACACCACAGACACAACAATGCCAGATCGGAGCCACATCTGCAACCTACACCACAGCTCAAAGCAACGCTGGATTCTTAACCCACTGAGTGAGGCCAGAAATCGAACCTGCATCCTCACAGATACTAGTCAGAAAATCTAATTTTTAAAATGATTTTCCAGAACATTTCTGGAGAGAGATTCTGAAACATTAAGGGAAAGACTCTGGATTACCAACAAGATGAACAATTAAAATGATATATAGAAACAGATTCAAGAGTGTTATCTAGAATTCACATTAGCCATTGTCTGATTCTGAAAGGATACCACACTGATGTCTCTAAAATGTGACAAAGGAATTTAGAAATGAAAATGGGTGGGGATATTTTTCTTTAAAAAAAAATATGTACTTAATAAATACTTGTTGAATGAATCAACTGCCTATGTAATATGAAAAAGAGAATATGTCCAAATGTCATTCTAAGCTTTAAAGTATGAGACAGACTAGAGTGGTTCCAGAAGGAGTATTTTGGAAGGAGGTCACTAAATAACCCCAGCATCCCATCCATACTGCCAGCACTTTACCCATATATTCCTCCAGCCTCAAGTTATTCAAATGTATATTTCTTTGTCCATTATTTTCAATATATTTTTGAGATCTGCTTCAAATCTTTTGTGAAAATGAGGCAGGAAACAGACTGAAGGGCAGACAAGACCAATGAAATGAGCAGCCCCACATCAAAGGGGATGCAAGGGAGGTGGACAAAAGACTAGAGACAACATTCACCCAGTTACAGACAGAATCTGGGCCCACCATCTTAGTTTTACATCTTACTTTCTAGAAGAAGGAGGTTCTCTGATCATTTGGAAGAGCTACCTGGCCATCGAGAGGTGGGCGATTCCATGGCCTTCACAATGGCATTGTCACCTCCTGCTGCCATGGGGACAGAGATTAGCAAGCATTAAGCTCTCGGGGCTCAGAGGTGCTGGAAGGGCTAGCCAGAAGGACCTGCTATGCACCTTCCCCGGTGGTCACTAAGGTTGCTGGGTACACCTAATCCAGCTCTCACCTCACGCTTGTCCTCCTCTACAAAGCTGGTCAGGGCTGGGCACCACAGCTACCCATCTGCCACCTGCCAACCTGGCCACAGATGCTCAGGGTGTCCTTAAGATAGCCCTTATCCCTCACAGCATCCCCCTCTTCTTCTCCCGGGCTTGGATCTCTGGCTGCGATGGGGATTTTCCGCCCTTACCACAGGGCTGGCTGCTGGCAGTGAGTCCCAGATATGCCATCTGGTGTGTGCTGTCCAGATCCCTTCCCTAGGGGACCTTAGCACATGCAGGGGCAAGGAGAGGGAGCTGCAGATGCTGAAGTCCATTTGCATTCTGGTTCCAGCTGTGTGACCTTTGGCAAGTTACTTAGTCTCTCTGTGCCCGATTCCTTATCTATAAGATGAAGACAATGATAACACGCAATTCTGACAGCTGAGCTGAGTCAATTAGTTAACATACATAAAGAACTTCACAGTGCCTGGCTCAGAAACGTGAAAAAAGCTAGCTCTTTTTAGCCTCCTTCATTCCCTCCAACCCTCCGGAAGGGACTCAAGGCCCTAAACCTCCCCTTTATCTCCAATGGAGCCTTCAACTTCCGTGGAAGTTCCTATCGTGGCACAGGGGAAACGAATCTGACTAGGAACCATGAGGTGGCAGGTTCAATCCCTGGCCTCGCTCAGTGGGTTAAGGAACTGGCATTGCCATGAGCTGTGGTGTAGGTCACAGACACAGCTTGGATCTGATGTGGATTTGGCTGTGGCTGGCAGCTATAGCTCTGATTGAACCCCTAGCCTGGGAAACTTCATATGCCGTGGGTGCGGCTCTAAAATGCAAAAAAAGAGAGAGAGAGAGAGAGAGAGAATGAAAGAAAGAAAAGTGTCCTAAAATCCACAAGTTGACCTTTAAGGGTCTAGTGGGAAGACTATAAAATAAAAGCCCTGCACATCACTGGCTCCTTATCCTTGTTCTCTCAGTGGTCCATAACACAGGAACCTTACTGCCTAGCCCTGATTACTCTGGCAGCAGAACCTCCATAATTGTATGTCGTTTCCAGACGTGAACTGGATTTAGACAACACAGTTTTATACTAAATATTAGTATCCCTTCTGTCTGGGGCTGAGCACAGGTGGGCTGATTGGCAGAGCCTGACCTGGGAGGCCCTATAGGGGCTGGTCTTGCTCCCAATAAGAAGTCATAGAATGTAGAATCCCTCAGACCCAGAAGGCAGTTCGGATGCTGGGGGCACCAAACAAATGACAATGGCACCTCGGTGGTCTGAAAAGCAGCACTATGGGGAGAGCCCACTAAAGTCAATATAAGGGCGAATGGAGGTGGTGAACTTGAAACTGCCAAGAGCTTCTGAACCACGTGGCCTCTGCCTCACCCTCACAGCAGTGACGCTGCCACGCACGACTGCAGCAGCAGTGGCCTCTCTGTTCCATTGTCTAAAGAAGGTGTGGAGAGGACTCGCTCTTCCCCACCTTGCTCAGCACCGCACTCTGAGCCCTGTGTCCCTGTGTGGCTCACACAACATAAAACACACACCTGGAAGGTGCCTGCAGACTGAGACAAGCTGGCCTCGGCCTGCAAGGCGGGGGAACCAGGAGGCAGTGGCTTCCTATTTTCACTTCATCCATAAGCAGCAGCTGGAAAGGAAGCCAGAACTGAGGGTTGCCATCTCCCGCGGCCTCTCTAGAAATGAGAAAAGCTAGTCCTTTCTCACCATGGGTAGAATGACTTAAAAATGCCAGGTTAACCCTTCACTCCCTTGTATCCACCCAGCCCTGGGAAGGGAGAGCAGCTGTCTAGCTTGGCACCTGACCAGTGCTTTCTTGCTGGGCACCAATCACGTCAGACGGGGGCCAAACATGTAGTCTCTGATTTCATCTTTCATAGCAACCCTTGAAAATCGGTATTACTATGCCTCTCCCTTTTTTTTGGCTGCACCCACAGGTGGTACAGGGTATGGACTGAACCCGCACCACAGCAGTAACAATGCTGGCTCTTTAACCTGCTATGCCATGAGGGAACTTCTACTATGCCTTTTTTTATGTGAGGAAACAGGCTCAAAGAGGCAACACTCTAGGGCTGGACACTGAGAAGGTGTGGAAGAGAATTCTAGAGACCAAAGTCTCAGCCACTCACGAGACCCCCTCCCTCAGGGAGAGGTTAGTGCCTCTGGTGGGGGTCCCTTCCTCTCCCCTTTTCTCACCATACTAACCCTCTCATCCTTCAGAACATGGCTCAGGTCACAGCTCTGCCAGAAGCCTTCCTGGTCCCACCAGCCTGGATCAGGCGCCCAAGGTCTCTGCTCCCCTGGCCCCTGAGCACCGAGCTCTCACCTGTTCTCAGTGAAGCCCTCCAGCTGCTCTCTTCTCTGCCACTCCATCTGGTCCATAAACTTAGGTCTGCTGGAACCACACCTTACTGTCCTTTCAGCCCTGTGCCTAGTTCAGGCTCTGACACTCTAAAGAAACTCAAGAAATATCTGTAGAGGGAATGAATGAGTAAATACATGGGACCCCTGCAGAAACAGCCTCACTCACCACTGTGGATATCGAAAGGTGCAGAGGACACAGGGCAAATAGGCCAATGGATAAGTGAGCTGGTCTATGCAAACTGGAGGCACACATGGCCCAACTATGGGACTGAGGGCCCCTGGACAGCAATGTGAGAAAGCAGGATATTGTACAAACCTTCAAATCTGTAAAAACACCACATAACACCAAAAAAGCATGTCACTGAGCAGCATCTCATATCAAGGTCCACTTTGCAATCTCTGCAGAAGCATGTGGGAGGGATCGGGGCCTTAGAGTCTGGCCCTAAGCAGCCAACTCACACCTTTTGAGGAGTGGCAAGTCCAGATTTGGGGTGGTAGCTGCTGACACCTCCCTCCCCATGCCCCTTACCAAAACCCCTGGAAACCCAGAGCAGTCAAGGCACCAAGAATGAGGTCTTCCTTGTTCCCTTGCCCAAGACAGGGTGTCCCTGGGGCCTTCAACACCCCCACGTCCATCCTGAAAGGCAGGCTCTACCTAGTGCAGGGCAAGGTCACTCTCCTTCAACAAAGTCTCAGCTGCACTTCACAAGCCCAGCACACTTTCTAGACAATGTTGCTCTGTCTGCCCTAACTGTGAACTTGAAGGAGCAAGGTGGAGTAAGTGATTCAGGGGTTTTAGCACCCTATCTAGCTTTGCAGGAATAACAGGTTCAGATCACTCACTTCCTTTGGGAAATTAGCCCTTGACCCAGGGACCACCCCCTCACCCCACCCCTGGCTGTGACAGCAGGTGGGCCAGCCACCCATCTTGTCTGCAGAGAAGCAATCAGATGTGAGTGCTGCATGTTGCTAGGGAGCAACTGGCAACAGCTGGCTGAGAAATAAGTCGTGTCCTTGGAAAAGCATGTTCTTGGCCTGTAGTTAAATGCTGCTGCAGCATCTCTTCCTTCAGGGAGCTACAGAAATGTGCCAAATTAATGCAGGCAGGAGCAGGCAGGAGCAGGCAGGGAGCAGCAGGTTCACAAGCCTGTTACAGCCCCTCCTGTCTGTGCAAAGAAAGGCTCAAGGGGCAGGAAAGAAATTGCTAAGCCCCCAGGAGGCTGGCAGAGTAAAGAAAATCCTGGCCTCAGACTACTCAGCTGAACTAAGCCCACAGAGTGTCTACCTAATACCACTTATGTTGTTACGGGTGAATTCATTGGTTAAACACTTTCAAAACCTCATGAAATCTCACTTCTGGTTGTATATTCAATGGAATTGAAGGCGGGATCTCAGAGATATTTATACACTTATGTTCATGGAAGCATTATTCAAAATAGCCAAGAAGTGGAAGCAACCCAAATGTCCACCAAGAGATGAACAGATAAGATGTGGTAGATGAGTAAGATGGAATATCATTCGGTCTTAGGAAGGAAATTTTGACCCATGCTACAGCAATGGATGAACCTTGAGGACATTGTGCTAAATGAAACAAGCCTGTCACAGAAAGACTAACACTGTATGATTCTACTTATGTGAGATAACTAAAGTAGTCAAACTCTTGGGAAAGAGGATAGGATGATGGTTACCAAAGGCTGAAGGTGGAAATGGGGAATTATTGTTTAATGGGTATAGACATTTCAGTTTCACAAAATGAAAAGCTGTAGAGTCTCAGTTTTGCAAAATGAAAACATTATAGAGATTGGCTGCAAAATAATGTGAATGTATTTAACAGTGAATTGTACACTTAGAAACAGTTAAGATGGTACATTTTATATCATGCGTTTTTTGCAATTACAAATTAGGGGAAAAAACTCATTAAAAAATTGAATACATGTTCACAATAAAACAGTTACAAAGATAAAAGGGATAAAATAAAATGTCCACCTCCCCCAACCAAAGGCCCACTCTCCAGAGGTAACCACCATTAATAGCATCTTCTGTATGCCTTCAAAAATGTTTTATCATACTAAGAGCATGCATGTATTTATGTCTCTATTGATTTCAATTTCAGTTCAGATTTGTCATTTTTCTTTACAAAAAATGGCATCACACTAAACACAGTTACTCAATTAATGTGTCTCAGAGAGCTTTCCAAATCAATATATATGGATCTATTTCATTATTTTTAACAGCTATATCAGATCCCATTTTATGGATATTTCATAATTTAGCCTGTCCTCTATTGATGCACATTTAATAGTTTCCACTTTTTCATAATTAAAAAGTTGCAATGAAAAGCCTTATACATTTATCTTGCTCTCATATGCAAATGTTTTTGCTTGATACATAGAATTTAGCTGGGCTAAAAGATATGCATATTTATTAAGACACTGCTCTTTGTCTTTCAAGAAATCTGAATCTGCTTACACTCCCACCAATAGTGGATGAGAGAGGCCTACCTTCTTGACAACACCAGGTCACCAAATATTTTTAACCTTTGTTAATATGATGGGTCAAAGAAAAATAAACATTATAAGTATTTTTCACCACCATGGGTATTTATTTTCTCTGTGTATACCTTGCTAATAATAGCCTGTGCCAATTTTTTCTTTGGGATTATTCATCTATTTATTACATATTTTTTAAATGTTTTAAGCTAAGGGAATCAATCCTTTAATAAATGGATTGTCATTTGCCATTTGATTTTGTTTTGATATTTTTTGCCAAGCATAAGTTTTCATTTGTATGTGCTCAGTTTTACGAAGGTTATTTTTCCCCTTAAAAGGGACTTACTCACTGCAAAATTGTAAACAGAAATCTGGAAGACAAAGGCACCACAGCAATTCCAGGCCTATTTTCTTTTTAATGATTTATATATTTTTTTCTATTATAGCTGGTTTACAGTGTTCTGTCAGTTTTCTACTGTACAGCAAGGTGACCCCGTCACACCTACACATATACTTTCCTTTTTCTCACATTATCATGCTCAACCATAAGTGACTAGATATAGTTCCCAGTACTATATAGCAAGATCTCACTGCTTATCCATTCCAAAAGCAATAGTTTGCATCTATTAACCCTAAATTCCTAGTCCATCCCCCTCCCTCCCCCTCCACCTCCCCCATGGCAACCACAAATCTGTTCTCCATGTCCATGATTTTCTTTTCTGTGGAAAGGTTCATTTGTGCCATATATGAGATTCCAGATATGTGATATCATATGGTATTTGTCTTTCTGACCTACTTCACTTAGTATGAGAGTCTCTAGTTCCATCCATGTTGCTGCAAATGGCATTATTTTGTTCTTTTTTACGGCTGAGTAGTATATTCCACTGTGTATATATACCACATCTTCTTAATCCATTCCTCTGTCGGTGGACATTTAGGTTGTTTCCATGTCTTAGCTATTGTGAATAGTGCTGCAGTGAACATATGGGTCCATGGGTCCTTTGCAAGGCAAGTTTTGTCCGGATATATGCCCAAAAGTGGGATGGCTGGGTCATATGGTAGTTCTATATTTAGTTTTCTGAGCTCCCTCCATATTATTTTCCATAGTGGTTGTACCAATTTACATTCCCACCAAGAGTGCAGGAGGGTTCCCTTTTCTCCACACCCTCTCCAGCATTTGTTATTTGTGGACTTATTAATGATGGCCGTTCTGACTGGTGTGAGGTGGTACCTCAGAGTAGTTTTGATGTGCATTTCTCTAATAATCCAGGATGGTGAGCATTGTTTCATGTGCTTGCTGGCCATCTGTATATCTTCTTTGGAGAAATGTCTATTCAGGTCTTTTGCCCATCTTTCAATTAGGTTGTTGGCTCTTTCGCTGTTGAGTTGTGTAAGTTGTATATTTTAGAGATGAAGCCCTTGTCAGTTGCATTATTTGGAACTATTTTCTCCCATTCTGTAAGTTGTCGTTTTGGGGGGTTTTTTATGGTTTCCTTTTGCTGTGCAGTTTGTGTCAGTTTGATTAGATCCCATTGGTTTATTTTTGCTTTTATTTCTATTGCCTTGGAAGACTACCAGGTCCATTTTGTATCCCTTATCTTTCTCTGACTTCAGCTGCCCCTCCCTGAATCTTCTCTTCATGAAACTCATAGAAAAATTCCTTCTCCAATTTTCCCCATTCTACTGTTTTCAGGAAACTCAACATCTAACACTATGCTTTCCAGCCTTCCAAAATTCATCCCCATACTTGACAACCAGAAAAACCTCTTGTCCCTCTAGGATTTGGGGGAATTGTATCCCAATTATGAATCCCTGTCCTCCATGTAACATCATCAGACAAGATTTCTTTTTTCAAAGTCTCCACAGTGTGTAACATGAAATCTTATGCATTTTTTCTTTCATTTTCCTAATAGGACAGATACAGACCTGGCACCTCCCTCTCAAGATTCTAACATGCCCACTATTTCAATCTTACCCCTAAACTACACGGAGTTGAGAACCACTTTTTAAATAAACTTTGTTTTTTAAAAAATACAACCAGAATGACATTTAAAGTTTAAAAAAAGAATGACTGACTTAGGAAAACAATCTAGAGGCAATTTATTTTGAGCAACATGTCCCTCCAAAAAGACATATTTCAAACCTCATCACCCTCAACAAAAGCTTTTGGGGGAAGCTTGAAAATTAACCTTTTACTCCTTTCTCCCTCTATTCAGATTATTTCCACCTCCTCCCCCCTCCTTTCTTTTAATAGAAATATAGACTCCTCTGTACTTTTTCAACAATTAAAGAGACAGTCCCTTCTAATCCTGGAAAATTAATTACTAAGCTTGGAAGAGACACAGTAGTTGACGTCCAGGAGCTCTCCAATCTCAGGAAGACAAAGGAAACCAAGCCAAGAAGCCCACTTCTGCTATTAGAGTTTACATGAGCTACTGCCAGGCAGCAGTTTCAGACAGCTCTCCTGGGTTACTTTAATTGCCTCTGCAGGAGACGGACCTTCATCAGGAGAAGCAGTGGGCTCCTACAAAAAAGCAGTCCTCCTCTCAGCTTTTTCTTCCTAACTCCACACACTGGAGTTAGGAAGAAAGACTGGTGCCTGGTGGTGGGACAGGTGAGACAATGGACAAGGCACTTCTTAATTTCAAAGAGAGGAAGATAGGTATTTGGAGATGTTACCAGACTAGAAACTCAAAGGCTAGGGCTGCAACTTACACATTCTTCTATTCCTAGTTCCTGGCATTTAGTAGGTCCTCAGTAAGTGTTTAATACGTGAATACAACCAGGGTTGTCCTGAGGCTGCAGTCACCTTAGGCTTGACTGGGGCTGGAGGATCTGCCTCTAAGATGTCACACTCACATTTTGAGTGAGGAAGGAAGCCTATTTCCTTGCCAAGTGGGAATCTCCAGGAGTTTACCTGCATGTCATGACATGGCAGCTACTTTCCCCCAAAGTGAGTGATTCAAAGAGGGTGAAGTGGATGCAAAAGCCTAGCCTTGAAATGTCTTGAAAATGACATACCATCACTTCTGCTGTGTTTAAATGGTCACACAGACCAACCCAGATACAATGCTCACAAAAGAGCATGAATCTAAGAGGTGGAGTCACTGTGAACGTCTTGGAGGCTAGCAACCATAATCTATCACTAACAAAAAGAACCCAGATGATTAAACGATGACAATGCTTTTTTATTACTTGTAATTACTATCTTATACAGTAGTAACCATGCCTTTTATTTTCTGATGCTTCGACCTCTTTGGGCCTTACTGACCCTGTAAGGGAATGCCCCCCTCCTAGGGTTAGCAACCAACCTGGCTGGGAGTGTGCATTTCAAAACACACTAACCAATTCAGGAGCCACCTCCTTTATGGGGCTCTCACACTCTGGGCCACTATGCAGCTTCATGAATCACCCAGGGCCAGGGATGACATGAGCAACAGCCCTTTGTCCCACGGCCCACCAAAAGTATTCAAATTAGCCAATCCCAAGCTAATCACCCTGCCTTGCCTGTTCCTTCTTGTAGAAACCACACCATAAGCTCTTACATCTTCCCCTCGCTCTCTGACTCCTGACTGACCCAGCTGCTTCCCCTGTCCCCTTGTGTGGCAGACCTAATGTTTCCTATTTCTAGGGACCTTCTTCCTCTGACAGTCATTTCCATGTCTGTGTGTCATACCAAACCACACCATATCTGATGAACACAAATCCCAATACTCTTAAAACATGTACTTAATCAAAGAGCATCTTAGGTCTTTTGTAGATTGGAGGCATCTGAGACATTTGAGAAATATCCAGTTTCATCAGTGTTTCCCATTTGACTTCAATTCTAATTTCATTTTTTTCCTATACTGAATCACTTATCCCCGGAAGTTAATCAACTTCTGCTCAAAGTCAGCATTAAGTTTCCAACAAATTGGTTCATGCCTTAATGATTAGGCCTGTGCTTTGCATGAATTGCTAACAGTAGGCCACTCATTGCAGTAAGAACATCTTCCAGAGTTCCCATAGTGGCTCAGTGGGTTAAGAATCTGACTACCATCCATGAGGATGCAGGTTCGATCTCTGGTCTCGCTCAGCAGGTTAAGGATCTGGCATTGTCATGAGCTTTGGTGCAGGCTGCAGATGCAGTTGGGATGTTGCGTTGTTGTGGCTGTGGTGTAGGCTGGCAGCTGTAGCTCCAATTCAACCCCTACCCTTAAGAACTTCCATGTGCCGCAGGTATAGCCCTAAAAAGACAAAAAACAAAACAAACAAACAAACAAACAAACAAACCCTTCTTCTATTTATTCCAAAGGATGTGACAGTTTCCTCTTCATTCATTTGCCTTGTTTGGTGTTTGGTAGACAAACCTTTTACACCAACCTCAGCATGTCAGTAAAACTTCAGTTACTAGTGTGTATCTTTCTTTCTTTCCGTAGTTCCAAAAAGCACTTAGTTGCCACGTTGCCAAAAATACAGCCTCATGTTCATTCCTAAAATGGCAAGGCTTTGCTTCTCTGATACCAAAATTAACACTACTTCTCTGCTTCTGTACTTTTTGAGTACAAAATAACCTTTCATTATAATAAGTCGTAGCACAATCTTTTTGAAAGCATCTTAAACAACACATACATTTAACAATATGTAGGACCAATAATGCATATTACTTGACAGAAATGATGACAATATGGAAAGCATGCTCAATATACACATGCACAGGTGATGACATCAGTGTCGTCACAACTGCTGCCTGACACTCTTAAGATGCCAATTTCAGATACACTCCGATTTAAAAAAAAACTCATCCCAGAATTGATGCAGCAAGGTAAACACCTTCCCACATAAGGTGCTTGGCAGAGTTTCTGACCCACAGTAAGCTCTCACTAAATGCTAACAATCAAACTCTCAGCAAACTAGGCTCCCTCTAGACAACATATCTGACTTGCAGAGGGGAGCAGGGATGTCTGATCTTCTCAGACTTGGGAAAGTGGGGACAGAGGTGATGGCAACAAAATGGCACCATCTCACATACCACCAGTCTCCTGTGGGTGATTGGGAGCTAGGCCTGGAGAAGGATGAGCTTATGTTGCTTGGTCACCAAGGAAAGAGATTTGGTTAATATTCATTCAGTGCTCACAACAACCCTGCAGATGAGAAATTACCTAATTTTACAGAGGAGAAACTGAGACTCGGTAAAGTTATCATTAACCCCAGGGTTACGTAGCTAGTAGGCACAGACTTCATTTGCAAGCCTGAGCTATTCCCATAATTCTACCACCATCTACAAAGAATTTGAGTCCTACTATGCACGTCTCCGCTTCCTATATTATTTCTGCCTCTGGTAATCATATGTTGTACGATGAAGAGAGCCTTCAGATTTTTTTTTTTTTTAAACAACTGAGGGTTATAGCTATAAAGGGCATACATGGAGCAGATCAATGTTGTAAACAAAATTCCTTCCCAGAACATCAAAACCACTTAATATGCTCAACTGCTTCTGAGGCATGCATTTTGGAGGAGAACTGTTATGCTGATTACCAATAATTATAATCTACTCATTAAGGAAAGTCCCTAAGGGCTTCTACAAAGGAACACTACATGGCTGAGATGGAGTTACTCTGTGTACTTGAAAATAATGAAGCTACCGTTCTTTTAAAAATTATCTAATTTAGGCTTTTCACTGATTTATGGGTTTCTCTGTGAGGACCCTAAATGAAAGCGGTTTTGCTAAATTTAAATGGAAGCTTTCTCTCAACGGTCCAGAGTAGCTTCAAATCAATTGCTGACATGCTAGCTCCCTGCTGCGTATGGATGAGAAGAGAGAGGGTCAGGGAGGAATTTAGATCTGAAAGATATATCCCCCTGAACTCTCTGCTTGTCTTAAACATTTTGGTTTCAGAGAAGTTTCTCCAAAGATTCTTGAGATCACTGGATCTCTGCAGAGAGAAGACAACTAGAAAATCCTTTAGAAGCAAAGTTAATGTAAATAACACACAGGGGTTGAGAACTAATTATGGGCTGAGTACTTTAATTTCCATTTTAGTTAAGTCTCTTTACGTAAAAGAAACAGCCAAGCCAGCTCAGATATGGTTGCAAAGGGCTACAGGAGAGAAATTTTACAGAAGCCCATAGGCAGAAATCATAACTAGCCTCACAGAAACTGGAACTGACTCTAAGGTCTCCAGGCACCAGGAATTTCATGACTCTTTCCACAGGTGACCTCCCTCTGTCTTTGCATTGATTAATTTGCTTTCAACTGCAAGAAACAGAAAATCCAATTCAAAGTGTCTTAAATAGTAAGGAAATTTACCGTCTCACCGAACTGGAAATCCAGATGCAAGTGGGTCTCAGGTTGTGTGAGCCAGTCAACTCTGTCATCTATGATGCAGGTTCTTTCCTCTTCATTTTGCCATCCAGAAAGCCAGCTTCATTCTAAGACTTGTTCTTAGGGAATATGATCATAGAGTATTGGATGGAAGGAATGTGGGCTACATGTTTCCTCATGGGCATTTTCAAGAGAGAAATGGTCCCCCAGATTCCCCACAAACTTTTATCTCATGGTATCATTGGCTTGAATTAAGTCTTATGACATTCCTAAACTTACCCCTCATGCCTAGTTCTAGTCACTAGCAAGGAGTATGGGACTACCCATGACTGGTTTAGACTGCTCAGGGCACACCCCTAGCAAAGTCAGATGTGTGAGGGAAGGAAAAAAGAGAAATTGAGAGTAATTCATAAGTTTTTGTCTCAAGTAAATGGGTAGACACTGAAGTCACTTGTGAAATCTTGGAAGTAAAGGAGATTGGAGGTGAGGCAAGAATCAAGAACGTTGTTTTGGATATGCAGTTCTGAAAATGCCTATTATATACCAAATGAAAAAGGCCATGTAAGCCAAGGAATATATGCATTTGGAGCTCAAAGAAGGGGTCAGGGCTGGAGTTAAAAATTCAAGGATCATCAACTTATACCTAGAATTTAAAACTAGGGGAATGGGAGTTCCCGTCGTGGCTCAGTGGTTAACGAATCCAACTAGGAAACATGAGGTTGCAGGTTCGATCCCTGGCCTTGCTCAGTGGGTTAAGGATCGGGTGTTGCCATGAGCTGTGGTGTAGGTCACAGACGCAGCTTGGATCCTGCGTTGCTGTGGCTGTGGTGTAGGCTGGCAGCTACAGCTCCAATTAGACCCCTAGCCTGGGAACCTCCATATGCCACAGGAGTGGCCCTAGAAAAGGCAAAAAGACAAAAAGACGAAAAATAAATAAATAAAAAAATAAAACAAACTAGGGGAATGGATGAAATCAATTAAGGAAAGAACATGTAGATAAAAAGAGATGAGGCTCCAAGGCCAAGGGCTGGGGCACTCCAACATCTAAAGGTAGAGCAGAGAAGCAGCCAGCCAACAGGGCCAAGAAGCAACAATTAGTAAGACAGGGAGAAAATCAGAAACATGTACTGTCCTGGAAACCAAGTGTCCCTTTATATAGAGAAACCAATTATGCCCAATGCTGGGGGGAACAAGAGGTGAGCACTATATTTGCAACGTGGAATCACTGGTGACCCAGACAAGTGCAGCTTCAGTGGAGTGATGGGGGCAGAAACCTAGCTGGAGTGGGTTGAACAAAAATGGGATGTGGGTAAGTGAAAACATTTAATTTAGACAACTCAAGTTTTTCTGGGAAGGGCAGCAGAGAAGTGAGAAGTAACCAAAGAGGGAAATGGGGCCAAAGGAAGCGTTTTTAAAGAAGATCCTAGGAGTTCCCGTCATGGTACAGTGGTTAACGAATCCGACTAGGAACCATGAGGTTGCGGGTTCGGTCCCTGGCCTCGCTCAGTGGGTTAAGGATCCGGTGTTGCCGTGAGTAGGTTGCAGACGTGGCTCGGATCCTGAGTTGCTGTGGCTCTGGTGTAGGCCAGTGGCTACAGCTCCGATTAGACCCCTAGCCTGGGAATCTCCACATGCCACGGGAGCGGCCCAAGAAATAACAAAAAGACAAAAAAATAAAAATAAAAAATCAAGATCCTAGTGCATATCTTTATGCTAATGGGAATGACACATCAAAAGAAAGATGGAGGAAAGAAAATAATTGCAGGAGCAGAGATCTTGAGAAGTCAAAAGAAGACAGGACTCTGTAAACAGGTGGAGGGGTTGGCCTTTCATTCAGGAGGAAAGGTAGAGACTGAGCACAGAGGCAAGTCATGCAGCTGACATAGTAAAGGATAAGGATCCCCACCCGTTTCTATTTCTGCCATGAGGTAGGTGACAAGATAATTAGTAGAGATGAAAGGAGGGGCTTTGAAGAAAAATGAAGATGGGAAAAGAAGGAATGAAAACAGTAATTTCAGGGAGTGAGAAAGTAGACAAGTACATGATGTTTGCTCAGCAGTTAGAGGTGATGAAAAGATTTAAGATATAACCAAGGGAATATGTATGACTAAGGTGGAGGGATGTGCACATTCAACTTCAGAAAGACTAAGAAACTGACCCCCTAGTCACACAGCTAATGGGCAGAAGGGCCAGGAATCACACTGAAGCCAAGTGAGCTCACACTCCATGCTCTTTCTACTATGACAAACCTTCAGGTGCCGTTAAGCAACCTGGCACACAGAAAAAGCTACAAAGAAAGGTTAATTCAGGAGTTCCCTTTGTGGCTCAGCAGTTAAGGAATCCGACTAGGATCCATGAGGATGTGGGTTCAATCCCTGGCCTTGCTCAGTGGGTTAAGGATCCAGCGTTGCCATGAGCTGCCATGGTCAGAGATGAGGCTTGGATCCAGTTTTGCTGTGGCTATGGTGTAGGCCAGCAGCTGTAGCTTCAATTCGACCCCGAGTCTGGGAACTTCCATATGCCGCTGGTAAGAAAAAAAAAAAAAAGAAAGATTAATTTAGCCCCACAAACACATGACTATTTGGGGACCCAGACCTCCTTACGAATCCAAAAGAACGCTTCGGTATTCCATCAAGAATCCAGGAGAACACTTCAGTATTCCATCCATCTCAGTGGCCAGTGACACTGTTCAAGCCCTCCCTTTGGATTGCTGCTGACTTGCCTGGCCTGTCTCAAGCCATCCTCCAGACGGCTGACTATTATGTTTGTGAAATTCCTATTATGCCTTCCACTGCTTAACACCCCAGCACCATACACAAGGCTTCTCTTCATGCTTCTGTCACAATTCCTCTGGCCCCACACACAGCCTGTGCTATAGCCACTTAGACTATCTGCTATTCCACAAACATGATGGCTCTACTGACTCTTCTATGCCACTGCACACGCTGCATTTCTCCTTGAAACTGTCTCTGCCCTGTCACACAACACACTCCCAGTTACCCAGTCTGTGTCCTTCCCCAGTGCAGCTTTCCTTCTCTGCCTCTCTTTCAACCCCCTCCACTGTTCCCAAATATGTACCACTAGCATATAGTTCTATTTACTATTTCTCACCTCATCCTCAAATCTTTGCACAGCATCCACCTGACAGACAGTAGGTGCTCAGATCTTATGCTGAATGAGAATGGATTTAGCTGTTCAAAGTGAAGATGATGAAAATTGGCTGACTTGTTTTGGGTAGGGCTTGGAATCTCATATCTTTTATTCCCAAAGGAAGTCAGTCTAGATGGCAGAGGGATACAGGATCCAGCTGTTTGCATCCACGGCTCCTTCTGCAGCCTGCTCTGCAACATTTCAAAGCTATCTTCAAATTCACAGGCTACTAAACAAGCGTATTACATACATGGTACACACATCATGAAGATTAAACATAACATCCTGACATGACCTGTGAAGGAGACTAGATGAGAATGTGACAGAAGGATGCTGGCTGGTGGCTGGCAGGTGTCTGAAGGACAGCAGTGATGGTTTGGCCATCCAGGAACAACCAGTCTGATCTCTTTAGGGACACCTGGAGCTCTCCAGCTCCCGCTACCCAAATTACAGTACGTGCTTCACAGCGTTTGTTTCTGCTGCAGCCAAAGAGAATGGCTCCTTCTTCCACCTGCACAACACAGATGGCACAGAAGGGAGCATGCTTCCACATGAGGAAGTGTGATTATGCCCAGATCCTCCAGCTGGGAGAATTACCAGGAGAACACCCGAGGGAACGAAACAATCCTGGCAGCGAGCTGGCTCCACGCTGGCACACACCACTTAGTTCTCCCAAGAGCAGCCGCTGGGGCCTTGTCCTCTGGTCCCTCACAGCCCCTTCTGAAATCCACGTATTTGAAAAGCATTTGGTGAGATCAGGAAATAAGGCAGACATCAAACAGGATATATTTAAGTAAGAAAATACCAGGCTTTATTTATTTTTTTCTTATAAAGACAGCCCTGCTGTTGGCTATGTAGAAAGATGTACACAATTCTCGTGAGTAAACAAGATTTACCTGCTTCCGGCTGCATACCATAATGCCAAAGAAGTCACATGAAAGGGACAGAGGTGTAATGCTCTCATCTTCATAGAAATAAAATGCAAAATAAAACAAAAAGTGTGGACTTAGTTAACGGTGGCATTCCCACAGGGAAAAGGTAAGGACTTTAAGTCAATCAGCAGTTGTATTGTGGATGATTAAAAAACTCCATCAGGCTGAGCCCCACTCCCTCCCTGTCCACTCCCCCTTGAGGTACATAGTCCGAGCTTCTGCCTGACAGTACACTGAGATAAGAAGGGAGCAGGGTCTCGGAAGACCAGATGACCTGGCTTTGGTGAGGCACCTACGTGCAGCAGTGTCGCATGTGGAAGTTGACAACATATTCAGCATTAGTCCTCTGCACAGAGATAGCAAAAGGCTCGAAAGGGTGGAAGGTGAAGGCAACAAGGCGTCGCACCGTGTGGTTGATGGGGCGGCCCAGTAAGCCTGCCTGAATCTCAAACTTGAGCAGACCAGAGTCCCGGGCATAGAACCTAAACAGAGCAAGGAGAGAAGAAGAAAATGGGATACATTTTCACCACCATCTTAAAATCTGAACAGCAAGGAAAGGTGGCAACTGATTATTTAACCTCACTGATGAAATCTCCTCTCACATCAGCCCCAGGTCACCAGGACTGCAAAATCACCTCTGTCTGACCAGCTCATTTTACAGGCATGGTGATTATGAACTTCACCATACTGTCCTGAGCCGCTGGGTTATCTCTCTTTTGCAAGATGACCCTTAGTTACAGACTTTAATTACAGCCTCCTCTTTTCCAGTAGCTACCTGCCCAAGGCCAGGGCTGGAAATGAAATGTGAGCCACATGTGTAATTTTTTAATTCTCAGGTAGCCACATTAAACAAGATAAGAAGGAAAAGGTGAAACTAATTTAAATAATATATTTTGGAGTTCCCGTTGTGGCTCAGCGGTATCCATGAGGATACAGGTTTGATCCATATCTGTGCTCAGAGGGTTAAAGATCCAGCAGTTGCTGTGAGATGTGATGTAGGTCACAGATGTGGCTCAGATCCCAAGTTGCTGTGACTGCGGCATAGGTCGGCAGCTGCAGCTAGGATTCGACCCCTAGCCTGGGAACATCTATATGCCACATGTGTGGCCCTAAAAAGCAATAAATCAATAATATATTTTAATTCACCCAATATTTGGTATCCAAAATATTATCATTTCAACCTATAATCAATATAAAGATATTAATATAAAAGATACTGAGATTCCATTCTTTTTTTTTTTTTTTGTACTAAGTCTTTGAAATTTGATGTGTATCTGAAGCTTGAGCACATCTCAACTTGGACTGGTCACATTTTAGGGCTCAACAGCCACAGGGTAGTGGCTACTGCAGATCTAGGCCCATATTTGAGTTTTTCATTTTCAAGAATAAATTCTTTTGGAAGGTTCTTCTTCAGGCGCAAAAGCAAAATAATGAGTAGTTTTTAGTTTTTCATCTAACACAGTAAGACAAAAGATGCTTCCATCCATCCCAGTAGTTAAATGCCTTTTTCCCTTATGCAAAAGCCCTGGGAACTTGGGAACTGGATGGAGGTAATCAATAGGGTGGGGCCGAATTGGGGGAAGTTCTGGAAAATAAAGAACTCTGAATTAAAGAGCTCTATAATTCCCCTTTTGGAAAGCAAATATACAGTAGACATAAAGACATTCATAACCTTTGACTCAATAATCCCATTTCCAAGAACTTATAGCCTCATTTAAATTAAAGAAAACAGGAGTTCCCGCAGTGGCTCAGTGGTTAACGAACCTGACTGGCATCCATGAGGTTGCAGGTTCGATCCCTGGCCTCGATCAGTGGGTTAAGGATGCAGCGTTGCCATGAGCTGTGGTGTGGGCTGCAGACACAGCTCAGATCCCGAGTCACTGTGGCTGTGGTGTAGGCCAGCAGCTGTAGCTCCAATTCGACCCCTAGCCTGGGAACCTCCATATGCTGCGGGTGCAGCCCTAAAAAGACAAAATTAAAAAAAATAATAATAATAAATTAAAGAAAACAGTAACTTGAATAAAGACAGCTACTACAGCATTAGCTCTGATGTAAAAATGCAGAGAGAGAATGAATGCTTGAATTCATTTAATGGGAATACTTAAATTATGACACTGTCTACTTGACAGAATAATGTGCCTTCATTAGGGCTGTAACAATGAGGACTATGTAACAACATGGAAAAATGTTTATGAAATAAAAGTAGACTACAAAGTATTATACTAACCACGATTACAACTGTATAAACATACACATGCATTCTGGCAAAGACTAGAATGAAATACATAATGGCATTACCTCTTAGAATAATGGCAGTGGTTAGAGTAATGGCATTACCTCTTCAAAAGACTTTAATGTCCTTACAGTTCTCATTTTCACTTAAAAATAATAAAGAGTTTCAAGAAAAACCCTTTTAGTCACAGTCAGTGGCATTTCCAGATTTGTTACTTGGGTTAATCTTTTCAAATCAGACAGGCAGGGAAGTCAAAAGGGGAGAAATGTATCTTGTGCTCCACGACTGTATCAAATGAGCCCCATTATCTGCTTTTATGTGTGAAAAACATATTCACCTTACCACACAGTCCCCAGCACACCAAAGGCTTGTGATTTTTTTTTTTTTTTTTGGTCTTTTTGCTATTTCTTTGGGCCGCTCCTGCGGCATATGGAGGTTCCCAGGCTAGGGGTCGAATCGGAGCTGCAGCCACTGGCCTACGCCAGAGCCACAGCAACTCGGGATCCGAGCCGCGTCTGCAACCTACACCACAGCTCACGGCAACGCCGGATCCTTAACCCACTGAGCGAGGCCAGGGACCGAACCCACAACCTCATGGTTCCTATTCGGATTCGTTAACCACTGCGCCACGACGGGAACTCCAGACTTATGATTTAAAGTGAGTTCTCTGTGGTTCTGAATCTAACTACCAGTTTATAGGAAATATGGGGGAATGAGAAAGATGGTAAATATAGCAGGGATGCAAGGAGAAAAATCTAGGATGTGACCACTGGACAAACAACCTGGTCTCTTCAACAATTTCACTGCAAGAAAAGTAAGAGGGAAGCCGAACCTACAGAATACAAAAGACTTAAGAGGACAGTGACCAAATACAACCTGCAAACCTTGTTTGATCTGGAACAAACTGTAAAAAGAATATGTATGATACAATAGGGAAATGTGAAAATTCACTTGGTATTTGGTGATCTTAATATTTTTGTTAATTTTCACAAGATGGAATAATGGTATTAAGGTTGTAATTTTTAAAGTCCTTATCTTTTAGAACTTCACACTGAAATACTTACAAGTAAAATGCTGTGATACCTGGAATTTGCTTCAGAAAAATCCAGGGTGGCAGGTGGAAGAGGAAAGAGTAGTAGTGGTAGAAAGAGAGGAAGCAGCACTGACTATGAGGTGATAACTGCTGAAGCGGGTACATGGAGGTTCCTTACATTCTTCTACTTTTACATATTTAAAAATATGCCATAATAAAAAAAATTTTTTTTAACTGGTTTTTGGAACTTACTGCAGTTTCCCAAAGGAAATATTACAAACCGTGATTAACTGTACAGAATATGCTATACAAGCCTATTTAATACATAATGAAGCTAGACTATGAAATATTAACTCCCACTGATTCTATGTGAAAAAGACCTTCCACAATCCAACACAGGGAACCAGGATCACACCTCCTTTGAAATCAACTCACCAGCGGCAGTGGTGCAGCTCCTCTCCCTAGTACCTATCACAGCACTCAGAACAACCCCAGCTCCCAACATAGAGACAGGCGGGTCTGTGAACTGGCATCTGTGAGGAAGGGACCACTTACAGGGGGTTAGTGTCAAGCTTCTGGCACTAGTATAGCAATCTACACTGCAAAATTCTTCCAGGTGAGGAAGAATGAGTTTCTCCAAAACCTGCCTGTTCTCCAAATTGTCTCTGCCAACTTTTCTTTTTCTCTCTTTCTCTCTCTCTCTTTTTTTTTTTTTTCCTGTCTTTTTAGGGCCTCACCCACAGCATAACAAAGTTCCCAGGCTAGGGGTCGAATTGGCACTGTAGCTGTCGGCCTACACCATAGCCACAGAAACGCCAGATCCGAGCTGTGTCTGTGACCTACACCACAGCTCACGGCAACACTGGCGCTTAACCCCCTCAGCAGGGCCAGGGATGGAACCTGCATCCTCATGGATACTAGTCAGATTTGTTTCCACTGAGCCATGAGGGGAACTCCTCTGCTGTCTTTTCTGTTAAGTAACATGAAGGGATAAAATAATTTGAGCTGAACAAAATTTAAGTCTCAATTATAAACAGTATTATGAAATTGTATTAGATTATTAAATTGAAAAGTATGGTTTCCTTCCCTAGATATCTTGAAAAGGTAACAACTCTTATCTGAATTGGATGTTCTGAAGAGAAGCAAAGAGTGGAACTAATTAATTTATGAGACTAGTGCCCAAATGATCAAAGCACTCACCACACTCTCTGAATTCAACCCATAAGTACAAGTGGACAGAGTCACAATGAAATGATGTTCAAGAAGAAAAGAGCAAGCAGGCCGCCTCAGCCTTGAGGCATGTGCAGCTGAAGCAGGGACGGTATACCTGATGGGGTGATCGCCACAAGTCTTGGGCCGCTCCATGACTGACACCCACTTGTCATCGTAGCTGAAGAGAGACAAATCAAGGTAAGGGCTACCACTGTAAGACTGGGCGCTGATGGGGAGCTGACCCAGCAGCCGGCGCACTGCCTCCGTGTGCCCTCCATACTTGGCGTTTACAATAGTGTCTTTAAACCTGAAATAAAGCATCGGTGAGGAAGGCTATGTTAGCAGGCACGCACACTGCCCTGGATTTCAAACTGACATTCTGAAAATAGAATCTAGATACTGAACTCACACACGTCTGCCTAGCTACAAACACTCTCAAAACAGAAAACAGAATTAGAAATCAGGAACATTAAGTTACTTTAGAAAAGTTAAAGATGCTACAAAAGTTTAAATCTTGGACAACTGTTTCTACTCACTTATTTTTCCCAAATAATAGCCTTAGACTGCATTAAAAAAGAGTTACAGAGAGCAGAGAATCCTGAATAGAAGCAGCTTCCAACTCTTCTTAGGACCAGTTATAAGCCAACATGCATCAAACCTTTTGACAAATTACTCATTCTTTGTTTAAATAAAGTTTCTGCAGAAACACCAATATCTAGAAAAACAGTAACGTGGACACAGAGTCACCAGACTTATCTTTAATAATAATGATGATGATGATGAAGCAATTATAGTGAATACTAACTTTAATACCCAGTGACCAAGTATTTCTATTCTTCTGGAAATTTTCCCTAAGGAAGCAATCCTTTATGTAGAAAAATCCCTGTGCATGTTCAATACAGAATTGCTCAGGACAATGAAAAACTGAAAGAAAAATTAAAAACCTAATGGAAAACCATAATTTTCAGATTATATGGTAAGAGAAGAAATGGTTATCAAAAAGGTAAGTCAGGAGTTCCCGTCGTGGCGCAGTGGTTAACGAATCCGACTAGGAAGCATGAGGTTGTGGGTTCGGTCCCTGCCCTTGCTCAGTGGGTTAACGATCCGGCGTTGCCGTGAGCTGTGGTGTAGGTTGCAGACACGGCTCGGATCCCGAGTTGCTGTGGCTCTGGCATAGGCTGGTGGACTCTGATTAGACCCCCTAGCCTGGGAACCTCCATATGCCGCGGGAGCAGCCCTAGAAATGGCCAAAAAAAAAAAAAAAAAAAAAAAGGCTAAAGCCTTAGAATGGCCTTATGTGCCTCGTCCTGTCTCTGACCACTCTGCCTCTTGCTCATTGCAGCCCAGCCACCCTGACTTCCCTGGTGTTCCTCAAATTTCATGAGACCTACCTCTGGACCTTTAGATTTAATATTCCCTCTGCTTGGTATATTCTTCCCCCTGTTATCCACATGGCTTGCTCCCCAACCTCCTTCAAAAGCTTTACTCAAATACCACCTTCTCAGTGAGGCTTATGCTAACAACCCTACTACAACAGAACTGACAATCTCTCCTTAATACACTCAAAACCCACCAGATATTCTAATAATTTTAATATATCCTTGAATATACATATCCCTCTTGGAAACCTCCCTGCTCCTGCATCCACATGGTCCAACTGGAGTTCTGTCATCTTGGAACTTCCCTTTACCATCATCCTTAGAATTCTTGTGCATTTCTCCATTGTTAGAGTCTATTTCCTATACCATTCTTTCGTATTTTATTGGGAAAATACATCTTCCAGAGGCATCCTTAGAAAGGGTACATGGGAGGTAATTTTTTGAGACCTTACCTAACTAAAAATATCTTTATTACATTCTATTTGTTGTAGAATATGTAGAATTCTAGTTTGGAAATCATTTTGTTCACAGAATTCTCAGGGTATGATTTTAATGACTTCAAGTTTTCAGTATTAAGTCCGATACCATTAATGACTTAATTTTTTATATGTTAAATGTATGTGTTCTTTTTGAAAGCTTTTACAGTTTTCTCTTCATCACCAGTGATCTAAAATTTCATGATGCTATGCCTCAGTATGGGTCCTTCATTATTGACTATAATGGGTACTTGATGGAGCCAGTGATGTGCTAATAAGATTAATAATTATTTCTCTGAAGGGGAAAAAGCCACGATTTATAGCATTTGCCAATTTCTGTGGTATACATCCTCCTGCTGTGGTCAATTTGAAGGTACCAATGTGACATCACTGAACATAAAGTTGTCAAGAGACGAGCAGGAACACATCACTATATAGTATTCTCACCAAACAGAATAAATAACCTCAAGAGCATAACAGTAAAATAATTATTAATAATAATTAATTTTTAATAATGGCTATGTTTAACAACTTGCAAAAACTCCTAGAAGTTTAACACCTGGCTCTCACAAGCCAGAATGAGCCAGCTCCGGGACAGTGGATGGGCCTTACCAATCTAGAAATGCATTTTTTTTTTTTGTCTTTTTAGGACTGCACCCACGGCATATCAAAGTTTCCAGGCTAGGGGTCCAATTGGAGCTGCAGGGGCTGGCCTACGTCACATCCACAGCATTACCAGATCCGAGCTACGTCTGTGACCTACACCACAGCTCACAGCAACGCCAGATCCTTAACCCACTGATCAAGGCCAGGGATTGTACCTGCATCCTCACAGATACTAGTCAGGTTTGTTATCACTGAGCCACGACAGGAACTCCAAGAAATGCATATTTTTTAACACTAGAGAACTGCCTTACATTATTTCCTCCCCTTCATTTTTTCTACTGCTCCCCTTCTAGAATTAGCCAGATATGAGATCTCTTGGGAAAATCCTCTGAATTTTCTAAATCATTTTTATTGTTTCTCTTTCATTTTCCCACTCTTTTTATTCTATTTCCTTGGAGAATTCTCAAATACACCTAATGAAGTTTAAATTTCTAAAGCATCTAGCTATTCCAGGAATGTTCCTGTTTTTAAAGCTTCAATTATTTCAGTGAATATCATGTTGTTTATTTTTCATACTATCTTATCTTGGGCTTTTTTTTTTAAGTGCCAAACACCCAGGTTATGAAAGTTCCCAGGCTAGGGGGCAAATCAGAGCTACCAGTTGCCTACCTACACCACAGCCACAGTAATGGAGGATCCAAGCCAAGTCTACAACCCATACCAGAGGTCATGGCAATGCTGGATCCTTAACCCACTGATTGAGGCCAAGGATCAAACCCTCAGGGTTCATTACCACTGAGCCACAATGGGAGCTCCTTGTCTCTATCTTTAAAATAAAGACTTTTCCTTAAGTGACTTATAATCCCCGGTGTCCATTTTTTTTCTTAAACATTTACTCTAACCTATAATAGGATCCATTTTCATTTTTTACCAAAGGTTTACTGAACACTCTAAAGTTGAGCACTTAGACCCATGTGTTCGCAAGAAATAAAAAATAACTTTAATTTACATATATTTTTTCAATGCAGCAAAGTATGGAAGATGATGAGTAAAATGCTATTAGGATACAATTCTATGGGGGAGATGGAACAGATATATGAATATGCAAAAAGGAAGAAACACTAAGGAATTTCAAACAGTATGGGAATGATTTGCTGTGTACTTTTTATGTCAAAAACTGAGTACTAAAGTACTATAGTATTTAGATTCTCTTGACTGTTTTTTTTTTTTTTTTGACTATTCCTGTGGCATATAGACATTCCTGAGCAAGGGATTGAATCCTATGCCACAGCCATGGCAATGCTGGATCCTTTAACCCACTGCACCAGGCTGGGGATCAAACCCTGCCTCCACAGAAACCTGAGACCTAAGCCACTTCAGTCAGATTCTTTTTTTTTTTTTTTTTTTTTTTCTTTTTAGGGCTGCATCCATGGCATATGTAAGCTCCCAGGCTAGGAGTCCAATTGGAGCTGCAGCTGCTGGCCTATATCACATTCACAGCAATGTGGGATCCAAGCCACATCTGCAACCTACACCACAGCTCACAGCAACGTGGGATCCTTGACCCACTGAGTGAGGCCAGGGATTGAACCCACATCCTCATGGATACTAATTAGATTCGTTTCTGCTGTGCCACAAGAGAATTTTAACCCACTGTGCCACAGCAGGAAGCCTCCCTTGACTATATTTAAAAGTGCAACACCTGGGAGTTCGAGTTCCTTTGTGGTACAGTGGATTAAGGATCCAGTATTGTCACTGCAGTGCCTTGGGTCACTGCTGTAGTGAGGGTCTGATCCTTAGCTTGGGAATGTCCACATGCAATAGATGTGGCAAAAAAAAAAAAAAAAGTATTACAGCTTAAACTTATATAATGTTAATGCCAATTATATTTTGTAATGATTTTATTTTTAAAGGTCAATGTTTAATATACAGTAAAAATTGCATCCTCTGCAATTACTTAAATTTGATAGTAAAAAAATTTAAATATCAGCTTAAAAATTAATGTGTGAGGATATCTACAATTTTTCAAAATCTTTTGCTGGTATGAAGTAAAATTTTGAAAATCACAAAGCTACAATGCCACCTTTCTCTTCAAATCTTTCATCTTCTCCTGGGGGCTTCCTACAATTTCACTTAACTGCAGATGCATTCTGAAACAAATTTTTAGAAAACATAGCTCTAGTAATTCCTAATGACATCATTCATTCAACAAATACCTAATGTGCTCCTCCAACATCAGACACTGGCCTAGGTGCTATGGATATGGCAGAGAATACTAAAATCCCTGCCCTCACGTACCCAGCTTTTGTTACTAGTTGATAATGATCTGCTTAATTTTAAAAGATAAAAATTCATTTCAAAATGAAAATCTGATCCATGTTCTGCTTCCAAAAATCCTTCTATACTAAATAAAGACGGTAGTAAGGCACATATTTTGCATGAACTAGAGAAAACGGTTAGGTTTAGTTGTCTGAAAATCAATATCCATCTATTTTAATCAAGTACCATCCTTCTACATAGGTATAATGCCACTGAATTAGGTATCTGCTTTGCTCATTTTTCCCAGTGGCAGTAATGCTTATTCTAATTCATCCACTCACTCTGGTTTGACCTATATTGAAAGGTAAAGAAGATATTTTCCATACCTGGCTCAAGTTAGGGGAGCAAGTTACATATATGGAATCTGATGAGGTACCGCCTAACTAGAGTAGGATTTAGCCTGGGCCCTTGGTCCAAAATAACCAGTCATTTCACAATAAGTACTCAGATAATTTATGAGAATCTGGTTCACAGGAGGTGGGTATCAATTTAGGGTGACCTAGGTGATTCATGAAGAGCCTCCAACTGTCTCTTCCTCAGGATGGTCAGTTTCCCTAGAGAATTATCACTAATCTCCTGCCTGGGAAGTAGAAGCCTGGACTGTATCGGATAAGAGGACAGGAGTCTTCCCCATCAGTGTGTCAGTTTTCACTTAATTCTTGTTTAAGCATTACATGTCTCATCCCTACTCTCAGCCACGTCTCATGAACATGAAACCAGAGCCAGCAGGCTTCAATTTCTCCAGAGAATAAGCCTCTAGCCTTTCACTGAGGTGCAGAAGTCACTTGGCAATGTAGGCTTAAAGAAAGGAGCTAGAGCATGTGATTGCTCCTTTTAAGAATTTCATCCAATCCTACTGATTTCAGCCTCACAGGTATCTTCAGAGGTATTCAAGACCTCCAATTTCTTGAGCTTTTCCAGAGCTCTCTGGTGCAAGACAATTTGTTTCTTAATGGCTAAGCTTTGAAGTCGTAAGTTTTTGTTCTCTGAGGTATGCCAAGTTAGTTATCACTCATCCATTGGCCCTTCAGCTTCTAAAACTCTGTTGATAACTCCTCTCCCATTCTCTTTGTTCTTGTTTATGCTTCTCCCTTCATTGTCATCTCAGTGGGGTTTTGAGATGGAGCAGGGATAAATACATGTACCTGTTCAACACACCTGTTTAACCCAAAGTTATAAAATTACTTCCTTAGTCATTCAAAAAACATTTAAGTGCTTGATAATGCACTACTGAACATGTATCAATAAATAACAAAGACACAGTTTCTATCTTTATGCAGCTCGCACACAGTTTAGGAGTAATCATGGACCACACACAAGTAATTCCTCAGGTGCTGAGAGAAAAAAGAAGCTTAGGATGACAAGAGGTTACAACAGACAGACTGACAGAAAGAATATGGGAAGGTTACCTGAAGTAAATGATGACTGGCTTAACACCAACAAATTTTCTAAAGAAAATTAAGCCTATTGAGCTGAATGGAACAGCTTACCGGCGCTGGATCTGCCTTGCAAAGTTGTTGCTGGATGCTGAGCAGGGAAACTGGACTTCACTATGCAGGGTAGCATTACGGAAAAGGTCACAGAAGTTTTCAAAGAGCTCCAAAAGCTCATCTGACGTATTCTCAAACACAGCGATCACCTCTGTTGTCACCATATTGTACACCACGAAAAAAGATGCCTGCAGAAGAGAGAGACCTGAAGGATAGCTGAGTACAATGCCATGATCAGTAGATTTATTACTCTGCCAAAAACTCACCCTACCCAAGGAAAACAAGCAAACACCTCTGCTGCCACACTACAGTGGAAACATGGCACCAACTGTTTCTGGAAAAGGAGGACGCCTCAGTGGGCTTTGTCAATCACGGGCCTCAGTGTTACCTAATTTCCCACTATGTCTATGCCACTGGATTATTGAGTTGTTCAGCATATATGTATAAAAAGGTTTTCAATCTTTCACTTCAAATTGTGCAAATTTAGTATTTTTCCTTCCACATGCCTATTCCCTACTTACTCCCCAACCCATTCTGAGATTAAAAACACTTTTTAATAACGCCAGATTTAATTTTTCTTCCTGCTGAGAAAGTGAGTTGAGCCAGGGACTGCCTGTTGACAAATTATTTTTGTCTTATATATGTACAGTTGAAAGTTCAATGTAGGGGCATTTCCTTTTCCCTCTTAATATTGCTAACACAGAGAGACACCGTTTAAGTATCCTGTGTCCACCACGCAGGCTGTACCCAAGCAGGGTACTGCTACCAAACAAATGAAAAATCAGAAAATATTTTCCATTTCTTCCTTCATAGAAAGTCTTCCAACCAAGAGCATTTGTAACATACATTTGAGATCTGTAGAATTTAAGATCGGAAGAGGAACCTGAAAAGCATTCAGATGCCATAGGTGGCAGAGTTACTGCTTTCTCTAAGCCAGCTCCTGGGTAACTAGCCTCTTCTTTAAAGCTCCAGTGCCCTGCTCAGCCTAACCAGGAAGCACCAAGCACCCCCATGCTTTTGTCACAGTGAGTTGGCAGTCTGTGTCAATCTGCAAGCCTCCAACAGGACCCTAGAAGTTCTCAGAACACTAGGATTAGTATTCCACCTCCTGTGATTGAATTTAAATCTCCATTACCAATTTCTGGAGACATTTGGCCCACCTGTTTTACTAGTAATTAGTCCTTCCCAAAGCTTGTATTACATGACTTTTGCAGTCACCTGGAAATTAAATTTGGCTGTAAATTAAAGAGGCTGGAGGGTAACCTGAGAATAATACCCATAATATTAGCAAGGCTTTGTGTTTACTCTCACTTTTTACTCATTAACCTTATTGGAACCTATCAAATTAAACCGGGGAATGTGGGGGGAGGATATCTAGGGCAGAGAGATTGGGTTTAAAGTTACAAACTCTGTGAGCAAAGCACAGAGCCAGAGTAATGCTTCTGGCCACCACTTACTATAGCTACCTGAAATAAGTAGGTCATGTTTTAACAAAGAAAAAAAGGATAATCTCAAATACAGCAGCCAAAGACAACTTAGTCCCTCCAAAATAAAAAGGCTCAAACCTAATTACAAGACTGACTCATGTCCTTTCTATAAACCCGGACAGCACACTGATCATATCAGGGCTTTGCCAGGATCATCACAATTATGAGGATATAGAATTATTTGCCTTCCCTCCAGCACAGATTGGGAAATACAACACAGGGGGTGGGTGCACAGGCAAGGGATTCACCCACAACCTCCACAAGAGGTAAGATGAACTAGATGCTCACTCATGATGGCTCAACGGGTGACTTCATCATTAAGAGGGAAGAGAAGGAATCCAGAAAAAAATGAACTCTAACCATATTACTCATTCCCCCATCCTTTTTTTAAAATACACAAGCTGTGATTCCAAGAAAAATGTCAGAGAACATTTTACCATGATAGCTCACAAGGTCCTAGAAGACATCTGTGACAGTCTGTGCGGTCACTTAAGGGTAGACTCAGCACAAGTCAATGAGAAATAGCAGACTCAGCTGACTTTGAAGTTTACTGGTTTGCTCTGGTCTTGATTTCCAAACTAGTATCTAAGGAGACTTTATGGAAACAGTATAGAATGGAGGGCAAACGTACAGAAAGATAGGTCTCTTGCTCCGTCAACACTAAAGTAGAGAGCTTCTCAAAGGGAAATGCCCAAACTACACTTAATTTCAGCATGGTGTTTCAATCCAAAAGTCTTAGAGGTTTCATTATTCTTAACACCACCTTACTCCTACTTGTGAAATTCCTCTCTTCCCTACCAACATCTTTCACCCAAACTGAAAAACCCTCAGGACCTGCAATCCTAATAACTGACTTAGCAGGTCAGACATTTTGGCTTCATCCTGATCTTTTCACTGCTCTACAGCCTATGTTTCAGCACATGGGCCAGGTCAGGTAAAGTCACAAACCTTAACTCTGTCAAATGAACTTATGTTAGTTACATTCTAAAGAAGACTTTTTGAAAAAGTGTACTGACATTATTTAAGCAGGAAAGAAAAGAGTAGAATTTTAGAAGATTTTCTTTTTTTGTATGGTGGGCTCATTCTCACTGCCATAACTAAAACAGACTAACAAGCACAATCTTATACAAATCAAGGCAGTATCCACAGACAAATCAAACCTTGACCTTGGAGCATCTGGCCTTCTGTCTCAAGGATACTGAAAATGCTCTGCAACAGAATTAGGGTAATAATCACAGAGTTGGCTACCTTCATCAATGGCTTGAGATTTAGCTTCCATTTATCCAAATAAATACATGTGGCCAGAGGAAAAGGGAGCTGTTTTAAGTCTGAGTACAAAAATTCAAGATTACAAAAAATGTCTATTTCTGAAAGGCTGGCTATAGGCAAAAAGAGAAATTTCCCCATTTTGCCAAGGAGACTGGAGGGGTAAAGGGCAGAAAAGCACTGCATACCTGTGATGGGTCTGTGACTCGCAGGGTCACGACATCCTCACTAGTGTACTTGATAAACAGATGGTTTTCATCCAGAAGCTGCATTTTCCACATGCGCAGCTGTCGTAGTTGGTCAAAATACTGGAAGAAGCGCCTCTTGGCCATTGCACTACCATCCTGTTCTGCCCGGCGCCACAGGTACACAAGCAGCCTGTGTTTCAGGGAATTGATGAAGGGATCCCTGAAAGGATTGGCCATGCCTGTCTGACTGTCCCGCTGTACCTCAGGAAAAACAGCTGACACAGTGAGCAGGTCATCCTCATAGCAGAAGCGGCCGATGGTCCTCACATCAATGAAAGTGCCTTCAGGAGTCACCTGGAAGACATGGATGGTTTGCTGCTGCACTGACAAGATGGCCAGGATGTTCTTGTACAAGTACAGACCTTGGTTGTGTGACAGGACCACTTTGTCACACTTGAAGGTACGGGTATCACATAAGCGGCCGGTGTGAAGGTCAATGATGTGGAGAGAGTAGTCCTCCAGAGGGGACCTGGGGTTGGGAGTCACAGACTCACTGTTCCGATACACCTCATAAAAAGGAGGGTGAGGCTCATCCGGGAGGTAGGCAGCTGAGCCCACGATAACACACCGGCAGTCATCAGTGAAGAGGCTGCACTCACGATTCAGGTGCTCGCCATTGGCTGCTACGTTGGTGATGTGCAGCAGGACAAAAAAGCGTTCGAAGAGCCGGCCTCGGATGTTGACCGACCGCTGGTCATTGCCATTGGACAAGATCTCCCCCTCATAGCCCTGCAATAGGTCCTCAGCTGCCTGGCAGCCCTGGTACTCATAGATTTCGAGAGATGTCTGGTCTGAAGAGAAAGCAATGAAATAGCGTCCATCAGGAGAAAATTTCCGCAAGAAACAAGGTGGCTTTTCAACGTTGACAACCGTGAAGTTGGGGAAGACATTCTGGTGGAACACTCGAACCTGATGCCAGTGGGTGCCTGCCTTGCCTGAACTGATCCGCCGGCGTTCCAAGCGGTGAATAACGTTTTGGTTTTGGATCCGTCGAGGTTTGATGGTGGAAACATGATGATCCATTATCACATCTCTGTATGGAAAAGTAAAGTAGAAGTCAAGGAAATAAAACATTTACCAAAACATAAACAGAGCTGACCTTTGAACAACAAGGGGATTAGAGGCACCAACTTTGGCCTCTGCAGCTGAAAATCTGAGTATAAATTATAGTCAGCCCTCAGTAAACACTGTTCCTTCCTATCCACAGTTCCTCCGCAACTGCAGATCCAACCAACTGGGGATGTGCAGTACTACGGTATTTACTACTGGAAAAAAAATCCATAAGTGGACCTGCACAGTTCAAGTCTGTGCTGTTCAGGGTCAACCGTATACATAAGTCAAATAGATTTCCCTCCATATATCCTGGACCTAGGAGCTACCAAGATGACAGTGATCAGCATTTCTCCTTCCCAAGTTATAGCTAGGAAGTGGCCCAGACATTTTTGAGTCTAGAAACAGATTTTGAGGAAGGAATTCACTAGGAATACCTTCAAAGCATGTTTAGCTGTTGGGAATATTCAACAGAATAAACCTAAAACTACATCAGATTTGCTCAGTGTTAGCAGTCTATTCAATGTATATTCATTAAAAAAATACTTATTCCCTGTTAGCCTAGCAGTTAAGGATTCAGCATTGTCACTGCCGTGGCTCGGGTTTGATCCCTGGCTCAGGAACTTGTGCATGCTGTGGGCACAGCCAAAAAAACAAAAGGGGGGAACACACACACACACACTTATTGGGCTATTAAGATGTCCACATTACCCAAAGCAATCTACAAACTCAATGCAATCCCTCTCAAAATCAAATGACATTTTTTCAAAAATTGAAAAATTCATCCTAAGAGGCACATGTAATCTCAAGGGACCCCAAATAGCTAAAACAATTTTATAAAAGAAGAACAAAGTTGGAGGATTCAAGCTTCCTGATTTCCAAAACCATTACAAAGCCCAGTAATCAAAAGAATGTGGTACTGGCATAAAGACAGAAAAATATACCAAAGGAACAGAATTAAGAGCCAAGAAATAAACAAAACTTCATGTATATAAAACCAAGATGAGAAGTTCAGAGAACCCCAGCCATGATAAGTCCAAAGAAATTCATGCCCACACATACCATAGTCAAATTGGAAAAAACTAAAACACAAAGTAAAAATCTTGAAAGCAGCTAGGTAAATGATAAATTACCTATAGGGGAGCAACAATTCATATATCTGTGGATGTCTCAAGAGAAACTATAGAGGCCAGAAAGAAGAGGAGCAACATTTTCAAAGTGTGGAAAGAGCTGTCCGTTTCATCATTCAAATCTCAGCAAGACTGCAGCTCTTCAAAATTTTTCCCTATCTTACCTAAAAAGTTGTGCCTTTTTCCATCTACATCAATCTACTATTTTCCCTATTTTATTTTCTTTAGGCCTTATTATCTTCTTATTTGTGTAAGCTTCTAAGCTTACACATATCAGACAGGAGGGACCTTGTCTAATTTCTTGCTGAATCCCCAGCACCTAGGACAGTGCCCAAGGCACTGTCAGTGGTCATCTGAGATGCACCTTGAAAGATAAAGAACTCACTTGGCAAAAAAAGAGGAGGAATATTCCAGAAAGAAGGTAACTTTAAAAATATATTTAGAGGAGTTCCCGTCGTGGCGCAGTGGTTAACGAATCCAACTAGGAACCATGAGGTTGAGGGTTCGGTCCCTGCCCTTGCTCAGTGGGTTAAGGATCCGCCGTTGCCATGAGCTGTGGTGTAGGTTGCAGATGCAGCTCGGATCCCACGTTGCTGTGGCTCTGGCGTAGGCCAGCGGCTACAGCTCTGATTAGACCCCTAGCCTGGGAACCTCCATATGCCACAGAAGCAGCCCAAAGAAATAGCAAAAAGACAAAAAAAATAAAATAAAAAAGCAAAAAAATAAAAATAAAAAAATGTATTAAAAGTATATTTAGAGCAGAGCATGGCATCAGTTAGAAAACAATAATTCCAAGCATATAGGAAGCACAGAATGAGTGATAAGAGAAGCCTAGAGGAGTTTATACTGTGGTGCAGTGGGTTAAGTAACTGACTGCAATAGCTCAGGTCACTTCAGAGGTGAGGGTTCAATCCCCAGCCCTGTGCAGTAGGTTTAAAGATCTGGCAGCTGAGGCTCGGATTCAATCCCTGGCCTAGGAATTTCCATATGCCACAAGTCGGCCATTAAAAAGAAAAAGAGAGAGAAAGTAGACAGGAACAAGTTTGGAAAATACTTTGTACACCAGGCCACACAAGCTAATACAGGTTGTAAGCAGCAGAGCAACTGATCCAAACTATATTTAAGAAATAAAAACATACAGATGATGGGGAACTTACTTATAATGTCTCCTAAATGGGACATGAAATGCCTTATATATACTATATAATATATATACTATCTAAGCAAGTTAAAGATCTCAATGACTGAGCAAATCAAGTTTCACAAACTGCTAATCACAACTCATTAATGGGGCACTGAAGTCAATGTAGTGGATATACTAATTGACATTTTTAAAAATAGAATAAAACAGCATACCAAACTACATCACACACAGTAAGGGTAAGCACTATTGTGTGAAACTTTTGTTTCAATTATATATATATGAGTTACTTACACTGGGGGAGGATATAAAATATATTTCCTACTGATCTAGAGCAGGAGACATCAAACTCAGGTCGAATCTAGCCTGCCTGCCTGTTTTTATAAAGTTTTACTGGAACACAGTCATACCAACTTATTTACATCTCGCCCATTGCTGCTTTTGCCCTATAAAGGCACAGCTGATTAGCTGAGACCAAAGACCACACAGCCCACAGCCTATAATACTTACCAACTGGTCCTTTGAGAAAAAGTTTGTCAACCTCTGATCTTGAGCAGTGGTTCCCAACTGGGGCAATTTCATAATATATGGAGACATTTTTAGTTGTCATAACTTGGGAGGGAGGGATGGTGTGCTATGGGTGTCCAGCAAAGAGAATGCTAGGATGCTGCCAAACACCCTATGGTAAACAGGACAGCCCCCACATTTGGCCCAAAATGTCAGCTGTGCCAAGGCTGACAAATCTTGATCTAGAGAAATGCCTGCACATATATAACAGGAGACATACAAAGATGCCTGTAGTAGGACTGCTAGCCACAGCAAAAACTGACAGCATTCCAAATGCCCATCAGCAGACTAGGTAAATTCCTCCAGGCATATTCATACAGTGCAATCTTATAAAGCAGTGAGTTAATGCACTACAGTTATATATAACAACACAGATGAATTTCAGACACAGTGTTGAATGAAGAAAGCAAGCAGCAGAGTACATACAATGTGATTGCCTTTAAATAAGTTTCAAACAATTTTTGTTTAAGAATAAAATATAGGCGTTCCCGTCGTGGCACAGTGGTTAATGAATCCGACTAGGAACCATGAAGTTGCGGGTTCAGTCCCTGCCCTTGCTCAGTGGGTTAACAATCCGGCGTTGCCGTGAGCTGTGGTGTAGGTTGCAGACGAGGCTCGGATCCCCCGTTGCTGTGGCTGTGGTGTAGGACGGCAGCTGTAGCTCGGATTCGACCCCTAGCCTGGGAACCTCCATATGCCGTGGGAGTGGCCCAAAGAAATAGCAAAAAGACAAAAAAAAAAGAATAAAATATATAGAGTATATAATTACAAAAAAGCAAGAGTATTATAAACCTAAGACTCAAAATAGTGGTTACCTCTGAGGAAGTAAGAAATGGGATGGAAATTGGGGACACAAAGCCAACCCCAACCACTTTTTTTTCTTGAATCAGAATTCACTGTATTGTTATTCTCTTAAAATTGCATATGTTTCCTAAGTATTATGTGTGCTTACTTAGAATTCTTTTTTAAATTAGAAAACAATCCTTGTCAAGAAAAAAACAAAGGTAGGACAATAAAATGAAGCTTGGAGTACATAGAAATGCATACCACAAGGACCTGCAGAACTGTCAAGCTTCTAATTTGGCTCTTTCTCAGCCGATAAGGCACAGGAAAATACAATCAGTTGCAGAATTTGCACTGCCATTAAGATAAAAACATAACAGCTGCTTGGAAGAAGCACAGCATTTCCCAGCACTGGATTTTATTTTATTTTTAAATCTTGTCCCATATTTTCTTTTTATCCTGGAACAAATTTTATTTATTTTTATTTACCTATTTATTTTACTTTTTAGGGCCGCGCCCGCGGCACATGGAGGTTCCCAGGCTAGGGGTCTAATTGGAGCTGTAGCCGGCAGCCTAGGCCAGAGCCACAGCAATGCCAGATCAGCTGTGTCTGCGACCTACACCACAGCTCACAGCAACGTCCGATCCTTAACCCTGGTCTCACTTAACTGAGTGAGACCAGGGATCAAACCTGCAACCTCATGGTTCCTAGTCGGATTCGTTTCCACTGCACCATGATGGGAACTACCCAGCACTGGATTTTAAAGGAAATCTCTCTTATGAGTTTTCTCAAAGGACCCTGGCATGATACAGTGAGCAAAATCCCCCACTCCTGAACAATAAACACGATATTGAGTTTTATACAGCTACTACTTCTAAAACTGACATAGTTGATGTGACCATTTTGATACAGTCCCCAAAACACACTATTAAGGTTTAGGCATTTTAAAATACCAAGTAATGCACAAAACTGCCTCACTCAATTACTGCCCAGGAAACCTCTGCCCACCTAAGATGGGGCTTGGAGTCAGAGAAGGAGAGCAGAATGGAATGAGACAGGTTGGTAAGGCCCAGGCACAGCAGAAGGCATCAGACACCACCTAGCAGACTAACTGCATATAACTGAGTCAGAGAAAGAATGCTAGCTATTCGAATCAGAAAAAGCCACTGATCAATTTAGGCAAAGTAGATGCTTCATTCTTTAAAAAATTATTATTAAAAAAAAAAACCCTCAAAAAATTGAGTTCCCATTGTGGCTCAGCAGTAAAGAACCTGATTAGTATCCATGAGGACACCGGTTCAATTCCTGGCCTCACTCAGTGGGTTAAGGATCCTTCATTGCCACAGCTGCAGCTTAGCTCATAAGTGTGGCTTGGATCTAATCCCTGACCTAGGAACTCCATATCCCTTGGGGCAGCCAAAAAAAAAAAAAAAGCACAGTGAAAGCTCTTTTAGTCAGGTAGAAGTAAGGAAGAAAGAGTAACTTATGATATTTTTCCCAAAAGCTGACCCCTCTACCCTTTTTCTATTCCAGTAAACGATACAGCCACATCTGCTAAAAGGAACCAGAAACCTGAATTTCCCTTGATAGCTCTTTCCCTCTGCCTCCATACCTCATCAGTCACCAAACTCTGGAGATTTTACCTCCTAAATAGTCCTCTGATGCTCCACCTTCTTTCTATCATGACCTGCCAGCACTCTTACCCCAAATTTTCTTAACTTCATGTCTACATTATTGCAACTACTTCCTAATTGGTCTCCTTAAATCCACTCCTGTCCACTCCTAATCCATGAACAACCAGAGTGATCTTTCGAAAGGCTTTTGTGAGCACATCCTTCCTCCTATGGATTAAAACAAGTATTTTCGCATTGCTCTTAATGAAAAGGATCAAAATTCTCACCATGCCAAACAAACGCCTCAAAGGTCTCAGCTCTGACTCTCCATCCTCATCTTCTCCCATTTAACTCTAATCATTTCCTCAGCAGGTGTCCTACCTCCTCCCTCTGAACCCTGACATGTGCTCTTAACCTCAATCTAAAGGCTCTTCTCTTCACTCTGCCAAGTTAACACCTATTGTGGGTATCAGCCTAATCATCACTTCCTTAGAAAAGTCTTTCACCCTCCCTACCAGATAAAATCCCAATATACCAGTTAATCATACCTCTCCTTCACAGCTTGCAACTTCCATCTCTGAATTTTACTTACGCCTATGGCCCTAGACGTACCTTACCAGTACACAAACATTTTATTCTGTGTGCCCATCACAGTAAGCCTCCTTTCCTGAACGCTGTTCTCTGCCAACTCAAGTATTCACTGGGGCTGTTCCCTCGGCCTAGAATATATTTCCTCTAGCCTGTTCACACTTGTCAAGTTGCAGCTCAAGTGTCATCTCCTTCAGGAAATCTTCTCTGACCATCCTTTCTAAAACAGATTTTTTTTTTTACTTTACCATTACTTTTGCTGTTCTTCTCCATAGTCATTGTCACAATTTGAATCTGAATTTTTAGTTGTATGGTTAGGTGTTTAATATTGGACTCCCCTGTAATCTATCATCTCCAGGCAGGAAGTAACCATGCCTACTTTAGTTACCTTAGTTTTTTCAGAGCCAAGCACTGCGACTGGTCTATAAGCATGTGTTTAATAAGTTATCTATGAAATGAAAGAAGAAAGCCTGGCTGAATTGGGCCACCAACTCATTGAGCGGTACTAAGTAAGACCTCCCCTCTTGGGTCTCTCCGCAAACAGGCAGGTGCTCACAAACCTCAATTCCTTCAGTCGGCTGCCTAAAACTTCAAGGGGTAGCTAGGGGCGGGTACACAGGCCCAAGGGGGCGCCACCGGAAAGAAAAGCCCGGGGCGGGGCCTCGATAGGAAGAGAATTCTGAAGGAGGGCGGGGGCCGTGGAGTCATGCGAGGAGGGGGAAATCCCATGGCGGTAACCCGAGGAGGCCTTGGCTAGGGCCTGGCGGGTCTGGAGGCTGGACCAAGGAAGGAGAAGTCCTCACCTGTGCGATCTGGACTCAAACGGCCGGGGCGAAGCACCCCCTGACCGGCTCAGCGTCCGCCTCCCCCGGCCCCGCCCCCGCCATGCCTCGGAACCCGGCGTCTGCACCTATGGGCCCTGGCTTCCGAGAGCCACCGGAAACTCAGTGCAGCGAGAAGGGAAGTGGGGAGAGCGCGGTGCAGTCCAGCTGTCAATGAGCGACGTTACAGCGCACTCTAGTGCCGGGAGGAGGATAGAAACCATCCTCTATCTTCAGTGGCTGCGAAGGAAAAATTGAACCAGGAGCCCTAACCTGGCATCTCGGTGATCTAAGGTCATGTCTCTGCACCCGCTGGACGCATTTGCAAAAACATGAATAAAAATTAATTTTTCGTCTCTTGATTAAACGCACCATTTCACCAGCTGTTGTCTCCTCCTAGACAGTGAGCACTTTAAAGACAGGAACTGGGAGTTCCTTGGTGGCCTAGCCATTAATGATCCCGCCTTTGTCACTACTGTGGCTCAGTCGCTGCTGTGGCAAGGGTTCAATCCCTGGCCCGGGAAATTCTACATGCCCCCGGGCATGGCCAGTAAAGATATAAATAAATAAATAAATACTGATCTTTGAACACTGTACCCAATACATTAACTAGCACACGGTGGATGTATAGTAAAAGCATCTCGCACTACATTAATCCCGGAAAACTTCAATTGACTTTCACTTGCGTTATCTCATTGTCTCTTACACACTGGTTTCTCCCTCAAAACCTCTGCTTTGTCCTATTTCTGGGCAACCTGCCCCCAGATTTCCCTATGTCTTCCTCTTCAGATAATTTAGACCTCAAAGCAAATGTCACCTCTTCAGGAAGGCTTCCCTGACTCCTTTCACTCCACCACCATCATGCTATTTCTTCAAGCAATCATCACTATCTGATATTACCCTGTTTTTTCTCTTGTTTTAATTTCTTTCTTTGTTCTGTTTCCCTTCCCCCACTAGAATGTAAATTCCATGAGAGCAGGGGTTTTGTCCTGTTTTCTGTTCTAGCCTCCCGTAGAACAGGATTTGGCATCTTTCAGGTGCTTGACAAAGACCCAACCCGTGAATGAATGGCTCTGCCCACAGAGTTCACAGCACCTCTATGAGGAAGAACTGTTTATTGGTATTTACAGATGAGAAAACCGAGGATCAAGGAAGATGAGTGACCCAGGCTCAAGGAAGATAAGTGAGTTGAAGGTGCAGGATGGCTAAGAGGAAACAAAGATAGGGTTCTTGGCCTGTCTTGACATTCCCAAGCTGAATGTTCTTGGGTACTGATCAGTCTTGATTTCCTCTTCTTGGAAATGAAGATATGGTGTACAGACTATATCTCAAGTAGAGGGGGAAAAAAAGAAGAAGAAGGAAGTCTAAATTTCAGATTGTCCCCACCTTTTTTGCTGGGGTGGCCATGGAGCAGCTCTGAGTGGAGTACTGGCCTTCTACTTCTCCATTCAGACTGTCAGGTGATGCCTTATTCAGGGATCACTCCAGCACCCTTTCACCCCTCCCACGGCCACTCTTGCCCACCAAGGGGGAGGCAACACTTTCTGGAGCTCCTCCATTTTTTTTTTTTTTTTTGGTCCTTTTAGGGCCGCTCCGGCGGCCTATGGAGGTTTCCAGGCTAGGGGTCGAATCGGAGCTGTAGCCACTGGCCTACACCAAAGCCATAGCAACGTGGGATCCGAGCCACCTCTGCAACCTACACCACAGCTCATGGCAATGCCTTATCCTTAACCCTCTGAGCAAGGCCAGGGATGAAACCCACAACCTCATGGTTCCTAGTCGGATTCATTAACCACTGTGCCACGATGGGAACTCCCAAGCGCCCCCAGTTTCTTCAAGGAGAGCCTTCCTTTCCTGTCAAGTGGAATGGTTTAGACCAAAAACATCCTGGGACATTGAATTCATCATATTTGTCTCCCTACTTTTGTATTGGTTTGAAATTGTCCATAACAGCAACAGCAGCAAAAGCCGATGCTCCCCTGTAGCATGCCTGGCACCCAGAAGCTTAAATATTTCTAGCTTGCTCTCATGCTTGATCCACAAAAGTGAGAGCATCAGAGGAGCTCTATTCCCTGAAATGTAGGTCCATATTGCCCTACTCCTGGCATGTCATCCCAGGGGGTTACAGGAGCATGGGGGGCATGCCTTCTCTTTTGACCCTTGGTTTGTAAGTTTTCCTCAAAAGCCCATTCTTAAAAAAAAAAAAAAGTGAGGAGGGGGGAGTTTTGCAGCGAGATTGGGTGAGTTCAGCCTCCAATACTTCCCATTTACAAGTTACTTGCTGTACCCCAGTTCCCCCATCTGTAAAATGGGGATAACAATCATAGTACTTGTATCATAGAACCAATGGGGAGTAAAATTAGTTATAGCATGTAAAGCTCTTAACACTGCCTGATGCATATTTAGCCTCAAAAAATGTTAACTCTTATTAGTTTGGTTCTTGCCATGCTGACCGCATTGTCCTGGACTCTTAGGAGTTTGTCTTATCAGTAAAACTGTAAATCCTTGAGGATGGAAATTACATTTCATACTCCTGTGCTACCACCCCAGACTGACAAATATAACTTCTTTGGGTTTTTTTTTGTTTTTTGCTTTTTTTTTTGTTTTTTTGTCTTTTTGCCTTTTCTAGGGCCGCTCCCGCGGCATATGGAGATTCCCAGGCTAGGGGTCCAATAGGAGCTGTAGCTACTGGCCTACGCCAGAGCCACAGCAACATGGGATCCAAGCCACGTCTGCAAACTACATCACAGCTCATGGCAACGCCAAGTCCTTAACCCACTGAGTAAGACCAGGGATCGAACCCACAACCTCAAGGTTCCTAGTCGGATTCGTTAACCACTGCGCCACGACGGGAACTCCAGATATAACTTCTTTGTGAACATCAGCTCCATCCTCAGATCCTGCCACTGGTTTATGTGGCCTTGGCAAGTCACTTTTCTCTGCCTGCTTTCCTATCTGTGAAATGGGTATCCTAGGGGTTGGGGAAGCCATTGCGTTTGTGAAAGACCCAATTTTTACACAAATTTTTGTTTTGGCCACGCCTGCAAAATGCAGAAGTTCCTGGGTAGGGTATCAAACCTGCACCACAGCAGCAACCCAAGCTGCTGCTGTGACAAAACTGGATCCTTAATCTGCTGCACCACAAGAGAACTTCTATATGAATTTTTAAAGCAAACAAAAAAATGTATGAACACACATATGCAAACTTTAAATTACACAAATAATAGAGGAACACTTTACTCTTAGAAAACTGCAAATAATATAGAAATAAAAAGTGAAATTCCAGAGTTCCCTGGTGGCACAAAGTGTTAAGGATCCAGCATTGTCACTACAATGGCTTGGGTTGCTACTGTGGCATGGGTTCAATCCCTGACCCTGGAATTTCCACATGCATCCTGGGTGCGACCAAAAAAGAAAAAGTGACTCCTTCACTTCGATCCCACTTCTCTCACTGTAGTAAATGTATGTCTATTATTCCATGCCTTTCTATACATTATTGTTGTAAATGGGTGAACACAGAGATCTATACATAGGATTTTGCTTCATTTTATTCTTCTGACAGGAGTGGACATTGCCTTATATGTTATTTTACAACTTCATCTTTCCATTTGTTGTATGTTTTGGAGCTTGGTCTATGTCAGCACACAGACATCTAACTCATGCACACTATTCCATAGGATGAATGTTCCATGATTTATCTATACTCCTATTTCTGGGCCTTTAATTTCTTACAATTTTCACCTTTATGAGCTACCTCAATGAATAATCTTCTCTATACAACTTTGGGCACAAGTATAAACATATGACATATATTTAACCATAAAGTTATTAGGTCAAAATTTAGGTATTTTATGTTTTATTTTATTTATTTATTTTTCTCTTTTTAGAGCCATACCCACAGCATATGAAGGTTCCCAGGCTGGGAGCTGAATTGGAGCTGTAGCCACCAGCCTATGCCACAGCCACAGCAACATGTATCCGAGCCGCGTCTGCAACCTACACTACAGCTCACGGCAACACGGGATCCTTGACCCACTGAGCGATGCCAGGGATCGAACATGCAACCTCGTGGATACTAGTCAGATCTGTTTCCGCTGAACTAAGATGGGAACTCCGCATTTTATAAGCTTTAAAAGTGAATGCTAATTACAAAAATGTTGTACCAATTTGCACTTACATCTCCACATGCTTGCCCAAGCTGTATGTCATCTTTCTTATCTTTGCCAGTTGCCTTAGCAAAAGATGGTATTTCATTGTTCTAACTTGAATTTTCCTGATTACTACTGAGGGTAACTTTTTTTCAGATGCTCATTGGCCATTTACACTTTTACCATGAGTTGCCTTTGCACAATCTTTGTCTGTTTTTCTACTGTGATTTTTTTCTTATTGATACCTAACAGCTATTTATATATTCTGGATATTGAGCCTTTGTTAGGACCACAAATGTTTTCTCCCTTTGTGAGTCTAGTCTTTAATTTTTAGCTTTATGTATAGCAATGTCTTGGGAGTTCCCTGGTGACTCAGCAGCTTAAGGATCCAGCGTTGTCACAACTGTGGCTCTGGTCACTACTGTGCTGCAAGTTCGATCCCTGGCCCCAGGAACCTCCACATGTCCCATGGATGGTCAAAAAAAAAAAATTTATAGTCAGAATTCCTGTCATCACTCTGCAGGTTAAGGACCTGATGTTGTCTCTGTGAGGATGTGGTTTCAATCCCTGGCTTCGCTCAGTGGGTTAAGGGTCCAGCATTGCTGTGGTTGTGGCCTAGGCAACAGCTGCAGCTCCAATTCAACCCTGGCCCAGGAACTTCGATATTCTGCAGGTATGACTATAAAAAGAAAAATATATATATATATTACTGTGATGCCTTGAAAATGCTCTGAGCTCCTATTGTTTTTCTTGCTATTTTCAATTTAATGCAGAGTCTAACTTGGGGAAGCCATCACACTGCACTTCCTGGAGAATCTGCTAGTGGCAAAGGAGGCCTAAAGTTTTCACCCTGCCTTTTCTATAAAGTGGATTTTGTTTCATTTTTTTCAGTGCTTATTGCTAGCAGAATATGAACAAATTAAAGAGGCATCCAGAGTCAAGAATGTGGCTGCCTTGGAGGTCTTTGCAAGGACTTTGCTTTTTATTCAGAATGAAATCAAGAGCCATGGGAGGCTTTGAACAGAGGAAGAGCATAAGCAGACTGATGTTTTAGAAGTCTGTGTTCTTGCTGCCACAGGGAGAGGAGACTACTGAGAGACCAACCAGGAGGCTACTGCAATAATCCAGGCAAGAAATGACGGCAGCCTGGGTTGATGTTATCTGTGATGGAGGTGAAGGTGGTGAGAAGTGATCAGATTTGGACTATATATTGAAGATGGAGTCAACAGGACCTACCAATGCACTGGGTAAGTAGTACGAGAGAAAGAGAAGAGGCAAAAATATCTCAAGGTATTTGACCTAAACAACTGAAAGCTTTTTCCTTTCTCTTTTTCTTGGCTACGCCCCTGCCATGTGGGAGTTCCCTGGCCACGGATCAAACCTGCATCACATCAGTGACCCGAACCACTACAGTGACAACATCAGATCTTTAACCAACTGCACAAGGGAACTCCAGTAACTGAATGCTTTTGCTCAGGAAGTAACATTGTTTGGATTGGGCTACATTTGAAGTCAGCTCCATGAGGACAGGGATCCTTTCTGTTCTGCAACTCCTGTTTTGCAGAGCTGTGCCTCCAGCACACAGAGGACACTCTTCAGCCTGCCTCTCTCAGATGTTCCCACTTCTGATTCCCCACCACTCCCTCCCATTGTCCTCCTGCCCCTGAGTTCCTACTGCACCCCATGCTCCTGTCTCCTTCATCCTCTCAGGATTCTCCATATGCATAGATCCCCAAGGGAGTGGAATAATAGAGTGATGGGGAGATGTTGAGAGCTTCTCTCTTCTCATTCCAGTCCTCCTGTGGCCCTTCTACCAAGGCTTTTAGCAACTGTCTGCATTAGCCACAAGACAAGGAGATGGGAACAAAAGCAGGATGAGAGGCTCTTGTCCTTTCTCCCTTTCTAGAAGAGGCTGGCTAGCTCTTTTCACTTCTGTACTCAGTGGCAGACATTTCTTACTGAGCGTATTACACCACCACCCCATCATCATCGTTGTCGTTGTCATCAAAATTTCAATCAAAAGAACTGAAATTGTCATTTGGTACATATTTCATATACGCCAGACCCTATGCCAAACATCTCACCTACTCATTTACTCCCCTGGATAACCCTGTGTGTTAGGTATTATCCCCACATTAGAGGTGTAGAAACTGAGACTGTTTCCCTCAACCCTCTTGTGAAGCCCTCAGCCCATTGCTTTACAAGGCACACTCCTTCTTCAGTCCTTTACTGATACATGCAAGAAATGCTCCGTTTCTGCTTGCAGTCAGCCTTCAGACTTCAAATCCAAATTCTTATCAACTGTTTAAAGATGTACCTTCCCTCCATGTATTTGGCTAAATACTTCCTGCCTCAGGAGTGCTTTGGTTTTTTTGTTCTTCAGTGACCCTACAGCCTTCAGTCTTTCTCAGGCAATTTTCTCAGACAACTGTCTTTGGTACCTCTAACATAGTGCTCAGGCAACAGGATGTGTTGTTCTGCTCAGTTTGGGGGCAAAAGAGCAACTTCCAGATTTGGGTCAAGAGAAACATGGCAGCAGCTTTTTGGAGATTTTACTATTTTACCCATTTCTTACCGAAAATCTCAATCTCTCTCTTTCTCCCTCTCTTTCTCTCTCTCTCTTTCTCTGTCTCTCTGTCTCTGTTTCTCTCTCTCTCTCTCTCTCTCACACACACACACACACACACACAGTTTTCTCTTGCCTTGAACATATTTAAGGCGATTTGCTCTTGTCATAAGGTAGAGAAGAAAAGTATGGGCTTTAGATGAGGCTGATTTGCATTCAAACAGGCTATCCTTAACCCTCCTACATTGTTGGTAGAAATGTAAATTGGTACAGCCACTATGGAAAACAACATGGAGGTTCCTCAAAAACTAAATGTGGAATTGCCATATGATCCAGCAATCCCACTCCTGGGCATATATCCAGACAAAACTACAATTCAAAAAGATACATTCACCAATATGCTTTACAATAGCCAAGACATGGAAGCGACCTAAATGTTCATTGACAGGGAGTTCCCGTCATGGCACAGCAGAAAGGAATCCGACTAGGAACCATGAGGTTGAGGGTTTGATCCCTGGCCTCATTCAGTGGGTTAAGGATCCAGTGTTGCTGTGGGCTGTGGTGTAGGTCACATATGCAGCTAGGATTGGCGTTGCTGTGGCTGTGGTGTAGGTCGGCAGCTAAAGCTCCAATTAGACCCCTAGCCTGGGAACCTCCATGTGTCGGGGGTGCAGAAAAGTCCATTGACAGATTAATGGATAAAGATGTTATAAATATGTGTGTATACACACACACACACACACACACACACACACACATGCACACACAATGGAATATTACTCAGCCATAATAATACTGAAATAATGCCATTTGCAGCAACATGGATGGACCTAGAGATTATCATACTAAGTGAAGTCAGACAGAGAAAAATATCACATGATATCGCTTATATGTGGAATCAAAAATATGACACAGGAAACCCCTGGTGGCTCAGTAGGTTAAGAATCCAGCACTGTCACTGCTGTGCCTCTGGTTACTGCCGTGGTGTGGGTTCAGTCCCTAGCCCGGGAATTTCCACATGCCACAGCCATGGCCAAAATAAAATAAAATGAAATAAAACACAGCACAGATGAACATATCTACAAAACAGAAACAGACTCACTGATATAGAGAACAGATCTGTGGTTGCCAAGGAGGAGAGGGGTGGAAGAGGGACAGATTGGGAGTTTGGGATTAGAAGATGCAAACTATTATATGCAGGATAGATAAACAACAAAGTCCTACTGTATAGCACAGGGAACTATACTCAGTATCCTCTGATAAACCAAAATGTAAAACAATGTGAAAAAGAATGTGTGTGTGTATATTTGTACATTTTATATATATATATATATATATACACACACACATATGAATCACTTTGCTGTGCAGAAATTAATACAACATTGTAAACCAATACCTACAATAAAATTTTAGAAACTGAAAAATAGAAGTTCTCCTATAGTGCAGTGGGTTAAGGATCCGGTGTTGTCACTGCAGTGGCTTGGGTTGCTGCTGTAGCATGGGTTTGATCTCTGGCGCAGGATATTCCACACACTGCAGCCCTGGCCAAAAAATAAATAAAATGAAATGAAATAAAATAAAATAAAAAATAAACAGGCTATCCCTGCTGTGCCTGGGCTGGGATGCCTGGGGAGCGAGAATGGGACTAAAATCGAGCTCTTGCTGGCTCAGTCAAGCCCTCAGTACCCTGGGACTGCAGGGCCCTGACACAGGGCTGCATCAGTTGGGGAAAGAGTGTCCTTTTCAGCTGGTTCACTCAGAGGACTTGTCTTTTTTTCAGTCAACTTGCTTAAAGAAGGAACGTTGTCTTAATTCTCAGAATGGTGGATTGTGGCAGCAGCAGCCAATGTCCAAATCTCTTTTTTACCCTATGCTTGCAGTGTGACTTTAGACAAGTGACTTCATCTACCTGTTTCTGTTCAGCTAACCTTTCTAGAACACCTGCTCTTGCCCAGGTGTTGTGCTGGGTGTGGCAGGACCAAGGTGAACACCTCCTTCCTTCCTCAGAGAAGCCAGCAATCTAGTTGGAACAAACAGCCAGTGTTGGTGGTGGCAAGCATTCATTTGGAAACCTGGGCAAGGTGGATGGATGGACACCTAGCCTAGGACTCCAAGGACAGATGCTACAAAAGATGCTGAAGGAGAGGGGGGGATGGTGTTCCAGGTAGTAGGGACCACACAGGCAAAGGCATGAGATGCAAAACAGCATAGCATCTACAGGCAACAAAGCACAGTTGGCCATTACAGAAGCAAAAAGTGTAAGGTAGGCAGTGACAAGAGAGAGGCCCAAAGGCTCTGTGGCTCGCTTTTCTAATGTCTAAAACCCGGGTAGCTGTATTACATCCAACGGTACTAGGTCCAGTTAGGTATTCAGTCAATGATCGCTTCCATGCCCAAGCAGATTTGAAACTTCCAAAAGGCAGCTATCTCATCTTAAAATCATGGCTGGGGCTACGCCTCATTGGATATTGTGCTGAGAATAAAGTCTGTTAAATAAGAAGTTTTTGATTGTCTAGTGCCCAGCATTTCAGAGACCTAATGAGTATTTGCTGAAAGAGTGGATAAATGAATGAATGAATGAATGAGCCAAACCTGAAGTCTAGAGCTCTTCTCCTAGATGTACTCAGACAAGGGGTTGGCAGAAGGTCTCTGAAGAGGGGAAAAAGGAAACCCACCAGTCCCTCACATTTTCTGTGGAAGTAGATGCTTTGACCATAGCGCAGAGTCCTGTGGAGCATGTACCTTGAGCCCAGGGTCCCCGGGGTGCCCCAGGGCTACCATGTTCCACCTTCTACTCTCAGGGGCAGAACGAGAGAATGGCTGAGAAGGGGGTTCAGGCAGAACTCCCAGAAAATGATTGCTCATGCTTCTTGCTAGAAATGAAAGGAAGAGGCTAGAGGGCCGAGGAGGCAAAGCCCAGGGAACACAAAAGATCTTAGCTGCAGGGAAAAGCACTCTTCTTCCCTCATATGAAGGCAATGAAATTAGAGGTAATTGTGAGACACAGAGATTTGATAAAACCTAGGGAGGCTATCAGGTGAGGGGGCAGGACAGGCTGCGGACATGGAACAGCTGGTCCTCCCTTCCAGCGCCTGGTAATGGCCCCTCTGTTGTGATGATTGAACAAACAGTCCTGCCGGGCCCTGCACTGGCACTGCCCTGTAATGGGGGCAGCTGGGACACCTGGAGGAACAGAGTGGTCTGTCCACCCACAAGGCACAAGCCTCCTCAAACCACCACCCCATGCCTGGGCTCTGGGAGCCCAAGAACTGTGGAACTAGGACCTGCTTGGGATAGGGGCTACCGGGGGCTGGCTATGCCAGGACTGACCTCCTATTAACCTCTCAGTCACAGGTCACCAGAGGGGCCGGAAGGAGCCTGGGGACAATCTGTGGGGGAGGAGCAGGGCATCCCTTCCTTCCATTCCCCCTATTGTTTTTCCTTTCACCCACTGGGGATCTGGGTGAATAACCCAGAAAATGGGGTGCAGAAAAGGCTGGTTAGGGATGCACCAGGCCACGTGGCTACATACAGCAGGCCCAGGTATACGTAAGGAGCCCAGGTCTTCCTTAGTTAAAGAAGAGGACATAATCTCTAACTAGGTTTGAGGCTGTCAGGGAGTTGCTGGGGGAGGAGGAGGCAGCAGAAAGAGGCAGCAGGTGAGAGAAAGCATAAGACAAGACACACTTTCTACTTTATGATTTACACTTTCACAGACTAAAAATGTTGAGGTAACATTGCGAATAATGTAAGCAGCTACCAAGGGGCCACTGGTTCAGCAAAGGAAGGTGGACTATAAGGCAGCAGGCAAAAGGTCTTGGGCGAGTTTTTGCATTGACTGGAAAGAATATTCACTACTTTTGTTAGGTGAGGAAAGCTGTGTGCAGACTGTGGACCCATTGAATTGGAAAAAAGTTTACATGGATAATAAAAAGGCAGCAAGTTTATACATGGATCTGGTGACAATGGTTATTCCTGGGAGGGGTAATGGGGAGAGATTCACTTTCTACTTTACATACCCCTCTATTTTTGATTCATAATGAGCATGTTTTATTTTAATCATCAGCAAAATCAGTACAGATAGCTATACTCAAAGTATTTTACAGAGTTCCTATTGTGGCTCAGTGGAAATGAATCTGACTAGTATCCATGAAGATGCAGTTTTGATCCCTGGCCTTACTCGGTGGGTTAAAGATCCAGTGTTGCTGTGAGCTGTGGTGTAGGTTGCAGATGCGGCTCGGATCCCAAGTTGCTGTGGCTGCTACAGCTCTGATTTGACCCCTAGCCAGGGAACCTCCATATGTTGCCGGTGCCGCCCTAAAAATACAAAATAAATAAATAATAAAGTATTTTAAATAAAACATAATAACAAAAAATTGTAGGTTGAGAAAAATGCTGAGTTTTCAAGCTGCTTATAATCTTCCTTTTCCCTCACCATGATTCCATCTGTAGCCAGAGCATCTCAGAGAGGACAAATTATGTTTCCTTCATTCTGCAGCCCAGAGACGCTCCCTCCTGCTAAACTCAGTTCACCGTGAGTCCATGAGGACTCGGGTTCCATCCCTGGCCTTGCTCAGTGGGTTAAGGATCCATCCAGTGTTGCCATGAGCTGTGGTATAGGTTGCAAAGTCAACTCAGATCTGGCATTGCTGTGGCTGTGGTGTAGGCTGGCCGCTACAACTCCAATTGGACACGTAGCTGGGGAAATTTCATATGCCACAGGGTGTGGCCCTAAAAAGCAAAATAAAAATAAAAATAAATAAAGTAGAATAGAATATATGCAATACACATACATATATGTGTGTGTGTAATCGAACCACTTTGCTGTACACCTGAAACTAGCACAACATTGTGAATCAACCATGCTTCAATAAAAATTTGTTTAATAAAAGTTCAGCTTGACGAGCAAGCTCTTTATGTGAGCATCTTTATGCATGGTGCCTGGCTGGGCACTGAGGGGAGGGGGGATGGAGAGGTAACACAAGGAGAAGATGAGCGCACTCCTCAGTGTAACTGGAGTACAGGGCTTGGGGGGCGGTTCTGTTAGAAAGAAAAGCATGAGCATCTCCAGAAGGGTCTCCACCACTTGGACCTTGTCTGCAGGGAGAAGGGCAAGGGTGTGACAGATTAGTGTTGATCCTTAGGAAGATCATCGAGGAGCTGTGGGAGGACAGACAAGGAGGGTGAGGACGGGGGTGGAGGGTGAGTGAGGAGAGAGACAAGGTGGTCCTTCCAGGTGATGAGGGGCCAGGCCAGGGGTATACCCAGGGAGTCCCTCCTATGGGCACAGGCAGAGCACAGGCAGAATCACCCCCCTCCCCATTGCCTGAAAGAAGAGTAGCCGCTAGACCAGTAGTTTCAACCATAGCTGCCCAAAGAACTCAACTGTGGGGCTTTAGCAATGCTGAACCCTGGGTCCCACTCCCAAGTATTCTGATTAAACTGATCCAGAGTATGGCCTGGCCATCGGAACATTCCAGAATGCACGGGATTTTCAAGCATGGTAAATTTGAGAGGATTTCTCTGTCATCAGACAGAGCAGGAGCCCAGGGCTCTGTCCCCAGAATGGCTCTCCCACTCTCCGCCTCAGATGCCAAGAAGCTGACCGCTCTTTTTATCAGACTCTCTGAATTTGGAATTTTCTGGGAAAGTAACAACAATGTCCTCTGCAGCATTGAGACTATCAGCTACTTTGCTCAGTGTTACCATTATTTTCTGCCTCCCAGAAATCTATTAATCACTTACTTAACCCACTGTTGACTCCCCTTCATGTTTTCCTCATCATTATGGGTCTATTTCCTTCTGTACACCATTACCTTCACCATGGGATTTAGAGAAGACAGGAGGAAAACTCACGTGTGCAGGAGCCACCCTGACCTGGAAGCTCCTTTCTTTTATAGGAGCAGAGGTGCTGGGAAGGTTTGTGGCCCTGGGGACATCCAGCCGTCCTAGTCCCCACTGGCTGAATATAGGAAAAGGACACCACTTTAGGTCTATTCATAAAGAAGCTGGGTTCTGTCCCACTATGCTAGATGGACATTTGGAGTTAGAAGCTGATATTTGTGTTCTGTAACCAATAACCACAGTAGTTGGATGTAAAACTGACCACCCACAGTAACTCTGTCCTTCCTCCACCCGTTGACAAAAACTAAAGGCTAGAGCCTGACACCAGCTTTGAAGAACAATGCAAGCTTTCATCTACCCTGATCCTGATCTGCAGCCCTATTTTCCACTCCTAAACTGTAAGACGTCCTTCTATTCCATTTCAAGAGAAGACACAATCGGAGTTCCCACTGTGGCTCAGCAGTAACAAAACCAACCATTACTCATGAGTTTGTGGGTTCAATCCCTGGCCCTGCTCAGTGGGTTAAGCATCCAGCATTGCTGTGGTTGTTGCATAGGCAGGTAGCTGCAGCTCCAATTTGACCCTAAGCCTGGGAATTTCCATATGCCTCAGGTAGGGCCCTAAAAACCAAAACCAATAATAATAATAATTTTAAAAAGAGAGAGGGCACAACCTTTCTTATTTTTTATATTTCATGTTTTAGGGCTGCACCCGCATCGTATGGAAATCCCCTGGCCAGATCCTTAACTCACTGAGTGAGGCCAGGGATCGAATCTGTGTTATCATGGACGCTAGTTGGGTTGGTTACTGCTGAGCCACAGTAGGAACTCCCAAGAGGGTGCAATCTTAAGCGCGTTAGCCCACTGTGGCCTCCTTTATCTGGCAAAGCAATAAAAGCTACTCCTTTCTACTTTGCCCCAAAATGAACAAACAAACTAAAATCTAGGAGTTACTGCTGTAACACAGCATGTTAAGGATCTGCATAGGTTGCACAATGTGGCTCAGATTTGATCCCTGGCCCAGGAACTTTCATACGCCACCAGTGTGGATGAAAAAGAATGGAGAAAAAAAAAAAAAAAACCCACAAAGGCTGGAAGCCTGGGCCCACCTCAGGAGGGCAGAGCAGTTAGAGTGTGATGTCTGGGGATGCCCAACTCCTCCAGTGTGCCCACAATAAGATCAGTCACCCTCTACTCCAACAGGAATTTCCGCACATATCCAGCCAGGGAGGGACTTTGACAGCCCATCCTCATGCCAGTCCATAAAGGGTGAGTTTGGGAGACAGCCAAAGTCCTTCTAATGACCTGGCCAGCAGCCTTTGCCAGGGATCTGGTACAATGGGGACAGAGTGACAGCCGGTAGCTAAAGACCACTGGATGTCCTTCTGACCAAAATGGGGCAGGTTGAAGAGGTGGAAGGAGGGGAGGGAGGAGTGTGGAACCTTCCTCTGCCGCCTTCACAAAACATGACTGACTGCTGGGGGCTGGGCCCCGCCAGGCATCTGATAAGGTTGTTAAGTTGGCTGGAACACCTGCTCTGCCATCTGGCACTTTCATCCTCCAGACAGGGCCACCCAGGCCTCCTTGCTCACCTTCTCGAGGCTAGTGGGCTGCGGGGGTCCCAAACACCTGCTAGGGAGAATGACACCCCCAAAGCCACAAGGGCTGTCAGGCAGCATTCTAGATTCTCAGGTAACACTTCAGGAATACTTCTTCAACTTCATTAAGATGGATTTCTAATGATGCTGAGCCCTCTCTGAGGCTCTTAGCAGGCAGTTTAAACACAGGTCGTAAACAGGTTGATTCTGACCTGGCTGAGATAACAGAGCGGCCGTGATTACAGGGAGGTGGGGGTTTGCAGCTCGAACAGGGAGAATTTAAACAAGGCTGCCCTCTCTACATAACAGACTGCACAGGAGCTGCAGCCCAGGGACCATTAATCATCTCAAATGCTGGGCTTCAGGATCTTATCTGCTGTATAATCGCCTCGACCCCACCTCTTCTGGGCTCTGGAAATCATAGCATTTGGGAAGAAAACACAGTACCTATGTTAGCAAATCTTAGGCTCTGTCCAAAGGCACATGACCCATTAACATATATACTTAGCCATTCCAACAGACTTCTGATTTTGTGTTGAGAAAAACACAATGGGGGCTGCTGAGAGTAGTCCTCATCCTGCCTGGGTGAGGATTATACAGGTGTACGCATTTGTAACACGTCATCCAGCCATACGCTTAAGTGCCCTTTATTAACGTACTCTCTATATATTTTCCTTCTACTTACACGTTTAAAAGTTTTTAAAGAAATCTATTTTAAAAAAAGGAATGCATAACTAAATGATGCTCAACTCTTAGGTAAAACACCCCATCCTACAGGCAAGGAGCCCAGATATGTGTGCACAATGGGAGCCTTAGGGCTTAAAGTTCTGCCTGCTGGGGGTGGGGGTCAGCAGTAAGGTGGAATAAGGTGAAATTTGCAGGGAGCACATCTATATTTGAATCTCGACTCTGCTGTTTCATAAGTCACTCTGAGCGAGTCACTTGGCCTTTCTGTGCCTCAGTTTCCTTATCTGTAAAGCGGGGATAATATTTCCTGCATTAGCAGTTGTTGTGATGATTAAATGGTGGGTGGGGAGAATAAATAGCAGTTTGGGATTAACAAATAAAAACTACTATATATAAAATAGATAAACGACAAGGACCTACTATACAGCACAGGGAACTACATTCAATATCTTCTAATAACCTATCATGAGACAAACCATCTGAAAGAGATATATAGATATATAACTGAATCACTTTGCTACACACCTGAAACTACCACAGCATTATAAATCAACTATACTTCAATAAAAGAGTCAATTAGGAAGAAAGCACCTGGCACACCTGGCATATCGAAGATGCACCCCAAATGGCAGCGCTGGGCATGGTGTGATAGCTGATCCCTTAGGAGCCTGCTGCTTCTCCTTATCTGCTCTTACCTTAGGTTGACACACCCAACATCTAAAATGAACTCTGATATCACTTGGCACCAACTTTTCTCACCCCACCTCCTGATGCACTCCGTGATTATCTGGTCCCTATTCCAATAGCAGAAGCCCTGTGTATAACACTTGACCTGCCCCCTGTTTATCCTGCTTCCTGCTCCAGGAGGTCTCTTCCTACTTCCTAACATCTTTTCTGCTGCGCATCCTTGAAACCACTCAAACCCCACTGGTGTGTTCAGTGCCCCCAGCAGAAGCCCTGGCCACACCAGCCATTGACCCCAACACTACCTGTAGGTTCAATAGATCTTGGGCTGAGATTCCCCTGGTGTATGAGGAGGAGGTCAACAACATATCCAACACTGGCCAATGGAGACCAGAGGGTGACCAGTTCTCAGGACCCAGGCTATAGGGGACAGACTCGGTGCCCACATACTGAGCTACTTGTATCCACTCAGGAACCAGACCTGTCCAAGATGAAGTTTCATGCATATGCATGGACACAGCGAAGTCATTAATGTCCATCTGTGCACATCCTTCCCCCAGTGATCATGTCTTTGCTGCAGAGAATCCACCGCCTCCCCAGAACTAACCCCTTCCTCTATGAACCACAGCCACCAATGGGCCTGCATTTGCTTCCCTCTCGTGCCACTCAGCTTGCAAATATCTAAAGCTATATCTCTAATTCTTTCTTTTTTTTTTTTCTGGCTGCACCTGTGGCATATGAAGGTTCTCAGGCTTGTAGTCGAATCAAAGCTGCAGCTGAGGCCTACCCCCACAGCTCACAGAAATGCCAGATCCTTAACCCTCCAAGCGAGGCCAGGGATGGAACCCTCATCCTCACAGAGACAACATTGGGTCCTTAACCCACTGAGCTGCAGTGGGAACTCCCATCTCCAATTCTTGAAAGGAGTCTTCTCCAGATTAAAAATATCCTATTCTTTCAACAGTAGCTCAGACATGAGCCTAGAAAAATCCTCCTTGCTATGCCCTTCCCAGGTTTTCATCATGGAGGCAGTAAAGAGTAAAATTGTGAAATGATGGCTACTTTCACACCAGCTCCAAAGTGCCCAGCCAAGGCCCTCCTTTATGCTCTTCACACCATTTTTACCATCCTGCACCACCCCCCACCAGCCTCTTCTGTGATTGATTCCTGGTTCACACTAATTAGGCCTTGCTTGGACTGTGACAGGAATGAGTGCTTTGCCATTTTCCTTAAGGGAACCATGTGAGAGGCTGACCTGCTGGTGGTTGCCAGGCAACCTTGATGATCTTACAGGAAAGACAAACTGGAGAGGGACAGAGCCAGAGCGCCTAGTTAGCAGCTATTGAATATGAGCCTCTGCTCCACTGAGAGGTACAAGAAAGGCCTGGCTGGCATTGGCTCCCATTGCTTCAGCTGTCTTAAATGGATCGTGTGGTGGGGGGAGTGCACATATGCAAAAGGAGCTAGGAAAGAATAAAGGAGTGTTAGTCTTTAAGGTGAAATCATGATAAAGGATACTGAGGCAGGATAAGTTATAAAATATCACACATTATCCGTTTAACCTTTAAAACCTTCCTTCCTGCCTCTTCGATTCTAGTAACTGAGCAGGACTTGTAATTCCTTACCTCATACAGGACAGAGAGCAGAAACAGCCTATTGGCAAAGGCTTTCCCCCTCTTGTGAAATATTAAGCCACATGAAGTTCCTGTTGTGGCTCATTGGCTTAAAGACCCAACATAGTCTCCTTTGCAGGTTCATTCCCTGGCCTTGCTCCGTGGGTTGATGATCCGACATTGCTGCAAGCTGTAGCGTAGGTCACAGATGTGGATCAGATCCAGTGCTGCTGTGGTGTAGGCCTGCTACTGCAGCTCCAATTTGACCCCTAGCCTGAGAACTTCCATATGCCACAGGTACGGCAGGAAAAAGAAAATACTAGGAGCTCCATAGTGCAGTGGGTTAAGAATCCAACCTCAGTGGCTCGGGTCACTGTGAAATGGTTGTTTGATCCCTGGCCCAGAACAGCAGGTTAAAGAATTTGGAATTACTGCAGCTTTGGCTCAGATTCAGTCCCTGGCCTGGGAATTTATATATGCTGTGGATGCAGCCATAAAGTAAGTAAATAAAGAAATAAATCATTTTTTAAAGTTTAAAAAATTTTAAAATTAAGCCACAGAACAAGGGATGATGTGAGGAGTCCCGGAAGGGGCAGGTAGGGATGTGTGCCACAGGGAAAGGGGGATTTCATGGGTCCAGGAGGGAGAGAGATGTCTATGTGACTCTATTAGTTAAGAACTTGGACACACTGCTCAGCAGTGCCCCTAAGATGATGGTAATATTTTTGTTAACAAACCAAACTGGGGCTCACACGCCCAACATGCAGCAAAGCCAACCTGACATCAGGTGGTGGTGAAAGACAGTACAGATTTTATTACAGGGCACCAAGCAAGGAAAATGGGCAGCTCAAGCTCAAAAGACCCTAGCTCCCCAATGTCTTTCAGGGAAGAGATTTAAAGACAGTGTGAGAGACAGGTCATAAAGTGCATGACCAGCTCATGCACAACTCTCTGATTGGTTGTTACTGAGGTAACAAGATGATGTTTCAGGAATTTCAGTCATGAACCTTCTGGTTCCAACAGGTCTGGAGTCTGCACGCTGGTGGTCAGCATTGCAGTTAACTTCTCCTACCAGGGAGAAGTTTTAGTGTCTGCAAAACTACTCAAGGATATGGCTCAGGATAGTATCTTTAGCCCTCGAGGAGGAACTAAAAGTCCTTGACTTTGTTTTATGACTAAGCTATTACTATTTGGTCTTGCTTGATTGTTTTCCTTTGTTTCTGCATTTTCTCACTTCTCTGATTAAATTTGCTCTTTGGAACTTGGTAAAGGCCTAGGAAGCTCAGGCTTTTCTACAAATAAGAAGCAGGGGACATCAAGGGTAGAGGGTCTGTCCTTGAGAAGGCTACATTGCTCTGGCTGTGGTGTAGGATCTCAGGTGCAGCTCTGCTGGGTTTCAATTTCTGGTGGGTCCAGGTGCCTGGGCTCCCAACCTCACCAAAGGGAAACTTAACCCACATTTGGCACAGTAACTTCTGATGAGAAGTATCCACATATAAGTATCCCATATAAGCTGGGGAGCTGTAGAGGGCCACCCCAGTGCTTTAGATCACAAACAACCCAGAACCTTTGCACAACCCTGATGGGTGGTAGAGGAAACAATGACTTAGATTGCATTTCCCTCACAGATGGGAACCCTAGATGGGGACCCAGCAGAATGGGTTTGATGTAGAGCAATTAAAGCTTTTTAGTTGGACAGCTTGTTGTTATCACACCCAGTAACTTTACTTGTAATAAGAGGTCACACTTATTGTACCTTTAACATGTGCCAGCCAATGCTCTAAGGACTCTCCTATTTACACTCTCACCAGCAATGCATGAGACTATGTCTGTGTCCCACCCACTTGCCATGAGAGAATGCTACTCATCTTTAAAAATTTTGCCAGTCTCTTATTGGGAAAATGGCATCTTGTTGTTTTAATGTATATAGCACTTAGCTGTGATCTTTCACTTCTATTTATTGATTGATTGTATTTTAACTATGAGGATGCATTAGTGTATGAACTTGTATATAAAATTAAAGTAAATAAAAATCATGATTCCTTGGAGTGTCCATGTGGCTCAGCAAGTTAATAATCCAATTAGTGTCCATGGGGATTTGGGTTTAATCCCTGGCCTCACTCAGTGGGTTAAGGACCTGGCATTGCTGCAAGCTGTGGTGTAGGTTGCAGATGCAGCTCGAATCCTACATTGCTCTGGCTGTGGTGTAGGATCTCAGGTGCAGCTCTGATTTGACCCCTAGCCTTCAAAGTTCCATATGCCACAGGTGCGGTCCTAAAAAGAAAGAAACAAACATAAAAGAACATGACTTTGAAATATATGGAACAAAAATGGATAGAAAAAAAGTGAAATTAATGAATCCATATGGGGGAGTTCCCATCCTGGCTCATCAGAAACGAATCTGGCTAGCATCAATGGGAATGTAGATTCCATCCCTGGCCTTACTCAGTGGGTTAAGGATCCGGTGTTGCCATGAGCTGTGGTGTAGGTTGCAGAGGCAGCTTAGATCTGGCATTGCTGTGGCTGTGGTGTAGACCAGCACCTACAGCTCCAATTCGACCCCTAGTCTGGAAATCTCCATATGCCATAGGTGCGGCCATAAAAAGATATATAAATAAATAAATATATCCATATGGTAGGAGGTTTTGACTGTATTATCAGATAATAGGTAAAAATAAGAGATTTGATAACATAATTAAATTTGATCATATATATATAAATGTATATTGTACACATATGTATACACACAAAAACCCAATTAAATGATGCAGACGTACATGGCATGCAGGGAACAGTCTCAAAAAATTGACTCTGGGATTTCCTTGGTGGCTCAGTGGGTTAAGAATCCAGCATTGTCACTGCTGTGGCTCAGGTCACTGCTGTGGCGTGGGTTCAATTCCTGGTCCCACTATATATATATATATATATATATATATATATATAGCCACACCCAAGGCATATGGAAGTTCCCAGGCTAGGGGTCAAAACAGAGATGTAGCTGTCGGCCTACACCACAGCCACAGCAATTCGGGATCCAAGCCTGTCTGTGACCTATACCACAGCTCAAGGCGATTCCAGATCCTTAACCCACTGAGCAAGGCTAGGGATCAAACCTGCATCCTCCTGGATAATAGTCAGGTTTGTAACCGCTGAGCCTTGACGGGGACTCCATAGATCATTAATTTTAAAAGAATAATCAAAATATTATCCACCTGGAAAAATAATTAAAATATAGTCCTAAATAACTCTTAGGTTAAAAAAAGGAAAATTCAAATTATAATTTATTTAGAATGACAACCAACTGGTTTGAAGATTTAAATGTAAACAAAAACTAAACAAATTATGGGTAAATTAAAAAAATCTTGGGGAGTTCCCGTCGTGGCGCAGTGGTTAATGAATCCGACTAGGAACCATGAAGTTGCGGGTTCGATCCCTGGCCTTGCTCGGTGGGTTAAGGATCCAGCATTGCCATGAGCTGTGGTGTAGGTCGCAGATGCGTCTCGGATCCCGCGTTGCTGTGGCTCTGGTGTAGGCCAGCGGCTACAGCTCCGATTGGACCCCTAGCCTGGGAACCTCCATATGCTGTGGGAGCAGCCCAAGAAATGGCAAAAAGACAAACAGTAATAATAATAATAATAATAAATAAATAAAAAATCTTAGTATGGGAAAGACCTTTCTTTTCTTTCCAATTTTATAGGATTTCCATCCCACAACCCCAGTGCATGCCCCCCACCCCCCGAATTGTCTCATTTGGAAACCATAAGTTTTTCAAAGTCTGTGAGACAGTATCTGTTCTGCAAAGAAGTTCATTCTGTCCTTTTTTCAGATTCCACATGTCAGTGAAAGCGTTTGATGTTGGTGTCTCATTGTATGGCTGACTTCACTTAGCATGATAATTTCTAAGTCCATCCATGTTGCTAAAAATGCTGGTATTTCTTTAATTTTAATGGCTGAGTAATATTCCATTGTGTATATGTACCACATCTTCTTGATCCACTCCTCTGTCGATGGACATCTAGGTTGTTTCCATGTCTTGGCTATTGAAAATAGTGTTGCAATGAACATCAGAGTACATGTCTCTTTGCAATACATGGATAGATGCTTTTTTGCTTTTTGGGGCCACACCTGCGGCATATGGAGATTCCCAGGCTAGGGGTTGAATCAGAGCTATAGCTGCCGGCCTACATCACAGCCACAGCAACTCTGGGATCCAAATCGCATCTGTGGTCTACATCACAGCTCACGGCAATACCGGATCCTTAACCCACTGCTTGAGGCCAGGGAATGAACAAGCAACCTCATGGTTACTAGTCAGATTCATTTCCACTGCTCACAACTGGAACTCCAGGAGAGGCCTTTCTAAACACAACACAAACCACAGATACCCCGAAATACTAATACATTCAGCCACCTTATAATTAAAAAAAAATCTATAGGGCAAAACCATCACAGGCAAAAGCAAATGATAAACTGGGAAAAAATATTTGTAACTTATATCTCAGACAAAGAGCTAGTTTCCTAATATGTGAAAATCTCCTATAAACCAGTAAGAATAAAGATTAACAGCCCAAGAGAAAAATGGCCAATAGATCAACCAAGAGTTCACAGAAAAGGGAATTTAAGAAATGACTCAACGCATATGAATTGATATTCCACTGCATGGATAACAAAATGAATTGCAAAAATTAAATTACATTGAGATATTGAGAGAAAGAGGAAGACACTGTAAGATTATATTTACATAAAGTTAAAAAAACAGGCAAATTAATGGAAGGTGTTAAAAGTTAGGATAGTGGTTATCCTAAGAGGTAGGGAGCCAGAGATTTGAGTGGGCTGGTGAAGTTCTATTTCTTGATCTGGGAGCTATTACACAGTTGAATTCCCTTTGTGAAAATGGGTAAAATTGTACGCTTATGATTTGTACACATTTCTGCATGTATGTTAATGTCAATAAAATTTATTTTAAAACTACGTTGAGATATAATTTTTCAACTTATAAGACTGGCAAAGATCAAATTATTGATTTGCATTAACATAATGATGATGCATTATGTTAATAACAGTATGGGAAGAGGGGCTCCCTCATAGATTGCTAATGGGAGTGCAAATTGATAAAACCTCAAGGGAGATGATTTATTAATATCTATGGAAATTATCAATGCACATGCATTCAGCCTTGTATTTCCACCTCCAGAAATTTACCTGACAAATAATATTTGCACCTATATGAAGATATAATGCATTGCCACATCATTGAGAGATCAAAAAATCAAAAGCTACCAAGGGACTAATTAAATAGTCATGACAATGGAATCCTTAACAATGAAATGCTCTGCCATCATTACCTCTAATGAGGAGACACTTTATGTACTAACATGGAACAATCTCTGAAGTGTATTTTAAGTAAAAATGTAAATTAAGGTGCAGAACTATATGTGAGACAGTTCGCATAGAGACCATGACATTGGGAGGCTTTATAGGTAGAGAGTGTATGATTCACCTCTTCCAAGAAAGAGTTGAGAGGGAAGGTGAATAACAGGGTGGGTCCCTGTGGCTTCCAGATTGATGGCTATTCTCCCCCAGTGTATCTCTAAGCCCTGGACCCCACCACTTACCTGTTTTGGTCTGTCTATCTTGACACCTACACTCACCCATGTAAGACCCAAAGTTTTGGGATGTGGTGTTGCTTTCAACCAGTCTTCCCAAAGCAGGAGTTGCCCTGGGCTTTTGGAGGCACAATCTTCCACACATTGCCTTGGCCTGGGTATGGTCTTAAAACCAAGAAAATTCTGGTTTTCTCCATGTCTCTGCCAGTACCTAGCCTTGTGCTGTGGGCACATTTCCTTACTGAGCCAAGCTTCAGAAATGAGGGGAAAATGTACATATAAATGTAAAATGCAAAACTATAAAGCTGCTAAAAGATAACACAGGAGAAAATCTAGATGACATTGGGAGACAACTTTTTAGATACAATACCAAAGGCATGATACAAATAAATCATTAATAAGCTAGACTTCATTAAAATTAAAAATTTCTGCTCTGCAAAAACAAAACAAAACTAAAAACAACTGTCAAAATAGTGAGAAGACCAGCCACAGATTGGGAGAAAAGATTTGTAAAACAAATATCTGGTAAAGGACCATATTAAAAATGTACAAAGAATTCTTTTTTCTTTTTCTTTTTCCTTTGGCTGAACACTCAGCATGTGGAAGTTCCCCAGGCTAGGGATTGAACCCATGCCACAGCATCAGCCCAAGTTGCTGCAGTAAGAATTCTGGGTTCTTAACTACTGCACCACAAGAGAACTCCCACGAACTTATAAAACTTAAAAATAAGAAAATGAAAAACATGATTAAAATGTGGGCCAAAGATCTGAACAGACACTTCAGCGAAGAAGATATATAGAGGGCCAATAAGCATATTAAAATATGATTCATATCATATGTCATTAGGGAAATGTAAATTAAAGATAAGATACCTCTACATACTTTTTTTTTGTCTTTTGTCTTTTTTTTAGGGCTACACCCTCGCATATGGAGGTTCCCAGGCTAGGGGTTGAATTGGAGCTGTAGCTGCTGGCCTACGCCACAGCCACAGCAATTCGGGAGCCAAGATGTGTCTGGAACCTACTTCAGAGCTCACCACAACACCGGATCCTTAACCCACTGATAGAGGCCAGGGATGGGTCCCGACTCCTCATGGTTGCTAGTCGGGTTCGTTAACCACTGACCCATGGTGGGAACTCCATACATACCTATTTTAATAACCCAAATCCAGAACACTGCCAGCACCAAGTGCTGGTGGGGTTATGGAGCAAAAGGAACTCTCATTCATTGCTGGTAGGAATACAAAATGGTAGAGTCACTTTGGAAGGAAATTTGGTCATTTCTTACAAAACAAAACACATTATTAGAGTTCCTTTGTGGCACAGTAGGCTAAGGGTCACTGCAGTGGCCCAGGTTGCTGCTAAGGCACAAGTTAGATCCCTGGCCCAAGAACTTTGACAAGCTGCAGGCACAGCCATAAAAATTCACAAAACACTAAACATATTCTTGCCATAAGATGCAGCAATTATGAAACTCTGTATTTACCTAAGAATTGGAAATTTATATCCACACAAAAACCTGCACACAGATGTTTATAGCAGCTTTTTTAATAATTGCCAAATCTTAGAAACAACCAAGATGTCCTTCAGTAGATGAATGGAAAAATAAGCTGTGGTAATCTAGACAACTGAATAGTATTTAGTGCTAAAGAGAAATGAGCTATTGAGCAACACAAAAAAGACATGGAGGAAACTTAAATATACATTACTAAGTAAAAGAAGCTAATCTGAAAGGTGTGCATACTGTATGATACCAACTGCGTGACATTTTGTAAAATGCACAAGTATGGAGACAGTAAAAAGATAAGTGGCTGCCAAGGTTTGGGGGAAGGAAGGAATTAATAGGCAGAACACAAAAGAATTTTAGGAGTTCCCATCGTGGCTCAGGGGTGACAAATCCAACTAGTATCCATGAGCATGGGGGTTTGATCTCTGGCTTCGCTCAGTGGGTTAAGGATCCAGCGTTGCCATGAGCTGTGGTATAGGTCGAAGACTCTGGCTTGGATCCTCCATTGCTGTGGCTGTGGCGTAGGCTGGCGGCTACATCTCCAATTTGACCCCTAGCCTAGGAACTTCCATATGCTTTGGGTGTGGCCCTAAAAAGACAAAAAAAAAAAAATGATTTTCAGAGTAGTAAAACTATTCTTTCTGATACTGTGATGGTAGAGCCGTGTGAGTACATGTTTGTCAAAACCCAGAGAATGTACAACACCAAGAGAGAATACTAATGTAAACTATAGAATTTGGGTGGTAATGTCAGTGTAGGTTCATCAATTATAACAATGTACCACTCTGGTGTAGGATATTGATAGCAGGGGAGGCTATTTGGGTGTAGGGGGCAGGGAAGATACGGGGAATCTGTAGATTCTGCTCAAGTTTGCTGTGAATCTCAAACTGCTCTAAAATACAGAATCTCTTTAAAAAGAAAAACATCGGAGTTCTCGTTGTGGCAGTGGTTAACGAATCGGACTAGGAACCATGAGGTTGCGGGTTCAGTCCCTGCCTTTGCTCAGTGGGTTAACGATCCAGCATTGCCATGAGCTGTGGTGTAGGTCGCAGACGCGGCTCGGATCCTGCATTGCTGTGGCTCTGGCGTAGGCCGGTGGCTACAGCTCCGATTTGACCCCTAGCCTGGGAACCTCCATATGCCACGGGAGTGGCCCAAGAAATAGCAAAAAGACCAAAAAAAAGAAAAAAAAAGAAAAACATCTACATTGAATACTAATTCTGAATGGTTGGATGTGGGGATGTCTTGATAGTCACAGAAGTCCTCACTTCATTTTGCAGGCCAACTGAGAGAGAGAGTGTGTTTGAAGTAAATTGCAAACCTCCAGTTCACCCTTGGGTCTCCTGGAGTCAAAACCTCACGAAGGTCATTGAACCACAGAGCCTGGAGCAACAAGACATTTTTCACCAAGAGGAAATGTTATTTTAGAATGAAATCTTAGCCAAGGCTGCCACGGGCTGTGGAACACAAACCCATAAAACCAAGGTCCTCGGAGCACTTAACAAGATTTTCACCTGATTATAGGAAAACAATGATTTTTTTTTTTTATTGAGATTTCCCCAGGACACTGGTTTCTCCCAATCTAACTGAAAGACTGAGATCCTTTTAGCAACAATAGTGAGGATCAGAAGCCATCAGTCAGCCAGTGCTGCAGCTCCTGTGCATGTTAATTAACCCATCAATTTCCTTCCCCAGGGCAGGTGAAGAAGGGCCACTGCAAAGCAAGTCTTGCAGGCCTTCCTGTCTCAGGAATGCCTAGAACTCACTGATACCCTCCCTCAAATGATTTGCCCCCAGACTAACCATTCACTTCCACATGCAGCTCTTGGTTGCTGCCTCTGGCATTTTCCACCAGAAGTCTCCTCTGATGGATAGCCTAGTAGACTGCCAAGGGAGTGATTTAGGACCTTCTCACCCACCTCTGTGGGCAAAACACCTTTATCTGTACTGCTTCGAACACGCTGGGGAAACATGAAGGGGAAATTGAGTCCTATCTCTTTATCTATAACCTAATTCAAAATTAGTGTGCGCTCTAGTTGTAAATATCAGATTAGGCTGTTCTTAGCTCATTATGTTTTTGCCATTTCATTTTATGTGATAACAGTAGTGATAGGGGAGTTCCCAACGTGGCTCAGTGGTTAACGAATCCAACTAGGAACCATGAGGATGCAGGTTCAATCCCTGGCCTCGCTCAGTGGGTTAAGTATCCGGCGTTGCTGTGGCTGTGGTGTAGGTCGCAGACGCAGCTCGAATCCCGAGTTGTGGTGTAGGTCGCAGACGCAGCTCGAATCCCGAGTTGTGGCGTAGGCCAGCGGCTACAGCTCTGATTAGACCCCTAGGCTGGGAACCTCCACATTGCTGTGGGTGCGGCCCTAAAAAGACAAAAAAACAAAACAAAACAAAACAAAAACCCAAACAGAAACAGCAGTGATAGGGATGGAGTAAACACAGGTATTTTTATTTTTATTTTTTAAATTAATTTTTTGTCTTTTTCTAGGGCTGCACCACAGCATATGGAGGGTCCCAGGCTAGGGGTCCAATCAGAGCGGCAGCTCCCGGCCTATGCCAGAGCCACAGCAACGAGGGATCTGAGCCTCATCTGTGACCTACACCACAGCTCACAGCAACACTGGATCCTTAACCCAAGGATTGAACCTGCAACATCAGTTCAGTGAGGCCAAGAATTGAACCTGCAACATCATGGTTCCTAGTCGGATTTGTTAACTACTGAGCCAGATGGGAACTGCGACAGTTATTTTTAGAAGTCCCAATAAAGGACCACAAATGAGGGAAATTTAGGGGACATTGGGAGATCTCTGTAAGTAAATAAATTGCTCAAAAAAGCCATCAGAACAAGGCAGGCTTGCTTCATCGGTGGAGCCTTGAGAATTGCCTCAGGTCATTGGGTGAGGGATGGGATTAGGCCTGCATTCGTATTCAGACCAAGGGTAAGAGTTTGAGGACCAACTTCCTGCAGATTTGAATACACACTTTACCAGATACTAAAGAGAAGCTACTACTCCCAGAAAGGAAGAGGCGGGCCTTTTCAACCCCCTATCCCCTTGGCTGATAAAAACTGTAGCCCACCAGATCCTCAGGGCAGAGCTTCCTTGCTGCCCCCGCTTGCATCTCTCACAAGTGTTCTATCCTAATAAATCTGTTTCTTGCCTATCACTTTGCCTCTCCCTGAATTCCTTCTGCACAGAGGCATAAAGAACCTGAACCTCAGTTAAGTCTGGACATTGGGTGAGTGAAAACGTGGGTTCAAGTCCCAGTCGGTGTTCTGGCTAGGTTCAAGCTGCTAATACTGTCAGTTTCAGTAGTATCATCCTTAGGGAGAATTTATAGTTTTCAAAGCGCTCTCTTGTGTCTAAGTGTATTTGATGCTCACTAAAACACAATTACAGAGAAAAAGAAAGTTCACTCTTAGGTGGAAAGTAAAACAAGGCCTAAAAGGACAAAAAATTAGCATAACCCAGCCGAATCCAGATTTCTTCTCATTGAACGGGCCCATGTAAAGAATGGGTTCCCCAGAATGAAGATGTCCCCAAGGCCACAGACTACATGGCACAACAAAACGACCCCTGTCTATAAAAAGCACCCCCCTGTGGTGGGGGGAGGTGGTTGGGAGCCTGAGTCTTGCTTGCTCAGAGCTCCTGAGCTCTGCTGGTCAATCTCATTGCTCCAGCCTCTGCCTCCTTCCCCACCATTCTAATGGTCATCAGTCCTATGTGAGTAAAAAGAACCTGTGACAGAGAGGTTACAGGGCCCTCAAGGTCAAATATCAATTTCTACATCAAACAACATTGTACAAGGATTTTTTCTACTTTTAAAAATAAATTATTAAATATTTCAAAGATATGTATAATATAGAAAATATAAAACTGCATTAGCTATCTCCCAGTTTTAACAGCTGTTAACATATTTCCTTCAGGCGTTTTTAAAGAAGTAAAGTGATATAGATCCTGCACTTTCTCTTCTTCTTGCTAGAGATGATTGTTATCCTAAAGTTTATGTATAAATCGCCTACTGTCCTTGTTACTAAAGATTTACTATTTTGTATTTACTCATAACAATTTATATTATGTGTGCTGTACTTTTTATTATTGTGAATCTTTTTGTCAACTTGTTTTTCTCACCAAATGTGTTTTCAAGATGTCCAAGTTGATTAAGGCAGAGCTGCAAGTTAATTGATCTATATATTCTTCCACCAAACTATAGTATTGTTAGGGGACTATTGACTGAAACTGCCCTCCTTGGCCAGGCATGATAGCCACGCTTGGCTTGCGTGAGTTGTCTCACAAGAGGAGGTCCTGATAAGGAACAAGATGCTGCCCTGAAGACGAACCTGGAGGATTTGGGAGGGGCAACAGGAAGGAAGAGACAACCAACCTCCTAGAATCCTTGGCGCTGGAATCCATCTTGACTGAGAGGTACCCACATGCCAGCAAGAAGGACCCTGGGCCAGACCAAGTACAGGGGAGCAAGGCGATTGGCCAGAGACAACCCGGAAGCTAATCCCATTCCCATACAACTGGAGACTGTGAGCCACATGGCAGAGCAGTTCTCCTGGATTCCCTCACCCTGCTGCTGTCCACCCTGACACCTGTTCCCAATGAAGTCTTTTGCTTTGTCAGCATGTGTCTTGTCTGACAATTCATTTCCAAGTGTTAGATAAGAGCCCTCACTTAGTCCTTGGAAAGGGCAACCCCCTTTCTGCCACAGTATGTCATTGCTCAAATGGACCACAATTTATTTATCCATCCTCCTACTGATGAATATCCAAGCTGTTTCCATGTCTTACTATTTTCAAACCCTGCTACAGTGAACATTTTTGCTCATGCTTCTTGGTGACCACCTGTGAGAACCTTTTTAGAGTTATGTACGTAGAAGGTTTCTGGGTTGAAGGATATACACACTTCCAAACTGATTAGATATTAAGTTATTCCCCAGGGGGTTCCCATTGTAGCTCAGCAGTAATGAATCTGACTAGTATCCATGAGGATGCAGGTTAGATCCCTGGCCTTGCTCAGTGGGTTAAGGATCTAGTATTGCTGTGGCTGCGGCATAGGCTGGCAGCTGTAGCTCCAATTCAACCTCTGACCTGGAAACTTCCATATGACACACCCACAGCCCTAAAAAGCAAAATAAAATAAAGTAAAATGAAATAAAGAAAAGAAAATAATTTTCCAAAGTGACTACAGCAATTTATACTTTAACAAACATGTCTAAAACTTTTTATTTCCTAATTATCTTCACCAACACTTAGGATTTATTAGTCTGGTTTCTTTTCCAAACTTGATGGGTATGATTTGCTTTTATAATTGTTTTAGTTACATTGCCCTCATGACTAGTTTGGGCATCTTTTTTAAGTTTATTAGCCATTTAAGTGCCCTTTTCCGTGAAATGTCTGGTTACATTCTTTACTCAATTTTTAATGTTTTTACCTTTTTAAATTGATTTATGCAAGTTCTTTAAGGATTCTAGATATAAATTCCATGTTGATAATATGCTTTGCATATATCTTTTCACAGTTCTTAGCTCAATTTTAAATTATGTCATTTGACTCCGCTGAAGTTTTAAAGTTTAATGCTATTGAATTTATCTTTGTGTTTGTGTTTTTTGTGTCTTATTTAAGAAATCATTCACTGTCCTGAGGTCCTAAAGATATTCTCCTGTACATATTCTTGTATTTTTTCTATCAGTTTTTTATGTATTTATTTATTCATTTATTTAGCTTTTTAGAGCTGCACCCTCAGCATACGGAAGTTCCCAGGCTAGGGATCAAATTGGAGTTACAGCTGTCAGCCTACGCCATAGCTACAGCAATGCCAGATCCGAGCCACATCTGCAACCTACACCACAGCATCCTCATGGATACTAGTTGGGCTTATTACCATTGAGCCACAATGGGGACTTCCTCACATTTTTATTTTTAATCTTAAATGTAAATTACTTTTGGATATGGCATGAGGTTAGAAACTAATATTTTATTTTCCTTATAAATATTTTCATGTAAATGTTCCAATTGTCAAACACCCATAGACTATTTTCTCATATATCCATGGGTCTGTTTCTGGGCTTTCTAGTCTACTTTGTCAGTGTATTCTAACATCTTTATGGCTATGCCATCCAGTACTAATTATTATAGCTTTATGATAAATGTTGGTATTTCATCAGGAAGTCTCCTTCTAAATCCTCACAATTCTTTTGGCTATTCTTGCCTTTTTGTCTTCATATGAATTTAAGTTCACACAAGAAAGTCCACTGGCTTTTTATTAGAATTGCCATAAGTTTATAAATTAACTTAGGAAAATTAACTTTGTAATGTTATTTTCACAGTCCACAAATGTGCTACGTCTCTTTATCTACGTCTTCTTTTAAGACTTATCAGGAGTTCCCGTCGTGGCACAGTGGTTAACGAATCCGACTAGGAACCATGAGGTTGAGGGTTCGGTCCCTGCCCTTGCTCAGTGGGTTAACAATCCGGCGTTGCCGTGACCTGTGGTGTAGGTTGCAGACGTGGCTCGGATCTCGAGTTGCTGTGGCTCTGGCATAGGCCTGTGGCTACAGCTCCGATTTGACCTCTAGCCTGGGAACCTCCATGTGCCGCGGGAGCGGCCCAAGAAATAGCAAAAAGACAAAAAAAAAAAAAGACTTATCAGACACAACTTAGAATAGATTTACAAGGAGATCCTGCTGAGCAGCATTGAGAACAATGCCTAGATACTCATATTGCAACAGAACAAAGGGTGGGGGGAAAAAATGTATACATGTAAGGATAACTTGATCCCCTTGCTGTACAGTGGGAAAAAAAAAATAAAGTAGAAACATTTTGTTTCAGAAAAAAAAAAAAGACTTTCAATAAAATTTTAGAATCTCCTCATATCATTATTAGATTTTCTTTTTCTTTTCAGGACCACACCTGCAGTATATGAAAGTTCCCAGGCTAGGGGTCAAATTAGAGCTGCAGCTGCCAGTCTATACCACAGTCACAGCAATGCAGGATCCAAGCCATATCTGAGACCTACACCACAGATCACGGGAATGCCAGATCCCCTCCCCACTGAGCAGGGCCCTGCAAGGATCGAACCGGCATCCTCATGGATACTAGTTGGATTAGTTTCCTCTGTGCCACAACAGGAGTTCCTTATTATATTTATTCCTAGATACCTAAGAATTTTCCTTGTTATTCTAAATAAGTTTATTTATTAAACTGTCTTTTTAAACTAGATGTTGCTCAAGAATGCTATTTTTTTTAATTGAGAAATCATTCAGATATCAAAAAATTCACTGTTTTAGGGTATATAATTCAGCAGTTTTTAGTAGATTCGCAAGGTTGTGCAACCTTTACCACTATCTAATTCCGGAATATTTTCTTTACCCCAAAAGAAACCCTGTACCTGTTAGCAATTATTCTCTATTTCCCTCCCCCTAGCCCCTAGCAGTCATTAATCTGTTTTTTGTCTCTATGGATTTGCCTACTTTGGAAATAATTTCATAGAAATAGAAACACACTTTATGTGGCTTTTCGCCTCTGGCTTCTTTTGCTTAGCATAATGTTTTCAACGTCCATCCATGTTGAAGCTTGTATCAGTACTTAAATCCTTTTAATAGCTGAATAATATCCCACTATTTGGATATACCACATGTTTATTCATTTATCAGTTGATAGACATTTGGTTTGTTGAGCTCCTCTTGTGGCGCAGAGGAAACAAATCCAACTAGTATCCATGAGGATACGAGTTCGATCCCTAGACAAATGCTTTGAACTAATAGGTTGTGTGATAAAATATGTGTTGAAAATTAATTAAAATCAACTCAATTGAGAAAAATAAATGAAACTGAAAGCTGGTTCTTTGAAAAAAAAAAAACCTAAATTAACAATTCTCTAGGTAGGTTGACCAAGAAAAAGAGAGAAGACTCAAATTATTAAAATCGGGAGTGAGAATTTCCCTGGTGGTCTAGCAGTTAAGTATCTGACATGGTCACTGCTGTGACATGGGTTCAATTCCTGACCTAGGAACTCTGCATGTCATAGGCACAGCCAAAATTAATTAATTAATTAATTAAAAAATAAAAACAGGAGTGAAGGAGGCAACATTACTACTAACCTTACAGAAATGAAAAAAAATCATTATAAGAGAATACTATGTTTCTATGAATTTGACTACTCTATGTACCTCATATGACTAGAATTATACAATATTTGTCTTTTTGTGACTGACTTACAACACTTAGCATAATGTCCTCAAGGTTTATCCATGTCGTGGAATAGGTCAGAAATTTCTTCCTCTTTAATACTGAATAATATTTCATTGATGTATATGCTACATTTAGTCTACCTATTCATCTATTAATGGATACTTTGGTTGCTACTACCTCTTGACTTTTATGAATAATACTTCGGTGAACATGGTGGGTAAATATATAATTGCCTCCATTTCAACTTTAAACCATTCTCCTGGAATGCACAGTTTTTCACAGTTGGGACAAATGTGAATTTTCTATCCTTACAGGGTATTTGTATTGTATTATCCAAGAATAATCCTGTATCACTTTTAGAATTGCCCAGATTAGCTGAACCATCAAATTTCTTACATATATTTGCTTATAAAATTTATAATTTTTATATATTTATAATTCTCCATTTTGGGATTTTAATTTCCCAGAGATAGGTATAGTCTAAATTTTAGAAAAACTGCCTTTAAGAGTTCCTGTTGTGGCACAGCAGAAATAAATCCAACTAGTAACCATGAGGTTGAGGGTTTGATCCCTGACCTTGCTCAGTGGGTTAAGGATTTGGCATTGCCATGAGCTGTGGTGTAGGTTGCAGATGCGGCTCAGATGCAGCATTGCTGTGGTTGTGGTGCAGGGAGGCAGCTGTAGCTCCCATTCGACCCCTAGCCTGGGAACCTCCAACATTATATTTTCTTTTTAAAGAACAGTCTTCTCTCATCTTTAGATATGATGATATCCCGCCAGGTGCTGCGTCAATCCTTGAAATTAGATTTAAAACTCTTTTGGTAATCTGGAAAAGGTTGAGAAATGCTCTCTACTCAGCTGGGATGAAAGCTGAGAAATCCTTTGTTCCCTGTGATACCCACCAGGTGTGTGTGTAGTGGGTGAAATAACTGCATTTGCTGCACTTGATATCTGACTCCACATTTGGGATGTGTGGCTGTTGTCATGGGACAAGTGCCTTCTTAGTCACCCACAGTGAGGGAGACTCTCAGTGGCTGTAATCTAATTTCCATTCCAGAAAGGCTTCACTCTGAAACACTAATTCACCTGGAAACTCAGTGACACTTTCAGAATGCCTGACCCTGGCATAATCTTTCGACACCTGGTCTAAGGTTTGAAAATTCCAAAGGAAAAATGGGTGCAGATATTAAGAACACTAGCACTGCTCAGGGTTATCTTTAACTGGATAATGGTGATGGAAGCCAAGTCACCTGAGCTGTCAATCTGCCCTCCAGTTAAATTCTAATCCAAAGAAGAATTGTTATCCATAGGAAAGATGCCTACTTCCTGTGAAGAGGGATTGTCTAGCAGTCCAATTACAGATGGAGACATCACTTATTAGCTGTGTAGTTTCTGGCAAGTTATTTAAACAGAGGTTAAGCAAAACCAAAAAGAATACCTAATCTCACAGAGTTGTGATAATTAAATGATGCATGTGTTTATTTTCTATTAGTAGTTGTTATAAATTTATGTAAAACATTGGATGTGAAAGCACTAAGAAATGTGAAATACTATTACAAAGGTAAGGAAAATACAATTATCATCATCACCTTAATTGCTACTTCAGGTTTGAAAGGATGCACTAGGAACAGAACCAACTTTATTGGGAAGAGGATGAGACCCACCAGTTGGGCTGATCCTGTATCTGAGTCTACTAACAATCAAATGTCTATTATCAGCTCTTTGCTGATAAGGTTACACCATCTCAAGGTCATTAAATTCCCCAGGCAAGGTCTGAAGTAATGTAAATATGATCTGAGACTCAGGCTCCACACCTGTCCCCATTTTAGCCCATCTGAGATAGTGCAAGGTAAGTAATAGATGCATAATAAATAACATCTACTTGCATATTTTTATCATATTACATTTTAATTATAGAAACTATATAACTTGGATAATTAACCATATAGTTTCAGATAATTTGGAAAACATGATAAAAAGAAATAAATTTTAAAGCCACGTACAATCCTTTCACTTTAGCAGAAATATTACTATATTTTGATTTATCTCTGTCTTGTATTTTCCTTTTCTTTTTTTAAACATTCTTTATTTTATTTTATTTTTAGGGCCACACCCATGGCATATGGAACTGGGCTAGGGGTCAAACTGGAACTGAAGATGCTGGTCTACAACCAAAGCTACAGAAGCTCTGGATCTAAGCTGCATCAGCAACCTACACCATGGCTCACAGCAACTCCAGATCCTTAACCCAATTAGCGAAGCCCGGGATTGAACCCACATCCTCATGGATACTAGTCAGGTTTGTTACTGCTGAGCCACAACAGAAACTGCTGTCCTGTATTTTCTAAATGCGTGAAGCCGTAAGTTTAATCATAACTATAAAGGCAATTATATGTTCTGCTCATTTCCCCCCTTAAAATTATATCATGAGCATTTTATTTGCTCAGGTCTCAGTATTAACATAGATTTTTAGACTTGGTAGAACATTTCACCCAGTCAATAGATAATGTGGCAATGGATACGTCTGTTGCTTCTATTTTTAAAAAAATTAAGTAATTCTATAATAGACAGCCTTATGCATCTAGGTTTTCCTGTAGTTAAGATTATTTTATTAGGATAGATCTGCAGAAGGAGAATTCCTGGCCCAAAGGAAGTGAATATGTTTGGATCTTGGTACAACTTGCAAAACTGCTTTTCCATGAATTTAAACAACTTAACTATTTTCGCAAGTTATTAGAGCTCATTTTACCATATTCCCGCCAGCATTTGGAAGTAGACATTTTAAATTTTTGCTAATATCATATGTGAAAAATGGTATGCCATATTGGCAAAATTTACATTTCTATTTTCAATAAAGCAGAAATATTTTCCAAATGTTGGTATATCTGTTGTTTTTCCACTTTCGTAATTGTCTGTTTGATTCTTTTAACGACTGAACAAGTAATTTTGATGATTCATATAAAGGACAACAGCAGAAAGAGCACCGATCACTCAGGGTGAAATAAACAGTTTTTGTTTGTTTGTTTGTTTGTTTGTTTTTTGTCTTTTTGCTATTTCTTGGGCCGATCCCGCGGCACATGGAGGTTCCCAGGCTAGAGTTCAAATCGGAGCTGTAGCCACAGGCCTATGCCAGAGCCACAGCAACGCAGGATCCGAGCCACGTCTGCAACCTACACCACAGCTCACAGCAACGCCGGATCGTTAACCCACTGAGCAAGGGCAGGGACCGAACCCTCAACCTCACGGTTCCTAGTCGGATTCGTTAACCACTGCACCACGACGGGAACTCCTGAAATAAACAGTTTAGCCTCTGATTCCTCATCCATAAAACAGGTAGTTTCTAGAATCAAGCAAAATACACCATGCGAAATGCTTGGTATACTCTCAAGCATTTTATAAAGATAATGAATGGAACATTAATATTGTTACTGTCATTTCGTTGACAGCCTAGAGCTCTAAGACTCACAACCAGAATGGCTCTAAGAAAAATTTGTTGGGTTAAGGGACAAAATCATGCCAAATGAAGAGATGGTGGAGGACTCCATGTACAACCTAGAAATCTACCGTTTTCCACCAGGGAAGAGATAGATGCATAATATTTTCCCTGAAGTAATTTTCCTGAATAAGCTAAAAGTAATCCACAATGGGCAAGATTTGGAATTGATCTAGAACAAAGTTACCTTTGCTTTCAACCAAAATTTCCAGATACTTGGATAAGAGAACAAATAGATATAAATAGAAAAACTCTCCTTAGGGGGAATTCTACTGCTAAGGGGGAGAAAAGATAATCCCCCCTCACCAACTGTTACGTGTATTCAAAACACACATTTAATAACTGTTCCAGTAAGTGCGACTCTGTGAGAGAGAATGCATGAGATGAAACTCTGTGGCTCTGTTGTTATTAGTAATGTTTTTTGTTTGTTTGTTTGCATGTTGGTTGGTTGGTTGCATTTACAAGAATATTGTTTTTTAACATCTGAATTTAAATTATCTGTCAGAAAATGTAAAACTACCTATGCTTAGGTAGTGAGTGATTAAAATTTTTTTTCTTCTCCCTATTTTTCTATATTTATTAATGAGATATTATTCCTTAGATTTAGTAACATAAAGAATGTTCAATGTGAGCAAATATCTGGGTGATCAATGAAAAATATGATTTTTAAAATGCTTCTAAAACCTGCATATTTTGAAATGTGAAAACAGAAGAAAAAACCTCAGCCTTACTAGCAGGAAATATCCTGATCCCTGTGTTGTCTGGACGTGGGCGGCACAGATGCCTGTGTGTCAGTCAAAGGTTGGACCTGCAGGGCACCAGCCAGTCAGTAGTGAACCCAAAATTTCAGCTTGAGCAGAGCCATTATCAGTCCCCATCAGATACAGGGGGACAGAAAACTCCTATGATTGCAGGGCTTGACAGGTGACATTAATGAAGTGAAAATACTTCATTTTTCTCTTTACTATTAAAAAAAAAGGGAGATAAGGTTGGTGATAAATGGCCTTGGTGACACTAACAAAAAGGAGTAGTGGGCCTAAGTTGGATTGGACACCAGCCCCTCCATAGGGTTCAGTGCTTTTCCACAGTATGCACAACGGTGTTCAAGAGACAAACACTTTTGTGGCACATCTGGCCCCCAGCCATCAGTTATTTTCTGGTGGGCTTGGCTGTTTTCTGAAGCAGTAGGGTAAGGTTAGTGTTGGTTTACCCTTGTACACAGGCAAGGCTTAGGGCAGGAGATTCTGTGTGGGTGCTGGCCAGGTGTGCTCCCTCAGGCACTCGTATCCCTGGAGAGAGGGTGAGAAGGGTGAGCATTTTGCAGCCTTGAATTCAGAGAGAACAAGTCTAATTGTGGTCAGGTGACCCAGGTCTGATCAAAGAGAGCTTGGTGGTGGCAGGGAAGTGGAGCATGACAGAGAGGTAGACCCAGCTCTATCTCTAGTGCCCATCCCATGTGGGAAGGCTGGTTTGAGGACTAATGCCAGACCCTACTCCAGCATTCAACCGCAGAAGGGCTCAGAATACCAATTCAGGAGCCCAGATGGGAAGGAAAAGAGGAAAGGCGGTGAGCTGCTGGCCCCGGGACCTCCACCAGCTGAGCTGTTGCCATGACCACAGGGGACTTTTGATGTGAAGTGCCTGTGACCCTCCCTCCACTTCCCTTCTCTGCTTGCCTTCTGGATGACGTCATGGACGTCCTCTGCAGTGACAGGCCACCTGTGGGTTGGTCTCAGCTTTAAAGCAGCTGTTCTCCCCTGGCCCCCGCAGCCGTGGTGAGTGTGACAACACCGGGAAGGCCATGCCAGGCCCTGGACCCAAGTCTCGCCCTAGTGGAGCAGCCACGGGTCTAGACAGCACCAGTTACCAGGGAGAGGCAAGTATTCAAGGGATGCTTCACAAATTATCTTCCTCAGACCCCAACTCCCCCCACCCCCACCCCGTGGCCCTGATCCACAGATTCTTGGGGGAGAAACTACGAGTTGACGGCAGGGTGGTGAAGGGCTTTCTTCCAGAAAGAAGAGGAGAGCAGCGGTCTTTTCTTGGCCGTGGCGACTCATGCCAGGTAAAATCCCTGTCTGTGTCCCCAGTCCAATCTCGGCCCCGGGTTCGCGATTGGAGGAGGAGCCGACTGGAACCGAGGTTCGCGAGGCTGAGCCTGGGGCTGTTTCAGAATGCCAGAGGAGGTGTAGTGGGGCTTGGCATCTGCCAAAGGTGCTGAGCCCACCACCACCAAATTCACCAAGAGGAGGGAAAGGCGCCTGGGAAGCGGCTCCGCAGCCCGTCACCTGAGTGCTCCCGGAGGGGTGCTCTACCAGCTCGAGTCGTGGGGTCGTCTAGTTCTCGCACGCGCCCGGGGGCGACGCCGAAACCCTACTCGGCGTTTGTCTGCCTCGTAACGTCGCCCCGTCGGAGGTGTCAGAGCTGCAGCCTCTGGAATGCGCGCAGTCCGCCCCACCCCCACCCCACCCGATTTCCCAAGCCCACTGCCGCCGACCTGGTCTCCCCCTCCCCAAGTCCTTCAGATTCCGAATGCCGCCGACCTGTTGCATGCCAAAAAAGTGGCGGAGTTGGATGTTCCAGGCCTCTCCTCCCTGCCTTGGCCATCACCGCCTGCCGCAAGATCTGAGCGCCAGGAGTTCCGGGGCTCTGCCTGCAGACGCCAAGAGAGGGCCCAGTGCCGAAAGAGAAAATGTGAGAAGTGCCGGGAGGCACTGGATAACCATCCAGTGCAAAAGGCTCTTCGTATCCGCTGTGATTGCGGCAAAGAATCCCACTAACCCAGGGAGGGAAAAGGAGAGGTGCGGGGATTGCGCCCGAGAGGGAGTTGGGTCCGCCAAAAAATCGCATCTGGTGCCAACGCGTCCCAGTCTCGCCTTTCACCCTGGCGGAGGGGTGCCTGCACTCCAGGTCCCTACCTCGGGGTTAGAATCTGGCTGCGGAAGGCCCCCAGATCCCCTCCACTGCTAGTCTGAGACTCCAGCTTCAGCACCAGAGGCTGGACAGCGCCCTGGCCCGATTGCGCCTGGGTTCCCGCGCACAGCTCTGCTGCCCTAAGTCGCTCGGATCTCACGCGGAGGCGACCAGGAGGTGAGACAGGGTTCACCGAGAAAGCAAGGGAGGGCCTCCTCTTCTCCATTTCTCCAGGAGTTTGCGGATCAGATGCTAGGAATGAGTTCTATCTCCCTTCCACTAAGAGTAGCTGGAAAGACTTGGTGCCAAATGCCGGCAAGGTATGGAAGAGAAAAGAGGCGCGCCTGTAAGTGGTGAGTTTAGGGGCAAGCAGGAGACTGTGTTCTACCGGGAATCCCAGGCGTCCAAGTCGTGTTGTCTCTGTCGCGTCCCCTCCCCCATTTCCCTCTTTCTCTCCTTCTTCACAATCTCCATACGCCTTAACGCCGGTGAATGAAGGGAGAAGATATTTAAGCCGAGTAAAAAGCACCTTTTATCAGGGTCGCAATATTTGGGTGTAGATGAAATCTCTCCAAATTGAACATTGAGGTCCGCATTTTTAGCCAAAGGAGCCGCATTTTTGTATGAGGAGCTGAATGACAGTTTTACCAGAAAGGAAAAAAGCCAAGGAGGGTAAGACGTTATCACAAAAGGGCTAACAGAGGTAGGGGAGGAGGAGGGGGAGAGAGGACCCCCTTCTCCCGCACTAGAGTGTGGTTACCAGGCAACTAGCCCAGCCTTCCGTTGCCTTGGTTACAGTGAGCTAGAGGGGCTTTTGCCATTGATTATCCAAGAGCACCTTTATTCTTAAAAATATCTGCTGGAGGTCCTCTGCCTTTCCCGGTCTGGATGTGAGTCAAGGCGGCTTCCGCAAAATCCCAGGGGTTAAAAGGAAATCTTGAGAGGTGAATTTTTCCTTTTAAGTCAAGGTGTGTGGCAAAGCATCTACCTTTCCTCTCCTGCAGTCCTTCCCACCCTCTTCCCCACCCCCTTCAGAGAGGTAATCACATCCTACCCTGTCCTTTTCCTGGGATTTACAATTAGGGCTTTTTTTTTTTTATGTGGTCCTTTAGCTGGAAGGGCTGATTTCCCCCAATCCCCTGCACGTTTTTCTGCATTTAAAATGAGAAAGACACATTTGCTCTTCATGGATGAACTGGAGGGAGAAAGGAGACTGTCTAGCAGTGTTCTGGTAGGGAGATAGGTTCTCTCCTTGGTTTGGCAGTGGATCCTCCCTTCCTGAACACTCCTCTCATACTGGAGGGGTTGAATTCTAAATCACCTCCTCCCACAGACCACACAGAAAACAGACAGGCAGAATTGGGATCCCTTAGCAAAAGCCGCTAGCATCACCAGCATCTGATTCCTCAAAATTCTCTTCTCTTTTCTTCCTCTTCCACTTTGCCTTCATAATTAGCAAATACGGCACTTCAAGCTTTGAATCCTCTGTTCTTTTCCATTTCCCTTGATTGACAAATATTGATTGCACTTTTTACCTGTCAGACTTCTCAGCCTGTGTTCATTTGTAGTATCTGGGTAGAAAATAATTTTACCCATAAATTTCCAAACTCAGCTGTACCAGTCTCAGAATGATTTAAGAGGAAATCACTAGTAAGTTAATAGAACAACTCGTATTCTGTGCACTATTTCATCTAGAATACTTCTTCAGAGCCATGACCTTTCTCTTTAAAACAGAACCTTGTTTTAAACTGAGCTGTCTCTTGACAACACAGGCATGGAGGAAATCTCTGTTCCAGGCAGTAACCATCATCTTTATCTTTGTTGCCCTGCATCTCAAACACACATATCTTCCCTTTCCTCTTTACCTTCTCCTTCACTCATTGCTAATGTAAAATTTTTAAAATAATCATTATAATTTCAGATTAAGTTAAAGGCCAAAATTACCCTCCGTGGGCTGGCTAGATATAGTTTTGGGACATTTACATTGAAATGCTTTTCCCTCACATGTTACTATAGAAACTTCTTTTTAGTCCATACTAGACAGCTGGTCTGATTTTCATACTTTTCTTCCTAAAGAATCACCTTCCTTTATGAATTCTGTGGGGTACCTATCATTGATCACATCAATAATGTTCCATAGCAACAGTAGTTTTTGTATTTAATTATTTTCTTTATGGACAAAGGGTCTTTCCTTTCAGGAAGAGAACTGAGATCTTATTGGCCAGAAAGGAAGAAGCATTCTTTCACTGGTTGGTGTGTATTGCTTTGTTAACCAATGGGAGGATGCCATTTATCCTCTTCTGACTAGCTAAGTGAGCAGGGTAACTAGAAAGATTGAATCTTCCTTAGTTCCACCCAGCAGCAAAGGATGGAACTCAGGGTTCTGAGACCCAGGATCTGCTATGTGCTTTGGCTAATCCAGATTGCATTTGACTGGCAAAGATGAATTTTGCTACCTAGTTATTTGTAGCATACTTGAACACATCTGGATTACACATTATTCTATGAATTTCCTTTTCATTTAAAAATATATTATTATCACCTCTACAAGTCCATGCAGATTATTGGTATCAGCACACCAATGGTCCAGGGATCTTTGTGATTTCCCTTAGAAGTAGGGATTTGGTGAAAACTTGGGGGGATGAGGATGGGAAGCTAGAAGAGGGAAGAACTTTATTGCTAATGATACACATATATCTCAGCTTTTGGATTCATTTTGTCCAACTTCAGTGTCCCTGGCAGTTTTATTTGTTTTTCTCTTTTAATTCTTCACAGCTGCCCTTCTGGCCTGCATTTTCAGTGACAAATGGAAAAGCTGGATGGATGGAAACAATGACCATCTAATTTGGTGTAAGAGAAGACCCATAACTTCCCAGGAAGGCTGTGGCAGGTAGGTGGTGGTGATCCCTGAAACTGGAGATTACCCCAGTCCATTGTGGCACCAGAGTCAGGCAGGTCAATTTTTAAATTTCTCCCTCCAGCAAGTAGTCCTCTTTAGGGATGCTGGTATTGGTCTCCACTTCTCTAAAAGGAAGGGGTATCACTGTTCCTTCCCTTCCAAGACAGAAACCATCTGACAACAGCCTGAGAAACTGTAAGGTAAGTACAGACTCCCTTGGTCAGTCTTTTCTTGTTCTTGGCTGAAGGGATTGTTGGGAATGGACAGATGCTTGACCATGACAGTGTTATCAAAAGGCACCTCTTTGAGAGACGCCATCTGTGCCAGGGTTTGAGTAGGACCATGACTAGATAAGAAGCCCTTCAATATTAGGGGTTGTCATGTATATCTTGGATTCTCTGGAGCTTAGTCATGCTTAAGGTAGGGGCTCAGCAAATATTTGAACTAAATCCTATAGGCTAATGTTAGGACAAGTCCCTTAACTTGCTTTTTATGACAATGGCAGCTCTAACCCTGCACCCTCCCCTGCTCCTCTCTTCCAAAAGCTTCATATTCCCTACCTCTCTTCACAAAAGATAAATGAAAGCTCATTTAATTGTTACCATGGTTACATGGAGTGGCCACACTGAGGATCCCTATCACCCCTTACTGTCAGAAGGAAAAAGAGAGGAGGGGTTTGAGGATCTTTGTGGAGGAGGAAACCATGGAAACAAGTGTTGCTAAGGGGATGGCTCTAAATTCCAAGGAAAGAAACTAGGTGTGGGGAGAGGGATTTTGTGGGCTCAAGGGCAGGTCATTTTTTTCAGGGTACATATCTCAGATTAGAGCAGACTCCTTCACTTCTTGTATCTTCCTCCAACCCACATAGAGCCCAGAGTTAAAAACAACAACTGGGGTCCCTGTCAGGCTCAAGTCCATCTTCATTGGTACTGCAAGGGAAAAACAAATGACAATGGATTTATTGTATTCACACCTCATAATTATATTCTATCTCTGAACTCTCCCTCTTTGCCAGTTTCAATTACTATGAACCATGCCCTCTGCTAGGCACAGGGATTTAATCATCAGAAAAAGAGTCCCTGGCCTCCTGGTAAGTTGATAGCAGGACAGCCACTTGATGGCTTTGGTGTCAGGGTTGCTCACAGGGTTGCTCACATGTGCTGGACTGGACAGTCCTGCATGGCAGCATCAAGAAGGCGGAGTTAGCATCTTGATGGAGCATGGAGAGAGGAGGTCCCAACAGCCTCCTGGGGAGGGTGACCCCTTCTCTTGAAACCTCACAGAAGAACATCGCAGCGTTCTCTGTGGCCCACCTGTTCACAGGTGACAGCTGGAAGGGGCTGGGCCACCACACTGGGTGCTGCCAGGCTGCTCCACATCCCTCTAACCTCCAGTTCCTCTGAGCCAACCCTTCCCCACTCTGGGTGGAGGGAACAAGCCCAAGGATGGAGGGCTGAGCTACAGAGGAAGAGTTTGTAATTAAAAAGAGAAAGAATTAAAAGCAGCACCAATAGGGAAGGGTAATTATCCTTCAGCTGCTGCAGAAATGCAATTAGGGCCGCGCTCCCTGAGCCGCCAGGATATTGTGGCTTTGGCTAATTAAGAAGCGGATATGCCCTGCCAGCGCAATTAGAGGCCCACTGGGCAGAGAGGCCCTTGCCTCTCCTCCTTCAGGGCCCAGGCCTGGGGAAATTAAGCCAGGAGCCCACGGCTGGGCCTGGCTGGGGTGGGGGCGGGGCGCAGGGTCAGGGCTCCACCCTCTCCCGGGTCGCAACGTTTACCCTCTTCCTCTCCTCTCTGTTCTGCTAGGCCCAGTACCCTACCCCTACTTCGTTCTGAGTTGTGGCTCGGTAAGCACTGGGAGGAGTGTCACCCTGGGAGTTGACTGTGGACTGGGGGGAGGGGGTGGGAGGGAGGAGGACCTGGTAGGTGTCGGCAAAACCTGGAGCTCTTCCTTTTTCCTTTCTCCGTGATAGAACAGTACTTCATGATTACTGAAGAAAGGAGAGAAAGGAGCCACCCACCCACCTCCTCCTGTTAAAAATAAGATCCCCTTATCATTCAGAAAGTATGTTCACTATAGAAAATTGAAGACTCGGAAGAAAAGAAAATAAGGCAACATTTCCCCCGCCCTCCTGCACCTCCCTCCCCACCAAACCGAGCAAAGGCTCCGCAGAATTCTGGGGTGGGGAGAGGTGGGGAGAGGTGGTGGGAGGAGCTGGGCTTGGCGGTGGGGGCAGGGACACAATTTGGCCTCTGGGGAGTGTTGACCGCTTAGAGGTAGGAGGACCCGAGGACACCGAACACTTGGCAGAATGGGCCATGGACAGCCAGCCCCATCTGGAAGACTAGTGATTTTGTTGTTGTCTCACTGCGCTCAACAACAAGTCCCAGTCTGCCGCATGGTGCCGGCCACTGCAGCCGGGCCAGGCATCCCGCGTGGCTCTCCTTCCTGCGTTCTTCCTGTGCCTTCTGTCTCCTAGAAGGCACCTCCAGAAACCATTCTTAACACTCCTGGAGAGCACACCTCAGGCAGACTCCTCCAGAAACCAGGATAGACTATAGTGGAGGGGGGGGAGTGTGGAGGTGGGAGCAGTGGACAGGGTGGGGCACATGATTGAGAATGCCCCCAGTTACTCACTGCCTCTTCCAACAGCTGTTTTTTTGGCCGGGCTCCCACAGTATACAGTACCTCCCTACCCAGGGACCCAGAGGAAAGAGCCAGGAGTGTGCAGGCACAAAGGGGCTTGTGCCCAGCACCAGGGTGCCTACTAGGCTTGGTGCCCTGGCAGTCACTGGGAGAATACACCTGACCCTGGCCGGCCTGGAGCAGCCTTGTCTACCCCAGGGCAGAGACAGTGGGACTTGTAGGTATAGAACTTCTTGGCCTCAGAAGCTGCTTCTGTGCCACCGAGCCCAGTGGTGTCACCAGGGGAAAACTGGGGTGAGGAGGCCCAGCCCTTCTACCAAGTCATCAAAAACAGTGATAGATCGAAAAAGCCATTTCCCAGCCTTTTTCCATGCCTCCGTGTGGGGGGGCACCTTGCCCATGGACCAAGTCCCAATGATAAGACCCTCAGTGGGAACAGATTTTTCAAGCAACATGCTCAAATTCCCTCCCAAGTCCTTTCTAAGTATGCTTCTGATAGGGATGGAGTAGGATAGTTACACAGGTAGTTATTTAAGTCCAAGTAGGGGACCATGGATAGAGAGGGAAACCTAGGGGATTTTGGGAGATCACTGTAAGTTAATGATCACTGAAGACATCCATCAGAATGAAGCATGTTTGCTTAACTATAAAACCATAAATAAAAGCATGAGATATGCCTCATGTCATTAAGTGAAAGATAAAACAAGGCCTGCATTCAAGTTCAGCAAGACAATGATCCTTAAGACCAAGCACAGGAATTTAAGGAAAAGATGACATTCCCAAGTAGGAGAGCCTCTTTATACGGAAACCTGAGATGATTTAACATATTTAACATACATTACTACCCTTCTGCTGATTAGAATAAGTACCATCACAGTCCTAGTTTGACCTCATAGGGTCGAATACTCTTAAGGGATACGAAAGAGGAGCTAATGATGTAAGCCTGACATCTACTCCTCTACTTGAAGGATAAGGAAGAAGGTGGTCTTTTCCCCTCCCCACTTTCCTTGGATTATAAAACCGTAGCCCACCGAATCCTTGAGACAGAGCTTCTTTGCCTGCCTGGTTGTATCCCTCACAAGCGTCCTATCTTAATAAATCTATTTCTTGCCTATCACTTTGTCTCTTGTGGAATTCCTTCTGTGCTGAGACACAAAGAACCTGAATTTCAGTAAGTCTTGACACAAGGTGAATGATTCTAATTAAAAAAAGCCATGGGTTCAAGTCCCAATCTGGCTTCTTGGTGGGTTCAAGTCATAAGTGTTGTCGGTTTCATTTCCACCCTCCTCAAATCCAGAGAAGGAGGAACTCCTGGGGCCCTTGGGCCAGAGAAGGGAAGTTATGGCCAGCAGCCTCAGGAGGCAAAAAAAACCTGAGAAAGTCTTTTTTTTTTTTTTTTTTTTGTTTAGGACATTAAAACATCTTACCAATTTAAGTTGAGTTGGGAATTGTACTCCTTTAGGGGACCCTAAATATGCAACCAATTGCTGAGCTCACCCTGCCTCTGCCACTTGGTGGCTGTGTGACCTTTGGCAAGGCGTTTAATTTCTCTGAACCAATCAGCCCTTCATTTTCACTCAGAGGCTGTCAGTGTCAGCTGCTCCTTCAGTTCCTCCAAGCTGGCTCTCTTCTTCCCCATTTCCTGCCTCTTAAATTTCCTTTACTCCATCCTTGCCTGAAGCCAGTGGGCAGCCAGTCCTATTAGAAATTTCATTCACACTTGAGAAGGCTGCAAATTGGTGTCACTCAGCAGGTGCCTGCCCTTCACTGGAGGAAAGGGTCCTGGATTGGGCAGGAGAGGGCAGTGCTGGGGGGACAGGAGAGGAGGGGAGGGGAGTCAGTGCTCTTCCAGGCAGTTCTCAGTATCCAGAGCTGCTGTGGAGATAGACAGGGCAGAGATCCTGCCTCAGTGAAACAAACACCTAGGGAGGTAGTGAGGTGCACTCCTGACTTGAGAGATGGACAAGATCACCCACGGTGATATGCAGCAGAACAGAAGAATTGAGGCACGCCCTGAGGGTTGGGAGGGAGTCTTGGTTTTGAACTCCCACCCACCCCAGTTTCAATCCTGGTTGGTTCCTAGCTGTGTAACCTTGAGGCAGTGCCTTAGCATCTCTGGGCCTCAGCTTCCTTAATTGTAAAAAGGGATTACTCCCATCTACCTTGCTAAATTGTTATGATAATTAATCCAAAGTGTCATAATATATAACGGCATATGTAAACACTTAACTCGTAATCTCTTGTGCCTCTTCTCTCATAGTTTTTGTCTTCCCTGTTCTGGGGCACCCTCAGGTCCCTTACCCTGAAGTAGGAATATATATCTATTAGGCTCCATTATCAGGTAGAAGTTTTATCCCGCTTAAATGTTTATCCTTCCCTTCCCCAGATCAGTGTCTTGTCCACTTCAGGAGGCTCAATATATATTTAAGGAAAAACTGTAGACCAACTCTCCCCCTCCCCCATCCTCCACCCCCACACTTCCCTGATTTATTTATTTATTAGGTCCATACCTGTGGCATATGGAAGTTCCCAGGCTAGGGGTCAAATTGGAGCTGCAGCTGCTGGCCTACACCACAGCCACAGCAATGCTACACCTACACCGCAGCTTGCAGCAATGCCGGATCCTTAACCCACTGAAAGGGTACAAGGCTCAAACCTGCATCCTCATGGAGATGAGCTGGGTTCTTAATCCATTGAGCCACAACAAGATCTGCACTTTTCCCAGTTTTAAAAGTGCAGAAACCAAGACTTAGGTCATATGACTTACCTCGTCACTCAGCAAAACAGACAGCTTACTACTTCTTAAGGTAACTTTCTAGAAGTCTCAGAGCACAAAACGGCTGGTAATCCAAGGGTCTGGCATCTGGGGTCCCTTAGCTCAACTGCATCATGTTAACACAGCCAGCAGCTTTTCCAAGGATGAGCAGGGAGGCAGCGCTCTCTGCTGGATTCCTTAGTAGCTGCGCCTTAGTGCCCATTCTCAGGCTTGACTGCAAACTAAAATCACCTGGTGAGCTTTAAAAATTACTGTGTTCAGGTCACACTGCAGACTAGTTACATCAGAATTTCAGGGTGTGGTCCAAGTGTCAGTATTTTTAAACCTCCTCAGACGATTCCAATGTTCAGCCAAGACTGAGGAATAACTACAGATTAACTTTATGTGTGAAGAAACTAGTCTAGAATGGAAAAATTAACAGCGGAGAATAAAATATCCCTGTGTAAAATCTTGCCACTTTTCCATTAAAAAAATTAGTCATGTGAGACTTGGTATGGGTCTGAAAATCCTGGAAAATCTCAGGAGTTGGGAAAAGGTATAAATGTACCATCACTGTCATTGGGCCAATCTGTGTCAAGGTAGGTCCAAAGTCACTGTTGGATCAAGAGTGGGAATAATAATAATAATAGAGGGGAAATTTACTTGAATAAAATGAATAAATTATTTACATTGTCTCCCAGATTTGTGTCAGCTTATACCCTCTAACACACTGGATTTTAAACTCGCCTGTGCATGAGGAAGCTGTTAATCAGCTTTTTCAGTTTGTTAAAACACAGATTACTGGGCCCCATCCACCCCTGAATTTCTGAGGCAGTAGGTCCAACAAATTTCCAGGCGACACCTAGGCTGCTGGTTTAGGACCAGCACTTAGGGAACCGCTGCTACAAAAAATGACCAGGTCAATACCCGCCTTCATGTCTGTGCCTGGTCCAGCAGTGTGGGAATCCTGTAGTACCCTGAATAGTCCTCAAAGCAGGCATGCAAGGAAGGAAGAATGGTTTTTTGAATGTGGCATAATGATTTTAAGTGCAAAATACATGTCAAGTCCTATGTCTCAAGGATAGACAAGGTGGAGGGGGAAAGAGCAGGGTCCCTAGGGGCAAGGCTTTGGTCATGCCCCAGCTCAAAGGGGTCTGCTATAGAGTAGCCTCGGTCTTATAGAAGGAGATAATTTTACTCCAGGAGTGGGAGAGTGAGGTCCCTAAATGTTGGTGTTGGAGGTACTGCCATTCACAATCAAGATGCCAGTATTGGGTCATCCATATCGCACACTTGTGGAACTTCAAATTTTTTGCTTGATAATATTTTTATCATAAGTATCAGCAGTTACAGATTGTGTTGTAAATATTATCTTTTTAAAAAAATGTGTCTGTAAATGAGTACGATGGAGTCTAACTACCATAGCAGTTTGTTATCAACATTTTTAAAGAACATGGAAAGAAGTACTTTCTTTTTTTTACTTTACTTTTACTTTTTTTTTTTAATACATGGAAAGAAGTTCCCATTGTGGCTCAGCAGTAATGAACCCGACCAGTATATCCACGAAGATATGGATTTGATCTCTGGCCTCACTCAGTGAGTTAAAGATCTGGCGTTGCTGTGAGCTGTGGTATAGGTTGCAGACCGTGGCTTGGATCTAGCATTGCTGCGGTTGCGGTGTAGACTGGCAGCTGCAGCTCGGATTCGATCCCTAGCCTGGGAACTTCCATATACTGCAGGCGCAGCCCTAAAAACAAACAAACAAAAAAGTACTTGGAAAAACTCTGACAATGTTAAATTTTACCTGAGCCCTGTGCTCCTGGAAAACAGCAACGGTGAAGAAATTCCCCCTATCCTTTCGTGTTCCATAAACAATTTACTGCAAAGAAACACTCCATCCCAAAAGACTGAGATAAGCCTCCTGGACTCCCCCATTATTCACCTTCGAGAGGCTTGGCACACTCCAAATTCTCATTCTTTACCTTGTTGGTGATTAGCTGAACCGATGGGGCCGCAGATCAGTTGGAATAAAATGCTTGTTAACCAAACATTGGTTAAGTTTCTTTTCTTCCCCCAGGTGCCTGAACTGTGGCCATCCTCAGCCAGAGCCAGTTTACAATCTCTCCTTAACCCCTCCAGGGAACAGGCTGGCCTTACGGTAAGACAACCTCCATATTTAATAAATACCCAGTCTACTAATCTAATAGGATCTGGTCACTCCTGCTTCCAAATCCTGTTCTTTCTAGCCCCATTTACTCCTTCCTATAAAAGAAAATCTTTTTTGCCTAACCTTTGGGAGCAAGCAGAACATTTTCACTATTGCAGTAAATCCCCCCCCCAATCCTTTCAAATAAAGTCTCTCCTTTACTAAATCTGGATTTTTTTGTTTACATTACATGCAACATTCTTTTTTTCTTCTGGAACTTATATTTCCATTCAACTTCTGCCACAGAGTTTTATCCTAGCATAATCTATTTTCATGCTTGGCAATATTTTCTGGAGAACCTGACTATACTTTACTGTCACAACATTAACTATATAAATTTGAACTTGTTAACTCTGGAGAAACATTCTGTCACCCCTAAGGTTCTAAGTGTTACTTTTTTTCCTTCTGGATTGAGATCTTGTTGCAATTGTTTGCATTACAAGTGAGCAAATGATAAATATACAGCATTTTATTATATGAGCAATAATCTTTACACATAAAAGTAAATTTTTATTAGAAATAAAAGATAGATTGAGTCAGTTATTTTTCCATGACGTTTATGTATCCAGGGAAGAATATCTTTTTTTTTTTTTTTTTTTTGCAAGAATGAGAAAGAGTTGGGTCTCCTGTTTTGTTTTTATGGGTATAAGCACTGATACACATTGTTCACATAAAAAGTAGATAAAAGTGGAAGGAGGTTTATTCTGGCAATGTCTTTTTTTTTTTCTTTTTATGGCCGCACCTACAGCATATGGAAGTTCCCAGGCCAGGGGTTGAATGGGAGCTGTAGCTGCCAGCCTACACTACAGTCACAGCAATGCCGGATGCTCAACCCTCTGAGAGAAGTCAGGGATCCAACCCGCATCCTCATGGATACTAGTCGGCTTCGTTTCCGCTGAGCCACGAGGGGAACTCCTGAACTGCTTATTGTTGCTCTTCTTATCGCTTACGTTGCACCAAGCTACTTGTTGACCTCCGTTACTGATACAGACATTGAGCAACTAGCACCCCCAGTGATTGCCCTTATTTTGTGTATCCCAATGCCGAGACTATAGTAGGAACTTATTACTTGTAAGTACTGCAGAAGGGTAAATGAAAAAATAAGCGCTGAAGGACCAAACTTAACTTTTAAACATCTTTCTTCAGTGCCCATCGTGTATAATATTTCACCGAATCCCTTGGATACCTGAGGAGGAAGGGGATTTTATATTGCCATTCTGCAAATGTGGGTGTGTACTCTGGAAGTCATTCTGCCTTTAGTGGCACAGAGCTCGTAGCAGCCCATATCCCGACTCAAGGAACAGAAAAGATTGGAGCCTAGAATCACAGATGGGGATGGACCCTGGCGACGATGGCTTCTCTGGTTAAAATTCCCCTTGGGGCTGTGCCAGTCTGGGGCACAAACCGCGCCCCTTTAGGAGTCCCCGCCCCTATGAGCCCAAGGCCCAACCTTCAGCAAGCGAAGCTCCCGGCCAATTAGAAGAGGTCATAGGCGGGCACTGCAGTTGAGCGAACCAATAGGCGGGCGGCCGGAGCAGGGCTTGCCTGGGCATGTGGGAGCTGCCGGCTGCGTGGACGCCACGTGCGGGCGTGGGGAGACTCGCGGGGCTTCAGGTGATCTGGGGGTGGGGTACTCTGCTGGGGATCGCGGGGTCGGGTAGGCTGGCGTGCTTTTTCCTCTGAGGCGGGGCCCTGCGCTGTGCGTCCGCTCTCCGCCCGCGGCCTGGGACGTCTGGTTGGGCCGACCCTGCTCCCAGGGCTCCCAGGAAGTAGGCCGGGCCTGGGCGCCGTCTGGCCCTCCTCCCGCCCTACTCGGGGGTTTTGGGTCTGAGGGGGCGGCGCTGGGTGAAGGGCTCAGTCTGGTGGGAGTCGGCCTGGCCGCCGCGACCAAGGAGTGACCAGCGCCACAATCCTTCCGTGGGTGAGGCCGGGCCTCCCACGGGTCACTTCTCGGAGATCGCGGGCCGCTGGGGGGAGGTCGTGCGGGGGCTCTCCTCGGACTTCTCTTGTCTCATGTACTTTTTGGTAGCACAGGAGATCTTACCAAGTCAGCTTTTCTCAAATTTGGGCGAGTGTTAGTATCGCGGCGAGGGGGTGGGGCCCGTGCGCTTTAAAATACAGATTCCCGGGCCCCGCTTCCCAAAATGACAGTTAAGAGGGCCCGCGGGTAGGCCTGGAAATCAGCCTGGTAAAAAGACCTCTCGTTTCTGGTAATGAAGTGCTTTGGGAAAGTCCCCAACCGAGTCCAATACCCGGTTTGATAAAGCCTCGTTTTGTGTTAAGAGACTGACTTGGTCCAGTTCACATAGCTCGTTAGTGCCAGAGCTAACTGGGACTAGAACTGCCTGCCTTCCTGATCAACCAGCAGGTTGGGGGCCCCTAGGCCACTGGCCATTCTGACTTAACAATTCCTTTGGGGCCTTTGCCCAAAGGCCTTTTGGCTGCTGACACAAAGCCCTGGTTTGGGGCGGAAGAGAGCTCTGCCCTCACTGAAAAAAACACTTGTGATTTGAAGGAAACTTTTCCTCAGGCCCCCGAACCTCCCCTGAGGCCCAGGGTAAGAAAGGCCTGGGGTGATGATTAATTGTTGATTTTGACATGTCAGCTAAGCCAGGGCACGTAGAACAGGACAGCTTTCATCTCTTGAAATACAAGGCCATGGAGTCCTTTTTTCTCAGGATCCTTATTTCTGGCTTCTTTGAAACGTCGCCAGCAGGGTCAGGGAGGCCACCTGCTTCCGACCTGCAGGGCCCTTAGCCTGCTCCTCCAAGTGGAAGTGCCCTCCTCCCCTACAGGGATAGCTGCTAGTGGGTCTTCACATTGCTGGGCTGAGGCAAATTGAGGTTCTGTATTGGGCAGCCTTCATCTGTGACTTGTCGATAAGAAGTTGATTAGTTTAGAGCCCTTTTGAAAAGGAGAAGGCTTCTTGGGGAAGAGATAAGCAAGCAGATGCAGAGTGAGTCAGGATGGGTCACCAAGCTGCCTCCTGGCCCAGGTATCACCAACTAGCAGTTCATCTCCCTCTCATTTCTCTTCATCTTTGCTGCTATTGCTCAGATTCTTATCTTCTATAAGGCACTTGTTATCCTGTCCTCCTCTGCCTAAAACTCTAGGGAGACTGATGGTTCCTATCTGCTTCTGGATTAAACCCAAGCTTTTACCCTTCTCCAGGAACAGTTCTCACTGTCCCCATGGCACCTCATACCTCCTGGTTTCCAATCGCTGCACCAGACCCCTTGCCTTTCCACAGTGGAAGTACTTTGCTTCCTAGAATTTGTGTCTACATTTGTCTCTGTCTGGATCCCCTTCCCTTCCTGGGCTGCCTGGTAGACCTTTCTGAAACCCTTCAAAGCGTCCCCTCCACCACTTGGCCTCCTCTAACCCAGCCTCTCTGCTTGTTAAATACCTGTCCTGGTGAGTCAAGCACACGGCCTAGCCTGTCCTTGCATCCTGAGCACACCCTTGTAAGTTGCTGACTACCTCTTTCCCAGCCAGACTGGAGTTCCTTGAAGATAAGGTCATCTGCAGCACTGTAGCCCCTGCACATAGCAGGCCTAGTGTCAGTTCTGTTAACAAACTTGCTCAGAGGGTCTGGTCCATGCCAGGTCCCGAGCTGGCTGTAGGGGAAGAGAGATAGGCACAGCTCTATCCCTACCTTCAGAGCGCTTTGAGGTGGACTGAATTAGCTGTTGACTTTGAAGAGTGTAGGAAATTTCTACTTGTGCTGTCAGAGCACAGAGAAGTGAACTTTGCTTCCTAGCTTGGCTGTAAATGTCTGGCATCAGGGCTACTGTGCCATATTTTAGTGACCTCCCCAGAGGCCTCTGGGGTCCCTCACTTGACCAGCAGAGACTAGTATGAGGGCACCAGCTTAGGGTAGGAAAAGCCACCAGAGTGTGATGGCTTCCCAGAGCGGGGACAGTAGGTTGAGTGGTGAAAAGTGGAGAGGGGCAGTTGCTCCAGCCAGGCTCTCCTTGTGCCTTACACCCAGTGGCATCAGGGGGTTGGAGGGCCCCCTCTTCCTCAGTCCTGGGGTACTCCTTTCAGGCCTTTGCCCCTAACGTGGCCACTGATTCCTCTCCCCTTCACCCATAGGGCCACGGTTCCACCTTCTTAATCTCTTCAGCCGTTGGCCTGTTCTGCTTCCCCGGCATGTCTCGCACAGCCCTTCACACACTTTCTGCTCCATTCTTGTCTCTGCAGTGAGACTAGATTCTTGGAGCCCAGAGTCCATTTTTGGAACTCTGCCCAGCACTTGCCACAGTTGGGACCCCAGAGGCCTAAGGCTGGCATTAGCCTGTGCAATCCAGAGGGTTGTTCCAGAAGGGCTTCTTGGAGAATGGAGGAAGGTTAGGAGGGAGCAGTGGGGAGGGGGCGGGAGGAAGGTTGGAAAGGGACAGGGAGTCCAGGCCAAGGCAGGTCTGGCTTGGGAAGAGCTGGTTACCAGCCAAGAGCAGGAGCCTCCACCACTCTGGGGGGAAAGGGAGCAGGTACTTATTGAGCCCCTTCTGTGTATAATATATGCAGATCCCAGCACATCGATTGTGCCATTTCCTCTTCCCACTGGAAAGCTATTAGGGCCATTTTACATGCAAAGAACCTGAAGCTCAGCTGTTAGCTAACTTACAGAGAGCTGAGTTAGCCCCTGCTCTGCCTACTTCAAAGCCCTGGTTTTCTGGTCTCTTTGGGTGCACTGACTCAGCACAGCAAACAAGATGAAGCTTTCCAGGCTACATTCTTCACCATTCTTCACCATGCCGGGATGCCGGCCTTTTAGCACGGGATTTGCAAACCCATGTGAACATCAAACATTTCTTGCTGCAGTAGTGGGCCACAGCATCTCTTCTCAATGCAACATTCAGGGATGAGAGCTTGTGGGAGGTACCATGAAAATCTGCAGCACTATAGATCAGGGCTTTCCTTTTCTCTCGCTCTCTCTTTTAAGTTGAGCCTGTTTACCAGCACACAAGTGCCTATAGGCTTCAATGATTAAACTACATGTCCAACTATATATATATTTTTTTTTTTTTAACTTTTTTTGGGGGGGTGCTACCCTGTGGCACATGGAGTTCCTGGGCCAGGGATCAGATCCGAACCTCAGTTGCAGCCTAAGTGGCAGCTTTGACGATGCCTGTGCTGGGCTGAGGATGGAACCTGCCTCCCAGCACTACAGAGATGCTGCTAGTTCTGTTGTGCCACAGTGGGAATTCCTCCAATTATTTTTAAATGTTTGTAGACAGTGTTGTGATGAGTGAATTAGAAGGTCATTTATGTCATTTTGGTTAACACATACCAAAAACAACTATTGTGGGCTTCCTATGAAATATTTTCTCCAGGTCTGCTGTGGGTCTGTGCCCTTACATTTCATAAAATCTCTCGTTTCCTTTAACTGGAACTTCATACACACACACACACACATACACACACCATTTCTGTAACCTTTATTTTCCCATAACCATACCTCTCTACAAGTTTCTGATGCCTACAATATTGGAGGTTAGTTACAGCTTGGAGGTTGAGAGCATGGATTCTGGATTCACATCAGCCTGTGGCTATTATTAATTAATTGGGCAAGTTATTTAACCTCTATGCCTCCGTTTTTGTACCTGTAATATGAGGATACTGATACTTTGAGTTGTTTGGAAGATTGAGTAATTCTGTGTAAAGTACTTAGAACAGTGATTCTGTATGTGCCATTAACTGTGTGAGTGCAATTATTACGAAAATAGGTCTTTGACTCCTTCTGGAATCCTGAGACCAAGGGCTGTGGGGCAGTCTAGCCAGCAACAGGGCACTGCAGGAGGGCGGGCAGGGCTGGCATACTCCTCACTCAGCGCCTCTGCCCTCTCTCTTCTCTCCCCAGGCTGCTGCCCTGTTGGCACATTACCTCCCAGGCCTCCCTTGCCCTGAGGGGTGAGCTGATTGGGATGGTACCCCGGGAAGCTCCTGAGTCCAGCCAGTGCCTGTGCCCTTCCCTGGGGAGCCCCAATGCCAAGGATGTGCTTCGGAGGAAGCACAAGAGGAAGAGTCGACAGCACCAGAGGTTCATGGCCCGGAAGGCCTTGCTGCAGGAGCAGGGGCTGCTGAGTGCACCCCCAGAACCAGGATCCTCTCCACTGCCCACGCTCTTGGATGCTCCGCCAGGCACAGAAGCTTCCAGCAGTGTGAGGCAGCGTCCAAAGGCTGAATCTGGAGGTGCCCCCTGCAGCAGAAAGCCCACTCCCAGGGAATCTGCAGGGCCCTTGCCAAGCAAGTGCGTGGCTATCGACTGTGAGATGGTGGGCACAGGCCCCCGGGGGCGGGTGAGTGAGTTGGCCCGCTGCTCCGTGGTGAGTTACTATGGCGATGTCCTCTACGACAAGTACATCCGGCCTGAGATGCCCATCGTGGACTACCGCACTCGCTGGAGCGGCATCACTCGGCAGCACATGCGCAAAGCCATCCCCTTCCAGGTGGCCCAGAAAGAGGTGAGGGCAGGGCTGGGGCTTTGGGTTAGTGTGATGGGCTGCAGCAGTGCTTTGCTACTATAGGTGAGAAGGGACCTTGAGAAAGTTACTTAACTTCTCCAAACAATGGCTTCCTTCTCCACAGAACAGGGTGGATAGAGAGCTTGCCCTAGAGCATAGAAGGAGTGCTGGGGTATTCCTTGTGACAGTGTTTGTGAACAGGTTGTGCTAACTGTAAGATGCAAAGCAGCTTACATGCCACATTTTTTCTTTTGTAAAAGTATTACATATCTGTATAAAATGTGTAGGGCCCATAGTGCTATCACCTGCGGGTGTTAATTTGTTTCGGTTTTGTTTTTTGTTTTTTCATTGTTTTGAAAAAAGTAATTAGTGTTGTGACCACAACCACTAGGAATTCCCACATGTCCTTGGAACATAGGAAACACTCAGATCTTTCTTTTTTGTGTTTGTGTGTGTGTCTGTCTTTTTAGAGCCGCACCCATGGCATATGGAAGTTCCCAGGCTAGGGATCGAATCCGAGCTGTAGCTGCCGGCCTACAGCAGAGCCACATCAATGCCAGATCTGAGCCATGTCTGCTACCTACACCATAGCTCACAGCAATGCCGGATCCTTAACCCAGTGAGCGAGGCCAGGGATCGAATTTGTATGCTATGTTTACTGATCGAGTTTGTTACTATTGAGCCACAATGGGGACTCCCTAAGGAAACATTTAGATCTCAATCCACAATCTTGGATCCTTGTCCCCACCTCCCTCTGCAGAGATTCTGATCCCACAGGTCTCTAGGTAGACCCTGGGACAGCTCTGATGTGTCTATCCCTAAAAACCAACATGCTATGCAACTTGCATGACAAAAACCTCAGAGCTGATGGGAAAAGTGGAGTTAGGGACACAATGCTCAAAATAAAAAGCAAGAAATCTAATAATAGTGGCAGCACAGTTTTGCCCAGGGTCACTGGCTAAGAAATGCATAAATAAACCAGTAGTATGGCACTTTGCCTTGAAAAGGCCTGGGGTACTGGGGGAAGTGGATGTCAGGAGGGTGGGCTTGCACTGTGGGAGGGAGGGAAGGAGTTAACTGGAAGTCAGGAGGTGGGAACACACAGGTGCAGATGGTAGGCAGGTAAGCTGAGCTGGCTGGTAGCTATGGGGGGCGTGGGCACTTTGTGGATTCCCCAGTGGCTCAGCTCAGCTGGGTGTGGTGTTGGCATTCACTTAGTGTTTCCCAAGGGCGAAGTTTGCATTATTCTCAAATCATGTCCTAACATATCAACTATAACCTCCTTGGAACACTTTGTAATTTCTTTCCTTCTTTTTTTTTTTTAAGGGCCACACCTGCAGCATATGAAAGTTCCCAGGTTAGGGGTCCAACTGGAGCTACAGCTGCCGGCCCATATCACAGCCACAGCACACAGGATCCTAGCCAAGTCTGCCACCTACACCACAGTTCATGGCAATGCTGGATCCTTAATGCACTGAGTCAGGCTGGAGATCAAACCCACATCCTCATGGACTGGTTGTTAACCACTGAGCCACAACAGGAACTCCTGCAATTTCAAACCAAGTGTTGTAACAGAACTATTTAACATTTCTGGTTTATTCTTGGGATTAGGTAAATTTAGTGAATATTGATATAAGTCACTTTGTGCCTTTTTCACATCAGGTACAACCTAAGGATTTTTTCTCTTTTATAAATTTTTTATCTTCTATTTAAAAGATTTTTATTTTATTTTATTTATTTATTTTGTCTTTTTGCCTCTTTCTAGGGCCACTTCCCTCGGCATATGGAGGTTCCCAGGCTAGGGGTCTAATCAGAGCTGTAGCTTCCGGCCTACGCCAGAGCCACAACAATGCGGGATCTGAGCCGAGTCTGTGACCTACACTACAGCTCATGGCAACGCCAGATTCTTAACCCACTGAGCAAGCCAGGGATCAACCTGCAACCTTATGGTTCCTAGTCGGATTCGTTCCTCATTGTGCCACAACGGGAACTCCTATTTAAAAGATTTTTATAGCCACATGTGCAGCATATGGAAATTCCCAGGTCAGGGATTAAATCCGAGCCCCAGCTGTGACCTACACAGCAGCTGTGGCAATGCTGGATCCTTTAACCCACTGCACTGGGCTGGGGTCGTACTTGTGCTTCTGCAGCAACCTGAGCCGTTGCAGTCAGTTTCTTAACCCACTGTGCCATAGCGGGAACTCTGCATTACTTTCAAAAGGTCTAATTTTTCAAGCTGACTGATCAGGAATAGAAGCAGCAGGAAGGTGGGCCTGTGGTGAACCCTCCAGCTCCTGAGTACTTCCCTTGGCCTGCAAGAGCAGGGCTGATTTTGATCTGCCCAGACTCTGAGCCCTTGTGGAGTGTGCTGGATACCTTCTCACCATGTGGGGGTGTGTGGGTGTGACTAATGTGGTGTGGCCCCTCGCTTCCACTAAAGTCTAAATGTACCATATCCACATATAGGGAAAGCTGAGTTTAGCGATAAACTACATGGTGGCTGCAGAGGCAGGCCTGTGGGAGGCTGATGGCCTGCGTCCTCCCCAGGGCCTGAAGAGGGCAGAAGGCAGGAGAGGCACACATTGTGCAGAAGGTCAGAGCTGAGCATGAGAGTAGGTTTGGAGGGTGAGAAGTAAGAATCCTGAAGAGAGGGGCAAAGGGGCAGAACCCTGAAGATGGGGACTATTCTGTTAATACTAGAAAAGCTGCCATTGATATGTCTCCATTGTCAGGCAGTTCCGTAACTTTGGCCACTGAGTCTCCACTGATCACCTCTGTGTGCTAAGCTGCCATTGAGTTTCACTAGTCCAGGCAGGCATGGTCCCTGTTTATTAGAGTGAGTGTACAGTGGAGGGCAGCTGGGCAGACTTGAGCTGGGGCTGACTGTGTACTTAGAAAATGTGCTGGGAGTTCCCATCGTGGCTCAGCGGTTAGCGAATCTGACTAGGAACCATGAGGTTGCAGGTTTGATCCTTGGCCTTGCTCAGTGGGTTAAGGATCCGGCATTGCCATGAGCTGTGGTGTAGGTTGCAGACGTGGCTCGGATCTTGTGTTGCTGTTGCTGTGGTGTAGGCTGGTGGCTATAGCTCCAATTCGATCCCTAGCCTGAGAACCTCCATATGCCGTGGGAGCAGCCCAAGAAAATGGCAAAAAAAAAAAAAAAAAGAAGAAAAAAAGAAAATGTGCTGAATCCCCTGAATGAAAGAACAGCAGGGGTCCTGATAGCAGTGGGGGAGCTGAGACCCCACCAAGAGAAGAGTTGGCGGAAGAGTTGCATGGGGCAGCAAGGCTGGCAAGGTCTTCAGGATGGAGACATAAGAGCCTGTCCCAGCAGGCAGGAGCGCCTTACCCATCCAAGAGTTCCTTTGATGCTCTCAACCACCCACAAGTGTTCTTGGCAGCTTTCCTGTTTTGCAGGTGTGGGGAGGCTTCAGCAACCCCCGGTTACAAGAAGTGCTGAGTAGACGGTCTGGGTTCAGACTGGATGACTGTGGAGCCCTTGGTCTCTCCTCTGTGCTATCTCCCTCCAGAGGGGTCCCTGCACCCACTGGTCCAGGGGTCAGGATGTGCCTCATGCCTGCCTGACCCTGGGGCCTTCCTGACTCCTTCTCTGCTCACAGATCCTCAAGCTCCTGAAGGGCAAGGTGGTGGTGGGGCATGCCCTGCACAATGACTTCCAGGCCCTCAAGTACGTCCACCCTCGGGGCCAGACCCGGGATACCACTTACGTCCCCAACCTCCTCAGCCAGCCTGGCCTCCACACCCGGACCCGGGTCTCTCTTAAGGACCTGGCCCTGCAGCTGCTGCACAAGAAAATCCAGGTGCGTGCTGTGGGCGGGATTGTGGGAGGGAGAGGGCCTGGCCTCTGGGCTAGGCGGGCCATGGACAGGCAGTGCCTCCAGGCTCCTAGCTGTTTCCCGCCTCCCCCTGGTCCTGGGGCTTCCTCATGGACACAAATGAAGCCCTCTTTGCTCTCCACATCCTCCTCTAGTGTGTTGTAGCACCAGCCACATCCTCCCAGGCTGCTCTCAGATCTGTCTCCCATCCAGTTCTTGGCTCCATCCCCGTGTCTTCACATAGAGCCCCATCTCCTGCAACCAAAGGTGGAGTATTTGGTTAGGGGCTGCTGGTGACTCTTGCTCCTGCTGTGCTTCACATTCATTACCTCATCTGCTCCTCAAGCCTGTGAAACAGGGATTTTTACCAGGCTTTCTATCTGAGGACACAGAGAAGCTAGATGGCTTGTGGCATGCCTGGGATTCCAGTGCCCTTCTGTCTAATTGGAGCCCAGACCTTTACTGTGCCAGGCTGACACCCCCATCCTGAGTACTCATGCCTGGGCCTGGACACAGACCCCCGAGCACTGGGCCTCCCGCTGGGTCTACAGGTGGTGATTTGTGGGCTCTCATCCGCAGGTGGGCCAGCATGGGCACTCATCCGTGGAAGATGCTGTGACGGCCATGGAGCTCTACCGGCTGGTGGAAGTGCAGTGGGAACAGCAGGAGGCCAGCAGCCCCCAGAGCCACCCTGAGGACAGAGAACCTGACAGCAGCACGGACATGGAGCAGTATATGGAGGACCAGTACTGGCCTGAAGACCTGGCCCCAGGCACCAGCAGCAGATCAGGGGAGGCGCAGGGCAGAAGGGAGTGAGGGAGAAGAGGCTCCCGTGGGGAGGAGGCCCAGGGGAACAATAGAGGCTTCAGCCAGCAGCGCCCAGGGTCTGAGGAGCTGGGACGACCTGTCCTCTTGAGCTCTGCCTTCAGAGGCACAGCCTTTCCCCCCTGACTTCTGTGGTTTTGCTAATGGCACTTGATTGACACCAAGTAAATCTCAGGTGGGCGGGCTGCTAGAGTCCAGCAGGTGTAGAGAATATGCCAGCAGATAGCACCAGGCTGCCACTGGCCTTCCCCACCCCATGCTGCGCTCTCCCTCTCTGGGGGTGGTGGATGGGGTGTCAACAGCCAGGAGTTCACTTGTCTCAACTCAGTGACCTGGGGTAAAGCTCTCTTCCCATCTTCCCATCTACCTCTGCCTCCAGAGTCACTTTCAGGTTCAGAGTAAATACACCCTGAATCTGTAGAGTTGAGGCCACTCAAGGGACATTTCCTTTCTCAGCTGGAGCTCTGGCTGCAGCTGTTGCAGGAACTGCTAGGCTACAGAGGAATAGCAGAGCCAACAGGCTTGTGGGGAGCTGGGCCCTCCCATGCTGCTACCAGAAGTCAGCAGACACTAATTTCGGAGGAGGGAAAGCACATGAGCTTTGGATGGAGACTAGCATATTTATTTTGACCCAAATCAGACGTTCCTCCTGCCCACCCAGCACTAGGCTCCCTTAACAAAAATCTGAGAAACAGGGCAGCAGTGTGAGTTCTGGGACCCCTGTGCAGAATTGCCCACAAGGACTATTATTTATTGAGAGCAAGGCCACAGGTCTGTAAGAGAGCAGAATATGTGCCCACTGGTGCTGGGTGGGCAGTAAGGGCTGTACAGCTGTGCCTTCCTGCTCAGTGGGTGCCCCCATTCATTGGCGGTTGGGTTTTCTCCAAATTTCTAAAATGATTCTGTTGGTATTTCATCCCTCACCCCTCTTTCCATGTTTCCTATGGGACAGTTTTGGGGTGTTGGGGTAACCAAGAGCTCAGGTCACACAGGACCTTTGAGCCCCATCTTGCTACTTAATAGCTTTGAGACTTGGGCAAGTATGTGACTCCACCCTGGAGTCTCTTCCCTCATGTGTAAGATGGGGGTAACAGTACAACCTGCCTCAGAGGGTTGGTAGAGGTGAAGCCCTGAGTGCTTGGCACGGTGCCTGGCACATGGTGAGCTGAGGTCAGCGCGAGCTGCTGGTTTTGTTTAAGGATCAGTATCATCCTCTTCTAGGTAACACCTGAGCATGCCCACGGGTCGTGTGGCTCTGATCCAGACAGAACTGTCCTCGTGGCTGTCCCAGGAGGTGTGGCATGGCCCAGAGGGGACAAAACCTGGGTTCCCTGTTCTGTGAGCAAAGTGGCAGGGTCAGGAAAGGAGGGACACTTACTGAGACCACACAGCTATCAGCTCGGGGCTGCAGATTGTTCTGGGAGCTGGCTGAGTCACTCACTGACCATTGCCGGCCTGGCACCAGGACTTTGTCCTGATTCCTTAAAAGTCTGGCTGACGCCACGCTCACAGCTAAACAGTAGCTTCAGTTCTTTGGTCTGTGGGTTGAGGGAGGATGGAGCTGTTAGCACTGGGGAAATGTAATGGGGTTAAAGTCAGCTTTGTTGTAAAATCCTTCTGGAATAAAACTCAATTGGGAAAGTAGGTGAAGTGGCCTTTTCTTTGAATTCTCCATCTAGGGTGAGAGGGTGGCTTGATGAAGGATTTGGGGGGCACAAGGGGATTGAGTCTTGCTGGGTGCTGTCACTTTTGAGGTGCACAGCTTTCACAATGCTTTGGGATGTGGCAAGAAAATATTAGAGCTACAGACTTTATATATATATAATATGTTATATATATATAAAACATGTTATATATATATATAACATGTTATATATGTGTTATATATATAAAACATGTTATATATGTGTTATATATATAACATGTTATATATGTTATATGTATATATAGTATGTTATATATATAATATGTTTTATATATATATATATATTATTTTTTTTTTTTTTGGCTGTGCCTGTGGCATGGTGGAAGTTCCCTAGCCAGGGATGACCAGGGCTGCTACAGTGACAGCAATGGATCCTTAACCTATTGTGCCACAAGGGAACTCCCTATTTCTTAAAAATTTTATAACTGTCCTATTATCGAGCACAGGTTTATTAAGCTTGTTTCTTTTTGAAGCTATGTACCCCCTTTTATCTTAACCTTTTTTTTTTTAGTTTAAAATATACAACGTAAAATTGACCATCTTAACTATTTTTAAGTGCAAAGATAAATATATTCACATTGTAGTGGAACCCATCTCCAGAACTCTTTTATCATGAAAAACTGAAGCTCTAAACTCAATAAACAATGACCCCTCATTCTCTCCTCCCTTCAGCTCTTGGCAACTACTGTTCTACTTTCAGTTTTTATGAATTTGACTAGGCGCCTCATGTAAACAGGATCCTATTGTATTTACCATTTTATATCTGACTTATTTCACATAATGTCCTCAGGGTTCATCTCTGTTGTGGTATGTGTCAGAATTTTCTTCCATTTTAAGACTAAATAATATTCACTTGGTTGTACATGCTGCATTTTGTTTATCCATCCATCAACAGACACTTGGATTACTTCCCCTCCTGGTTATTGTAAGTATTCCTGTATCTCTCTAGGAACCTCCCTTCAATTCTTTTGGCGATACATCCAGAAGTGATTTCACTGGATCATGGTATTTCTGTTTAATATTTTGAGGAAATCGCTATACTCTTACACAGTGGCAGTACCATTTTACATTCCTTCCAACCGTGCGCAATGGGTCCAGTTTCTCCGTATCCTTACCAGCACTTGTTATTTGTGGTCCTTTTGATAATAGCCATTCTGACATGTGTGAGGTGATACCTTGTCATGATTCTGATTTGCCTACCTTTTTCTGATGATTAATGTTGAGCATCTTTTTCACACGTCTATTGGTTTATGTCTCGTTTTGTTTTTTTGGCTGTGGCGAGCAGTGGCTTGATGTGGGACCTCAGTTCCTAGACCAGGGATTAAACCTGGGCTGCAGTGGTGAAAGAGCAGAATCCTAACCACTAGACCACAAGGGACCTCCTGTATTTACTTTAAAATCATTCATTTTATGTTTTATGCTCATTTTTTATGTGTTTTAAAAAGTGTATTCCGGAGTTCCCGTCATGGCGCAGTGGTTAACAAATCCGACTAGGAACCATGAGGTTGCGGGTTCGGTCCCTGGCCTCGTTCAGTGGGTTAAGGATCTGGTGTTGCCATGAGCTGTGGTGTAGGTTGCGGGCACGGCTCGGATCCCAAGTTGCTGTGGCTCTAGCGTAGGCCAGTGGCTACAGCTCCGATTGGACCCCTAGCCTGGGAACCTCCATATGCCGTGGGAGCAGCCCTAGAAAAGACAAAAAAAAAATAGTATTCCATTAACAGTGAAACGTTTTTAAATTGAACCACATGAAATTGCTGATATTTGAGATGGTTTCCTCTGTGGTATATCATTTTGAAATTCACGTACACATTTAGGGGTATGTGACCAGCTGAGTTGGCGACAGTTGAACTGGGTTTCCAAGGGCAGGTTGCCTGTAGGGAAAGGTACCTGCCCCACTTTATGAGTCATCCACTCAGCCTGTTCCCTGTGCTGGGGTTCAGAGAGGGCACACAGTGGCAGCCTTTTTACCTGCTCCAGGCCTAAGAGGTAGGCCACCTAGCAGGATGTGTGTCTTGTACGGCTGAGAGTTTTTCCCCGAGTGACTCACTTTCCTACTGTCCTCTGACTCAATGAGATTTGGCTGGAGTGATTCCCGTTAAGCCTGGGAAGTATCACACCACTAGGAAACCCCAGCTCATCCCCCCTGACTAGCCTCAGGGGTTCTTCTCCTAGGCTGTTACTCACCAGTAACTGTGTCCAACCTTGGAGCACATGACATCTGAAAGCACTCAGGGTGATCTAGACAGGGTTCTAAGCGCTGGGGGTCCCCCCTACCCAGGCCCCCGCAGTGAACCAAACAAGTGCGAGGGGGACCAGTAAGTGAATAGGAAAATCGTTGGTATTTTCTACAAGTGTTAATTCCTGCAGAGGACACTCAGAAAGGGGACAGGAGGTGCAGTTTTAAATAGAAGCAAGGAAAGGGAGAAAACTGGATAGATTACCTGGAGGAAGTGCTTTCTAGACTGGGGACAGCAAACTTCCAGGCCCTGGGGACAGAGAAAGCACACAGGAAGGAGGTGAGAAGAGGGTGTTGGTGAAAGCATGGGAGAGAGGCTGACCTTTTTTTTTTTTTTTGTCTTTTTAGGGCTGCACCCTCAGCATATGGAGGTTTCCCAGGCTAGGGGTCTAATCAGAGCTATAGCCTCTGGCACAGAGGCACAGCAACGCTGAATCTGAGCCGAGTCTTTGACCTACATGACAGCTCACGGCAACGCCGGATCCTTAACCCACTGAGTGAGGCCCAGGATCAAACCTGCAACCCCATGGTTCCTAGTCAGATTTGTTTCCACTGAGCCACGATGGGAATTCCCGAGGCTGACTTTTATAAGCACCACTGTCCCTCTCCAACCGAAGATTCAGACCTGATCTCACCCCTGTAGCTCTGGGCCCCAGCACACGGTGAATTAAGGATGATTGCTCTTGCCTGAAGAAGGCAGGGGGACCCTCTTAAGGGCTGGGAGGAGTCGCTATATGAATATCAGAAGGCCGAGAATTCAGGTCACAACCTAAAAAAGAGGCTTAGATTGATAGTGGTGCAAGATGAGGTTGGAAAGGCAGGTGGGACAAATATAAGAGAGTCTTGGGGACTGTGAGGGAGGGAAGGTTGTTTTTTTGGTGTGTGTGTGTTTTTTTTTTTTTTTTTAAGACAATAGGAAATCACTGTAGGTTCTTGAGCAAAGTGCTGTGACAGGCAGTGCAAGACATTAGCTATTGGGAAACTTAATCTGGTAAGATTTGAAAGACAACTTAGAGCAGGGCATGAGGTGGGGAGACCTCAGAGCTGACTGGGGCAGGTGAGGACGGGGGTAAGATGTGCCCAGAAAAGGAGAAATGCAGAGAAGACTTAAATATGCAGCTTTGGAGTTGACCACAGAACAGGCTCAGGACCCGTGAGGAAAAGAATCACAGGGGCAGAGATGTGTTCTGAGTCCTGGGGAGGCCAGAGGAGGGGAGAGGGTGAAGCCTGCAGCAGGGATGTTGATGTGGGCCAATCACCAGAGGGTGGGCAGAGTCCTGCAGGGATTGTTGAAAGAGAAACTGCCAATTGCATCTTTGGGGGGTTACTTTTTCAACATTCGTTCATTAAAGTAACAGGAATTTTGCTTCACCTCCCCCTAAATCAGGGTAACAATCCTTTATGCCTCTGAGAAAGAAAAAAAAAATCCCCATATAATCTGAATTCAAGAAAAAGTTGCTCGTTCCTAATAGTAACCAAAAAAACCTTCTTATTCAAATTTGAACCAGTTTAACAAGAAACAGGAACAATGCCTTATCCTTTAAACATATTTCAGTATCTGGCTTTATTTTTGCAGTTTGTTAAATGAAGGTGGAGGTTACTTGGTGAAAACACCAAGAATCTGGGGAAGTTCCTTTCTACGCTACAAATCTTTAGGATAACTGAGGACAATCAGGTTCGACTCTCAAAGCTTGTTCTGTATGGATCTGGGATTGAAGGCAAAATGGGGAGCTTTCAGGAGTTCCCTTTGTGGCTCAGCAGTTAATGAACCCGACTAGGATCCATGATGATAAGGGTTCAATACCTGGCCTTGCTCAGTGGGTTAAGGATCCAGCATTGCTGTGAGCTGTGGTATAGGTCACAGACACAGCTCGGATCCTGTGTTGCTGTGGCTGTGGTATAGGCCGGCAGCTGTAGTTCCAATCCGACCCTGGCCTGGGAACTTCCATATGCTGCGGATGCAGTCCTAAAAAGCAAAAAAAAAAAAAAAAAAAAAAAAAAAAGAATGGGGGGCTTTCAACTCACCACAAATAGCTGATGGACGATATCCTTGTTGAAGCTGATTTAGGACTAGCAGTTAAGGATCTGGCACTGCCATTGCAGTGGTGAGGATTTGATCCCTGGCCTGGGAACTTCTGCATGCTGTGGGCCCGGCTAAAAGGAAAACAAAACCTGATTCTCTTTTTGCCGCAGTTGTAACTCATTCATTTATTCAATAAATGTTGAGTGCTCCCTAAGGGGTCAGGCATTGTTCTAAGGGGTCAGAGTTGTAGCCTGGGAGAGTGTAGCTTGCAGGAAAGATCGCTGGGCTGGTAGGGGCTCCTGCTTCTCCTTGTCCTCAGTGTTGGCCCAGCCAGAGGCAGAGCCCACCAAGGGCAGAAGGTTGCCATTTCTGAGGCCACCCCTAAGCCAATGGAGGCTCCCTTACTGCCTCCTTGCCTTTGCTGGGTCAGCGGTGGGGATTAGCCCCGCTCAAACCCCAACCTTCTCTAACCCTTCCCCATTCATAGCCTCGGCGTCGCAAGAGCCAGGTCTCTCTGCCCCCATAAAACGCTTCACAGAGTGTCAGATTGGTGATGGTCCCGGAAGTTGGACGTTCCCTGGGCTCCAGTCCTGGGGATTGTTTATTTTCCGGGTGGAGAGCGAGAGAGGAGGGACAGATGTTGCAATCATCTCCATCCTTATCGGCTATGTCATCTGAGGAGGGGGTGGGCTTGAGTGATCAGGTGGAGGGCAGGGGCAAAAGTGGGACACCCAGACAGAGGCTGCCAGCCTCATCAGTCCTGACTCAGGCCAATGGGCACCCCACCTGCAGCAGCCCTAGGAGATGGAGCAGCCCGGCCCACATGGCCCGGCCTCCCGCCCCTGACTTGACTTGATAACGAACCAGAAACTGAAACAGGGTCAGGATTCCCGGCTTGAAGTCAGAGATGAGTCACTGCTCAGAGCAGCTGCAATAGCTGAGAAGAGGCACCATAGAGGCAGGCAGGTGAGAATGGGAGACAGGATGGTGGGCTCAAGGTATTTCTCTGGGGTAGTGGCCCATGGAGGTGGTAGGAGGGGGCCTCCTGGACCTGAGGCTGCCAGACAGGACCAGAGAGAGGCCCTAGGACCGCCAGACTGAAGAAGCCAGTTGGGGTGGCAAGAGGCCAACTTCCTCCTGTGCCAGATGGTATTTGTGACAAAGGGCAGGGCAGAGGGTGTGGACTGGCTGGGAAGTGGCTGAGGACGCCTGGGGCCTCGGCTGGCCCTTGAGTGATGCTCCTCCTGCACCCCCCTCTCCAGCGCATCTGAGGGTCCCCGGTGGAACATGGCAAGAGGCATGGATGTGGTGGCCATGGACTGTGAGATGGTGGGGCTGGGGCCCTTCCGGGAGAGCGGCTTGGCTCGCTGCAGCCTCGTGGACTTCCACGGCACCGTGCTCTATGACAAGTTCATCCAGCCCGAGGGCGAGATCACTGACTACAGAACCCCGGTCAGCGGAATCACAGCTCGGAACATGGAGGGGGCCACCCCGTTCGCCGTGGCCAGGCTGGAGGTAAGTGAAGGGCTGTATGCCAGCCAGGCCAGCAGGGCTATGGATAACACACACACACACACACACACACACACACACACACACACACACACACACACACACACACACACACACACACACACACAGGCAGAAGGTACTTCCCGGGTACCTTCCCCGGTTGTCTGATTTGTGAGCCCAGTCATGTGAGATTTCCTGTCACCCCTGCACCAGGCATAAGAAACCTGTTGCCATGTCTGAGAAGTCTTCCTGCCATCAGACACCTTTAGACACACACCTGGGAGCAGGCCCCAAGGCATCTGGTTCACCTTGCTGGTCTTGTGATTGGGGACACTGTGTCCTGCCTGATGTTCCTTGAACATTGATTTAGGAGCTAGATTCCTCCTTTCCTCCATGCTGGCTACCTCTGGGGACCCTGCAGAGAAATGGGGGATGGGTCTGTGTGGAGGCCCTCACTGACTGGGCCCTTGGTAGGGGGCCCTTCTGGTCCTGGGAACAGGCCAGAGTCACCTGACCCCAGGGAGGGCTTTCTCCCAGACCCATGGCAGGCCACCTGCTCATAGAGGTTGGCACGTCACTCCAAGGTCCCCTACTCTCTTGCCCTCTGGCTTGTTGTGACATGTTCTCCAGTCTACTTTCTGTTTCTCTGAATCAGTAGATGAAAAAGAAACTCAACCACTCTGAAAGTGGCACCTTAGTCATTTCTGGGAAGTTGAACTCATTGTGAGGAAGTTCTTAGAGAACAAAGACAGCTGAGGTTCACCTCAGTCCCCACACTGTGCACACGTCAGGCTCCGGGCGCTGGCGATAAGGCCATAACAATAGCCACTGTTTTCTGAGCACTGGCTACTCACTGGACGCTCTTCTGAGCGCCATCTACAAAAGAGCCCGCCGGGAGCTGTTAGTGCAGTGCTAAGAGGGCCAGGTTTGAATCCTGGCTTTGTTCCTCCTCCCCTAAGTTACTTTAGGCAATTTCCTCACCCATTTCCTGGAAAGGAAAGTGGGGTCATCACAGGAGCAGTCTCATAGCGTGGTTGTGAGGATTGAGAAGGGGCTGGAGAGAGTACCTATGTTAAGTACTCAAAAACTGTTAGCTGTTAGGAGTCTTTCCTTGTTGTCCCCATATTATAGATGAGGAAACTGAGGCTCTCTTGAACTAAATATTGGCTTGCAAGGTACCACAGAGTGAGTGGCTTAAACAGCAGAAGTAACTTGTCTCATGTTCTGGAGGCTGGAAGTCTCAGACCAAGGAGGGCTGGTTCATTCTGAGGGCTGCAAGGGAAAACCTCTTCTGTGTCCTTCTCATAGCTTCTGATGATTTGCTAGCCATGTTTGGTATTCCTTGGCTTAGAATCCCAACTTCTGCCTTCCTGCTCACTCGGCATTCTTCCTGAGTGCATGTCTCTATACCCAAATCTGCACCCATCCCCAACACACCTGTGGGATTTTTTTGGCTGTGCCTGTGGCATGTGGAAGATCCCAGGCCAAGGGTAAACCCCACACCACAGCAGTGACCCAAGCCAAGCAGTGACAACACGGGATCCTTAACACATTGCATCACAAGAGATAAATAATTCCTCCCCTTTTTATAAGGACCTGGTCATATTGGTTAGAGAGCTACCATACCCCAGTATAATCTCATCCTAACAATAACATCTGCAGTGACCCTTTTTCCATAAGCCACATTTTGAGGGAGCTGGAGTTCATTTCAAACAAATGAATTTGAAAGAGAACAAAATTTAATTCATAACTAAGTAATTCACACAAATTCAGATAACCAGAATGTGGAAGAGCTGGTCAGGATTAGAAACTCAGGCTCAAAATCTCTAGAGCTGTTTGTCCACTAGGGAGCCACCCTTCCCATGTGACTGGTACGTGCCTGAAAAGTGACTGGTCTGGACTGCGTTGTGCTGTAAGTGTAAAATGCACACCTAATTTCAAAGATTTGTATAAAAAAAGAACCATAAAGTATCTCAATAATTTCTAAATACAGGTTAAATGTTGAAATGAGAGTATTTTTGATATTTGGGTTAAATAAAACATATTAAAACAAATTTCACCTATTTCTTTTTATCTTCTTTTTTTTTTTTTTTTTTTGGCTGTTCCTGTGGCATGAGGAAGTTCCCGGGCCAGGGATGGAACCCACACCACAGCAGTAACCAGAGCCACAGCAGCAACAACATCAGATCCTTAACCCACTGAGTCACCAGGGAACTCCACTTTTTACCTTTTTAAATATGGCCGTTGATGATTTAAAATTATACATGTGGCTCACATTCTATTTCTTTCTATTAGACAGCACTGATCTAGAGGTACTAAGAGGACACTAAAGAGCCCTGAGGAGAGGACACAGTATGTCAGGGTGCTTCTGGAAAGATTCCATGAAGCTGGTGCTATTTGCCAAAGGGGTGGGAGGAGTCTGTGCATGCAGCTCAACTGGCCATAGAGAGTCATGGAAGATTCCTGAGTGAGAGCACGGCAGGATCTAAGCCACTGTAGAGAAAGCCTGAACAGGGGTGCTAAGGAGGATGGATGGGGGTGAAGGAGACGGCTGCAGAAGGAAGAGTCTGAGCCCCCTGGGAGCAGTTATGAGGGCCTCAGTCATCAGTAGCACCCAGAGATTGGAAAGGAGGAGACATTAGGACAGAGGAGGACCAAGAAGATGTGGGTCTGTTCAGGTGCCGATGGGAGGCCCAGGGACACTGCATGGAGCTGCCCACACTCAGATCCCCACTGAGCAGTCAGGTGGGCAGCATGGCCCCATCCCTTCTCCCCTTCCCCAGCCTTCCTCCCCCATCCCTGCGGCAGAAAGAGCAGGAGAGAAGAGGCAGCAGAGAAATGCAATTCCCTGGGCACCCTCAGACATGGCCTGGGAGTCAGGACACCTTGGTCCTTATCCAGATTTGGTGCAGAAATACTTTAGTTTCTCATATGGAGATTATGCCAGGCCCTTCCAAAGCTGCACATAACAGCTGTTCCAGGAGGGAGGCAGGAATCTGAAGACCAGGCAGCTCTTTGGAGCCACATCTGAGGTTCACATTGCCTGCTCTATCACTTCCTGGTTTGTATGACCTTTGGCAAGTTCTTGACCCTTTCTGAGCCTTGCTTTTCTCCTCCCTCTTCACACAGGTTGGGTGTAGTGATGTGGCCTGCAGCCCAAAAACACTGTGCCTGATGCACGGCTGATGGTCACTCCATGTGCCTGTGGAGAGATCAGGGCAGAAACCCATATCATACATCCTGTCATCTCTCCAGCTCCCCTTGAAAACGGTGAGCCCAGCTAATCTCAGAAACTCCCCCAGACCTGGCTCAGATCACTGCCCCCCCACCCTGTGTCCAAATATCTCCATGGCTCACTATTGTCTGAGGGCCACCTGGTCAATGCTCGTGGTGTTCCAAACCCCACCTACCTACCTTTCCTGCCTTCTCTCTCAGCTCAGCCCCAACCCTGCTCCCTCCCATCCCCCATCCCTTCCCCTAGAGATACTGCCATTCTGGCCCAGGCTAGAGGAGTCCTATGTGATGTTCTTCCCCAGTCCTCACTCTTCCCACCCAACCCTACCCCCCTTGGGGGGGGCGTCAGTCTCATCCTCCTTGCTGTAGCCCATACTCTAAAGCTTGCCTGGCCACGCACAGGAGTCTCCCTGGCTCCACAGCTCCTGCCATATACTTTACCTGCCCCAGGTTGGATGTTGTGCTTTGAACATACCAGGTGTCCTGAGAATATCTGTGGGATTGGAGTTGAATTAATTTTCACAATACAGGAGTTTTAGCAGTTGCATGGAACAAAATTTCCTCTGCCCTCATGTTGGCCTTTGCTGTCAAAGCCCAGGGGGAAGGGAGCAAGCACAGTCTCTAGACTTGGCTGGATGTGGGTCCAGTCCCAGCTCTGCTACTTGATTGCCCTGTCCCCTCTGGCTTGTTCCTAACCCTCTTTGTGGCCCTCACTAGGATCCTCTGTAACAGAGGGGTGATGAAATAGCACAGGGGTATCCGGCATGGGGTCCAGGCACTTTTGAGGCACTTTGCATACATTATTGCTTTTAACTCCCCACCACAACCTTGGGAGGTCGTTAAGTAGTGTCATCACCCTATTTTATAGATAAGCAAACTGAGAAACAGGCTGATCAAAGTGTCCAAGGAAGGGGAAGAGCAGAGACTCAAATTCTAGCCCCAGTTCTTGCTCTGTGAGGTTCCAATCCAGTGGTCAAAGTGTGTAAATGCACGCTGTGAATGCTAAGTGACTGGTATACTAAGGGCAGTGTTGGTACAGCATGACAGTGACTGTGGTATGACATATTCACTGTCATTTGTTTTTCATGAATGAGGCACTGAGGCTGCTTGACCCTACTCATCACACAGTGTTTTAATTCCAAAGACCAGGCTCATCACACAGTGTTTTAATCCCAGGACCAGGGGCCCCAAAATGTTCTGGGGCAGAAGACTGCCAGGCATTTATCAGATCCCATAAAGCCAAAGCAACACCTCACAAGTGAGGCTAGGCTCACCACTCACCCACCTGTCCCTTCCTCCCAAGGGAGCAGTGAGTGGGCCTGGTTAGCAGTAAGCTGTGGACCAGACCATAGAAGCCAGGAAGGCTCTGGGGAGCCCCTGAGAACCCGGAGTCCACCCAGGAGCTGTGCTGCCATAAGGCACTGAGGTTTTGAGTGGGCTTCTCTTTTTTCTTTTCTTTTCTTTTTTTTTTTTTTGTAATGTGATTCTACTGCTTTTATAATGTGAGGTAATTGCCTTGTTATCTTCTGACACCTGTAGGTTTGACTGTCATGAGAGTGGTGGTTCTCAAGGCACTGTGATTTTGCCCCCAAGGGGACATCGAGCCATATCTGGAGATATTTTTGGCTGTCCAAAGTGAGGTAGGGGGGCTGCTACAGACATCCAGTGGGTAGAAGCCAGGGATGGCACTGAACATCTGACAATGCACAGGACAGACACACACACCAAAGAAGTATCTAGCCGCAAATGTTAATAGTGCTGAGCTTGAGAACCCCGGCCTACAGAGAGCCCCACAAATCAGACTGTCTGCACAGAAGGGAAGCTGTGAGGAGACCGAGGTCCAGAGAGAGGCAGTGACTTGCTAAGGACACACAGCAAACTGAGCTACAACCCAGCGCTCAGATTCAGGGCTCTCACTTGACAGGTTAATGCTTTTTAAATGAATTTTTTGACCTAATGATAGTTGTTAATAGCTTGTCACTCACTTTTGTAAGTAAAGCTGTTTTAATGCTGATCTGGTGTGAATACCATCCACATCATGACAGATTGGGGAACGATAATGACGCTGTGAGTATGTAAACAAAGAAACTGAGTCTTGTTTGGCATTGTGGTTTAGGTGGGAAACAGACAAAAAGGAGGCCACAGCAGCTTGTGAATAGGGAGCAGTTTCAGCTATACTGGTGTAGTAGCCCTTGCCCAGGTCCCAGTGTCCTACTGGGGCTCAGCCACCTGGCAGGTTTCTCCGGGGCTCAGCCAGATGGTGGAGGATGATCTTGTCATCCAGGTTCACCCCAGGGTGAGCAGCCTTGTGGGAAGAAGACATGAACAGGGAGCAGGGGCAAGTCCCTTATAATCAGTCCCCTGGCTGCCAGGAATGAATGAATGGACAGGTGAACTAATGGGCAGGTGGAAGGATGGAAACATGATGGAAGCAGCAAGCTCTGCAGGCTGGGCAAGTGCTGGTGCACGGATTTCCAGACTCAGCAGATGGGAAGAATATCCTAGAACATTTGCTAACACTGCTCCCCTGGCCATGTTGATGCAGTCTGTCTGGAGTAGGGCCTTGCCCTCTGGATTTTTGACAGGAACTCTAGGTGATTATTTATTTATTCTTTTTAGGGCCGCACCCACAGCATATGGAAGTTCCTAGGCTAGGGACTAAATCATAGCTACAGCTGCCGGCCTACGCCACAGCCACAGCAACACGGGATCTGAGCGTGTCTGTGACCTACACCACAGCTCGTGGCAGTGCCGGGTCCTTAACCCACAGAGCAGGGCCAGGGATTGAACCCATGTCCTCATAGATACTAGTTGGGTTTCTTACCCCTGAGCCATAATGGGAACTCTTCCAGGTGATTTTTTTGATCAGGCCCCTCTGAGAAATACTTGGACTAGAGGGGAAACACACTGGAAAGAGAATGGGGGCAGACACGTGTACCAGGGCCTGTGACTCCCCTACATGTGACATGGGTACACACCACTCTGCACCTCCTTTTTCTTGTTGCTAAGATGGTATGATAATCTCCACATTATAGGAGCCAGATTCAAGAAGTTTTCACTGAGAGCTATCATGGGCCCAGCAGTGCTCTCCACTCTGAAATTAATAATGCTAATGTAGCCCCTAGGTTCTCAGTAGGTGCTAATAATAACCCTAATAATAGTGACAGGGTCAGGCATATCCAGACACTGAATCTCAGCTATCAACTCACCAGCTGTGTGACCTGGGCAAGTCTCTTACCCTCTCTGACCCACAGCCCCCTCCACCATAAAAAGAAACTAAGAATATTCTTGTTGAGAAACCTTATGATGAGGTGAGGAAAGCACCTGGCACAGTGCCAGGCAATGAGACCAGATCGATGAATGTTCCTTTCCTCCGCCCACTCCAGTTCTTTCCAGGAGTCTGAGCCTCCATCCCCTGCATTTGACACGCCTCTCTCATGACACTGATTCAGGGCAGATTGCAGGTCACACAGCCCCGAGGCCCTGCCAGCTGACACCTCCACCCTGCCCCAGGCTCCCTCTCAGCCCTGCCTTAGAAAGTCCATGGAGCTTCACCGCCCCAGGCCAGCACCTTACAAATGGGGAAGCCCAGAGAGGTCTTTGACCTGCCTGAGATCACACAGCAAGTCCCGGTGGCCTTTCCCTATCTGGTGCCCAGCATCTTTGTCCTAAGGAGCTGTTATCTCTCTGCCAAATGGACTGTTCTTTTCCCCCAACTTCTTCCTTCCTTCTGCCTGTCCACCCACTCCTGTTTTCTCTCTTGATGAGTCTTGTGGTCCTAAATGTAGGCCCCCGCCCCCAAAACTTTGGGCTCAGGAAGTGATGAACTTCCCAGGAATCTACTTTATGATTCATGGGACGGGCCATGGCTGCTTGGGGATGGCAGACAGTTCCCTCAGGGATTTGTGTGAACTGGACCTGAGCCAACTCTGAGGCGGGGAAAACAGGCCACATTGTTCAGAAACATAGAAGATGTCAGCAGGAAAATGTGCGTGACCACCTCTGCCCAACACGGCCCCATCCCCCACGCCTAAGTCTCTGCCCCTCCCCTGTGTGCTGCACCGAGCCCTTTCCTCCACGGAAGGTTCCCCTCAAGCTGCTGCTCTGAAGTTGTGTGCCTTTACCATTCAGGGTGACTCCCAGACCAGGAGCATCTGCACACCTGTCGGACACGCAGAGTCCGGCATTTGAATCCAGATTTTGGTGCGATTCACCAGGTGACTCCTAAGCCCAAGCGTGACAAGCACTAGTGTCTCTCAGGATGGCCTAGCTTCATTCTTCGAGTGTGCTTTCCCCAGTCCCTAAGCTGTGTGGGGGCTCTGTCCAGAGGGGGCCCCAACAAAACCAAGGTCACGGTGGGGCAGGCTGGTGCCATTGCCTGTTGATGGTGGATAGATAGACCCTGTCTCTAGGGCTCTTGGAGCCTTGGCCTCCACTTCTGCAAAGGGGTGGCAGATCAAAGGCCCCACATGATGTCCCAGGAGCCCACTAGAAGCAAGATGCCAGAGGGTCCTTTGCAGGGCATAGAGGAAGATATGGAGGGTGCAAAAGAAGAGTCCATGGTGGGCCTGAGGCAGCCATGAGCCGCCTGCAGCTGGCCTGGTACAGCTTGCCCCAAGGTCCCCCTTCCATCTTCCCCAATGGCAGCCAGGGGGAAGGAAAGGTGGCCAGAGATTGAGGCTCTGGGCTGGGGCACTCTAGGGGTCACACTTCACAGCTTGGCAGCTGGGCTAGCTCTTTCCTCATAAGGTGGTGGGGACAAGTAGGCACCACAGCCAGGCTGCTGGCTTTGAGGGCTGGCTCTGCCAATGATTAGCTGTGTGACTGTCCCATTTTTCTAATGGTGCTCAGCAAGTCACCCCAAAACCTAGCGCTTCAAACAATGTCAATATTTATGTCATTCACGCATCTGTAATCTGGGCAGCACTTGGCAGACAGGGGCAGCTGGTCGGCTGAGGCATTGGCGGCTGGGGATTGGGATCACCAGCTGGTTTGCTTGCCCACCTGTCCTGAGGCTGCTGCTGGGGCTCCTTGTACACACCTCACCACCCCAGGGTGGTATCCCCAGCAGGGTGGCTTTAGGGTGACTCAGGGGTCCAAGGACACTGGCTCCATACACAAGTCAGAAGTCACACAGCCTATCCCATATTTAAGGTGAGGGGGATTAGACTCCATCTTTTCTGAGAGGAGCAGTAAGGAATCTGCAAATTTGTTTTAGAATCATCAGAGTCACCTTGAGGAAATTACTCCACTTCCTGGTGCTTCAGTTTGCAAAATTTAAACACAGCACCCCTCTCCCTGCATTGCTTTATGAATTTTCTGTGGCTGCTGTAGCAAAAACTATAGACTCAGTGGTTTAAAATAACCCAAATTTATCATTTCGCGGCTTTGTGGTTCAGAAGTCCGAGCGGGTCTCACGTGCTGAGGCCAAGGTGTTGGCAGAGGGCATTCCTTTCTAGAACCTCTGGAGGAGGGTCTGTTTCCTGCCCTTTCCAGCTTCAATGGCGGCTCCTGTTCCTGCCTCATGGCCCCATCCTCCACCTCCTCAGCCACAGACCTCTCTGACCTCCACATACAAGGACCTTTGGGATTATGCTGGGTCCACCTGGACAATCCAGAAACTCTATTTTAAGGCCATCTGATTAGCAAACTAAAGTCCACCTGTAACTTTAATTTCATGTAATGTGTTCACAGGTCCTGGGCATTAGGGCTTGGGCATTTTTGGGAGGTCATCATTCTGCTTGCCAGGTAGGGTTGTTGAAAGGATTAAACCATACAATGTATGTGACTCATCTGATGGGTGTCTGGCCCATGGGTTGGGCCAGTAAGTGCTGGCCACTGCTCTTATACATGGAAACCATGGAAGGAGTTGAGATGAGCCTTCCTTGCAGAACTAAGCTGTTGAAGTTGAGCAGAGCCTGGACCAGTTCCCTCATTTTATCGATGGATATATATGTTCAAAGCCCGGAGAGGGATGGTGATTTGCTCAAAGTCACACAGCAAGTCAAGGAAGGGCTGCTCCCTGCCTTGATGCACCAAGTTTTGCCCCAGACCCACCTGGAGGCCCCTGGGTGAGGTGTGGGACACCTGTCTTCCTGGCCAGATCCTGCAGCTCCTGAAAGGCAAGCTGGTGGTGGGTCATGACCTGAAGCACGACTTCAAGGCGCTGAAGGAGAACATGAGCAACTATACCATCTACGACACCGCCCAGGATAGGCTGCTGTGGCGCGAGGCTGACCTGCACTACTGCCGACGCGTCTCCCTCCGCCTGCTGAGCCAGCGCCTGCTCGGGCGGCGCATCCAGGTGAGGACACTCTGTTCCCAGGCTGGGGCTGGACCGCCGGCTCTATGGGTCCTGGCCTTCCCCCTGGAACCCGAAACTCCCCCCAGGGGCCTGAGAACCAATATTTGGCCCCAAAGATGCGCGATCTCCCCGTGATCCTGAGAGGTTGTGTGCTGTGAGAGGAGCAGGGTTTTCACCATAAAGAGCAGGGAATGTATTTGAGAGCTGACCCGGGAAGTCCGGAAGGGAAGGCACCCAGGCAGGGCGATTTTGTTTTTATTTTTTGCTTTTTAGGGCTGAACCCACGGCATATGGAAGTTCCCAGGCTAGGGGTTGAATCGGAGCTACAGCTGCCGGCTTACACCATAGCCACAGCAATGCCAGATCCCAGCCGTGACTGCGACCTACACCACAGCTCATGGCAACTCCGGATCCTTAACCCTCTGAGTGAGGAGGTCAGGGATCGAACCCGCATCCTCATGGATCCTAGTTGCGTTCGTTAACTGCTGAGCTACGATGGGAACTCCAAGGTGATTTTGTTTTTATAGTCATGTCAGTTTCCCTGTGGATAATCGAAGCTTAATCCCCCTGCTGAGCTCTGGGAAATGGTGTAAGCCCAGGCCTCAGATTTATCCAGGGAGGTGAAGTATTTACACATGACTTCCACCAGCAGCAGCTGCTGCTGCTCCTGGGGCTCTAATTCCTCAGCACTTGCAGCCACAAGCTGGCCACTGGGAACTGCGCCTGCATGTGGGCTCTTCCAAGTCAAAGGATTGTTATGAAGCACCTGTTCTGGGCCAGGCTGGACCAGAGGTTGAGGACATGAGGTGAATGAGGCCCTGCCCATCCCTGGGAAAATCCTGGTTGAAGCGAGGGTGGCCCACGACCTGACTGCCGGCACACCTGTGAGGTGTGTCTGATAGAGGAGAGAGCAGGGATGAAGGATGAGTGGCAGGCGGGAGACCAGGGCTGAATGGAGTTTGAAGAGTGTGTCTTAGTGGAGGAGGGAAGGAGAGGGGGTGCAGGGGAGGGGAGGGCCGGAACCCCAGCCTGAGGAATGAGGGGTGGCTTGGCTGGGGAGCAGGAATGTATAGGAGGCAGGGGATAGGCCTGAGTTTGGGCCCCTCTGTTAGGCTTGTGGCACCAGGGGTCTAGGCCAGAGTGTCAGCACCTTGACTCACTGAAGAACCCTGTTCTCAATGTGCTGAGCCAGGAGCACCTTAGAAACAGTTTTGTACATGTTCCTCAGTGCCCTGGGGTCCCCGTGAGAACCCCTCTGGGTCTGAGGGCAAGTCTGCAGCGACCACCCCCTCTAAACACCTAAAGGACACAGCTTGGCTCAGGTAGCTGGGTTTTGTGCCTGGCCATGCCTGGGCCTAGTGCTAATGGGTGAAGCCAGGCTTGCTTCAGCCACCTGCTGAGTCCAGGGCATTAGAGGCTTCGGGAGGGACTCACCCAATCACCCCTTCAGGGCCCTGGAAAGCAGGGTGTGAACAGGGAAGGCCCAGGCCACATGGGGCACCTGGATTTAGCCCCACCCCAAGTCCCCACCCTATACCTGTGTCTGCAGGACAGTGTGTTGGGACACAACTCGGTGGAAGATGCCAGGGCAACAATGGAACTTTACCGACTCTCCAGAAGAATTCGAGAACAATGAGGGCTGCCTGTCAGGTGCACCCTCCCCAAGGACTAGAGGACTTCATCTCTTCAAGACAAAAACTCCCTTACTTTTGGAAAATGCATTTTTAACAGTAAAATTTCTCTATATTTTCTCTACATCCTTGGATCCTTCTCTTGTCGTTTTCTTTCTTCTCTCTAGCGGACAGCACCCAGCACTGAGAGAGCAATGGACACTTGAGCTGCAATGGGGGCAAGTGTCAATTTCCTTAATACCTTTAATCCTGTGAGTCTAAGAAAAAGTCCCTGTGACTTAATTAATACTCCTTCTGCTTTCCTTTTCTAGCTACTTTTATGCCTGGGAGAGTGGCATTATTTCCTGGGGGTAGCGCCCAGCTCAGATGGGTAGCATCTCTCTTTTTTTTTTTTTTTTGTCTTTTTGCCATTTCTTGGGCTGCTCCCGCAGCATATGGAGGTTCCCAGGCTAGGGGTAGAATCAGAGCTGTAGCCGCCGGCCTATGCCAGAGCCATAGCAACGCGGGATCCGAGCCGCGTCTGCAACCCACACCACAGCTCATGGCAACACCGGATCCTCAACCCACTGAGCAAGGCCAGGGATCAAACCCGCAACCTCATGGTTCCTAGTCGGATTCATTAACCACTGAGCCAAGACTGGAACTCTGGTAGCATCTCATTTTGAAATTGGTGTCACAGCACTGGTAAGCTTCAAGGCAAAGGGACAAGGGATGTGATGATCACTACACCTGGTGGCCTCCAGCAAGTCCTCCTACCTCTTATTAGTAAAACAAGAAGGCAAAGGTAGTTGACTCTGGAGTCTAAAGGATCTAGGTTGGAATCCTGGTTCTGCCATTTGGTAGATGTGTGACCTAGGGCAAGTTACTTAACCTCTCTGTGCTTCAGTTTCTCCATCTGGAAAACAGAGAATTCTAACAATTCACAGTGTTCTTGTGAGATGTTACATACAAAGCGTCCAGCACCATGCCTGTCATAGCTCAAACAGCCGCCAAATGTCCATTACTGGTGATTGTTCTCTGCACCACCTGCTGATCTAAGAGAGCAGCTGTCCTCTACTGCAGGGCCCCACCTCTGAAGGAAGGGCAAGCAGAGTGCATGTGAAGGGTCCTAACCAGAGCAGTGATTGTGCATCACAGTCAGCTGCAGAGTTGTTCTTTGAATCTGTGCCTGGGTCTGGCTTCACTCCCCTGAAGATTCCTTGGGGTAGAGGACTGGGGGCAGGGCAGGTACCTGTTAGTATTTTGACCTTCACAGGAAAATTTGATGCCTAAGACTTTGGAATTGCCTGAGGAGCTTTTTCAGCATCCCCAGCACCTAAGCATAGTCTCCTCATGTTGGACCAGACTTCAGCATCACCTGGAGGCTGCTGAGCCCCATCCTAGAGTTTCTGATTCAACAAGTCTGGGGTGGAACCCAAGAATTCTCCACAAGTTCCCCGTTGATGTTCTGCTGCTGGCCCAGGGACCATGCTTTGAGAAGCACTGCCTGAGCATCAGGCAATTGTGATGTGCAGTCAAGGTTGAGCCACTGGCCTAAGGGTTGAGAACCACCAGGGGGGTTTCTCGCCCCTGCATCTCCTTTGGCTTCCTGTTCATGCAGAGAGGGGGCCACAGCCCTGTAGGACATGTCCTCAAGAGCCCACTTCACGGATGAGGGGCTGGAAGTGAGATTAAGAATCCAAGGGATGGAGTTTCTGTTGTGGCGCAGCGGAAACAAATCTGACTAGGAACCATGAGGTTGCAGGTTTGATCCGTGGCCTTGCTTTGTGGGTTGAGGATCCGGCGTTGCCATGAGCTGTGGTGTAGGTCTCAGGTGTGGCTAGGATCCTGCGCTACTGTGGCTGTGGGGTAGGCCAGCGGCTACAGCTTCGCTTTGACCCCTGGTCTGGGAACCTCCATATGCCATGGGTTCAGCCCTAAAAAGACAAAACAAACGAAAAAAGAATCCATGGGATTCAGATACCAGGCCTATCTGACCCCAAATTGCAGTGCTTTTCACTCAGAGGGATTTACACTGGCGATGCCTCCCATTTGCACCATTGACCCCTGGGAACCTGGTCTGCTATGGCGAGGAGGTGCAGCTTGACCTCTCAAGGTTCTCTCCTGCCCCTGGGAGCAGTTTCAGGGTTGTGACCTCTGCTGCTGTGATTTTTACGAACACTAGAAGTGGCTATGTGGACTCATGTTTAGCTGTGACTGGCCACTAGGTGGAGCCCTTGAGCCATCTCTCCCCCAGGCTCCATTGCAAGCAGATCCAGCCTGAGGGACACTGGCATGAGGTGCAAGGGTCTGGGTGTATGAAAAGGTTAGGGGGCTGCTCCAGGGACCCTCTAAGCTGCCTTCACTCAGGTATTGAGCTGGGCCATGGAGGGGGCTGGGGCAGTGGTGTAGCCTGGACTGGAACCTGACTCAGGCTCTCTGACTCCCAGTCCAAGGTTCTTTCCAGGGCTTCAGAATTCCTGGACAGAAGAGGGACTATTCCCAAGGGGAATCTCTAACTCACCTTGGTGCTTCCAATTCTGTGATTTGGATGCCCCCAGGGGAGAGAAAAGCCGAGGAAGCACCACCCTTCCCTGGTAGGCACTGAGGTGAGGGTCAGGACCCAGAGGGCAGCGGGTGCTGTGGGCCTCAGGCCCACTCCTGGGCTCCCTGACTCCTGTGCAGCCAGCTTCTCAGTGGAGAAAGCACAGTTAGTGGGAATACAGAAGTGGAATATTCTAGAGACACCACCAGCTTCAGGCAGCAGACCTGGCTTAAGTGTCTCCCTCCTATGAGCTCAGAGTCCCCACCAACAAAGGACTGAGATGGGGAGGAGAGCTCATAGACAGGTGCCCAGCAATGGGCTGAGGGGTGGGGAGGGACCCATGAACGGCATCATCAACACTGATCCTAATAAAAATGAAGAGCTGATCCTTTGCCCCTCTAGCCTCCTGACCTACCTGGGTCCCGACACACCTGGAGTTGATGCCTGCAAATGTTGGGTTTACTCACCAAAGCTGTGAAGTTTGGAGGCAGGAAGGTGATGTTGGTTGAGTGGCTGCTTGTGAGTAGTTCTGTGCTCTGTGTTTTACACATGTCATCTTACACAGTCCTCCAGTAACCCTGCCTGGCTAGGTTTCTTTCTCATTTTACCTTTAGGAAGCCAAGCATGGCTCCTGAGGGTTATAGGTGAGGGGGTTAAGGTTAGGGTTAGGTTTAAGCAAAACCTGCCCTCATACATTTTTAAAAATTAGAAAATTTTTTTTTGCCTTTTAGGCCCACACCTGTGGCATATGGAAGTTCCCAGACTAGGGGTCGACTTGGAGCTGCAGCTGCTGGCCTACACAGCAGCCACAGCAATGCCAGATCTGAGCCGGGTCTGCAACCTGTGCCGAAGTTCACAGCAATGCTGGATCCTTAACCCACTGAGCTAGGCTAGGGATCGAATCCACATCCTTGTGGATACTAGTCAGGTTCTTACCCCCTGAGCCACAATGGGAACTCCTCTCATACATTCTTCCTACGTTTCTACGTTAGTTAGATTCTTTATCACTTTCTCTATTTCACCCTATGACACTCCCATAACCTAAATAGCTAAATTTGAATATATTATGATTTATTTATTGGGTTGTAAAAATCAATGGGTTTAGACTAATGCGTAGTGGCAGGTATCATCCATCACTAATATATCACATGGACTACTTCCCATAACCTGTTTATCATCTCTGATTTACCTGTTCTGGAATGTCATATAAATGGAATCATACAGTGTGTAGCCTTCTCCAACTGAATTCCTTCACTTAGCAATATACATGTAAGATTCATTCATGTTTTTTCATGAGTCGATGGTTTATTCCTTTCTATTTTTGAATAGTATTGTATTGCACATATATGGGAGAAAAAATAATTTTTTTACTATCCTAGGTTCTTGATTGATTACCACCCCCATAATAAAAGATATACATAATCATACAGAGAAATAGATACAGTATCTTTCTAACATTTTAGTTATGAGTCAGTAAAACTGAGTAATAAAAAATTATCTGTTTCTATAAGATTGTAGACTCTGAATTGTGTTTCTGGCAGATAGAACAAAAAAGATTACTTGCCTAGCGAGAGTTAAAGTTTTTTACTAATATTTGTGGAGAAGATTTTTAAGATTTGGATTTGCCCTGATATGTCATCTTATGAAGGCTGTGGACTAAATTCTGGACAGAGGAATTTTTGAAATACCACGTGGCCATCTTGGTGTTTTGTTTTATTTTTGGGCTGCTGGCATGGCATGTGGAAGTTCCCAGTCCAGGGATCAAACCTTCACCGTAGGAGGTTGCTATTGTGACTCAGCAGTAATGAACCCAACTAGTGTCCATGAAGATTTGGGTTCAATGGCTGGCGTCTTTAAGTGGGTCAAAGATCCAGCATTGCCATGAGCTTTGGTGTAGCTTGCAGACAGGGCTTGAATCTGGCATAGCTCTGGCTGTGGCATAGGCCTGCAGCTGTAGCTCTGATTTGACCCCTAGCCTGGGAACTTCCAAATGCTGCAGGTGTGGCCCTAAAAAGCAAAAACAAACAAACACCTTGTGCCACAGCAGCAACCTGAGCCAAGCAAGGTTAATGCCAGACCCTTAACATGCTAGGCCACCAGGGGACTCCCATCTTATGTTCTTTTTTTTTTTTTTAGGGCCTCACCCTCGGCATATGGAGATTCCCAGGCCAGGGGTTGAACCGAAGCTGTAGCCGCTGGCCTACGCCACAGCCACAGCAACCTGGGATCCAAGCCGTGTCTGCCACCTACACCACAGCTCACAGCAACTCTGGATCCTTAACCCGCTGAGCGAGGCCAGGGATCGAACCTGCGCCCTCCTGGATACTAGTCAAACTCGTTTCCACTGAGCCATTACGGGAACTCCTTGCTTTTGTTTTTAACAGATTTTACTGGCGTATGGTTGACTTAAAAGTTGTGTTAGTTTCAGGTGTACAGAAACTAAATCAGTTATACATATACATATATCCATTCTTTTTCAGATTCTTTTCCCATATATGTTATTACACAGTATTGAGTAAGTTACCCTGTGATATACAGTAGGTAACAAGACCTATCTTATCTATTTGATTTGATTTTTTCTTTTCTGGCCACTCCACAGCACATGGAGTTCCTGGGCCAGGGATCATACCCAAGCCGGAACTCTTGACCAATGCTCCAGCTTCGGCAATGCTGGATCCTTAACCCACTGTGCCAGGCTGGGGATAGAGCCTGCATCCTAGAACTGCAGAGATAACCTGATCCTGTTGTGTCACAGTGGGAACTCCTACCTATTTTATAGTTAGTGGTGTGTATTTGTCAGTCCCAACCCCCTAATTTATCCTTCCTACCCACATTTCCCCTTTGATAACCATAAATTTGGTTTCAAAATAAAGCCAAACTGAACTTCCATTGTGGCTTAGCAGTAATCAATCTGACTAGTATCCATGAGGTATGTGGGTTCGATTTCTAGCCTCACTCAAGGGATCTGGTGTTGGCATTAAAAAAAAAAAAAAAGATAAAGCCAATCTGAGTGGATAGGGTATCCATTTTGTCCACAATTAGCATTTTTCAGTCTCAGGTAATGATTTTAGTGAACTAAGTTACTTTCAATGGCTGGTCATGCTAAGGAAGAAAGCTTAGCATTTGCGTGTGTTTGGGTGTGGGGGGAGGTGTTAATTGTACTTTTCAGGTGAAGAGGTAAATGTCTCTGTCTCTCTCTCTCTCTTTTTTTTTTTTTTTGCTTTTTAGGGCTGCACCTGCAGCATATGGAGGTTCCCAGGCGAGGAGTTGAATTGGAGCTGCAGCTGCCAGCCTAAGCCACAGCGTAGCAATGCCTGATCTGAGCCATGTCTGTGATCTACACCACAGCTCAAGGCAACGCCAGATCCTTAACCCATTGAGCAAGGCCAAAGATCAAACCCACATCCTTATGGATACTAGTCGAGTTCTTGATCTGCTAAGCCACAACAGGAACTCCAATGTCTCATATTTTATGACAGGAAGCAAAAAGCACAATTAGAAGCAAAGCATCCCCAAGTCAATGTTATTTCCTTGGATGTTTCCTTGGATGTTCACATTTAAAGACGGTTCAGAGCACCTGGAGGACACAGCTCTTCCTGTGAAAGGCCTGAGAAACGATGTAAACCGTTTAAAGAAGAACTTCTGGGGCGTATTTCCTACTATCAGCGGTGTAGGGCAATTCCTACTGAAGTTCTTTTTTTTGAATGTAGGACGGTTCTTTTTCCAACGCTCAGATGTTAGAAGAAAGTTGAAGCTTTGATAAGAAGGATAGATAGTCTTTGAATTACTCCTAGAGCCACATTTCTGGTTTTGTATAGATTAATAAAGAAAGGATGGTGGTTTTAAATTCTTCAAAGAATTGCCTCTCCTACTCAGTGATAACTTCAATAGACTGACCTGCCCATCCAACTTCACTGTCTTGGATTTGCTCCTTCCTATCAAGGAGAAGATTTCCAACTTAGATGTAAACAGAAGATTCCTACGTGCAGATTTAGGGCTTCGTGCCTTTGGGGTGTTTTCCTAGATCCTTCTACAGAGGCTCCACATGTTTTCTTCCTCTCCGAGCTCATAGTTCCATCTTAGCCCAGGTGGGGTCATAGCAGAGAGGGCCTCACAAAGAGCTCCTCTCAGGGCCTGTGTATCAGCCTCCAATTGGGCCATGTTCTGAAAATTAGCAGGAGGTCCTGGCAAAGGATCTGGCTACTTGCAATGTTGGTGGAGATTTTTCTCCAGAGGACCATCTAGAAGAAGGTATGGGCACGGTGTGTGTGTATGGTGTACATGGATTTTAATTTTTGATCTAAATCCATTTTCTGTCCTTTTGTTTAATTAAGGTAGTGAGCTTCAGCTCAGCCATGTCTTTCAGCTCAGCTCCTTTGTCTTTCTTTTGATTTGATCATCTGAGAAGTTTTAATAGGATCTTTGTTTTCAGGTGAGGACCTTAAAAAAAAATCCTTGCAAATATTGTCTTATAAGGTGTTTGGCCAGGACAACCTGTAAATTCTCCTGGCAGTATTGAGCCCTTTTTTTTTCCTACCAGGGGGTCTCCAAAGGTATACCTATTTCAAATGTAACTCAACCCAGTAAGCCATTTTATAGTTTAACCACGGACAAAAATGTATCAATAAAGAGGGTGAAAAGCGAGCAGCCCCATGATCCAGAGTCATTCCCTAAGACAGCCAAAAGAGATAAGGATTAGATGAACAGGAGAAAAGGTTTACTTCTCCACACCCAGGTGCCAAACAAAAAAGGAACTAATATGTTAAATGGTGAACAGTAAAGGCTTATAAACCTAACTTAATAGGGGAAAAAGAGAGGCTTCTGTGGGAAATACAGGGAGGTTTCCGCAGGAAAGACAACAGGTTCTTTGGAAGGGACACGAGAAAATGTGTGATCATATTTATCTGTATAGGTATGAGTGATCTTTGCATCTTCTTCAGGGTCATGAAAGGGATTTAGAGTAGGTTTAATCTTGGTCTCTCTCCTGGGAATAGAAGCCATCCCAAAGAGGGAATTTACAGCTGTGGTCACATCTCAGAGGTTTCAGCTTGTATTTAGATGAAGGGCACTCCTAGAAGGCTTTTTTTCTCCTTCATCTGTTGAATCTCAAGCATCTTCAGCTTCAGTTGTCTTTATACCAACCCATGGGGGCTCTGCCTGGCTCTCAACACCGCCAGCTTTGTTCTTTTTTAAGATTGCTTCGTATACTCTGAGACCCTTGTATTTTCCACATGAATTTTAGGTTGGTGGTCAATTTCTGCAAAATACCACCTGGGATTTTGGTAGGGATTCTCTGCATCTTTAGATCTATTTATGGAGTATGGTCATCTTAAGAGCATTTAACCCTCTGATCCGTGAATATGAGATTGATTTCCTTGAATACAGGTCTTTCTTAATTTCTTTCAACAAGCTACTGTTGTTCTCAGTGTAAACATTTTGTACACCTCCTTCCTTATCTTTACTGGATGCCGATTCAGAACATACCCAACCTCCTGGAGAAACTTGCTCCAACCCTGCTGTGTCCTGCCAACTAGCTGGCCAGGAACTGAGTCACCAAAAAAGTTTAATTCTTTACTTGATTCTTAATTCCTTCAGAATTCATTACTTTACTATAATATTGTTTACTGTCCTTGTAAGAAATCTTTTAAAAATTAAAACAGGAGTTCCCATTGTGGCGCAGCGGAAATGAATCTGACTAGGAAACATGAAGTTTCGGATTCAATCTCTGGCCTTGCTTAGTGGGTTAAGGATCTTGTGTTGCTGTGGCTGTGGCTGGCAGCTGTCACTCTGATTGGACCCCTTGCTTGGGAACCTCCATATGCTGCTGGTGCGGCCCTAAAAGCAAAAAAAAAAAAAAAAAAAAAGTTAAAACAAAATAAAATATACTTTAATTACTCCCCAGATGAGTGATGACTGGATCACACTTGACGTGATTTTAACCTTTTTAGAATTATTAAAGTAATATAAATACCTTATAAGAAATTGAAATATCCCTTAAGGAGCAGAGGTTTGCCAGTCCCACCCACAGAGGTGACTGTTATTGAGGCAGGAGGTAGATGGGCTCCAGGATAGACATTTGCAGCTAGTCTCTTACTTGCACTTTTTTTTTTGGCCTTTTTTGAGCCACACACATGGCATATGGAATTCTCCAGGCTAGGGGTCGAATCAGAGCTGTAGTTGCCAGCCTATACCACAGACACAGCAACATGGGATCTGAGCTGCGTCTGTGACCTACACCAGAGCTCATGGCAATGCCAGATCCTTAATCCACTGAGCGAGGCCAGGGATGAAACCCGCATCCTCATGGATACTAGTTAACCACAGAGCCACAGCAGGAACTCCTTTATTTAGGTGGGCTCCAGGATAAACATTTACAACCAGCCACCTATCTATATTTCAAGATAGAAATAACAAGCCTAAGGCAAATAACTGGTACTTGTCTTCTGTGAACTGTTAAACAATGGTAATGACAGGCTCAAGAGGGGGCTGAGCCCTGCTTGGACAGAACACAGAGGTCATATACTCCCCATCCTCAGGATCAGGGAGACTCCAATCACACATGCGCAGAGAGACCCCTCTGAGTCAGAAAGGGAGGGGGCACCAGGCCATAATAGGTCTGGATAACCTTCCCACCATGCTCTGCTTTGGAATCCAACTTCCCAAAAGACACACACACAGATCAGGGAGGGCCCTAGATCTGATCAGGTGTGGGGATGCCTTCTCCTTTGGGTGTGCATTATTGCTTTACTTCTGCCTTAGATAAATAGACTAATACTCTGTATTTCTGTGCTCTCCCACACATTGTACTGTGTTTTTAACAATAAACTTTATACCTATTTTCAAAGTCTTTAGCTCCTTGAAACAGTCTTGCTTTCAACAGGGGGCAAGTATCAGGGCAATTCTGTTTTCAGCCTCTAGCTAGTCTTAGTGGCTACGATTCCTGGTTTTCATCCAGGCTACCCAGGTTCAACTACTGAGCAGAGAATTAAGCTCTCACTTTTAGCCATCATTCAGTACTGCCTCTCCAAAATCAGGGTCAGGTGGAAAAAGCAAGAGGTACCCATGGGGCCTCTCTCCTGCAGCACAGTGACCAGCACCCACCCATAGACCTTGTCCCTCTGGATGAGCAGGGGTGGGGGGCTCAAGCACCTGCAGCATCTCCTGCTTCTTACCTTGGTCTCAGAGAGACAGCAGTAAGTGATGACTTGGTGCTGGATCTTAACTCTCTGTGTAGGAATTGAACCTGAGAACCTGGGTGAAAACCAGGAATCCCAACCACTAGACTAGCTAAAGCCTAAAAGCAGAATTACCATGATTCTTGCTTCCTATAAAAAGCAAGAATATTTTAAGGAGGCAAAGTCTGTAAAAACAAGTACAAGGCTTATTGTGAGGGACACAGCACAACACATGGGAGAGCACAGAGATTAGTCTATTTATTTAAGGCAGAAGCAAAGCAGTAATACACACCCAAAGGAGTGAGGGTGTGGGCATCCTCCTGAACGAGGAGCCTGCCAGAGAAGTGACTTAAATCACTTATATGGGACAGTTCTTCTGGGCCTTTGTTTTCCTTTGGCCAATTGTCTTGATTTATCTTTCACCTGATCAGACCCAGGGCCCTCCCTGATCTGTGTGTGCATGTTTTGGCGAGGATGGATTCCAGAGCAAAGTGTTATGGGGTGGCTAAGAGGACTTGTTATGGCCAGGAGCCCCCTCCCTTTTTAACCCCTAGGAGTCTTTCTGCATGTATGGAACTGGGGAGGTCTCCTTGACCCCAGGAGTGATTGATGTGGTCATCTTATCTTTCTACCCCAGCAGAACTCAGCTCCTGCCATTAACTTTCTCCTTGACATGAAAGGAGAAACAAGACTCAATTTACACAGCCTAACAGGTCCCAGTTGTTCTCAGCCCAGGGCCAGGGCTCGTCTACCTCCTACCTCAATCTCATCCCAACACTGCCCACATGGGAATGGGGGGAGGAGGTGGCATGGTTCATGCTAAGCAATTTTGTGCTGTGAAGAGAGGATGCTTGTTCAAGCGCCCCTCCCAGTGCATGGGGCTCACAAGTGTGGGCCCCTTCAAGGATATGGAACACACCTGGGAATGTTCCTAGCAGCCCCCGGGGCTCACGTGGGCAGGGCCCTCCCAGGATATGGGGCTCATGTGGGCTATTACCCAGCAGCCTCTTGGGCTCATGAGGGCAGGGTCCTCCCAGTATATGGAGTTTACCTGGGCAGGCTCCCAGCAGCCCCTGGGGCTCACGTGGGCAGGTCCCTCCCAGGCAAGTGGCCCATTGGGCAGGCACCCCATCAGTGCTCAGCACATAGGACCCATGCACAGAGCCCTCGCTGCAGGCCACCTCCAACCCACCTGTTGGTCAGAGCTGACCCTGAGCACCTCAGAGCAGGATCTGAACTAACAAACAGCAGCTCCTGGACAGGTCTATGCCCCTGGGCTTCACTCTGTGTGGCCTCCCTCCACTGGGTTTTCCTGAGGCTTCCAGTGCGCCAGGGTAGTGGGTCCCTTTATTGCACCCACCTCCCCTCCTCTCCCTGACTCCTGGTTTCCTCTCATGAGGTGAGGGTCTTCTTGAAATTGTCCACCACTCGTAGGCCAGTTAAAATGATTAGAATACAAGCCAGAGCTGTAGCCCCATGTCTATCCTGACCCTTAGGAACCTACACCAGTTCCTTGGACCTGGCCCATGTAGCAAGGCCCTTTTTCTGCAACCATGAGCCCATGATGGGTGAGGAATAGCTGACCTGGGCAGCTTGCCCCGGCTGGCCAGCCCTTCCCAGGTGTGCTGGGTTGAGGTCTGTATAAATAGTTCCCCGGGGCAGAAAGAGCACTTGCAGCTGTACCTGATACTACTTGCCTCGTCAGTAACCACAGGGCTGTGCTGGTGGAAGGGAGTGAGGGGCTATGGCTTTGCGGGTGGCTGGTCTGAGTGGGCCTTTGCTGGACCTTCTGTAGGAGTTGCTGAGCCACCACCTGCTAAGGAAGAGGATGTGTCACCTGCACCTGCCATTGGAAATTCTCCTCAGGCAGAGGTGAGGAAGCTAGAAAAAGGCAAGGGGGGCACGGACAAGAAGGGTAACTCAGGTAGGCAGATGGCAAGCTTCCGGAAGAGCCCCCAGGCCAGGACCATCCCGCATGGCCTGCAGATGCCAACGCGGCAAGCCTGCTGTCACTGGGGTGGCTCCAAGTCCTCTCCTCCAGCCTTTTAAGTCTCTGCAAATGTTCAGGTGATTTACCTGGAAGGGTGGATAAGATTCAGGGTCAGTGACCTGGGGGTCAGCTAACATTTAGTCAGAGACCCCCTCTACATGGTCCATCAGCTTTCCAATGAGGACACTCCTTGCATGTGTGTGGGAGGTGGGGGGAAGGGTGGTGACTGCATGGGAGAAAATTCCCCACCTCTGACCAACTTCAGAATTGTTTATCAGTATAGCGGGTCTCATTGGGTTTTCATCTGGTAGGTTCTTAATTAGCAGTGTAAAGGCCCTCAGTCAGGGTAGATATACTTAAACCACACATCCAGATGTAAGAACCTGGGTGGCACCCTTAGGGATGGGCTTCAGATGTAATACCTCAACATTCTGGTGCCCAGCCACTGCTTGGGGTTTCTGAGGGGTTCCATAATCCAGCCTCTATCTACCTTTAGTGAGTCCCAAGTTTCCAGGATCCTACAGAGCGGAGTCTGTGTGGCTGCTCTGTGGCTTCTCTAACAAATGACTACAAGCTGGATGCTTTAAACAACAGGAATCCAACCTCTCCCAGTCCTGGAGACCAGACATCTGAGACCAAGGTGTCAAGGGCTGAGGTCCCTCCAGAGGCTCCAGGGGAGGGTCCTTCCTGCCTCTTACAGCTTCTGGGGGCTCCAGGCAGCCCCAGGCTTGTGGCTGTCTCCCGATATCTGTGCCTCATCTTCACATGGCTTCTCTGTGTCTCCCCTCTTTTGTCTCATATCAGGACTCTGAGTGGATTTAGGGTAGGGCCGCCCTAACCCGGATGACCTCATCTTGAGAGGCTCAACTATTATCTGCAAAGGTATGGTCCTATTCATCTGTTCTGGGAGACACAACTTTTGGGGCCACCATTCAACCCATTTTCTTTTCTTTCTTTTTTGTTTGGTTTTGGTTTTTAGGGCCACACTTACAGCATATGGAAGTTCCCAGGCTAGGGGCAAATTGGAGCTACAGCTGTTGGCCTACACCATAGCCATAGCAATGCAGGATCTGAGCCACATCTGCAACCTACACCACAGCTCACAGCAACGCCGAACCCTTAACCCACTGAGCGAGGCCAGGGATGGAACCCGCATCCTCATGGATACTAGTCAGATTCGTTTCTGCTGCTCCACAAAGGGAATACCCCAACCCATTTTTTGCGTATAAAATAACCCTCATTCTAGGAGTTGACCAAGGTCCCATATAGGTGGGCACAGACAGCAGCCATGTGACCGGGGGTGGGGGGGCAGCGGCGAGGGAGTCTGGGGCAAAGGAGGACCCTGAAATCACCTGGAAAGGATCAAGGCCTGGCTTCTTCATCAGAAGATGAGCTCTTCCACAACAGGCCTTGAGAATGGCCTCTGTCCATAGAGAGGGACCTAGTGCCAAGTCCGGAAGTGGTTACCTTGCTAGCTCCTCTGGAAGTTCACCAGCAATAGCATAGCTGGTAACTACAGGCTTGGAGGAATCACTTTCTGGCACGTGATGATGGCACTGTCCCTTTAGGCTCATCAAGACTAGAATAGGAAGGTTTGAAGGAGAAGAGCTGGGGAGAGTATGAAGCTTGTTGTCGAGGAAACCAAGCAGGTGTGTCAAGGAAACTTCCCCTTTAAGCTGAAGGCAGAGCTCGGGGAGCTGAACTCCAAGGATCTTTTAAAGGGGCTGCCCTGAAGCACTGTGAGCTGAGTGATGGTCTCAGCACAGGCTGTGGTTTGAGAAAAGTGTCATGGAATGAAGTTTTACCTCTGTTACAGGTGGGGAGGATTATGTAAAGCTCTCCCACTTTTAGGGCAAAGGATTGTTACTGGCATAAAGAGTCCTCCCTCCTCCCGCGCCACCCCCAAATATGCTGAAGCTCAAGATGTCTCTGTCCCCTTCATGGGAGAGTCCAGGGCAGGTGGCTATTGGGGTCCAGGGTCTGTCCACCTTGTTTATCCTCTCTGTTTCAGGGTGGAGGACTCCAACCAGGAGGGATGGGGTGACCACGTGGGCACCATGCTCTCTGTCCCAGGATGCAGGCTGGCCAAGGCCCTCACCACCACCATGTCCCCTTGGTAACAGGAGACACTGTGCCCCAGCTGCAGGGGGTGGGCAGGCTGGGAGGTGCAGGGCAGCTTTGAGCAGGAAAAGGGTATCTGGTTGTGGTGGGACCTGGGCAGCTCTGCTACAGCAGAGTCACCAGGATGCTAGCACACAGCTTGTGGGTCTTGTGAAATGTAATGATATGTGGGCACAAGCTCTCTGATGATTGTGATTGTGGAAACTGCAGTAGGTTAAGCTAATTCTCTCAGTGGAGGTGGTGAAGCCAAAGATCTGCAGTTCAGAGCGAGGGGGGGGCGTCCACACAGGACAAGACCATCTCATGTGAATGTGGATCAGGCATGTGTAACCTGAGTGCAGTTTTGTGAATGCCTAAACTATTTTGTGCTCTTCTTGGAGACTCTCTCAGCTCCTGAAACTCACCTACCGGGCAAGGGAGCATGGGTCCTCTCCAGTCTGAGACCTGATTTACCCTGTGCAACAAATGCCACAGACCAAGTGGCTTAAACAACAGACTCATCTCCCAGTCAAGGTGTCTGCAGGCTGGTTTCTCCTGAGGCTGCTCTCTGTGTGTAGACAGCCATCTTTTCCCCATGTCCTCATGTGATCTCACTTGTGCCTGTGTCCTAGTCCCTTCTGGTAGGACATCAGCCTTATTTGATTAGGATCCACACTAGTGACATCATCTTAAGCTGATACCTCTTGGAAAACCCCATCTCCAAATATAGTCACATCCTGGGTTCCTAAGGGTTAGGGGATTCCCTTGAGGGGCCAGGGGATGGGTATGCCACCCAGGGACAGGCCACTCATGCAGGTCTAGTCAGGGACAGCACAGGACATTAGTTAGGGACACTTAGGTCTAGTTAGATACAGTGCAAGAGACAGGTCCAGGCCTTAGTTATGGAAAGTTGAGGCCTTTACTTAGACACAGCGGAGGGCATTCTATAGGGACACTTAGGTCTAGTTATGGACAGTGCAAGATCTTATTAGGGAAAGGCCAGGGCTTTAGTTGGGAAACACCAAGGCCTTATTAAGGGAGAGCTCAGGGCCTTAGTTTGGAATGTTGCCCTGCCTTAATTATGTACAGCCAGGGCTTTAGTTAAGGAGAGTGCCGTGGCTTTGGCAGTGACAATGCAGGGCCTTAGGGCAAGCACAGGGCCATAGCTAGGGACACTTAGGTCTCATTAGAGATAGCACAGGGCCTAATTCTAGTTAAGGATGGTGTAAGGTCTTAGGGCGAGGTCAGGGCCACAGTTAGGAACAGAACAGGCCTTTATTTTTATTATTATTATTATTTTTTGTCTTGTTCCAAGGCTAGGGGTCCAGTTGGAGCTGCAGCCACTGGCCTATGCCAGAGCCACAGCAACAAGGGATCCAAGCCACATCTGCGACCTACATTACAGCTCATGGCAACACCAGATCCTTAGCCCACTGAACGAGGCCAGGGATTGAACCCGTAACCTCATGGTTCCTAGTCGGATTCGTTAACCACTGGGCCATGATGGGAACTCCTCAGAATAGGCCTTTAAATAGGGATAACATAGGTCTAATTAGGGATAGCACAGGGCCATAGTTAGGGACACTTAAGTCTTGTTAGGGACAGTACAGGCCCTTAGGAACAGTTCTAGTTAGGAAAAGTGTAAGGTCTTAGGGAGAGGTCAGGGCCATAGTTAGGAAGAGAGCAGACCTTTAGATAGGGGTAGCATAAATCTAGTTAGGGACAGCACAGAGATTTAGTTACAGACAACTCAGGGCATTACTAGGGACACTTAAGTGTAGTTGGGAGAGTGCAAGGCTTTAGTTAGAGACCATTCTGGCCCTCTGTTAGGGACAATGCAGAGGCTGGTGGTCATGAATGGAGGGTGGAAGTGCAGTGGTATTTTAGTAGTCAGGCTGTGCTCACCTCTGTGCCCTGTCTCTCAAGATTTCTCCCCAAAAACACTTTTTCCCTTTCCACCTGAGCCTCTTCTTTCTGTCCCCAACCTGTGTTATGAGGATCTGACCTAAAGCCATGTCTTGTGAATTAAGGCAGAGTGACTAATACAAAGCTGGCTTTCATGGAGTTCCTCTGTGGCTCAGTGGGTTAAGGATCCAGGGTTGTTACTGCAGCAGCTGAGGTTATTGCCGCATTTTCGATCCCTGGCCCAGGGACTTCCACATGCCACAGCATGGCCGAAAAAACAAACATGCAAACACGAAAACGGGAGGAAGGGCAGCTGAGGTGTACTGAGGTGGTGGGGTAGGTTGGGGTGAGTGCACTGGGAGCTTTTAAGAGAGAAATTCCGCCCCCTCCCCCCGCCCTGTAGGGCATTTCATTTTGCTTAGAGGGAGAGGAGGAAGGAAATCCAGCTAACAGGTGCCCAAGGCCAGTGCAGCCCCAGGTTTCTACTGAGGGAGGAGACAGGAGGAAGAGCAGAGAGCTGCTGTTAGAGCTTATGGCCACCAGATGGCGCCATAGCACCAGTGAAGCCACTCAGCCCCTCACTGGCAACACCTCCAGGCTCAGAGATGGCGTAGATGATGGGTTGGTGGAACCCCCAGGACATGCTCAGAATACCTGGGTTGGTTACAGGGTGCCTCTGAACCTCTGGTCCAAATTGTCTCACCTCACAGAGGGGACGCATAGGTGCCTTCAGCATCTGATGGGACTTCCAGCCATGTCAAGCGTCCCTGTAGCCAGACAGTCTGACAGTATTTCTGGGGTCTGCCCTTTGATTCTCCAGAGGCAGGACTCTAGGTCCAGAAACACCTGGTTTGGCTCTTGTCCTCGCAGTTTTCAAGCATTAGGTTTATGTAGGCTTTGGCATCTGGAAAAACGATCTGGTGGTGGTACTTTGGTGGGCGGGCTGTGCTCACCCCTGTGACCATTCTCTCGAGGGTTCTCTCCAAAGACCTTTCCTATTCCATTGGAGCTTCTTCTTTCTGACCTTGACCCCTGATGGGGGAAACTGACCTAAAGCCAAGTCACATGAATTGAGGAGGGGGCTGATTTTTTTAAGGCAGTCTTGTGACATACAGTGTTTTGTCTTAAAATAGTGGGGTGTGTATGGAGGGTTGCATGCCCTGGGAGACCATGAGAGAAAAATGCCTCCTCTGTATGGCCTTTCACTGTGTTCAGTAAGAGAGGAGGAAGGAAGGAAGCCTGGCAACTATCCCCCCGGGGCAGGGGAGGGAGGCAAGAGAAAGGGCTGAGAGTTGTTGTTAGAACAGATGGCCGCTAGAGGGCAGCAGAGAGCGGGTAGAACACACCAGCAGCTCCCTGTACAAAGAGGCTCAGATGTGGTTGGCAGAACCGCAATGAGGTCCCAAGAGAGAAGGCGCTGGTTACAGTGTGCCTCTTATACATTATACATTATAGCCCAAATTGCCTGACTATATGGGGACATGGGTGTGCCATCAGCATTTGATGGTGATACTTCCAGCCTGGTCTTGTAGCACAGTGGCCAGACAGTTGGAGAGCCTATCTGGGATCTCAGTGTCCTTTGTTTCTGACATGGCCAGATTCTGGACCAGGAATACCTGCCTTAAATCTTAGGCTTACAGATCTCTTGAATCAGGCTTGTGTGGGGTTTTTGGCATCTGGGAAGTAGGGCTGGTTGTTGTGAATGGAGTGTGTAAAAGCAGTGGGCGGGCTGTGCTCAACTGTGAACACTTTCCTTTTGAAGTTATCCCCAAAGATCCTTCTTTTTCCATCTGAGCCTCTTCCTTCTTCCTTTGACCCTGCTGGGGGGCAGGGGGGAACCTCACCTAGAGCTAGGTCATGTGAGTTAAGGGGTGCTGATTGATTTCAGGTAGTGGGGTGGGGTAGGAAAGGGTGAGTGCCCTATAAGGCATGGAGAGAGAAGTTCCCCCCTCTGTAGGGAACTTGATTTCACTTCCAGGGAGGGGAGGACAAATAGGGCTAACAGGTGTCCAAGGCCAGTGCAGACCCTGGAGCTAGTGAGGGAGGCAAAAGAGGCTGAGAGTTGGTGTTACAGGGGGTGGCTTATACAGGGCTCTGGGACACAAGCACAGCCCATCTATAACCCCCTGGCCACACCCCCAGGCTCATAGATGGGACTGGAGATTGTCAGAACCCCCAAGTCATGTGCAGTGATGAAGAGATAGTTCCTGGATGCCTCTGACTCTCTGGCTCAAATTGCCTCACCTCACACAGAGGGTATATAGTTCTGAATTAAGCATCTGATTGGGTACTTCCAGCCTGGTCAGGTGGTTTAGTGGCCAGTTTGACAATCTTTCAGGTTCTGACTGACCTTTGACATTTCAGAGGCAGGACTCTAGACCCAGAAATTCCGAGATCAAATCTTGGGCATGCAGTTTTGTAGAATCAGTCTTGAGTGGGGTTTGGCATCTGGGGAGCTGGGCTGGTGGTGTGAATGGAATGTGTTAGCTATGTACTTTAGTGGGTGGGCTGTGTCCATTCTTGTGAACTGTTCCTTTTCCTTTTTCCATCTGAGCCTCTCTGTCTTTTGTTGTTGTTGTTCTTTTTGGAGTTTTTAGGGCTGACTCTTTGGCATATGCTAGTTCCCAGGCTAGGGGTTGAATTGGAGCTGCAGCTGCCGGCCTACGCCAGCCACACCAAATCTGAGCTGTATCTGGGAACTACACCTCTGCTAACGGCAATGCTAGATCCTTAACCCACTGAGCGAGGCCAAGGATTGTGTCCGCATCTTCATGTATACTAGTCAGGTTCTTAACTTACGGAGGTACGATGGGAACTCCCCATCTGAGCTTCTTGCTCCCGACACTGACCCTGATCAAAGAAGTTGACCTAAAACTAGGTCCTGTGATTTCAGGGGGTCTGATCAATTTAAAGCCCACCATGTGACTTAAAGTGGCTTCTGCTGATTGGCCTAAAGAAATGGTGTCGAATAGGGAAGGGTGAGTGCCCTGGGAGACTTTGACAGAGAAATGCCCCCAGCCCCATAAGGCTCTGGATTGTGCTTAGAGGGAGAGGGGGAACAACATCAGGGTGTCAGCTGTTCCAGTCCAGTGCCTCCCCCAGGTGTGGGCAGGAAGGCAGGAGGGGCTCTAAGTTGTTTGAGGGAGCTGCCGCTAGAGGGTGTCGCAGTGTCAGCAGAGCCCACCTGCTGCTTTCTGGAGGCTCAGAATTGGGAATGGACATGGGGTGGGCAGAATCCCAAGATTGTGCCCAGAGAAAAGGGTTTGGTACCAGATGGCCTCTGGCCCAAATTGCTTCACTTCATACAGGGGACATAGTCCTGCCTTCAGATATGTGGGTGGCTTCCAGCCTGGTTGGGCGGCCCATTGGCCAGAGAGTTGGACAGGCTGTCTGGGGTCTGAGTGCCCTTTGGTTGTCTAGAGGCAGGACTGTGAACCCAGAGATACCAGGCTTAAATCCCGGAGTGTTGTTTTCTAGAATCAGGCCTCTGTGAGGTTCGGCATCTGGAAATCTGGGCCAGTGGTCGTGGACGGAATGTGTCAAAGCAGTGGTATTTCAGTGGGTGGGTGATGCTCATCTCTGCCCTTTCTCTCAAAATTTCTCCCCAGCTGCTTTTTTTCCTTTCATCTGAACCTCATCCTCCTCTACCCAACTCCTGTTAGGGGGAAACTACCTAAACCTGGTGATAGGAATGAAGTGTAGGGGTTACTGATTTAAAGGTTGGTCTCAGGGATGAAGGGTGCTGATAGATTTAAAGCCTGCTCATGTGAACTAAAAAGCAGGGCGAGGGAGTTCTCTGATGGCCTAACAGGTTAAGGCTCCTGCATTCTCACTGCTGTGGCTCTGGTCACTGCTGTGTGGTGCAGGTTCGATTCTTGGTCCAGGAACTTCCACATACTGCTTGTGTGGCAAAAAAGAAAAAAAAAAAAGCGAGAACCTGAAATAAACATTGCGACTCTCATTAAAAAAAAAAAAAAAGGGAGATCCCATGGTGGCACAGCGGAAATAAATCCAACTAGGAATCATGAGGTGGCGGGTTGGATCCCTGGCCTCACTCGGTGGGTTAAGGATCTGGCGTTGCTGTGAGCTGTGGTGTAGGTCATAGACACAGCTCAGATCTGGCACTGCTGTGGCTCTGGCGTAGGCTGGCAGCTACAGCTCCAATTGGACCCCTAGCCTGGGAACCTCCATGTGCCGCAGGTATGGCCCTAGAAAAAACAAAAGACAATAATAATAATAATTAAAAAAAAAAAAAAGGCAGCATTGCTTGAGTGATGTCTGGTGGTGTGAGTGCCCTGGCTGACTGAGAAAGTCATGCCCCTGTCTGTAGGGCATTTTATTGGGCTTCTATTAGGGCATTGGCTGAAACCAAATAATAGCTGCTTCCATGAGCTGTCTCACAGCAGGAGGCCCTGAGAAGGAACTGGGTGCTGCCCTGAAGACTGAGGATTTGGGAGGGCCCAGTAGGAAGGAGGAGATGACCAACCTCCCAGGATCCTTGGTGCTGGAATCCATCTTGGCTGAGAAGTGCGCAAGCGCCACCGAAAATAACCCCCATTCCTGTACAACTAGAGATTCTGAGCCACGTGGCAGAGCAGTTCTCCTGGGTTCCTTCCACCAAGGGGCCCTTTCCCAATAAAGTCTCTTGCTCTGTTGGCACAGGTATCTCCTGGGACAATTCATTTCCAAGTGTTAGACAAGAGCCCACACTCGGGCCCTGGAATGGGTCCCCCTTCCTGTAACAGCTGGTGGCTCTGGTGGGGCACCTTCTTCACTACAACTGACATCCTGATCACTCGGGGACCAGCTTGCCCACCCACCGGCCAGACCCAGTGGCCGCTACCAGGACACTTTTGTCCCTGGTCTCCTCCTGATGCAGACGACTGGCCAGAGTGCTCTGACCAGGTAAGGGACAAGAAGCATTGTTGACCTTGTCCTCTTTCCTCTCCCTTTTCTCTTTCCAAGGCCAACCTATCTTACCCTCCCCCACCCCTTTTTTTCCTTTTTTGGCCTCCCCATAGCATATGGGGCTCCTGGGCCAGGGATCAGATTTGAGCTGCATCTGCAACCTAAGCTACAGCTGTGGCAACGCTAGATCCTTAGCCCACTGGGCCAGACCAGGGGTTGAACCTGCATCCTAGGGCTACAGAGATGCTGCCGATCCCATTGCAATATGGTGGGAACTCCATCCTGTGGAAAGTAACGTCTTTTCTATCAAAGGAAATCTTGTTTACTCCATTTTGCTCTGGTTTCGGCTGAGACGCCTTCCTTCAACTCCCTCCTCCTCACTCTTCTCCCAGCAACAGTTTGTTTCAATTAGCCAACCAAGAAGAGTATGTGCCCTAACCTGACCAATGGGAAGGGGACAGGTATACCACCTGCATTAGGTATAAATAGGGAGGGTCTCCCTCTTGCATGTGCTTTTTGAGTAGCCGTGCCCTTCTGCAGAAGTAAAGAGCCTTGTCAAGATCTCCCCATGTTCGTGTGTCTCACTTTCCGACACTGATCATCATTTTAATTCTCCAGTGATCCTCCTTTCTTTCTTCTAGATGCACGAGCTTGGGGGATGGCCTCAGTTTTCTGAGGGCTGTAAGGCGATCACCTCTGGTAGCAGAGAACTCGGATTCTGAATTCTCTATTGTGTTTCTGGTTGGGCCGAGTTCCTGCCCCCCTTTCCTGTAACTCCTGGCCATCTGCAGGTGGTGGGAGACATCCATCAGGCCACCCCTTTTGTCCCTCCTCTCCTCTGGGTTTGGCCTCTTTTTCTTTTTTTTTTCTTTTGGTCAAAAAGATCTGTCATATATTTTATTTATTTTTTAATTTAAATTTTTAAAAAAAGTTATTTCCCCAATACGGGAGTTCCTGTCGTGGCTCAGTGGTTAATGAATCTGACTAGGAACCATGCGATTGCAGGTTCAATCCCTGACCTTGCTCAGTGGGCTAAGGATCCAGAATTGCCCTGAGCTGTGGTGTAGGTTGCAGACTTGGCTCGGATCCCGCATTGCTGTGGCTCTGGTGTAGGCCTGCGGCTACAGCTCTGATTCGACCCCTAGCCTGGGAACCTCTATATGCTGTGGGAGTGGCCCAAGAAAATGGCAAAAAGACAACAACAACAACAACAAGAAGAAAGTTATTTCCCCAATACGGTTTTTTTTTTTTTTTTTACTGTACAGCAAGGTGACCCAGTTACACATACATGTATAGATTCTTTTTTCTCACGTTATCATGCTCCATCATAAGTGACTAGACATAGTTCCCAGTGCTATACAGCAGGAGCTCATTGCTTATTCATTCCAAAGGCGAAAGTTTGCATCTATTAACCCCAAGGTCCCCATCCACCCTCAATCTGGCCTCTTTTCCTCTCTTTGAAACCTTTGAAAACCCAAGATAGTTCACTTACTCTTTGTTAGTACTGAAACTGAGCAAGGCCATGTGGGACTCCTAGGAACAAGCCTTTCGGTATCCCCAATTTCTTGTTTTTAGGGAATAAGCTTCAGCCTCCAAGACCTTTCCTGAGTTCCAAAGGGCAGGTTCAAGCAGTTGCTAATCAGGGAAGGGAGGGGATGGCGGAGACCAGGGAGGAGCCCTCAAGAAACAATAGTGCAGCCTCAGGCAGTGTCCTGGTTCCTTCTGAAGGAATATACATAACAATATCTTCAAGCTTTTCTGCCAAGCTAAAACTCCCAGCAAAGGACAACCAGAGAGGAGGACCACCAAAACCAGTCCTGGGGCCACTAAACAGCAGCTTTGAATAAGAATGAAAGCTTGCCTCTACTCCATCCTTATCTGTGGCCCTATTTTCTACCCTCACACTATAAAGCCACCTCCTGTTCTCTCCCCAAGGCCAGCACAGTCTTCAGGGCGGTAGCGCTGTGACCTTCTTTGCCTGGCAAAACAATAAAGCTAATTTTCTTATCCTCCACCCCAAACTCTGTCTCTGTGTGCCTTTGAGTAGCCGTGCCCTTCTGCAGAAGTAAAGAGCACTGGCTGATTTTCGGCAACTGTACTCTGATCTGAAGTTCCATGTCTCTGCAGGTTTTCTGAGAGACTGCAATATTGTATTTAAGGAGTGTCTGACTAGGACAGCCTTGCCTGTGTGTTTTGCACCTTAGGTTCTGTGTTGTCTTTGAGATGGCAGTTCTGCCTTGTGAAATGGGAAATTGTAGTTCTGTTCCCCTGTGGTGCCCTCTTGGATGAATTCTGCCTGACAGGGTAGATTTTAGTTATGAGCCTAAGACTGAGAAAAAGATGCTTTAACACTGTAGGGCCACAATATTTTTAGACTCCAGAGAAAACTGGTTTAGGTGAAACTCTTGAAAATTCCCAAACTGCTTCTTTTTGCATATATAGTAAGAAAAAGCAAGCTTGATAAAACGTCTTTTCAGAATCCTGACCTTGAGGGAACAAATCCTTTAAGAGAACTTGCTTTTCTCACCCTGTGCCTTGAGACCTGGGCTCTCAGGATCACCTGTCTAGGTCACCTCTAATTCCTGGGACTGAAGGGAGGGGAAAAAAAAAAGAAAGAAGGCTTTTATAAACGAGTGAGTTCTATATTGTAATACCTGATTCGTGACTATGTTTAGAAAATGAAGCTTTGAGATTTCTGGTTGTGTGTGTCTATGTATCTGTGTGCATTAGGTATATGTCCTTACTTTTGGATGGTATTATTCAAATTAATTTGTCAATGGGCTCTACTTAGCTGGCTTAAAAATTAAGTGCTTATATATATTCTCAAATGTTGAAGGTAACTGGACAGAATTTTAGGTTCATGTGAACTGGGAAATATTCAGTGTTAATATCTGGTATTTTTTTTTTTTTTTTGTCTCTCTGTCTTTTTAGGGCTGCACCTGAGACATAAAGGAGGTTCCCAGGCTAGGGATACAATCGGAGCTGTAGCCCCCAGCCTACACCAGAGCCACAGCCCGCGGGATCTGAGCCGAGTCTGCGATCTATACCACAGCTCATGGCAATGCCGGATCCTTAACTGAGTGAGGCCAGGGATTGAACCCACGTCCTCATAGATACTAGTCGGGTTTGTTAACTGCTGAGCCATGATGGGAACTCCAATGCCTGGTATTAAATTTAGTTGCTCTGATTAATATAGACATGTCTTTAGAATCATCAACATTTAGTATAACACTTTATTGTACCTAGGTTTGATAGAAGCTAAAAAAGATCTTGTTATATATCTGCTGCAAATTTGTCAGCAAGAAAAATAACTTGGTATGAAGAAATCTTTTTTTTTTTTTATTTTTTATTTTTTTAATAACAGCTGCATCTGCAGCATATGGAAATCCCCAGACTATCAGTTAAATCAGAGCTGCTGTTTTAGGCCTAGGCCTAAGCCACAGCCACAGCAATGCCAGATCCAAGCCACATCTGCAAAGTACACCACAACTTGCTGCAATACTGGATCCTTAAACCACTGAGTGAGGCCAGGGATCAAAACCGCATCCTCACAGAGACTACATCAGGTCCTCAACCTGCTGAGTCACAATGGGAACTCAATGCATAAATCTTTTATAAGTAAATTAAATGTAAATAAGAGCTTTTGGGTGAACTCTTTATGACTAATTAAAACATAATAATAAGTCTACTTGGAGATGTTCTTGGTAGAACAGCAAAATAAGGATCCGGCATTCAGAGTTCTCATTGTGCCTCAGCATGTTAAGAACCTGACATAATGAATATGAGGGTGCAGTTTGATCCCTGCCCTCGCTTATGGTACAACAATCTGGTGTTGCTGTGGTTGTGCTGTAGCCCAATAGTTGCAGCTTCTATTCAACCCCTACCCTGGGAACTTCCCAAAGGTATGGCCTGAAAGAAAAAAAAAAAAAGGAAAATTCTACTTGAGGGTGATCTCTGCAGATCATTTAGCACAACTCTAAATGTGAAAATTTAGACTTGTGCTAATTTTATTTTTTTGGCCTTTTTAGGGCTGCACCTGTGGCATATGGAATCGTAATGCCAGATCTGAGCCTCGTCTCTGACCTACACCGTGGACCACAAACACTGGATCCTTAACCCACTGAGCGAGGCCATGGATCGAACCCGCAACCTCATGGTTCCAAGTCGGAGTTGTTTCCACTGCGCCACAACGGGAACTCCGAGTTGTGTTAAAGTAAGTTAAATGATGGACGCTTATTGACTATCTAGATCAATTAAGATAGGATAATATACTGAAACTAGTTACTAAACATTGGCTTCATTTTACAGAAACTAAAGGTATTTAAAACTATGAATATGTTTGCCATGCTGAGATAATTTCAATAAGAATATACTTTCTTCTTTTTTTAAAAAAAGAAATGATTGATATTTATGTTTACCTAACTACAGAGTGCTGATACAGAAGACAGTTCATGGTTGCTTAAAGAAAGTAGGGTGTGTGTTTTTAGTAAAGAAAGTATGAGGAATGGAATTGCATTTTATTAAGGAAAAGGAAATCTGTCTCACAGCTTGTTTTGGATAGAAAAAACAAGGGACAGGCTAATACGGATGCTAAGAGTGATGGAAGGGCTGTGCGAGGTGGACACTGAGAAATGAGTTTTGTACATGGTTGGGATTAAATTTAGGATATGTTGATTTTAAAAGTAAGCTGGTGCAAAACTTGACTTCGAATTTTTGCTCTGTCAAGAGAATAACATGCTCTTGGAGTGCTGCTTTTGATAACAGATTGTGTGAAGTTCCTTACCTTTAAGTGATCTGTATTTGCTTATGAGATCTCTTATAACTGGTTAAGGAAAGAGTATTATCCACAGTGACCTATGATCTTATTTGTCCAAGTGTTTTGAAACCTTTAGACAGACTTCCCAAATAGCACATTTTAATTATTTTGTCCTTTAGCTAACTTTGGGATGATTTAGAGGAAACCTGAGGCCTCTCAGTGAAATATTAAATTAACAAGGATTGGAGTTACCATTGTGGCTCAGTGGGTCCAGAACCTGCCTAATAGCCGTGAGGATATGGGTTTTAACCCTGGCTTTGCTCAGTGAGTTAAGGATCTGGCTTTGCCACAAGCTGTGGTGTAGGCCACAGATGCTGGTTGGATCTGACGTCACTGTGACTGGTGTAAGCCGGCAGCTGTAGCTCCAAGTCAACCCCTAGTCTGGAAACTTCCATATGCTGCAGTTGTAGCCCTAAAAAGACCAAAAAAAAAAAAAATTAACTAGGATTATTTAGTTTGTTAAATTACATGAAGAGCATTATTACAAGAGGAATAAACCTACTCAGACTGTAATCTGAGTTGGCTTATTCCTCTTGTAATAATGCTTAGATTATACTATAAGTTGAAGTGTGATTTTAAATTTTCTCATTTATACAGTTACTGGTCTTTGATGCTGTGGCAAAACAGACTCATCAAGAAGAGTCACGGGGTGGGGAGGGTTCCCTTAGTGGCACAGGAGGTTAACCCAGCATAGTGTCTGTGAGGATGCAGTTTCAGTCATTGACCTTGCTCAGTGGTTAAGGATCCAGCATTGCTATGGCTGTAATGTAGGCAAAAAGCTGAAGCTCCAGTTCAACGCATAGCAGACTTGCAAAAGGAAAAGATACACCCTTAAAAAAAAAGGAAGAAAAATCATAGGAACTTTATGGAAACTGTCACAATAGTTTTCAAATCAAGATGATGATTATGGGAGGATTCCAGCACATAATGACTTAAAACAAGAAGTTTTCCTGCTCACAGGAACATATATAAGGTTTCCAGAGGTTTTATTCTCTCACAGGAGGATTGACACCTGAGATCTGGTATGGGGTGGTGTCTGGTGCAGTAGGTGTCCTGGCTGATTTGTGGTGGTCCTACTCCAAACAGTCCTGCATTTCAGTTCCCTGAGAGCAGAAGGAAGAGGGCAATCACACTGACAAGTGGCCCAGGCCAGGGCAGACCAGGCTCCTACTGCAGAAGGCAGAGCTTCGAAGGGCTGAGAGTTGCTGTTGGAGCACAGACAGCACCAGAGAGCCAGCATAGCCCTTCTGCAACTCCCTGGCCGCCTCTGGAGGTTCCAAAGGGCGATGGAGGTGGATGGATGGAACCTCAAGGAGGTACCCACACCCTTGTGTATGTATTTATGGTGCCTGTGAACCCATGGCCCAATTTGCCTCAACTCAGGGGACATGGTTCTGCCCTCACATGAATAATTCAGTGCTTATCTGTAGGGGTGGAAAGGTGATTTGACAGTATGACAGTTTGGGCTCTGAGTGTCCTTTGCTGATTTGGAGGCAGAAATCTTATTCCAGAGATACCTGGCTTAAAATTTGGACCTGTAGGATTTTGGTTTTTTTGTTATTCTTTTTTCTTTTCAGGGCCACACCTGAGGCATATGGAGATTCCCAGGCTAGGGGTCCAATCAGATCTGTAGCCGCCAGCCTACACGACAGCCACAGCCACAGCCACAGCCACGCCAGATCAGAGCCGTGCCTGCAATGCACACCAAAGCTCATAGTTACACTGGATCCTTAACCCACTGAGTGAGGCCAGGGATCGAACCTGCATCCTCATGGATACTAGTCAGATTCTTTCCACAGAGCTAAAATGGGAATTCTGCCTTGCTGTTTTTAGAATCAGGATGATGACTGGTAGTTTGGCTTCTGAAAAGCTGTTCTTCCGGTGGCGAATGCAATGCGTTACTGGGGTATCATTTTTGGGGGTGTGCTATGTTCATTGCTGGGTTCTTTATCTTCAGATATGTCCACACCCTCCTCCTCTCCACCTGATCATCTCCACTCTCTGGAGGACACCAATCCACAGGAACAGAGCTAGAACCAGGTAAAGTAAATAACAACTGGCTTGTGCACCATTTCAAGCTGAGTCCCAAGGACGAAGCCTGCTGATCCAATGTCTGGTCTTGTGACTAAAGATGCAGGGTGTCTGAAGTCAAAAAGTGGGGTTGTGGAGTTCCCGTTGTGGCGCAGTGGTTAACGAATCCGACTAGGAACCATGAGGTTGCGGGTTCGGTCCCTGCCCTTGCTCCGTGGGTTAACGATCCGGCGTTGCCGTGAGCTGTGGTATAGGTTGCAGACGCGGCTCGGATCCCGCGTTGCTGTGGCTCTGGCGTAGGCCGGTGGCTACAGCTCCGATTCAACCCCTAGCCTGGGAACCTCCATATGCCGCGGGAGCGGCCCAAGAAATGGCAACAACAACAACAAAAAGACAAAAGACAAAAAAAAAGTGGGGTTGTTTTGGGTGGGGTGAGGGCCCTCACCAACTTTGAGATCCCCGTACCCCACCAGACCTGCCTTCCCATTTGCTGAGAGCGAGAGGAGGAAGGCAATCACGCTGGCAAGTGGCCCAGGCCAGTGCTGACCAGGCTTCTGCTGCAGGAGGCAGAGGAAGGGCTGAGAGTTGCTGTTGGAGCCCATGTCCGCCAGATGGCGCGAGAACGCCAGCACAGCCCCTTTGCAGCTCCCTGGCTGCCTCTGCAAGCTCAGGGAAATGGTGGGAGATGGACTGCGGGAAGCCAAGGAGGTTCCCAGGAACTTGTGTTTGGGTCCATGGGGCCTCTGACCCATGGCCCAATGTCCCTCAAATCAAGATAAGGGACAATGTTCTGCTATCACAGTTATAGTTCAATCTCTGCATGGTTGTTTGACCCAATGGCTAGAGATTTTGATAGGCTGTCTAGGGCCCGAGTGTCCTTTGCTTGTTTGGAGGAACAGCAGGGGCCCAGAAATGCCTGGCTTGAATCTCGGGCGTGGGGAGTTTTTGTTTGTTTCTTTTTCTGTTTTCTTTTTGTTTTTTCCTTTTTTGTCCACCACATGGCCTGTGGGGTTCCCGGACCAGGGATCTGTTCAGAGTCACAGTAGCACCCTAAGCCATAGCTGGGTAATGCAGGATCCTTAGCCCACTGTGCAGGGCCCAGGCTTGAACCTGCATCCCATTGTAACACAGTGGGAAATACGTTGGGTGTACATTTATATTGGTATCAGGTGGTGTGGTGTGTGGCTTCTGGAGAGCCAGGTTGGGGTAGTGAACACAACGGGTCAATGTGGTGGGATTTGGGGGGTGGACTGAACCTGTCCCTGAGGTCTTTCTCTCCAGTAATCTCCACCTCCACCTTCCCTCCCCACTTGAGCATCTTCCTCCTCAGCAGGATACCTATGCCAAGGAAGCCACCTAAATCCAGGTCAAGTGAGTCTTTCCTATGGGATGCTCGATTTCAAGCTGGGTGTCAGGGCTGAAGGGTACCAAGTGATTGAAAGCCTGCTCTTGGGACTGAAGAATCAGGGTCTCTGATCTCAGGGGGTGAGATGGCATTGGGTGCGTTGAGTGTCCCAGCTGACTTTGAGGTAGACATTTCCCCATCAGACGTGCATTTCCGTGCAATGAGAGGAAGGCAATCACGCTGGCAAGTGGCCCAGGCCAGTGCAGGCCAGACTTCTGCTGTGGGAGGCAGAGGAAGGGCGGAGAGTTGCTGTTGGAGCCCATGTCCGCCAGATGGCGCCAGAGCCTCAAGAACAGCCCCTCTGCAGCTCCCTGGCTGCCTCTGCAAGCTCCATAGGGTGATGGAGATGGATGGATAGAACCTCAAGGAGGTGCCTAGACCCTTGTGTATGTGTTTATTGTGCCTATGAACCCATGGCCCAACTTGCCTCAGCTCAGGGAGGGGACAACTATAGTCTGCCCTCACATGAAAAATTTAATCGTCTGCATAGGTGGAAAATTGATTTGATAGTATGACTGTCTAAGGTCTGAGTGTCCTTTGTTTATTTGGAGGGAGAACTCTTATCCCAGAAATACCTGGCTTGAGCCGTGGCCGTGCAGTTTTTAAAGTCAGGGTGATGATAGAGTTTTGCTTCTGGAAAGCGGAGCTCATGGTGGTGAATGCAGTCAGTGCGGTGCTATTTGGGGAGATGGGGTGGGCTGGGCTCTTTCTCTCCAGGTAAATCCACACCCTCCCCCTTCCCTCTCCACCTGAGCCTCTCTATCCTCTGGGGGACACCTACTCGAAGGTACCGAGCTAAAACCAGGTAAGGTGTATAACTGGCTGGCTTGTGCATCATTTCCATCTGAGTTCCAGGGATGAAGGCTGCTTATTCAGTGCCTGGTCTTGGAATTCTAATTGCGTCTCAGAGTTGAGAAACCTGACTACTCTCTTTGAGGAATCCAGTTTCAAACCCTGGCCTTGCTTAGGGGGTTTAGCTTATGGCGTTGCTGTGAGCTGTGTGTACACATGGTAGACAGGGCTGTTATCCCATGTGGCTGTGGCATATGCCCACAGTTATAGCTCTGATTTGAGCCCTAACCTGGGAACCTAACATATGCTGTGAGTGAGGCCCTAAAAAGCTAAAAAAAAAAAAAAGGAGTTCCCGTCGTGGTGCAGTGGTTAACGAATCCGACTAGGAACCATGAGGTTGCGGGTTCGGTCCCTGCCCTTGCTCCGTGGGTTAACGATCCGGTGTTGCCGTGAGCTGTGGTGTAGGTTGCAGACGCGGCTCGGATCCCGCGTTGGTGTGGCTCTGGCGTAGGCCGGTGGCTACAGCTCCGATTCAACCCCTAGCCTGGGAACCTCCATATGCCGCGGGAGCGGCCCAAGAAATAGCAACAACAACAACAAAAAGACAAAAGACAAAAAAAAAAAAAAACGTGTTCTCGTGACTCGTGTGGGGTGGCTGATGGCTGATATCAAAAAGTTTGTTGGTGTTGGGTGGGGTAAGAGCTCTGGATGACTTTAAGATACTCATACCCCACCTGTAGTGTATTTTAGTGTGCTGAGAGGGAGAAGAGAAAGGAAATCACTCTGCCTGGCAAGTGGCCCAGGCCAGTGCAGACCAGGTTCCTGCTGAGGGAGGCAATGGAAGGGATGAGAGTTGCTATTAGACCACATGCCCACCAGATGGCGCGAGATGACCAGAGGCGCCCCTTTTCCGCTCCCTGGCTGCACCTATGCCCAAAATACATGGTTGGAGATATGTTGCTGGAACTCCAAGTAGGTGACCAGAGAAGGCAGGTGGTTAGAGGGCACCTCTCACCCTTTGACCAATTTTCTTCACCTCAGCGAGGGGACATAATTCTGCCATGACATCTGTAGTTCATTGTCAGCATCCTCAGGTGGCTCCGTGACCCGACAGTTCGACGGTCTGTCTGAGCTCTGAGTGCCCTTCGATTGTTTGGAGGCATAAGTCTGGACCTAGAAAGACCTAGCTTGAATCTTGAAATCAGGCTGGCATCATATCTTCATCTGCAGTGTATTTCGGTGAGCTGAGAGGCAGAGAAAGAAAAAATTATGCTGGTAAGTGCCCAAGACCAAGACTTTAAAAATGTGTTCTGGGTTTAAAGGTCTGCCTCTGGAAAATCAAATGGCAAACTGACCCCAAGGAACGTGTCACACTCTGGCACCTGGGGACACCCAATCAGATTGGACATGCCAATCCCACGCTGATGGCACAGCTGCATCCCCTCCTTTAGGTGAGGAAATTTGGCTAGAGTATTAGAGGGACCCTGTAACCAACCCTAAACCTATGATCATGTCCTGAGTGTTCCTACAGTCTGCCTTCAACTCCATCTTAGAACCTGGAATTTCAGCCAGGGTTCTGCCTGTGCTCTGGCGCCATCTGGTGGTCTCTCCCTCCAATGACAACTCTTTGCCCTTCCGTTTCCCTCAGCAGCCCCCAATATTGCTCTGGCCTTAGACACCTGCCATTGTCATTTGTTCCTTCTCACATTTTATCGCCCTGACTTGGGCATTTCTCTCTCAAAATTTCCCAGAGCATGCACCTCAACACCTTAACACCCTTGAGAACCTTCTTTAAATCAATCAGCTTACTTTCATTCATGAAACTTGCCTTGAAGTCAGCTTCCTGTGAAACAGAGGTGGTGGGGGGGAGGCTCAGAGGAAAATAGAAGAGGGAACTTTGGGGAGATGTCTTGAGGGAAAAAGAGTGATTTGAACTGCCACCCACCAAAATTTTCACAACTTTTATGAGCTCCATTCATGACCCTAGCCCCTTTTTCCACATGACAACTTCAAGGAGGCCAGCAGCTTGAGAATTTTAAGTCCAAGACTGGATACAGGTATTTGGGGGTCCAGACTGCTGCCTCTCAAAGTTTGACCCCAGAGGTCTTGTCAAACTCTCTTGCCCTGGACCTCCTTACTGGGCTGGAAGAGCCAATCGATGCTGAAGATACATCTGTTTCTTTTTTCTTAGGTGAGCCAATTAGGCCAGAGAGACAGAGGTGAACTGTAATTAATCCCAACACTCTGGGCACATCCTGGGGTCCCACCAACCTACCTTCAGCCCCATCTCTGAGCCTGGAGGTACAGCCAGAGCGCTTCAGGTGGGCTCTGCCCATGCTGTGGTGCTACCTCGTGGCTGTCTGCTCTAACACCAATTCTCAGCCCTTCCCCTTTCTTGCTCAGCAGCCAGGGACTGAACTGGCCTTAGATACTTCCCAGGTGGATTTTGTTCCAGCTCTCCCTCTCAACCCAAGGAAATGCCCTAGAGATGGGGTCATGATTTCTCAATGGCTCCCAGTGGCCCCCCCCCCCCCCCGCCTCGTTATCTGCAATCTGTCAGCAGCCCTGCATTTTCAATCCCATGAAGAGGCTTTAAATTAGCACCCTTTAGCCTTGTGATCCAGACTGAAATCAATAAACCTTCCCTCTCCACCATCTAATACATTCAAGGTTTTAGATAGGGCCCCCTAACAGGTTTTGAGTAGAGGAGGAAGAGGCTCTGATGGAAAGGGAAGCAGGAACTTTGGCAAGAATACTCAAGAAAAAAATCACAGGGATTCCCATAGCTGTTCAGCAATGTAACACAATGTTTCTGTGCTCCATTCATGAATAACAGCCCCCCTTTCCACATGATAACCCCACACAAGCCGGAGGTTTGAAAATGGCAATCCCAAGGTTCAAGGCAGATGTTTCTTGGTCCAGAGTCCTTCCCTACACCAAACAAAGGGCAATCTAACCCCCAGTGAACATGCCGAACTCTCTGGCCCTGGGCCACCCGACCAGGCTGGAAATGCCTATCAAATTTTGAGGGCATAGGTGTCCCCTCTCTGAGGTGAGGCATTTGGGGCCAGAGAGTCAGAGGCGCCTGTAGCCAACCCCTAAACTCTGGGAACGTTCTGGGGGTTCCACCAACCCATCTTTGAGCTCATCTCTGAGCCTGGAGGTAGGGGCCGGGAAGCTGCAGGCAGGCTCTGTTGCTGCCTTGGCGCCATCTGGTGGCCATCACCTCTAACATCAACTCTCAGCCCTGACTGCTGTTTCCCTTAGCAGCTCACCAGGATTGTGCTGGCCTTAGACACCTGCCAGCTTGATTTCCTTCCCCCTCACCCTTCTTTCCCAGTGACATGAACAACCAGGGCCTTCCAGAGGCACGTGTTTCTTTCTCGAAGTCAGCCATGCACTTGATCCTCTCTCCACTACTCATTTTAGTCAATGAGCCAAACTCACTTCAACTCAGGTAATTATATGTCCATTAATCAGCTCCCACCTGCCACTGATGTTACTTGGCTGGAGGTAGTATTCTTCAGGGGTGAGTGGAAGAAGGGAAAGGCTCAAATAAAGGAAAGGAAGGAAATTTTCAGAGAGCTGTCAAAAGACAGGTCTCTAGGATGGATGGAACATGTCCAACAAGAAACATCTGCTTTTACAATCTCCATTCATGACCAACTGCACAGATTTCCTGAAGTCAAAAAGCATTCAAACCTGATCCTGGAACACTGTATGCCCCATATTCAAGCCAACAACTTCAGGGTCAAATTTCTGCCTCTGCAGAATAAAAAGTCAAATATCTTGACAGCCTGAGTTATCTGGACTTTGATCTATGCGAGTTGTTAAAAAAAAAAAAAAAAAACCCACAGGTGTGAAGGCAGAACCGTGTCCTCTCCATCAGAGGCGATCTGTAACCTACCTATGCCTGCTGTCTAGGCACGTCCTGGGGGATCTAGCAGCCCCATCTTGAATCCCATCCCTGAGCTGGGATATGCCAACTCCAAGCAGCTGCTGGGCCCTGCCAGTGCTCTCTAATCACTCAGAGCCTTTCCTCCTGCCTCTTGATCACACCCATGGATGGACTCCACTGACTTTGTACACTTGACAGCTGATTTCCATCCTACTCTCACTCTGAGAACCACCATATGCCACTTTAGAGGGGTCGGCATTTCTCTCATAGTCTCCCAGGGCACTCTCTACTTTTTCTCCAACACCACTGCTCTATGTCCATCAGCTGATCCCACTTCCAGTCAGGTAACCTGCCGGAAATTCATCTGCCTGTATGCCTGCCTTAATACACGTGACCTTGTCTTAGCCAGTGTTCTTTCCTCAGGGGTGACTGACATGAAGCACTGGCTCAGGTAGAAAAATAAAAAGGGACACAAAGGAAAAGTTTCAGAGTTAGATCCCAGTGATGAACCAACCTGGCCAGCCAAAAACACTGCTTCTACTACGCACACTCCATGCAGGTCCACAAGCCCTGCTTTCCTCATGTCATGCCCACCAAAGCCTGATTCTCAAATATTACATTCCCAAGGTTCAAACCAAAAACTTTTGGATTCAGGGTTATACTTCTGGAAATTCCAATGGCATTCAGGCATCAGATAGCCTGTCAAATCATCTGGTCTTTAGGCTCTGTGGCCAGACCCCTAGTCGTGAAGGAAGAACTACGTAACCACTACTGGGAGAGGCTTTTGGACCCAAGAGTCAGAGGAAACATGTAACATCTTTCCTCACTGAGTACATCCTTGGGGCTCTGCCAGCACCATCTCCAACCCTGCTGCTGAGCCTGGAAGTGCCAATACCAAGCAGAAGCTGGGCCATGTCAGGGCTCCTCATCCTCTAGCAGTTGTTACTTCTACCAATAATTCAAGTCCCATCCTGCCTCCAATTCCACCTGGTTCTGACTGCATGGCTCTGGAGCACCCATGAACATGACTGGTTCCTCCTCTTGCAGACATAAACATCAACATTCTGACATAAACATTCTGAAGGATGGTAATTCTCTCTGAAGCTCTCCTGTATCCCTCCCTGCTCCCTATCCATCAGCACTCCTTTAAGCCAATCAGCTGAACACACTTCCAGTCAGGTAACCAGCTTGAAATTATTTCCCACCCCCGTTCCCTTCTCACTGTCTCTTATATTATGCTACCTGGCTTGAGGTAAGATTTTTCCTTGGGGCTGCTTGATAGGAGGGAGAGGCTTAGATGGAAGATAAATACGGAAATTTTCAGAAATCCCTCACACAAGAGGTCTCTGGGATGGACACAGCTTGCCCACCAAAGGACCTCTGCTTTTATGCTCTCCATTCACAGTCAGCAGCCTACCTCTCTAGAGGCCGAACACCTTGCAAGCCCGACTCTGGAAAACTGCATGCCCAGTACTCAAGCCAAGTGCTTCTGGTTTTAGAGTTCAGCTTTTGGAAACATGAGTGGCAGTCAGACCCCCGACAGACTGTCTAGTGGTATGGACTTTGGGCTACTTGGGCCAACTGACGCTGACCCAGATGTGTGAAGGCAGAACCATTTCCCTTTTATCAAGTAAGCTAATTTGGATAGAAGAGTCAGAGGTGGCCTGGAAGCTTCCCCACCTAGATGGATTCCTCCTGGGGGATTCCCCCATCCCCATCTCAAAACCCCATCTTTTTTTTGTTTGTTTTGTTTTTTGCCTTTTCTAGGGCCACTCCCACAGCATATGGAGGTTCCCAGGCTAAGGGTCTAATCGGAGCTGTAGCTGCTGGCCTAAGCCAGAGCCACAGCCACAGCAACGTGAGAACCTGCAACCTCATGGTTCCTAGTCGGATTCGTTAACCACTGAGCCAGGAGGGGAACTCCTCCATCAAAACGCCTCTTTGAGCCTGGAAGTGCCCAATACCAAGCAGCTGCTGGGCATGGCTGGCGCTTTGGCGCCCTCTGGTGGCAATTCTCTCTAATTATAACTCAGAGCCTTTTCTCCTGCCTCCTGAAGTAACCCATGGGCTGCACTGGCCCTGTGCGCCCGAAGGCTGATTTAATTCCTCCTCTCTATCTAAGAGCAACCAAGCGCCTTACAGAGGGGGTATTTGTCTCCTGAAGTTGGCCATGGCATTCACTCCTACCTAACCTTCACCACTCCTCTCTTAGTCAGTGAGCCGAACCCACTCCAAATCAGGTAACTGGATTTAAATTAATCAGCCTCTCCTCCTAATTTATGTGACTTGGCTTGAAGTTATATTTTCCCTCATGGGTACACAAAAGGAGGGGGGGGGGCGGATGGAAGAAGAAAAAGGAAATTTTCAGAGAACGCTCCAGAATCAAGTCTGTGGGATCGACGCAACCCGCCCACCAAGCCACCTCTGCTTTTACACTCTCCATTTATGACCATCTGCCCAGCTTTCCCAAAGCCAAAGAACATGAAAACCTGATCCTGGAAAACTGCATGCCCAATATTTAAGCCAATTACTTTTAGGTTCAGATTTCTACCATGGCCGAATCCAAAGGTAGTCAGAACTACAACAGCCTGTCCAGATGTCCAGACTTTGGGCTACCCGAGCTGTCTGAAAGTGCCCCACAGATGTGAAGGCAGAGCCATGTTCTTTCTATCAGAGGCGACATGTAACCTACCACTGCTCACTAGGCAAGTCCCAGGGGATCCACCAGCCCCATCTCCAACCCCACCTCTGAGCTGGGATATGCCAACACCAATCATCTGCTGAGCTCTGCCTGCGCTCTGGCACCCTCTGGTGGCTAGGCTCCCTAACAACTCAGAGCCCTTCAGACCGCACCCATGGATGGACTGCACTGACTTTGTGCACTTGACAGCTGATTTCCATCCTACTCTCCTTCTGAGAACTGCTATGTGTCACCTTACAGAGGGCGGTATTTCTCTCTCATAGTCTCCCTGAGCACTTTCTCCTTTCCCTCCTTCTCCAACACCACTACTCTACGTCCATCAGCAGATCCCACATCAAGTCAGGTCACCAGCTGGAAATTCATCTGCCCACCTGAATTAATACATGAGATCCCATGCCAGCTAATGTTTTTTTCTCAGGGGTGACTGACATGAAATACCAGCTTAGGTAGAAAGATAAAAAGGAACTCTGGGGAGAAATTTCAGAGCTAGATCCCAGTGATGAGCACAGCCTGGCCAGCCAAAACACCACTTCTACACACTCCATTGCAGCCCACAAGCACTGCTTTTCTGATACCACATCCGATAAAAGCCTGACTCTCAAAAATTGCATGCACAACATTCAAAGCAAATGCTTTTGGATTCATGGTTATACCACTGGAGAATCCAAAGGAATTCACACCCCAGACAGCCTGTCAAGTTGTTTGGTCTTTGGGCTCTGCAACCAGTATGGAAATGATCCCGAGTTGCGAAGGAAGAACTATGTACCTACTATCAGGATGGGCACTTTGGACCTGAGAATCAGAGTCGACCTACAATGAGGTACCACTTCATACTGATCAGAAGGCCATCATTAAGAAGTCAACAAATAAAAAATGCTGGAGAGGGTGTGGAGAAAAGAGTACCTTCCTTCACTGTTGGTGCGAATATAAAATGGTACAACCACTATGGAGAACAGTATGGAAGTACCTCATAAAACTAAATATATAACTACTGTATCCAGCAGTCCCACTCCTGGGCATATATCTGGACAAAACTATAATTCAAAAAGATGATGCACCCCTATGTTCATCACAGTGCTATTCACAATAGACAAGACATGGAAACGATCTAAATATCCATTGACAGATGAATGGATTAAGAAGATAAGTTTACATACATGCAATAGAATACTACTCAGCCATAAAAAGGAACAAAGTAATGCCATTTTCAGCAACATGGATGCAACTAAAGATTCTCATACTATGTGAAGTCAAAAAGAAAAAGACAAATATCACATGATATCACTTATTTGTGGAATCTAAAATATGGCAAGATGATCTTGTCTATGAAGCAGGAATAGATCATGGCCAAGGAGAGCACACTTATGGTTGCCAGGGTGGGAGGAGGGAGGGATTGGGATGGTTGGGGAGTTTGGGGTTGGTACATGCAAATTATTACATTTGGGAATGGATGGGCAATGGAGTCATACTGCACAGTGCAGGGAACTGTGTGTGATTAGGTCACTTTGCTGTACAACAGAAATTGAAGAAACATTAAAAAATTCTTTGTTGAAACATAGTTGATTTTAAAAAGAGTAAATTTAAAAAGTGTTTACATTTGGGGGATGTAGATGAAGAGTGAAATTTTGTACTGTTCTTTCAGTTTTTAAGCCTGAAATTACAGCAAAATTACAAATTAAAAAGACATTGGTCTGTATTCTCTTGGAAATAGACTATAGGAAGTAGATAAGAGAAGGGAGAATTAGCCATATGTCAAGCAAGAAATGGTAGTGGTTTCAACCAGGATAGTCACAACAGAGATAATAGGAGTGATATGATTTGATTTTGAATATATTTTTAAAGACAAAACTAATATTGTTTCCTGATGGTCTAGATGTGGGGTGGGAGAAGTTAATAAGGGTCAAGGAGAACTCTTGTGTTTTGGGTATGAGCAATTGAACAGATGGAGTTGTGATTAACTGAGAAGGGAAAGACAATTGGTGCCACAAGCTTGGAGGATAAGTTCAGGTTGGGATTTATTAATTGTAAACTGCTTATTAGATATTTAAATGGGATATAAACTTAATGCTTGCTCTAGCTTGTATCCATCCAGTACCTCATGTATCCTCAAGTTTTGCTGCCTAGAAGAACAGGGAAGAAAAATAGAGAGACTGCTTTCCCAGCCAACATAACTTGCTATGGCTGAGTATTGATTAGAAGGTTTCTGTGGGGAAAACCTCAAAATTTCTATTGGTTCGCCCCCATTTCATATGAAATGAGAGTAAACAACAAAAACTGCTGTCCAATACTCCATTCTAGCAAATCACGGTTGACTAGAATAAAGTACTGTACTTTGGAAGTTGCCTTAATTCTTTTAATAGTTTAAGAAAAAGCTATTATAACTTTAAAAGGGCTGGTTAAGAAAACTGACATTTTTCAGCATGTCTGAAACTCGGGTGTAATTATATCATCATAGGGTTGAACTGATCATTAATTCAACCCTTTTAATCACCTTACATTTTCACATTGTCTTTTAATAAAACATCTTTACCATTCAGCTCATTTTGCAGTATGGGTTATCTAAGTAGTATCTAAATCTACTGTAGTGTTATATTCTTCCAAATGCTCTACTGTAGGCATATATTAGGCATTCACTAAATACACTAGACTTCAATAGTTAACAAAGTTAGTAATGGACTATGCTTTAAGCAGGGAAATAAAACAAATCCTTCCTATAAATACCTACTATACCTGATACTCTTGTGACCCCAAAGTATGGATTCTTCTTCTTCCTCTTCTTCCTCCTCTTCCTCCCCCTCCCCCTCCTCCTCTCCCTCCTCCTCATCCTCTTTAGGGCCACACCTGTGGCATATGGAAGTTCCCAGGCTAGGGGTCGAATCAGCACTGTAGCTGCTGGTCAACACCACAACAATGCCCAAATCCAAGCCGCGTCTGTGACCTACATCACAGCTCACAGCAATGCCAGATCCTTAACCCGCTGAGCAAAGCCAGGGGTTGAACCTGCATCCTCATGGATAGTAATTGGATTCCTTTCCACTGCACCACAATGGGAACTCCTCAAAGTATGTATTCTTTAATGACTTATACTTGAGATGATTTGGATCTATGAACACTAAGCATTATCATGTACAACAACATGTTTCTGTTTCATTTTTCTTCTTCTAATTCATAATAGTTTTGGACTCTGAATTAGCCTTTAAGGACAAACAATCCCAAGGAACCAATGTAGGTAACTATTTTAGTTTTGAGCTGAATAAAGAAAATCCTTGGGAGGAGCTCAAGATGGCAGAGTAGGAGGATGCTGAGCTCACTTCCCTAACACATCGAAAGTACATCTACATGTGGAAAAATTCTCACTGAAAACAAAGTGGAGACTGGAAGAAAAGTCTTATACAACCAAGACTATAAAGGAAGAGATTCACAGGAAGTTTGGTATGAAGGGAGGAGAAGCAATCGGGTCAGGACCTGTGCCTCTAGAAGAGTACACAGAAGAGGAGGCTTATTCAAGGGCTCAGAGATTTCCCCTGGGTAATAAGGAGTTCAAACCCCCTATTGGATAGCCCAGGCCTGGAATCTAACACCAGAAAGACGAGTTTCTTTAGACAGTTTGAAAAACAGTGGGGCTAACAGGAGGGCAATAAGAAACCTAGATTCCACTCATCAAGAGCATACGCATTCTTGCTTACTTCTAGAAACAAAGTGGAGGAAGCAGATTTAAATATCCTCTAACTCCGGCAATTTCCCATGACTACCCAGCAGATGTACTGGCCCACATGAAGCATCCACTCTGTATCACTGAACAGTTCCTCTTTGGAGTGAAGGTGCCATTGCTACGAGGTGGGAAGAGTGTTCATGTAGAAGAAACAGAACTAGCTCAGACTCAATCCTTAGAACTTCTCCAGCACCTTGTGATCTGACTCCAACCCTGCCCCACTAGGGTGGTGATAGCCACTGAGCATAGAAGACCCAGCTTGTACCTGGCTTTGACTCTAGCCCCTGAATCTCCAGGTCTACCTCTCCCACCAAGGTGATAGCTGCCAGCACACTCTGGGGGAAGTGGTAACCTGTGCTCACTTTAGATCCAGCTCTCCAACAAAGCCACTGGGCACACATAATGATGCCTCCACACACAAACACACATTCAATATCAGGATAGGTAACTGTTACACCCAATTTCATAGAGAAAGAGAAAGTTAAGCAAAATAAGAGGAATTTTTTCCAAGTGAAAGGAGCAGAAAAAAGAAACTGAAGAATTAGCTAATTAAAAGACCAAAAGTATGGGGTTGGAAAAAGATATTTCATGCAAATAGAAATGACAAGAAAGCAGGAGTAGCAATACTCAGCAGATGAAGCAGACATTAAAACAAACTGTAACAAGACAAAGGCATTATCTAATTAATAATAAAGAGATCAATACACAAAGAGGATATTACACTCCTTATCATATATGCACACAATACATGAACACCTAAATATATAAAGCAAATACTAATATACATGGGGGATAAATTCACAATAATACAAAAATGGTAGAGGATGTAAACACTCTACTACACCAGTGGACAGATCTTCCAAACAGATAAAATCAATAAGAAAACAGTGGTCTTTAATGACACATTAGACCAGTTAAACTTAATAGATATCTGTAGGACATTTAATCCCCAAACAGCAGAATACATATTTTTTTTCAAGTGCATATGGAATGTTCCCCAGGATAGATCATATAATAGGCAACAAATTTCAACACATTAAAAGAACAGAAATTTAATTTTAATTTTTTTTGGTCTTTTTGCCTTTTCTCAAGCCACTCCCACGGCATATGGAGGTTCCCAGGCTGGGGGTCAAATTGGAGCTGTAGCCACTGGCCTACACCAAAGCCACAGCAACGCGGGATCTGAGCTGCATCTGTGACCCACACCAAAGCTCATGGCAATGCCGGATCCTTAACCCACTGAGCAAGGCCAGGGATGAAATCCGCAACCTCATGGTTCTTAGTTGGATTCGTTAACCACTGCGCCATGACAGGAACTCCAAAGAACAGAAATTTTATCAAGCATTTTTTCCAACCACAATAATATGCAACTAAAAATCAATTACAGCCAAGATGGAGGGGGGAGAGTGGGATGGACTGGGAGGTTTGGGTTAGTAGATGCAAAGAATGGATAAGCAATAAGGTCCTACTGTATAGCACAGGGAACTATATCCAGTCTTTGGGGATAGACCATGATGGAAGATAATATAAGAAAAGAAATATATATATACACATATATGTATTACCGGGTCACTTTGCTATACAGCAGAAATTGGCAAAACTTGGCAAATAAACTACACCTTAGTTTTAAAAAAGAAACATTAAAAAACAAAAAACATGGGGGGGATAAATTGGGAGGTTAGATTGGCATATGTATAGTACTATATACAAAATCAATAAATATCAAGGACCTACTGTTTAGCACAGGGAAATATGCTCAATACTTTGTGATATATATATCTTATTCACTTTGCTGTACACCTGAAACTAACACATGGCAAATCAACTATATTCCAATGATAAAAAAATAAAACAAATTTATGCTCTTAAAAAATCAATTACAGGAAAAATTAGGAAAAACATAAACACGTGAACACTAAATAACATACTACTAAAAACCAATGGTCAATGATGAAATAAAAGAAAAAATCAAGAGTTTCTGTTATGGCACAGCAGAAATGAATCCAACTAGGAATCATGAGTTTTTGGGATTGATCCCTGGCCTCATGTAGTGGGTTAAGGATCTGGCATTGCTCTGAGCTGTGGTGAAGGTTGAAGACACATCTTGGATCCAGTGTTGCTGTGGCTGTGGTGTAGACTGGCAGCTGTAGCTCTGATCAGACCTCTAGCCTGGGAAACTCTATATGCTGCATATGCGGCCCTAAAAAGACAAAGACCAAAAAAAAAAAAAGGAAAGAAAGAAAAAAAATCAGAAAATAGCTCAAGGAAAATGAAAATAAAAACACAACTTTCCAAAATCTATGAGATGCACTAAAAGCAATTCTAAGAGGGAAATTTACAGCAATACAGACATAACTCAAGACATAAGAAAAATTTCAAATAACCTAAACTACCACCTAAAGGAATTAGGGAAAGATCAGATCAAGTCAGCAGGAAGAAGGGAATAATAAAAATCAGGGAGGAAATAAATAAAATAGAGATTAAAAAAAGAAAAAAAGAATGAAACCAAGAGGTTTTTTTTTTTGTGTGTGTGTGTGTCTTTTCTAGGGCCCCTCCTGCGGCATATGGAGGTTCCCAGGCTAGGGGTCTAATCAGAGCTGTAGCTGCCATCCTACGCCAGAGCCACAGCAACATGGGATCTGAGCCGCATCTGCGACCTACACTACAGCTCACGGCAATGCTGGATCCTTAATCTACTGACCGAAGCCAGGGATTGAACCCACAACCTAATGGTTCCTAGTCGGATTTGTTAACCACTGAGCCACGATGGGAACTCCCCAAGAGCTCTTTTTTTGAAAAAATAAACAAAATTGATAAGTCTATAACCTGACTTATCAAGGAAAAGAGAGAGATGATTCAAATAGGCAAATTAAGAAATGAAAGAGGAAAAATACTATCCTGTGTCAGAGATAAGAAATAAGAGAATGCTATAAATAGTTAGGCAAACAAATAGGACAGCCTAAAAGAAATGGATATTTCTAGAAAAATACAACCTTCCAAGACTGAATCATGAAATAGTCTGAACAGACCAATCACTAGTAGCAAAATTGAATTAGTAATCAAAAAACTCCTAGTCAACAGAAGTCTAGGACAGATGTTTTCAAGGGAAATTCCATAAAACATCAAAATAAGAGCTGGTACCTATCCTTCTCATATTATTCCAAAAATTGAAGAGGAGGGAACACTCCCAAATTTATTCTACAAAGCAACTGTTACACTGATGCCCAAACCAGACAAAGACACACACAAAGAGAAAATTACTATCTGATAAATATAAATGCAAAATCCTTAATAAAATATTAGCAAAAAATTCAATTATATATAAAAAAGGGTCATTCACTGTAATCAAGTGGGATTATTCCAGGAATGCAAGGATGGTTCAAAATCCACAAATTAATCAATATGATACATCATATTAAAAAAAGGAAGGAGAAAAATCATATGTCCATCTCTATAAACACAGAAAAAATTGACAAAACTCAAAACCCATTCATGATAAAAATTCTCATCAAAGTTGGTACAAAGGAAACATGTCAGCATAATAAAGGCCATTTGTGACAAATACACAGCTAATATCATACTCAATAATGAATATCTGAAAGCTTTTCCTCTAAAATCAGGGATAAGACAAGAAGGTACACTCTCAATATTTTTGTTTAACACGGAATTGGAAGTCCTAGCCACAGCAATCAGATAAGAAATAGAAATAAAACATATCAAATTTGAAAGGAAGAAGTAAAACTCACCCTGTGAAGATGACAAGATACTATGTATAGAAAACCCTAAAGTTGGAGTTTCCGTCATGGCACAGTGGAAACAAATCCAACTAGGAACCATGAAGTTGCAGGTTTGATCCCTGGCATTGCTCAGTGGGTTAAGGATCTTGTGTTGCTGTGAGCTGTAATGTAGGTCACAGATGCGGCTCAGATCTGGCATTGCTCTGGTGTAGGCTGGCAGCAACAGCTCCAATTCGACCTCTAGGCTGGGAACCTCCATATGCCATAGATGTGGCCCTAAAAAGACAAAAGACAAAAACAAAACAAAAAAACAAAACCCTAAAGTTGTCACCAAAGAAACAAACAAAAACAAAATTTAGAACTAACAGGTAAATTCAGCAAAGTTGCAGCTCACAAAATTAATATGCAGAAATCTGTTGCTTTTCTATACATTAATAGTTAGCTATCAGAAAAACAAGCAAACAATTCTGTTTAAAATCACATTAAAAAGAATAAAGTGCCTAGAAATAAACTTAACCAAGGAACTCAAAGATTTATGCTCTGAAAACGATAAAATGTAAATGACAGGAACTGAAGTTGATACAAAGAAGTGGAAAAATATCTTGTGTTTGTGGATTCGAAGAATTAATATTGTTTAAATGTCCATACTAATCAAAGCAATTTACACATGTAATGCAATCCCTATCAAAATACCCATGACATTTTTCACAGAACATAATGAATAGTCCTAAAATATATATGGAACTACAAAAGACCCCAAATAGCCAAATCAATCTTGAGAAAGAAGAAATAAGCTACAGGAATCACACTCCCTGACTTCAGACTATACCACAAAGCTATAGTAATCAGAATAGTATGGTATTGGCACAAAACAAGCACATAGATAAATGAAACAAAATAGAGAGCTGATAAATAAACCCACACACTGATTATCAGTTAATCTTCAACAAAGGAGGGAAGAGTATGCAATGGGGAAAATACAATATCAATAATTGATGTTGGGAAAACTGGGTAATTACATATAAAAGAAGGAATTTATAACATGCTCTAAAACCATATACAAAAATATACTCAAAATGAATTAAAGACTTAAATATAAGACCAGAAACCATAAAAGTCCTGTAAGAAAACATAAGCAGAAGACTCTTTGACATAAATCATAGCAAAATTTTTGGATAACATCCAAGCAATAAACAAATGGGACCTAATTAAACTTAATAACTTTTGTACAGTAAAGGAAATTGTCAGCAAAATGAAAAGAAAACCTACTGAATAGGGGGAAATTTACACAAATTATATGACTGGTAATTATTATCAACAACAACAAAAACTTGATTAAATTTTTTTTTTCTGGAATCTCTTTATTTTTAAAAATTATTTATTTATTTATTTAATCTTTTGTCCTTTTAAGGCCGCACCCGAGGCATGGGGAGGTTCCCAGACTAGAGGTCTAATCAGAGCTGTTGCTGCTGGCCTATGCCACAGCCACAGCAACTCCAGATCCTAGCCGCACCTGAGACCTACACCACAGCTTACAGCAATGCCAGATCCTTAACCCACTGAGTGAGGCCAGGGATCGGACCTACAACCTCATGGTTCCTAGTTGGATTCGTTTCCATTGCACCATGACGGGAACTCCCTGATTAAAAAATTTTAAGACCTTAATAGACTTTTTTCCAAAAAAGACATAGAGATGGCCCATGGAAAGATGTTCAATGTCACTAATAATTAAAGAAATACAAATCAGAACCACAATGAGAAATCACATCACACCTTCAGAATGGCTATTATTAAAAACACCACAAATAACAAAGTTGATGAGAATGTGTAATAAATGGAACACTTGTACACCATTGGTGGGAATATAAATTGGTGCAGCCTCTATGGAAAATAACATGGAGATTCCTCAAAAACCTAAAAATAGAATTATAGTATGATGCAGCAATTACACTTCAGGGTATATATTCAAAGAAAATGAAAACAATAACTTGATATGATACATGTACCCAATGTTCATAGCAGCTCTATTTACAACAGCCAAGACATGGAAGCAACCCAACATCCATCAACAGATGAATGGATAAAGAAGATGTAGTATGTATATTTATAATGTGGTATTGCTTAGCCATAAAAAATTCATGAAATTATACCATTTTCAGCAATATGAATGGATCTGGAGAATATTTTCCTTAGTGAAATAAGTCAGGCAGAGAAAGACAAATACTGTATTATATCACTTTTATGTGGAATCTGAAACAAATGTTGCATGTTTATGTATATAGCAAAATGGAAACAGATTCACAGATATAGAAAGCAAACTAGTGGTTACCAGTGGGAGAGGAGAGGGGGAGGGGCAAAGTAGAGGCAGGGGATTAAGGAGCACAAACTACCATGTATAAAATAAATAAGCCAAAAAGATATCTTATACAGCAAAGGGGACTTAGCCTATACTGTGTAATAACTTTAAATGAAGTGTAATTTATAAAAATATTGAATTACTATGTTGTATAACCTGAAAAGAATATTGTAAATCAACTATACTTTAATAAATTAAAAAAATTCTTCATATGGTATATTTCTAAAATATAAATATGACAAAGATGCATCTAAAAGCCCATTTCTTGGTGCCCTGGTACAACTTTAAAATATTTTAAAATATTTGCTCTTTTCTTACATCTTAAATGTGTATAACCCAGAGCTCCTTGCCCAGTGAGAAATTTAGATATGATTGACTCAGAGTGCTACCAGTTCTGTACTTTGTAATGACTAAAACCTTTGTGATTTCCGCTTTCTCCTATAGAATTTTCCCTGTTGTTCTCTGTTTCCAACTTTTGCATACAATTCCGCTGCATATATTTAGGCTTTTCATAAAATTCCACAAGAACTCTGTTTAACCTGAGCAGGGACCTAGCATTAACAAGCAAGTGGCCACTTGACACATAGACCTGTGGGTTTGAGTTCAGTGCGGGGAGGGGTAAGGGTAGGAGAGGAAGGTGGAAACAGAGGGAAGATAATTGAGTCTATTTAGCAGAGTAGCAGCTGCCTGGAGTTGGGGGTAGTGCAGAGTGGCAGGTAAATTCTATATAGTGAATGTACAAGATAAAACATCTGAGGGAGGAAGGAAGGAAGCTGGAAGGAGGCAGGCAAGGAGGAAAAGCAGGGGGGAGGAAGGAAGGAAAAAGGAAATCAGGAGTTCCCGTTGTGGTGCAGCAGAAACAAATCCAACTAGGAACCATGAGGTTGTGGGTTCGATCCCTGGCCTTGCTCATTGGGTTGATGATCCAGCGTTACCATGAACTGTGGTGTAGATCGTAGATGCGACTTGGAATTGCACTACAGCTCTGACAGGACCCCTAGCCTGGGAACCTCCATATGCTGTGGATGTGGCCCTAATAAGATGAAAAGACAAAAGAAAAAGAAAAAGGAAATCAAATAAGGAATCAAGGAAAAGAATACTATGTCTTTTTTTTAGGGCTGCACCCACGGCATATGGAGGTTCCCAGGCTACACCACAGCCACAGCAATACTAGATCTGAGCTGCATCTGAAATGTACACCACAGCTCATGGTATGGAAAAGGATATTATGAATATTTGCACAGAGAATGGGAAAGCTGTGATATCATGTAACTGGATTGTGAGCCACTGTCAAGCAGGCTCAAGCATCCCAACAATATGGGTTAAGCTGCCCAGATCATCAGTGGAACAGGACTTGTAATCAAAGCTAGCTTCATTTTGATGTCAGAAGTTTGTAATTAATTCAAATGCTTCACTTAAATATTTAGTAAATTCAATTGTTTGAATATTGTTTTCTATCCTGTTCATTTCAAGATCCAATAAATACACCTAACCAGATATTGTTCATATCGAAGATAATTCTCCCAGTCACTGAATAGGAACTTAAGCAGGAACAAGTAAACCTGAACTCACCTACTAAAATAAAGTGGCAAGGCCAGGCATTTTTTAACATCTGAGTTCTCCACGACTGCTATAATAATTCATGTAAAATAATTCATGTTAAGTGCAATTTTTTGAATAAAGCAGTCACCACTTTACTTTCTCTCTCTCTGGACCACACACAGGAGTAACTGCAGCAGTCTGAAATCACATCACCCCTTTGCACCCTGGTTTCCCGGTTGCTATGACAATTCCAGAGAAAATGAAACGAGGTTCCAAGATATGATCAAATTCATTGATTTAAAAAAATAATCAAATTATGTATTTCATGAATAGCAAACCCCAATACTGAGTTAAAATTAAATTAGAATATATTGCTTGAATTATTTTATTATACATATTCAAATAAGGACTTCACAATCTTGAATTCAAAAAGGACAGTGTTGCCCAGGTTACTGAAATAACCTAGTAGCCTCTCCATTATGATTTTACAACAAACATTGAATCATCTGTATAAAAAGGATGAGGACTCTGTGTCTGCAAAGACAATGAGGTGTTACTTTCTATCACCAGGGGTATTCTAGAAAACAGGTGTTCAGTAACAAGGTGTTACAGCTCAGTGTTTTAATACATTATTGGAATTATAAACAGTATTCGGATACTTGGTGAAAAATACACAATACAAATTAGAATAAATTACAGGTAACTAATCTTGGGGAATATCAACCAGTAGATAACAAAGAAATACGTGGAAGCATAAATATGTATAACCACTACTGCCTGATAGTTAAGGCCACTTCTGTTAGGCTGAGGAGAAATCTGTGAAAAACCATTTTACTGAAAAATTTATTTTGGTCTTAGAAATACATTTTATGTTCTCCATCAGCCTATAGAAGTTTCAATAGAAAGAGTAAAAGTGTCAGTTATTACCTTAAATCACCAGTATCTGTTATGTATAATGACAATATTTTTTAATAGCTTAGAGAAACATGTATGCTTCCACTGTTTCTATTTTAGGGACAGGAGAACTCCCTCTAGGCCTAGATTCATTTGTTTGCCAGTCTACTTTATAGGTTAGGCATTGTGGGACTAATGGCAAATTCAAGGCTTTTAGCTGCCCCATTTCATAGCTGAGAGTTTTATGTGAAGTGTGAAAGGAGGTCAGTTTGTAACAACACTTACGAAGATTTAAGTGGGGTGGTATGTTAGAGAAAAATATTCCCTGGTTCTTCATAAAATAATAATGAGATGTTATTTATGGCTTATATATTTACAGTTGAGGGTAAATTTAAAAGGATCAAGGTTCTATTTATTCCTGAGAAACAGAATAAGACTAAGTCTCAATATCTGGTTTTGATGGTTTATCGCATTGTTCATGGAATATAGTGAACAAGGCAAGTTGTATATGGCCAACTGCTATGAACTTGTGTCCCCTCCAAATTCATATGCTGAAGCCTCAACCCCAAATACCTTAGAACGAGTCTGTATTTGGAGATAGGACCTTTAAATAGGTTGTTAAAGTTAAATGAAATCATGAAGAAGGGGCCTTCATCTAATGACTGGTGTCCTTATAAGAAGAGGAGACACCAGGAATGACAGCACAGAGAAAAGGCCATGTGCATACACTGAAAACACCTACGGAGGGGTGACCCCATGAGGACACCGGGAGCAGCAGCTGTCTGTAAGCCAAGGAGAGAGGCCTCAAAAACACCTTGATCTGTGGCTTCGCCAGAACTGTGAGAAAATCAATTTCAGTTTAAGCCACCCCATCTCTGCCATTTCATTATAGCAACCCTAGCAAACTAATAGCAATCCTGAGAAGTTAAAATCAATTCAGATCATCTTATTTGGGGGGATTTGCCATTCAAGCTTTCCAACTCCAACATTCGGGCTTTCTTCTTTGCTGTTCCTTACCAACCTCTGCCAAGTTAGAGGGATGAAATCAAAGACAAATGGTTTATCTATCTTAAAAGGTAAGGCCAAGGTGAAGAACCTCCCTTTGGATTCTTCCTTTTTCCTGGCATCTCTGGCTGGAGTCTAGAGAATTGTTGTAGCAGAGGGGCAGCTTAAAAAGCTGGGACTATGGGAGTCACTTTATAAAACAATATGTTAAATTTATGATGTGATTCTAAAGTCAATAAAGTTCCTACAATTCGCATTAAAAGTGAAGCCAAGAGAAGCTTCTCCAGGCTACAACCTTAAGTAGTGTGTCTAAACAATCTACCACAACCAAATGAGTTTCTGTGGCATTTGTTTTACAGTTATTCTAGGAGAGGTGGATAGCATGACCATCACATTTCTATGAAGATTAAAAAAATTTTTTGTTAAAGTATAGTTGATTTACAATGTTGTGTCAATTTCTGCTGTACAGCAAAGTGACCCAGTCATACATATATACACACACACATTCTTTTTCTCATATTATCTTCCTTTATGGTCTCTCCCAAGAGATTTGATATAGTTCCCTGTGCCATATAGTAGGACCTCATTGTTTATCCATTTAAAACTTAATAATTTACGTGCACTAACCACAAACTCTAAGTGCATCCCATACCCCCCCGTCCCCCTTGGCAACCACAAGTCTCTTCTTTACCTCTATGAGTCTGTTTCTGTTCATTTGTGCCACATTTTAGGTTACATACAGAAGTGATATTATATGGTATTTGTCTTTCTCTTTCTGACTGACTTCACTTAGTATGAGAATCTCTAGTTGGATCCATATTGCTGCAAATGTCATTATTTAATTCTTTTTTATGGCTAAGTAGTATTCCATTGTGCATATGTACCACTTTTTCTTAATCCACTCATCTGTCAATGGATATATAGGTTGTTTCCATGTCTTGGCTATTGTGAATAGTGAGTGTTGCTATGAACATACAGATGCATGTATCTTTTTGAACTGTAAGATACTGATTGAAAAGGCCATGAGATAAAAAATGAAAAGGATAGGAATTCAAAGGGAACAGTAAAGGAGATGAAGCCCCTTCTTGCCCAGGGAATGCAGGCATATTAGTTCTGTGCTAAAAGTCTAGATGGTGGTAACTTGTGGAGATAAAAAGGCTTAAAAGCTACCTGATCATCTCTAATCTCTGTTTACTCTTCCCCTAGGGCATTTTAGTCCTAGTTTATGTAGAGATGTTATCAATAAATCACCTTTGTGCTAGAACACACATACTTGTGTCTGCGTGATTCCTATCAGCCAATTCCCACAAATACTAATTCAAAATTTATTTTTCTAAATCCTTATTATGTTTCATCTTATAGTCAAGAATACCATCAGCAAATGATACACTCTACTTAAACTGCCCTCCAACTTGAAGTAGATGGGAATAGTCATGATACTCTTGAGACATGACCAGTTCCAGGTACATTTTCTCTCCCCAAAGCAGTGTTATTCATTGCTATGGGGGAGGTATGTCCATCTCCCGCCAGCCCAGTGAGGTACCAGTCACCTGCCAGGCTCACAGAGGCTGTCATCACAGTTGCCATTACTTTTGAGGGACAAGAGGAGATGCAGGAAGTAGGGTGAAAGCAAAGACATAATGCATAATGCATGACAGATGTTCTGGAATTAAATAGCTTGTATTTAGTAATATACTTAGTTATGCATGAATTCCATTCTTTTAGGAATCATGTGTGCTACATGTTTTAGCTTTTAGGCTAAAAGGAAGGAAGTGCTCTCCAGCATCCAATTACTATGGCAACTTTTCTATCCCTTAGCTAGAAACTTGATCTCGGACTTTTTGCGCATTAGTCCTGTGCTTAACACGTGTGGGGGGCCTCCTGGGAAAGAATTTTCAATCTTGCTTGCCTAATTCAACTCTCTCTCATATAATTTTAGTTCAACAAGCATTTAGTGTGTCTCTCCTACATTCCTTGGCTATGTTCTAGGGATTCAAAAACAAGTATGACAAACATGTTAACAGTCTGCCTGGACCACTATCCCTAGAAACACACTGAAAAATCTCACTCTCTCAGTCCTTTCTCAAGATTTCTCCTAAACCACTGTCATAAGCCACCTTCTGCCTCTCCTCTATGTCATCAAGGTGTGCATGTTAAAAATTCCCAAGGATAGAGTCTACACTTAGTTGTTACATTTTAAATAAATATTCCAGAGTACCGAACCACAAGTCCCTCATTCATACTTAGGAAGAAGCCAGGACATGACACACGTATATGGAACATAGCGTAAATAGACTCATGCATGAATGGATGAAGCGAATAAATCAATGAATTGACAGACTCATGAATCATCTTTAGGTAGATCAATTCCTGGGCACATGGCTCTTCCTTTCTAGGTTGGTTTTTCTTAGCTTCAGTGTCAGAGAATGTTAAGTTGGGGCTTGTCTTTAAATTGGATGAGGCTGGTGGATAACTGCATCTTCTTGGAGCCAATGAATCTCTTGCTCAGCCTTTAGACGAACTTAGAAACGTTGGAAGAAACCAGGATCTTTGGCTCTTTCTCCCTAGCCCCATTGTGCTACCCTGTCAAAGAGCAGAGAAAACATGCACTATCCTAAAGCAGTGAAAACCATGCAAACCATGCAGTGCCTCTGATACCACAGTCTGGGAAATACACATATTGATATTTTTAAAAACACAGATGGGAGTTACCATCATGACTAAGTGGTTAATGAACCTGACTAGGATCCATGAGGATGCGGGTTCGATCTCTGGCCTCACTCGGTGGGTTAAGGATCTGGCGTTGCCACAAGCTGTAGGTTGCAAACATAGCTCAGATCCCAAGTTGCTGTGGCTGTGGTGTAGGCCAGCAGCTGTAGCTTCGATCGGACTCCTAGCCTGGGAACCTCCATATGCCACAGGTGGGGCCCCCAAAAGCAAAAAACAAAAACAAAAAACTTAAAAACACAGGTGAAGACTTGAAAAGGTATCTATTATTTGATGCTTGCTCTTAACAAGGAAAAAATACTTTTGTTATAAAACCCTGCTCTTTGTGGCTGGTCACCCCGTGGTTCATAGTCACTACTCAGATTGTCTGGTACTGAAAGAATAAAGACAATGCTCCCTGCTTAGGTGTTCAAGGCCCTCCTCAGTCTGGCTCTCGCCTGAGTTTCACCTTCTCCCTCCTTACCACCACTGGCTAATGGTTTCTCCTCATTCGGTTAAAGTGCTGGCTTTGCTCACTTCTGCTAATGCTGTTCACTCTACCCAAACGGTTTCCCCGCTCCTCTGCACCAACTCCTACAAGAGCTATTTTATGAGGAATTCTCACCTCCCACTGACAGTTCACTGTGCTATGTCCTACTCAGCTAGAAGCTGTTGTTAGTCTCTACTACGTGGATGACTCTTCTGACAACCATATCAACCTGCCTTAAGATAATTCTCATCTCAAAGCTGCAGTTATTTTTATTATGAATGACTTAGCTCCTAAAATGTGTAGGTCCTGGTCTTCAGAATCAGTCTAAAGCTCTCTGAAATCAAAGACTTGACTATCCTCCACACAAATCAAACACAGCACTGCATTCTCATTGAATGGATATATCCATATAGATAGATATCTAGTTGAATGAATATATATATGAGATATATATATATTATATATATGATATATATATATATCATATATATTATATATATGATATATATATATATCATATATATATCATATGTATATAATTCTGAGGTTTATGTTTTCATACCCTGAACATTTCTTGGGGGCACTTTAGAATTACATTGTTAAAGGTTGAGTGTAAAAGAAATACATAAGCATTTGGAGGAGAGGGAAACTGAACATTTAGAGGAGAGAATATTGTTGATTTGGGGGTGCTTCACATGATATACAGGAATATCAATTTCTAGGTGGGTGTTTGAAAATTACATAAAGTGATGTATTTCATATTTTATAGAGAGATATTTAATGAGGGAGGTACACAGAAATATTTTGAGTATAGGAACAAATAAGTGTTTAACAAATAAAAGTCACTTTATCTTTTTTTTTGGTTGTTGTTATCTTTTTAGGGCCACACCTGCGGCATATGGAGGTTCCCAGGCTAGGGGTCTATTTGGAGCTACAGCTACTGGCCTACATCACAGCCACAGCAATGCCAGATCTGAGCCACATCTGTGACCTACACCACAGCTCATGGCAACACTGAGCGAGGCCAGGGATTGAACCCGCAACCTCATGGTTCCTACTTGGATTCGTTTCTGCTGTGCCACGACAGAAACTCCAAAAGTCATTTTATCTTGACTACCACTTGAACCCTGAAGTAAGGAATTAGCTATTTCCATCCTTTGAAGAATCATTGAAATGGAGGAGTCAGCAAGTTTTTATTAGCACATTTGCTTTTCCTGCACTTATCTACCCAACCTTGGATTTCTTTATGGAGATATTTATGACATTTTATGGCTTTCCACTGAGATTATAAATTCCTTAAAATCAATACCTGAAATCTCTTATTTCTTTAGAATATTGTCAGACTGATACACAGTAAATGTTCACTATGGGCCTTGGCCAAGTGATTACCATGAAATTGGAGTTTCTCTATTTTAAAAACAGATAATGCAGCTCATAAAAACAGCAAGCATTTTCTGAATGATACCAGTGTGTATCTGGCACATAATTGTGTTCAAAAAGTTTCTGTGGAAAATAAGGAGAGAGGCAAAGGAGAGGAAAAGAGAGATAGGATAATATATGCTCTGTGGTTTACAGTTCAGAACAGAACCTGTATATTTCTGCTATTAAGGGTAATATGTTACCAGATATAGATACAAACATGGTACGTAACATATCCAGAGTCAAGAGATCAAATCCCCCTTCTCTTTGCTTTCTGTATTTATTCAACTAATATTCATCAGAATCAACAGTATCAGCTCCCCCCACCCATCTATTTAGATGTAGGCAAAGCTGTTTTCCTTTTACCACTAGTAGCAGAAATAATATTCAAAGTAACTGTATTTTACTACTGGCAAGAAAAACATTTAATAAATAACACTTTGCACTCGGAAAAAAAAATCTATGACAAAAAAAAAATGCCAAAATGCTGAATAGATGATGTAAAGTATTAGGAGCCAAATACATGCTGAAAATTTGTAACTGTGCCCAGAGTTACATTTAAGCCAAAAAATCATTATTTCTACTTTAAAGAAAAAGCGTCTAAATCAGCAACTAAAGAAAGTCAGCTGAACCTTTCTCTGAATTATTTGGCAAATAGCACATTTAGTAATTTTTTGTACACAAATAACACCACTTTTCTAAGATGCTCAAGGTGTTTTACAAACAACCAGTCAGCTTTGGAACATGATTAAACAAGTAGCAGTGTTTGTGCCTTTCTGTAGGGGAAAAAACTCCACATCCATAGTAATCAAATTGTGTAGCAAGCCAGGCAGAGTCTTCATCAATCCTAACTTCCCGCTCTACCCTAGCATGTGCCTGCCTGTTTCCAGATCCTGAGTTAAAATAAAAACTGATTTCCTTACTTGGGACTCCTCAAGAGAGGTAAAAGAGCAAACTTAGGCATCTCTGGCTGTCACTCAGGAATAGATCGATTTAAGAGGTGAGCCTAAGAACATTTTCAGCTAGAACAAGCTGCGGCTGGGTTTTGAAATAATAATTATTCACGGATAGTTGTGGTATTTGCAAGTAACTACTGCTTCCAGGGACATCCACAATGCCTCAGACTTTTCAGGTCTAAGAGGAAAATGGCTGGCAGTCTCTTTTCCGTGAAACAGTAAAACAGCTCTTAAAAACTCAAAATCAAATCTTGACAGCAAGGAGCATATAAAAAGATGCTCTACACCTTATGTCATCAGGGAAATGCAAAGTTTAAAAATGAGATACCACCACACACCTATTAGAATGGCCAAAATCCACAGAACACAGACACCACTAGATGCTGGTGAGGATGTGGAGCGACAGGAACTCTCATCTAATATTGGTGGAAATGCAAAATGGTACAACCACTTTGGAGGAAGGTTTAGCAGTTTTGTATGAAATTGAACATAATTTGACAATATGATCCAGCAATCCCACTCCTTGGTACTTACCCACAGGAGCTAAAAACCATGTACACACAAAAACCTGCACACAGACATTTTAAGCAGTTTTATTCAGAATTTCCAAAACTTTAAATCAACCAAGACATCCTTTACTGAATGAATGGATAATCTATGGTGCATCAAGACAATAAACTATTTTTTAGCACTGAAAAGAAGAGAGCTATCAAGCCATTAAAAGATATGGAGGAGTTCCCACTGTGGCTCAGTTGTTATGAACCTGACCTGGATCCATGAGGATGCAGGTTCGATTCCTGGCCTCACTCAGTGGGTTAAGGATCTGGTGTTGCCATGAACTGTGGTGTAGTTAGCAGATGTGGCTCAGATCCCACGTTGCTGTGACTGAGGTGTAGGCTGGCAGCTGCAGCTCCGATTCAACCCCTAGCCTGGGAATTTCCATATGCTATGGCTGTGGCCCTAAAAAGACATGAAAAAAAAAAAAAAGGATATGTAGGAAATTGAAATGTGTTATTACTGATTGAAAGAAGCCAGTCTTAAAAAGCTACATAGTGTATGATTCCAAGTATATGACATTCTGGAAAAGGCAAAACTATGGAGACTGTAAAAAGATTAGTGACTGCCAAAAGTTGGTGGGAAGAGAAGAATGAATAGGTAGAGCATACAGGGCTTGTAGAGCAGTGAAGAAATCTATATATTATAATGGTCATATGAATTTGTCCCAACCCATGGAATGTATAGTACCAAGACTGAACACTAATGTAAAGGAGGTATTCTGGACAAAAATGATGTGTCAATGTAGGTTTGTTAATTGTAACAAAGGTACCACTCTGGTGATACTGATAATGGGGAAGGCTATGCGTTTGGAGGGGGCAAGGGTATATTGGAAATCACTGTATCTTCTCAGTTGGGCTATGAACATAATATTGCCCCCCAAATGAATTCCGTTTAAAAATTAATCCTTACTTGTGCCCACCCTCTTCACAGTAGCCACCGATGACACTGACTATGGAAAACAGGAGTAACATCCTGGTTACTCCAACAGTCTCATCTATGATCCCATAGTAGCCCGCTGTAGCTCACTCTTCTGAGTTTTTCTTAGGGCTGCTCTTTCCTAGGCTCCCTTAAAGAAGACTCTATGCTGACCCACTTGTTACTTCTCAACCAGATCCCTTCAATATCCCACACACCTAAAGCTCATGGGATCATGTGGATCTGGTTAATTAGGCATACAAGATTCAGTGTTGATTTTATTACTGCACCTTCCAGCACCCTTGCTATTCCCTATGCCCTGTTGTCCTTCGTCCTTTTTCAGTACTTGAATTTAGTATTATTTAGTGCTTTTAGTATTTTTTGGTAGCTTCAAAATTTAGTAGTTAATGAGTTGGTTCAAGATTATAAGATCCTTTAGAATGGATAAGCAATGAGGTCCTACTGTATAGCACAGGGAAAGCCAATCTCTTGGGACAGAACATGATGGAAGACAGTATGAAGAAAAGAATGTGTGTGTGTGTGTGTGTGTATATATATATATATATATATATATATATATATATATATATATACACAACTGGGTCACTATGCTGTACAGCAGAAATTGATACAACATTGTAAATAAATTACACTTTAATAAAGAATACCTAGAAAAAAATAAATTTAAGATAAATGCTGACCCACTTGGTACTTTGTAAAACATACTGCAAAAAAAGATGAATTTTTAAATATAAATCACCCTATTATAAATAGAATGGGGGTTAGTTAATTTACCAGGCATGGAGATTACTCCCATTTACAAATTAGCTAGACTTCAGACATTTATTCTTATAATAAGCAAGTTAGTAATCTAGGTAAGATCTATTTTAGGATGTGGGTAAGAGGTGCCTACACTGTGGTTCGCAAAACCTAACCTTTATCTCTCAGCTTCACTCTATGTAAGAAATTTTCCAGTTACATATCTAATAATAGAGTAACACCATCATTATTTAAATTTGGTGTCATATCTTATGCTTATCTTCCTTTTATACAACCACATTGTTTAGAATTGACTTTGATCCTTTCTTCCTTTTTCTGACTCCCTTCTCTCCCTCTTGGCTCTGAACTCCCAAAGGCAATTACTATGTGTTAATCACCCAAGGTCCAGGGCAATGCCTAGCACGTGGTAAATGCTCAATAGATATTTGTAGACATTGAAACCCACTCAACATGTCAGTGAAAGATGAAAGGAATGAATAGCATGTTCAATAGCATATTCACCAAACACACTATTATAGTTTCTTTTTCTCTGTGTGTGTTTTTACGATTGCTGCCAAAACATTTACAACACATAAAAAGAAACAATGTAGATAATAGTGAATGATGTGGTATTGTCAGTGTGGGTTTAGCAGATTTTTTTAAAAGATTTTTATTTTTTCTATTATAGTTGATTTACAATGTTCTGTCAGTTTCTGCTGTACAGCAAAGTGACCCAGTCATACATACATATATATACATACATAACATTCTTTTTCTCACATTGTCCTACATCAAGTTCCATCAAAAGTGACTAGATACAGTTCCCTGTGCTATACAGCAGGATCTCATTGCTTATCTACTCCAAATGCAATAGTTTGCATCCACTAACCCCAAACTCCCAGTGGTTTGGCAGAGATCTTAACAGGGCTTCTCCTTGAATACTTCTCTGAAATCCAAGTGAAGAGGAAGGAAGAGTATGGGCTAAATCATGCCCCCCCCCCAAATTAGCATGTTGAAGTCCAAATGCCCAGTACTTCTGGACGTGATGGTATTTGGAGATAGGGCCCTTAAAGAGGTATTAAGTTAAAATGAGGTGACTAGGAGTTCGCATTGTGGCTCAGCAGTTAACTAACCCGACTAGCATCCATGAGGATGCAGGTTTGATCCCTGGCTTTGCTCAGTGGGTTAAGGATCTGGTGTTGCCATGAGCTGTGGTGTAGGTTGCAAACACAGCTTTGATCCTGAGTTGCTGTGGCTGTGGTGTAGGGCAGAGGCTACAGTTCCAATTGGACCCCTAGCCTGGGAACCTCCATATGCTGCAGGTGCGGACCTAAAATAAATCAATAAATCAACAAATGAAAAAAAATGAGGTGACCAGATTTGCCCTAATACCACATGACTGGTATCCTTCTGAGAAGGGAAAATTTGGACACAGAGAATGGACAGAGGGAAAACTAAGTGAAGATAGAGGGAGAAGACAGCCATATACATGCCAAGGGGAGAGGCCTCAGAAGGAATGAACATTTCTGACGCCTTGGACATTTAGCCCTCAGAATTGTGAGTCAACACATTTCTGTGGTTTAAGCCATCTAGTCTGTGGTACTTTGTTATGTCAGCCCAAGCAAACTGACACAGAAGTGCATAGGCTGCTTTAGAAGTCATCAGCACTTCATCCAATGAAGCATATTTTATGTAAGAAGGAAGATGTGAATGAAATGATCATGATTGTCTTCTATATACCTGAGTGCAGTGCTAGGCCTTTCACAAGGATCACCCTTTTTCCTATCTATCTATCACCTAACTATTTACTTGCAGAGAGGAGTTTTTATTCCATGTGTAGCATGGCAAGTTGACACCAGCTTCCTAAAGCTATTGCAGTCTTGAGCACAGGTGCACACAGAAAATATTGGTGAATCTATGCCTAGCCCTGAGTTTTGGCATGGGTGGGTAATTTGTAAACCCAAACCAATATGTTCAGAAATCTGATTTTCCAATCAGGCAGGAGAGTTAACTGAGCTCAGAAATCCATAGCTCTATCAGCACATCCTTGTCATATCCAAGGATAAAGTTAATACACAGATATCACAAGGAGTGCTTTGACCTCTGTCATTTGCTGTAGAATTGAAGAATCACCATTTTATCCCCCCAAATCCTATAATGTGGCATTATTAACCCCATTTTAAAATTAGGGAGTTTCAGACATGAAGAAGCTTTAAGTGGCTGATTTCAGAAGCAGAGTTTCAATGCACATCTGCCTGCTTTCAAAGTCCATATTCTTTTACCACGCCATGACCCCTACCGGCTAGAAGGGCTCTGAAGCATGAGGGTCTGGGAGAAGATCATCCTGTGTACACAGGCAGAAGAGCATCTCCACGCATTCTCTGGAGGTAGGAGGTGTGTAGGTTCATTTTTTTTAATCACATCTTAAAAATTACAGTATCTGTCGGCATATAAAATGCTTTCTTCCACACATACAGGAAAGAAAGAGAAAAATAAGGTGGGGAAGGGAAGGAGAGAAGAATTCAAACTTTAGCTTGCATCAGCTGAGCTGTTATTTTGAATGGAGAGGGAGCACTTATAAGGCCAGAACTAGAATAAACTCAAACACAAAACATCACCACTGTGAAGTTCATGCTAGCAGTAATTTTCTGCTATAAGTTAGAAGCTCCTAACTCAAACTTACTGGAAAAGGAGTGAAACTTCTGTGAAGTACACTTTAAGAAGAGGTACTTTTTGCTTATGAAAAAAAAAAAAACAAACAAACAGTGAGTCCTCTAAGACTAATAAAAGGGAGTATTTCACTCTTACACACAAGATTTGGAGGAAGAATTGGCATGTTGCTTGTCTGGTCCAGGCTGTTAAGACTCTTCTAGTTCCCTCTGTGGGACCCCTTCATCAGGTATCACAAAGCCTTCATCTGGGGCATAGACAATGTCCACACAACCCTCTGCGATACAAGGTTGTTTCCCTCCTCGTTTTCTTGGCAATTCAATTCAATTCAGGTTTCCGAAATAAAAATCTCTCTTTCTCCAAGTCTTGGAGGGTAAGTCTCAATACATGGACCTGCTGTATCAATTCAGCTGCTTCATCATCCCTGTTCCTTACACCAGGATTCTTCCGCACCACAACTGGGCCAGCCTTAGGGGTTGCCCTAGTTCTGTGCGCTGCAATGGGCCTTTGTGGAGCTGCACTGGTAGAGCTGAGAGGTTTCTTCCGTTTGTTCACAGCTGGAGCAACAGGGAAGGGGTCATTGCAGTTTCTTGACCTTGTCCGGCAGCCGCAGGCTTAGTCTTTCGCGTCATAAAATTTTCCCATCAAAAAATTTCTTGAACCACTGAACGAATTCAAAAGTGTCCTGAAACTTTCCTTTTACTAATTTGTCCAGAGGAATTGTTTTGTCAACACTCATCCTCTTAAAACCTGCTTGTAGTAATTTGAAGTTCTGGATGTATTGGTGTTCTAGCTTAGCTTGGAATTTCAGTTTCTTCAAGGCAATGGAGCCAGGGAATGGCATCTCCATAGATGGACAATAGGCAGCCCCTGAGCACAGCTATTGGATCTTAGATTCAACTGCAGACTCACTGATCCAGGCCAGCTTGTCATGGCGACAGAGGTTATCACTGGTGACCAGTGTTGAGTACACATTCACTGCCATCTTCCAGCTCCCAGGTTCCATCTTCATTTCATTGAAACCACCCACAGCAGTAATTTTCTTACCACCACTGACAAAAAACCTGAGTACATCATCTAAGATGGAGATTAGGTTATATTTGGCACATATGAGATCTAAGTCTGTTCCTACCATAATTCATGAGTCAGAAGCAGTTGAAGTGCTGCTGTATTTCTATCCAAATTAAACTTTTTCTGTTATTTATTATTTATTGGTTACACACACGTTAGTTTTTACTGAAATATTTTACATTTATTCAGGAGTGATTCTGCCCCCCCCTCAGGACATTTAGCAATATCTGGAGACACTTTTAGTTGTCATACCTGAAGGCAAAAGTAGGTGCTACTGGAATCTAAGCAACAGAGACCAGCAATGCTGCTAAACATCCTACAGTTTAGTAACCACCCCCCCCAACACAACGGAGAATCTTCTAGTCCAAAATATCGACAGCACTGAGAGTTCCTGTATAAGAATTCACTCAAATTTATTTTCTGTGTCAACTTACTTTGTACCAGTTTTAGTGATATATTTGTTTGTATGTAATGTATATGACAGGGGTTATTAAATGTGCTTACATAACTTGGCTTGCTTTTAAAAAAAATTAACCATGTTATTTCTGCAATGCATTACTATTATTTGTTTTTATCGAACCACATATATAACACGAAACTTTGTCAGTTAACATACTGTGTTTTGTTTCCTATTATGTGTTCACCTAATACGCAGTGAACACTTTTCTTTTTAAATACATGAATTTATTTTTTTTCAGGATTATTAGAATAATAGTATCCATAAGATCATAATATCACGTCCAGAATATATGATTTCACTTGGACTTTATGTCATAAAGTATAATATATCAGCAAATAATATATTTCTCCTGAAATAGATTTTTATGACTGTACCATGGAATATAATTCTTCTTCCAAACTTATCTATCTTTGGAAAATTGAGATGTATATTTTACAACTTTGTGTAAAAGTTCATACTTCACATATAGTATGAAAAGTGACACTGGGGAATTTTAAAATTAAAGTTAAAAATTAAGTTAAAAGTTCATTTAAATTCCCCATCCATTTCATTTTACATATTAGATTTGCACAGATTGGGTTCAATTCAGCAAACGGTTACTGAGAACTAGAGAAATAAAGAATTTCAAACCTGAAGAATTCGCCTCTGGACAAAGAGAAACAGGACAGCAAAATATTTTGCCTTGTGGTTGGAAATTTGAGGTGTAAAATAGCTTCCTTCTTTGTTTTTCTCTTATTCCCCCTTCCTGAAGTGTCTATCAGCTTCCCCATTTCCACATAGTCTTAATAATCGCTCATTTTAATAATTTATATTGAGTCAAGATGTGTAATTTGCTAAATCAAATTTTGAATCATTTGGGACATTTTTATTCTTTCCAATTGCCCCCTATAGATAACACTACAATGGAAATTTCAAGTATGTAGATTTTATTTTTCTTTTAGATTATTTCCTTAAATAAATTTCAGGAGCAGGATTGCTAAGTCTAAGTAGTATGAAAAAATTCTTGTTTCTATTGTTTTTTAATGGCTGTACCCACTTCATATGGAAGTTCAGCATATGAAAGTTCCTGGAATGGAATCTGAGCCACAGTTGTGACTTAGACCACAGCTGTGGCAGCACCAGATCCTTAACCCACTGTATCAGGTAGGGGATCAAACTCACATTTCCACTGCGACCCAAGCTGCTGCAGTCAGATTCTTAACCCATGTGCCACAGTGGGAACTCAAAATCTTTTATTTTATTTTGTTATAAAACTATTGTGCTGGAGTTCCTGGTGGTGGCTAAGTAGGTCAAGGACCAAATGTCATCTCTGTGAGGATGCAGGTTTGATCCCTGGCTTTGCTCAGTGGGTTAAGGATCTGGTGTTGCCCTAAGCTGTGGTGTAGGTTGCAGATGCCACTTGGGTCCTGTGTTGTTGTGGCTATGGTATAGCTGAAGCTCCAATTTGACCCCTACTCTGGGAACTTCCACATACTGCAGGTGTGCCCATGAAAAGAAAAAGTATAATAAAAAAATTGTGCCAACTTCCATTGCCACTAGAGTATAATGGTGAAAAAAAGTCATTGTATGCTTTCCAGCACTAAGTTTTATTCATGAAAAAAATTGTTGAATGAAATTTTAAATGTCCCATTAAATGTCCCATGTTTATATTTTAGGTCTCTGATTACTGATGTGAAAGAAATGTTCCTATATTCTAATTTGCATTTTTTTCTGAAAATGAATGTTCTATACTGATTTATCTATAAGAGTTCTAATGTTTTTTCATAAACAAAAATAGAATTAAAATTTATTAATCAACAGTCTTATCACTTGGCTTATATATTATTAAAGGATTGTTATACGTATGGTACATTTTACCAGGTTTTGAACTACCAAAAGAAACTGAAATCCTGAGAATATTAAATACTTTCCACAAAGATCTTAGATTGGGATGGGGGGATTTAATATCTATAACATCAAAAGCAGTTAACACCAGTTATCCACTTACCAAAAAGGCATGGTTTGGTTTCAAAAGGACTATAGTACCCAAGTGTAAAGTAAATAGGAAAGAAAATCAGATAACCATCTGCTAAGAAATTTCTTTACTCTTGTCTTTTCGTCCCTTCTCTGGGTGAGTGGTTTAAGGGATTAAGGCAAACATCTGAACATGGCGTTTTTGCACTAAACTCACTTAGTCTTTTCTTTTCAAGTCCTTGAGCCAGAGAAAGGAAGATAGGATTTTCAAATTCAGTGAAAGCTTTAAAAGGAGGCAGGGAAAAATGCTGTCACAGCTCAAATTCTGAGTTCTCTACTGTCCTGCATTTGTGATTATAAAATAAGGCTTTACTTAAAAATCCCTCCTTTTTCTCAACCAGGTCTCATAGAATCATCATGTGCAAGGGATCTTGAGATGTCATGTGCCATTGCAGACCACATATTCTGAACCCAAACTGAAAACAAATAGCCTAACAAAAGACTGTTTTTCCCCTTATTTACCAATGCATCTATAATGATCTTGTAAGTGTTCAAAAGGTCATATGAAGTTATACACAAATCAATTGCCTAAGTCTCACTCATCTCCTCTCGTCCCTGAGCAATCTCATCGAGCGTCAAGGCATCAATAGGACTTATGCGTTGTCCCCTCCTCATTCTATGTTTTCAGCTCTTCTCTAATTGAGTTGGTTGATTCCTGTTTGTATTGACCCCCACCTCCCCCCCGCCCAATCCTCCAGTCCTACTTCAGGGTCTCTTACATTGAAAATATAGATTTTGAACCCAGTGTTGGAACAGATGGAAGCAAGGAAAATATGTGGAAACTTCAAACAGCTACATTGTATAATTATTCAGTTTAAAAAAACCAGACGGACACTTAATGACAGTCCTCATAAACTGTTATCAATAATTTTCAAGGATCCTTTCTCCTTTGATGTGCTGTGAGCTTTTTATAAATATAAACTCTTTGAAAATACAAACAGAAATCTAAAAGGAGTGAACACAGAAAGTATCTCTTTGTTGTCCTTTCTCACAAAGGCAATTCCTTAGGTACCAAAACCTGGGGATAAGGATTACTTTATTTATATATACATAAATTCTTTCAGTGGTAGTTCTGAACTATAACGGGCCAGGAAGTGTGCTCTGGGAACCTATTGGTGCTAGAGAGAGTGTGTGATTTTTCTAGAAGTTTCTGAGGGCAGAGACTACAACCATGTTGAACATTAGAGGAAAATAGTTTCAAAATGATAAGATACTGTTGAAAACGAGGCATGTAACAAGCATGGCAGAGGAGAGGGCCTGATTGCAGTCCCTATGGAGTGAGCTGGTATCTAGAAACGTTTCTAGACAGAGTGTTCTAGGCAGGGCTCTTTGGGTAGCAGATAGTATGTGCTGTTCCCACTTCTGGAAGTGTCCTTTCCTATTTCTCTACATACCTACTGATCTCTTACTCATCATTCAAGATCCAGGTCAATTCTCAACTCCTCAGTGAAGAAGTTCCCAACCTTCACTCTCTCCCCATCAAAATCTACTTGCTCCATGTTTCTGGAGTGTTTTATGTATATTTATGTCTACATCCACGTTTTCATAACATGTCCATATCATGCACTAATGTCCTCTATTTAAATTGTTGAAACACTTGTACAGCCCTTACTATGTACCAGGCAGTGTCTTAATGGCTTTGCAATGTTATTTCACTTAAACCTCACAGCAAATCTATGTGTGGTTTTATTATTATCCCCACTTACCTGAAGCCCAGATTTCTAGAATTTTGTCTTTTCCACTGAAGGAGAAGAAAATACATTGTCTCCATTCTTATAACCTCAGCTTGTAGTATACATGACTTAGCAAATTTTAGACTTTCAATCTGATAAACAAAATTACATATATATATTATTTAATTTTGTTTTTTGTTTTTTAGGGCCACACCTGCAGCATATGGAAGTTCCCAGGCTAGGGGTTGAATCAGAGCTACAGCTACTGGCCTACACCACAACCACAGCAACGCAGGATCTGGGCTGCATCTGTGACCCACACCACAGCTCAAGGCAATGCTGGATCCTTGAGCGAGGCCAGGGATCAAACCCGCATCCTCATACATCCTAGCAGGGTTCTTTAACTGCTGAGCCACAAAGGGAACTCCATATACATGTATATATTAATGAGTAAAGAATGTTTGGCAGAGATGCCTGTTCATATCAAAGATACTGTACTCATTTTAGGAGTGTTTTTCTATAACCTCCCCTACATAATTAAAATATTTAGTGAATTATTACTATTGGGACAAAAACACAGAAATAAGAGATAGTAGCTGTTAACTAGTGTTCTGAAGCCCAAGGAAATTTCATCAAGATCTGGTTCACCCATTCACTTTGGAAAGACAAATCTCACATCACTGCAAAAAGAAAAAAGACACATGTGGTACTCACAATTTTCTGTAAGAAATCCCAGTTCAAGCCTGTGCCAGTCCACTGTTCAATGTGCTCAAGAGAAAGGATGTCTGTAGTTAAAGCTACTGAAAAGACCAACACCCTGTCCTCATCACCAACCACACCCCTGCCACACCCCTGCCAGGGGGTGCATAGAAAGACACAGAGCACAGAAGCAGGGGTGACAATGGGCAAACACTTCCTTTCCCCCTGACTTCCAGCATTTGGAGGAGCAAAATCTGCTCAAATGTGAAAAGGAAGAGAATACACAGAAGGTGGCAGAGAACTAAAGGATGAGTGGAAATCTATGAATGGTGTTTACTGTCTCAACAGAGAGTAAGGTGTCATTAGGTACAAACAGACGGGCCTGTAGGTCTCTGGCCCTCCTGAAATTTCCACCTCACTTGTTATATTAAGTACTGAATATGACGCCTGGCCTAGAGAATGGAGGCACTCCAATTTTGGAAAATGCCGAAGGACACCACCTCTCCTTCAGTGATTATAACCTCCTTTATTTGGGGTGAGTTCCTGTTTTGAAATGTCAGCGCCCTGTGAGAAAGTAAACCTTAGGTCCTTATCAGCTTGCGTGTGGTTTACCCAATATTCCCTGTCAGAGCCTTGTTCACCCAGAGATAAAGGTAAGAAAAAGTCCCAGACTAGTAGCAGTCCTAGGAGAGGAAAATCCACAACCACTGTGTGTGTGAGGAAGGCCCTAAAGGCCCACATTATGCTCTTCCCGGTTTTTCCAGGCTGGCGGCATCACCAGGACAGGGCAGAGCTGCAAGGGCACCCAGGGCACTGGAAATAATAAGCCGTTTCTACTCAGGAAGCATTTTTAGTGGGAGAGAGAAGGGCTGCTTTACCAGTCACTGTCTATTTCCAAAAAAAGTTATTGGAGTGAGTGGGGTCAACGGCTACTAGGCCAGCACCCATGAACCTGCAGATTTATTAAACATCCAGGAGGAGGAGCAGTGCTCTGGCATCAAGCTGACCAGCAGCGCAAGGCTGGACAGAACTCTGGCCTGAAATTACTCAGAAGTGGTAGGCAACTCAGTGTTCTATTCTGACCGCACAGAAAGACAAGCCACTCACTGCTCCCTGCACACCCTGACCAGAAATGGTTCATGGATAGCCTGAGTAGTTCATGGAGATGCTGTTGATGGTTTAACTCCTCCTAGTCATGCCATTAAGATCTGGAAGACAATAGATGTGAAACCTGGCCACATTCTAACCATCCACCTAGGGGGTGAAAGTTACCCAGTAACTAGAACTTGCAAAGTGAGCAAGTACGGGTTTGGGCTCCAGAACACAGAGGTGTAAGAAACTTTCAATTTAGTTGAAAATGAGGCGAAGCTGATCCAGGACATAAATAGTGCAAGGAAAAATGAAAAAATGACTTAAAGTTTGATGTTCTTCCCTGTGCCCTGAACTGTTGCACAAGTTGTGTCCTACACAAGGATACCTAGTCCAGGTGGCTTGAGTGAGAACTCACTTCTCTCTACAAGCCAAGAAGTTGGGCAGAAGAGTGCTAGCTCTTCAAGGGGTGCTGTTTTCCAACTGGGCTGCCCAAAGTGGGTAAATTTTTTTAAATCATTGGCTTGTGTCTTAGTAGGCACAAAAGCACCTTCTATCTAAGCATACATCGTGCCAAGTCCAGTTTAATTGGATGTGATAAGTAGCAAAATCGAGAGCTGAGGGATAACTGGAGCTCACCTGCACCACACCTACAACTCCTGTTCTTTCCTCTCAGAGACCCTGCACTCTACTCAGAGTCTCTGCTCTTGTCTCAAAACAGAGGGGTCATTGTCCCAGGAAGACCAACAAAGAGAGGCCCCGTGGTCTAGTCCATGTTCATGGGCATGGATGAGTTTATTTAAGTAGCTCCAGAGGCTCAAGAAGCAGATGGATGAGAAAGTACACAAGCAGCATCCCCAAGAAGCAAGGAAAGGGAACAGGGGAAGCAGAGGTGACATGCATGCTCTGGACACCTGTTCAGTTAAGATACGGGCTGGAGTGGGGACTTAGCTGGAAAGAGCTAAGGGATGGCACCACCTCTGAGGTCATGTTCTTTTGTTGCATGTTGGAAAATGAGAGGCCGAAGGGAAGTTGGAAGAACCTATGTGTTGAGCAACGGGAGTGGGTTAAAGTACTAAATATTATTTAAGTCCAACTACTAGGTTTCCTCAGAACTGGATGAAAATTTCCTATTTGCTTGTGATCTCTGGGTCCACATCTAAGCTCTTTGTCTGGCTTCCTTTTGAAAAACCCAAATCATTCTGCTTGGAGTTTTCTGTGTGAACTCAAAGATTTACCTTCTCAGGAGCCCTCCCCTGGTAGACTGGCCATCCATGGTTTCTCCTTGTTGCTGAATGCAGCCCCTGAGCTCTCAGCAGGCATGAGGGCAATGCTGAGGAGTCAAGCCCCTTAGAAGCCTCCTTCACCTGCAATGGGTCCTCATTCTTTGGTCCTGTGAGTTGGCTCCATTAAAAGAAAGGAGTCTTTATGGCATGATGCTGTTACAGTTCTAGGAGTGAGGAACATCCTGTGCCAGCCTTAGGCATCAGCTAGCTTGCCTGTGAATTGTGCATTTTAAGCACCTCAGATCTCAGCTTAATTAAGAGCATCACTGCTCCCAGAGCAATCTGGTGACAGAAAAACAGGCAAGCAAAAAACAAAACAAACAAAACTCCCAAATACAGCTCACTCAGCAAGCTGAATTCCACTCCTTCAAGCAGTTATTTTGGAAAATCTGGTTCTGTCCAGCAGGGCACAAGTGCTGCCATGGGAGTGGACCAGGGTAAGAGAGCCAGGTGGGGTCCTGAGGTCACAGCCTGGTCAGAAACCAGAGACACAGGCAAGAAGCTACAGGGCAGCTTTACAACTTAGCACAGGGCTGCAACAGGCAGCCTCTCCACAAATGCACAGGATCACAGGTAAATGGGGGCCCAGCCCGGGAGCTGGTCCTAAAAACAAGGGTGGGGTTACTGAGACCATTAAATGTGATGGTGTCTGGAAAATGCTGAGCAAAGACCTGGGGTGACTCAATCATTAGTAGCTACCACAGTTATTACAATGCGGCCTCAGCCTTACCCCACTCAGCTCAAGGGCTCCCATCAGATACTCCAGGAAGGATAGTCCTAGTGAATCCTAGCAAGGGTAGCAAGAACTTACTGCTTCCCTGCCGGGGGAAGGTGGGCCTGGCCCCTTCCCACCTGGAAAAGTTAAGCCCAGGAAGACTGAGAGAAATGGTTTAGCTGAGCCCCGATCTATCTGTGCCTTTGCCTCTGGCAGCTGACTCTTTGTCGTACTTAGAAAGGCAAAGAGCCCAGTGCAGCTTTCTCTCTCCTACAGCATCTCCTGGACCCATGCAAGCAAGTATGCATCCAGAATACACTTTTATCAGTTAACAAAATTACAGTTTTGCTTAACAGGAGCTCAGCTAGACTCCTCTGGAGCTACAAGATAGGAGGAGAGAGGGAGGAGGAAGAGGAGCCAGGGCTCTATTGGAGAGGCTGGAGAGCAAGGACCCCAACCTTGCCTGTATCTCATCACATGGCTTTGAGCAATTGTTAACTTCATTCGGCCAATGGGCAGAACAACGTCATATAGTTAATAGGGTTTTGTGAGTATTTTTTTTTTTTCCACAGAGGCTATTATGTTTATTGTGCAGAGCAGACAGTGATAATCCACTAGAGAAATATTTTCAACAAGCAAGCAATTCAAAGGACAATCATAGACAGCAACTCTACATGAAGAACAAAATTGAAGATACTCCAAGAAACAGGGAGAAAGTCAACTGCAGGTCAATGTCTTGATACTTTTCTCCTGCAAATATACCTAATTTGCAGAAATGGAAGAAAGGTTAAATATCTAGTCTTACTTAGCCTGAGACCAACAACAGCAAAGAACAGTCCTTAAAATTTAACTCCCACAAAAATAAACTATATATGTGTAAATTTGATGATGTTCTTACTGTTCCATTAGCCACAAGCCTTTTTTTTTTTTTCTAGTATGAAAACTGAGGTATACTGGGGCTTAAGTGTGTTTTGATTGTACAACGCATAGGAAATAAAAGAGTAACTTCAGAGACAGAAATCACTGGCTGCTCTGAGTTTGGCCAACATGAGCAACTGCTTCAGTTTTATGAGCTGGTCAGTGAGGTTTCAAAAGGCCCAACTCAAGATATGGTGTGGGACTTTTATTTTTATGAGCCACCGTTTCTTTGCTTATTTAATACACAATTAACAGTAATGGTGAGTTTTAATTCTCTCCATTGCTCCTTTGGTAATTCACAATAGTGATGGATCTGCTGGTCTCAGAGAGGTATGTGGCCTTTGAAACTACTTCTCTGAAGCGGCTGGAAAGAGAAATGGCTTTAAGTTTCATTTGGCATCAGTACTAAAAGCCAGACTCACACAAGCTGAGATGCTACCTCTTGGCCCAATTGATAATAGCCATGTTAAAAAGTCAGCACACTCACTAGAAGAGAAAGGAATAAAAACCCTACATAAGAAGCCTTAAAATAAATCTGGTTGAGACGCAGTACAAAAATCACATTTGCCTAAAATACGTGAAAATATTTGTCAAGCATTTTCTCATGGTCAATTAATCTTCAAAACACATTTTTTTTTGTCTTTTTGCCATTTCTTGGGCCGCCCCTGCAGGCATATGGAGGTTCCCAGGCTAGGGGTCTAATCGGAGCTAGTAGCTGCCAGCCTACGCCAGAGCCACAGCAACGCGGGATCCGAGCCGCGTCTGCTCATGGCAACGCCGGATCATTAACCCACTGAGCAAGGGCAGGGATCGAACCTGCAACCTCATGGTTCCTAGTCAGATTCGTTAATCACTGCGCCAAGACGGGAACTCCCAAAACACATTTTGATTACATCATGCAAAAGCTGAGCTTGCTGCAACTCATCTACAAAACTTCAAGTTTCTTTGAAGGTTGGCTTTATTTTTTTATTTGCAAAAAAAGTACGTAAAAATGAGTTCCTTTCTATCAAAAGTCTTTTGCAAAATAGTTCTGATGAGGGTTAGCTGCAGTCTGAACTATTCAAACACTGACAAAAATGAATGCTGCAAATGACAGGTTCATTCCTTTTGAAGTCTGGAGGTAGGTCTTTACAAGTCAATTAGTCCATTTCCTTAAACAATTCACGTGAGGTACAAACTTGGAGGGTAATATTTAAACATCAGTCAAATTTTGTGTGATGTGTAGTGTAATGGAGGAAAATTATCCTTAAGAACCTAGGAGCGACTTGGTTACCAAAAAATGTTCAAGCTAATGGGCAAAATCTAGCAGAGAAACTGAAACAAGTATTTATAAAATTTTAATTTAAAAAAATCATAGAAAAATACATATCCATGCTGAAACACAGTAAGGAGGCTGCTTCTTTTAACTCTAACAAGTGTACAAAAAGGACTGTAGATGATTAGCATCACCTTCCCATTAGGGTTTTTCTTGCATTGCTTGTGTCAGCAGCCTGTAATAAGTACTAAACGGTAAATTAACTGCAACATTCAGAGGTGATATTGAGCAGCGGGGATGTATTATTGCATCTCTGGCCTAAAAGCGCAGTTTGAGTGAAGAGATGCGGCGCTGATGTCAAAGAAAAGCACTTCAGCCAACCATCCTATGTCAAAACATATTACCTGGAGTAACACATAAGCTTCATTTGAGGAACATGGTATTTAGATCTTTCACAGAAGCTCATACACCATGGAGAGAGAGACAGAGAGAGAAAGAAAGAGAGAGACAAGAGAGCCTGCTTTGTTGTTGTTCTTTAAATTGTAGTATAACTATAGCAAAATAGATTTAGATTTTGCTCCTCCCGTCTCATAATCCAGGTAAGTTCATCATGGGTTATTCTGTTGTACCTTTTCATGAAATCATAAAGAGAATAATTTTACTTGTCTAGGTTTCTTAAAATGCTAGAACCATTAGATCCATCACTATTGTGAATTACCAAAGGCGCTACGGAGAGAATTAAAATTCACCATTACTGTTAACTGTGTATTAAATAAGCAATGTATAGCATCCATAAATATAGGAGTTGGCAATCTGAGTTTGCTTACTTCCCTTTTTGAAAAGTGAACATCACCTTTTCTGGTTAGTCAGATGAAAGGATACATCAGCATTTCCTCTCACTTAGAAATAAAGGTAAAAATAAAAACATCATCAAGTAAGTGTCTACCAGGTTATATGAGAAAGAAAGTAGTATCTAGTCCTATCTTTGGTGTTCTAAACAGAAGCTTCACCACTGAGAGGGGGCTGGGTGACGTCTGAGGTGGGCAGCATTTCCTACTGCACCTTGCCTAGAGGAATGCCCACTGTCACGCAGGTGACACGTTTCTGGTTTGGATGCAGTACAGTGATTGGCTAAACCCATTCAGAGTTTTTCTCACCCACCCACTTCTGCTCATCAGATCCACAAACTATTAGTAGGTTAAGGAAAATGAAAACAGTCACTAAAAGTTGCATTGTTAAACTGTGTCTCCTGTGTTTACAGCAGTTTTTCACTAAACCTGGGACTGTGAAGGGACTACAAAGAAGGTGATTAATACAGTCCTTTTCAAGGTTATGTGCCTTCTCCCCCCACCCCCCCTACCACCCTTCCCCTGCAACCCCAGATGAAAGTGGAAAAACCATGGCAATAGGGAGTAAGTGGTTCTCCCTTCAAAAGATTCAACTGCTGCTGAGGTGGACGTTGAATGTTGGCACCTCCTAATCCTTTTCTGTAGACTTCTGTGAGGATGTCTCTTCAGTCTCCTGAGCAGATGTCTTCTGAACAACTTGTTGTGGCCATTTCCTAGGTCTGCCTCTTGGCCGTTTTTGTCCAGTGGCTTCTGGTTTCTTTTGAGCTGCTTTGGAGGGACTCTTGTTTTTGCTGCCTTTGGGTCTGCCCCTTGGTCTCTTAGAAGAAGGCTCACTGGTTGGCTCTTGTTGCTGCTTCCTGGGTCGGCCGGGTCCTCTCTTCTGAGGAGCTGGGGCTGCTGGTTGTCCCTGGGCTGAGGTGGACTTCTGCTCAGCGCCTTTACCGCGTGCGCTCATACTGCCTCTGGCTGCCGCTGCTCCTACTGCTGCCACTTCGCCTCAGCTGCCCAAAATCTGCCCGGGTTTTGTGAGTATTAAATGAGCGAATATATGCAAAGTGCTTAAAAACAGTAGCTTACGTAATTTCTCTCCATATATTCATCTGTATCATCATTAGAAATCACTGATCCACAACAACACTGAAGTAGATGCTATAATTATACTCCATCTGCAGATGAGAAAACTGAGGCATTGAGCCCAAGTCACACAATTAGTAAATGGCAGGCCTGGGAGTTGAACACAGACTCTGTGATGCCCACTGAGCAACAGGGTCTCCTAAGCACTGCACTTGAAACTGGGGTAAAGGTGCTCTAGTTCAACATCACATTAAGAAAATATTTCTTGGAGTTCTCATTGTGGCTCAGCAATAATGAGTTTGATTGGCTGACATAGGTTTGATCCCTGCCCTTGCTCAGTGGGTTAAGGATCCGGCGTTGCCCTGAGCTATGGTGTAGGCGGCAAATGCGGCTCAGATCGTGTGTTGCTGTGGCTGTGGCGTAGGCCTGCGTCTACATCTCCAACTGGACCCCTAGCATGAGAACCTCCATATGCCAAGGGTGAGGCCCTAAAAAGACAAAAAAAAAAGTTCTCTTCAGGTACCAGAATTTTACACAGACTAATTTCCTAGTAACGAACTCAACCCATCTCAACCAAGCCATTTTTTGGGTATTCTTAATAATTTTTATTACAGTATAGTTGATTTACAGTGTTGTGTCAATTTTTGCTGTGCAGCATAGTGACCCAATCATACACATATATACATTCTCTCATCTTCCTGGCCCACAGGACCAGTCTCCTGAGTCTGCATATTAAAGGGCAATTCCTAGTGCCCCACCCCAGATATAAAATCAGACTTTCTGGAGTGGCTCCTAGGTATCTTCATTTTTAATTGACACCTCTATGCATCACCACCCCCCATAGTTCTCATGCACCCCAAAGTGGGAGCTATAGCTGCAGGTTGTACCTACCCATTTTAGGGCCATACCTGTGGCATATGGAGGTTCCCAGGCTAGGGGTCTAATCAGAGCTGCAGCTGCTGGCCTACGCCACAGCCACAGCAACACCAGATCTGAGCCACATCTGTGGCCTACACCACAGCTCATGGCAATGCTGGATCCTTAACCCACTGAGAGAGGCCATGGATTAAATCCACATCCTCATGGATACTAGTAGGGTTTATAACCCACTGAGGCACCATAGGAACTCTCAGGGTTCCTTTCAAGTGCTCCTAAACACTCACATGGTGGCTAATTTGCTGGACACCCCATTTGGTTTCATCTCTCTAGGCTAAAACAAGTCTCCAACAGCACATCACGGGACTCGATGCCCCCAGACTTTACAAAATACGACAGCCACCTGAACACCAAATTCAAAACCTAAATAAAACAAAACAAAACAAAAATGAAGGGGAAAAAAAAACCAGCACTACTTGACCTGTCTTTTACAAATAATACACGTAATTCATGTCAAAGCACACAGTCTGTGCAAGTTGAAGGAAGTCCCACACTACTATTTATCCAGACTGTTTCCATTAGGAAAGAAAACATTAACTTCATAATTATCCCCATGACTCCAGGTCTGCAGTGGTTCTTTTAATCACTTGTTTAGGATGGAAAGGTTAACACTTTCCAGGGAAGCAAAAGAATTTATCCTTGTCCTAAGAGGTGCTGTCCTGGTGATCTGTGACCTGGAGGTCAAGGTTCAAAGTAAATGTGAACACATCTGCCAGATGCACATTCTTCCATCCTCCTTCATTGGAATGTCACCTCAGAGATATTTTTTTTATTCCTAGTGCATGTTATTCCAAATGCAACATGTTATCTAAGTCACTCAAAAAGCATAAAGATCAGGTGACTCATGAACTACCCAGTCTCATGACCTCCCACAGAAGCTCACAATCCAGCCACACAACTTGACTCTGTGAAGTTCAGTGACCATGTGTCAAGAGAACAATCTTGTTATGACAACAACACAGCAAAAAATAGTAATAAGGAACATTGACTGAGCACTTAATTTCTAGGCTCTGTGCTTTTCATAATTAACTGATACAGTACAAAGAACCAGGAAGAAGGTGAACGCTGCTTGCCTTTGAAAAATGACAATGAGTTCACAGCAAATCTGCCTTGGTGAAATGTACAGAATGCAGTTTACCAGTTCTCATTGCTCTTCCCCTTGGTGTTCAAGAAGCTTTTCCTGGCCCCCAATCACCTTGCAGATAAGACCCCCCAGCTGCCCTGCCAGATGGTCTTTGCTGGTCAAATGGAAGATACATCAACAGGTAATACCCTTGTTCTGCTGGAAACTCTCTCTGGGATGTTCTCCCAACACAGCATTTATGGGATTTTAGTTGAGGACTGAGGGGCAGGGAGAGGGTGGTGGAGTTACTCCAGGTTGAAAATGAGAAGCAATATGTGCAGCTGGCCATCCCCAATTAAACACCAGCTCCTTGGTTAGCAGTGTTCTAAGTCTGCAGTATTTGGGCTGTTTTTCCCCTGAGCTAGTAGGATACTCATTATTTCAAACAAAAATATGCAAGCAAGCTGCTAATAAAGACAGTGAATTTTGCTTCTCTACCAACCAGATTGTGGAGCATTTTAGATTATTATCCTATTTAATTATCTAAGGAAACTAATTGTTTTGGCTCATTTGTTGAAATTTATAATACTTGGATCCTTTTCTTTGCTTTCAGAGCAGGCCAGAACAGTTTTGGCATTAAAGAATGTGTATTTCATCTATGTATCCAGTCTTTCGAATACGCGTTTTAACTATGGTGGAAAATTTATTTATTCAGAAGCTCATTAGTTTAAAGTGGAATGTCCTTTGGATGCGACTCAATAAAATATTTATTCTATGAGAAGAATTGTCTTTGTACATAGGGACAGAGGGAAAGGAGATATCCAACTCATTGAATGAGGAATCTACATGGGCCCAGAAATAGATTCTTCATTGACAATACTGTGGTGGTGGTGTAATGATAGTAATATCAATAACAATAGTGAAAGGAGAAGAACTTGTTGGAGGAGGAATAGGTAGAAAGAGAGAGCGAAAAAAACAACCTGGACTTTCCAGTCCCTTGGTCCTGGATTCAAACTAAATTCTGCTACTACAGCTCTGAACTTCATTTCTCTTACCTGTAAAATAGTTACTACATCACAAAGTTGTGGAAAGAATTAAATGTGCTAATGTATGCAAGGCTTCTGACATAACAAATATCCAAACAAAATTAGTTCTTGCTAGAAGCCAGGTAAAACACAGAACACTAAGTTGATTAGTCTCCTATTGCTGCTGTAAGAAGTCACCACAAGCTTAATGACATGATACACCACAAATATATTATCTTATGATTCTGGAGGTTAGAAATCTACAATGGAACAGCAGGGTTGTGTTTCTTATGGAAATTCTAGAGGAGACTCTGTTTCCTTGTCTTTTCTAGCTACTAGAGGCCACTGACACCCCTTGGCTCATGGCCTCTTCCTCCATCCTTAAAGCCAGCAGTATAGCATCTTCTCTTCTATTTGACCCCTGCTTCCATTCTTACAATTTCTCCCTTATAAGGACCACTGTGGTTTTCTAGTCCAGATAATTCAAGAAAATCTCATTTCAAGATTCCTATCCATAGCTGCAAAGTCCTGTCTGCTGTATCAGGAAACATATTCACATATTCTGGGGATTGAGACTTGGACTACTTTGGAGCCCACTGGTCAGCCTACAGCTTTCCACCCTCTGGCCCCCAAAGATTCACATCCATATCATATGCAAAATACATTCACTCAATCCCATCACTCTAAAAGTCTCAACACATTAGAGCATCAAGGCAGTTTCAAAAGCTCATTGAAATATCAACACAGAAGTCTTAAATCTCATTCTTAAAATCATGCTTGGGTCTTAACTCTCAGTAGGATTCATTTGAGACAGAATTTCTCTATCTGTTGGCCTGTGAAATAAAATAACTTGTGTGATCCTAAAGTACAATGGTGGGATACACACAGGGTAAGAGTCATAGACACTTCTATTCAAATAGAGAGATGGAACAAGGAAAAAGAATCACTGATTCCAAGCAATATTGAGATCCAGTGGGGGAAATTCATTAATATTCAAGGCCTGGAAATGACCTTCTGCAATGCTTAGCTTTACCCTCTGGGCCCTCAATTCCATCCTCTGGGCAGGAGGCTCAGGCAGCTTCGCTGTCTGGGTCATCCTTTCTTTTTTATGAAGGATAGAAGGCATTTGCAGTTGATAACGTTTAAGCTTATCTCCTGCACATAGAATTTTCAGTCTGACTTCTTTCTTTCATTCCCTCCTCTGTGTCTTTTAATCCACACTGGCAATATTTCTGACACACATACAGCATGTGTATGAGAGAAGAACACACTCTGGTATTGAATAGCATTGGGAGTAGCAATGCAGAACATGTAACAGACCCAGTTCCCAACACTTCACATTCACTGAAAGCATATCAAGAATCCAAAGGCAAATATGAAGGTACTAAGGGAAGACATATAGACCCTTAGATGAAAGATTATAATATGGCTGCAGTGATTTAATCTTCAGAAGGTAAAAAGATGAACTAACAGTGCTAGTCAAAGACAGGAAGTATCCTTATTATACAGATACCTCTCATCTCCATTAAACCCAGAAAATTTGATTTGGATATACATTCTTGCTGGAAAAACTTCAGGTCACTGATAAAGTGTAGGAGTGGGTCACCCTGGAAGACTAATTTCTTTCCTGGTGGAAATCTTCTAAAAAAGGAACTTCAAATCTATCTGGCATAATAAATACAGTCTGGATAGAGATGAGGGCATAAATGAGACAGAGGATTTCATGCAAATTACACTGAAAAACATTTACATTACAAGGCTGAATCATTATCATTAGAAAAAAATTTAATAGTTTATTTTTCTAGCAATAGAGTTGTAAGCTTATTTCCTTTTTTTAAGTTAGTAGAAGCATCTTTTTTACTTTCTAAGTAATCAGGTATTCATCCCTTATTTCTTCTTCAGACTCATTTTCACTAATTTCTCACATCCACCAGTTTTATTTACCTGCATTTATTTAATCTTCTTTAGTCTGCATTTAAGGTTGGAGATGAGATTTTTAAAAAAAATGTTTTATTTTTATGATTAGAAAAATATAAACCTTTAATAAAAACATTTTACAAAAATAAAGATTAAAGTCAAAAGAATAAAATACCCATAATCACAATTAAAACATTCCGGCTCTTCAATTAATGTATAAATAATTTTTTTAAACAAAATGCTTAAGGTGGAGAGAGTATGGTTAACTAGGCAAGTGTATCCACTGCTGGTCAATGTGCTGCTCAAGTGGAAATGCAGCAAACACAGCTAGGATAACCTCTCGAAACATGAAAAAGGGGATGGCCCAAACTAAGTGAGATATAAATAGAAGAAGTACTGTGCCACACAATGGGAAAGGGATTAAAATCATATAGAATCAATTATAGGGAGTTCCCGTCGTGGCGCAGTGGTTAACGAATCCTACTAGCAACCATGAGGTTGTGGGTTCGGTCCCTGCCCTTGCTCAGTGGGTTAACGATCCGGCGTTGCCGTGAGCTGTGGTGTAGGTTGCAGACGCGGCTCGGATCTTGCGTTGGCGTAGGCTGGCGGCCACAGCTCCGATTGTGGCGGCCCAAGAAATAGCAAAAAGACAAAAAAAAAAAAAGAATCGATTATAGCCATACAGATAAGACTACCTAAGACCAGAAAATCCACCAGATCAGGTTGTTTTGGCAGGAGAGCTAGAGGCTACACCACTTACCAAACTAGGAACGATGGGTGAGAGGAGTAAGAACATCACTAAAGTTTGGTGGTAGTTGTCAAGGCAGATGACAGAGATGTAGAAATGGGCTCACATCTGATAGCAATGAGCTTGTTAACTCTCAGAAACAAGCAAGCCCCTGTGCCAGCACGTAACAAGTAGAAGCCAGGTGGATGCAAGCGTGGTGATGAGTGGTGAGGCCAATGAGGCAACAGAAGAGGCTGACCAGCTGGGGGATATGCAAATGATCAACAGAAAAGAGCTTCTCTAGGGGTGAACTAGATGGGAAGTCAGCAAGGGTGCCTTTCAATCTGTATGATTAAAAGAAATCCAAGATGGCTAAGCAGCAATCTGAAGGCAGTTGCTTGAATACAAAGTCATGATTTCTTTATCAGCTGCTAAAGCTGAGCCAGTTTTCAGAATCAGAACCCACTGATTGAAGGAGATGCCAGTTGTCTGAGAGGGAGAACCCAGTGTCATGTGTTAAGAAATGATTCCCCTAGTCTTTGCCCAAAGACCTAGGCAATGATTCAGGGAGATGTACACTTGAAGAAGGGAAATCCAAACATTTCAAGGACTTTTGACAACAGGTCTGAGTTGACAGTGACACTTGGATACTCAGAGATTCTGCACCCAGTAATTATTGACATACCCGATAACCAGTCCACTTACCCCAAACTCAGGGGGATTCTGGAGGGCCACTCAGGCCCAGAGCTCTCCATGTGTTTGGCTGAAGCCTTCTTTGGGACTCCCTTGCATCTCATCTCTTTACCCAATTCTTCTTCCACTCCTTCCTCCCATGGGTATTGATCACAAAAACACATCATACTGAGTATACTGAAAGCTAATCTTCTCAGAGTCCATTCCCAAGTTAGCCAATCAGCAACACTGGACAAGTCAGGTAAACTGGTGGGAAGTAAGAGGTTGGCTGTGTGCATCTCCTCCAGGTCTGTCCTCCCCCATTCTTTCTGTTCTGTTCTCCAGGCTGTCATCTAAGCCCCTTTTCCTCACTGGCTTCTCAAGGGAGCCCAACAGGAGATTGAAGGCTGGGAGAAGAAAGCAAAGTATTTACAACCCAGGGTCTCTCACAGTCTTGCCACATGTTGGGTCAAGGCTATGACTCTCTACTGAAGACCTGAGCCCCAGAGGGGAACCCTCTCCTATGTCCTGAGCTATCATTCTCTCCAGTTTCCCCTAATTGCCCCCACTTCCTCACTTCTACCTTACCTCTTTTCCTCTAGGAGTATAAATGGATCTTTATTGCTAGCCCTGGGAGCCTAATTTACCTTTTTGGAGGATTTCTCCTAATCCTACCCACACCTTTGTAGAGGGCATCCTTCCTAAACTTCACTTAACTACCCCCACTTGAATATGCAATCTATTTTCTTGCTGTGCCTCTGATAAATACAGACCAGTTAGAACCTGTTGTTCAGGAGCTTAGAAATCAAATAGCTGTGGTTTCAAATGTCTGGCTGCATGACCTGAAAGAAGTGATTTCATCTCTCCTAAGAGCCTTAGTTTCCTCATCGAGTACTCAAGAGCAATGATAACTGTCAAGAGGCATTCAGCCTAAGCAACAGAAAATCTGAACCAAACTGACCAAAATCACATTCATCACATTTACCTGGTAGAGCAGTAAACTCAGAGGTGGTGAGGACTTGGAGTGAAGTACAATCAGGACTCTGGCACCATTTCTCTACAATTCTCTTGCTTTGCTTTGCCCTCCTTTGTGTGTAGGTTTTCTTTAAGCTGACGTCCTTCACTATTGAAAGCAGGGCGTGAGCAGCACCAATGGCAATATGCTGTTTTCCCTCCAGAGTGAAGAGTGAAACATCTTTCACCTGAACTATGGAATAAAGCCTCTCCTTCATTTTGATTGGATTAAATTAGTTTGCCCTCCCGTTTTCCAGTGAAAATTGCTCTGATTGGCCAAGGTCTAGATATTGAATCAATCACTGGCAAGGAGAATGACATTACGATAATCATTTAAATTAATTAGGTTCCATCCCTGGAGTTGGAGTCTGACAGGCTACCTGAAGCAAAGAGAGATGCCTTTGTATGAAGGGCTCAGGTGAACCCCATCCTGTGTGAGCAGGCTAGGGCTGGCGTAGCCGGATGCAAAGTGCAGCTGTTCTCTAGGGAAAGACCATCATTCTGTGTCGTTCTCCTTTTCTATGAACAAGAACAATTGAATTTGGTCACCAGCTTGTTGAACCATGTACTTGTGACTTGTCCACTTTCCCAAATGTATGCTAAAACTACACATGAATTAAAAAGGCACAACTCACGTTCCTTATTCAACTACCAGCCATCTTTCACTTCCTGTTCTAAGCCAAGCTTATCATAGAAAAATGTGCCACCTCTGATCTTCCATCCTCCCACTTGTTCCTTAGCCCACACTCATTGGGCAACTCACCCCACAATTCCCTCATAATCTGTCCAGCTACGATCACCTATGACATTAATGTTGTTAAGTCAAGGGACTCATTTCATTCCTGGTTTTACATGACTTCTGAGAAGCAGTCCACTCATTTGACTTATCCCTTGTTTAGCTTCTACAACTCCGTACTTTGCCAGTGTTCCTGCCACACTCTTGTACTCCTTGCATCCTTTGCTTTTACTCATCCTCCTCCACAAAAGTACTAAATGTTGGAGATATATACTAGTAGTTCCCAAACTTCAGCATGAATAAGAATCACCTGGGAATTTTACTAAGACACTGATTTCTGTGCTCCAGCCCCAGAGTTTCTGATTCACAAAGTCTGGAATGGAGCCCAGGAATGTTGATTTCTAGTAAGTTCCCAGGTGATGCTGCTCGTCTAGGAACCATACTTTGAGGATTACGATTGTACCCGACTCCCTTCTAGACTCCAGATCTATTATTTGGATATTTCCCAGACATTGCAGATGCTACTTGTTTAGAGCCAATGTCATAAATCAGTACACCCATATGTTTCTCTTCCAGTTATCTATATCCTAATAAACTCACCTACTAGCTGAAGCCAGACACTTGGATGCCATCCTTCTTACTCACTCTCCCTCGCTCCCCAGATGCTAACCCCTGGCTCTTCCACCTCTTATGTATCTCTCAAATTCATCACCTTCATCCCTACCATCACCACCATATTTTGCCTGCAAGATGGCATAGCTTCCCACTTAGTCTCCCATTATCCATATACTGAGTGATGCTCCACACATCTGCAATGATCTCTAAATCATATTTGACCCCATTCTTTTCTCTTTTTTTGTCTTTTCTAGGGCCACACTCGCAGCATATGGAGGTTCCCAGGCTAGGGGTCTAATCAGAGCTGTAGCTGCCAGCCTACACCACAGCCACAGCAACACCAGATCCAAGCTGCATCTGCAACCTACACCACAGCTCACAGAAACTCCAGATCCTTAACCCACTGAGCGAGGCCAGGGATCGAACCCACAACCTCAGGGTTCCTAGTCAGATTTGTTAACTACTGAGCCATGACGGGAACTCCGATACCATTATTTTCTTATTTTAAATCTTCACATATTTCTCCAAGTGCTCTCAGATAAATTCAAAGTCCATAGCATGGCCAAATTCAAAGTTTCCTCTCATGCCACCCTCCACTGGGTATCAGTCAGCCTGGACCAGCTCTTGGTTCTTCATGTGTATTATTTCCTTCCCTAAGGGTCCTGTGCCCTGCTCTCCTCCCTGCCTGGCTCCCTCATCCTGCTCCCTTCACCAAGCTGACTCCTAGTCTTTCTTGCCTTCCCAAACTAGGTTGTTTTAAATTCTATAAGAATATATTTGTGAATCTTGTAAGAAAATTGCCCATTATGATATTTTTCAAAGTATTGTTCATAATCAAATGACATTTCATAAGACAGAAACCATGTATGTCTTGTTTTTTGTGGACCCTAAAAGTACTTAGCACTCAATAAATATTTTGGATGAAGAATGAATGAATGTGTTGGGAAGCACAAAGGAAGTAACTAATGATCTCTGGACCGAAAGGGACCAAGAAAAGCTGTGGAGAGGGTGAGATGTGTTGAGTGGAGTCTTGAAAGATGCACAGGTGATGCCTCCAAGTAACTGTCCCCAATGTGACAAGGTTCTTACCCATTTCTTCTATGCAAAGCATTAAAGAAGTCTTAGGCTATCCTAGTGGGTGGCCATCCACCAGAAATTTTCATACTCAGTATCTGCTCTGTTCATGCAGGAAAGAAGCTACCACACAGAGAGAAGCAGGTGCATGATTCACAAGGCACACAGCCAGTCCTGTCCTCGAGGTGATGACCCTTATACCTGCAGATCAGGAAGAAGCTGGAAATAGACAATCTCCTAGAGAGTCGTAGTAGGACACAAGGAGGAAAAGCAAGGTGGTCCACTGCCGAGTTGTTCTAAAAGGAGAGAGTAAATGTGGTACAGTTAAGGATTAAAGTAACAACTTTGTGGATGGGAGCGTATTTCTAGCTTTTTAAGCTGCAGGATTTGCATTCTCACTGCACCTTTGTAAATATTTATCCCCTTCCCAGAGGCATGTCACAAAGAGTTAATGCCAAGATAGAATTTGTGGAGTCCTGGCCTTGAAAAATTCTTTAAAGAGAAAGTTTATGTGACCACTTCCCTACTATTGTCTCTTCTGTTTCAGCCGACCCATATACAATTGCCAAAACTGTCCTTATCCCTCAGTGTACACGCCAGAGCAGGCTTTTCATGTGGTGAAACATTGCCATCTAGAGTAGAGGAGCATGCACTTCAGCATGTCACCCCAAAAAGAATCAGATCACAGAACCCTAGCATCACAGTTCATTACACTGCAGAGAACTAAATGTGAAAGTCCTCATTTCGTGGATCCCCTTTAAGGTGTAAATCCCCCCATTCAGGAATTTATTCAAAGGAATTTATGTACAAGCTGAGGTCAGCACATCACCAGAAATCATTAGAGACATCACAGTCCTATAAATTCTAAAGTCTATGGAATGATCTTAAAAATTAATCAATGGATGCACACAAAGATTTATACCTTTCTAACCAGAAGAAGGTTTGAGACACCAAAAGAATGGAAAGAAATGCAGTGACCAATGATAGAGGTTTTGTTAAATTGTGGAATACTTTATAATCACGAAAAATAATATGGGAAAATATTTAATGACTTTAAAACATTCCTATAAGATATAGTGTATGTGTATGCAAATGTGTGTGCATGTATAAAAGTTAGGTTAGAATAAATGGCATGTTCACTATCTTCTACTCTTGGGAGGGAGGGAGAGAGAAAGAAGTAGACGGAGACAAAGTAGGAGAGAGAAGGATGTGTATGAAAATGCAGGTCATGGTTATCTCCGAATGGTGGATAAAAAGTAATTTTATCACATTCTTTTTCCTTAGCTATATTTTTCAGGTTTCCTATGATAAACGTCAATATCACCACTGAGCTGCTTATGTTTTTCTAATAGAGACCACAGCACTAACCTGACAAAGTGTTTATTATGTTCACTGTAGTTCTGAGTTCCCTTCTTTACCCCAAATGATAATATGGGGAAGAGAATTCAATCTCAGTCATCAGTGAAAGTTCTTGCGTGCATGTGCGTGCGCGCGCGCGCGCGCGCGCACACACACACACACCCCCCAAAGATAATCTGAGTCTGCATAATGATAAAACACAGGAAAGCCTGCTCTGGTTATAGCAGAGATGAGCACTGTGCCAGCCTGGGTGGCAACTTGATCCAGATTTTTCAGGATGTGGAAGCATTTAGCTTAGGCCAGCATCCTTGTGGCTGCAGTCCTGACTTCTGTACACGACACCCAAACAGTGCACCCCTACTGCTCTTTTCTGGGTTCCATAGACCTCTATTCCACTTCCAAGTCCAAGGGTAATCTCTCGGCTTCACAGTTTCCCAAAAATCGGTTCCCTATTTTATCCTAATTGAATATCTGGAATGGAGATATTGATTCTCCCCTTTACTTCTATGCCAGATGCATTGGCTCGTCAGTGTACAAATGAAGCCTTAGTGCTCGGAAACTCTCAAGACATGAGCCTTACAGGTAGTGGGACAGCCATTCTAATGAGGAAGGAGCTGGCTCATAAGAAGGAACCCAGAGCCTTCCCAGCCCTGTGGGAACATTCTCAGTGTTAGCGGAGAAAACATCATAGAGATTGATGAAACCTACATAGATAAAGGAATCCAGTGGATTATATAGGCTTCAAATCTTGGGGAAAATGTACAAATTTGCTTAGATTTTTATTCCCCTTTGTTCCTACCATTGGTGCTTTTCTCCCTTTTTGATGGCGCCATTGTAATTTTTAATGCCATATTCAGTGACATTGCATAGTCCATTTTTATTAGAAAAGTTGCTAGTCTTCTATTTGTTGGCTGTGCAAATATTTAACTTCCCATATTTGCCATATAGGCTCTATGGAATCTTACATTTGCTTTGACTGTGGATGTTGCAACTTGGGGTTCTTACCCATAGCTCCCAGCAGGGTCCCTAACATCTACAATGCTGATGGAGGCTGTCAAGTGCCAAAGACTGTGATGTTGTCCATACCTAGAGCCCAGAAGAAAAATAAAAGTTGCTAAGGATGGGCTTCCCAAATACCAACAGCACCAAAGGAGGGAAGTTTGCATTTGCAAGGTGCAGTGCAGATCAAGTTACCAATGGAGTTACTAGGTTTTACATGGGCGGGGAGAACTATTTGTAAGAAGTTTATAAATTTCGCTAATTCACAAAGATGACTTGAAACTATCATAGACTCTGCCAGTGCCACCATTTCATATTCACCAAAAAGAGGAGATTAAATTTGGGGATATTAATTAACTGGTCCTATTAATTCATTCAACAGATATTTGTTGAGGGCTTACATGCACAGGCTCCAGCTTGGCAATGAAGAACAAGATAGACATTATACCTGGGACAGGGGTCTGGTAATTTATTGGGGGGGAATGATGCTTAAAATGCAGAGCTCAGGAATTCCTGTTGTGGTGCAGCAGAAATGAACCCGACTGGTATCCATGAGATGAGGGTTTGATCCCTTGCCTCACTCAGTGGGGCGGGGATCTGGTGTTGCCATGAGCTGTGGTGTGGATCATAGACACAGCTTGGATCCCTCGTTGCTGTGGTTGTGGTATAGGCCAGCAGCCATTAACTCAGATTCAACACCTAGCCTGGGAACTTCCATATGCCGTGAGTGTGGCTCTAAAAAAAGCCAAAAAAAACAAAAAAAAAAAAAAGAAAAGAATACAGAGCTCTACAGGTTATAACACTTTTATGTACTGATTATTGTCTGGCATCTATTCCACCTCACTTTCAGTCCATCCAAGGGTAGGACATGTGACCAAGAGCCAATCCAATCAGCTCATTTTGCTCCTCTCTATCTAGGCATAGGTTCTCCAAGGAAAGCCACTCAGAACTAATAAGGCACAATCCCTTTGGTTTGAGCTGACAGAGAAGAGGGCAGCTCTCTTTTCTGGCTGGACTATGGCAGCCCCCCTATCACCAGCAGGGGGAAGATATTGGGGAGCAGGGGCAGCACTGTAGGGCACCAACACCGGTGTCTGAGTGCCATCAGTTTTCTCCAAACCAGCTATAATTCCAGCATTCATGCATCACTTAAGCCAATACGTACCATGTTTGGATTCTGTGAAAATGTGCAAATGGATAGGTGAAGCTCAGCATGCCATGGAGACCTATCGATGCCAGAAAAGTTTTCCCTAAAGTTTCTAGAAGTTTATCAGGCTAAGTGGGGGAGGGGCAAGATGCTCTCAGAAGAGGAAACAGCATATACAGGCCTAAAGGCCAACAGAGCAGGGAGCTTAGACTCTCATCTGTTACCTGGTATGCACTGCCTACAACTGCTTATCCCTGTATCTGCTAGGAAGTGAGCCTCCTGTGCATTTCTCACTCTCAGATGCTAACCCATCACTTTTTTTTTTTTTTAGGGCCGCACCTACAGGTATATGGAAGTTCCCAGGCTAGGGGTTGAATCAGAGCTATAGCTGCCAGCCTACACCTCAGCCAAGGCAATGCCAGATCTGAGCCGCGTCTGTGACCTACACCACAGCTCACAGCAACCCCGGATCCTTAACCCACTGAGCAAAGCCAGGGGTTGAACCCGCATCCTCATGGATACTAGTTGGGTTTGTTACCACTGAGCCACAATGGGAACTCCAACCCCATCATTCTTAATGAGAGAAAAACCGTGAGAATTCTGTGTAGTAAAGAAGGAGAAAAAAAAAAAAAAAAAAAAAAGCAAATCACACAGAAAACTCACTCTACCAGACTCCCACCGCAGAGCTCCTTTCCCAGAATAAATAACAGAGACAAACATACTCTCACCACACTTACGCACATGTGTACATGTTCCAATGATGCTTTGTGTTTTAACAGTGGTCACTTATGCCATCTTTCAATGAAAGACAAAGAAATAGTGCTACTGAGGTGTGGTAAGGTGGGAAATTTCATATGCTACAATATAAATGTTTTGAAAATAATCTCAGAATAATATCAAGACTTATAAGTATTAACCTAATTTGACATGGTAATCTCCCTCCTAGAAATCTATGATAAGAAAGTTGTATATAGCACAGGAAATTGTATCCAGACTCTTGGGATAGACCATGATGGAAGGTAATGTAAGAAAAGGAATGTATATATGTATATGAATGACTGGATTACTTTGCTGCACAGCAAAAATTGGCACAACACTGTAAATCAACTATGCTTTAATAAAATATTCTTTACAAAGTTGAAAAGACTAGGTATGATATGGATAACATCACCATTTGTAATATCAAAAAACTAATTTAAAGATCTAATAAAAGATTAACATCATTGAATTTATAACTGAATATATATTTTATACCAAAGGATATTTATCAAAAGTTAATAGCAACAGAATACATTTTGCTAAGAAGTGAAAAGAGCTGGACACAAACTTGTATTACAGCATGATCTTTTTTTCTTTATTTTTTGACTTACAGTTTGTATTAGTTTCAGGTGTACAGCAAAGTGAATCAGTCATACACATAAATATGTCCATTTTTTGCCATATAGATTATTTCAAACTATTGAGTGGATTTTCCTGTACTAGACAGTAGGTTCTTTTTTTTTTTTTGCCTTTTCTAGGGCCACTCCCAGGGATATGGAGGTTCCCAGGCTATATGCCAGCCTACATCAGAGCCACAGCAACAAGGGATCCAAGCCACATCTTTGACCTACACCACGGCTCAGGGCAACACCGGATCCTTAACCCACTGAGCAAGGCCAGGGATTGAACCCGCAACCTCATGGTTCCTAGTCGGATTCGTTAACCACTGAGCCACGACAGGAACTCCGATGGTAGGTTCTTATTAATCATCTATTTTATGCAGTAGTGTGTAGATGTTATTCCCACCCTCCCAATTCCTCCCCCCACCCGCATGGTTTCCCCTCTGGTAACCATAAGATTGGTTCTGAAATCTGTGAGTTTGTCTCTGTTTTACGAAGAAGTTCTTTTGTATCATTTTTTATTAGATTCCACATAGAAGAGGTATCACATCTAGACACTAGAAAAGAAGCTATGTTCCTATCAATCTCTTTGTTGGTTCATCTTTTAATTTGTAGGACTGAGAAATGGATTACACATATTTGCCAGTGAGACTAAGCTTCTCAGGTATGATCAAAGTAGTCAGCTCAACCCCCTCTCTCCATTATCAAGATGTTCAATGCAGTCAGCTGGTGTGGGTGGTTTCATTATAGCAAGAGCCCTGATAGCCCAAGACTGAGCAGCTGACCAAATAGGTTCAGTCTAGGCTTCCCGCTGGTGAGCTGAGCAGTCGTTGATACTCAACACAGTTTCTTATTAACAGTGTGAGCATGTGCACTGCTTAGCACTTAAACAATAGTTTGTAGTCCACATCCTCATTTCTTCCCTTCTTTTAACTGTGCATTATAGGTCTGTGTTGCCAAGAAACTCCACTACTTACATTCAAGCAAAAGTTACAATAACCTTATTTAAAAATATATCTTTTTTCTTCCAGGATATGAAAAAAATCATTCACTTGGAATATAGCCCAGATGTCTGGTCCATACATAAAAGACTAGGCGGTTGTCTGTTAAAAGAAGGAAACAAGAGACAGGCAATTTGGTTCCCTGATGTACAAGGAGCCATTAGTGAAAGATTTATTTCCTTGTGTCACTTCAGAGGATGTTATGCTACACCCTGGAAAGTGGGAGGGAATAATCAAGTGGAGAGTTCATTTCAAAAGATAATTGTTTTCATTCGATGGAGGAAAAAATAGCACAGTCTTCTACTATAACTGTTTTAAATCACACAGAAAATGCTTTAAAAGCTTAAAAACCTCCCCTCACTGTGTGAGTACAGCTACCAAAAGCCTAAATCTGAAGACCGCCGAGGTCACACTGATGTTGAGAGGAGTATTCACAAAAGCACATGTACCTTCCTTGACTGGTCTCACACATCAAGCAGAGCCAGTTACCACAAAACCCAGCCTGGTCCCAGCCAACTTACACGGCCCCGTGGCTGCTGGGGCCTCAATGCTGCCAAAATTCACAGAATCTCACATCTGGCTTTTGTGTCACAAAATACAGAAACTTTGGAGATATTTAGACTCTTTCCCCTTATCCACAAAGTATTTCTACTGCATATCTCCTCTCTCACATCAAACTCATGGACTCAAGGTGTCCTAGGGCTGGAGGAAACCCTGAGAATATTCTATGACATTTACAAGATGGAGGATGAGGAGAGAGCATATGGGAAAGGCAGGGCTACTTACAAAGTCAGAGGGCAGAGTGCTTGGCTAGAGGGAGCTTTCACCCCAAGTGGTGACCTGTGACTTGTGTTAGGAACTCTTTGCCTTCATGGCCACCTGCTCTCCCTCCAAAGTCAGGGTGTCATGACTCCAGCCCCCTGGCTCTCACCTGGGAGGTATGAGCAGCTAAGCAGGGTCAGCTCCTTCAGCTGAGCAAGCGGACCCAGACTGCTTCCATCTAACAGAGACAGTGCATTTTCTTTCTTATTTATCTCTGATTTTGTATTTTGGGGAATTTATCTTTCAGTCAAGTTCCTACGTATGGTCCAACCACAGCAGGAGCTCTTCAAAACTCAGCCTGATTCTTTAGCCTTCCCAGCCCCCCTTCATCTGAGTGGGAAACATCTCTTCATTTTGAAAAACCACATGTCCCCCACTTTCCATCTGTATGACATGGAGAACCCTACCCTTGGCTCAACTTCCCTTCCCAACGACCTCCCATTCACTTAATAAAAGTGTACCCTTCTTCTGATTTCCTAGCAATTGGGGAGCTATTCTAAATTCTTTTATCTTCTTCGAATCCAATCAATTATTAATCCCCCAGCAGTTGCTTCCTCTGCAAAGGCTTCCCCCTCATGCTTCTCTCTTCATGCTTCTTGACTCTGGGATTGCTGAGCCATGTCCTGGTAGTTCCCCTTACCATCATTTTTTGTGAGCCCACTGCATACTGTACACAACTCTCAGACTAAGTGTCACCTTTCTATGGCTCCTTGCAACAATAAACTTTTCCCCATTCTTGAATGTACTGTGCTCTTTGACAACCAGTGTGTGTGCACAGTATGTTCTCCCATTGAAATTATCTTCTTCCCCTATCTCTCAGCACCAGTTTTTTCTGCAGTCCACGCCACAAGACCCAGGTCACATGTCACCTCCAAAACAAGTAAGTCCTTGGACTCACATAGAATGCAAACACTGTAGCATTCTCTACATGGAACTGAAAGTATTCATTTTTCACACTAGATTGTGAGACCCTGGAGGAGTACACCTCCGTTGTTCCCACACCTGCTCCATAGGAGGAGCTGCATAATAGTTAATAATGATGATAATGAACATTATTAAAGGATATTTATATAGAACCTACCACTTGCCAGGCATTTTCTAAGGAATATATATATTCATTCACACCTTACACATAAGGAAATTGAAGCTTTGAGTGATGGGGTAACTTCCCCATTTTATCATTAGTAAATAGCAAAGCAGAGATTTTAGCCAGGGGTTTTTGAGACTATAGCGATGAATAGATTAATGAGCAATGAAGAAACAAGTTCCAATCCCTAATACCAACCTTTCTATGCCTTAGTTTCTTCTCTGACTAGACTGTCTGTCACTTGCTATTTCCAAGCCCTGGGCTGAGGTTCTGAAGCCTGATGCCTCCTTTTCCTGAGTATGGAGCAACTCTCCTCCTTAGAAATGTGTAACTCTCAACTCTCCCATCTGTGCTAATCTCCCAGACTCTCTACTCACAACCCCAGTTCTGGTCTTCCTGAAAGTGCAAGCCCTGCCCTGCAGTAACACATCCTATCATTGCCTCCAACTTCCTTTTCTTTGCTTTCATCTACCACCTACTGTGTACTGTGCTATGCCCTTACTGTAATTTGTTGAATAACACTCCCTTCATAAAGAAACCTTTATTATTCATGTATATATGAGTATTGTGTGATATATCTTGTGTTATATATACATTATATATAAATAATATATGTAATATATAAAAAGCAAACAGTTGTTTAGAGTTGTACATTAGTTATCAACTCTCAGCACCTGTGTATCCTATTTTTAATTATTATGGCTTTATAATAATATTTACTGTCTGGCTCAGCAAGTATGTTCTTCATGCTCCCTCTTCAAAATTTGATTATCCATCTTTATTCATTCAGGAAGTGTTAGAATCATAATATTAAAAGTATTTTTTTTCTTTAAGTAGGTTTTGGGTTTCTGTCCAAGATGGTGACATAAGGGGATTTTGAAGTCACCTCCTCCCACAAACCCACCAAATCTAGAGCTACATATGGAACAGCTTTTTCTGGGGAAAAAAAACAAAAAGCAAAAACTAAAAACTGTCTCCTGTGCATAATCACAGGGGAATGATAGAAGGCCCACATCAAAGCCCCTAGGAAAGTCTGGGACACAATCTTACCAGAAACCTCAACCCTGGTGCAGGATCCACAGTTGAGAAAGACCTCAAGACCCAGAGTTTCTCCCTAAGGAGTAAAAGGTTTGAATTCCATACCAGCAGCCCTAACTTTTAAGACCTATGCCCCTCAAACATCTAGCTTTGAAAACCAGTGGGGCTCACACACCCACAAGACCCATGAGGCTGTAGCAATCTGAGAAATGGCTATCAAAGGGCTCACCAGATCAGACACACATGCCCTAGGGTCCGGCATGGAAGTACCTGAACAAGGGGTATGCAGACTTTGGGAGAGAGACTCATTTGCTTGTCTTGGAGCCTCAGCCTGAGGGGCAGGCATCTCATGTGATGCACACTTGGGGGCCTGTTGAGTGCTTTACAGGGACAGGAATGGCAGGTGCCATCTCTGGGATCTCCCCTGCCACACACCAGTGTTCCCGTACTTTCTGGACCAGAGCTTCTACACACATCTGATGCCCCAGTTTTTATATCCGGTGCCATTATTTTTGCTGCTGCCTCTACATCTCCTGACTCCATCAGCCAGTGGGTCTTAGGTTCACAGATTCCACAGAACTATGAACAATGGAGAAAGAGTTCTCAAACAGCTACCATCCTCCAGGTCAGCAAGAGGAAACAGACCCAGGAGCTCAGTGTTCCTGTGAAGAGGCCTGTTATTAGCTTATCATTATAGCCACAGCCTAATTAAATACATATCTAAGGGCTGACTATAATCCTTTCTATAGACTACAGAGAGTGGGCACTGTCTTTGATGAAATTACTATCTTCAGAGATAACCTTTTACCTAGGAAGTGATGTAAGTCAAGTGGAAAACTATTAGTCAATAAAGTGGCCAGATAAGATAAAAACAAAGAATATCAACAGATTTCCTCTAACCCAGTAAGAACAGATGAGCAAATTTAATTTTTAAAAAAGATCCAATTCATTATAGCAACAAAGCCCATGAACTCATTAGGAATAAAGCTAACACAGCTGTCTAAAGCCTTAGGGAAATGAACTGTAAAATCCCAGTGGATAACACAACATTGTAAATTTACTCTACTTAAATTTTAAAAAATCCTACTGGAGGATATAAAAGAAAATTTGAATAAACAGAAATACACAGTGTGTCTTTTGGTTCACAAATTGTCCCCCATACATGGAGGGCAAGGAGAGATTGAAGGAAAAGGCAGACCCCTCTGGGTCTGTAGGTGAAAGGTTTAAGAAGCAAGAGAACCTAGAGGTGGGGATTGTCCTGAGTGGTCACAGATGAGTAAATCTCCACACCTGCTCACCAGAATCTTGAATTTATACAGAGGCCTTGACTGGGTTCAGTCACATATTCAGACCAGATGGTCTCAGAAACACCTCATGCTCTCAAGGCTACATTCTTGGACTACCTGGGAATGGAGGGCAAAATGCACTTTCCAAGAACAGTGGAGAAGGTGAGGAGCCTTTGATTGCCCAGGTGCAGCTCATCAGTCAACTACACTCACATCCTCTAGATGACCTCCCTCAACAGTGTCCCTGTATAGATAGATTTACTCTTATAAAAATATAACTGGAGTAATTTAATTTTTAGAAACTGAGGGGATGGGATTAAGATGGTGGAATAGAAGGACTTGAGCTCAACTTCTCTCCTAAGAACAACAAAATTTACAATTAAATGCTGAGCAACCTTCAACCAAATGGACCAGAAACCTTCAAAAAGATATCCTACTCCAGAAGACAAGGAGGAGGCCACATAAAGTAGGAGGGGTGATTTCACAATATAAGCAACCCCATACCTCCTGGGTGCAAGCCCCACAGACTGGAAAGTAACTGTTTCACAGAGACTCATCTATGTGAGTGAGAGTTTGGAGCCTCACATCAAACTCCCACGTGTGGGGATCTGGCATTGGGAGAAAGAGCCCCTGGAGCACCTGGCATTGAAGGCCAGTGGGGCTTGTGTGCAGAAGCTCCATAGGACTGGTGGAAATGGAGAACCCATTCTTAAAAGGCACACACAGAATTCTCATGCACTGGGTTCCAGGGAAAAGCAGTCTCCATAGGAATCTGGGTCAAACCTGACTGCAGTTTTTGGAGGACCTCCTGGGAAAATAGGGATGAATGTGGCTTGTTGTGGGGGAAGGACACTGGAAGCAAAGCTTCTGGGAATATTTGTCAGCATGCCTTTCTCTGAAGGTGGCCATTTTGGGAAAATCTGGCTGCATCCGTCACTCAGGCTGAGAAGCCCCAGGCCAAACAACAATCCAGGTGGGATCACAGCCCCACCCATCAGTAAACAGGCTGCCTAAAGACCCCCAGGTACACAGCCACCTAAAATCTCATCCAGAGACAAAGCCCCAGACAAAGCCCCACCCACCAGAGGGATAGGAATCAGCTCTACCTACCAGTGGGCAGGCATCAGTCCCTCTCATCAGGAAGCCTACAGCAAGCCCCCATATCAACTTCAGCCACAAGGGGGCAGACACCAGAAGTAAGAGAGGCTACAACTCTATTATCTGTAAAAAGGTCACCACACCAAAAACCTATAACAATGAAAAGACAGAGAACTATAACTCAGATGAGGGAGCAAGAAAAAACCCAGAAAATCAGCTAAGTGATCAGGAGATTCTCAGCCTCCAGGAAAAAGACTTTAGATTGTTGATGCTGAAGATGATACAAGACATTGGAAATAAACTGGAGGTAAAGATGGGTAACTTACAGGAAACACTGAGCAAAGAGATACAAGGTGTAAAACTTAAACAAGAAGAGATACAAAATACAATAACTGAAATAAAAAATTCACTAGAAGCAGCTAACAGCAGAATACAGGAGGCGGAAGAATGAATAAATGAGGTGGAGGACAGATTAGTGGAAATTACAGATGCAGAACAGAAAAGAGAAAAAAGATTGAAAACAAATGAAGAGAGTCTCAGAGAACTCTGGGACAATGTTAAATGCACCAACATCCATATTATAGGGGTGCCAGAAGGAGAAGAGAGGAGAAGGGGACAGAAAAAATATTCCAAGAGATAATAGCTGAGAACTTCCCTCACATGAGAAAAGAACCACTCACTCAAATCCAGGAAGCACAATGAATACCATATAAAATAAACCCAAGGAGGAACACCCCAAGACATATTAATCAAACTGAGCAAAATTAAAGACAAAGAGAAAACCTTGAAAAGAAACAAATAGCATACAAGGGAACCCCAATAAAGTTATTGGCAGATTTTTCAGCAGAAGCTCTGCAGGCCCAGAAGGGAGTGGCATGATATACTTAACATGATGAAAGGAAAAAACCTCCAACCAAGATTACTTTACCCAGCAAGGCTCTCATTCAGATTTGAAGGAGAAATCAAAAGCTTCACAGATAAGCAAAAGCTAACAGAATTCAGCAACACTAAACCAGCTTTACAACAAATACTAAAGGAACTTCTCTAGGCAGAAGAGAAAGGCTGCAACAGGAAACAAAAATACCACAAATGACAAGGCTCACCAGTAAAGGTATATATACAGTAAAGATACGAAATCATCCATGCACAATTATGCCACCAAAATAAGAAATCATGAGAAGAGATGGACACAAATGCAGGACACTGGAGATGCATTTGCAATTGAGACCAACAACTTAAAACAATCTCATATAAATATAGACTCATTTCAAAACTTCAGAATAACTGCAAACCAAAAATCTTCAATTAATACACAAAAAATAAGAAAAATCAACTCAAATACAACACTAAAGATAGTCATCAAACCACAAGGGGAGAGAACAAGAGAAGAAGGGAAGAAAAAAGAGCAACAAAAACAAATCCAAACAGTTAATAAAATGGCAATAAGAACATACATATCAATAATTACCTTTAATGTTAGTGGACTAAACACCCATACCAAAAGACATAGACTGGCTGAATGGATACAAAAACAAGATCCATATATATGCTGTCTTCAAAAGACCCACTTCACTTCTAGGGACACATACAAACTGAAAGTGAGAGGATGGAAGAAAATATTCCATGCAAACAGGAATCAAAAGAAGCCTGGAGTAGCAATACTCATATCAGACAAAGTAGCCTTTAAAATGAAGAATATTTTAAGGGACAAGGAAGGTCACTACATATGATCAAAGGATCAATCCAAGAAGAAGATATAACACTTTTAAATATATATGCACCCAACATGGGTTTACCACAATACATAAGGCAACTGCTAACAACCTTAAAAGGAGAAATCAACAATTTTACAATAATGTGGGGGACATTAACACCCCACTCAAAGCAATGGACAGATCATCCAGACAGAAAATCAATAAGGAAACACAGGCCTTGAATGAAGCATTAGACTTCATAGATATTTATTTATTTATTTATTTATTTATTTATTTATTTATTTATTTTATTGTTGTATATTTTTTTTCTTTTTTTTCTTTTTTTAATTTTCCCACTGTACAGCAAGGGGGTCAGGTCATCCTTACATGTATACATTACAATTATATTTTACCCCCACCCATTCTTCTGTTGCAACATGAGTATCCAGACAAAGTTCTCAATGCTATTCAGCAGGATCTCCTTGTAAATCTATTCTAAGTTGTGTCTGATAAGCCCAAGCTCCCGATCCCTCCCACTCCCTCCCCCTCCCATCAGGCAGCCACAAGTCTCTTCTCCAAGTCCATGATTTTCTTTTCTGAGGAGATGTTCATTTGTGCTGGATATTAGATTCCAGTTATAAGTGATATCATATGGTATTTGTCTTTGTCTTTCTGGCTCATTTCACTCAGTATGAGATTCTCTAGCTCCATCCATGTTGCTGCAAATGGCATTATGTCATTCTTTTTTATGGCTGAGTAGTAGTCCATTGTGTATATATACCACATCTTCCAAATCCAATCCTCTGTCGATGGACATTTGGGTTGTTTCCATGTCCTGGCTATTGTGAATAGTGCTGCAATGAACATGCGGGTGCACGTGTCTCTTTTAAGTAGAGTTTTGTCCGAATAGATGCCCAAGAGTGGGATTGCAGGGTCATATGGAAGTTCTCTGTATAGATTTCTAAGGTATCTCCAAAGTGTTCTCCATAGTGGCTGTACCAGTTGACATTCCCACCAACAGTGCAGGAGGGTTCCCTTTTCTCCACAGCCCCTCCAGCACTTGTTATTTGTGGATTTATTAATGATGGCCATTCTGACTGGTGTGAGGTGATATCTCATGGTAGTTTTGATTTGCATTTCTCTTATAACCAGCGATGTTGAGCATTTTTTCATGTGTTTGCTGGCCATCTGTATATCTTCTTTGGAGAAATGTCTATTCAGGTCTTTCGCCCATTTTTCCATTGCTTGATTGGCTTTTTTGCTGTTGGGTTGTATCAGTTGTTTATATATTCTAGAGATTAAGCCCTTGTCGGTTGCATCATTTGAAACTATTTTCTCCCATTCTGTAAGTTGTCTTTTTGTTTTCTTTTTGGTTTCCTTTGCTGTGCAAAAGCTTTTCAGTTTGATGAGGTCCCATGGGTTTATTTTTGCTCTAATTTCTATTGCTTTGGGAGACTGACCTGAGAAAATATTCATGATGTTGATGTCCGAGAGTGTTTTGCCTATGTTTCCTTCTAGGAGTTTGATGGTGTCCTGTCGTATATTTAAGTCTTTCAGCCATTTTGAGTTTGTCTTTGTGCATGGTGTGAGGGTGTGTTCTAGTTTCATTGCTTTGCATGCAGCTGTCCAGATTTCCCAGCAATGCTTGCTGAATAGACTTTCTTTTTCCCATTTGATGTTCTTGCCTCCCTTGTCAAAGATGAATTGACCCTAGGTGTTAGGGTTTATTTCCGGATTCTCTATTCTGTTCCATTGGTCTGTCTGTCTGTTTTGATACCAGTACCACACTGTTTTGATGACTGTGGCTTTGTAGTATTTCTTGAAGTCTGGGAGAGTTATGCCTCCTGCTTGGTTTTTGTTTCTCAGGATTGCTTTGGCGATTCTGGGTCTTTTGTGGTTCCATATAAATGTTTGGATTGTTTGTTCTAGTTCTGTGAAAAATGTCATGGGTAATTTGATAGGGGTTGCATTGAATCTGTGGATTGCTTTTGGGTAGTATGATTTTCCCAATCCAGGAACATGGAATATCTTTCCATTTCTTTACATATTCTTTGATTTCTTTGATTAAAGTTGTATAGTTCTCGGCATATAGGCCCTTTACCTCCTTGGTCAGGTGTATTCCGAGGTATTTGATTTTGTGAGGTGCAATTTTAAAAGGTATCATACTTTTGTATTCCTTTTCTAATATTTCATTGCTGGTATACAGAAATGCAACTGACTTCTGAATGTTAATCCTATATCCTGCTACTTTATTGGCTGAATTTATGAATCAGTTCAAGTAGTTTTGGGGTTGAGTCCTTAGGGTTTTCTATGTATAGTATCATGTCATCTGCATACAGTGACAGTTTGATCTCTTCTCTTCCTATATGGATGTCTTTTATTTCTTTTGTTTGCCTAATTGCTGTGGCTAGGACTTCCAAAACTATGTTGAAGAGCAGTGGTGAGAGTGGGCATCCCTGTCTTGTTCCAGATTTGCATGAGAAGGCTTTCAGTTTTTCCCCATTGAGGATTATATTTGCTGTGGGTTTCTCATAAATGGCTTTGATTATATTCAGGAATGTTCCCTCTATATCCAGTTTGGCGAGGGTCTTGATCATGAATGGATGTTGGACTTTGTCAAATGCTTTTTCTGCGTCTATTGAGATGATCATATGATTTTTGACTTTTTTCTTGTTAATGTGGTGTATGATGCTGATTGATTTGCGTATGTTGAACCATCCTTGTGAACCTGGGATGAACCCAACCTGGTCATGGTGTATAATTTTTTTGGTATGTTGTTGGATTCGGTTGGCTAAGATTTTGTTGAGAATTTTTGCATCTATATTTATCAATGATATTGGGCGATAGTTTTCTTTTTTGGTGGTATCTCTGTCTGGTTTTGGAATGAGGGTGACGGTGGCATCATAGAATGTCTTTGGGAGTATTCCTTCTTCTTCAACCTTTTGAAAGAGTTTAAGGAGGATGGGCACCAATTCCTCTTTATATGTTTGATAAAATTCACCTGTGAAGCCATCTGGTCCTGGACTTTTATTTGTAGGGAGTGATTTTATGACCTCTTCAATTTCATTTCTAGTGATCGGTCTGTTCAGTTGGTCTGTTTCTACTTGATTCAGTTTTGGCAGGCTGTAAGATTCTAGAAAATTGTCCATTTCTTCCAGATTGTCAAACTTGTTGCCGTAGAGTTGTTCATAGTATTCTCTTATGGTTTTTTGTATTTCTGCTGTATCCGTTGTGATTTCTCCTTTTTCATTTTTAATTTTGGTTATTTGGGTTCTTTCTCTCCTCTTTTTAGTGAGTCTGGCCAGGGTTTTGTCAATTTTGTTGACCTTTTCAAAGAACCAGCTCTTGGTTTTATTAATTTTCTCTATTGTTTTTTGAGTCTCTATTTTATGGATTTCTTCTTTGATCTTTATAATTTCCTTCCTTCTGCTGACTTTAGGACTTTTTTGTTCTTCTTTTTCTACTTCATTTAGGTGGAGGGTTAAGTTGTCAATTTGAGATCTTTCTTCTTTGTTGAGAAAGGCCTGTATTGCTATAAATTTCCCTCTGAGCATTGCTTTCGCAGCATCCCATAGATTTTGAGAGGTTGTGTCTTCATTACCATTTGTTTCAAGGTAGTTTTTAATTTCCTTCTTGATTTCCTCATTGACCCATTGGTTTTTTAGTAGCATGTTGTTTAGTCTCCATGCAGTAGGTTTTTTCTCTTTCCTTTTCCCATGGTTGATTTCTAATTTCATGGCATTGTGGTCAGAGAAGATACTTGAGATAATTTCTATGCTCCTAAATTTATTGAGGTTAGCTTTGTGTCCCAAGATGTGGTCGATTCTTGAGAATGTTCCATGAGCATTTGAGAAGAATGTGTATTCTGCTTTTTTTGGATGTAGTGTCCTGAAGATATCAATGAAGTCTAACTTTTCTATTGTTTCCTTTAGGATCTCTGTTGCTTTATTGGTTTTCTGTCTAGAGGATCTGTCCATTGATGTGAGGGGGGTATTAAGGTCTCCTACTATGATTGTATTCTCATCAATATCTCCCTTTATGTCTGTTAATATTTGTCGTATGTATCTGGGTGCTCCTGTATTTGGGGCATATATGTTGACGATGGTAACATCCTCTCCTTGGATGGATCCCTTAATCATTAAGTAGTGTCCTTCTTTGTCTTTCTTTATGTCTTTTGTTTTAAAGTCTATTTTGTCTGATATGAGCGTTGCGACTCCTGCTTTTCTGTCATGTCTATTGGCGTGAAATATTTTTCCCCACCCTTTCACTTTCAATCTATATGTATCTTTTGTCCTAAGGTGAGTTTCTTGTAGGCAGCATAGTGAAGGTTTTTGCCTTTTTATCCACTCAGCCACTCTGTGTCTTTTGATTGTGGTGTTCAGTCCATTGACATTTAAGGTGATAATTAATAGATGATTATTTATTGCCATTTGAACCTCATGTTCCAGTTGATTCTATGGTTCTCCATTCTTCCTTTCTTTTTTTCTTTTTTTTTGTTTTTTTTGGTTGGATGGTCTCCTGTTATTATCTGCTTGAGTGCATTTTTTTTTCATTTTTTGCAAATGCAATATTTGGTTTTGGCTTGTGGTTGCCCTGTTTTTTTAAGTATGCTAACCCCTTCCCATAATTGTGTGTTTTAGCCTGATGGTCCTGTAAGTTCAAACACTTCATTACTATATTAAAATTAAGAAGAGAAACAAACAAACAAACAAACAAAAAGGGTTATTTACTTCCTAACATCCCTTGCCCACATTTTATGGTTTTGATGACTCTTTTTTATTTTTTTCTTTTTAATTTTATTTTGTTTGAGGCCTGTTCATGATTAAATCTGTATGCTGGCTTATTTGAGTGACTGCTCTCTGATTGCGGTTTCCTCAGTCCTAGTTCTTCCTCTTCTTCTTTTTTTTTTTTCTTCCCTTTCCTTCCTTTCTTTTTGGTTTAGAGAAGCCCTTTCAATATTTCCTTTAACCTGGGTTTTGTGTTGCAGTATTCCTTAAGTTTTTGTTTGTTGGAAAAAATTTTTATTTCCCCTTCTATTTTAAATGATATTCTTGCTGGATAGAGTATTCTAGGTTGCATATTTTTCCCTTTTAGCACTTTAAATATCTCTTGCCATTCCCTCCTGGCCTGTAGTGTTTCTGTAGAGAAGTCAGCTGATATTCTTATGGGGGTTCCCTTGTAGGTAACATTCTGTTTTTCTCTTGCTGCCTTTAGGATCCTCTCTTTATCACTAACTTTTGCCATTTTTATTATGATGTGTCTTGGTGTGGGTCTATTTGGGTTCAATTTGTTTGGGGCCCTCTGTGCTTCTTGTATCTTGAACCCAGTATCCTTTAGATTTGGGAAGTTTCCAGCGATAATTTCTTCAAATATATTTTCCATCCCCTTATCTTTTTCTACTCCTTCTGGAATTCCTATCACGTGTAGATTGGCCCGCTTTATATTATCCCATAGGTCTCTCATATTGCTTTCCAGTTTTTTGATTCGGTTTTCTGTCTGTTGACCGGATTGAGTGATTTCCATTATTCTATCTTCCATATCACTGATTCGTTCTTCTGCATTATTCATTCTGGTTTTTACTGCCCTTAGTTCAGTTTGCATCTCTGCAAATGAATGTTCTGGTTTTTCTTGGCTCCTCCTTATATGTTCTAGTTCCTTTCTGAGGGTATCTGCATTACTGTTCATATCTTCTCTTAATTCCTTCAGTATTTTCACTATTTCTCTTTTGAACTCCAGGTCTGTCAGACTGCAGAGATCTGTTTCATTGTTGACTGTTTTAGGTGAGTCCTCCTGTTGGTTTGACTGGGCGTGGTTTCTCTGTTTCTTCATCTTGCTTGTTGTTTTCTTTCTCCTGAGGGAGTTGTACTCTCCGTTATCGGGCAGTGTTTGCCTTGTCACTGCCGTGGAATATTTCCTGAGGACTGGCGTTGTTGGTCAATCTTTTTTGAGGCAGTGTGGCTTTTCTGGAGTGTTGATGGGGCTAACAGTGTTTCTTTGAAGCAAAGGAGGACTTCCTGAGGGCAGACAGGACTGGGAGGTCCACACCACGATGGTAGCAGATTTCACTTGGTCATGCAGAGCTTGCTCTGGTGTTTTTCGGCTGTGGGGTTCTTGCAGGGGGTTGGCGGCGTTGGGCAGCTGTTCCTCAGGAGTGCAGTACCCCCTGGGGGCTGGAGCAGTTATCTGGGTCACTGAGAACCTAAGAGGCTCTTCCCTAGGGCAGCCCAACTCAGAAGGCTGGCCTGAGAATGTAGGCGGATCTTTTCACAGTCTGGCCAAGCTTGTTGCAGCTTTTCGGGGCTGCAGGGGCTCTTCTAGGGGGCTGGTGGTGCTGAGCAGCTATTCCACAGGAGTGGGGCACCCCCTAGGGGCTTGGGAGGGTAGCAGGGCCACTGGAAACCGAAGAGGCTCCTCCCCAGGGCAGCCCGACTCAGAAAGACCGTCTGAGATCTTTTCCCGGCTTGGCCAACCTTGTTGCAGCTTTTCTGGGCTGTAGGGGGTCCTGCCTGGAGCTGGCAGTCCTATACAGCTGATCCACTAGGGCACCCCCTGGGGGCTTGGGCGGGTAGCAGGGCTGTTGGAAACCGAAGAGGCTCCTCCTCCTGCAGCCCGACTCAGAAAAACTGTCCAGGAATTAGGCAGATCTATTCACGGCCTGGCTAGGCTTGTTCTAGCTTTTCTGGGCTGCAGGCCTTTTCTCGGGGACTGGTGGTGTTTGGTGCTACTCTGCGGAAGTGTAGTCCCTCCAAAGGGCAAGCAGGCCTGTGCAGGGACAGCCCCTGCGGTGGTAGGCTTCAGGCAATTGTTGAAGCCAGCCCTCCTGGATGGCAGGCAACCCCAGGTTCGGCGAGAGCATAGGGGGTGGTGGGGGTGGGGGGAGGGGATGCACTGGGAGGCACAGCTTTCAGCTAGCTAGCAGGCCTGTAGGCTTGCTGTGGCGTGGGGGGTATTCTATGGGGACCCACCCCTTCTTCTCTCCCCTCCCCAGCACGGGCACAGACCGGGCTCTTCTCCCAGGTTCCCTCTGATGTGGCTTTCCACTTCCCCGCCCCTAGAGTATTGCTCCCTTCCTCTGCGACAGCTTTGTTTTCTAGTCTCCCAGGCAGTCTCTGCCCCGTCAAATGGTTTCTAGACCTCCCAAGCAGTTTCTGCTCCGCCCCGCCCCCCCAGCCCAGGGACTAACCTCTGGAGCCTAGGTCTCGGTGCCCAGCCCCCACCCGGGCGTCCCCCGGCCCTTTCTTGGCGACTAACCTTTGGAGGTGAGGTCTCGGTGCCCAGCCCCCACCCGGGCGTCCCCCGGCCCTTTCTTGGCGACTAACCTCTGGAGCCGAGGTCTCGGTGCCCAGCCCCCACCCAGGCGTCTCAATTTTTGGTGACTGTGCCCGTAGTTCAGATGGTCCGTTCGGTTCTTGATCGGCTTTTCCGTACTCCAACTTACTGCTACACTCTTCTCTGCATCTGGAGATTCCTCCGGTTCGTTTGATCTTTCCGCCGTGTAGGTGACTTTCCAGGGTGTGGGATTCCTTTCTCCTCCACAGTTCCCTTTCGGGAGCGCCCATCCCACTCGGATTCACCTTCTCTCACTCTCCTCTTTTCTCCCGTTCTGCCCCGTAATGTCACGAACTTCTTGCCATTATTGGAGTTTAGGTTCTTCTGCCAGCAATTGGTTGCTGTTCTGTGTGAGTCATTTATTCTGTAGATGTGCTTTTTTTGTTGTGTTTGTGGGAGAGGGCGAGCGTGTCCCCCTACTCCTCTGCCTCTTGTCCTCCTGTTGTCAGACTTCATAGATATTTATAGGACATTCCATTCAAAAGCAGAAGAATACATATTCTCCTCAAGTGCACATGGAACATTCTCTAAGATTGATCACATTCTGGGCTACATTCAAACCTCGGTCACTTTAATTGAAATCATATCAAGCATCTTTTCTGACCACAACGCTATATGACTGGACATCAACAACAAGAAAAAAACTGCAAAAAAACACAAACACGTGGAGACTCAACAACACACTACTAAATAACCAATGGATCACTGAAGAAATCAAAGAGGAAATTAAAAAATACCTAGAAGCAAATGACAGCAAAGATAGGACACTCCAAAATCTATGGGATGCAGCAAAAGCTGTTCTAAGAGGAAAGCTTATAACAATGCAAGCCCACCTCAGGAAACAAGAAAAAGCTCAAATAAACAACCTAACTTTACATCTAAAGCAGCTCAAAGGAGAACAGACAAAACCCAAAGTTATCAGAAGGAAAGAAATCATAAAGATCAGAGCAGAAATCAATGAAATAGAAATGAAGAAAATCAAAGAAAAGATCAATGGTTTAAAAGCTAGTTCTTTGGAAAGATCAACAAAATTGATAAACTCTTAGCCAGACTTCTCAAGCAAAAAAGAGAAAGGACTCAAATCAATAAAATTAGAAATGAAAAAGGAGAAGTAACAATGAACATCACAGAAATACAAAGGATCATGAGACTACAATATGCAACTATATGCCAATAAAACAGAAAACCTAGAAGAAATGGACAAATGCTTAGAAAAGTGCAATCTTCCAAGACTAAACCAAGATGAAATAGAAAAGCTGAATGGACCAATCACAAGAACTGAAATTGAAACTATGATTTAAAAACTTCCAACAAATGAAAGCCCAGGATCAGATGGCTTCACAGGCAAATTCTTTTTTTTTTTTTTTTTGTCTTTTTGCCATTTCTTGGGCCGCTCCCATGGCATATGGAAGTTCCCAGGCTAGGGGTCAAATTGGAGCTGTAGCTGCTGGCCTATGCCAGAGCCACAGCAACGCAGGATCCAAGCCGCGTCTGCGACCTACACCACAGCTCACGGCAACGCCGGATCATTAACCCACTGAGCAAGGGCAGGGATCGAATGTGCAACCTCATGGTTCCTAGTCAGATTCGTTAACCACTGTGCCACGATGGGAACTCCTTCACAGGAAAATTCTATCAAACATTTAGAGAACTAACCCCTCTCCTTCTGAAACTATTTCAAAAAATGGCAGAGGCTGGGATACTCCCAAACTCATTCTATGAGGCCACCATCACCCTGATACCAAAACCAGACAAAGATACCACAAAAAAAGAAAATCACAGGCCAGTTTCACCGATGAACATCGATGCAGAAATCCTCAACAAAATACTAGCAAACCTCATCCAACAATACATTAAAAGGATTGTACATCATGATCAAGTGGGATTTATCCCAGGGATGCAAGGGTTCTTCAATATCTGCAAATCCATCAGTGTGATACACCACATTAACAAACTGAAGAATAGAAACCATAAGATCCTCTCAACAGACGCAGAAAAAGCCTTTGACAAAATCCAACACCCAATTCTGATAAAAACCCTTCAGAAAGTGGGCATAGAGGGAACCTACCTCAACATAATAAAGGCCGTATATGTCAAACCCACAGTATATGTCATTCTCCATGGTGAAAAGCTGAAAGAATTCTCGTGGAGATCAGGAACAAGACAAGGATGTCCACTCCCGCCACTACTCTTCAACATAGATTTGGAAGTCCTAGCCACAGCAATCAGAGAAGTAATAGAGACAATAGAATCTGAACTGGAAAGGAAGAAGTAAAACTACCACTATTTGCAAATGACATGATACCATACCTAGAGAATCCTAAAGACTCTACCAGAAAACTGTTAGAACTCATCCATGAATTTGGCAAAGTCATGGGATACAAAATTAATACACAGAAATCAGTGGCATTTCTATATACTACCAGCAAAGGATCAAAGAGAGAAATTAGGGAGGCAATTCTGTTTACCATCGCATCCAAAAGAATAAAATACCTAGGAGTAAACCTACCTACAGAGACAAAAGACCTATACTCTGAAAACTGTAAGACACTGATGAAAGAAATCAAAGATGACACAAATAGATGGAAAGACATACCATGCTCTTGGATTGGAAGAGTCAATATTATCCAAATGAATACACTACCCAAGGCAATCTACAGATTCAATGCAATCCCTATCAAATGACCAAGGACATTTTCACAGAACTCGAACAAAATATTTTAAAGTTTGTTTGGAAGCACAAAAGACCCAGAATAGCCAAAGACATCCTGAAAAAGAAAAATGGAGCTGGAGGAATCAGGATCCCTGACTTCAGACTGTACTACAAAGCTACACTCATCAAAACCACATGGTACTGGCACAAAGACAGACATATAGCTCAGTGGAACAGGATAGACAGTCCAGAAATGAACCCAGGCACCTACAGCCAACCAATCCATGACTAAGGAGGCAAGAATATACAATGGACAAAAGACAGCCTGTTCAATAAGTGGTGCTGGGAAAACTGGACAGCCACATGGAAAAGAATGAAATGAGAACACTCCCTAACACCATACACAAAAATAAACTCCAAATGGATTAAAGACCTAGATAGAAGACCAGATACTATAAAACTCTTAGAGGAAAACATAGGCCAAACACTCTCCGACATAAACCGTAGCAACATCTTCTCAGGTCCACCTCTTAGAGTATTGACAGTAAAAACAAAAATAAGCAAATGGGACTTAATTAAACTTAAAAGTTTCTGCACAGCAAAGGAAACCCTAAACAACACAAAAAGAAAACCCACAGAATGGGAGAAAATCTTTGCAAATGAATCAACTGACAAGGGATTAATCTCTAAAATTTATGAACACCTTCTGGAGCTCAATACCAAAAAAGCAACCACCCCATCAAAAAATGGGCAGAAGATCTAAACAGACAATTCTCCAAAGAAGACATACAGATGCCCAAAAATCACATGAAAAGATGTTCAACATCACTCATCATCAGAGAAATGCACATCAAAACCATGATGAGGTACCACCTTACACCATCCAGAATGGCCATCATCCAAAAGTCTACAAACAGTAAGTGCTGGAGAGGGTGTGGAGAAACAGGAACCCTAGTACACTCTTGGTGGGATTGTAAATTGGTGCAACCACTGTGGAAAACAGGATGGAGATTCCTCAGAAAACTCAAAATAGAACTACCGTTTGACCTAGCAATCCTACTCCTGGGCATCTATCCAGAGAAAATCATGACTTGCAAAGATACACGTACTCCGATGTTCACTGCAGCACTATTCAAAACAGCCAAAACATGGAAACAACCTAAATGTCCATCGACAGAGGAGTGGATCAAGAAGATGTGTACATATACACAATGGAATATTACTCAGCCATTAAAAGGAATGAAATACTGGCATTTTTAGCAACATGGACGGACCTAGAAATTATGCTAAGTGAAGTCAGTCAGACAATGAACACCAACATCAAATGCTTTCACTGACATGTGGAATCTGATAAAAAGAAAGAATGAACTTCTTTCCAGAACAGATATTGACTCACAGATTTTGAGTTTCCAACAGAGACAGTTTGGGGGGTGGGGGGGGGGACGCGCTGGGGTTGTGGGATGGAAATGCTATAAAAATGGGTTGTGATGATCATTGTACAACTATAACTGTAATAAATTCATTGAGTAATAAAAAATAAATTAAAAAAAGAAAATATAACTGCTCTCCAATTAGTCTACAGTGATCATTGAGCTTGAACATATAATTTTTTTTCTTAATTTGTAAAACAACCACAGGAAGTGGTGACTTACCTGCAGAATATTGAAATTTCCATGACAGGTATCATATAATGGTGGAGAAATGGCACAAGAATAGGAAAGCACCTCAGTGGAACAGAGTCAACATTTTAAGAACACTCATATACATGGGAATTTAATTCAAGGCAAAAGTTGTATTTCAAGAGTTCCTGTGGCTCAGCAGAAATGAACTCAACTAGTATCCATGAGGATGTGGGTTCAATCCCTGGAGTTGCTCAGTGGGTTAAGGATCTGGCATTGCCGTGAGCTGTGGTATAGGTCACAGATGCAGCTTGGATCTGTCATTGCTGTGGCTGTGGTGTGGCTGGCATTTGTAGCTCCAATTCGATCCCTAGTCTGGGGATTTCCATGTACCATGGTGTGGCCCTAAAAAGTGGAAAAAAAATTTTTAAATTAAAAATGTTGTATTTCAAATGATAGGACAGAATGCCTTGTGGGCCTTTTGGTGAAGTTTACAGAGTAAGCAGATGAAGGAAAACATGCCACTACTACACACCTGACACCTAACAATTAGAATTGTCAATTTTTTTTCTAGTTTATTCTATTCAGCTTCACTTAAAAGCAGAAAAGGAAATCTTCTGGTGCTAGAAATAAACTACATTGTTGAGTAGAGGCTGAAGCTATCTGGCCCAGAGAAATAACTGGATTTGATGTAGGCCTAGGGATTTATACTTTAATTTCTATACCTGCATTATGGTAAGAACCAGGAAAGGGTGATCCTGTCAGGAGAATACTGCCTGACAACACAAGATTGGAGCCCCAAAGCCTCATGGATGTTGGTGGAAAGAGTAGACCTAGAAGCCCTTCCATCTATAGCTTCTCATCATTGGAAGACATGCCAAGAAAGACATAGTAGAAACTAGGCCAGTGGACACTGTACTCCTGACAATAATATCACTGATGCTTTTTTTGATGGGATTCAAAGACTCCTACCAGAGTACAAGTCTGCAAGCTTCTAGGTTTTCCAGTTTGAAGAACAGGTCTAGTTCTAGAGTTCCCATCGTGGCTCAGTGGTTAATGAATCCGGCTAGGAACAATGAGGTTTAAGGTTCAATCCCTGGCCTCGCTCAGTGGGTTAAGGATCCTGCGTTGCTGTGACTCTAGTGTAGGCTGGCAGCTACAGCTCGGATTAGACCCCTAGCCTGGGAACCTCCATATGCCTCAAGTGCGGCCCTAGAAAATACAAAAAAAAAAAAAGAGAGAGAATAGGTCTAGTTCTGATATTGGTGATGATATAGATAATGATTAGATGTCAAAGTAAAAATTTCTATTCCTTTGTTCCTCAGGTTTTCATAGACCTAGTCAAGCCCTATCACTCCATCATTATCACCACCCTATAATAGCACTCTGATTCTGCCATTATACTGGATCAGGCTACCAATGGGATCAATTGAAACTTCAGTATTGACTACACACATGATGCTAATCTTAACTGCACGAATGGGCTGAAAATCTTGTAGGCGTGCCTCAGATTCCTTGGACTGTTTCCTTTCTTCCAACGGTGCTTGCTGCCTTCCTGAGCTCATTTATGCCATATGATCTCTCTAGTTCTGGACTCAGATTAAATGACACACCACAGGTCTGGTATCTTAGCTTCCTGCGTATTTACCTACAGGATAGTGAATCCTGGAAGCACAGGTGGGCCTGGCCAATGGGAAACAATGGGAGGGAGCTGAGCAGATAAATTTTCTCTCCCTTCTCTCCCACTGCTCCAAAGTGCAGCTCCTCTTTCCCAACTTTCAGACCATACCTGCATTCCTAGTAAATGCTTCTTCTCCAGGACCTGCCTAGTCACCTTTCACTCTTTGTGAAGCTATAACCACTGCTTTGACTTTTCCCTTGCTTCACTACACTTTTTCCTTAATCTTGCTATCCTTGGCTTGTGCTTCCCAGATAAAGTATTAGTTCTTTCAATCCTCAACTCAGCTTTTGCATTTTCAAAATATCCAGGCTAAGACTCAGGCTAGTTAGCAAGATTTATATACACTATCACTTATTTCCTCAAATTTAATAATGCCCTGAACATTAAACTGACAGAATTCCAAATCAATCCCCACATCCACTTCCCTCTGACCACATATGCTACAGTCACAACTACTGGGAATTCTGTTATGAAAGATTACCTATAGCAGAATATACTCACTGATCCATTCCATTGGGTAAATGTCACCCTCATTAGGTAAATATACTTTCTGCTCTCTGTTGAGTTAGGTTATCCAATTCTCAATTATGCACATGTTGCCCTTGCTCTTGCCACCTCGAGACCAAGCAAAGCAAATGATTTATAGTTTGGGGCCCTGCTAAGTCATTCTCAATTACCAGCTTCCCATTATCATTCCCTATGAAGATGAAATCAAAGATCCTGAGAGCAATATTCATTTGAGCAACACCACATCCATTGCTGAGGACTTTCCTGGACCACCCTTGATTATGTAAAACCTGTCATTTTACACCGGTACAAAGGTGATGAGGTAGAGGAAGGAGAGTTTTCTGAGGCACATAAAGACATAAAGTTTTTTGAAATGGTTGAAGCCCATCAAATTAAAGGAAAGATCAGTTTCTTGCACATTAACTTGTCTCATCTTAGCTTTTATATTCTTGTCTTGAATGAGCCTTATTTCTCCTTTCTTAACTATTCATAATAATCCATGAAAGTTATGTTTCTAAAAAAAATTTTAAAGGATAATACAGAGCTTGCATCTTTAAGAGTATCTACTTTCTTTTTAAGAATGATTTTTATATCTTACCCAATTTTGTAACCATGTTTCTGGCTTACACGTATACTTACTTTTGTGTTTAATGGATTTCAATGCCCACTGCCAATTTTTATATCACTTTTTCCATTCATAATTTCTTAATTGTGTATAAACATTTCTCCAAGTAATTTTTTGCTAAGAATATGTTGAATTGATTGCAAAAAATGTCCTCAGGTTTTTATGCCTGCCCTGTATCCATGTCTCCTGAAATTTTGCAAGTCTTCTCATTAAGAGGTAGAACCTATTTCCTTACTCTTGTGGCCTTATGACTTGCTCTGACCAAATCAATATGATGGAAGTGATGGTGTGTCAGTCTGAGCATAGGCCTCAAAAAGTCTTGTGTACTTCCACTCTTGGGACCCTAAAATCTCCAGCTGAATAAGCCAGAGCGATCTGCTGAATGATGAAATATATATGGCTCCCTCACCACAATTGTCTAACCTTAAAGTCAGCTTGTCTTACCTTAATGACACCCAGTTGTTAGCCAGCTAGCCATCCTGCCCTCAACCAAGCCATTAGCTGATGGCAGATGCATGAGCAAACCTAAACAATCAGCCAAGACAAGCCCAAGTCCACAGAACTGCCCAGCTGATCTATAGAGTTTTAAGAAATAATTAAAGTTTGAGGCTTTAAGGGACTAAAATTTGGGATGATTTATTGAGCAGCAACTACTAACTGATACAAAAGATAAATGGGTGACATATTCTAACTAAGACTTTGCATACCTAAGAATAATGTATTTATGGCTCTTTATTACTTGACCATCAACATAACTCACTTTTCACGCTTATGACTTAAAAGTTCTCTCAAAACTCTGCATAGGGAGTTCCCATCATGGCTCAGCAGAAATGAATCCAACTAGTATCAGTGAGGACACAGGTTTGATCCCTGGCCTCACTCAGTAGGTTAAGGATCCAGCTATATAGGTCGCAGACGCGGCTTGGATTTGGTGTGGCTGTGGCATAGGCTGTCAGCTACAGCTCTGATTGGACCTCTAGCCTGGGAACTTGCACAAGCCACCAGTGTGGCCCTAAAAAACAAAATAAAACAAAACAAACACTGTATATATTGCTCTATTATCTTCTGACATTACATGTTGCTGATTTGTAGTCCTTTATATGTCCTTATATTTAAGCCCTGAATCCTCTGATCCTTTGATATTTTTTTAAATTTTAATTTTAATTTTTTTTGTCTTTTCTAGGGCCATACCTGTGGCATATGGAGGTTCCCAGGGTAGGGGTCTAATTGGAGTTGTAGCCGCCAGCCTATGCCAAAGCCACAGCAACACCAGATCTGAGCTGCGTCTGCAATCTACACCACAGCTCATGGCAACACCGAATCCTTAACCCACTGAGCGAGGCCAGGGATTGAACCCACAACCTCATGGTTCCTAGTCAGATTTGTTAACCACTGAGCCACGACAGGAACTCCCTGATATTTTTATTTATCTTTATAATTGAAATATATTTCCATGCTCTAGTATTTTGTCAACTTTTCCTCAAACATAGTGAGCCCTTTTAATCTGTAACCTGAGAAGTATTTTCTTCAGTGATATATTTTAATGTCACTCCTATTCCAACTGTTTATTCCTCATAAATATTTATATTTTAAAATTTCCCTCTCTACTGTATGTCTACCATAAATGCTCTTTTTCATAATATTTAAAACTGTTTAACCCTTGTTCTGCATTATGGAAGAAATCATTAAATTTGCCTTTGTATTACTATTTTTTTAAGGGTTTTTTTTTTATTTCCACAATACATTATTTTTTTTTCTACTGTACCGCATGGTGACCCAGTTACACATACATGTATACATTCTTTTTTCTCACATTATCATTCTCCATCATAAGTGACTAGACATAGTTTATTCTCATTATTGATTTTATAATGACATTCTGCTGTTTTCAATATTGATTTAATTACTACATAATCTTTTTTGATTCCACGTAACTTCATCCTCACTTTTAACTATAGACTTTTGAGTTAATCTGATCATCTTTACTTTGCAACTTACTCTCTTTTTTATAGCTTTCTGTTCCTATTTTATAGATGCCACATTGCTACATGGACATTATCTTTTTCTAAACATTATTATAACTCCAGTGATACTCACTTAAAGAGATTAATATTTCTCTATGATATAAAAAGTATGTAATATTTCTTTTATTCTGAAATAGTTTTATATGATGAGCAATACCCCAGCTGTGGTCGAGGTCTGTTATTGTTTTTCAGTTTGCTCCTCATGGAATGAGGGAAAAACAGTCTAGACTCAATGTTTGCCAACACACAGGGATTGTGGTTTAGTTTTAGTAAAGTGCATTACAATGGGAAGGCATAGTGATATACACGGCTTCTAATTCAATTTCCAGAGCTTGGAGATATTCCCCTATTACAGCTCTGTTGGATTTCAGTGAAATCATTAATCACCCACCACACATGCCACTTGATAATCTGATATTGTGAACCATTCGAAAATAAGGGCTATTCTTTTTTAATATATAGGATTTATTTTATTTTTATTTTTTTTAATTTTCTTTTTTTTCATTACTCAAATGAATTTATTACATCTGTAGTTGTATAATGATCATAACAATCTAATTTCACAGGATTTCCATCCCACAGCCCAAGCACATCCCCCCCACCCCCCAAACTGTCTCCTCCAGAGACCATAAGTTTAATAAGGGCTATTCTTGCTTTGGTTGCACCAACCCCTTTTTATATATTGACACTACACCTCCAAAAATACAAAGCAAAACTCTTTGCCGCCTTCCCACCCAGACTGTCATTTCTGAATAAGTTTCAGTGCCCAAATTAATGTGCCCAAAACAAATACTAATGATACAGGTGGAGATAGGAGGAGGAAGGAACAGCACTAAGATAGCAGAAAGATGATAAGGGTTTTTTTTTTTTGCTTTTTAAGGCTGCACCACTGGCATATGCAAATTCCCAGGCTAGGAGTTGAATCAGAGCTACAGCTGCTGATCTACACCACAGCCACAAGGGGAGTTCCCGTCGTGGCGCAGTGGTTAACGAATCCGACTAGGAACCATGAGGTTGCGGGTTCGGTCCCTGCCCTTGCTCAGTGGGTTAACGATCCGGCGTTGCCGTGAGCTGTGGTGTAGGTTGCAGACGCGGCTCGGATCCTGTGTTACTGTGGCTCTGGCTTAGGCCAGCGGCTACAGCTCCGATTCGACCCCTAGCCTGGGAACCTCCATATGCCGCGGAAGCGGCCCAAAGAAATAGCAAAAAGACAAAAAACAAACAAACAAACCACAGCCACAAGGGATACAAACCTTGACTGCAACCTACACCACAACTCATGGCAACAATGGATCCTCAACCCACTGACTGAGGCCAGGAATGGACTCCATGTCCTTGTGGATACTAGTTGGGTTTGTTTCCACTGAGCCATGACAGGAACACCAAGTCAAGGAATTCTTGACACATACATTTCAATTCTGAAGTTTATACCCCCACATTATTTCCTCAAAATTCAGTTTTATTAATCATATAGGCTTAGGTAAATCTGTTAAAAAGTTATTGTGATCACCCATTATCTAAAAACTCTTAAAGTTGACAATTACTTGATATAGCCAAGAGGAAAATACAGATCCATTCAACCTCAACTAGTTTCAGGTGGAAGAATATGAAGAGAGGTTTAGTAGTTTAAACTCAAATTAAATACCATTAATTTGTATGAAGTTACCAAGACTACTCATTTTATGACTAATATTAATCACTGCTAGTAAAACATTCCTGTTCCATATGGTCTTACAAATGTCAGCAGAAGCCCAAGTCTGTCACAAATCAGTGTAATAAGGTAATAGTTCTGAAATATCATCAGATACAGTTTTCATTTTCAGAAATTCTTGCACCACACACTGAAGCTTGAGGCATCCAATGCTTCAGAAGAAAGAGCCAAAAGCAACAAATGAATTGCTCAACACTGACTTTCAAAGCAAACTTTCTGAAAGAGCGCAAGTAGAAACAACAATCTTCAGTTGCCAGAAGCAGGCATGGGAGAGGGGTGTTTTCTGAATCCAGCAATGTTTCTTTAAATATCCAGAATTAGTGTTGGCTGATGCTTTTCCCCTCTTGCCTAAGCCAGTTGGCTTTCTGTCACACAAGACCAAAAGAACCCTTATTAATATATTGCTTTTTAAAGTACGCTAAACTCTAGCCTCAATAGCCAATTATACAATACCAGAGTCAACCTGTAAGGGCAGTGAACTGAGCCCTTGGTTTGGAATTAAGAACCCTAAATTTTATATTTACTTATGACTGACATTCGATGTGAGGTTAATCATTTTTTTGCTTCCATTTTGATGGATTGCACCTATAACCCTATTTTTTTTTTTTTTGAGACCTTTCCAGGCTCCGGGTAAAAAGCGTAGTCTCACAGTCTTAATCCTAAATTCTTCCATCTAATACGATCTTTTGCAATGTATTCAAAAACTAGCATATAATACACTTACCTCCTTCACTTGTTAAACTTTGGTGTGCTATTTCTTTTATTTCCTTGCTTGAAATTTTCTGTTGAACACATTAGCACCAGGTGTTCTCCACGATGATGCCTACAGATACTAGGAATTAGATCTATTTACCTTGTCCTGAAAGCACCTCCCCTAGCAGACCATCTGTTTGTCATCACACTCCATTTTAGCATCCAAATTTATTTTGGTAGTTTCATTTGTATGTCAGCTTCTCATTTGCAATATTTGTTCTTTTGATTCTAAGTGTTTAGTGAATAGGAATTGTGTGTTTTGTTCCAAAGACTTACTTTCAATATCATTGTAATAATTAAATGTGGGCCTACCTGCATTTCATTATGTGTGAGGTGTCTGTAAAGGGAAATTCACAGACGTGTTTGTATCTATTCTTTTATTTATATAAGAAACATTCGTTTACTTCTTCTTCTTCTTCTTTTTTTTTTTGGTCTTTTTAGGGCCACACCCGTGGCATATGGAAATTCCCAGGCTAGGGGTTGAATCCGAGCCGCAGCTGCCAGCCTACACCACAACCACAGCAATGCCAGATCTGCACCACATCTGTGACCAACATCACAGCTCATGGCAATGCTGGATACTTAACCTACTGAGTGAGGTCAGGGATTGAACCATTATCCTCGTGGATACTACTCGGGTTCGTTACTACTGAGCCATGGTGGGAACTCCCAAGAAACATTTATTTACTTCTTGAAGATAAAGTGAAAAGTAAAAGACACTTTGTCTCTCGGAGACCTCAAAGTATAGAGGAGATAGACAAAAATCATTGATTACACAAATAACAACACACCTTTATAACATGAAGCTAAAGTTTTAAATTCTATAGCACTTGTAAATAATACTTTTAAGCACATAAATAAATAAGTCTAGAGAAGAAATTCTTCTACCAGTACAAACAGCAATAACATACTTCTAGGAATTTTTCGGGGGCGAGCCACACATACAGCATATGGAAGTTCCCAGGCTAGGGGTCAAATCGGAGCTATAGCCACCAGCCTGTGCCATAGCCACATCAACGCAGGATAAAAGCCACATCTGTGACCTACACCACATCTCATGGCAATGCTGGATCCTTAACCTACTGAGCAAGGTCAGGGATTAAACCCACCTCTTCATGGATAATAGTCGGGTTCCGAACTCCCTACTTTTAAACAAATAGCTTTGATTTTGAGTTTCAATTTATTGCCAACTTGCCTTCCTGTGTTTATCTTCTCTCAAGATGAACTAGGGGAGTAAGAATTAAAAATTGGATGAACACTGTAAACCAGCTATAATGGAAAAAAATGAAAATCATTAAAAAAAAATAGATACATTATTGGTCACCATATCACATTCTCCTGAATCAGACCAATAGCTCTTTGGCTCTTCAGTGTGTTTGCATACACTGCCAAGCTTTGAGAAGAGCTATTCCTTAGGCTTCCAGCCACAAGTGTTGAATCAGATTCTCTGTCTGATTAGAGTCCTTTGTTGGGAGAAGGCTTTGTGCTTGGGAAGCCTGTAATCATGGCTGTGTAGTTGTGGCCATCACTTAGCTCAGAACCATGTGGCCTGTAAAATACACAAGAGGGAACATTGCAGCCATGCTTTACTCTTCTTCCCCCAGCATTAGTTGCCTGCAATTCATTTGCAGCATGTACGAGTATGAATCTTAGATTTCTTCAGCATGTCTTTGGCAGGAAATATCTCCTCTTAGTTTGAAGCCCTCCCCCATGGAGATAATTAATACATACACATGGAAGTAGAATGAAGCATCTTTCACAGAGAAGAAATACCTTGTGTTTTGAGAACTTTCATGAGAAGCATCATAATAATTTGTTGGGAACCATTTCATCCCAGGCCCTTTTGGAAGAAGTAAGGAGCCAGGATAACTGGAAAACTAAAGATTTATCATTATTTTTGAATTAGTAACAGGAATTTACTTAACTGGATTAATGGATTGGTGTTTCTTTTCTTGTTATTTATTTTACATGGCTAAAAATTTTTGAGTGAGAGCTTAAGTTGGTAATAAATGCTGCACATGAATTAACTCATGTGATTTACATAATAAACCTCAGAGGCAGATGAAATCATTTCTCCCACTCTAGAAATAAGAAAATCAGAGTTTAAAGGAGCTTATAGAGGAACTTCCAGAAAGCCCTACTATTGTAGGTAGTGGAATTAAGATTTGAAATTGGGTCTGTCTGGCTCTAAAGATTATTTTTCTAAGAACTATAACATTCTGTCTCTCACACTGAAGCCTCTGGAGTCAGACCACAGAGGGATTCCAACTTTGGCTCCACCACTTACCAGCTAGATGGCATTGGAATAATTTCTTAAATTCTCTGTACCTCAGTTCCTTCATCTATAAATTGGGAAACAATAAAATGCAACTCATGTCATTGCTGAGAATTATAAATATGCACAAAGCACTTAGGTCAGTGGCCTGGAATACACAACAATGTTAATATTGAGTGAAAGTTCAGCAAATGGTAACTTTTAATTTTTATTCATTCAGCATAGCACTTTTTGAATGACAGCAAATTGAGAACCTCAGGGAAGATAAAGTTAAATATGTGATGTCTGTATTCAGGGACCATATAGCCTAGGGCAAAAGAGAGATACAGCACATAATTAATTTAATACAAGGCAGACAATAATTTAAAACTGAGGGAGGGAGAGAAAAAAAATCTTAAATGAAAATGAGAGTCTATGCAATTGGAATAATCAAAGATACTTTAACGAAAGAGACAGCACCAGGTCAAAAATGTTCATTGCATCACTATTCACAATAGCCAAGACATGGTAACAACCTAAATGTCCATCAACAGAGGAATGGATTAAGAAGATGTGGTATATATACACAATGGGATACCACTCAGCCATAAAAAAGAACAAAATAATGTCATTTGCAGCAACACGGATGGAACTAGAGACTCTCATACTAAGTGAAGTCAGGAAGATAAAGACTAACACCATATCTGGAATCTAATAGATGGCACAAATGAATGTATCTACAGAAAAGAAGTAAACTCATGGACGTGGAGAACTCTTGCCAAGGGGGAGAGGGAGAGATTGAGATGAACTGGGGGTTTGGGGTTAGTAGATGCAAACTATTGCGCTTGGAGCGGATAAGCAATGAGATCCTGCTGTATAGCACAGGGAACAATAGCAAATCACTTGTGATGGAACATGATGAAGGGTAATGTGAGAAAAAGAATGTATAGATATATACAATTGAGTCACTTTACTGTATGACAGAAATTGACAGAACATTGTACATCAGTTATAATAAAAAAACTAACCACATAAAAAATTCAATTGTTAAAAAATAAAAATAACTTTCCATTAAAAAATAAATAAAAATAGTTTTCATTCATACTAAGTGAGGTCAGACAAAGGCCAATACCATATGATATCATTGATATATGGAATCTTATTTTAGAAAAATGATAATAATAAAATGAGCTTATTTACAAAACAGAAATAGACTCATAGACTTAGAAGACAAACTTATGGTTACCAAAGGTGAAAGTTGGAGGGAAGGGATAAATTAGGACTTTGGTATTAATATATACCCAGTACTATATATAAAATAAATAACCAATAAGGACCTACTGTCTAGGACAGGGAATTCTACTCAATATTCTGTAGTGACCTATATAGGTCTGAGAATCTGAAAAAGAGTAGATATATGAATATGAATCACTTGGCTGTACACCTGAAACTAACATAACATTGTAAATCAGCTATACTCCAACATAAAATTTAAAATAGTAAAATTAAAAAATAAAATAAAAAATAGTTTTTTATTATTCAGGCCATAAGAAATAGCCAAAAGTCAAATTATTTAATGTGAAAAGTTTTTTCTATCAACTTTAACTGGGAAGCCAAGATTTAAAGTTAACACATAGCCTACAAACTTTCCTTCGAGGATAGGTTTTTTCTTTTTTTAAGGTCAGTGTCTTCTTTTATTCTTTTTGCTTATAAAGAATAAAACTGCATATTCTACCTTATATCTTAAATGGAAAGAAGAAAATATACAAGCCCCTGTTGATTCCATATTTCAATTAAGAGCAACAACAGTTCATATGTTCCTGTTTGCTACTATCACGATTTAACACATGAATACAGAATCAGCTCTATACCACGAATACTGCTAGAAGTGATGGTTTAGGATTATCAACTCACTGCTGATATGTCCATAACAAGCAAAAACATCCTGGAAATAAATCCCAAAACACATATCTTTCAGTACATAGTAATGCAGAATTGAGTAAGTACAAAATGTATACAAGTTTTATCAGCATTTTAACTTCCAAGATGTAAGATTTGAGGACATGTTTTTTAAGTGGAGTTGCCTTGAAAAGTACTGGATATTAGAGAAAGTGTTACCGAAATGTTGTCATACCATGATCCAGATATAAAATGTAAGCTTCTTCCATGTCTGGGAGTATTTTTTCTAATACTGTAACATTGATTATGGCTGAGGATATAACCTGAATTCTCCCAGGTAATGTCAAACTCTACATACAGGACCATGATTGAGTCTTTGTCCCAAAGAAATAGAACACAAGGGTATAAAGCTGTAGGCCAGTAGTATGCAGAGAAATACAAGTTTCTTCGGATGAAACCAAACCAGTGTAAATGAATTAACTGTGAAATACAGAAGTGAGGGTGGCAATCACTCCAGCCATCTGTCTGAAATGCACTCATACCCTTAAAGCAAATTCAAAGAAGGAAAAACAACAACTCTGTCTAAGTTTTGGACCCATGCCCAGGGCCCTTTCCTTCTAACTACGGAAATATATTTAAGCCCCTGGTACATTTGTCCCACTGTCCAGGCTGTTTCTGTGGTTCTGCGTCCCACAGCATGACTGCTTCTTGTCCACAGGCAGAAAGCTCTCTCAATCTATGCTGACTGCATCTAGTGAATTCCATTCAATTATGCAGGAATCCAGGAAAGTGGACGTAATTCAGACCAGAGACAGTAAACTACTTAGGGTTTTAGATTTTTTCCCCCCAGTTCCTAATGGCCTATCTACACCAGAGTGAAGAGTTTTTAGAATTGGCTTATTTTGAAAGCTAAATAGAAACAACAGTTGCTGTTTTATTTAGGTCTCCTGATTATATAACATCAACAGTGAAAATTTCCTTGGAGAGTTTGACATGAGAAGGAGTTGAGCCTAAATGTGTTTTGTTTTTGTTTTTTAAATAGGGCAATCAGGATAAGGTTCCATTGTAAGGAGCTATTTCTCTATTCACAGCAAGCCCAAGTAGTAAGGCCTGGCCCTGGCTGGTACTGGTTTCCAGAGTGACGCAAGATTGACCCTTGAGCCACTGCCACCTCTGATGGCAAGATGAGCCGACTTAAGGGGTCCCCCTTTCTCATGTTGGGCTGAAGCTGGCTAGTGAACAGTAGCAATGGCTCTGGAACACCTTGGAAAAGGTTTTCCCAGAAGAAAGGATGGACTTCCTGCCAAGGAGGTCAAGTGAAGATGAAACAGTTTTAATTTGATAATTAAAAGTGGTGACCTAGTTTGTATCACAAATTGATGAAAAAGGGGAATAGGAGACGTACTGATAAAAACTTCTGTATTTGGCTTCCTCATAAACCCATAGAAATATCATAACCATAAGCAATAAGTGGTTCTGTATTCTATTTGTACATATGAACTAATAATTTATTTGTTACATCTTCTTTTACCAAAGAGGAGTAATGATAATTCAACATAACTTGTGTTTACATAGCACTGTTTATAAACATTTGTAATTATAAAGTCCACAGGGCAAAAGTAAAAATACCTTTCAGAGAAGTGAATGTCTTGGGGTGGCTCTCATATGGTGGAACAAATTTAATTCAGTGGATTCATATCAAACAATTTTAGGAAAGATGCTACAATATGAAAGAATGATTCTGATGCTTTATAAAGATTTGTTCTGGAGTTCCCGTCGTGGCGCAGTGGTTAATGAATCCAACTAGGAACCATGAGGTTGCAGGTTCGATCCCTGGTCTTGCTTAGTGGGTTCAGGATCCGGCGTTGCCGTGAGCTGTGGTGTAGGTCGCAGAGGCGGCTCGGATCCTGCGTTGCTGTGGCTCTGGCGTAGGCCGGTGGCTACAGCTCCAATTCGATCCCTAGCCTGGGAACCTCCATATGCCACGGGAGTGGCCCAAGAAATGGCAAAAACACCAAAAAAAAAAAAAAAAAAAGATTTGTTCTGATAGAACTTGCCATCACTTAATTAATTTCAGTGGCAGCAAATAGAGTGCTGGGGCAAATGAGGTGAGGAAGTAATGTTGAAGGAATGGAAGCAAGAAAAAGAAATTTTCAAACCCTTTTTGTGGTGGATCTTTGTTTTAAAACTTGCCTTTATGACCATCAATTCAACATCTTTACTATATTTATGCTTCTTGAAAGGGCTTGAAATTCTTGTGTAGATTCCAGGCTTCCTGAGAGAAGCCCCTTAAAGTATTCACTCTTTCTTTTACTTTTTTTTTTAATTGTGTTTTCTTCTTGTTGACTTTTTATTTTATTTTATTTTTGTCTTTTCTAGGGCCGCACCCGCAGCATATGGAGGTTCCCAGGCTCGGGGTCTAATCAGAGCTGTAGCTGCCAGCCTACGTCACAGCCACAGCAACACGGGGCTGCATGTGCAACTTTCACCACAGCTCACGGCAACGCGGGATCCTTAAGCCACTGAGCAAGGCCAGGGATCAAACCCTCAACCTTATGATTTCTAGTCAGATTCATTAACCACTGAGCCATGCTGGGAACTCCTTCTTTTACTTCTTACTAGACTTTTTTTTAAAAAAGCTCATCCCCTGTAACCTGTCGTTTCTTAGTGCATGTGTGTATGTTCCATAAAACTTCAAATAGGAAAGAAAATCATAACCACCCACTTTTGGGCTTAAACATAGAGCACACATGGGAAAAATCCATTTATTTATAAAAGGAAAAGACTAAGAGTCACTTGGACCACAAGATTTATTACTACAAAATATATACTAGGAACTGTCCAAGGCACTTACATATGTTGTCTTGCTGTGTTTTGTTTTACTTCCAGAGACCAAATGACTCTTTATGTTACCATCTTAGATGTGTTCATCCATATGTATTTAAGTTTCCACTAACATATACATAAAAGTCTCTATAATTTGTATGGGTTAGTTATTCCTGGGTTGCTCAAGTAACTGTAAAATTAATTAAGCCTTTGTCTTGCTGAATATACACAGAAAAATTCTGTTTATTTGGAAACACCTTATACTTGGGTATTGATGTGTTAATGGATTACAGGGGACTAACAAAGACTGACTTGCAAAATTGATTATATACCGCATTTCCTACTATAAAGAGAAGGAATCTATCTTCTTGGCGTGTGCCACCTGCCCTTTGCCTAACGAATCTATAGAGGACCAGTGGGTACATCTAATGTTTTATGGGTAGAGAAATTATCTCTGACTCTGAGATTTATGATCATATGTTTGAATAAGGCCTAAGGCCTAAAAAGAGTGAGTTCTGCCATGTTTCCTCATGACTCATGGTACCTAAAAAACATTTCAGGGTCACTTTTAGTGAAAAAAAACATACCAAGAGACTGGAAATGTCTTCTAAATACTTATGCAAAATTTGTGTTGAAAACTAACTCCTGAAAGAAATATAACCATATGCCTTTAAAATGAGTCCTCTGAGATCAAGGGACATACAGCAAACGTCAAAGTTCATGATCCCCCCACTCCCCTACTTAATAAAGGCACCTATATTTCACCAGAAATAAAATTTTATTAGTAACATGTCAAAAATGTTTTAAAATACAATGACCTTTCTTCTTCCTCTCAGTTTAAAAAACAACCAATAAAAACTCTAAATCATGATCCAAATATTTTTAAATGTGAAAAAGACACATTTTAGATTATGTAACAGATACACATATCCCCAAATAAATATTGTAGAACACCATTTGCTGGGTATTTGGGTGTGTTCCCACAAAACTAAATTTCTGCTTTTCTCCTTTCATTAACGATTTGTGACAAATTTATGACACTCTATTTCACAACAGCAATACCAGCAATTTATGACCAAAGGAGAGCCTGACAAAGATCACTTGGCATGCTCAAATTAAACAATTTATGTGACTCTCTCATTTACACTGATCCTCTACCGCTCACTTGGACATCGACAGCTAAAGAGAAACAGGAAGTCCATAGCAGGGAAAGGATCTCTCAGGGAATAAAACTCAAAGAAGAATTCAAAACAAGGAGATAAACCAGATACCGTTCTCCAGCTCAAGTTTACCAAATTCTTTAGCCCAGGCAGACACCCATCGGTTTGAATTTAATATAGAATTTTTTGTGTGAGATTTTTCTCAGATTCAGCCAAGCAAGAAATTGCAAAATTCTTGTTAACTGTGGAAAAAATGTCAGCTTTTCTCTCATGTTACCAAATGGAGCTTCCTTATCTGGGTATAAACAAGGGGGTAAATTGGTAATTCAAGAAATTTACCAATTCCTGACTGATTAAGGATGGTACTGGACTACATCCATGTTCCCATTCTGCAATTGATGTATATAAAATTTCTAAATCATCTTCTGGGTCTTTTATTATGCGAAATACTGTAATATTTGTAGCCAATTTGGAAAACCAAGTCTATGATACTTACTTTTTTCCTTTCATTTCTTTAAAGAAAAAAAATTCTATGGAAAGTAGACACAAACACATTTTCTTTGAAAGTTAAGACTATAGGCTTGACTGAATATTTTCATTCTCAAAGTGATGTAGAGCCTCACTATTCAAAGTGTGGTTAGTGGACCAACAGGACTGTATCACCTAGGAGACTTGAGAAATGCAGACCCTTGAACCCTACCCCAGACTTACTAAAAATTATTTCTATTTGAACATGATATCCAGTGACTTACATGCACAAGAAGATTTGAGAACTGCTAATGAAGAGGAATGCTCTTTATCCACCCAGAGTAATCCTTGTAGAAACACAGAAGCTTTAACGGGGGTATTTTGTCCAAAGGGTTCAACAAAGACTTTTAGACACAGTCCACTTAACAAGGAAATAAAAATCCCGAAACATCACATTGCTGATGTATAGTAATGAAGTTTGAGAATTGGGGGAAATTACATAAATTTGAACTCCAAATATTACAGAAATACTCATGAACTTCTTGAATTAATTCACAAGATGTCCATTGTTTCCAAACTGACGTAATTTCTTTAGCAAAGCCTGTAGAACTGATGATCGTTATCTCAAACTCCAGAAACTTAAAGATTACCTTAATAGATAACTATTTAAAGACTAAGCAAAGCAGTTTTAAAAAGAATTGTGTCAAGAAACTGTGATGAAATTTACTTGGATATATTCTGGAAATCTTTTCCAAGGGCGTTCAACCAGATACAGCAGACTGTTGCTTTCTTCCAAGTATTTCTGAGCAAATCAGAATCAGTGAGGGAGCGGTGAAGAGAGGGTAAAGAATTAGAACCATAACCTCCACTTATAACTGACAGCAAAGACAGGAGTCAGATGGTGATTCAGAAAGGAAGCCAGTGGGAACGGAGCATGGCTTCAGTTGCTGGTGTTAAGAAATCCCAAAGTTCATTTTGGTGATTCACTGACACAAGGCAAATTCAAGAAAGCTGCCCTTCTAACCCTGAACATTCTATATACAACTCTCAGCCTATGATTTCTTGAGTCTGCTTCTCCTTCAATGCTCTCCTTGACATTAATATTTCCTTATTTGCCCCGTAAAAGAGCATCAGTGCTAGAGAGGTCTGAAAAGAGGAATTGATCTGTACTTGAACTTGCCTCTGCAATGTGCCCTCCAACCTCTTGTGCCCCAGGGGTGAGCAAAGACCAGAGACACTTCTCTCTTGCAGCACTGGTTTTCTATCATGCTTCCAAGTATAAAATACTTGGCAAAGCAGAAGGTACTCTCCTCCCACTCTAAAATCTAGGTCATTAGACCCTCCTTTCTCCCTGTGTATCTTCTTAGCTGCAAACACCTTTGAAGATCACATGTTTGATAACCATCCCATAGTTCAGAAAAGAGATGTGTACATGCTACTCCCAGTAAAGAATTCTTCCATTTTAAAACAACACGAAACATCTTTGAGTTCCTCCCTCATCAGGGAACTGCTGGCACAAAGAGACTACACATCATTCACCTCTGTATCCCCAACCCTCGTACAGTGCCTGGGTCATAGCTATTGCTCAATAAACGGTGGGGAATTGCATTTATTTCCAAGTCCTTGAGCACCGAAATTATTAAATTTCGGAATGCTCATGTGTTTGAATTTTACTATGTGTACACAGGCTCACCGTTTACTTTTTCTTCCAACTTCATTTCTATTTTTTCTTTTCTCATCCACCCAAGGAGCTCCATTTCAGGGATATTTCACAGTAGTACCACACTTCGATTAGTACATATGCTGAATAGAATCTAGTCTTATGCATCGCTGGTAAGTCAAAGAAAAGATCCACACATTGTGGATATTTGGATTTGGGATGTATAGCAGACACAGGAAAGGATAATACAGTATAGAAAGTAACGGTCTCCTCCCCGCCATGTGAAACAACTTTCTCTTTCACTTGCTAATCCTGCTCCTTATTTCTCTGTCTCCCCCCCCACACCTTCTCTTCCTTTTATTTATTTATTTATTTTCTCTGATTCATGTTCTTCTTCTTTATCAGGGCTTTAGGCTGTTTGGGCACCAAAAAGATTGATCAACATTACCAAAGGCACTCAGATTTCCCATCCTATCTTTCTTACACTAAGCATGGCTCTTGTCCCCAAAGAAAGGATGTCCATGTTCAAAAAGTTGTCACTGGTCTCCTACCTTTGTATCTCCCATAACAGATGGTGCAGGATGGAGTCAGCAGAGTGGGTCTCAACAGGGTCTATGTATCAGTTTGCCATGGTGAAACAACAGCAGTCTTAGTTATCTCAGAGAAGTTTACATAGTTTAAATACAAATTATTTGCTTTTAATAATCAAAATAACATTAGTCAACTCCTTATCTATGAATTATTTATTGGAAAAGAAATTAAATGCTCTAAAAGATAATTTTTAAAAGAACCTGTTTTGAAATTAATACATATTTTAAAAAGCATATTCACAAATACCACTGGTTTCTAAGACAGTTCCTTCTCTACATATGAATGTAAGATTTATAGAGCTCAATTAACAATGTCACCAAATTAAACAGACTTTATATCTGTTATGCGTTCACTGCCAAAGATTTCTTGCTCTAAGATTTCTCGCATAGAATAAATATTACGCTTTTGCACCTTCTTGGTAATTTTTTTCTCTCCCTCTCTTTTCTGTCCAAAGTATATGCATTTCTATCCTCAAACAATTTCGACATATGGCATTTTTGTAAGTCATATCTATTATCACTGGTGTGTTTTTCTTATAGAAACTGCCCAAAACCAAGCCAGAGGTTCCTTTCCATAAAAAGCTTTAAATTAGTAGAGTAACTTTTTCAAAGTATATAATAATTCTATCAAATTTGGAGTCTACTCAATTGACATTCCCGTTGTTTAAGAAATCTGCATTTCAATAGACACATTCTGAGAAATAAGGTATAAGAAGTGAAATAAAGTTTCAGAACTTCTGTGACAAATTTTGCCCTTAAATTAATTTTTAAATATTTATATTTGTATGTCAAAACTATCTCCCCATTCCTACCCAATTGTTTTAAAAATTAGCCTCAATTATAATTTTTCAATTTGTTCTATAGAATTTTTCCTAATTCTGTTTGAGCAATTAAATATAAACTTCATACTTTATCAATTATATATCTATGCGGTCTTTAACAATGCATGCTAATTAGGGCACCACAATTCTTTATACCAAAAGCATCCATGTTAATCACCCCGATAATTCATTAGGGGAGCAAGTAGTGGATCAAAACTAAAAACGAAATTCTCTTTATCAAGGGCTTCTTGATTAAAAGATGGCATTCAACAAGGGAAGGTACAATGTTGACAAGTCACCATATTTAGATTTGTGAAAACATGCGGTCACTAAAGTCTCAGCAGTACCCTTGATTATCATTATTATGTATAAAGTGCTCTGAAAGCACATTAGTAAGCAAGTCATTCCAGAATCCTTTAATAATGTTCTTTATGTCCTATGCAATCCTTATTTTAGATTCTTATCTTCATTATCATAGTCTCTCTAACACTTATCTTTGGGTCTTTGGTATTTTCTTGAATATACCTTTGGCACCTAGTTTTCCAATCTGTTTTATCAGTTAATGACAATTCCTTAAATGGTGTGTGCCACAGAACATAACTCTGGACATTAAAATCAGACATCTCACTCAAGCCTCAGAGAACATTATGAACCATTTCAAACAATTTCAGGAATCTATCCAACGTGTTAAATAATTGCCTTTCAAATTGTAAAATATAGGAACTTATCTAAACTTCACCACCAAAGGCATTCTGAAACATTTTGTCAAATAGTGAATGGTCGACTATTATACAAAAATCAGTGCAAAGTTTCATCCAGATAGCCTTAAATGAACTCATAGAAGAATAAATATCATGTAGAATTTCTGTTGTTCTCATCAATTTTTGCAGATAAGGATTTTATAAAAATTATCTGCCTATTAAAATCAAATATTACCTGCCTTCCCTTTTCCTGAGCTTCACAGCCTATGAAAATGACATCATAAATAAATTTAAACTCAAATAAAGGCCCACCACAAATTTTAACCGGCCCCTAGAACTCAGAGGTAAGCCCATCTCTAAGGCTATTTTATTAAATTTCACTTTTAACAAGAAAACTCGATGAAGCCAAAAAAGAAAAAAAAAAAAAGTAAAATGGATCCATGTGGAGTGTTCTGGTTTTACATTCAGCAGTTAAATTGCAGTATGTTCGCCTCATCTTGAATTGCCACTAATGGTAAAGAGAATGGTGTCAATTATTTGGCACAATGCTTGACAAGCCAAAGCATTTTAATAATAATCTGAACCTGTTACTTTTTGTTACTTTCCACTAAGAGTGGTAGAATTTGGAAATGGGGGGGGGATACTTGAAATGTTTAAATCTGTGTAAGAACTTGATGTAGGTTCCTTCCTACACAGTTTATCTTAAAAAAAAAAATGTTTCTAAAGCACTTATTCTCTGCTTTATGATAGGTGGACATATTTTCAACTTGGCTGGTTGATACTAAGGACTGCTGAATAATAACCAGGGATCTCTCCAATCAGTTCAGCATGCATCTCATCTTTGATCTCAAGGGCACTGATAATTAGTGCCTTATGTTAACATCTTCACTATAAACAGTTCAGGCATTTAGAAACAAGGTATCAATGGACTTTAACAGTTACTTTAATTCATTTTATAAATAAGCAACTGAGAATTTTGCTCCAAGTGGCTGCTAGTGTAGCCCATTCCATAAATGGCATTCTCCGAAGCATAAGGCACAATATGATATGAATGCAGCTCTTCATAATAGAGAGACTGAGAACAGCATTCCTGTACCATAAACTTCAGCCGTTTTCTTGTATCAGAATAAGCAGTCTTATAACACGGAGCTTCTTTAAAGTATTCATAGCTCTCTTTCTCCGTCTCTAGGTGGATCTTCCTCAGCAAATTGTTAATTAACACAGACCTTCTTAAGTAGGTTTCTGGGTCTTCAAGAAATCTGAGCTTCTCCAGAGAAAGTTTGAGAATGCAAGTCCTGTCCTCAGGCAATATCAGGTGCTGGGAAGCAAACACATCATTAAATACACGTTTTAGAAAAATTAAAACAAGAGCCTTTGCTATTGATTGACAAGACTCATAAAAAGAAATGAAAAAGATAATAATAAGTAAACTCTTACTTTTGGAAAATACCCATGGTAATCTTGATGTAAATCTTCTTCTTCTGCATATTTTCTCTTAAAGTAGGCTACTTTCGACGTTGTTAATGTGTATGTTAATACTTTTGTTGGATAAGCTAAACAAAACAAAATAATTGGAGATAAGTCAGATTTTACTGTAGCAAAGAGTATTGTGAAAAGAAACTAGTGACCCTGGAAATCACTAGGGTGATCTTTCTTCATTTACTAAGCGATGCAGTGGAGCAGTCAGTGGCAATTGTCATCCGGCTGAAAAGCCTAGTTGCAGGTAAATGCCACCACTCAAACCTAAAACAGATGTCCTAGGTTGGAGAATTATATTTATCTCCTTATGCAGTCCCTCAGAAATAAAGTACATTCTTACTAATCCTTATTTAATCTCATGCCATTTAAAGTTGAAACACCCACATTTGAAACTGATGCCCAAAATGCAATGGAAAGAGATGTTATTTTTCATGATTCTCTTGGATAAATTTAATGTTGCTAGATTAACCAATTTGTGTAAAACAGTCACCCAATCACACTTTAAAGAAATAACCGCGTGTCTATAAACAAACCCTATGATATGGCCATTACATAACCATCCTCAAAATACATAGTTTAATAAAAGTTAATCATAAGTAAATAAAAGGTTTAAATAGTGTACTGAGTAGAAAACTTGACCTTGGTATAATTTCTGAAAGTGGAAATTCTTGTTCTCTCAGTTAAAATACTATTGTTGAGGGAGTTCCCGTCGTGGCGCAGTTAACGAATCCGACTAGGAACCATGAGGTTGCGGGTTCGGTCCCTGCCCTTGCTCAGTGGGTTAACGATCAGGCGTTGCCGTGAGCTGTGGTGTAGGTCGCAGACGCAGCTCGGATCCCGCGTTGCTGTGGCTCTGGCGTAGGCCGGTGGCTACAGCTCCGATTCAACCCCTAGCCTGGGAACCTCCATATGCTGCGGGAGCGGCCCAAGAAATAGCAACAACAACAAAAAGACAAAAGACAAAAAAAAAAAATACTATTGTTGAGAATTCTCATTTGTTTAAGGAAGGACAATGTTCTGAAGGCAGGTTTTTGAAGATATGGTTTGGTTTTAAAGGGAGTTTTTAGTGTGTACGCTAGGTGGTGCTCACATCACAGGAAAAAGGCAGTACAGCTTTGCAAGCTAAAGATATCTAAGAAGCATCTCAGTGAAAGCATTGAATACATTTTTTTTATTTTTTTATTTTTATTTTTTGAACACATTTAGAATACAAACTGAGTCTCAGCACTCATTCAACTTCAGTGGACAAGATCAGAAAGAAAATCTGTACTTAAGCATCATCTATTTTACTCTTAAATACATCCTTAACTATTTCTAGGGGTTGACACCATTTGATTCATAAAATGAGTAGTTTATGAATATGTTAGTTAAATAAATTCATGGTCAGGACACTTGCTGTTTTTCCTCTAACATCTTCAATTTTTTTACATCTTAATTATTAAAAATGTGCTCTTCAAGAACATGCTTCTTCCAAGTTTTTCCTCCACTTGGTGGCATCTGTATAACATTTCCTGCAGCCTTTTGGAGCTGGGTGATTTTCCTTAACCAGGAGGAAAAGCTACAAAATCACACCTAAAGCTTTCCAGAATTTCACTGGCACCAATGTGGATTATAAACCCAAGAGAGCCTTAAATTAGAGTTGGCATGTTCTGTAAAGGAAATAAGAATTTTAAACCACTGACTGGTGTGTCTGACCTAAAAAGAAATGCACGTGTAATGATCATTCACAACTGAAACAAAGTCAGCATACAATTCCTGAATATAATAAGCAGTTTAGAGGGAGTTTTCACAGATCTCAAAATGTTAGAAAAAAGCACAAATCAATTGTAATGAAAACAAACAAAGCATCCCTGAAGCCAGTTTCCTCAGGGGTTATTTTTTTAGTCGACATTTTCTTAAGTGTATCTTTGAAGGATCGAACCTAATCATAAGATGAAGCTTTGGGTTGTTCTATGATGACAATTAATTATTGTTACTGATTTATTCTTAAACTGGTTAACTAGTTGATGCCATAGGGACTATCAAGAGTTAGTGAACACCAGAATTATCTGCAGAGCTCCTTAAAACATGAATTGCCAGGTCCCAACCCCAGAGCTTCTAATTCAGTAAGCCTGGGCTAGGAGCAGAGAATATTTATTTCTAATAAATTTCCAGGTGATGCTGATGCAGCAGGTCTGGGGGCCGCATTTTTGAGAGCCTCTATGTCATAGCATTAGGCAAATTTAGTAGTAGCACTACAACAGCACGTTGAAAAACAGAATGTTCAGCCAATCAACTGATTGCCTAATCATCAGACTGCCAAGCAATGGGCTTGATTGATTTTTGTTGTGCCAGTTGTTGCTGCTCTTGCGACATTGGCTGCATTGGCTTAGATGCTTTAGCTTCATGAGCAAAGCCAAACTCCATTTTAACTAAATAGTGAAGAAAGAATGAGGTCACTTTTCAATGTATATTCCTGGGTTCACATTAAGAAATATCAATGACTCTTATTAGCATTATACCTAGACAGGTCACTGATTTTTTTTCTAAACAAAGTTCAGTGGATTATGATATCATAATGCATGATCATTATATTTTACACAGTAATGCAATGTCTACAGCATTTATGATTAAAAACCTTTTAATGAATGACACAGGGCAGGCAGATGACAACTTGGAGAATCACATGTCCAATGAAGGAAGTGATGATTTGGTAAATATATTTTTTATTTAACATCAAGACCCAAACATTATACCAAATGGCTTCAAGGTTCATAAAGATTCTGTCTGCTTTATTCAGGCAGTTATCCTCAGATACAGAATGTATTGGACCTTGGAAACACAGTAAATTCTCAGAGGTCTAGATCTGTGTCTCAGCTCCATGGGCAATACACTTAGCCACTTAGTTTATTGCTCTTAAAAAAACACCCCTATGGGTTGTTGAAATGCTGGAAAGCTTTCACAGCTGGTATCCATTTGACAATTACTTTCTTGCATGCTATTTAGCTATTTGAAAGGTTTTAGGCATCAAGTTTTGTAGGATGCTTTTTGAGGCTAAAATTTACAGCAAACCGAAGTCCCTACATCTGTTTTCTTGGCTGGATGAGAACTCAAAACGTTCAGAGCCAGAAACTATTTATTGATCATGTGGTTCAGATGAGGAAACTGTGTCCCAGAAGGTTCAATGATTTCCAATCTGGTGTGTGGTCTAAGAGTTTGGGTTTTGAAGTCAGATGGAAGTGGTCTAGCTCTGCCATTTCTTAGTTGTGTGACCTTGAAAAATTATATAAACTCTCTACCAGCTCAACTGTAAAGTGGGGATAGAAATAATCCTGGCTCACAGGATTGTTGATATAATTCATAGAAAGTGACTGGCACTATGCCTTGCATATAGTAAGCACTCAATCAAATCCTAGCTCTTATCAGTGCCAATAGGCTCAGTATATCCCAGAAACAAATTCCAGCCTGGCTGCCTAGTTCTGACCCTAAGACTCTGTCCACCACCTGCCTCCCAGAGAACTAGATTATAATTAGAGTTAAAAGACTGCAAAGGAATATTTCCAATGGCCAAGTTGAAAACAGTACAGATACTATCACAGCTCCAACAAGACGTTTCTGAATTTATTGTCACTGGTCTTATATTTGGGGTGAAGGAATATAACGGTCTTTTGAAACATTCAGGTAGTTCTATGGGGCATTAATTAAAGTTACTCTGACTTTCCAAAGAAGTTTGCCTGTTATGACCCAGTAAATATACGTAAATCTATTTCTATAATTCTCTTGCAACTAAAAAGCCAAACTCAACCCAGCTTGTTATTCAAATATAGCTGAGGAAAAAGACAAGAAAGAGTAAAATGATCTTATGTCTTCATAGTCAGGGTCCTGAGCTGTGAGAACAGCATATAAATTATAAAACTGAATGAGTCCTAAATTTATCTCTGAAAGTAAAATGGCTAATGCTGGCTTGAATATTCAAATTGTTTTTTAATGCTTAACCTCTGGGCACATAAAATATCTGTGCTGGCCTCAATGTGTTTTCTAGTCTAAAACTTCAACAAACAACAAATTAAGAGTCACAGAACAGAATGACCATCCCTGTCAGTTATGACAGTACAATTCATGCATATTTCTTTAAATAAATGTTTAAAATGTAATTACAAATGACTGCTCAAAGGCTCTTTCTTATTTTTCTGCTTCTGCCACCAGACAACCAAAATCCTATTATTGTACAAAAGTGATTTCATTTGGTGCACAGCCCACGGACAGTACATTAAGAAAAGATCATCAGCAAATTAATTTTAAACACTACAGAGGATAATAAAAGAACAACGCCTGTCATAGTTATCCATTCTTTGTCTAGGACCTTGAAAAGCCTGAGAGATAGTAAAGTGAGGAGTCTAACGTATCTTAATTTTGGTACGGTTTTCATTTTCTTTCCCATAACACTCTAATCAATACGCTGCAAAAATCGAGTTGAGAACATCCTATTAGATGTGTGCTTCTATAGCCAAAGACAAAGGAAAAGTTTGATCCATGGGGAAAATAAGGTGATTCTTGTCTCAGATCAGCAATTGACTCATGATGTGGACAACAGGTGTCTTGACTTCTAGTCACTCAGTGATTTCCCTTTGAACAGTGTTAACCTGTAAAAATCATGCATCCCTTCCTATCTCAATAATGCTTTGCTGGTGGCAGAGCTCCTGAAATTCTTCCTGAAGGGCCATGGTCACTTTTTTTCAGAAAGAGCTATTCCACCTCTCACTGTTAGCCACATTCTGCAATCTTGCGGCATGGCTTTGAACTTCAGCATGACCTCCTCGGCTTGTCCTACAGCGCTGGTTCCAATCCCAGTTCTACCATTTATTTTTTTAGTGACTTTGGACAAAGCATTTAATCTCAAAGAGCCTGAGTTTTCTCATAGATTGAGGCAAAATATCAAACTCATCGAGTTGTGTGTGGATTAAATGAGACGTTTTAAAAGCACTTACTAAGTGCCTGTCATATATCTGCATATTTTCGGCTCAATAAATATTAGGTATAATTGTTGCAGTGGCCTCGCTTTTGAAGCCATACATCTATGTGTGATCCAGCAGCACTTTTTTGTATGGGGGAGACTTGTCCTTTCTTTTGTGTTAAGCAAGGGTTTCAGGGAACATTTGCAAGTATGTTCAAGAAGGAAGACGGGCTGTAATGCCACACCTTCTGTAGATGACCTCTAGCTCTGCTGATGTTAAGCAAAGTGCCATCAATCTTCTCCCTTCTAAACTTCTGCCTGACACCCTTCTGGATACTATGCTCTAGAGGAGCAGAACAGCACTAGGTTTTATCCCTGAATCAAAGGAGCAATCTGTTCCTTCCCATCTATCATCTACCCCCAAGCACATGATTGACCCTGCTGGCAGTTTAGAATTAACAACAAGTTGCAGCTCCTGGAAAACTTTCTCAGGAACCTCCAGGGATACTGACAGAGAGAAAAGTCCAGCAGTACTGAGTATGGTCCCAAGCACAGACATGGAATATGAAATGAAAGACCACCCATTCCACATGCCCACCTTGTTCTGCTGGGGATGGCCCCTGAACCAAAGAGAACATCAATAAATGGGATATAACCAGCATGTAATCCTGAAGTTACCTTAGATGCTTCACTGAAGCCTAACTTCTGCCATGATCTGGCCCTATTAATGAGAGAGACCTGCCGGAGCTTTGGCAGGGAACCTGTGATTTGCCGCTCCCTTGGGAGTGCATTCCTTGTTTTGAAGGATGATGCTCCCTTTCATTCTACCTTTTACCTTGGGAAGTGGGAACGAATCAGAAATGAAGTTGGCAAAACAATCACACTGACAGATGTACGTTCTTACCAATAATTGGTAGGACAATATCTTATCAACAATGTCTAGGGAGATGCTCTAACTTCCTTAGGTACCCCAGTTTGTTGCTTAGAGAGAAGGGTTTTTAACCCTGATGTGTGCACGGCAGTGGTCTTTTGAAAAGTATCTCATCTGTATCACACTCATTGTCTTCCACTTTAAAACAACCATCAGATTTGGGTACATCACGAAAAACATTCAGCCAGGCATCCCAGAAGCATTGTAGGAAAAAAAACTAAAAAGAGACTAACAATTTACTTTACTCACTAAGAATATACGGTCGTCTTTCAGTACTGAGGCATCAGTTCTAGGACGCCCACGGATACCAAAATCTGTAGCTGTTCTAGTCCCTTATATAAAATGGAATGGCTACTAGCTCTCTGTATCTGCAGGCTGTGCATCCATGGACACTGAGGGCCGACTGATTATCTGACCTCACTCTTATGGTGCCTGATTTGTGTCACTACCTAGAGTTACTCTGGTGGTAAAATGTTCTTCCTTTATTCTATCGATAGGTGCTTCATTGAATTGCATTGTGTTCAACTCAAGCACACCCCTTAAAAGCTGGTCTAATCCCCCACATTAGATATGGAGAAAATGAGCCATGAATTGGTAAAACAAGTAGCACAGGGAGACAGAATTCAGACTCAAGGCTCCTGAGTCCTGACTCTCTTTGTGATATCCTCAGTTTTTCTTGGTATTTTAACCACACTCTCTTTTAATAAGCATTTTTAAAATAACACAAACCGACTCCACCGTAGAGGGGATTTCCTAGCTTAAAACTATCCCTTCTTCTAATCATCATTGATATTTTGAAGACTCTTGTATCTCTACCCACCAAGAAGAATTTTTTTGTTGCATTTTACTTTCCATAATTTATAACATGAAAAAGCTTTAAATTTTTTCTAAATATATTTATATTACAATACTGAACAAAACACTAGCAGCCCCTTAGTGTTTTTTAATATCCTCCTATACCTCCACTGAGAATTACTGCAGCAAACTAGATGGCTCTGCTTTTATTTTAGTCTGTTAAAATAAATTTAATCAGGAAAAATAAAAAACAGTTGTGTTAGACAAAAAGGGGGAGACAGTAGTGTATTGTGACTATTTAGACAACTTGTTAAAAATAAGATGGAGGGCAGGGAGGGTTGACAAGTATTCATTCCAATATCTAAAGGCATATTCTTCCTCAGTTTTAACACTACACAGTGATGGTCAATTGACCTCTTTGCTTCTGAAATCATTATTTTATTTTAGCTATTTCTGGGTTGCTAAATCATATTGCTTTGATGTATACAATAATCTGAACTGGCTATGCCTTGGCTTTTGAGCCATTGTTGGTTTGTTGGCATTTCGACAGCTAAAGCCAGCTGGCTTGAGTCCTCAGTGGAGAGCCCAGGTGTAGAGGCAAGGGCTTGGGCACTTTGATCAAATCTTGCGACCTTTTCCCATGTTTCAAAGCATCTTCTAGATCCCATGAAAGTTACATGACATGAAACTGAATGTAAAATAATCATAAACACCTAAAAACTCCCAAATATAGTATAGGAGGAAAAACTGAAATTAGAACTTGATTTCAGTTTTAACCTGCTTAATCTCAGCCTTATCAAAAGTCCTATAAAGAGAAGTACGCATCCTCTTTATAAGCCATGATATGTACAAGTTTAGCTGGTATTGACAAGAGTGTCTAGATCCTAAACTACAAATGGGTAGCATTTTTGTGTGTATGCTGTAATTTAGGGTTTACCAATGTCTCTCGGATTAAATGCTTACATTATAATGATGTATTTGATTCATTTTTATTGATTTCAAACTATATAAGATAATATTTTCTGATGAATGACTTTAAACAGATATGGTTATCAAAATTGCACAGTAAGTATTCTGTGCATTATACATTCATGATAGAAAGAAAATTAAAATTTAAGAATCCCTTTCACTTGACCTTTTGATTGTGATAGTGGTTTCAATGAAAAGGCAGACTCATTCATGTAAATTAAAGGGCACTGAATGATTTTAAACTTTTATGCATATTGCATAGAGATAGGATGTGTATAAATTACTAATGCACAAGACAATGCATATACATGAGCCAATACTTGTGGCTGCTTTACTCAAACTTTCCTCAGATTGATAGCATGACTAGAGCTTTGTATGCATCTCATGAGAGATGACGGTAAATCTTACTGGTCTCTTTTGGATTTGTTTCTCACCATAAAGTGTAGTAATTATGATGGAGAAAGGAAAAGGGTGGGTGGTGCTAAAGAACTAATAAAAGCAACATTTTTGATGGGTTCAAACAGTCATCTTTCATGCTTAAAATTATTAAACTGCAGATATTTCAGTGAGTGACAATGGAGACCAGTACATTTAAAGTCTTAATACATCAGTAAAAACTATACAAACAGACAAGAATAAATTTTCAAATAGGTTTCTGAATAAATTGTTCAATTATTTATTTTTATAGAGGGAGGTAAGGAAAGGGAAGAAACGCAGCATGGTATATTTTCATGAACTTGATTGAAATGTGCTGGCTGGTTACCTACAGGAACTGCACATGGATAGTTCAGTACATGTGAAAGTTACACAGTGCTGGAGGGCTGAACGCTCATTAAATAACTATATTATGTCTTGAAAATTGAGTGTAAAGTGATTAACCCTCGTGAGTTTCTATTGCCATGCTCTTAAAGCAAGTTAAATTTAAAAAACCACCATAATCTCTTTTTGAAGCTTGGAGAGCTCTCTTCATTGCCTTCATTTCAGACATGCACCAGTGTTCTGCCTGACATGCTCTCCATGCCAGGCTACTTAATTTTGCCCACCCTATTCACATGGGTCTTAGAGAGGAAAATCTGCCATCCCAAAAATGTCCTTTCCACAGAAAACCTCTATTGACTTCTACCCAGCAACCATCTATATAAACAACCCCTTATATTGATCTTGTAAATTATGGTAATGCTACATTAGCATTTATTTCTCTGGATACATATTTAAATTTCTTTTACCTGGTAATGCTGAATCAATCTGAAAAGTGTATCTCTAGGACAGCTTTAGAAAATCTGGTGAGAATTCCCCTTCGCACAGCGAGCATTTCTCACAGCCTCAGGCTCATGAATGGTTACCTGAGATTTTGCAACAAGGAGAGACACAAATAAAGAGTCAGAACTGCACTGACTTGAACTGGTTATAATATCAGGAGAAAGCATGCAGTAAAAGGACACTAAGATGTCTGAGGTGGGGTTGATCTGAACCAGTTAGATAAACAAATAAACCCTCAAACATACATAATTCTATGTTTCCAGATTTAATTGTAAACAGGAGCAATCTTAACTATCCTAAGAAAGGCAGAAATATTTGAATAACATATCTCATTAACTATTTACTGGGAGATTTTGAGGGAGACATTAAAAGCTGGTTGGTTTTTTTTAAAAATCAGAGTCAGATATATTTTGTTTTCAAATGCCAGATCTTGTATAATTTCAAGAAATATTCTCTCTAAAGTAACAATCCAGTAGTTAAAACAGCCTAACTCGATCATTCACTGGAATACACAGTATTCCTCACAGGATTCGAAAGAGCAAAATGATACTTTTTCTTTGAAGATAGTTTTCCTTTAAAGGGCCATATTTAACTGCACCTTTTTCTACATGGATGTATGCTTACAGATCTCATCATCTTCTATATTTAGAGAGATGAGCTTTCCAAAGGAAGATAGGCAGCCAATGAGGAGGATCCCATCAAAAGAGAGGTGAGTTACTATGGTTACTTTTCAGGAGATTGAGTAACAGTGAACTGCCTGCTCTCGGCCAAATGGACCCTTTCCAGGGCAGGACCTAAAAAGATTGTTGCTCTCCATACGTGTTGATTCAATTAGAGACTACACTATGTCATTTTCGCTGTAACCACAGGCTTTCTGTGGGAGCTCACTGCTCCCAGCCTTCCTAGCTGCACATAGGCAGCAAAGTCAAAGGGGAAACGAGGAGGACGGAAAACTTCCAAACACAAATCGAACAGTGAAGGACAGGGGAATCCACAAGAATAAAAAAAAAAAAAAAAGCAAATCAGGTTATTGGAGACCACCAGCTAGCCACTTTTCAATGGCTAGAGGCGGGGTGGGTGAGATCCCAGAAAACATCCTTATTCACACCCTCTGGGAAAGGGTCTTTCCTGAGCTTCAGAGGAAGGCACCTGGTTGAATGAGTCCAGACATACCTTGCGAGCTGGGTCCACTCGCCAGGAGACCGGCACATACACCTGTTTCGTAAACGCGCGGGGTTCGGTGCTCCCTCCCGCTTTTGCGGCGCTGTCACTCTCCAGACAGGCGCTGACAGCGACAGCGACGGCAGTGGCGGCGCGACAGTGGAAGCAGCGGCAACTGCAGCTCGGGGGCAGCCCTGGCTCCCGCAGGTCCGTCCCTCCAGTCTGTGAAGCGCCTCTCGCTCCGGGTTTGGAACGCTAGGCGGGCGCGCAGCTGTTCTCGACTCGCATTGGACCAGAGGGAGCAGATGTTACCCGGTTGCTAGGCGCGTTGCTAGGAGGCGATGACGCCCCTCCACAGCTCGAGAGCAACTTTCCTGTAGGTCGGATGCTCCGGTGGGGGCTGCTGGGAGGAAGGTTTGAGAGCAGGAACCAGGAAGGCGGTGAACAAAGAGCCCCAAATAGGGGTCCTGTACTGGCCTTAGTCGGGTGCTGGAGAGCGGGCTGGGGAGCTGCTTGTGGGTGAGCGCTGCAGCTCTGAGAGCAGGGCTTCTGACTCTGCTCAGAGGGCCTGGGCAAGTGATGTGGCCGTGCCTCCAGCCGCCGCGGGGTTACTCGCTGTAGGCCCTATCTGAATGTCCCATGGAAGTATCCGGTTTGAGGACCGGAGTGGGTTGGCACTTCCAGCAGGACTAGGTCAGTGCCTTTAGACCCTTTGGGATGCCTTTTGCCTTGGGGAAGGTCCCCAGCAAGGGGAGAGATGGAGTGTGCGTGTGAAATGGGGTGAGGCATGTGGGATGAAGAGTAAAGGATCTTTCGTCCTCTGGGACTTCTCTCCCCAATGTGTTGCTGTTTGTGTCTGCATGTTTGAGCAATCAACAGATTTTGAAGCGGGAAAAAATAAGTAATACATGAAAATCGGACCAGAGTCTAATTCCTTTTGGCACTCTCGGTGGCTGCCTCCTGGTATGGTGCCAGAAGTTTGAGGAAAAATATTTTATGCAGTTAGAAAGACTTCGTTTTGATCCAATGGCTAATTAAAACATCAGGGTAATATGCAAACTTATTTAAACTAAAAATATACAAAAGAGAAGGTACTTTTCACAAAGGAGACTGGAGAAGGTATACATGTTGCAGCCATTTACACTTTAGTATAAATTCACCTAAAAGATTGCATTGTCTCTGTATTGTGTCACTCAGGCTACATTTTCATTTTTTATCATTGCTGCTTCTTGTTCAGCAACCATGAGGTTGCTGTTCTTGGGTAGAGGGAGATGTTGAGGATGTCAAAGTGGGTAAATTTGGGTAGTCAGCAATCCAAATTAAAGAAGGGAAGATAAGCACAGCAGAGAAATTATGCTCACTGTTATTCTCAGAGAGGAATCTCATTGAAGAAGGAGATATACCACTTTCTTGGTTCCCTAAAGGGTCAGGCCAGGGCCTGGAAGGAAGAGAGCACCACTGGGAATCAATTAAAAAGAAAAGTTGCTGTTTTTGGAGACAGGGCAGAGCTTCTGTGCGGTGTAGTCTTAACTTCTGCAATTGCAGACATTCTGCAAGGTTGAAGGGGCTACACAAAATGGCCCTACAAATCTCAGGGGGCCCTGTTCCCTCAGGCACCCAGTACCAACTTAACACCTATGACAAAAAGTGATGTTAACAGTCTGTTAGCCCTAAGATTTAAAAGCTGATAACCTTGTGTTAATAATAAACTCAATTTTAGACAGCCTTTTATAATGTAGACATGTATCAAATCATCATGTTGTATGCTTTAAATAACCTACAGTTTTGTCAGTTATACCTCAGCAAAGCTGGAAGGAAAAAGCTGATAACTTAAAATCTGGAAGAAGTACTAAGTGGGTTGTAGATCTGATGACCACATTTCAGCTGTCAGGTATGAAAGGTGTCTTTGAGACTGGCACACATCAAATCTGGGCGATGGCCACAGTCAGAATTACATCACTGCTACTTCTTTCTTTTTCACTGTCAGGGAAGAAAGGGGCTGATACCTCAGTCAGCCTTGCCTTCCTGACTAGCTCAGGTTCAGGAGGCTCTCCCCTTTGCTATTCAAGGTCCACTCTTTTCATTTCCTCAAATGGGGAAGGTTCTCATTTGTCTTGGCTATTTTGTACATGCTGTGTCTCCTTCCTTAACCCACCTGCCTTTCACCTGGCTTACTCCTACTCAGCCTTCAAGCCTCAGCTTAAATACTGCTTCCTCAGAGTGGCTTTCCCTTAAAGCCTCCCACCAACGAGATTAGCCTCCTACTCATATTCCCAAATCATCCTACTGGTTCCATTTCACAATAGTCATCACACCAGGTTTTCAGCTAGATCCACCCTGTTAACACTGTATCCCCAGCACTTAGCACACAGCACCTGGTACATCACAGGTAACCATGATCCAGCATATGTGAGCCAACGGAGCCACCTTTCCTGGCTCAAGGCTTCTGTTTTCCCTTTTGCTATACAGGTATCAGTTAGTGAACTTACATAAGCCACAAGGGCAGCCACGAGCAGCTGTCCTTTTTTGTTAAGTGAGGGAGAGGAAAAAAGCCTGTTACACAGAAAACCATTTGCTGCCCTTAATGAACTCACATTGATATAGCAACTTCTTTTCCTTTGCAAACCACTTTAATAAAGGTCACTACCTGGAGTTTAATGGCATTAGGAAATAACCCAAAAGTCCTTTATCTATTTTCCTAATTCTCTTCCTTCTGTGTCCTCCAAAGTAGGTGTGAGTCCTCTGAGCTGCTGTTTATTTCCTTAAAATTCTTCTGTACCTTGGGTAACACACAACTTCCATCATCACATGCTGCATCTCAATAGAGTGAAAAAAAAATTCAGTTTGGAAGCAGCTAACTAACTTGACCCGTACAGACGGCACTTCCAGTATACTTTAGTAGAACTGACCAGGAAATTGTCTTTTCTGTTGTCAATACAACTCATGAAATAACTGCCAAATTCCCTCTTCATCTTGAGGGACCATAAGAAAAATAACAGACATTTGAAGACATGAAGGAAAGGTCAAGGTAATCTCAAGATCACAGAGCTGCTCAGTGGCAAAGCCAGAAAGAGAAAACATGTATGAGAGGTTCATTTTCACTGGACTGTGCCTTCACACATAATTTTTATGAATTCTTTGACTCTTCTGGTAAGTGATTAGAGCACATCTTTCACTCAACAATTTTAGATTTTAAAATTAAATATTAAAATACCACACAATCCACCTTAGAATTCATCTAAATTCTAATCTTATCACCACTGAATCTTGTCCCTCCTTGAGAGAACCACAGATATAATGCTCATCCTGATGTCTCCTACTCCTTAACTGTTTGCCAAAAAGAATGAGATATTTTATTATGTAGTAGAATGCACATTAAAATTCATCAGAGCTCTGAACTGTCACCCAAGCTTCCTCTTGAGCCCTGTCTTTGAATCCCCCTGGAGAAACTCTAGGGAAACTGTAGCGAGACGATGAGGTTTACAAGGCATATAATGTGATTTGATTCATCAATCAAATGTTACTCATGATGGTTAAGGTTTTTTTTTAATTGCTACAAAAGATTTTAAGCACCACAGTCATAGATGGCTGCCTCAATTATTTTAACATGTAAGGATGTTTAAATCTCTGCTGAAGGAAGGTTAGAAGGCAGCAATCATTTGTTGAGTTTTTGGTTCTGCAAATGATTTACTTTAAAAATCTGTTCCCTCTGCAATATTCTGTTTTTGCTCACAATTTTATATATTTTCTTTGATGTTTTTAAATTATCACATATGTATGTAGTGCATAGACAAATGTAGAAATGCTCAACCATACTTTGTCTGACTGTTCAAACTCTGCCCTGTGACTTTAGAATTGTGAATGCAAATGATCTTTATTCGCAAGCTCCCACAACCACGCTAAACAGTGCTGAAATGCTCTAAGATGACTAGGGTGAACACTAGAATTCTTAATCAGCCTGTAAATGTTCTTAGTGCCGCCATGGGTTAGGAAGAACCTCAGCAACATAAGAAATGAGCCTGCAATTAGCAAGCTTTCCTTAAAAATCACCACCAGCACAACATTTGAGATCATTTTTTTTTTGAGAAAAAAAAAATGCTAGATACTGTTCAGAAGATTCTCACCAAACAAATTCATTTTCCTGTAGGCACAAATAAACAACAGTTACCAGCCTTCTTAAATGTAAGTGGGGTCCAATGATTAGTTTTGGCCAATGGACAGAAAGAAGTAGAGATTGCCACCTCTAAGCCTGGCTCCTTAGAGAGAGGCAAATCTCATGACTTTTCTTCCCTCTCTGTTTTTTATGACCAAGTATTTCTTCAGAGGTTCTAAGGATTCTGAGAGGGAGCTCAATCCCTGAGATGCTAAGAAAGCAAGCTGCATGGGCACAAACATCCTAGTGAGAAATAAACTTTTCTTACACGAGCTCACTGACATTTGGGTATATGATAACACACAGCACTAATTACCTCAACTAACATAGTATGCAAAATGGCAAAAATAGATTTTCCCTGGAACGTCTATAGATTTTTTTTCTACTTTCTTTCTTTCTTTTTTTTTTTGTTTGGGGGATGTCAGCCTTGCTTTTGTGGCTGTGGAGGTATCTGTTCATTGTAGCCCTGCCCCCTCTGCTTCTAGCTTGTTGCATCTGAGCCTTGTCAACTTATCAAAATTCTCTATACATAGAAGGGAGAGGACTTTGGACCAGAGCCTCTCAGATGAGTAATCACCTGCACATTTGTGCAGGGTGCCTACCTTTTGCCTTCTCAGAATCTTCCTCAGGTGAAATTTTTCCAGGTGATCTTTCCATTTATAGAGCTCCTTACTTATCCAATATTCTTAATTTAAATTCAACACTTTAGCATTTGAGTTGATATACATTTATTTGCATATGTGTTCAATATAAAACCCTAAAGCACCCTAAGACCAAAATAAATTATATGGGTCATAAATATAATGCTTATAATTCTCTCTCTTGAGATATATATATATATGTGTGTGTGTGTCTGTGTATACACACAGACACACACACAGACACACACACACACATATATATCTGCATTTGGTATGGTTTTGGAATTAATGGTTTTTTGTATATACTAAAATAAGCAGTATCATTCAGGCCCATAAAATTTGCATGTTGATGCTGCAAAACTGTGTCTTTTTTAACTTAAAAAAATTTCACACGTATACATATAAGCCATCTGCTTAAACTTTATTGATAAAACCAGTAACAGCAGTTTTACAAAATTGGAATGATTTTCAGTTTTGAACTAACATGAGCTCAGTTGCAGCAGACATTTTGTACAAACTGGGGCTAATGCTTCTTCTATGTTTCCGTTTTAAACAAAAAGCAATTAGAATTTATCCTCATGCATTTAAATATCTAATACAGAAATCGTTTTTAGGCTGCATAAAATATGTTTCTAACATCACTGTGAATCTGAACATCTGCCTTAAGCATTATTTGTACAAGAAAAACAGTGTCATTCTTCCAATCACAAACTTATTCTTTATCACAGGTAAACAATTTTATGTTTTCAAAGAGTGTTTCTAACACAGTATTAATACTGAATTGAGTATCGACATTAAAATTCACCAGCTTGCTCAGTTAAAACACAAGACATAACAGTGCAAGGGTAGTACATTAAAACCAGTGTTACGAAATCTTAAATATTACAAAAGGTAGAAAGGTATTCTAGTTTTTAACAGTTAAAAAAATTCCGAACCTTTTCCTATATATTCTTCACTGATAGAATTTCACAATTTTAGAAATGGGGTGGTGTTCTACAGCTGTTTGTTCTGGTAACAGCTAGAGAAACATGCTTCTTAAATCAGAGACACCGTAAGTGGAAGTCATACTGTGAGAAACACAGGGACACCTGTATGGAATGTTCTGAAGATGTGCAGAAGCTTCTAAAATGAGAGTTCCACCCTTTGGAGGAAAAAAGTACTTTTGTTTTCGTCTTAAGCCTCTGGACCACGCAGAGATTGATTCTCTGCTGGAAAATTTGAAGGAGAAAATATGACAGCAGCTGGTCTGAAAAGGTCCATGAAGCAGTGGGAAAGGTTGAGGGCAGTTCCTATCTTACAACTAACAGGTCTGGCTCCACACCACAAATCTGCCCAGGAACGTCTGCTAATGACTTGGAAAGCTAAAGGAAGACCAGACTGGATATCAAACCATGTCACACTAAACTGTCCCCACACATGAAATCCATACAACTTATGATGGGCATTCCCAACCACCAAAAAGTCAGGACAGTCTAGTATATAAATAACTCATGAGAGAAAAGGTACAGGTTTACAATATTAATTCATCTCCAGCCTCCATCTGTGACTAGAACAGAAATACAAAGCACAGGGCCTGCTAAGAACAGTGTGCCTCATGTAGGATAAAAATCTCCCCCCAATAGTTAGATATGTTCAAAATGAATGAATCATTCACACTGGTATTTTTTTTCATCCAAGTTCTTCAGCGACACCCATCAAAAGTTGATATAAAGGAAAACCAATAAAATATTTTAAAACAACAGAATTGCACACAGTATGCATATGGTAAAACATAAATGTGTGAATGTGAACAACTGCTTCGGATGCCATATGAAGACCGGAAAAAAAAAAGTGAGAGTCAGATTTATCTTGCACTGTGCATACAAAATATTGCTATGAAATCTTGGATGTACCTTGAAAATATTTCTTTTAATCTTTACTTTTTTTCTGAGAGATGATAAATGCTACTTAGGAGAGGGAAAAGATGGAGAAGACTGATTCTTCAAACGAAAAATAATAATTCAGGTTGAAGGACCTTTTATTTATTTATTTTGGTGAGGGAAGCATCTTTTTGAATACTGTATTTAAATCCTGTTTTGTGCAAAAAAGTTATTTAGTACTTTCCTTGCGCTTTAAGTTGAAATGTTCTTGGGAGTTCCCATCGTGGCTCAGGGGTTTAAGAACCTGACTAATATCCATGAGGATGCAGGTTTGATCCCTGGCCTTGCTCAGTGGGTTAAAGGATCTGGCGTTGTTGTGAAATGCAGTGTAGGTTGCAGACACAGCTTGGATCTGGTGTTGCTGTGGCTGTGGTGCAGGCTTCAGCTGCAGCTGCAGCTGCAGCTCTGATTCAACACCTAGCCTGGAACTTCCATATGCTGCAGTTGCGGCCATTAAAAAAATAATAAAATAAAAATAAATAAAATTTAACCGTTCTGAAAAAGGTTTGTGTTCAACTCAAAGATTGGAAAGCCTACTGAGATGATGGGTTTGTCATTTGTTCTGTGGTCAGGGTGTCTGAGCAAAAGAATTAGAACCTAATACTTTGTTTTTCTCTTCTCAGAGGCAGAATGGATAAGAACCTTTCCATCTTTTTTTAGTCAAATTACTAACATGCTGTGAATATGATGATTGGCAGAGATCTAAAAGTGTTAAGTACTTTGATATAAGAACTGAGTAAAATGTAAGAATTACCTAAAAATAAAAAAAAAATGAAATATTTCACAGACTTCAAAAACTCTTAATTCTGCAGAGTGCTTTTTCATCTGTCACTTTGTTAGGCCTACAACCCCGGTACATGGTGGAAACTCAGACTGTTTGTTGTATTAACAAAGGAATGAATGAATCTTATTCTTAGAATAACTTGGTAAAAATAAGTAAAGTGAGTATTTACTATTTCCATCTGACAGATGCAAAAACGAAGGCTTGGAGCACTTGTGACCTGACATTCATATTAGAGCTCATTAGGTGAAGACTTGGTACCAAAACAGAGGTTTTGGTAATTGTAATCAAATCCAAAATTCTTTCTACAACCACACCTTCATCTTCATGCTAATGTCCAGTTTCTACAAGTTGCTGCAACTACTGAGCAAAGGGCAGTCAGGACACATATAAATAATGTCAAAACATTTACCAGATATTGCTCATCAGCCAGGCCTCCCCCTTCACCCAGGGTGATTACGAGTGTCATCACTCATCAGGCCAAGGTATCATCAGGGCTTATCCTTCCATTCAGAATTTAGAGCTCCTGTATGATCCACATGCTCACATACCATGTTTGGCTAATCTGTACAACTGACTACGCCAGGGCACAGTCACAAAGCTTCCTCTCTCTCAGCAGCAGCAGAAAATGTAATCATATAAACTAGTAACAGAAGACGGTTTTCTGTCACGAGTCTGGTAACAATGTTATTAGCACTTTCTAGGTAGATTTAAATCATTGTTCAACAACAGAAAACACCAGAGTTGCTAAATTTGGGGATTACTTCTTCTTAGCCTTCAGAACTTCCTCCACTTAGATTCCAATGGAGGAGAAAATGGCTTGGATACATTAAATGACAAAATTATGTGATTTTTTTTCATGAATCTTCACAAATGTAAAATAAGCTCAATAAGTGAAATTGATCCCAGAGTGGAAGTTGCTACATTTGATGAATCATATGTATTAATCCATCTATTTTTCTTGAGGATGTGAACACTAACAAAACGTAACACAGCAGTTAGAACTGCAAATAAAAGTAAATAGATTTAAAAAAATTAAACCAGCATATCTAGACAATGGTATTTTGTTATTCAGCGTTAAAAAGAAGTGAGTTATAAAGACATGAAGGAAACTTAAATCCATATTACTCAATGAAAGAAGCCAATCTGAAGAGACCACACACTGTATGATTCCAACAATATGACATTCTGAAAAGGCAAAAACATGGAGATAGTAAAAAGATCACTGATTGCCAAGGGTTGGCAGGGAGGTATGAAGAAGCAGAAGACAAAGGTTTTTAGGGTAATGAGACTCCCAAGAGGGAACCCTGAGGTAAACTATGGACTTTGGATGGTAATGATGGGTCAACATAGGTTCACCAATAGTAAAAGATGGTACCCATCTTGGTGCGGGATGTTGATAGCAGGGGAGGTATCAAGCGTGGGGGGAGGTATCAAGTGTGGGGGGAGGTATCAGGTGTTGGGGGAGTGAGCATATAGGAACTCTGAACTTTCTACTCAATTCTTCTGTGAACTTAAAACTGCTTAAAAAATTAAGTTTTTTAAAAAGCATCTTTTAAAAAAAGTAAATAGATTAAAAGACTATCGTATTTTTTCCCTCTGAAAATAGAAGTCAAATCTTATTCCAACAAATATACAAATTTCTCAATCACAATAATGTATGCAAATATTCTTATTCACAAACTGAGTAGAATCTTTAATAAAATTAAAGTTCTGAAGAAGACTTTGTGATTCATAACGCTAAAATTTAACTTGTAGCTGTATTATTACAGTGGCATAACAGAAGACTGCATTATATTTTGGGGTAGTTGTAAATTAATAAACATTCGCATGGCTCACAAGGATATGTGGCAGAATTAGTAAGCTTTGTTGAAGGCACCAACTATAAAAAAACTTGACAAACTCTTGAGAGACATGCGGCCCTAGAATGTGAATATATTATACGGAATAACTTACATGGAAATATTCTTTTAGTGTACATATTCCTCACCAATCAGAGTTTTTGTTGGCAGCCTTCTGACATCTTTTCCTAAACACCAAGGTCTGTATCAAGTAAAAGATGTGAACTTTTTTATTATGGGCCATCAACTAGGCAACACTAAAAAATTGTCTTCAGCAACATTTTTTAGGCCATATTCTAGCCTAACCTGCATGGATTGAGACATGTTTAGTGGATGTTTGAGATATATTTTCACAATGTTAAGAATTCCAAGCAATAGGAGTTCCCATTGTCGCTCAGCAGTAACAAACCCAACTAGTATCCATGAGGATGAGGGTTTGATCCCTGGCCTCACTCAGTGGGTTAAGGATCCAGTGCTGCTGTGAACTGAGGTGTAGGTTGAGATATGGCTTGGATCTGGCGTGGCTGTGGCTGTGGCTGTGGTAGGCAGCTGCAGCTCCGATTCGATCTCTAGCCTGGGAACTTCCACATGCTGTGGGTGTGGCCCTAAAAAGACCAAAAAAAAAAAAAAAAATCCAAGCAATAAATCCACTGGGGAAAAAAATGCTATTTTTATCTCCTTTTATACAATTGAAGGCATTGAGAGTTTGAATTACACTGATTTTAAACTGTCTGAGACTAGAAAATAATAATTGGTCTACCTGCCAAGGTAGGAACATCCCCAGTTTTGACATTTCCCTATGTCATAGGAAGCCCTAAATGTGTTTAGTGTATAATATCTAAGGCAAGTTTTAATCAAAAGAAACAGAGGTGCAAGCAGATACCTTTGGTCACACCATCATCTCTTTATGTGGAAGCCAGTCTCTAATTCACTTTTTCAAAAAGTAAAAGGTAGCAATGCTTTTCAACTATTAAAACACTGAGCTTATAAGAACTGTGTTACATTTGTTTGCATGGACCTAGCGTTCCAGGGTCTAGCTTACTGCCTTGCAAAGGGCATTCAATATTCAATTCTAAAAATAAAATATATTAAATATCCACAATCTATTTCATGCTACAACTCATTTCATTACTGGAATGGAATCTGAGTTTCTTCCTTCAGAGGCAACACATATCCATTTATTTCAAAGGGAAGCATAAATAAGTGCATTTATTTCTTAACTGGAGGCAGAGTAGTAACTCCCACTTTCCTTAAATCCTCTCTCAATTCGGGGTGGAGAGAGACCTTTATAGAAATACATTAAGCCAAAAGTTACAGGATAATAAAAGATCTTAGTATTTACCTAGAGTTCTTATCAGAATCTAGCAAAATAAATTAATAAATATTTAGAAAGAAAAGTGATGGTTGAGCTCAAGCAGTTTTATTTACCTGCTATTCTCCAGCCCCTAGCTCAGAGTATGGGATATAATAAATATACTTCATATCTTTTGAATGAATAAATTTTATATGACCTAAAACATTCAGATAGTACAAGTAGATACTTTAAGGAGAAAATGAGGTAAAAATAATACTGCAAAAATATGGTAATACCAACAGGAAGAGAGCCTTCTCACCACCTTTAACGTGGAACTGGTAACACTGTCACTGGAAGGCATGACAGAAAAACTGCCCTGGAGACACGTGAGGGCAGCATTAGTGAGCAATGGAGAGCAGGTAGCATGGTTTCATCCTACAAGTGTCCAGAGGCCTCTGTGCCTGCCTCCATGCCTGAGTTTGTTCTGTAAAGCCTCGAGCTGTTTTACAGGTTCCAGAGGGGCTATAAATACTGCTGATTATTGTCTGTGTGTCTAGGATACTGCTTTGTGACCCAAGGGAAACAAAACCAGTCAAAGCACCAGAGGAGAAGAACCTCACCTGGAGCCTGCAGGCATCCTCAAAGTCAGCAAAACAAAGCGGGGCAGGAACTCCCCCAAGGGAAAGCCTTCTATGATGCAGAGAAAAATCAATGTGGGAAAACGTCCAAAGGGGAAGAGGCCGGGAGGGTTGTTACTGTTAATCCTGTTTGGAGGTTACATAAAAAACAGGAGGCACAGAAGGAACTTTACAGCAGCTGTCTTCCTGGGTGACCTACTGTTTTCCTTTAGAACCCACAGCTTATGTGGATGTTTCTATTTTAAAAGTCTTGTAAAGGTGAGGGTTCTGGGATCTCCTTGGCGATTCCCCCTCCAACGTGACCCAGGTCTACTCCAACTCCTGGGCTCCCTGATTGTCTAATAAATTGAATCGATATGTTTCACATCTTTCCAATAACTCATGAAAAGGGATTTGACTTTTTAATGGTACATGATTAGTCTGATTGAACAACTGTATGTTGGTAAGCATTGCTGTTTTTTATGATGACTAATTAATTGCTTCTAAGTGTAGTCACAGAACGCCAAAAAGACGGTAAGTCCTGTGCTAACCCAAAAAGCACAAGGCCAGACACAAGGAAGCCCAATGGATACACTGTGAACTAAGGCAAGCCACTTACTTATCATTTTCCTTATACCTGAGTTCAACTCTCTTGACTTGATTTAGGTGGGAGCTCTGAGTCTGTCCACATGTCAAACACAGAGGTAGTGAGTCATCCTCTTGGTCAGCACTATTTCCATTCTGGATAACTCTTCCTAGAAGTCACTCCTCAGCCTTCTCAACACCCATTCAACCCCTTTAACTTTCCTAGATGCTGAATTACTCCCAACTAAAGCCCCCAAGCTAAGGGCTTCTTTTCCTTTTTTTTTTTTTTTTTGTGCTTCTCCTTAACTTGCAATCTTAGGACTTGAGTCAACACTTTGGGAATGTGGCCTCACATGCCCCCATCCCAGAACCCTGCTCAAGTTAAAACCATAAGTATGCATGACTGATTCATGGCACCTGGTTACACTCAACACCAGGAGGTTTGCTGCTGACTTCTTCCAATCGAATGGGCAAAGGCTCTTCTGAGCTCCCAGGAAACTCTCTTAAGATTTGAACACTGGAGGACAACTGAACACATTTTCTATTATATCAACAAGTCACTCTTAAAAACCATTTTCAAAAGGAGTTAGTGTTGGGAGTTCCCATCATGGTGCAGTGGAAACGAATCTGACTAGCATCCATGAGGATGTGGGTTCAATCCCTGGCCCTGCTCAGTGGGTTAAGGATCCAGCATTGTCATGATCCTGCAGTATAGGTTGCAGAAGCGGCTCGGATCTGGCATTGTGGTGGCTGTGGTGTACGCCAGCAGCTGCAGCTCTGTTTGGATCCCTAGCTGGGGAACTTTCATATGCCGTGGGTGCAGTCCTAAAAAGAAAAAAAAAAAAAAAAAAAGAGTATCAATCAACCCTGATAGGATCCTTTCATTATGACCTCTGAAGGAAAACAGTGATAAATAATTGGTCCTGAATATTACTTCCTAGTTGAATGTTAGGCAAGTTTGGACAGCTGGATGATTAGATCATTAAAAATTTTTTACCTATAAAGAAATACTATAGATATAAAATATAGGCCCCAAAAAGAATGTTGTCCATCTTAAAAAGAGTATCAGTATCATGCCATACTATTTATTTTACTTTTCAGAATGAAGTTGAAATCTGTATTCACGCTGCCATCTTTACCAACTCCTTTGATGGTGACAAGATGATCTGTCCGCATACAAACAGCAGAGATGAGCTGGGTGCCCGGAGAGGCCCTATATGTGAATTATTAAGATGTGCACACAAGCACCAGGGTGGATAAAAGACAAGATTTGGTTATTGTACCTTGTCGGGGATTTATTAAGACTCAATTTCCTCCATAGACCGGGTTTATTTCGGTTTAGGTTGCCTCCAATTCAGACTAGCTTCATGTGCCTAGTCTTTTTAAAGTATCGAAAATTGTTCCTCATTCTTTTCTAGTATTCATATTACCTTAGCTAGAAAGAGAAACAAACGTTAAACACCTTTTTCTGTTTTATGCAAGACTGTGAGGGGGGGATATTGAATGATAACCACATTCCAATCTCTACACTGGTATTTCATTTTTAAAAAACCTTATGAGGTAAGTATTATTTGCACTTTCTAGTTGAATAAACAGGGACGCAGGCTGGCTAAGTAGTTTTCTTAAAGCCACACAGTAGGCAGAGATCCATCCAAACCCTGGCTAAGACCACAGCCTGTGCCAACTTCTCTGAGTTGGGTTAGACCAATTTTATTCCCCTCATTTTAAGTATTTTCCAGGATTCCACAGGTTGTGAAAATGACAGTTCATCTAAAATGGCTTTTGGTTTATGTTAGCTTAGTCTTCTTGCATATATGCAGTAGATGCAAAAGGTAGCATATTTATTGATTCATTAATTCTTCCTACCCATGCTATATTGTTTGTTTTATAGTTTTGACTAGCTTTTTTCTCTTTGGAAGGAACATATGATTTTTAATACAGTAAAAATACTTTCACCATTTCAGGATTATTTATCATTTGCTTTGATTGTGGACCAAATAGAAAAGAATTTTCTTTGGCCATGGTTTCCTCAAAGGTAAGAGGAGATACCACATGTAATGTTCAGTCCTGTTACTTTATCATTAAAGGATATGCCTGTACTTGGTTTTATGTCATCTACAAATAATCCTTTCCTACTTACTTTTCTGATTTTCGCGTACTAAGCTCTCTGCTGCAAAAGGATAGGCAGGCTTTTGAGACACCCCCAGTTCCACCGTCCATACTGAGCCATCAATTTAATCAATCCAGGGGCTATCAGAGAAGCATTTGCACTTAACCTGATGGGATTTTCAGCTTAAATAATGCATGACTTGGAAAGAGTTTGGATGGCCAGATAAAACCATGTAGTACAGCCAGGAGGTAAAACACAGTGACTGACCTAGAGGTGTTAACAATTTGTAAAATACTGTGAGCCTAGATGTTGTAAAGGCAGAGGCTGGGTTTCAGGCTTGTTGTAGCACCTGGCACTATGGAGAATATCAGCATGTGAGGTCAATCTGTGACTGTCATTGAAGGGGATGCAGAGTGAACAGTGCCTGAAGGGAGCCACAGTCCCCTGCTTTCCTTTCCTCTTGCTCATCATGGCAAGGATTCCGTCTCAAACTTTGCACAGGTGGAATGCCAAGTCTGTTACATTCCAAGGCATTACAAGCCCTTCTTCTGTAAAGAGAGGCCAGACCTCCCCCCTCCCAGTTATGCAACAGCAGCAAAAAGAGGGTCCAAAACAACTGTGCATCACACTGGGAGCCAGTGAAGGAGAGGAGTGAGAGCAGGTGCTCGGCTGCTGGGTGAATGGCCCATTTAAAAATTCAACAATAGTCAGAGAGGCGCAGGGAACACAAGAACCACCACGGTGATTGGTGAAATGAGCACTTCTCGATTCAGTGTAAACTCGTGCCTTGAAAGAAGGCACGCTGTAAACCACATTTCATAAACCTAGTGCATAATTTACCCTCCACAATATTATTTTAAAACATTCTCTTTGGCAAAAATCATGGAAAGAACTACCCAAGCAACAAATATCAGTGTTTCTTCAATTTCATATGTTCTTACAAGATATGAATTATTAGCTAGATAAAAACAGGCAAAAGCAGCCTTTTCACTGCAGAACCAAGTACTTATCTTTCATAACTCTTTTGAAAAGCAAATGTAGATGTGAAAGAGCGAGTGAAAAACATGTTAAATACATTGTGTCTAGACTTTGCCAAGGAAATTTGAGTGCACAAAATGAAAAGATTTTGCTACACCAGAATTTCAAATCAACGTAAAAAAAATTCAGCCTTGTATTTTTATGTATCTTGTCATTAGCATTTTATAGTTATACAATCATCTAGCTGTAGGGTGAATGTTGCTATATATTCAAGATGTACATGCATCCTACATGGCGAATAGCATCAACATAGTAAAATTAGACAAATGAAAAATGCTTTTCAGGCATCCCTTACCTTAAGGTTTCTGTAAACTGTATCACAAGCAGACTATTAGAAGGCAGGTCAAACATGTAAGGATATTTTCACTACGCCAACAGAAAACCTTAGAAATGATGGATCAAGGCAGCGGAAAATGAAGTATAGGTGATTATTAGGCACCATGAGACAAAGGATGTAGCAAAACATAGAGCAGAAAAAATATGAGGAGGAAAAATCCAGGCCTGTCTCTACAATACATGCAGATTTTTTTCAAATGTAAATTTTAAAGTGAATGCTGCTTTTATGTCACTGCATAAAGGAAAGCATAACAAGGCTGCTGTGCTTCCCTTTAAGCACAAGCGCATAAAGAGAGTAAGGGATGTGAAAAGCCAATTCTTTGTGCCGCTACTTAATCAATTGCACTCAGTTCTACTCGATGACACAGCCGCACTGCAAAGCCACTCAGCAGTTAATGGATATAATGTTGGGAAAGTACTCTGAGGTCTTTCAAAGAAGAGGTAGGGGAAAAACCCAAAGGAGCATGGTTTTATTACGGATTCCCAATAACAGAGCCACATTCTAGACAAAACGCCCACGACCTGAAAAGCAACGGAGATACTCATTTATTTTGCTAATTCTGATTTTTCCATATGAAATCACTTCTCTCGGCAGCTTGAAATCATAGTTGAGTTATCCTGTGTTCGAGTCTGGGCTTGTCAGGATAACCATTATACACTGTAAGGAATAAATATGTGCTCCAAGTGTTACAGCCTACGTTTACAATCTGTCAAAATGTACAGCTGAGGAGGAGTTATGTGTTTTTAACTGTATACATCCATTCCTAGCTATCACTCTTCCTACAGACAGCAAAAAGTCAACAATGAAACATAAAAGCTAAAAATAAGTGACTGAGTGATTGCTCAGAAGAGCTGCACGTGGGGCTCAGTGTTAATGTACACACATTCCTTCCTTCATTTTATTACTGCCAATTTAAATCAAAATCAAGGGCTCAGATCTAAGAAAAAGAAACATGCATGGCACAAATATGTAAAAGTCACTTGGAAGTAAAATCTTATGCTCATCACCACACATGATCAGCGTTCTGAACGGCACGTGCCCAGAATGCAAGGAGTGACTAATCTATGTTGCTCAAAATACCATGAAAAATGACAGTTATAAGCACTTCAAATGCTCAAAGACTTAGTGTCATTCCTTATGAGCTGAAAATATTCTTCATTCACAAGTGTGGTGACATGTTCTTTTGTAAGAATCAATCAAGTAAACATTTATTAAAGACCCACTGGATAATGACTTACTATGCTCTGATAATGGAAAATATTGCATTTAAAAAGTATGGTTTACATGCAGGTGCACAATCAAAGTATATATATATATTGAGGAAGTTCCCATGTGGCACAGTGGGTTAAGGATCAGTGTTCCCATAGCCGTGGCACAGGCCACAACTGCAGTGTGTGTTTGATCCCTGGCCCAGAAACTTCTACATGCCACAGGTGCGGCTGAAGGGGGAGGAAATACACACACACACACACACACACACACACATATATATATATAGTGTTGAATATAGAAAAAGTATAATCTTAGAAGGAGAACACTAGATTCAAAAAAATCAATACATCCATAACTTAAATGGGTTTTTCAGTTTTCTTCTCATTCTGTAAAAATTTATTAGGTGAAAAAACTGCATAAAAATCTTGAAAGTTTTAAATTTGAAATCTTACATATTCAAAAGGAGATGAGTTGTCTTACAATAGTCGTTTTTGAATTCCTTTTTAGTTTCAAAGTGTTCATCTAACCAAATCTCATAGGAAACCACCATATATGAGATAAAAAGAGGTATTTAATTCATACAAATCTGCTCTATAAGTGTAAGTTTATAACACTTATTTGTTAGGCAAATAAATGAAAGGTTTTTCTTTGATAAAGAGGAAAATGAGAAATAGGGGATTATGGATGATAGTTACATTCTTTTATGAGCTTGGCATCAGATTCATTTCTGTATTTTGGAGTGTTTTGCACCACATTAAGAAAATTCTGATTCATACACGCAAGTGGTTACAAATAGTAACATTTAACAGCTCCCTTGCAATCTCAGGTTACTTTTCAAGCAAAGACAGCCAGGGAAGCTTTCTTCCAGAGCCTGAACAAAAACTCAATAATCTATTAACACAAATTAACTCATCATCATTCATCTCAACTACTATAACATTTCCCATAAAGTGTGCTCAAGAGTGCATATGGGGTCTTTCAAAATTACAGTATTTAAAGCCAAATCAAACCTTTGAGAAACCCAAAGATCCTCCCTACTGCCCCGAATGCCCTAGGGGTCAGTAGAATCTGATTCCTATTGAAAGCCTGTCTTTAAAAGGTCTGCAAACATGCACTGAGTTGGTACCAATAATCAAAACTCAGATCCCCAGTGGGTGTGGCCCACAAATACCTGTTGGCAAACCTAGGATTCAAGCAAAGTGTGCCACCTGCAGACCTGCTGCCCTTTGGTCTCCTTCATTTCCTCCCAGTGGTCTCGCTCCTCCTCTCCACTGCTGTTTTGGCCCAGAGCAATCCAACCAATCATCTCTTTGCGCTTCATGGTACGCCTGTTATACACGGAAATCATCAATGTGACATCAGAGAGCTGAAAGAGGGCCACCTGGAAAACGAAGGTCTCCTTATAGACAGGATTGGGCTGACCACGCCGGATGGATGTCTTGCAGCGGGACATCTCTTGACCCACAGAATTGAGGAGAAAGAGCTTTCCATATGTATCTAAGGAAGAAACAATGGAAACGAGAAAACATAAGCACTTTGTATTTTGCTTGTTTAAATGCAATGTCTACATGAGCTGTAACATTTTCCTCTTTAACACTCTGCGTAGCATCTTTAGGCCTAGTCCTTGTTGTAGGAATAACACACCTTGCATGAATTCTTCAAGAAAGGGAATATTACTGTTAATGCTTAGTGTTTCATGTGGCCCGATGTTCATTAGAAGCTCTAACATGCAGGAGTGTGCACCTGCATAGGCATGTGTGCAATGCAGCTCCTCATCCATATTTTTTTTTTTTTTTTTAGGGCCACATTTGCGGCATATGGAGGTTTCCAGGCTAGGGGTCTGATCAGAGCTACAGCTACCACACTAGGCCACAGCCACAGCAATGCCAGTTCTGAGCCACGTCTGCGACCTGCACCACAGCTCACAGCAACCCCAGATCCTGAACCTGCCGAGCAACGCCAGGGATCAAACCCGAAACCTCACAGTTCCTAGTTGGATTCGTTTCCATTGTGTCAAGAGGGGAACTCCTTCATCCATATTTTATATAATAATACACACATATACATTTTGTTCTATCTGTTTTTCTTTTCATAGAACAAATACTGTTTTATGCTTAGAAAGCGTCTCTTCTCTTCTCTTTCTCTACAGATTCTTTGGACCAACTCATTTACTCAGGGACAACTACCAGATCTGTATCTCTGGCCTAGACTTCCCTTCCAAACTCAAGATCCAAGGGAAAACCATATTTCTTCTTGTGTAAATCCCATACGTATGTCATACTCATCATGTTTCCGACTCTTAAAAACTTCCTGTTTTAGTGTCTCCAGCTCTGTGGATGGCAGCATCATCCATTTGAGCATCAAAATCAGAACTCAGGGCTACAATTTTGCAAGACTGGCTTCCTTACCCCTTGTCCAGCCAATCAACCACCAAGTCCTGTTGATTCCATTTCTTTAATTGCTCCCAAGTCTGCCCACCTCTTTCCATTCTCATGCTACTGCACTCAGTGTACACCTTCAGCTCAGCTCACCAGCATCTGTCACTTGCATTACTGCATTTACCTTCACTGATCCCCAAGCACTGGATTGTGTAATCCCATAGTCAGAGGGAACTTTGTAAAATACAGATCTGGTTGGGTCACTCTCACCAGTAAACAAAGACTAGACCTTCAAAATATCCCAGTAGTCTCAGGAGACAAACTAAATTTCTCAGGATTGATTTTTATCTTCCAGTTTAATTGCACACTGAATTTATACACTGTCTTTATACACTGCATCCCCAATACACTGAACTCCCTTCATCCCTCCAACCCACCCTACTCTCTTTCCTTTTCCCTCTGCACAAGCTAGACATGCCCTGATAGCCCAAATCATGTCCACCTTCACATGACTTATAGTTACCAGTTCGGTTTGGATGTCACTTTATCCAGGAACTTTTGCTGACTACTTTGCCCCACCCTGACCATCTGTGGGCTCCATCACCATCTAGTTTTAGCTTCTCTCAGCACCTATTACCCAGTATTGCCATTACCTATTGTCTACAAGACTCTCAGTTCCCAGATGGGAGGAGGGACTGCTCTGTGGACCACTGTACCCCCATGCCTGATATAGCGTCTAACATCACAGACACTCAATAAATATTAAATAGTTTGTAACAAATGTTTGTGACCATTCAGGAAGATCAACTTTCTTTTCTTTCGGTCTCTAGTTTTGGAACTTGCGAAATGGAGCTAAAACCCTCATTTTATAACTCCTGCACTAGAATGCCATGAGATGGTGACTAGCATCATAGTTTAGTCCAGAAAGGAAGTACTAACATGGTCTATTTCTTTTGCTAAAATTTCTGAATGGATCATTACAAGGAAAATGATCTCAAGACAATTATATTTTTATTAAAATCACTTTAATTAATTAATTGCTTGACTCTTCCTTAACTACAACTTCTACTTCTAATTTAGGTGTGTCCTATCCTTTAAAAAAAATCAAAATATTCTGGTGTTTTTCTAATTTTATCAGTCTGTACACTCTGTTTAATGCGGGTTAAAAGCTGATTAGTGTTTACTGCTCACTTTCCCAACAAATAACCAGTCAAACTTTTTAAAGTGTAAACCTAGATCTCTGCAATTTACTGTTCTCTACAAGAGCATTGTGAGATAGGAAACAAATTACAACCTGAAGTTTTCTTTCTATGTTGATCTTTTTCTATTCCGGTTTGATGTGTTATTTTATGCACTTATCTGCTGAGAAACACAAGGTGTGAAATTACACTTCAGGTGTGAAAACACTTCTCTGTCTCAGAAACAGGGCTCTCCACTCTTCAAACTGCTCTACAGAAAAAGCTGTCAGAAAACCGACAATGGGGGAGTGAACTTGTGTTTCCGAAGCTGTACAGCTACATGATTCCTGCAGGAAAAGTTCAATCCAGTCACCAAACTGCTCTGGCAATTCTGCTGCCAGTTATGGCAGTGGAAATTGAATTAATCCTGCAAACAAAGACCTGCTCACTTCACAAAGAGAGCAATTTCAAGCTTTATCCTGTCAGAAGATCATTTTCTAATTACAAGAAAGGCTATTTACTACCAAACTGCCATCTTGGAAGTTGAATTGTGTGTATGACAAAATGGGAAAATAATAATTTTATAAACAATCCAGTCTGAGGACACCTGACCAGAAGATAAATGTTGTTGATTGTTCTAGCAAAAGGAAACATTTTATCAGTGGGAGTAATATACTTACTTTTCAGGGACCCAGGGCTGCAACCAGAAAATTACTTGTGAGTAATAGTGGGGAGTAAGGCTTTTTTTTTGGGGTTCAGTGAAATTGTGATGAGAACCAGTCAGAATGGAAGAGGAAGGAGCAAGTAAATACACAACTTAACTCTGTTTTAATTCTTTGGAATTGATAACTGTACAGAATGACACTGAGTTAATATTTTTTCTTCTGATGCTGATGCAGATGGCTCTCAGTGTCTGTAGCAGCTCAACACCATCAACAAAAGGCTGAATGGGTCATGATCCCTTTACAGTGCTGGATGCTGCTCTTCTGACCCAGCCTTGTCAACTGCTCTAAGGTCACCTGTCTCTTTCTCCAGAAAGGAAGACATACCACATGCACCCAAAAAAAAAAAAAAATTATAACAATACACCGTCTCCAATCTATCATGGTACAAAAGCATGTCATTTGGAACTCAGAAGCCATTTTTTCCAAAGAAACAACATAATACCACAATGGTTAGTTACATAGCTCATTAAAAAAAAAAAACATGCCTATTCACAGCATGATGTTCTAACAATTCTACTACAGACTCAGCCTTGAGGTGGGGGTGGGGGTGAGGTAGTATGATTCTATGGGCAAAGAAAAGGAATCTGGTCATTGAGCCTCCCCTTACCATCTAATATATTCATAATTATAAAACATTTTCAAGATACAGAAGAGAGAATAAGATTACACATGCTCAATTACCCACCCTGTAGACTTGTGGTATCTAGCATTTGTGTATTTACTATTGACCTTTTTGCTTTTTGTTTGCTTTTAGGAAATAAAATATAATTGAAGATACTTGAGTATCCCTCCTTGATCTTGTGTGGTTTCTTTTCTCACTAAAGATAATTGCTATCCTGAATTTGGAGTTCATCATCTTCACGAATGTTTTTAGCCTTTCACTATATAAGTAGCTGTAAATAAATATATCTAAAATATATTTAATAGTATTCTGCACATTGAAAAAAGTATTTAACATTTTTTTGGATGTCTTGCCTTTTTGCATTCAGCAATAAATTTTTTATATTATCTATATTGATATACACATTGGTAATTCATTTAAGTGCTGTATAGTGTTCCAGTGTATTAATAAAACACAATTTACTTATCCATTATTTTAATTAATAGACACTTAATTTTTTATAATAATCAAGAATTGAAAAGATTTCAGATCAATGCTTGGGGCATTTGGAGACAAGATGGCAGAGTAGGACTTGAGCTCACCTCCAATCACAAAAACACCAAAATCAAAACTAACTGCTGAACAGATTTCCTGTTGTGATGCAGAAGAAATGAATCTGACTAGTATCCATGAGGATGCAGGATTGATCCCTGGCCTCAATCAGTGGGTTAAGGATCCGGTGTTGCCATGAACTGTGGTGTAGCTCATACCTATAGCTCAGATCCCATGTTGCTGTGGCTGTGGTGTAGGCTGGCAATTGTAGCTCTGATTGGATGGATCCATAGCCTGGGAACTTCCATATACCATGGGTGCAGGCCTAAAAAACCCCCAAAACCCCCAAACCCCAAAAAACATAAAACAAAGCTAACTGCTAAACAACCATGAACAAAATAGACTGGAAGCCACCAAAAAAGATATCCTACACCCAAACACAAAGAAAAGTCTACAACGAGATAGTAGGAGGGGCACTTTCATGATATAAGCAATCCCATGCCTGCCAGGTGGGTGACCCACAAACTGGAAAATAGCTATATCACAGAGGCTTTCCCATAAGAGTGAGAATTTCAAATCCCATGTTAGGTTCCCCAGCCTAGGGGTCTGGCATTGGGAAGAGGACCCCTGAGAGCATTTGGTATTGAAGGCCAGCAGGGCTTGATCACAGGAACTCTATAAGACTAGGGGAAACAGAAGCTCCAGTATGAGAGGGCACACACAAATTTTCATATACATTGGGTCACAGGGCAAAGCACACTCCATAAGAATCTGGGCCAGACCTACCTGTGTGTTTTGGAGATCTTCTGGGAAATCAGTGATTGGCTTGGCTCACTGTGGGAGCAGGACACTGGAGGTGGAGGTCCCAGGGAATAATCATCTGTGTGAGCTCCCCTAGAAGCTGTCATTTTGGAAAAGTCTCTCCCCAGTCAACAACAGCCTACAAGGCATGAATGCTTAGAAGTCCAAGACCAAACAACAAGTAGCATGGGAACACAGCCCCACCCATCAGCAGGCAGGCTGCCTAAAGTCCTCCCAGACACACAGCTGCCTCTAATCACACTCAGAGACATATCCCTGCCCACTAGATGGAAAAGACACAGCTCTACCTACCAGTGGGCAGGCACCACTCCCATCCATTGGGAAACCTGCCACAAGCCCCTGTATCAACTTCAACCACAAGAGGGCAGACATCAGAAGCAAGAGAGGCTTCAGAATCCTGCAAACAGGAGACCACAAATACAGAAATCTAGACAAAATAAAATGGCAGAGAAATATACTCCTGATGAAGGAACAAGACAAAACACCAGAACAGCTAAGTGAAATGGAGATAAGCAAACTATATGAAAGAAACTTTAGAATAATGATAGGATGATCTGAGATCTTGGGAAAAATTGGAGGTAAAGATTGAGAAATTATGAGAAATGCTGAACAAAGAAACAGAAGATTTAAAGAACAAATAAGCAAAGAAGAACAACACAATAACTGAAATGAAAAATTCACTAGAAGTAAACAATAGCAGAATAGAGGAGGCAGAAGAACAAGCAAGCAAGGTGGAAGACAGACTGGTGGAAATCACTGACTCAAAACAGAAAAAAGACCCAACTAAAAGACATAGACTGGCTGAATGGATACAAAAACAAGATCCATATATACACTGTCTTCAAGAGACCCACTTCAGTTCTAGGGACACATACAAACTGAAAGTGAGAGGATGGAAGAAAATATTCCATGCAAACAGGAATCAAAAGAAGCCTGGAGTAGCAATACTCATATCAGACAAAGTAGCCTTTAAAATGAAGAATATTTTAAGGGACAAGGAAGGGCCCTAATGATCAAAGGATCAATCCAGGAAGAAGATTTAACACCTTTATTTTTTTTAACACTTTTAAATATCTACACACCCAACATAGGTTCACCACAATACATAAGGCAACTGCTAACAACCTTAAAAGGAGAAATCAACAATTTTACAATAATGTGGGGGACATTAACACCCCACTCAAAGCAATGGACAGATCATCCAGACAGAAAATCAATAAGGAAACACTGGCCCTGAATAGAGCATTAGACTTCATAGATATTTATAGGACATTCCATCCAAAAGCAGAAGAATACACATTCTCCTCAAGTGCACATGGAACATTCTCTAAGATTGATCACATTCTGGGCTACATTCAAACCTCGGTCACTTTAATTGAAATCATATCAAGCATCTTTTCTGACCACAACACTATGTGACTGGACATCAACAACAAGAAAAAATCTGCAAAAAAACACAAACATGTGGAGACTCAACAACACACTACTAAACAACCAATGGATCACTGAAGAAATCAAAGAGGAAATTAAAAAATACTTAGAAGCAAATGACAGCAAAGATAGGACACTCCAAAATCTATGGGATGCAGCAAAAGCTGTTCTAAGAGGAAAGTTTATAGCAATGCAAGCCCACCTCAGGAAACAAGAAAAAGCTCAAATAAACAACCTAACTTTACATCTAAAGCAGCTCAAAGGAGAACAGACAAAACCCAAAGTTATCAGAAGGAAAGAAATCATAAAGATCAGAGCAGAAATCAATGAAATAGAAACAAAGAAAATCAAAGAAAAGATCAATGGTTTAAAAGCTAGTTCTTTGGAAAGATCAACAAAATTGATAAACTCTTAGCCAGACTTCTCAAGCAAAAAAGAGAAAGGACTCAAATCAATAAAATTAGAAATGAAAAAGGAGAAGTAAGAATGAACATCACAGAAATACAAAGGATCATGAGACTACTATATGCAACTATATGCCAATAAAACAGAAAACCTAGAAGAAATGGACAAATGCTTAGAAAAGTGCAATCTTCCAAGACTAAACCAAATGAAATAGAAAAGCTGAATGGACCAATCACAAGAACTGAAATTGAAACTGTGATTTAAAAACTTTCAAACAGGAGTTCCTGTCGTGGTGCAGCGGTAAACGAATCCGACTAGGAACCATGAGGTTGTGGGTTCGGTCCCTGCCCTTGCTCAGTGGGTTAAGGATCCGGCGTTGCCGTGAGCTGTGGTGTAGGCCGCAGACGCGGCTCGGATCCTGCATTGCTGCGGCTCTGGTGTAGGCTGGCGGCTACAGCTCCGATTAGACCCCTAGCCTGGGAACCTCCATATGCCGCAGGAGCGGCCCAAGAAATAGCAAAAAGACAAAAAAAAAAACAAAAACAAAAACCTTTCAAACAAATGAAAGTCCAGGATCAGATGGCTTCACAGGCAAATTCTATCAAACATTTAGAGAACTCCTCTCCTTCTGAAACTATTTCAAAAAATGGCAGAGGAAGGGATACTCCCAAACTCATTCTATGAGGCCACCATCACCCTGATACCAAAACCAGACAAAGATACCACAAAAAAAGAAAATCACAGGCCAGTTTCACTGATGAACATCGATGCAGAAATCCTCAACAAAATACTAGCAAACCTCATCCAACAATACATTAAAAGGATTGTACATCATGATCGAGTGGGATTTATCCCAGGGATGCAAGGGTTCTTCAATATCTGCAAATCCATCAGTGTGATACACCACATTAACAAACTGAAGAATAGAAACCATAAGATCCTCTCAACAGACGCAGAAAAAGCCTTTGACAAAATCCAACACCCAATTCTGATAAAAACCCTTCAGAAAGTGGGCATAGAGGGAACCTACCTCAACATAATAAAGGCCGTATATGTCAAACCCACAGTATATGTCATTCTCCATGGTGAAAAGCTGAAAGAATTCTCGTGGAGATCAGGAACAAGACAAGGATGTCCACTCCCGCCACTACTCTTCAACATAGATTTGGAAGTCCTAGCCACAGCAATCAGAGAAGTAAAAGAGACAATAGAATCTGAACTGGAAAGGAAGAAGTAAAACTACCACTATTTGCAGATGACATGATACCATACCTAGAGAATCCTAAAGACTCTACCAGAAAACTGTTAGAACTCATCCATGAATTTGGCAAAGTCGTGGGATACAAAATTAATACACAGAAATCAGTGGCATTTCTATATACTACCAGCAAAAGATCAAAGAGAGAAATTAGGGAGGCAATTCTGTTTACCATCGCATCCAAAAGAATAAAATACCTAGGAGTAAACCTACCTACAGAGACAAAAGACCTATACTCTGAAAACTGTAAGACACTGATGAAAGAAATCAAAGATGACACAAATAGATGGAAAGACATACCATGCTCTTGGATTGGAAGAGTCAATATTATCCAAATGAATACACTACCCAAGGCAATCTACAGATTCAATGCAATCCCTATCAAATGACCAAGGACATTTTCACAGAACTCGAACAAAATATTTTAAAGTTTGTTTGGAAGCACAAAAGACCCAGAATAGCCAAAGACATCCTGAAAAAGAAAAATGGAGCTGGAGGAATCAGGATCCCTGACTTCGGACTGTACTACAAAGCTACACTCATCAAAACCACATGGTACTGGCACAAAGACAGACATATAGCTCAGTGGAACAGGATAGACAGTCCAGAAATGAACCCAGGCACCTACAGCCAACCAATCCATGACTAAGGAGGCAAGAATATACAATGGACAAAAGACAGCCTGTTCAATAAGTGGTGCTGGGAAAACTGGACAGCCACATGGAAAAGAATGAAATGAGAACACTCCCTAACACCATACACAAAAATAAACTCCAAATGGATTAAAGACCTAGATAGAAGACCAGATACTATAAAACTCTTAGAGGAAAACATAGGCCAAACACTCTCCGACATAAACCGTAGCAACATCTTCTCAGGTCCACCTCTTAGAGTAATGAGAGTAAAAACAAAAATAAGCAAATGGGACTTAATTAAACTTAAAAGTTTCTGCACAGCAAAGGAAACCCTAAACAACACAAAAAGAAAACCCACAGAATGGGAGAAAATCTTTGCAAATGAATCAACTGACAAGGGATTAATCTCTAAAATTTATGAACACCTTCTGGAGCTCAATACCAAAAAAGCAACCACCCCATCAAAAAACGGGCAGAAGATCTAAACAGACAATTCTCCAAAGAAGACATACAGATGCCCAAAAATCACATGAAAAGATGTTCAACATCACTCATCATCAGAGAAATGCACATCAAAACCATGATGAGGTACCACCTTACACCATCCAGAATGGCCATCATCCAAAAGTCTACAAACAGTAAGTGCTGGAAAGGGTGTGGAGAAACAGGAACCCTAGTACACTGTTGGTGGAATTGTAAATTGGTGCGACCACTGTGGAAAACAGGATGGAGATTCCTCAGAAAACTCAAAATAGAACTACCGTTTGACCTAGCAATCCTACTCCTGGGCATCTAGCCAGAGAAAACTACGACTCGTGAAGACACACATACTCCGATGTTCACTGCAGCACTATTCAAAACAGCCAAAACATGGAAACAACCTAAATGTCCATCGACAGAGGAGTGGATCAAGAAGATGTGTACATATACACAATGGAATATTACTCAGCCATTAAAAGGAATGAAATACTAGCATTTTTAGCAACATGGACGGACCTAGAAATTATCATGCTAAGTGAAGTCAGTCAGACAATGAGACACCAACATCAAATGCTTTCACTCACTTATGGAATCTGAAAAAAGGACAGAATGAACTTCTTTGCAGAATAGATACTGACTCACAGACTTTGAAAAACTTCTGGTTTCCAACAGAGACAGTTTGGGGGGTGGGGGGGGGATGCGCTGGGGTTGTGGGATGGAAATGCTATAAAAATGGGTTGTGATGATCATTGTACAACTATAACTGTAATAAATTCATTGAGTAATTAAAAATATATAAAAAAGAAAAAATAAAATTAAAATAAATCATCACCATTAAAAAAGAAGAGAATAAAGAATGAAAATAAATGAGGACAGTCTAAGAGAACTCTGGAACAATATTAAACACACAAAAGTTCATATTATAGGGGTGCCAGAAGGAGAAGAGAGAGAGAAAGAGCCAAAGAAAATATATGAAGAGATAATAGCTGAAAAGTTCCATAACATAGGAAAGGAATCACTCACTCAAGTTCAGAAAGCACAATGAGTATCATATAGAATAAGCCTATGGAGGAATACCTCAAGACACATACTAATTAAAGTGACCAAAATTAAAGACAAAGAAAAAATATTGAAATCAGCTAGGGAAAACCAATAAATAAATGCATGGGAACCCCAATAAGTCCGTCAGCTGACTTTTCAGCAGAAATCCTGCAGGCCAGAAGGGAGTGGCACAGTATACTTAAAGTGATGAAAGGGAAAAAAACTACAACCAAAAATATTTTACCCAGCAAGGCTCTCATTCAGATTTGATGGAGAAATCAAAAGCTTTACAGACATGGCAAAAGCTAAGAGAATTCAGCACCATCAAATAAGCTTTACAACACACACTAAAGGAACTTCTCAAGGTGGGAAAGGCCACAACTAGAAACAATAAAACTACAAATGAGAAAACTCACTGGTAAGGGCAAAAGTATAGTAGAAGTAGGAAATCATCCATATACGGTATGGTATCAAAACCAGCAATCATGAGAAGAAGAGTACAAATGCACGACAATGGAAATTCATTTGCACTTAAGGAACCAGCAACTTAAAACCATTTGTATATATAGAGAGACTCCTATATCAAAACTTCATGGTAACTGCAAACCAAATATCTGTAATACATACATACACAAATAAGAAAACGTCACCCAGGAGTTCCTGCTGTAACATAGCAGTTTAAAGATCCAGAATTGTTTCTGAGGTGGCATGGGTTTGATCCCTGGCCCAGTGCAGTGGGTTAAGGATCTGGCATTACCATAGTTGTGGCATAGGTCACAGCTGTGGCTAGGATTCAATCCCATGCCTGGGAACTTCCATATGTCACCAGTGTGGCAATTAAAAAAAGAAAAAGAAAAAGAAATCCAAACATAATGCTAATGATACTCATCAAATAAGAGAAGAAAACAGAGGAATGGAAGAAAAGGGAAACAAATGGAAACATATTAAGAAAATAGCAATAAGAATATACATATCAATAATTACCTCAAATGAAAATAGATTAAATGCTCCAACCAAAAGACATGGACTGAATGGATACAAAAACATATATACGCTGTTTACAAGAGAACCACTTCAGTTCTAGGGACACATACAAACTGAAAGTGAGAGGATGGAAAACTACATTTCATGCAAATGTAAAACATGAGAAAGCTGGGGTAACAATATTCATATCAGAGAAATCAGACTTTAAAATAAAGACAGTTTCAAGAGACAAAGAAGGATATTACATAATGATCTAAGGATCAATCCAAGAAGAAATAACAATTGTAAACATGTATGCACCCAACACAGGAGTGCCTCAATATATAAGGCAATGCTAACAGCCATAAAAGGAGAAAAGGACAATAACACAATAATAGTGGGTGATTTTAACACCCTACTCACAGCAATGGGCAGATCACCTAGATAGAAAATCAATAAGAAAAAAAAGGCCTTAAATGGCACATTAGACCAGATAGACCTAATTGATACTTATAGAACATTCCATCCCAAAGCAGCAGAATACCAATTTTTCTCAAGCACACACTGAATAGTCTCCAGGATAGATCACATTCTGGGCCACCAATCAAGCCTCAGTAATCTAAGAAAATTGAAATAATATCAAGCATTTTTTCCCTGACCATAGCACTATAAGACTAGAAATCAAATATAAGAGGAAAAAAAAACTGCAAAAAACACAAATACATAGAATAAACAATATGCTACTAAACAACCAATGGATCACTGAAGAAAGAGGAAATCAAACAATATCTAGAGACAAATGACAACAAAAACACAATGATCCAAAACCTATAGAATACAGCAAAAGCAGTTCTAAGAGGGAAGTTTACAGCAATACAAGCTTACATCAGGAAACAAGAAAAATCTCAAATAAACAAACTAACCTTATGCTTAAAGAAATTGGAGAAAAAAAGAATAAACAAAACCCAAAATTAGAAGAAGGAAAAAAATAATAAAGATCAGAGCAGAAATAAATGATATAGAGATGAAAAAAAAAGAAAATATCAGTGAAACTAAAAGCTGGTTCTTTGAAAAGATCAACATAATTGATAAACCCTTAGCCAGACTCATCAAGAAATAAAAGGGAGAGGGCTCAAATCAATACAATTAGAAAAGAAAAAGGAGAAATTACAATGAACATCACAGTTTACAGAGGATCATACAATGAACATCACAGATTACAGAGGATCATAAGCAACTACATGCCAACAAAATGGACAACATGGGAGTTCCTGCTGTGGCACAGTGGGTTAAGAATCTCACTACAATGGCTCAGGTCACTGCAAAGGTGAAGGTTTAATCGCCAGCCTGGAGCAGAGGGTTAAAAGGATCTGGCATTAACACAGTTGTGGTGTAGGTCACAGCTGTAGTTTGGGTTCAGTCCTTGGCCCAGGAACTTGCATATGCTGCAGATACAACTGTAAAAAACAAATGAATAAATAAAAGGCAAGATAGAAGAATGGACAAATTCTTAGAAAGGTACAATCTTCCAAGATGGAACCAGGAAGAAACAGAAAATATGAATGGACAAGTACTAAAATTGAAATTGATTTAAAAACTTCCAAAAAACAAAAGTCCATAGCTGGATGGTTTCACAGGCAAATTCTATCAACTATTTAGAGAAGATTTAACACTTATACTTCTGAAACTATTCCAAAAATTTCAGAGGGAAGGATAGTCCCAAACTCATTCTATGAGGCTACTCTGATACCAAAATCTGACAAAGATATGACAAAAAAGGAAAATTACAGGCCATTATCACTGATGGATATAGATGGAAAAACCCTTAACAAAATAACAGCAAATTGAATTCAACAATACATTAAAAGGATCATATACCATGATCAAGTAAGATTTATCCTAGTGATGCAAGGTGTTTGTAATATCCACAAATCAATCAGTGTGACACACAACATACAAATTGAAGAATAAAGACCATATGATAATTTCAATAGATGCAGAAAAAGCTTTTGACAAAATCCAACACTTATTTATGATAAAAAAAAAAACCCTTCAGAAAGTAGACATAGAGGAAACCTACCTCAACATAATAAAGGCCATATGTGGAAAACCCACAGCTAACATCATTCTCAACTGTGAAAAGCTGAAAGCATTCCTGCTAAGATCAGGAACAAGACAAGGACATCCATGCTCATAACTTTATTCAACATAGTTTTGGAAGTCCTGGCCATGGCAATAAGAGAAGAAAAAGAAATAAAAGGAATTCAAATTGGAAAAGAAGTAAAAACTGTTACAGTTTGCAGATGATATGATACTACATATAGAAAATAATGCAGTTGCAGTTAGAAAACTACTAGAGCTCATCAGTGAATATGGTAATGTTGCAGGGTACAAAATTAATACATAAAAATCTCTCACATTTCTATACACTAACAATGAAAGATCAGAAAGAGAAATTAAGGAAACAACCCCATTTCTCAACACATCAAAAAGAATAAAATATCTAGGAATAAACCTACCTAAGGAAGAAAAAGACCTGTACTCGAAACTGTAAGACACTTTTGTTTGCTTGTTTTGCTTTTTAGGGCCACATCCATGGCATATGGAGGTTCCCAAGCTATGGGTTCAATCAGAGTTGTAGCCACTGGCCTATGCCAAAGCCACAGCAACACAGGATCCCTAAGCCTCGTCTGTGACCTACACCACAGCTCACAGCAACACCAGATCCTTAACACACTGAGCGAAGCCAGATATCGAACCCACAACCTCATGGTTCCTACTTGGATTCATTTCTGCTGAGCCATGATGGGAACTCTTGTAAGATGCTATTGAAAGAAATTGAAGATGATGTAGATGGAAAGATATATTGTGTTCTTGGTTTAGAAGAATCGATATTGCTAAAATGACTATAATGCCTAAGGCAATCTATATAGTCAATGCAATCCTTATCAAATTACCAACAGCATTTTTCACAGAACTAGAAAAAACATTTAAAATTTGTATGGAAATGCAAAACATCCTGAATAGCTAAAGCAATTCTGAGAAAGAAAAATGGAGCTGGAGGAATCAGGCTTCCTGGCCTCAGATTACACTACAAAGACACAGTCATCAAAATAGTATGGGGCCAGCACAAAAATAGAAAATAAAAATCAGTGAAAGAGGACAGAAAGCCCAGAAATAAAACCACACACTTAAGGTCAACTAATCTACAAAAGAGGAGGCAAGAATATACAATGGGGAAAAGACAGTCTCTTCAATAATTGGTACTGGGAAAACTGGACAGTTACATGTAAAAGAATGAAATAAAAACACTCTCTAACACCATACACAAACATAAACTCAAAATGGATTAAAGACCTAAATATAAGACAGATACTATAAAACCCTTGGAGGAAAACAGAGGCAGAACACTCTCTTGACGTAAACTATAGCAATAGCTTTTTGGATCCACCTCTTAGAATAATGAAAACAAAAGCAGAAATAAACAAATGTGGCCTAATTAAGCTTAAAAGTTTTTTCCACAGCAAAGGAAACAATAAACAAAAAAAAGAGACAACACACATGATAGGAGAAAATATTTTCAAATGATGCAATTTACAAGGGATTGATCTCTACAATACACAAACAACTCATGTAGCTCAAATAAGCTTTTGTTTCTCAGTCAAAAGAAAGAAAGAAGAAAGAAAGAAAGAAAGAAAGAAAGAAAGAAAGAAAGAAAGAAAAAGAAAGAAAGAGAAAGAAAGAAAAAGAAAGAAAGAAAGAAAGGAAGGAAGGAAGGAAGGAAGGAAGGAAGGAAGGAAGGAAGGAAAGAAAAAAGAAAGAAAGAAAGAAAGAAAGAAAGAAAGAAAGAAAGAAAGAAAGAAAGAAAGAAAGAAAGAAAGAAAGAAAGAAAGAAAGAAAGAAACAAAGAAACAAAGAAAGAAACAAAGAAAGAAATTATACCTTCGTTTTCTGCTGTAGCACAGTGGGTTAAGGATCTTTGAGATAGCATGGGTTCAATCCCTGGCCCAGCATTGTGGGTTAAGCATCCAGTGCTGCCACAGCTGTAGCTTAGGTTGCAGTTGTGGCTCAGATTCAATCCCTGGCCTGGGAACTTCCACATGCTGTGGCACAGCTGAAAAAGAAAAAAAGAAATCCTACCCAAATTTAATAGTCTTCTACATTTTCTCCTATGAGTCTCTAGAATTTGTTTTTCACCATTGATCTTTGTGTGTGGTGTGAGGAAAGGATCTAATTATTTTTTCTACATGGAAAGCATTATTCATTCAATAGCTCATTTTCTCCCAGTTGATTTGTAATACAGTGTTGATCAGATGTCAAATGCCCAGCTTTAGTGTCTTCCCTAACTTGATAATGTTTATTACCATCATATGGGAATATGTCTTGACATCTTCCAGGGAGAATCTTTCTATCATCTTTTATTTATTTTTCTTGTTTAGTGATTCTGAGCATTGTTTATAAACATTTTTATGTGTGTGTATATATATATATATGTATGTATATATATATATGTATATATACATAAATATAAATGGGATTTTTTAATGTATAATCTATAACCCATTTGTTCACACGAATATTAATTGTAGATTTTTTCTGGTAAATAAGTATAGGTGTTTCAGTGGCTACATAGACCATGGGGATGATGTGATACATTAAACTACTGCCATATTAACGAGAGTTTAAATTCTTTCCAATTTTCACATATATATATTATGCTACAAAGAACATTTATTTGCTTGCTTGATATATATTCCTGGAATCTGAACTTCTAAATCAAAGGAAATGCACATTTTAAATTTATCAAGATATATTTCACATGACTATGAAAATGACTGTACCAATGTGTATACCACTGCCTAATGTCCCATACCTGCACCCAAATTACTTAATAGCAATCATTTTAATATCTAATTATTTGATCACTGAAAAAATTTAAAAAATTTTATTGGGGTATAGTTGACTTACGATGTATTTGTTTCAGGTGTATCGTCTTTTATAAACTCTTACTTATTTTAAGCTTTTGTTTGGTTTAACTAGCTCTTGTAGTTTTTCAAGCTCTGTTTTTTTAAAAAGAAAAATACACCAAAAATTTCTCTGGGGATCTTGGTTGGGACTGTACTGAATATATAGGTTAATTTGAGGAAAGCTGTTGTTTTCACAGTACACATCATTCTCACTAATGGACATGGTTTGTCTAGTTTTCTTTCTTTTAAAAAATGTTTTGATTTTTTTCTATAATTTTCTTACTCATATTTTATTAATGTTATCCTTTTGCAACACAGGTACTATTACTTTTGTAAATAGCAATGCATTAAAATTTCACTTTCTCATGTCCCTGATGTAACTAGAAAACGAGGTTGTATAAAAACAATGATATTAGTTTAAGTTGGTAGATTTTCTTCTATTTTTAAGGTAGACATACTTTTTACAAATAATGGCAGTTTTTCTTCCTCCTCTAAAGTTTTCAATTTTTATTTGTCTTATTCTATGGAACTGCTTTGAGTTTCCAGTGTAACGTTGAGTAAACATGATGATAGTGGGAATCCTTATTTCATTCTTGACTTTTAAAGGGGTTTCAGGATTAAGAAGGATGGCTAGTGTCTCTTTTCTTAAAATGCTCACTCTCAAGGTTAAGCAAATTCTCTTCTGTACCACATATTAGTTGTTGATATTTAGTACCATCTCCACCTTTCTAAACTCCTTCCTTTACCAAAGGGGCATAAAGCCTTAAAATTACAGTCCCCTGAATCTCTTGCCAGTAAGATCCCAGTTAGATTCTACTAATGAAAGTGACTTGTAAGAGACTGGAAAGCAGAAGGGGAAGGGGAGCCACAAGCCTCTAGATGCAGCTGCAGGCATGTGTGCAGGCATCGGCAGGTGGCTAAGTGTGGTTTTTACTCACGGTCTTCAAATATCCTTCTGAGAATTATCTCTTTCATGTGCACACAGCTCAGATCATACTGGCATATCTCCTGTGATGCCTGTACTTTTGGATTTCCTGGAGATAGCCTTCCTGACCTTTACTCCCCCACCTTCCATGCATAAAACCTGTAATAAACAACTTCTGAAATCTGACTGATGTACAGTCATTGGTAAGCTGAACTGGAATGTTACCAAAATAAAAACATGGGAATGATCACTGGCCTTGAAGGTGAGTGCCAAATGATAAAGAAATTAATATCAGGGAGTTCCTGCTGTGGCTTAGTGGTTATCGAACCCAACTAGGATTCATGAGAATTCAGGTTCGATCCCTGGCCTTGCTCAGTGGGTTAAGGATCTGGCATTGCCGTGAGCTGTGGTGTAGGTCACAGATGCAGCTCGGATCTGGTGTTGCTTTGGCTGTGGTGTAGGCCAGCAGCTATGGCTCCGATTGGACCCCTAGCCTGGAAACCTCCATGTGCTGCCATGGGTACAGCCCCAGGAAAAAAAAAAAAAAGGAAAAAATGAATATCAGAGGCTAGAAGAGTGGAGATCCATATAATCCATACTATGTGATGGTAAAACGCCATCTGCTATCTCTCGGAAAAAAAGAGCATATGCCTAATGTTTGTAGTTCTAAGGAAACACTGAAAAACAGAATGTTAGAAGTATGTCTTCAGTACTACTGGCTTTGTTTGGGGGATGGGGAGAGGTGAAAAGTAAACTTGGGAAAGAACTGACTAAAGTGCAAGGAAAAAGCCAGAGTACCGAAACTCAGACATTTCTGTGCTTGGAAAAGTTCATTGCTTCCAGCCCTCCAAACGGTAAGAGATGGCTTCAAACAACAAAGGCCCAGTAAACTTTCTCAAATGAATAACATGATAGTGATTCACATTATGTATCACATTCAGGCTGTAGGTTTCACACCAGATTTGGGCCATGTAACTGAGTTCTGAATAGTGGAACATGAGAAGTGATAAATATTGCCTTCACTCACAGCCATAGTCAACCATGCCCCCATCCCGTCCCCTTCCAAGGACAACAATGAAGGTCACATTTTGCGTGTAACAGCATCACCTCATTACACAGAAAGAACCTGTATGCCTTGGTCACAGCTTAGAGGAGAGTGACCTGTCTAACCTGGGTCTGTGATGCAAGGGAGAAATAAACTTTTTGCTGTGTTAAGCCACAGACTCTTCAGAATTTGTTATTGCATCATAGCCTAACCTATACTAGTACAACTTTTATTATCCATCTGCTATAAGTTGTTTTTATCAATAATGGATAGTGCATTTTATCAAAAGCTTCTTTTATAACTACTGACATGATCAGGTTTTCTCAAAAATAGGTTGGCGTGGTGAACTACACTAGCTTTTCTTAATGTTAAATCATTCTTGCATTCCTGAGCTAAGCTCAGTTTGTTGGTAATTTGTATTTCTTTTTTTTATACAGTAGGAGGCCAGACGGGCCCAATATAAACCACAGTATGTATGAGAGGATGTGAGGAGAGTGACAGGGAGAGATTGGGAGGAAGAGAAATCTAATGTTACATCTTTTACAGAGCAGTTTTGTCCCTTTATATTTCTCATGGTCACCCCTACATTTTGATATATTTTTATCCTTTAGTCTGCATTTTTAGGTTTTTAAACATCTCTTTCAACTTTTTACTGGATTAACTGAATTTTCTGTATTTTTTTTTTTTTTGTCTTTTTAGGGCCACACCCATGGCATATGGAGGTTCCCAGGCTAGGGGTCCAATCGGAGCTGTAGCTGCAGGCCTACACCACAGCCACAGCAAGACCAGACCCAAGCCTCGTCTGCAACCTACACCACAGCTCACGGCAACGATGGATCTTTAACCCACTGATAAAGGCCAGGGATCAAACCCACATCCTCATGGATGCTAGTCAGGTTCGTTAACCACTGAACCACGATGGGAACTTTGAATTTTTTTTATTCTAATTTAGTCCCTCCACTGGTTTGAAAGTTGGATTAAGATTTTAAAATGTACACTTGATTTAATGTCTAAAAGGAATCAATACCTCTACCTTCTTCTCAAGCAACAAAATTATCTTAGAATCCTTTGAGTCCCATCTCCCCTTTGCATCCTTCATGCTATTTCTGCCTAGAATTTCATTTCCATGTTGATATAGTCCCCAAATTAGTCATGCTTCCCACTCTCGCTGTTTTTGTTTTATGCAGTCTACACATGCTTATATTTACCTACATGTGGACTTTTTGTTGCTGTTGTTCACTTTTCTTTCATGCACGTCACTACTTCCTTCTAAGTTCAATATCTTCCTGAAATAACATCAGTCAGTAGTTCTTCCAGTGATAAACCCTTTCAAACTTTGTGGGAAAGATCTTTATGTTTCCTTTTCTTGAAAATAATATTAAGTTGAAAGTATTTTTCTCTTGAGCCCTTGATATTCTCCCCTTATCCTCAGCCTTCTATTATTACTGTTAATGTCTGTCCTCAGTCTGACTGTCATTCTTCTGCAAGTCTTCAAATTCTTTGTCATTCTTTTTTTTTAAATTCAGCTTTATTGAGACATAACTCATATACCAGAGTAACTGTGTTTTCTCCCCTGTTGCTTTTCAGATTTTTAACCTTGAGATTGTTCTGAGAATTAAATGAGATGATGTAAGTAAAGGAACATCACAGGTGGAATCAGTAAGTTAGGGCCACATAAAGATCTTCACAGAATTGACCTGAATTCTAACTAAGCACATAGTGGCTATTAATAAGTACTCACTATCAGGAACTGAAAATTGGACCAGGATTTTCAAAGAAGGTGTTATATCCTACATCTATTTGTTTCCGGGTAGTCCTTTTTCCTCTGCCCTTCATCTGTATGTGTACCCCCCACTCTGTATCCCACTTGTTCTTCAAACTAAGGCAGCTTGATTTGATTTTCTGTTTTTCCTTCCTTTAGTCCCTGCTATTGTGAATGCCTAACAAGGTTAATATACTGCTGCTGTAAGTATTGTCATTTGAGATGTAATTATCACATGTAGCTAATCATGGACATGCTGAGAAGCTAAGGAACTTGTTGTTTGTAACTAGAGGGGACATCTTAATGACAGTTTTTGATGAGGACCATTATATGTGTGCGTGAGCATGTGTATACATATAAATACACGATGCAGTAACACATTGTGGAGGATGGAAAAAGAGAACCTGACAATAGAATAGCTAACTTTTTAAAAAATGTAGACTTGTTTCAGTAACATTAGCTTGTTAACTTCTTTTAACAGGGAAGGAAATGAAATTCAGAGAGGTTAAATCAAATGTCGGGGCTATGCAGTAACTGGGTGGCAGACCCAGGAGAAAAAAAAAAAAACCCAAAAGAACAGAGGTACTAGATTGTTAGTGAATTGCTTCCCCATGAAGCCAAATTCAAAAGATAATCAAAAGTTTCTAATTCTCAATGGTCACGGCCGCTTGCTTTTTCAAAAGCTTCTGTAAATGCATACCAGGATTTCAGATGTCTACTAGACACTAGAAGAAGTTTTTTTACCTGGACCATCTGCCATGTACAGATGTGGACACTATCCTTTGCCATCAGATTTGTAGACTAGCCTGTACCATCTTAACAACAAGAATGACACACTGACCACATGTACTAAGTAAGATTTTTCCTTGAAAGTGCCTGGAATGGTTCTTGGCACATTGTTATCTGACTTGAGCTAAGACGAGCTCATTTTGTTGCCTTGTTTATGTGCAGTTTCTGATAGTTTCAGTAATTTTCAAATAGCCTATTTACCTTCCCTAGCACACCTAGGATTTGAAAAGACATATATTTATATTATACATGTGTGTATGTTTTTATATACATATTCAAAATGTTATAATATGGGCCTTTTCACCAGAATGAAGCAAAGAGAGAGAGATAAATGGAGGGAGGGAGGGAAGTAGATATAAAATCAATCTATCTATCTATCTATCTATCTATCTATCTATCTATCTATCTATCTATCATCTATCTACCTACCTATCTGTCAGATGAATAGAGAAAAGGTTAACGTTGGAAATAAAGAAATGCTCGACCACATATTTTATCTTGGGATGGATGTGGTTAATGAAGTATGCTACAGAAGATGCCCTCAGGTTCATTTGCTTGGTACCCTGTCTATCCTATTTGAGGCTGAGTCAAAGGAATAAGGTTGGACTTTGAGATATCAACATTAAAAAAAAATGTAATGCCCACCACAATAACCTTTACCATGGCTAGACTCATGCTTCATTTTTATCCACTTGACCCAGCTGAATTGTTCCAGACCAGAATAGCTTTTTGTGCTTATTATTTTATAACTAAAATTTTCAAATATGCTGAAATCTTGAAATAATTATACAGCAGATACCCATATACCTTCACCTAGATTCTTCAATTGTTATATATTTAGTTTCATCCCTGTGCTATGGACTGAATATATGTGTCCTTAAAAAATTCACATGTTGACGCTCCAATCCCCAATGTGATAGTATTTGAATGTGGGACCTTTGGGAAGTAATTAGGTCATGGGGGTGGAACCCTCATGAGTAGGATTAGTGCCCTTGATAAAAGAGAAATGTTTTCTGTCTCTACCGTGTGAGGATACAGCAAGACAATGTCTGTCTGAAAACCAGGAAGAGAGTTCCCACCAGGAACCAAATCAGCTGGCACCTTGATCTTGGACTTCCCAGCCTCCAGAACTGTGAGAAATAAATTTCTGCTCTCTAAGCCACCCAACCTGAGCTAATAGAGTTTGTGTTTTCATGTATCTATGCATCTATCTATCCACCAATCCAGCATAGCGGTAGCCATCATTGTTCTTTACCCCTAAACATTTCAGCATATGTTTCATTAACTAGAGTTCAATATTTTATGGTTCTTTTCTATTTTAAGGTAAATTTTACATGCAGTGAAATGCACAAAGCCTATTACCATTCAGTCCATTTTGACAGCTGCAAACATCCACTTAACCTACATCCCACATATAGAATATGTCCATCACTCCAGAATATTTCCTCATGTCCTGGCCCAGTCCATCTTGATACTAATATCAACCCTGAAAAAAACACTCTTTTCCTTTTTTTTCACTATATGTAAATAAGTTTTGCCTGTTTTAGAACTTCATATAAATAGAGTCATGAGGTAGGTACTCAGTATGTTTTTGAGATTTCTCCATGTTGTCAAATGTCTCAATTCCACAGCCTTTTCATTGCTGAATAGTATTCCACTACATAAATATATCTTTATTTATTCATTCATGAGGACATGAAGGCTCTTTCCAATTTTTGCATACTATCAATAAAGCTGCTACAAATAGTCTTCTTTTTTTAAACTTATGGGTCAGTGCCTAAGAATGGAACTGCCAGTTTTTCAGCGTATGTTTGGTTGTGTAAGAAATTATCTTCTCCACAGAGCTATTATGATATTCTATACTCCCATCAAGAATGTATTCTCCACATCCTCACCAACACTTTGGAGAATCAGCCTTTTTGGTTTTAGCCATTCAGGAGGTAGGGTGTGGCAGAGACCCAGCTCTAGGTACTTCTGCCAGCTCCTGCCCATCAGGGCAAAACTTGCCTCTCATGTATCCTTCTCCACAAGGATTTATTGCTGAAGAGGGGAACTCACATCTCAGTGGCTTATTTCTTCTAAGACCCTAACAGAGGAGAGGAATTCCATCCATTATTCATCTGCCCATTTCTCCTCTATCTTGCTTAGAAAAGTTTGAAATATCATAATAGTCATCTGGCTGGATCAAGCTGGCAAGTTCAAAGTTATCTTTTGTTTCAATATATACTTTGAGGCGAAAGATGCTCACTTCTAATGATTCCCAGCCTTTGCCTGTTTCCATCAGGATTTAGAATCTTCACTAGTCTAGACAGGAGAAGTTCCCACTACTTAGGTTCAACCTCCTTCCCTCAGGCTTCCCTCAGAATCATCCTTCACATCATCAGAGCCACTCTGCAAGGCAGGATGGGTGTCCCCTCTCTACAGAGGAGGTCACTGTCTGGAGCTGAGCACAGGATTGGTGACCCTCACCCGAGTTCCTCCCCTGGCAGGCATGTCCTTTGGGGTGGACTCTGACGCAGGGCTCTGGGCACTCCTGCCCTCCCTCCAGCCTCACCAGGGAGATGAGTACACTTAGCAGTCTCCCTCCCCAACACCCCAGTCCAGGTCCATTCATCTCCCAGCTTGCATCCTCCCCTGTTTTTCCCCTCTTCCTTCCATTGCTACTCAGTCACCTCAAAAAACTCTTGTTCCCTCACCCTTTCTCTCTCTTATTCTCTTCCATATGGGAACTAAAACTGTATCCGAAGCTTGCCTGATGACTGCCAAAGTCCTGCTAGTGGCGCAATGCAGTGAGACATAATGAAGAATCAATGTCGTCAACATCTCAAGCCCTTGAAAGTACCAAGAGGTCCCTTTCAGAATATCCACAAAAGAACCTTCTACTTTCTCAACCCCTCCTAATTAAACTGGCTTTTCCTCAAGTACCAGCATTCTATGTAAACAAAAACCTTTTGTCTTCACTATTGAGTTTCTGCTTTAATGAATAGCATCACAGCAACGTTGCCTTCTATTACTCTGGTTGCAAAGATACAGCATGTCAGCTACATTTTACGTTCAATGGCAGCACTATCTTATGAAAAATCATGGAACGGTTGCCAAACTGACTTCAACTTCTAGAATAAAATCACTTTCAAACTTAGAACTTGCTTTTTTTTTCCTATTCAGTTTTAAATATTTGTTCTAAAAATTTGCTCTTTGGCACATTTTCTTTTATATAGAAATGTCTGAAGACATAATAGCCATATTCTTAACATCACAGCTTTATATGTAGTATCCCTACCTAGAAAGAATATATTATTTTGACCCCATTTTACAGATGAGAAAACTGAGTCAAAAACTCACACCTACCAAGTGGCAAAGACCTGGAGCCTTCTAGCCGATGCTTTCTTAGCCACCATGCTATCCTTCTCCCCAATATTGCCTGGCACCACCCAACATGCAAATTAAGCCCCATCCCACCTCCCACCCCAGCTTGGACTGGAATAGACCATGACTGTGTGAGCCACCTCCCCATCATTCTCTGAACCTGTGCCATGCTCTTCCCCCCACATTGTTCTGACTTCACCAAATCTCAGGGAGACAGGGAAAGAGAACAGCTCTGAAGGCAAAGCAGTAAATACAGGTCTTTAGTAAATCCAGAGCTATTTCTTTAAAGCTATATCTAGAGAAGAGATTCTAGCCATACAATTAATAATCAACACCTATTATGTATTTTAAATAGCTCTTACCTGGTTCTGAGTGTTGACAAAGATCATGGCTTATGCCCCTGGTTTCTTCTATTATCCAGAGTATGGACTTTCCTTACCAGTTGCTCTAATGGCTTTCATACAGATTGACTGACAAGATACTCCTGATTCGAGACATTGTGGGTGGCAGCAGTTAGAGACTAAAAAGAATGAGAGCCCAGATTTGGTTGTAGGAGCTGACCTTTCCTACCAGTTCTGTGGGCTCTTCATCTGAAGCTGACATGTGAGGCTTCTTGCAGCCTGTCATGTTGTTACTGACTTCATCCTTCCTCAGTTAGACTTGGTGCCTCTGGTAGACCTGCTTAATTACCCTCAACTCTACCTGCTTCTACTTTACCTTCTTGGACTCAAAAGACTGGAAATTCAACAGCATTTTCCAGACTCTCTTGCAGCTAGAATTCTAGATATTAAGTTAGGTTCCTCTGATTGATGTGCTTGCATGAGATCCACATGGTGAAGTGAGGCAGAAACTATCTTTCCTCCCTTTCTGAGGCTGTTTCTGCTGATAAGCAAGATCATTAAAGGTGAGCTAATGGTTTAGCAGTATGATTCCAAGGTTCAATCTCCAGCTTCTTGGCTTTTGAGAGGCAATTTGGGCAGTTGGCAGACAAACTCCCATAGCTGCTGCCCATTTTTATTCTGGCTTCCTGGGCCCTGGCCACAGCTATGGCAGTATGTCTTGAGGTCTTCTTTCCAGGGGTGATCTCAGAAGCAGTAGCTCTCCTGGAGTCAGGCCTGGATGGCCCAGATCTTCCTGATCTGCCTCCTCTGCCATCAACCACATTACTACTCACATTTCTTGAATGCTCACTGTGTGTCAGGCACTCTGCTGAATGTTCCACAAAAATCATTTTATTTATACCTCAAAACAACCCCTGAGGAAGGTACTATTAGTATTCCTTTGTTGCAGATGAGCCTACTGAGACTCAGAAAAGAGAGGCGAATTGTATAGGACCAGAGCAAAGTTAGCAGGTCAATGAATAGAGCTGGAATTAAATTCCAGATTTGCCTGGATGCAAAGATTGAGCTCTGCCTCTTCAAAGGTACTTGAGGGCCTGGGACCTATTAACAGATGTTAATTGTCCATACATGTTATGTGGCTGAAAAGACATCATTTTTTCCCCTTTAACAAGATACACATAGAAGCTGATGTATTTTGTATCAAGATGCATCCAGATCTCAAAGAAGCCTTTAATCAAGAAGAAAGGCATTTGAAACATCCAGAGGTATCGCTTTGTAAAAATGTGTCTAAGTCGTACCCAGATCACTTTTATTGTCAAAGTTAAAGAATGAAGATGAAAGTAGACACAGCCTTCTACCTTTCCCTGGGGAGGGGAGGACAAGCAGGCACTTACCAGGCGCTCTGTTAACAGAGAGGTTTCGGAAATGGCTGCCTTTGATCATTTCCACGGATAATCGCCCCGTTGTGGCATTGTATGACAGTCCCACTAACAGCTCTGGCGCCCCTCCATGCGACAGCGACTGCGTGGATGAAGCACTGTCACTGTGAGAAACGGCAGATGGGCTGAGCGGAGACTCTCCACCCTGGAGGGAAGAACAACAAAGGATCCATTGGCCCAGCCACACTCCTCTCCCTTCCAGAAAGCCCATATTATGTTTGGGGAAACTGCTGCCTGATCTCCATGGCTGCCAAAGGTGGCTCGGGGCGCACTCGGTGTGAATGCTAATGGGCCTGGGTTGTGCAGTCCTATGCAGGACCCCCTGCACTCCAAGCTGACATATTTGTTTCAAGAGCTGTCTCCATTTCCTACTTCCTTTCTAAAGACAAAAACGGACCAAGTTGTTATTACTAGTGTAAATCAAACCCTCGAAGATACATGGAGAGCCTTCAGTACATCTAATATAGACCGAAATTCCCTCCTGTGTAATTTGGGCTGGAATGTTTCTATGGAACCCATCCACTGCGGGCATGAGTTTCGTTTCTGTTCTCTACAGTTTCTTGATGAATGTTGCAATGCAGGAAGCATTTTGTCTTCCCTGGAAAAGAAATGACCACTGGCCGTCTACCACCCTGTAGAACATTTGGCCCCTCGTTCTGCTTCTTAAGGTTGCCGGGAATATGGCAGATGCTATGCTTTCTCCTCCTAAGGAAATGAATTATATTGAAAGTAAGCACTTTGCCAACTGTTTAAGGAGGAAGCTGACACACGGACTGTGGAACCTGGGGACCTTGCAGGTGCCAAGTAAGCCTAGGGAGCCCACGATTTCTGCCTTGTCTGCAAGGGTGTGCTTCTCCAAAGCACCCGCCTCCATGCACCAGACACATCAGGAGGAGGAGAGCAAAGCAGATGAAGACAACGACTCTCACTCGAGAAGCACAAGTGGGAAGGGGCCACAAGGGGCAGGCTGGCCAGTCTCCCAGAGCCACCGCCTCCTCTATCAGATACAAGTTAGGGATTTTGCTCAAAACTTTCTTCTCAAACATCTGCAATCACTTCCTAAAAGCTCTCATTAGGAACCTCAATAAATAAATGCACTGGAAGGAATTAAATATTCTTCACATCTTAGGAAAACATCATGTTTACCAAGCTATGGGCACCCTGTAGAGCCTATGTGGACTTTCATGGAACACAATTAGTAAACTATAGATGGTTTGGGTAGATGTCTTACAGCTCCTGCTGTCTAGATGATGATAATCTGACCATGAAACATGGGCTTAGTTTGGGGTAGAGGCCAACCCTTCCCCTGTGTTTCTACAGAAACGTCCACTGTGGCACCTATCTCTGGATACTAGCTGCTCCTGTCAAATTCTGAATCCTTAAAAATCTCTCAGCCACAGTGCATAGCCCAAGGTCTAGCTTATAACCACGCTCAACAAATAACTAAGGAATGGGAGAATTTTTACCTTCGAGGTTCTTTCACATTGACTCACTTCCTTCACTGAACTCTGTGCCCCCAGCAGAGAGCATAGGGCCTGGCTCAGAGAAACTGGGGTGTGATGATACCCATCCCTAAGCTTTAGAGCACAGGGTTCCTCTGACCACCTGTGGCCTCTGTTTCCTGGGATTTCAGATACACTCTCCTCAGAGCTTAAGAAAAAAGAGGGATTTGAAGAGGCATGAGACATGATCTGGGTTATTATTGTTGATCTTTTTTTTTTTTTTTTGTCTTTTTGTCTTTTTAGGGCCACACCCGCAGCATAAGAGGTTCTCAGGCTAGGGGTCCAATCGGAGCTACAGCTATGTTACAGCCACAGCAATGCGGGATCTGAGCTGCGTCTGCGACCCACACCACAGCTCGTGGCAATGCAGGATCCTTAACCCACTGAGTGAGGCCAGGGATCAAACCCTTGTCCTCAAGGATACTGGTCAGGTTCTTTAACCACTGAGCCATGATGGAAACTCATGGGTTATGTTTTGAAAGGCTCCTTCTGGTCTCTGTGATGGGAATAGGCTGTAGTGGGCAAAGGCAGAAGCAGGGAGATGACTAGGAGGCCATTTCAATAATCCAGCAGAGAGTCGGGCTAGGGTTGAATTTTCAAGCCAACTCCTGTAGGATTTCAGGTGGAAAGAAGTCACGAATGACTTCTAAGATTTTTGACCTAAGTGACTAAAATCATGAGACTGCCTTTAGCCAAGATGTGGGGAGACTGCAGGTAAAACAAATTTAGTGAGGCAAAAATCTGGATTTCAAACCTGGATATATGAATTTTGAGACATCTATTAAAAACTTAAGTGGATGGATCTTCCACCACCACATTCTGGACTTGCTGTCTCCTTTCCTACTCCTCAGGCGAGTCAGGCGCCTTTCTACCTGCTGATGTTGGCACACGTCAGCCCCTCTGTCTGCAACCCCTATCTGCTGCATCCAGTCTCGCTCCCTTAGTTCCTTGAGTTCTGTGTTTTACCACCACCTGAAAGATACTTTCTCTGACCTTCTAAACAAACAGAAGCCTCTGCCACTCTCTCCTCACTTACCTTGTTCATCTGGTCTCACCATCCTCCGCCAGATTATAAACTCTGGGAGGGCGTCACCTGTTTTATTCTTTCCCGGATTCCCTTGGCCTACACAGCACCTGACACAGAGTGAAGGAGCACAGAGGGGTGCTGTGTAGGCCAAGAAAACATTTTTGAATGGATGATGGATGGGCCCAATAACACAAGATGGCTCCATGATCTTTTATGTGATTTTTAAAAGGAGATGTTCGCACTGGATGACATACAACCCACAGCAACAGGGGGTTACCCATCTTGTAGATGTAAAAGCTGTGCTGTCTTACTTTGAAACTCCAGGGCACAGAGGATGGGGCATAGGGGAAGAGTCTGGTTGTAGGAATGAAACGTCTTAAAAGTGGCTGGAGTTCAGGGCTGCTCTGCAGCCTACTCTGGCACACTTCTTAAGGACCTCTCCTTGAAGGTCCCGACTCTGAGATTCATCATAATGTGTAGTGGGGGCAGTGTGGGGGGATGGATGGTAGGACCACTGGTCAGCTAAAGAGAAGGCCAAGAAACCTCTCCCGGTTTTCCGGTACCCTCCTTCACATGACTGTTGTCATTTCATAAAATGGACAGGGAACACATCGATCAGGCTTTAAAGACAAAAAAAAAAAAAAATTAACCCATTGTACCATGAAGTGCAAATCATGGCTTACAAGGATGAGGAGAGCCAAATGGAAAATTAAATTAAGGTGTTTGAATTCACAGGCTGAATGTAGTAAATCAAGGGCTGACAATTCCAGATCCTCAAACAGAGCACATCATTAGCAGCACCATTTAACATACTCACACTGATATTATTTCTTGGCTCCAGAACCAGAGTCACTTTCATTTCCCCTTCTTGGTGCAGGTGGCTCAGATAGAACAGCCCCTCCCCCATCATCCTCTCACGGGTCATCTTGCGGGCAGCGTACAGGCGGAAGCGGACAGCACAGGCAGCCACATCCCGGGGCTCCAGCTTGGCAAAGGTGACCTTCTCCTTGAAGATGGGGTTGGGCCCTCTCTGTATGCCTGTCCTGCCCCTCTGCTTCTTATTGGGCAGCAGCACGACGTGAACTTGCCAGGAGTTGACGCCACTTCTGTCCTTATCCGGGAGGCCCTGTGCTCTTACAATGGTCACTGTGAGCTTCTGGCTGGCGGCTCTGTATTCAAAGATGACATCCAGGTCGCCACATTTTGAGATGGGCTCTGGGACCCCAGATGGCACCTGAAAACTGGTCCTGTCCTGTTCCTGTGGCAGATAGAGGGGAAGATCAGGAATGGAACAATGCCTTATACACTTTGGAAAGATGGTACCCCTCTGTGCTCCTTTAGAACCTCCTAGTTTTGGACTGCTAGCCTGTCTCCCTATACATCAGAAAGCTCTGTTTCCTGGTCTCTCTCTCCATGGGACTGTGAGTTCTTTGAGGGTACAGCGCCAGGCATATGGTGAGCCTTCATGAATGCCTTTGGGACAGATGAACAAAGCTTTTCTATTCTGCAAAGTGCTTTTTTATACACTGTCTCTCAAAAAAGCACAATTGACCACTATCATTGAAACCAACTGAGACACCAAGTCTAAAATTAGTCAATTATGCAACTGCCCAAAGTAACATTTCCTTGAGTCCCCAGGAGAAATGGTTCAGCCTGGGCCTGTGCTCTCTGAGTCAGGACCTCCTGCAGGTGAGACTCCTAGTCAGGGTCACTGACAGGTGATCCTTCAGTAGATTTCCAATTTACAGGGCAGTACAGTTTAGGTCAGAGCTTCTCAAACATTCAAGTGGATTGGAATCATCTGGGAACTCTGATTCAGTAGGACTGGGGTCAGGTCTGAGATTCTGCATTTCTCAGGCTATGAGGATGTCTCAGCTGGCCTCAGATCACTCCTGGGGTAGGTAGCAAGGGTTTAGGAGGGCATCCCCAGTAGCCATTTAGCAAAGAGCAACACTGGGTCTGGGAGACAGAACACCTGGGTTGAAATCATAACTCTACTATTAACCAGCCTTTTGGTTCTCGCCAAACACACCACCCTCTCTGTCCTCCAACTAGAAAAAACGAGCATTAAGGTGCCTGATGATAGAGGATCACTGTGAGGTTTTAACAGATGTGGAAAAATATGTGGCTTAGACCAGCCTCTATGGATATTTATCCCCATCACTGGATTGATGCTGCCTATTTTCTTTTTCTTTCTTTCTTTCTTTTTTTTTTTTTCTTTTTAGGGCCGCACCCGTGGCATATGGAAGTTCCCAGGCTAGTGGCTGAATCAGAGCTGCAGCTGCCAGCCACAGCCGCAGCCAAGCCAGATCAGAGCCACGTCTGTGACCTATCCTCAGCTCACGGCAACTCTGTATCCTTAACCCACTGAGCAAGGCCAGGAATTGAACTCACACCCTCATGTATACTAGTCAGATTCGTTTCTGCTGCACCACAATGGGAACTCTGATGTTGCCTGTTTTCAAACACAGCCCCTCATTAGGAAGTATCACTCCTAGACAGGAGTTCACCCCAGCCAGTCAGGTACGATGACCTTCCTGAGAAACCGGAGCTGAACTGCATTTACGATAATGAACTACCCTCTAGCAAACTATTACTAACGTCAGCATAATCTGACTTTTCCTCTGAAAGAATCCCTCTTACTCATAACTCAGCTTGGGTCTGATTCTGGTTGTAAATCAGCATCAGTTCTTCTTTATGTAATTCAGCACCAACTTTGCTCATTTAAGGAACTCTTTGTTTTTAGGAGTTTCCATCATGGAGCAGTGGAAACAAATCCGACTGGGAACCATGAGGTTGAGGGTTCAATCCCTGGCCTTGCTCAGTGGGTTAAGGATCCAGTGTTGCTGTGAGCTGTGGTGTGTAGGTCACAGATGCGGCTTGGATCTGGTGTTGTTGTGGCTGTGGTGTAGGCCAGCAGCTGCAGCTCCAATTAGACCCCTAGCCTGGCAACTTCCACATGCCACTCATGCAGCCCTAAAAAGCAAAAGGAAGGAAGGAAGGAAGGAAGGAGGGAAAGAAAGGAAGGAAGGAAGAAAGAAAAGAAAAGAAAGAAACTCTTGCTTTTAAAGATATAATGATACATCTCAAAAGTTTATGTTCATCAATGAAACCTTCCCACAGAGGCTGGGTGAAAGTGCATTTCTCTGGAGGGAGATAAAGCCCAGGTCCACCTTTTACTACCTCTAGGACACTGGGTAAATTATTTAATCCTTCCTGCTTTCTTTTAATCCCAGTAAAATAGGGATGATTCCTACTTTAGAGGGCTGTTGTGAAAATTAAAGGACATGATACATAGTACACATCTAATAATTGCCCTGTCTTTTCAGAGTCACATTAATCTACTAAGAAAATTCAGGCTTCTTGCAAAAAGGAGCTTCTTACATTCTTTCCTCTGAGCATGTATTTAAGTGTGAGTGTTTCTATTCAGAGGTACTTAGTTTCAAGTGATAAAAGTAGTTGCTATAGAGACTTCGAACACAACTGACTAGTGTGGATATAATATTAGAAGCAAGTCTCCAAGGAGTTAGGCCAACTCAAAAATCAAGTCAGAAAAAAAAAAAAAATCAAGTCAGAGTCTCCTGTTAAAACTCTCATCTATTTTAGCCTACCCTTGATCATCTCTATATTGCTTGATGGACCATAAGTAATAATAGCTAAAATCCACTAAGCCCTCCCTTATGCCAGGAACCACACTAAAGCCTCTGTGGATTGTAAGAGCTCATTCATGCACTTCAGACCTTCTCAGCCTCCCCTCTTATTCCATCTTCCCCTAGAGGCACACCCTGTCTGAGCCCTAAGTGGCTTCAGCCTGGCACCGCCCAACAAAGCCCTCCCTCTCTCCCACAAAAGGCAACACTTAACTTCCACCACAGGCTCCTCTGTGGATGTCAAGACTTGTCAAGGATGTTATAAAATCCTGCTTGGTACTATGTATATGAAGTCCAGAGTGTGTGGAGGGCTAATGCCCCATGCAATAAATTTTCCTCCCCTTGGGCAGATGTCCTGAGATTAGTTTATACAGCTTCTTAGTGTAGGGTTCCACAAGATCAAGCCATGAGTCACAATTAGTGGCTGCCACCTAGATGACACATTCTCACCCTGGCTCTTCCTTTCTTGCCTCACTCCCTTTGTCCTTCATTTTTGTTCCCTGGGATTGGGTGTCCTAACAAAGTAGGTTCTCTTTTGGGGAAATCCAGCTAAGAAAAATGATCTTTTAAAATATCCATATTAGCCTGGTGAGGTGGGTATTTCAATATCTTCGTTTTAAGTGGGTGGAGGAAAATAAGGCTTAGGCTAAATAACTCACTCCTTGCCTCCAACATCATGGGATTAGCTGAAATTACCCAGGATTTGCCAGTGCTAATGCTGAAAGCCTTGATCCTTATGTGGAACCATGATGTCTACAACCTTTCCCCACAAACCTTTCATCTTAACTATTCATATGTATAGTAAATGTGTGAGAAGAAGAGGAAAGAAGATGGGGGATGGGAGTTTGAAACATCTATTACTTTGAATTTCACATCCTTTTAGGCCCCTGCTCTTGATATTAACTAACAGTCCTTAGTTTTATCATCAACATCAATGCCAATATAAAAATATCCTAGCTAATGAGCATCTCCCCACTAATCTATCAGGCTATCTGTTCAGATAAATGCTCGCTCCCTCTGCAGGTGCACATGTAAGTCCTGGGGAAGGCTCTGAAACAACTGTCCTAAGAATCCTGTAATAGATACAGCTCTAGGCAACAGCCAGGCTCTGGGTAGGGGGACAGCCCAAGCTCTGGCCCACAAAAACTGGGCTGCGTGGTCCCTTTCTGGGTTGATCTGAGACCAAGGTTTGTGCAGTCTGATATTTTCATAGCAATTAATTATTTCAACACACTTTACCTATCACCAGGCAACTAAAGGCGCTCCTCATGTGGGTACTGTTAATACAGCTAATCCATCTGACCTTCCTGCAAGGTAAAAATCTCTTCATTTTTATCCCCATTTGGCAGATTTTAATTAACTTCTCAAGGCCAATCAGTTAATCAGTGGAAAGCAGAGATGAAAAGTGGGACAGCTGTGTGCTCAAAATCACCAGCCATCTTCCTGTTGCCTTTCCTGCCAAGCCTTGGGTCTGCAGGAAAAAGTCGATGGCCTTTTCCAGCAGAGAAGAGCAGTGCTTGAAAAACCATCAGCCTAACAGGGAGTCATACCACATGACCGTTTTCCTTCTGAGGCAAAATAAATGATTCCTTGAACTCTCGTATGCTGGGTTTTTCTTTAAGATGGGACGACCCACACTACATTGTCAAAACCTATGAAGATTTAAAGATTTTCTATCACACTGAAAGCCTTTCTGTTTCAGCATGATGTCATCTGTGTGGCCCAAAGTAAACAGACCCACGATATGTTCCTGATGCCAGATACACAGGGGAAGACAGGTTTCTTAATACAGCTAAGAGGCAAATAAATCAATTCTTAAAAGGCAAGCTAGGCTTGCAAAGCAGGCATTTTATAGGAACTGTCTCTGAGCTGCATTTGAGGTTCTCCTGTAGGAGCACCAAATTACAGTTTTTGTCTCAAAATAGATAGAAGGTTGAATGGAGCACAGAGATGTCTGGGTATTTTTGGAGTCTGAGAACATTCAGTGCCCTCAACACCAAGTGTTCTATTAAAGCTCCATGAGGCTGGCAAATGGGAAGTCACCAGGAGAAAGCAAGTCCAAGCCTAATGGCACAGTTACCAAGGGGACAGACTGTCAATAGACAGGTAAATAGTCCCACTTTGTTTCTGTGGTGAGAGAGCCAAAGAGAATGGTCTTTTTCAATGTTAAATGTTAGTGTGGGGGACTCGATGTGACCTTTGGCAGTAGACTGGCAAGGAAGAAGATTTTTTTTTTTTTTTACAAAGTATGTAAGATTGATAGATTTGGTGGGGGGGTGGTCTCAATATGAAGACTTGCTATTAACCAGCCCCAAACCACGCATCTGAGTTGCCATTCCCGGTCCTCAGCAGTAACAACACACAGGCACACACATGCTGCACCATCTTCTTATGCTCTCTCAACACAGCCCTGGGCCTTAGCAGTCAGGCTTTGAAACATAACTGGCTGTGATTTTTTTTTTCTTCTCATTGATGAACATTTGGTGTATGACAGTCCAGGTCCTAATAAGAGGTTCACCCTGTTTATTTTCTCAGCCAGACTGATGCTAACAAAAGCCATTCACCCTTCTCCATGCCCCCAGATTAAAGTTTTATACAGTTACATGGTTTATTTCATCAAAATTAACTTTCAAGTAGGTATTAGACACCATTCTTTAATATCTCTTAATGTCACAGAATCATAATAAGAGGGGTCTAGCTAATAAAGAATAACCCTAAGTGCCTCCAAGATAAAACGATGCTGGTAAAACCCTGTCACAGTGCCTGACACATGATAATTGCTCAACAAATGGTAGTTTCTGTCACCATCACCTCCAGTCATACTTCTGGATGGTGAGGCATATTCTCGAGTAAGTTTCAAATGAAAAAGGAATTTAGAAGATGCATCTTTTATCAGAGATCTATCCAAAAACAAAGTTAATGTCCAGAAGATCATGAGAGACTAGTGCCATCTTCTAGACCCTCAAGTCAATTCAGAGCTAACAAATAATATCCACTGCAAGATCTTCATCATAATATCTTGCACAATTTCACTGGGAGGGCCACTGTATTTTAGTTTCATTTTCAACCAGTCCTCATATTCAAAGAATCATGACTCAAGATTTGGTGTAAAGAAAAATAGACTCCATTTAATGCAAACCGTGAAGGAAATAACCTTCATGGTTATTGTCGCTCTAAAGAACTAAAAACTCCTTTATACTTATAAAAAAACTAAAACCTTCTTTATACCTATAAAAGAGAAGCCTAATTGTTGATGTATTCATTATGCCACCACTCTTCTTTTTATTCTTCCATTTCGATCAAAATTTATATTTGATTCTTTTACTGGTACACATATGGGATGGGCCTTGGTCATTTGAACAAAAATTTATTGCCATTAAAGTCTCTTTAGGTCTTTGTTTTTCCAAGGCAATGCTTCCTTTTTGGAGAAAGTTTTTCTTGCGGGCTGGAGGAGGGGGTGAAGGGGAAGAGGAGCATAAAAGTGGTGGGGGGAGGAGGAAGAGGAGGAGGGAGGGAAAAGGGAAAGGAGATCCACTAACCAGAGAGAAAAGAACACGCACACAAGGAAAGCATAGAAAACAACTTGCCTCTGGACTCCACATGGAGGAGCTGTCAGTGGCATAGGAATCTTCAAATCCTCGGTTATTAAAAGCTGCCTCCATCTCCAAGCTGCCCTCAGTGGACTGCCGGCTGAGGCAGCGGACCACACAGGTCTCTTGGGAAGATGTGCCCTGGTGCCTGGTGTCCCCCAGCTCAGATGGGGACCATGAGTGGGCAGAGATGGGGCCATCTTCACCATACGACAGATGCTCAGAATAATTTGGTTGGCTGGCTCCATCCAAACCTAAATTTGCAAAAAGGCAACTTGTTCAAATGTATTATTATGTTACACCTTTCGATCTAGAGAAAATGAGCAGTAGCAACCACCTCCATCAAGTTCTCAAAAACAAAACTTGCCAAATAGCATCTCTAGAAATATAATTCCATCTACATGGTGGATAAACTTGGTCCATAAAGTCATTATGTAGGGTACAAGAGAGTTTAATACTTTTTAGTAATAGGGGTATAAAGGACGTATATTTATGTTAGAGGGGTAAAATAAACACACTCCATCTGGTTGGAGCTAGTGACCACAAGACTTTGGGGATGGATATGGAAAGCAAGAATAGTATTAGCTATGGAGATCATACATTGTCCTGGTTTTTATCATTCTTCCTTCTCTCTTCCACATTCACCATTATCAGCCTCTGCTCAAAAGGCTTCAGTGGTTCTCTCAAGTAAAAAGTTCTCTACTTGATCCATGGAAAGAACACTGGACTTGGACTCAGGTGATTTGGGTTTAAGTCCTAGCTCTGCATTAAAAACTTGAACAACATCTGAACTGTCTTCACCTTTGTTCTTTATCTACAACATGATGATCAAAAACCATCAGAGGAGTTCCCATCGTGGCGCAGTGGAAATGAATCCAACTAGGAACCACGGGGTGGCGGGTTTGATCCCTGGCCTCACTCAGGGGGTTAAGGATTCTGCGTTGCCATGAGCTGTGGTGTAGGTCACAGACGTGGCTCGGATCCCGTGATGCTGTGGCTCTGGCATAGGCTGGCAGCTCCATATGCCACAGGGGCAGCCCTAAAAAGACAAAAGACAAAAAGACAGAAACAAACAAACAAAACAACCCATCAGAGGGTCATTGTGGACACAGGAAATAATATCTGCCTGGCAACCACTAGGCTTTCCATAAATGTTAGCCTTGCTTACCTGTCTGGCCTCATCCAACCCAGCCAAGCCACTTTGCTACTACCTCTCAACTCTTTGCCATCCTGGCCTCAAAGGCTCATGAGAATGCTGGGCATTTCTGTCTGTAGCAGTCCCCAAGCCCTCCCTCCTGTCCTTCCCTACCTGTCCATCCAAGGCCCAGACAGCTCCTGAATCTTCCCTGACCCCATCAGACTCAGTGTTTCCATCAGACCTTAGTGTCATTCTCTTCTCGCAGGACCATCTCATCCAGTTCATTATATTCCTCTTCCGTGGTGTCTAGGTTACTCTCAGATATTAAGGAAAAAATGACAGGGTCTTCCACAGCAATAGCTTGACTCCCACACCCAGAAAGTAGCCAAAGGGATGCCTCATCTCTTTGGCCTCCACTCATCTCCAGTCACCCCCATTCCAGCATGATAGAAAACTAGAGATATAGATGGCATCAGGGAGGATGACTAAGTCTGTGTGGTAAATTCAGCTCTGATTTACACACTGTAGGATAGCAACTGTTCCCACCATTGGTCTTAAAATCTGAGCTAGAACCTAAGGTCCAGAAGGCATTAAGCCACATACATGTACAGAATAGTCTTTATCGACCAGTGGGTTTCACTAAATCTCAACTTTAAAGGCTAAGCAGATAGCAAATATCTGAAACAGCTAGTGCACAGCAACACAGAGTGGTGGTGACTGTGGTTCACCAGACAATATGTGACCCACCTACAACAAACACGCAAACTTAAATATATATTATCCCTGTATACAGACTATATAAAAACATGTCTGGGAAGACTTGGTTGTTAGAGCACAACTTCAGAATCCTGATCTGGGATTTTGCAAAACCACGGCAAGCCACTAAGAAGTTCTCCATCTGCCTCGTTATTCTCAATAATTAAATCACTATGCCTCTTGAAAACTCTCTCAGAAGACACCTAAAATCTTTATATTCATATTTTCCGTTATTTGGCCAACACACTAAAAAAAAAAAAAAAACAGAAAATGACAGAACAATATGCAAACCCCTACAACATAAAGCAGAATTTCCTTCTCAGGCTCTAATTAGCCCATCCATTCCTTACATACATGAACACTAAAATGTCCTATTAAACAGTGGGTCATCCATCAATGTATGTAGCACCCAGCAGGATCTCAGTACAAAATCTAACTCTGCCAAGAAATTACCCCCATAAAATTGTCTCATGACTTCAACTCCTACGGTGATAATACTTAGATCAGTAATAAGGGAATTTTCAAAAGCTACATTAAAGCCTTGAAAAGCTATTCATAACTGAAAAACATAAGACTATATTAATGTAACAAACCATTTTCCTTGACAGACAAGCAAGGAGTGAATTAGAAAGGCAAATCTGGGGGTACAAGTCAAGCTGCCGGGAGGGGGACAGGGAAAAGTGATTCACTGTTACATAAAGCAGCCTTCCCTTGCTTTAAATGAAAGACGATCATGTCACCTTAACACATAGGGAAAGGTAATTGCCTGTTGTCGAGAAGTGTATCCTGGCTTCTTAGAAATTATAGGGCATAATTATGTCACATTAACCATATTTGTTTTAGCAGAGATTTGCCAACGTTTTTAGTCCATAGCCCACTTTGATGGAGTAAACCTATTAGCCAATTAACCTTCTTTTCTACCCTCAAACCCTTCCCTCCACCACCCATTCAGAAATATTTCTGCTGACCATCTATGATGGTCAAATGCTGATCTAGGTGTTGCTGCGAAGGCTTTTTGCAGATGTAATTGAAGCCCTTCTGCAGCTGGCTTTCAGTAAAGGGATGATCCTAGGTTATCAGGCCATTGAAAGGCCTCACGAAGAGAAATGAGGCATCTGGAGGAGCAGAAATTCTACCTGTGGACTGCAGCTTCAGCTCATCCCTAGAGTTTCAGCCTCTCCTCCCCAAAACCCTGTTCTGTGGATGTCAGCACTGTGTATGCAGATGTCTACTCAGTTCTCACAATTGCGTGAGCCAATTCTTTGCAATCAATCTCTTGAAAGATATATATTTCTCTGTAACCCCCTTGATATCTATAAAATCTTGATTGATATACCATCTCAAACAGAAGTGAGCAAGGGCTTTGGGGATAACTGACCTGTTTTAAAAGACACCAGGAAGGTAATGACTAACTTTTAAGAAACATCCTGAGAACTAAGCATTTCACAAGCAAAAATAAGACTTTGCTCAAAGACAAACAAACAAAAAGCCCAATAAGTGGGCTGTTACTCTGCAGCCCACCTTTCATGCACAGCCTCTGATCCAGATCACTTAGCCCAAACCCTCTTTAGCATTATCAGAAATGCAGTTACCATTAATTCCCAATAACATGCAATTAGATACATGAGACAAGAGAGAATTTGCTTAGAATATGAAGATAGTAATGCATTTTTTAAGTAGAAGTATTGTCTAAAATTAAATTTGGTCTTAGGAGTTCCTATTGTTTGGCCAAACAAATCTGACTAGCATCCATGAGGACGTAGGTTCGATCTCTGGTCTCGCTCAGTAGGTTGAGGATCCGGCGTTGCTGTGAGCTGTGGTGTAGGTTGCACACACAGCTCAGATCCTACATTGCTGCGGTTGTGACCCCTAGCTTGGGAACCTTCATATGTCGTGGGTGTGGCCCTAAAAAGACAAAAAAAAATTTTTTTTGATCTCAGAAAATCTTGATTAAGGTAGAGTAAAAAATAGCTAAATAGATTTAGAATAGATACACACAAAAAATCCTCTCTGGGGGTGCATGCTTAATCTTTTCATTACTTTTTTTTTAATTAAAAATTTTTTATCTATTTATTTTTCTTTTAGGGGTCAAATCAGAGGTGCAGCTGCTGGCCTACACCACAGCTCACAGCAATGCTGGATCCTTAACCCACTGAGTGAGGCCAGGGATGGAACCAGCAGCCTCATGAATACTAGTAGGATTCTTAACACACTGAACCATGACATGAACCCTAATTTTTTAACTTAAGAAAAATTTATTTATTCATTATTCTTTATTGCTGAAACAGGTTCATTAATTTAAAGATGAACAAAAAGAAATGACAGAAAAAAAATCATGCAATAAAAATTACATTAACATTTCCATGGCATTTGATGACTTAAAATTTAGCATGCAGTTAATCATTCCTATGAAAATCCTGCTGATTTTTTCCACAGGTAATTCATTCAATGTAGTAGACTTTTTTCTCCCCCTGGTAGAAAAAAATTTACCCTTTCTATCATCATCTGTCAAAAAATTCAGAATCACACCAGTTATCACAAAGATTGTTGCTAATTCCAGGAAGGGTAAGGGTTAGAGTGTTTGTCAGAGCTCTCAGAACACTGGCCACTAGTATAAATCAAAAACTAGACACTTGGGCTTCTGGGAAATGGGGCCATTAGCTTTAGAATTAAACGAGCTATTTGTAGGGGATCAGCAGCTATTAACTTTCATTAGCTAACATTTGCCCTCTCAGTGGAGAGAGAGGAATGCTGTGTTGCAACAGCAGAGAAAGAAAAGCAGGAGAGGGGGTGAGGAGACGACAGAGGGCCATTAGCTGCTGTTGCTACGCTTTAGTTACATCGGACAGGTATCTCTCGGCTTATCTGGGGCTAAAAAGAAGAGCAATAAAATGCTATGTTGGCCCATGTCAATAAGTAAAATTGCATGATGGTCAGCAAATTATTATATCCCTACTGAAAATTTGGGTTCTTTTTGTTAATTCTCCTTTCCCCCATTGTTCTCTTTCTGCCTGCCTCATACACACCATCAGATCAGAAATTTCTTCTCGAGAGTTCTCACTGGGGCTCAGCAGAAAGGAACCCAACTAGTATCCATTAGAATGTGGGTTGGATTCCTGGCCTCACCAGTGTAGGTCACAGACATGGCTCGGATCCTGTGTTCCTGCGGCTGTGATGCAGACCGGCAGCTGCAGCTCTGATTCAACCTCCAGCCTGGGAACCTCCACATGCCACATGTGCAACACCTCCCCCCCCCAAAAAAAAATTTCTTCTCTGTGACTGTCTTTCAATTCTGTGCTCTCCTTTTTATCCTTCTCCTGCTCGGTGTTGAAAAACAAGGGCGCTCAACTACATTCCCAAAGGAGAGAAGAAAAAGATTAGAGAACCCAGATTATATAGACCAGGTCACTGTGATGGATGGTATGACATTTTCTCTGGCTTTTTAACAAATACGCTTCAAAGACCCTTCCCTGTTCCAATGTCCTGTGCCTACTCAGGGTTTGGGGCAGAAAAGAGTCAGAGAAATACCTGAAAACACTAACATATATCTTACTGTTCTTTCCCCAGGTTCTTCTGTGTGCATGGCAGGGAGGGAGAAGGACTCTTAATAACCCCAATTCCTCCCTTCCTTCCACCCACCATGGTCACTCTGCCTCCAGTGTCTTCCTCTCCTCTTGTTAAAGGTCTCTCACGATGAAGATGGAGAACAGCACATGACCTGCTTTCCCCAGGAATTCTCTTGTGGGCTGGGGTCCAGAAACTACAGGGAATAAGGGGGAGTGTGCAGGGCACATGTTGTTTGGAAAAGGTGACCACATATTCTTTTTTTTTTTTTCTTTTTAGGGCTGCACCTATGTCATATGGAGATTCCCAAGCTAGGGGTCGAAGCAGAGCTGCAGCCACCAGCCTATACCACAGCCATAGCAGCACAGGATCCAAGCTGCATCTGAGACCTACGCCACAGCTCACAGCAATGTTGGATCCTTAACCCACTGAGCGAGGCCAGGGATTGACCCCTCATCTTCATGGATCCTAGTCAGGTTAGTTAACCACTGAGCCACAAAGGGAACTCCGACTATAATACATATTCTTATTTGGAAAAGAAAACATACCTACTGTTTTAGTAAAACAAACTATTAAAAGTAAGGCTTCAAAAACCTCCCAAGGTCATACGTATACAGGGAAAATACCACTCTATGTTTCCAGATGGGAGGGAAGGCACAGAAGTGCAATGTCAGCTGACAGGTATGTAAAATTTTTGTCCTTTCAAAGGGGAACACGATTTTATAAAGCTTGATAAATACCATTCTAGTCATTAGTGTCTAAAATGTGCAAAGCACCAACCAGTAAGCAAGGAAGGGGTTCCACATATCAGCATCCGTTCCTTCTGCATGAGGCTTGTTGTAAGGTCTTAGGCAGCCCTTTTGTCCTGTCCCAGCCTCTGGGTCCTGCCCCATTTTTTTCCCCCTCTCTAGATTCTTAGACGAAAGTGTAGTGACTCAAAAACACTCTTACCATTAGCCACTCCTGGTCTAGAAAAAGGAAGGGTTTGATGCAAAGAATACCTTTGCAGGCAGGGACTTCCTTGCTGTCCTCTTTGTGGGTGGAGAGCCAGCGTCTGGCTTTTGGTTTCTGCTCCAATCCTGCCTGCCTTCCTTTCTCAGATGCTCCTGAGTGCAAACTCTGCCACCGGGACACAGAAATCTCAAATTGTTTGATCACCTCCTCGTCAGTGTCAGAAGATGTGGACAGCTCCTCATCATCTCCAAACTTGTTAACTGGAAGCAAACGAGAGCCATGAGTCTCCCACAGGGCCCACGAGAAAAGAGAGCCAGAAAATCCAGAGAAACAGAAGAACATGGCCAATCGGTCTGGATCAAAGCAGACCAGGGCTGGGCAGAAAGAAATTAAAGCACTTGTAAAACACAAATTTGAGTCCAAAGGAATGAAACTGGAAAAGAAAGCTCAGGAGGGTAATTAGAAATATACAGCAAGAGCCCAGAGAAACCATGGGGACACCCCTAACCAAGATAAGGAGCCCTTGTGCTGAGCTGGGCAGCCTGCTGATGTGTTGAATTGCTGACACGTGCTCGCGACTGGGAGTAGGACAGTAATCTGTGCGTGTGCCTCATGGAAAGTTCTCATCAATGATGATGGAAAATGTGCTCCTCGCCTCATCTCAGTTATTAAAATACCCAGAGCCAGGCCCCATTTCAGAGAAGAGATATTAGCAGCTGAGCTCTTCCAAAAGCTTCCAAATTTTGACCCAGTTGTATACACATATATATTACAATGACACCACGTTGTTACATGTTTTAAAAATTAGTAAATAAATAAGTAGTTTAGACTAGAAATGTCTTTCTCAGTGCAGAGCCAACCCAAAGTCCCTTTGACTTATTTGCACAGCTTTTCCCAGCCCAGCACCCTGGGCGGTCCTCTCAGCCTGCATGAACATTCTGCCCTTGCCTGTGCTGACCCTTCCTCCTGAAACCCTCCCTCCCTCTCTCGGGTGTTTACCTGGCTGGCTTCTCTCACCATTCAGGTCTCAGCCTGAACACTTCCCTGATCATCCAACCTTAAGCAATTCTGTTCATAGCACTTACCATTTTTTTTTTGTCTTTTGTCTTTTTAGGGCTATACCCAAGGCATATGGAGGTTCCCAGGCTAGGGGTCTGATTGGAGCTGTAGCTGCCGCTCTACACCACAGCCACAGCAACGCAGGATCCAAGCCGAGTTTACGACCTACACTACAGCTCATGGCAACACTGGATCCTCAGCCCACTGAGCAAGGCCAGGGATCAAACTTGTGTCCTCATGGATGCTAGCTGGGTTCATTAACCACTGAGCCATGACAGGAACTGCCAGCACTTGCCATCTTTATTTCTTTCTCCTCTGCTACAACTTCCATGAAAATAAAGACATCACCTGTTTTGTTAACTAATGGCTCTATACTATGTAAAACAATGCCTGCTGCATAGGAAGTACTTAATAAACACTTGTTAAATGTTGAAGAAATTGAAGAAAATACCCAATGTTTTCTCTCAAGCCTGAGTACTCCCCCTCCCCAACACACACCCTCACACCTGGGTACCTGGAGCCTTGGGCCTGGCATTCTCTTCACCAGCACCCCACCCCAGACTAGTCAAGAATCAAGCTCACCATTCAGGTCTCAGCATAGACATCATTTCTTCTAGAGAGTCCTGCCTTAAATCAAGTTCAGGGCTTTAGGGCTCCTTCCATGTGCTGTAAAATCATTCTCCGTCCTGCCCTGTCTGTGCTCCCTCCAGCACTGTGGCAGAATTACCCATCTAACTGCCAACCATTCCACCAAACCTGTACACACTCTGAGGTAAGGGACACTGCAGATTGCCCACCTTTGCATCTCTCTAGGCACTCTCTCCATTAAAGGCACATGGCCATACTTTGTAAATACTTGGTGAATGTGAATTGGAAACAATAAAAATGGGGAATTATTATTTTTTAAAGATTTCCCTCTTCTATCCAAAAGTTGCAAAGTGATTCCAGGCAAGAATATGGTTGTTGATTCACAGGTGGGTCCTGAAGATCCCTTCTGACTCAGAGGCTACGAAGAAATTTAAAAGCCATTTTTTTTTTGTCTTTTTGTCTTTTGAGGGCCGTACCTGTGGCATATGGAGGTTCCCAGGCTAGGGGTCCAATCAGAGCTATAGCTGCTGGCCTATGCCACGGCTACAGCAATGTAAAATCTGAGCCGCATATGCAACCTACACCACAGCTCATAGCAACACCAGATTCTTAACCCACTGAGCAAGATCAGGGATTGAACCTGCAACCTCATGGTTCCTGGTTGGATTGGTTTTTGCTGCGCCACAATGGGAACTCCAAAAGCCATATTTTAAGCAAGAGAAAATACTTTAAATGTTAGCCTGGTCCACATACTCATTCTATGGCTTAAGAGCTGATTTTCCTAAGGTTTTTTGGAAGACTAGGAATTTTAGCAAATACTTATTGAATGCTTTTTACGTGCCAGGAACTGTCCTAAATTGCCTTACGCGTATCTCATTTGATCCACACAAAACCCCTATTATTGTTCTCATTTTCCAAGTAAGAAAATTGAGGCAGAGAGAAGTCTACCACTGGCTGAAGACCTTACTGCCAGGAAAGGGTAGAATCAAGGCAGCCTGTCTTTAGACCATGTTTCTAATGACTCTGCTGGAGATGACAGAGAGGTGGTGAGAAAGAACTCTTACTCTGAGTGCTCACACTAGCTAGCTGAGTCTACGCAGCCAAGTCCCTTAACATCTCTGACCCTGCTTCTCCATTTGTGGATCATTTCTAAAGTCTAGATATTTCCCAGATTTTTTCCAGATCTAAATTCTCCGACTCTAAACTTTCTACCTGAGAGGCATCAACACTCAACCTGTTTCTCTCTTTTATGGAGCAGCTGATCCAAGAACATAAGAGCATATTGTTTTCAGCTCACTCAAGTTTATTTTTTTTTTAAAGTTTCATTGAAGTATTGTTGATTTACAATGTTGTGATCATTTCTGCTGTACAACGAAGTGATTCAGTTATACATGCACACACATACATTCTCTTTCAGATTCTTTTCCCACATAGATGACCACAGAATATTGGGTAGTGTTCCCTGTACTGTACAGCAGGTCTCTATTGGCCAGTCATTCCATACCTATTCATATGTGTGCCTATGCCAATCCCAAACCCCTAGTCCATCCCTCCCCGTCCCCTTTGATTATCATAAGTTTATTTTCATAGTCTTTGAGTCTGTTTCTGTACTGCAAATAAATTCATTTGTATCCCTTTCTTAGATTCCAGATATAAATGATATCATATGATGTTTGTCTTTCACTGTTTGACTAACTTCATTTAGTATGATCATTTCTAGGTTGCCTCAAATGTCACTAAGTTGTTCTTTTTTATGGCTGAGTAATATTTTAAGTCTTTTAAAAAATCATATATATATATTTTTTTGTGGCCATGCCCATGACATGTGGAAATTTCCAGACTAGGGATCAAACCCATGCCACAGCAGTGACCCAAGCCACAGAAATGACAATCCCAGGTCCTTAATCACCAGACTACTGGGAACTCCACCTAAGTCTGTTATTGGTTGTGACTAGCACCATGGTGGGACCTGAAAAGCTAAGTGTTGGAGGAGGTTCCATCAGTGTCCCAATAGAACACCATTACAATGGACAGCCTCCTCATGTTTCCATGTGCTGGACATAGCACTCTGGTGTGGGATGGACCAACAGCACTAAAATTAAACTCTCTCCACCTTTAGAGTGTAGGACCAGCTAAGCACCTGGGACGTAGTCAGGGCGATTATGCAAGGGAGAAGTGGCTGGATTAGACATCCATAGGCACCTTTTCCAACTCTGAGATTCTATTCCATTTGTATTACTAGGCCAATTTTTAAAAACTTAAATAGTCAAAAGTTATCAATTTAAAATTAAGTGTGTTAGTTTATAGGTATTCCCTCATGTAGAAAATCAAGAATTAGAATTCATTAAGTTACCAGTATGTGGCCCTTGATTTTTTCTTTCCAAGGAGTCACCAGTCATCCATGGATTCTTCTCACTTGCTATAACAATCATAGCAATAATTATAATGTTTCCTATTTACTAAACATAGACTACATGTCAGGCACCTTCTGTGGACATTGCATATATGATGCCATTTAATCATCACAGGAACACCATGAAGTAGGGATTATTATTATTATTCCTATTTTATTTTAATGATTTTTATTTTTCCATTATAGTTGGTTTACAGTGCTCTGTCAATTTGCTACTGTACAGCAAAGTGACCCAGTCACACACACATGTATATTCTTTTTCTCACATCATCCTCCATCATCTTCCATCATAAGTGACTAGATATAGCTCCCAGTGCTATATAGCAGGGTCTCATTGCTTATCCATTCCAAAGGCAATAGTTTGCATCTATTAATCCAAGATTCTGGTTTCTCTGCATGTCGTATAAATCTTTCGCCTATTCTCCCCATTTTAGAGACAGGAAACAGAGGCACAGGGAGGTTAAATAACTTGCCCTAGGCAACAAAATTAGCAAAGTAACAAAGCTGGGACCTGTGTTCTCAGTCACTGTGCATACCACCAGACATCACTGCATCAGGACAGTAGAGCTACATCTAGCTTACTTTTCAAAGTGAGGTGGAAGGGGGCTCTGTGCTTCTACCCTGAAATCTGCCAGAAGGTTTCTTCCTTTGTGAGAAGATCAGTGTGAAGAAGAGTCAGTCATGTGGGAGGAACACACTCAGGCTGCAGTATAAGTGGCCCCTTGTTCTTTGTGGAACTATAGATGCAACTGTATATGCTGCTCTAACCTCAATCCCCAAGGATCTCAGGGAATTCTCTGTCTAAAAAGTAACCCTTCCACCCTTTCCCCCTAAAACCATTGAGCAACATTAGAAGTCAAGAGTAGTGCTATTACAATAATAAGTAACCCCATAAATAGCATTTATCACATGCCAGGCACTGTTCTAGACCTTTACATATGTTCACTTATTTCCTCCTCATAATAACCCAAAGAAATGGGTACTTTATCATCTCCATTCTGTGGATGGGGAAAACGAGGCACTCCGAGGTTAGTAATTTGCCACAATCATAGCAGTTAATAAAGAGTGGAACCAAGATTCAAGCCCAGGTGGTCTTGCTCCCAAGTCAATACTACTAATGACCACATTATGCTCCCTCTACCATCAGCTGCTTCAAGGAAAAAAATCCTGGTCAAAATCTATATATCTGGAGTTCCCGTCATGGGTCAGTGGAAATGAATCTGACTAGTGTCCATGAGGCCTTGGATCCCTGGCCTTGCTCAGTGGGTTAAGGATCAGTGTTGCCATGAACTGTGGTGTAGGTTACAAATGTGGCTCGGATCTGGCGTGGCTGTGGCTGTGGCATAGGCCAGCTACAGCTCTGATTCAACCCCTAGCCTGGCAGCCTCCATATGCCTATAAAGACAAAAACAAAACAAAACAAAACAAAAAACTATACCTCTGTGTTTGATCACTAGGAAGAAAAATCGCATAGGCTGGGCTAGAGAAGATTTTCATGAGCATCTATCTAGACCCTCATTTTCACATAAAGAATCCAAAGCCCAAAGAAGCCAGGTGATTTGCCCATGGTTATACCAAGCCAGAGGTCTCCAGGTCTCCAGGCCAGTGGTTTTGCCACATTTTTTTTCAAGTTTTCTCACCAATCGGTTATTTTCTCAGATTCAGATTTTGACTCTTACCCTTTTGAAAGATGCCAGGTGCTACTTGCCTTGTAATGAGTCTGTGTCAACAACTAAATAGCTGATCTGGATCTCATTCAACTTAAATCTTTGAAAATCACAAAGTCTCATCTAAGTCATGGCACTTATTTTAGACTTAAGATAATACTTTCTGAAACACCATATAAATAACTATGTTCAGTCCCCTTTCCAGCTAAGTACTTGGAAAATAGCACAGTGGGACCTTGTATTAAAATCTTCACATTTTAGCTTGCTAAAACAACAGAGAAAAAGCTGCACAGATGCCATAGATATAGACGATCTTGAAACTGAGATTGTTCATTTCACTTAATCACAGAATGCAGATAGATCTTAGGTACCACCTCAGTATCTACCACCAAGAAGTCAGACTCTTCTACAGTCTTTCTGATGCATGGCCGCCCAGCTCCATCCCTCTGTTCACACACTACTGAGGCGCTACCGTGGGCCTCCTGCACAGGTGTGGGGGGGGGGGCTCATGAATTTGATAGAGAAAGAACGAGCTATCTATAGATCCATAAATATCAAGTCTCTACTGCAGTGCAGTTAGAATAGCCCTCCCTCTGATTTTTAGCGAAAATTTTTCTAGTAAGGAGGGGCAGAGAAAATGTCATATTCATCTTCCACAATTAAAAGACAGGAAGGTGGGTGCTTCCCCAGTGCTAAAGAAACTGCTTGTCAGGTGTAGCCATCAGTCAAGGCTAAGGTGATTAAGATCACAGAATCTGGAATCAAGCTGTCTCAGTTTGAATCTGGGATTTTCCATTTGCTGGTCTGAGATCTAAGCAAGTTTCTTAATCTCTCTGAACTTTGGTATTCTTATTTAGATATTCCTTACTTCTTAAAATTGATAAGAGGGGGGTTTCCTTGTGGCACAGCAGGTTAAGGATCTGATATTGTCACCAAAGTGGCTCAGGTCCCTATGGTGCAGGTTTGATCCCTGGCCTGAGAACTTCCACATACCATGGGCACAGCCTGCCCCCCAAAAAAAATTGGTGAGAGGACTAAATGCGATAAACTATGTAAAGGCTCTTCATATGCCTGACCTATGATATGCTAAAAAATGTTAATGATCATTAGTATTATTCTCATCATGGCAGTGCCCTATGCGGAAACCCTTCCAGTCTGCATCTAAACCCTTTACATGCAAAGGGAAGAATGCTTATTCTTGCAGGGTCTAACATGAAAACTCATCATCAGAGATATTGCAGGGGGAGGGAAAAAGAAACGAGAGCTGGAATAGGAGAAAATTAAGCTGATAATGTGGGTTGTATCACCTTTCTTCCCTCACCATGCTTTTTTTCCAAGCCTAGAGGTGGAGCAGTCTGTAAGAGCTGGCAAGGCTGTCTGGATGTGGGCAGTGCTCAACACCTGTTCATTTCGTTGTTTCTTTTAAGGCAACAAAACCACCAATTGGTGATACAAAGAGAGGATTTCTTAAGCCCGTCTGCTGCTATTTTACAGAGGGAGAAAGACTTTATAAATCATCAGTGCAGATCCAAGCTTATTAATTCCTTCCCACCCACCCAGGAGCAATTAGGTGGAGGGAATTACTGCTCATATCTTATAGCTAGGGCATGGAGACAGGTGGGGGTGGGCTGTGCTCAATGGTGCAGTACCTGGATGCCACTTTTAGCTACAATTGCAAGAATCTCTAATATACCAGACTTTTCAAATACTCACAGCAAATGTCTGTCTAGGTGGCTGGATAAGGATAGAAATAAGAACAAGAAATTGGTTAAAGTGAAAAGTGGAAGGGAGGTCAAAGGTGACAACTTCCCCTTTCAGATCCTAAAAAAAATGGCCACATTTTTAGATGCACAATCCAGCCATTCTTGAACTCAGGCAGGATAGGAAATGATTTTTATAAATCAGAAGCCTTGATTTTTTTTTGAGACTATTCTCTTTGGAAGTCTGGATTTCCACAAAGGAGCTTCAATGGCCACCCATGGTAAAAGCGAAGACGTGGGTGGCTGAATGGAAAAGTTTGGGCTATATACCCTGTACAATCAGAGATGATTCATTCCAGTTTATACTCTTATAAGATTCTGCTCGTAAAGAAAATAATGAGTCCTGACTTCTTCTTAAAATTTGAAAAACATTAATATAACCTAACTCCTTCATTCTACAGAATAGAAACTAAGGCTGAGAATGCTTAAAGCACGTACCTGTAGTCATGTAGCTAGTTATTGGCAGAGGAAGGATTACAATCTGGTTCTTCTGTGCACACTTGTTTTGTCACCCTACACCTTGTATGAGATGTTTTGACAACTGCATTTCATATATGAACCAAGAGTCATCACTTATAATAGTTAAATGTGAATTAGTCAAACAGAAAATCTTGTACTAAAATTAGTAACATAATGATAACTATATTAGAGAGTTCTTGTGTGGTGAATCAGGTTAAGCATCCAGCATTGTCATCATAGCAGTTTGGGTCACTTCTGCAGTGCAAGTTCAATCCCTGGCCCTGGGAACTTCTATATGCCACAGACAAGACCAAAAAAATAAAAAAAAAAATAAAAATAAAAACACTATACTAGTGTTATGACATTAAGATTTCCACTTAATGAAAACAGCAGAGTGAGTGATTTGAACTAACCCACTAATAATAATTATAAATTCATGAAACAATTGAAACCAACTATTTGAAGGCATAGAGGGTAAGCAGCATCATGCAAAAACTGGAAGGGATTTAATTTTTTAAAGAAGGAAATTACTGGGTGAGATACATGGTTATACTACTTTTTTGTTAAAAGTATTCCTAAGTCTATAAGGCAAGGGCATCAAGGACTCAGGCAGAAATCACAAGCCTTATTGACTTGAGGTGTCAAGAGGGAAGAAACCAGGGCAACCAGAGCAGCTGGAAATGAAGAAGGAAATCCCAGACAGGAGGGGACCACAAAGAAGGTCCAAAGTCTGCATTGAACTTGGGTCAAACACATGACTGAAACCTAAACTATGAATGCGTGGGGGAGAATCCAAAAACCCACAAAAAGTGCCAGCTAGAGGGCTAAAAATTTGATTAGACATTTAAACTGCAGCCTGCCTCAGCAGGTACTGAGTTAGGAGTTTGAATCTGGCCAAGTTAGAGGGGCTTGGTAGACATCCCCAGCTGTCCATTAAAACTCTAGAAGGGCCAGTATTTGAAATAAGATGAAGAGTAAAACTAAAATAAGCCTAACATAACAAAACATAAAACCAATATACTCAAAGGAATTGATTAGTAATTTCACTATGAGCTAAAACAAAAAGCAATACTCTTTACAGGAAGACAAAAGAGTTCACTTTTACAACATTTCCTCCAGAATGTCCAGTGCACAACCAAAAGTTACTAGACATACAAAGAAAGAAGAAAAATGTGAACCATCAAGGGAAAAAAAAGCATCCAACTGAAACTAGCCCCAAGATGACTCAGAAATTGGCTGCAGATGACAAAAATCTTTATTCTATTATAAATATGTTCAAAGAAAGGAAAAAGTGACCACAAGGAATATAAATAAGGATAATTTCAGGCAGAGAAATGAAAATAATATTAAGAAAACTAAAAAAAAAAAAAAACCAAGTAAGCTTAGAATTAAACGGAAAATCTTTGAAGTAAAAAAATTAAAGACTTTTTTTTTTTTAGCATATTGGAGATGGCAATGAAATTTGAAAGAGCTCAATAAAAAGTAATCAATCTGAAGAACATAAAAAATTAGGAAGGAAAATAAACAAAACCTAAGTGAACAAAGATAACATATCAAATTGTCTGAAATATGTGTAAATGGAATCCAAGAAGGAAAAAAAACACAACAAAAAATGTGAAAGAAAATTATCTGAAAAATAATGTCTAAGAATCTCCCAAATTTGGTGGAAACAAAACAAAACAAAAACAAACCTGGCAATCAACATACAAACATTTCAGTAACCTAGTTCAAAAGTTCTATAGCTAGGAGTTCCTCTGTGGTGCAGTGGGTTAAGAATCTGACTACAGCAGTTGGGGTTACAGGTTTGATACCTGGCAGTGGATTAAAAGATTCAGTGTTGCTGCAGTAGTGGCTCTGATTCAATCCCTGGCACAGGAACTTCCATATGCTACATGTGTGGCCATTAAAAATTTTAAAAGTTCTGCAGCTAGACACATCATAGTCAATAAGCTGAAAATCAAAGATGAAGCAAAAATGTGAAAGTAAGAACAGAAAGAAAAATGCATTGCACATAGGATAATACTAATACAAGGAAAATTGCCTTTTCTTAGAGACACTGATAGTGAGGAAACAATGCAATGACAAATGCTCAAAGGAAAAAAAAATGTCGACACTTAATTCCATATCCAGATAAATTAGCCTACAAAAAGGAATGTAAAATAAACACATTTTTATAGAAATGAAAAGAAAATTAATCACATCTGCATTTCAAGAAACATTTAAAAGAAGTTCTCCAAATGAAAGGGAACTGGCAACAAACTGAATTTCTGGTTAAAGGGAAGGAAAGAAAAGCAGTAATAGCAATGGTAAATATGTAGACAGATACAAAAAATATTTGATGTTTCTTTTTTTCACATTTTTTCTGAAAGATAACTGAAGAAAGTACATACTATTGGGGGGTTGATAGAGTGTAGAAAAGTAAAATATGAGATAACAATAACACAAAGGAGAAGGGAAGTAAGTGATTTACACTGTTGCAAAGTGGTGTACTGCTGTGTTATAATGTAAAGAGTAAATGTGAAGTGATACGATACTAGCTCAAAGTGGACTGCAATAAACTAAGGATGGATATGTAATTCCTAGAACAACTATGAAAAAAAGAAAATACAAATAGGGGAGTTCCAGTCGTGGCGCAGGTGGTTAATGAATCCGACTAGGAACCATGAGGTTGAGGGTTTGGTCCCTGCCCTTGCTCAGTGGGCTAACGATCCCGAGTTGCCGTGAGCTGTGGTGTAGGTTGCAGACGCGGCTCGGGTCCCGCGTTGCTGTGGCTCTGGCATAGGCTGGCGGCTACAGCTCCGATTCAACCCCTAGCCTGGGAACCTCCATATGCCGAGGGAGCGGCCCAAGAAATAGCAACAACAACAACCAAAAGACAAAAAAAAAAAAAAAAAAGAAAAGAAAATACAAATAGGCGGAGCTAAAAGTTTAATAGAGGAATTAAAATTGAATACTAAAAAAATAAGATTATTAACACAAAAAGTAAGTAGTAAGAGCAACAGAAGATGAAAATCAGAGGCAATAAATAGAAAAAAATAGTAACATGACATACTTAAACACAATAATGTCCATACATTAAATGTAAATGAAATAAACATCCCATTTGAAAGTTTTTGGAGTTGCCAGCATGGCTCAGCAGTAACGAAGCTGAGTAGTATCCATGAGGACGCAGTTTGAACCCTGGGCTCGCTCGGTGGGTTAAGGATCCAGTGGTGCCATAAGCTGGGGTGTAGGTCGCAGACATGGCTTGGATCCCATGTTGCTGTGGCTGTGGCATAGACCAGCAGCTACAGCTTCAATTAGACCCCTAGCCTGGGAATTTCCATATGCTGTAGGTGTGGCCCTAAACACACACACAAAAAAGTAAGTAGACCAAAAAGTAAGTAGACCAAAAAGTAAGTAGACCAAAAAGTAAGTAGACCAAAAAAGGAAAAAAAAAAGAAAGTAAAGATTGTCAAATTGAATAAAAAAGCAAGACCCAATTATATGATGGCCATAAGAGACACACTTTAAATATAAACACACTGAGAAGTTAAAAGTAGAGGGATTGGAGTTTCCGTTGTGGCGCAGTGGTTAACGAATCCAACCAGGAACCATGAGGTTGTGGGTTTGACCCCTGCCCTTGCCCAGTGGCTTAAGGATCCGGTGCTGCCCTGAGCTCTGGTGTAGGTCACAGACGCGGCTGGATCCCGCGTTGCTGTGGATCTGGCTTAGTCCGGCAGCCACAGCTCTGATTAGACCCCTAGCCTGGGAACCTCCATATGCTGCAAGAGTGGCCCAAGAAATCTCAAAAAGACAAAAAAAAAAAAAAAAGTAAAGGGATTAAAAATAAAAATTATGCAAACTAAAAGCATAAAGAAGCTAATACAGTTGTCTTAATATCAAAGTACACTCCAAAACAAGAGTTTTATCAGAGGTGAAGGATACTTTATAAAGTGATCAACTCTTGAGACATAAAGATCATAAGTGTGTATGAACTTATTAACACAGCTTCAAAATACATAATGGAAAAATGAATGAATTTAAAGGAGAAATAGACAAATTTAAAATAAATTCAAAATAAATCTGAAGATATGAACACCCCCTTTTCAGCAGTTGGTTAATATAGAAACTAAGAAAAAAATCAGTTAAGTATACAGATTTGTATCATGACTCAAAATATAGTCCACCGTGATAAAGTGTACTTGAAAAGAAAGAATTCTGTAGATTTGGGTATAGGGTTATATAAATGTCAAATAATTCCAATATCTAACAACTTTTACAGAAAGTATAATAGGGAATATTTCTCAACCCATTATATGAGGCCGGCATAATCCTAATAAAAACACTGGACAAAGACATCACGAATATAGAAAATTATAAACCCATATCTCATATATCAGAGTTATAAAAAATCCTTAGCAAAATATTAGCAAATGAAAGCCAGTAATGTATTAAAAGGATTATGCATTATGGCCACATAAGGTTTATCCCAGAAATGCAATGTTGGTTTAAAATACTAAAATCAATTGATGTAATTAAGTTAACACAATAAAAAAAAAGTCATCTTAATAGGCACACAAAAAGTTGACAATATCCAACATCAATTTCTGTTAAAAACAAACAAAAAAAACCCCAAAATCTATCATGCTAAAGTCAACAATCTGAAAAAAAAGACAATCTACTAAAACTTTATAGCTAATATCAATGATGAGACCTACTTAATACATTTAGCAAATCTTATATAAAAATCAATTATACTTCTATATTCTGACTACAAATTTAAAATGTTTTAAATTTAATTGTTTCCAATAGCATTAAAATATATTAATACTTAAGAATGTTTAGCAAGAGGCATTCAAAATATTTTTGAGAGAAAATAGAGAAGACTCAGTAATGTTAAGATGTTAATCTCCAATGATTCAATGCAATTCAAAACAATATCAAAGCAGATATTCTATAGAATTTGACAAGCAGACTCTAAAATGTATAAGGAAACACTAAGGACTTAGAATATTCAAAATAATTTTTAAAAAGAACAAAGTAGGAGTACCAACCTACCTGTTTTTAAGACATTATACAGCTACACTAATCAAGACAATTTGCTATTGAAAAAAAGATAAATAAATAAACAGAATAGAATTAAGAGTCCAGAAAGAGTGCTACCGAAATACAGTCAATTTTTTTTTTAACAAAGGTGCCAAAGCACTTCAATGGGAACATTAAAGTCTTTACAAAAAAGTATACTTAGGCAAAATGGATATGGAGCATCAACCCTTACCTCACACGATGTGAGTGGGTGCAAAAATTAATCATAGATCAAATTGTAAAACTTTATGAAACTCCCAGGGGAAAAAAATATAGGAGAAACCTTTGCAATCTTAAGATATATATAAAAGCATGAACCACAAAAGAAAAAAGCTGCTAAATTAACATTTAAAACTTTTTTTGCTCTTTGAAAGATATTAGGAATGAAAAGACAAGACATAGACTGAGGGAAAGTATCTTCACACAAATGTCAGATAAAGGACTTGCATCCAGGATATAGAAAGACCTTTTTCAATTTGATAATAATAATACAACTCAATAAAACCACCCAGTGAACACTTCAGCAGATGCTTACAAACTACTATGTACAAATGACTTATAAGCAAATGAAAAGATGCTTAATATCAGTAATCACCTGAGTAATACATATATAAAACAAAATGTGATACTAACAAAAATTTTAAAAACTGACCAAAAGGAAGCAAATAATTTGGAGCTCTTATACACTCCTAGTAGGAATGTAAAATGTTAAAATTACTTTAGTGGTTTCTTAAAAACTTAAACAGAAATTTGACCATATAATCCAGCTACTCCACTGCTAGATATTTTTCCCAAGGGGGAAAAAATTGTCCCCACAAAAACTTTTACACAGATGTTCCTAGTAGCTTATATTTAGAAGAGTCAGCATCTGAAAGCAATCCAAAAGTGTCACAACTGATATATGGATAAACAAATTACGATATATGAGTACAATGGGATACTAGTTAGCAATCAAGAGGACTCAACTATTTATACCTTCAACAACATGGATGAATATCAAATGCATTAAGCTAAAGAGGGGGGAAAAAGTCAAAAAAGAGTACACATTATATAATTCTGTTATGTCATATTCTAGAAAATGTAAAATGATACATTGAAGGTACAACCACTATAGAAAACAGTATGGAGGTACCTCATAAAACTAAATATAGAACTATGTATGATCCAGCAATCATACTCTTGGGCACATATCCAGACAAAGCATTCATTGAAAAAGATGCATGGATCCCAATGTTCATTGTGGCACTATTCACAATAGCCAAGAAATGGAAACAACCTAAATGTCCATCAACAGATGAATGGATTAAGAGGATGTGTACATATACACAATGGAATACTACTCAGCCGTAAAAAAAGAACAAAATAATGCCATTTGTAGCAACATGGATGGAACTAGAGACTCTCATACTAAGTGAAATAAGTCAGAAGGAGAGAGACAAATACCATATGACATCACATGTCTGGAATCTAATATATGGCACAAATGAACCTATTTCCAGAAAAGAAACAAACTCATGGACATGGAGAACAGACTTGCAGTTGCCAAGATGTATGAGGAAGGAGTGGGAAGGACTGGGAGTTTGGGGTTAGTAGATGCAAACAATTGCATTTGGAGTAGATAAGCAATGAGATTCTGCTGTATAGCTCAAGGAACTGTATCTGATTACTTGTGATGGAACATGATGGAGGATAATGGGAAAAAAGAATGTATATATATATATATATATATATATATATATATATATATATATATATATATATATATATCTGGGTCACTTTGCTATACAGCAGAAATGGACAGAACATTGTAAATCAACTATAATAAAATTTTTTTTAAGTAATACATTGTAATAGAAAATAGATCAGGTGGTTGCTGGTGGTGGGGTTAGAGAGAAGGATGGATTACAAAGGGAAAACTTCCAGAGAGATGTAAACATTTGTTTTATTGCCGTGATGATGGTTTCACAAGTATAATATCCCAAACTCGCCAAATTGTACACTGTACCTATGTGCAGGTTATTGCATTCCCACTGTACCTCAATAAAGCTTTTAAAAAGTAGATTGAAGTAAAGCTGGCTCCCATGGCAGCCTTCCCTCTCCTGTACTGCAAGGCACTGGAGTCCTGTTCTCCCCTTGTTGACTGCAATACTCCCTCCCAGCCTTGAGCCATTTCCATGCAGTTCAGAAAGCTCAAAACCAATGAGGTCTAGAACTTGTCCTCCTGTGCTAGCCTGAGGAAAGATGCTGCAAACCAGGTGCCCACCAAATAGAGCATCTCTCTGCTGCCCACTGTGTCCAATGGGAAGTACTCCTGGCTTTCTGATTTATGTTGAATTCCTAGATAAGCCTTGAAATGCAGCCTACAATTTAGCTCCAGTCTGACTCCTGTGTCTCTAGTTACTGGACACTATTCCCAACAGCCAACAGCCACTAACTAGAGTCACTGTAAAGACAGACAATGCTGACACAGCCTGGACTGTCCCGCTGCCATGCTCAGCCCACCAGATTCATACCATACACCAGTATATGTCAAATCAGCCCCACATTTTCCTTGCATCTCTGGACAAAAATTTGTGTTGCTAGTTATTCGCCTAACGGGATGGTCCTATATCCAGGGCTGCTTTAGCCACTTTGAAGCTTATTTCTCTTCCCTCCCAGGGAAGAAAAGAGACATCAGAATAAGAAAAGAGACATCAGGAAGGTGTGGGGGGCCACAGAAGTGGGGAGAGTGATTAGGTCTGACTATGAGGACCACAAAAAGCATTCACTACAGGTTGGTATTCTGAGCAGACCTGTATCAGTACTCACTGGGCCCCCATTTCTCACCATTTGGACTCTCTCAAGTACAAATATTTTCTGGACACTCAGCTTTGACACTTACTCTAAGCTGTTTGATCACTGCAACAGGCCTTATCTGGATAAGAGCAAATGCTACACCATTTACTTATCTGACTCTTTTAGGCTCTGCTAATTCGTATGCCTCCTCCAAGGGCATTCCTTGATAGGACTCAAGTGTTGTGTTGTTTTCCTACAACAGTGGCATTTACATACAAATTAATGGCCATGACTGTAATTTTCTCTGCTGAGAAGTGAGGTGACCTGATAATTAAATTTCTGCACATGCAGAGAAAACAGAAAACCAGAACGCTCGTTCTTGCTTTCTTTTTCCCAACCCCCAATAGTTCTCTATCACTCCAGTGAATCCTTACAAGCAAATGTGAATCAACATTTTAATTTACAAATGTTCTGATTAGGAAGACAAAAAAAAAATTCATTGCCATGGATACCAAAATGAAAGGCCTGAGATATATAAGCAAGGCTGAGAAAGATAATGAAGAGATCTTGTGATGTGCAGGTGTTGTGAGTTTCTGAATTTCTAGTTGTTCAGTTCGTTCCCTCATCTTCCCATCCCATGCTACAAATCACTCTCAAGGCAGTTTCCAAAGTTGTTTTTATCTTGCAGTAGAGCCCAGACAAGGTACAGAGGTAATTTCTATAGTTTCTTCAGCACCAAATTCACAGTAAATATATCCAAATATATCATGACAACTGAAAAGAAACAGACTGAAAATACTCACATAGCTAAGTAACAGCTTCTTCAGAAAAAAAAAAAAAGGATAAAAGCCATATTCAAAAAAAGTTACACAATTTGTACATCAGATATTCAGTGGTGGTATGCATATATCAGAAGAGCAGCACTCAATAATGTCCCTGAAAATCAGACAATAACTTTTCTTCATTTGCATAAAAATTAAAGGGAAATTTTCTAAACGTCCCATTTTCCCCATATAGTTTCTACACTTTTGGTGCCTGTTATCACACATATGCTGATAAGCACAGGCAGGTAATAAAACAAATAAATATTGGAGTTCCCGTTGTGGCTCAGTGGGTTATGAACCCAACCAGCATCCATGAGAATGGGGTTCCATCTCTGACCCTGCTCAGTGGGTAAAGGATCCAGCGTTGCCATGAGTTGTGGTGTAGGTTGCAGACTTGACTCGGATCCCAAGTTGCTGTGGCTGTGGTGTAGGAATATCCATATGCTGCAGGCGTGGACCTAAAAAAGAAAAAAAATACTGGCAAAGAAATATGGACATTGCTAATCAAGCTTCTTTTCTTAGCTTGTTTTGTCATGGACATGCTTACTCATGGCTGTAACTATTACATGGTTTATAAAATCTAGTCATATTTTTCAGTGGTAAAATGATTCCTGATTCATTATGAAAATAAATACATTAAAATTTTATGGGATGCCACAAAAAGCACCTCAATTTTCAGGCACTGAACCACCTAACCAAGCCTGGCACCACTGAGTTATAAATGTTGCTCTGGGTATAATCACATCCCTTGTTCCATCCATAGTCTTAAATGCCATGCAGAGTTTATCTCTTAAATGCCATGCAGAGTTTATCTCCTATGATTTTTCTTACATTTTATAAATGGGTTTATGTAACTGTGACTTTCCTAATATCCTCGAGGAATTTGTAATCTTAACTCATTCTTCTCTGGTCTGTTCCCTTAGTGTCTAATATGCTATTAGAAATGAAACAAATGCTTCTATAAGTCATGAAAATATAAATTTAAACTTAGCATAATAGTGTATTAGTTAGGGTCCTCTAGAATAACAGGACTAATAAGAGAATCTATACATATTATCTATATATATATAATACATATTTTATACACACACACGCACAGCTCATATAAGATTATGGAAGCTAAATCCAAATATCTGTAGTTGGCAAGCTGGAGACCCAGGAAAACCAGTGTGCCATTCTAGCCAGACTGAGAACGAGAAAGCCAATGTAAGTTCTAGCCCAAGGGCAGGAGAAGATCAATCTTCCAGCTGAAAGAGTCAAGCAGGCAAAGTTCCCTCTTGCTCAGCTTTATGTTCTATTCAGGTTTTCAGTTTTTTAGGTGAGGCTCACCTACATTAGAGAGGGCAATCTGCTTTACTCCACTGATGATTCAAACGTTAATCTCATCCACAAACAGCTGTCCAGACACACCCAGGATATTTGACCAATTCTCTTGGTGCCTCATGGCCCAGTCAAGTTGACATACAATATTAACTACCACTAATACAATATAAAAGCCAAGTGCAAAGGAGGAAGAATACCAGATCACATACAGGTTTTAATCCCAGCTCTGACAACGTCCCAACTGAGTGATCTTGGGTCATCAATAAACCTCAGTTTAAAAATTAGACAGCTTTTGGTTCCTGCTATACAGAAACCTGAGGCCACATAGAACTCCTCCTACTATAAACTCATAGAAATGCTGGCAAAACTAGAGACATTTGGTGTTAGTCCAGAGGGGTAACCAACTTGTTTGCAGGTCCTATAGGCTGTTATCTTGTATATCAATAGCCTCGGGTTTATGCAAGGCTGGATTCAGGACTCTAGCCTAAGACTACTACTCTTTTCAAAATGCTGCTCTTTTTTTGAAAGAAGGACTGGTAAAATTCCATCTAACAGTTAGTACCTAGAGAGGTGGGAAGGAAACTTGCTATTTGTTTGGAGCTGCTGATGGAAAAAAATTTATCCTGTGAGAAATAAAATCATTAAGTCTTTACCTCTCACAGAAATATAATATCAGCATAGTACAGCCTCTGAAGGCAAGACATTAATAAGAGAAAATGAATAAGCCCCTATGAAATTCAGGAAACCTAATAGAAGCAAGAACAAAATTTCTCTATGGAAACACTTCCATAACTCAAGGTACACGGGATTATACTCATCACCATGTACAAAAATACCTCTTCTGAAGGTGGGCTTGAGGCAGGATAATAACTCAGTAGTTAGTGTAGGAACATAGGCTTCGATGCATTCTTTGATATGGCCATTGGTTAACATTTGTGGCTTAAGGGCTCCAAGGAGTAATGTCCCCGAAGGCCTTGTTTACTATAGGGAGTGTATCTGTTTTATGTCCAGGTGGATGTTCATCTCTAACTCACTCCTCAACTGATAGAAAAGGAATGAGAGGAATGGTGACTCTCAGTCTAAGGAAGAGAAAGGCAAAGAAATCTAAAACTTATGGGGCATTTCTACCTCTAAGACCCCTGTTGGACAAGAACTGATATAGGTAATTGGTCAAGGCCAAAGGGAGAAAACCACATCTTTCTAGACCCCTCTAGGCACCCCCCTCCCCATCTTGAAGGGATAAAAACCCCTATAGGACAATAGAGAGGGGGACTCTTCTTCCCCGTCCCAGCCTGTCCTGAGAGCTGTTTGCTTTCCTGTAATAAAGACCTTGTGTGCTTGCTGCCTGTGTGTTCATGAAGTTCATTCTTCGGCTCCATGAACAAGAACACAGATTCCAGTAACATATTTCTGGCATCAAGCTCTCCTCACAAACACACAGAAGATAAGATTAAACTAGCATGATGTGGGATATAAAACAATCTAAGAAGACACAGTAATTTCAAGCATATGTGGAAGAGTTGTAAAAATCAGCCATGTAAAGAAGCTTCAAAAATACAATTAGACCACATTCAACTTTCAATACAGTTAGAAATAAAACAAGACTTTAAAAAAATTATAAAAATGCTTTTGGAAACCAGAAAACACATTTTTAAATAATTGATGGGTCAAAAAAATAAACCTTAATTGGAATGATAAAATATTAATAACTGAGGCATAACAAACACATCATATATCATACACTTGTGGGATATAGTTTAAGTGGTACTTAAAGGAAATTTATGGATTAATTTAGAGTATATATTAGGAATGAAGAAAAAGATGAAAAAACTAACATGATAGATGGTCAACTCAAGATGTTATCGATCTACAGTTTAAGTGAAAGCAAAATACAAGGAAGAAATAGAAAAGATAAAAGCAAATATTAATAAAAATATCAATATAAAGAAAACATTAAAATAGAGAATATAAAAACTATCTTTTAAAGATAAATCACTGACAAGGTTGATTTAGCAAAGAATATAACTACAGCTTTAGTGGACATTTAAAGATCACAAGAGAAAAAAGGTTTAAACAATTTTTAAAAAGAAAAAAACAGAAAACACATAGACCATTAATCAATAAAAAAAACAAAATTTAGGAAAAAATTTAAAAGGAACATATCGTGGCTCAGTGGTTAACAAAACCAACTAGGATCCATGAGGACATGGGTTCAATCCCTGGCCTTGCTCAGTGGGTTAAGGATCTGGTGTTGCTGTGAGCTATGGTGTAAGTCGCAGATGCGTCTGGATCCCACATTGCTACATTGCTGGCAGCTACAGTTCCAATTGGATCCCTAGCCTGGGAACCTCCATATGCCACAGGTATGGTCCTAAAAAGACAAGAGAACAACAACAACAAAAAAAGAATTTACAAAACATTATTAAAGAGGAGAGCTACAAAGAGAGAGAACTTTAGTTGAATACTGATAAATGTATGCACATGAGGAAACCACCCAAAGCCATGGAAAGAACTACTCAAAATGCTGAGGTAACAGTCTTTAAGCCCATACAGAGCCAACAACAACTAGCTAGAGTAGAAAAACCTCATAATTGATGTGGTATTGAGTAAACTACTCAGAAAGGTTTTGACTTAGTAAGGAAGAACAATTAAACCTAGATAAGACATTACTTTGATCCTACCTAAAAAGCTTAAAACCAAGATCTGAAAGGATCAAACTGTTTCCAAGTTATTTAACCACATACCAGAGCAAAGTTATAGAATATTTCTATATCCAACATGTAACAAAGCAAAATTCACAATGTATTTCCAAACAAATATTTCCAAATATTTATTTCCATGCATGTAGAGAAACAGGAGAATATTACACATGATGAAGGGAAAAGTCAATCAATTGAAATGGAGTAAGAAATTAAACTGATAATAGAAATTGTGGACAGGGACATTAAAACACCAAATATCACTGCATTCCATATATTCAAGAAGCTAGAATAAAAACTGAACAAAATAAGCAAAGAAATGAAAGAGTCAAGTGAAACTTTTAGAGATGAAAACTACACTAAGATTTAAAAAAAACACTGATTGGGATTAATCTCAAAATTGGACAATGAAGAAGAATAGTGAGCTTAAAAAGAGCAATAAAAACCAATTCAAAATGAAACACAGAGAAATATAATCACTGTGAAAACATGAATAAAGCACCAGTGAGCAGAAGGACAACTTCAGGCAGCATAAACCATATGTAAATGTAGACCCTAAAGGAGGGAGTGGAACAGAAAAAATATCTGAAGAAATCATGGCCAAACTTTTCCATATTTGATGCAAATTATAAATACACCAATTCAAGAAGCTAAAACACATCCTATGTTCAAGAAATATGGTGAAAACCACACTAAGGTGCATCATAATCAAGTTGCTGAAAACCAGTTAGAGATATTCAGGAACAAAACAGGGTGAACCCTAATGTAAACTATGAACTGTAGTTAATAATAATGTATCAATCTTACTTCATCAGTTATAAAAATAACTATGAACTATAGTTAATAATAATGTATCAGTCTTACTTCATCAGTTATAAAAAATATATCACATCAAGATGTTAACAATAAGAGAAACAGAGTGGGAGGAGAGTACATGGACTCTCCGTGTTTTTCGCCCCAATTTTTTTGTAAACCTATAACTGCTCTAAAAATCAATAAAACAAAAATTTTTGAGAAGGAAAAGAAAAAACACTATGAACAAAGGAATGTAGAGAAGGATGGCAGGTGATTTCTCATTATAAAATCTCACAGTGAAGAAATATTTTTAAAGTGCTGAAAGAAAAAAAAAAAACTGATATTATTCTATACCCAGAGAGAAAACATTTTTCAAAAATAAAGGCAAAGTAAGGACTTTTCAGAAAGAATTCAAAAGTATCAAAAAAGAATAATGTTAAAAGTCTTTCAAACAGAGGAAACATAATAGCAGATATAAATCTGCATCTACATAAAAAATGAAGAGCACCTAAAATCACTATATGGATATAAACATAAAGACTTAGAGAGTTCCCTTCATGGTGCAGTGGAAATGAATCCGACTAGGAACCATGAAGTTTCAGGTTCGATCCCTGGCCTCGCTCAGTGGGTTAAGGATCTGGCATTGCTGTGGCTGTGGTGTAAGCTGGCAGCTGTAGCTCTTATTCGACCCCTAGTCTGGGAACCTCCATGTGCCACAGGTGCAGCCCTAACAAGAAAAAGAAAAAAAAGACTTAGGTTCTTCAGTTAACAAAATGGCAATAAGAACATACATACCAATAATTACTTTAAATGTAAATGGACTAAATCCTCCAAATGAAAGACAAAAGTGGCTGAATGGATACAAAAACAAGAACCATGTATATGCTGTCTACAAGAACTTCACTTCAGATCTAGAGACACACACACAGACTAAAGTGAGGGTAAGGAAAAAAAGGTAGTCCATGCAAATAGAAATCAAAAGAAAGGTAAAGTAGCAATATTTACACTGGATAAAATAGAATTTAAAATAAAGGCTGTACAAATGAACATCTCCTTAGAAAAGAAAATCATGGACTTGGAGAAGAGACTTGTGGCTGCCTGATGGGAGAGGGAAGGAGTGGGAGGGATCGGGAGCTTGGGCTTATCAGACACAACTTAGAATAGATTTACAAGGAGATCCTGCTGAGTAGCATTGAGAACTTTGTCTAGATACTCATGCTGCAACAGAAGAAAGGCTGGGGGAAAAATGTAATTGTAATGTATACATGTAAGGATAACCTGACCCCCTTGCTGTACAGTGGGAAAATAAAAAATAAAAATAAAAAAAAAATAAAACCCATGTGATGGTGACAAACAAACAAACAAACAAAAGGCTGTTATTATAGACAAAGAAGTACACTACATAATGATCAGGGGATCAATCCAAGAAGAAGATAAAACAATTACAAATGTATATATGCATCCAACATAGGAGCATTTAAATGTGTAAAGCAAATATTAACAGACATTAAAAAAAGAAATTGACAGGAACACAATAATAGTGGGGGATGTTGACACCCCACTCACAGCAAAGGACAGACCACCCAGACAGAAAATCAACAAGGAAACACAGGCCTTAAGTGACACATTAGACCAATGAGCTCAACTGATATACAGAAAGCATTCCATCCAAAAGCAATACAATACATATTATTTTTAAGTTCACACAGAACATTCTCCAGGATAGACCACATCCTGGGCCACAAAACAAACCTTAGTAAATTTAAGAAAACTGAAATCATATCAAGCACATTTTCTGACCCCAAACTATAAAACCAGAAGTCAACTAGAAGAAAAAACTGCAAAATACACAAACACATGGAGACTAAACAATATGCTACTAAGCAGCCAATAGATCACTGAAGAAATCAAAGAAATCAAAAATATATATAGCTAAAGACAAATGAAAACAAAAACACAATGATCCAAAACCTACTTGATGCAGCAAAGCAGTTGAAAGAGGAAAGTTTATAGAAATACAAGCCTACCTGTGGAAACAAGAAAAATCTCAAATAAAAAAACCTAACCTTACACCTAAAAGAACTAGAGAAACAAGAACTAACAAAGCCCAAAGTTAGAAGAAGGAAAGAAATCATAAATATCATAGCAAAAAGAAATGAAATAGAGACTAAAAAGTTAAAAGATTGATGAAATTAAAAACTGATTATTTAAAAAGGTCAATGAAATTGAAAAATCTTTAGCCAGACTCATCAAGAAAAAAGGGAGAGAACTCAAATCAATAAAATCATAAATGACAAAGAAGTTACAACTGACACCAAAGAAATATGAAGGATCATAAGAGACTACTATGAATAACTATATGCTAATAAAAGGGACAACCTGGAAGTGGAAAAATTCTTAGAAAGGTACAATCTTCCAAGACTGAACCAGGACGAAGGAGAAAATATGAACAGATCAATTGCCAGTAATGAAGTTGAATCGGTAAATTAAAAAATCCCAACAAACAAAAATCCAGGACCAGATGGGGTCACAGGTGAATTCTACTAAACATTTAGAGAAGAGTTAACATCAATCCTTGTCAAACTATTCAAAAAAATTACAGAGGATGGAACACTTCAAAACTCATTCTATAAGGTGAGTATCACTGTGGTAGCAAACCAAACATAAAAAAAGAAAACTGTAGGCCAATATCACTGATAAACATAGATGCAAAAATCTTCAACAAAATACTAGCAAGCCAAAATTGACAATAAATTAAAAGGATCAAACACCATTATCAAGTGGGATTTACCCCAGAGATACAAGGATTTTTCAACATCTGCAAACCAATCAATATGATATAGCATATTAACAAACTGAGGAATAAAAACTGTATGATTATCTCAATAGATCCAGAAAAAGATTTTGACAAAATTCAACACACATTTATAATTAAAAAAAAAGCAAACTCTCTAGAAAGTGGACATGGGGGAACCTACCTCAACATAATAAAGGCTGTATATGACAAACCCACAGCTAACATCATAATCAATGGTGAAAAGCTGAAAGCATTTCCTTTAAGATCAAGAACAAGGCAGGGATGCCCACTCTGGACATTTTTATTCAACATAGTTTTGGAAGTCCTAGTCATGGCAATTGGAGAATAAAAAGAAATAAAAGGAATACAAGTTGGAAAAGAAGAAATATACTGTCACTGCTTGAAGATGACATGATGCTATACATAGAAAATCCTAAGGACACCACTAGGAGACTACTAAAGCTCTTCATGAAGTTGCAGCATACAAAATTAATACACAGAAATCTGATGCATTTCTATACACTAACAACAAATTATCAGAAAGAAAAATTAAGGAAACGATCCCATTTACCATCACATCAAAAAGAATAAAATATCTAGAAATAAACATTCCTAAGAAGGCAAAAGACCTATATTTCAAAAACTGTAAGATACTGATGAAAGAAATTGAAGATGACATAAACATGAAAAGATACACTGTGTTCTTGGATTGGAAGAATAAATATTGTCAAAATGATCACTGTACCCAAGGCAATCTACAGATTAAATGCAACCTCTATCAAAACACCAAGTGAGGGAGTTCCCGTTGTGGTGCAGTGGTTAACGAATCCGACTAGGAACCATGAGGTTTCGGGTTCGGTCCCTGCCCTTGCTCAGTGGGTTAACGATCCCGCGTTGCCGTGAGCTGTGGTGTAGGTTGCAGACGAGGCTCGGGTCCCGCGTTGCTGTGGCTCTGGAGTAGGCTGGTGGCTACAGCTCCGATTCGACCCCTAGCCTGGGAACCTCCATATGCTGCGGGAGCGGCCCAAGAAATAGCAACAACAACAACCAAAAGACAAAAAAAACAAAACAAAACAAAAAACACCAAGTGAATTTTTCACAGAACTAGAACAAACCATTTTCAAATTTGTATAGAAACACAAAAGACCCCAAATAGCCAAAGCAATCTTGAGAAAAAAAGAATAGAGCTAGAAGAATCAGGTTTCCTGATGTGTTGAAGATACAGATGTTAATTTTGACCTTCTAGAACCTTTCTGTCTCTTTCAGTAATGATATTCTGATTTTCTTTTAAGAAACCACGCCTCTCTAAATCTCAATCCACAAGGTTTGGGTGATGCTGACCCCTCATTCCTTCATTTTACCATACACAAAAAACACAGATATGGGCAATGACAGTCAGCCTCAGAACTTTTTTGGAAATATTGAAAAGCACAACCCCCTACAGCCGGAGTGCACAAGCTAGTAAGAGATAAGCCATATCTATCATCACCTGGGGGATAGCCTGCCTGAGAAAGACACTGACACAGAAAGAGGCAGAACCAAGAGTTAGGAATTTTTGATACTAATACCCATTGTGAAATGGAGCCAATCATTCCTGTACACAGGGCTTTTACTTCTGTGAGCCAAAAGCCTCTACCGTGTTTGTGCATGTGTGCATGTGTATGTGTGCATATACACATGCGTACATGCTCCCTTATGCCCTTTTTGATTGGATTTCTGTCAAACCCAGAAGGATTCTGACTAGTGTAGTAAAGTGCAAAGAGCACATTATAAGTGAGAGTGATGAGATCTCCATTCTTAATCTGCCTCTGTCAACACATAATGATGAAATCTTGGCCAAGGAACTTTATATTGCTCTCCACTCTGAATTCCTACAATAAATGCTATCTGCATAACTCATTAAGCAAATAAGTATGTACTGCTTTGTGATACGTCTTCTATCTAGACTATTTAAACTTCATTAACATTTTTTTTGCTTGTGTCTTATTTCCCCAAGGGAATTTTATCCTTGATTCCCTCCCCCAACTCACAGCTGACATATCCCCTGACCCCAGACACACACAGACAGGGCAAATATTATGAATAAGCTGATCTTTGAGGGTCCTCTCAGTTTAAAACAAATTTATGATTCTATAAGAACACTGTGGCCTTGCAATACCATGACTGCTCTCTGATTCCACAGCATGTCACTCATATTGATGAAGTGGCCCCATGCCTTGTCCCTGAAATACCAGGATTCATTGGAAGCAGGGTCCGCCCTAGGCCTTTACAGCCCAACACACTCGCCACTGTCACCATAATGAAAACATTCTCTGAATTGAACTCAACTCTCTCAGGATTTCCCTCTACGTTCAGTAATATATTCCTTTATACTGATGAAGAGCAAAGGTGAAAGGCAAAGAATTTAGAACCAAAAGACCTGAGTTTTAGCTCTGATTCTGTCACTTGTTAGTTGTGTGACTTGCCATTTGTTACCTGACTTTCTCCAAGCCTTCAGTTCTTCATACATATAAGAAAATAGTGATCTCTGGTTTCCCTTTTAAGGTTGTGAGGATCCAAAGCAATCATTTGTAGGCAAAACATTTACATTGACTATCCCATTTAAAATTTATAACATCCTCAGAGGTAGCAATCATTTCCTCACCCAAAAGATGAAGTTATTGAGGCCCACAAAAGTTAAGTAATGTTTAGGCTCTGTCTGACTCCAAAGTCCATATTCCTCCCATCACACTATTCTACTTGGTAAACACAAGGCAATGTACATATAACAGGTGTTCCATTCCCTAGGTGCCAGGGGATCATGAAAGACAACAGGCCAGGCCTCAAATGACAAAGGACAAACATGATCAAAGTGGGGCCCAAAGAGTTTCTGCTCATCCACAGTTGCTGGGATTGTCGAAATCTTGGTACACATGCTACTACTACTTTTCCTTCCTGTGCTTAAAGCAGGAAATGCCAACTGGGGGGCATTCTTTCCTGATAAGGCTCAGAATATGTAAAGTGCACTGCAAACAGCAAAATCTGCTGATCAGAGCTGTCTACAGGATGAAGCTACTGGCCATACTTGTGCCCTGTAAAAACCCTGCTTACCTCCTATTTAGAGATGACAAAGTGGAGCTATAGCCATTTTGGAATTGGGACAGGAAAAGCAAAGGTGATGGAAGGAAATTCACTTATTTAAAAGTCCATCTTTTTTTTTTTTTTTTTGTCTTTTTGCCTTTTCTGGGGCCGCACCTGCAGCATATGGATGGAGGTTCCCAGGCTAGGGGTCGGCCACCAGCCCACGCCCGAGCCACAGCAACTCGGGATCCGAGCCATGTCTGCAACCCACACCACAGCCCACGGCAACGCTAGATCCCCAACCCACTGAGTGAGGCCAGGGATCAAACCCGCAACCTCATGGTTCCCAGTCAGACTCGCCAATCACTGAGCCACAATGGGAACTCCAAGTCCATCTCTTAATACACAGATACCAGGCTCAGGGCCTAATGTCAGGCACAATAAATGAACAACCTGGCTCTCACCAGGCGATTATAATCCCACCAGCTCTCGTCCATGATACCAAAAACCTTTGGGAGGGGGGCATGAAGTGGGCAGGAAAAGCAGGCTTATTTAAGAAAGCAGAAATAGGAATTCTGTTGTGGCTCAGTGGGTTAACAATCCAGCATTGTCACTGCTGTGGTACAGGTTGGAGCCCTGGCCCTGGAACTTCCACATGTTGCAGATGAAGCCCACCCCATCCCCGCAAAAGAAAGAAAGCAGAAAAAACCTAGATGGGTCAGTAACATCAAAGGCTATTTAGTCTGTTGCTAGAACACTTGAGGTTATACATGTTTCAGAATTCAGGTTATCTTGGCTTTTAAAAAGGAAAAATGGTACACATACCATAATTTATTCAACACTCACTAGGAGGGTCTGGGGCAGCACCTTGTAATGAAATCCATTAATAATTAAAACATGCAAATTTCACTCTAAGAGAAATAGGTAAAGGCTCCAAATAATGTTATCTCAGCTCAAGTCATCTCTAACCTTTTAAAAAAATTCCAGTTTTCAGTGTCTTAGATTTTTAGAATTCCTCACAAGGGTTTGTACACTTATATTAAGGATAATCCTGTGAATACCAATTTAAGATAAAAGCTAATTTTATGTGTCTGATTTCTAGAAGAGCCATCTCAGCCCATGTGCTGGTGTTTAACCAAGCTATGCAAACCTTTTTCCCACAAGATTTATTTGGCCTCAGCCACAGCTTGTAGAAGTTCTTGGGCCAGGAATCAAACCTGAGCCACAGTAGTGACAATGCTGAATCCTTAGCCTCTAGGCCACCAGGGAACTCCCAAGAAATACTGTTTTAAGATGCAGGAATCTCAAAGAAAAAATTTAAGACAAATAGAGAAGTCCTTTTTACCAAATAAAACATAGTTCTAGGGGTTGGAGAGAGCACAGAACAAGTGAAGAAATTATAAAAATACAAGGCAAACACTAAAAAACTAAAAGGACCTTGTCAACAAGGCTCTTGCCATAATTTGGCAAAGGGGCAAAAAGCCCTTGCTCTTAAAATTCACTCACTGTGGGGACCTGGGTTCTCAGAGCACCTGAGACCTGCCTTTGTAGCTCAGAGGCAAAGGTGTCCAGGAAACACAATGGCTTGACCCTTGGTGCTGCACACAGAGGATGCTGCTTTTCAGTCTTACTTGACGATCTGCTAACAATATGTGACGCCACCGAGGATCTTCTTCACCTGGTCTTCCACAGCAAGGCAGACTCGTGGTTCTCTTCATCCTCCCTGCTCATTTCCTGGCACCAGTGCTCCGTAGGGGTCTACCCTAAGCACGTTGCTCAGTCCACAAACTCAACCCGCAAATCTCTGACCACCCACAGCTTCAACTGCCAAGTCCAGAACGGCAGCCAACAAGCAGTTCCTCCATCCTCTTCCGAGCTCTTCACGCATGCATTCAACATCTGCCTCTGGCCCAGCTCCTTAAAAGTGGGAGCGGAGTCCCTCTCTCTCTATCCTCAGAGCCAAGACAGCATACTGTTAGGCCCACAGCAGCTGCTCAATATTTATTAAATGAAAGCAGTAATTAATTAGCCACATCCAACTGTAGTGGAAAGAAATGGAAGCCCCAAAGCAGCTAACACGGAAAAGCACCTATCACCATAAACAGGCACAGAGTGGGTGTTTAGTACAGATGTGTTAAATGGATCTGTTACATATTTCATTAGCATTCATACAACCCTTCATTGTGTATTTCTGATACATGCAGATTAAATGGGCTTTTGTGGTCTGGACTTTAGCCCCAACTCTTAACAGGAGAGAGCCTTTCACGTTCCAAACAGCTTACCAAGAAACCCTTGGAACAGAAACCACTGGTAAGCAGGGGCTGAGTGTATAACCATGAATTACTGTTTATCAAATTTAGCTTCTATCAATCTATTTCAATTTCTTTTCTTTTTATAGCCACACCTTCAGCATGTGGAAGTTCCCAGGCTAAGGGCTGAATCAGAGCTGTAGCTTCAGGCTATGCCACAGCCATGGCAACACTGGATCCGAGCAATATCCTCAATCTATGCCACAGCTTGTGGCAACACCAGATCCTTAACCCACTGAGCGAGGCCAGGGATCAAACCCGCGTCCTCAGGGAGACTATATCGAGTTCTTAACCCTCTGAGTCACAATAGGAACTCCTATTTTAATTCTTTTTGCTAAACCTACAGATAGATATCTAATTATTTCTTTAATAAAATTACAAATATTTGCACTCATTATTTTCCTCCTGTATTCTCTCTTTATCTTCATTTTTTTTTCTCTTAATTAAATGGGACAATATTGTTAAGAGCTATTATAATGAGTTAAAAAGATGAACAGAATCATCTGACCAAATAATTAGGACAAGGTAAAAATCAAAGCAGTATAAAGCACAAAGAGAAATAATTTATAGTTTCAAAAATAAGATGCTAAGCAACTGGGCTATGTGCCTTGGAACTAACTACTTCAGGCTGTGTTCTACACTATACATTAAAAGTGATCATGATGCAAATTGGATTCAAGGGGGCTACTGAGTCTAGCAACAAACAGCCTGCAGGGGCCAGCAGACCCCACAGAACCTTAGGGGCAAGATTTGACTCTCCACTCTGAAAAATTACCCACCTAGTGTACCAGGAAAACAGAGAGACCTACACAAACAGTTGAAATCACTTCAAAAGACACTGTATCTGTCATAGCCAAAAAAGACACAAGACCAACTCAGAAAACTGTGGCCTGCAGATATGATGTTCAGTCAAATCTACCCTCCACAGTAAATCTTTTGTCACTTTCTGGAAGATGACTGTGAGGGACAGTTTTTATTCTGGGGGGAGGAGGGTTTGGGGTTCTTTAAACAGCTTTATATCTCTATAGAGATATAATTCACTTGACATACATTTCACCGATTTTAAGTGTACATTTCAATGGTTTATAGAGCTATCACGATTTTAGAACATTTTCATCATCCCCTAAAGAAATCTGCATGTCTTACCCATCAGTCCCCGACCCCGACCCCGACCCTGACCCCAACCACCTCACTCCCTGCAGCCATGGGCAGCCATTCACCTACTTTCTGACTCTCTAGATTGGCCTACTCTGGACATTTTATATAAAAGGGGTTTTTTACAGTTTGTGGTCTTTTGTGACGGGCTTCTTTCACTTAATGTTTCAAGGTTCATCCATGTTGTAGCATGGATCAGTGCTTTATCCTTTTTTACAGCTGAGTAAGATTCCATTGTAGGGACAGGCCACATTTTATTCACCCAGTTATCAAGTGATGGGCATTTGGGTTGGTTTCACTTTTAAGTTATGATGAATAATGTTCGTATGAACATTCACATACGAGTTTTTGTGCAGATATGTTTTCATTTCTCCTGGATATATACTTAGGAGTGGGTTTGCTGAGTTATATAGTAACTCCATGTTACCAAAGAGGGTGTACCGTTTTACATTCTCACCGGCAGTGTATGAGGGTTCCCATTTTGATGTATACTCACCAGCACTTATTACCTCTTTTTTATTATACCATCCTAGTGGATGTGAGACGTTATCTTATTGTGCTTTTAATTTGCTTTTTCCTAATGCCTAATGATGTTGAGCATCTTTTCATGTGCTCACCGGCCATTTGTATATCTGTGAAGAAATATTTACATCCTTTGCCCATTTTTTTTTTTTCTTCTTAAGGCCGCACCTACAGTATATGGAAGTCCCCAGGCTAGGGGTTGAATCAGAGCTACAGCTGCCAGCCTACACCACAGCCACAGCACTGCCAGATCCGAGCCACATCTGAGACCTATACCACCACTAACGGCAATGCTGAATCCTTAACTCACTCAGCAGGGCCAGGAATCGAACTCCATCCCACATTCTCATGTGGGGGTTTCGTAACCCACCAAGCCAGAATGGGAACTCCCAATTTTTCTTAGGTTTATTATGTAAACATCAGAGATACTTTAAATTTCATGAAATGTCTTTAAAAGGTCGCTGATATTGTAATTTATGATGTAGTATTACTTTCTAGTATATTTAATAGCTGGTGTATTTCTAAAACCACAGAGTTAAAAATAAACCAAATTTGATGGGCATTCTCAAAATAATTAAGGACAAAAAAACTCTATCCACTCCCTACTTTAACCTACCCTCAATTGGATTTTAATTTTTTTTAAATTTACCTCAAAAGAGCTTTTTTTTTTTTTTTTTTTAACCTAGGTTTGGAAGCTCCCTAATCTATCAAGGTTATGTTTAAACAGATTTTCAAAAATTCTAGATGAGACTTTTTTTGCAAAAGTAACCAGGCATTTACACCTAAAATATTGTAATTATTCAGTATCATTATGCTATATGGGTTCATTTTTATAAACCCAAATAAGGAATGTATTTATAAATTCAAATAAGAATGTGTTGTGTATTGGGTAAACAAAAGCATCCTATGCTAAAGGATACTACAAAATAATAGAATTGAAATTGTCATTATTTGGAAAAATTTTTAAGTAAATGATTCTTGATCCTTCTAAATGTCACTTTTAGGATGGTGTGTTACTTTAATTCTTATCTTACAGGGAAAGCAATTAAAACCCAGATATAATAAGTGGCTTTTCCATAATGAATAAAATGATAAAAAATTATCTTAATACATCCTATATTTCCATAAAATTTTGAATTTTATTAAAGATATTCAGTTTCTGACAAAAATGCAAATGTTCACCTTTTTTACTTTTAGGCATCTACAATCTTTCTTTTCTTTTTGGGGGGTTGTGGGACAGAAATCCTGTGAAATTGGATTGTTATGATCATTATACAACTCAGATGTGATAAATTCATTTGAGTAATAAAAAAAAGGAGAAAAAAAATAAACATCCTGCTTTCTAAAAAAAAAATTGGATTGTGATGGTCACTGTACAACTATAAATGTAATAAATTCATTGAGTAATAAAAAATAAAAAAATCATTATTATTATTATTATTATTATTTTGTCTTTTTAGGGCCACACCTGATATGGAGGTTCCCAGGCTAGGGGTCTAATCAGAGCTGTTGCTGCTGGCCTATGCCACAGCCACAGCAACTCCAGATCTGAGCCATGTCTGTGACCTACACCACAGTTCATGGTAATGCTAGATCCTTAATCCACTGAGCAAGGCCAGGGCTAGAACCCGCATCCTCATGGATATCAGACCAGTCAGATTTGTTTCTGCTGTGCTACAATGGGAACTCCCCCATTTTTCTTTTATAACTTGACTTTCCTTCCACTTCCTATGCTTGCCTTTCTTTCAATTTACTGGGTCATCTATCTCATTTTTTTTGGGGGGGTAACTGACAAATTTTTTTTTCACTTTTTAAAGTTTTATTGAAGTAGAGTTCATTTACAATGTTGTGATCATTTCTGTTGTACAACAAAGTGGTTCAGTTATACATGTACACACATCCATTCTCTTTCAGATTCTTTTCCCATAGAATATTGGGTAGATTTCTCTGTGCTGTACAGCAGGTCCCGGTTGGACAATCACTCCATATACCACAGTGTGCATGTGTCAATCTCAAAACCCCAATCCATCCCTCCCCCAGCCTGTCCCCTTTGTTAACCATAAGTTGTTTTCAAAGTCTGTGAATCTGTTTCTGTACTGCAATTACCATACTAAGTGAAGTTAGGCAATGAAAAACAAGCATCAAATGATATCACTTATATGTGGAATCTAAAAAAAGAATACAAATGAACTCATCATTCCCATTTTATTTACCAAAGCAACTGAATTCCCTCCTAACCTCTCTAGCCACTGTCAAGGTAATTCACTTGCTCTTCTGCACTCTGCTCAATTCCCTTCCACTTTTATAGTTTGGAAATTGTGCTGCTACAGTTTTTAGGATTTTAGTATCTGCAGCCTCTTGCTCTTAGGGTTCAGATGAAGTCCATCTTTCTGGCAGAGACTCTTTCTCATTTCCCAACAGACTTTCAGTACCAAGTAAATCTAAAGCCTTCCTCCTTGACAAAGCTCTGACACACAGAGATACCACCCACTCTGAGCTTCAGTCCAAGGTCTGGCTCCTTGGTGTCAAGGATCACTGAGTGAGAGCCACCACTTTATCCAGATTTCCCAATTTACCCAGGGACGTGAGTTGGATATTGAGTCACTGCATGAATCGTGATGCATGTCCCTTGTCACCCCCTATTCATGTGATTTAGAGTTAAGTCCACCGTATGCTGCAGGCCTGTTTCCTTGACTGTAATATGTGGGGACTCCTCTGATTTCTAAATTACTTTTAGCCCTAAAACACTATTGTTTATCTCACTTTCAGGCTCACATTTGCCATTCTTGTTTTCATGATTAGTAGAATGGAAAAGATGCCCCAAAGTTCAACTATCCGTTCATGTAGATTAGTAACCATTTGCCTTTCAAATGAGGTTGAACTATTTTTTCCACCTTTGAAATATACTGTGAACATCATCTCCCTTTCTGAACAGTGTTTTTCTAACTATAGTGTTTGTGCTAAATGTGAATAGACCTGCAAATTAATGCGGTTTAGCTCACTCGAAACCCAGATTGTAAGTCTTTCTCTGAACTCAACCAAGTAGGAGTCAGTTTTGAGGACATGGTTATCTTTAATATCAAGAGGCTGTAGTTATGTGTGCACTGTGACCTTTTGCCTTTTTACATGTTGCATGTATTTTCAAAGAAACTTTAATGCCAACATGCAAAATATTAAACTAAGTAGATTTTAATAGTTCAAGAAAATCTATTCTATGTAGCTTGTGTGCTTTTCAATATCTCACTTAATCCTCATAACAATGTTATGAGACAGGTACTATTATTTCCCCCCATTTATGGATAAGGAAACTGAGGCACAGATGATGTTAGTTAGCATGTCCAAAGTTACCTAGGCTTTAACTATACACAGTTTGGTTCCAAGGTACATGTTCTTCAACCTGAAATCTAAAAATGTGACATCTCTGACATTTGTTAACAACCAAATGCAAGAGAGAAATCATGGCCTTGATCTTCTTTGTGGCTTTTCATTTTATGAATACAAAAGGCCAGGAAATCTGTTTTATTTAATCTATGCTTAGCTTCCATCAATGACAACATACTCTAGGGAGTTCCCTGGTGGCTTAGTGGGTTAAGGAACCAGCATTATCTCTGTTGTGCTTCAGGTCGTAGCTGTTGCGCAGGTTTGATCGTGGGCCTGGTAACTTCTATACACTGTGGGCATGGCCAAAAAAATGATAGCATACTCTATTCATTAACTTAGAGAAAGGCTAAAACCACCTTTGAATATGATTAACAAAGAGCAAATGAAAACCTCTATATCCACTTCACAACCTGATCAAAGCTACTTTCTGCTCCTGGCAAGGAAGTGAAATAGGTAGTTCAACTCTGTGTGAAAGAGAGAGAGTAATAAACAAAATTTATAGCACAAAACTGGATAGAATTTGGACTGGTATGGGGATGGTCCCCACAGATCTTTTATTTCCCAACCAATTAAGGTAAATCAAGGCCACACTTTATCTCAGTACAACCTGTCATGCTAAGAAGTTCAAAATGATCTACAGAAGGGATTCATCACTTTCTGGTTGTGTTTTCAATATTCCATTCAACAAATTCTGCTTATAACCCCTTTCAAATCTAACTTTTCTCCCCCCGGCAGCAGAGTTCAAGTGGATAAAGATATCATTCTACTGAAAAAGCTCTGATGTGATATTTATGTACTATTATTACTTGGAGAACTATAAAAACAGGATGCAGTTAATTATTTTAACTTTAAGTGATTTAATTATTTTTAAAAAAGAAAAAGCTCTGATAAAAAAAAGGAGTCAGAGAAAGATTTTCAAAAATAGCCTTCATCTAAGCAGAAAGACACACTTCAATTTGGGTTTGTATTGAATCTTTTCAATAATAGTCAAACTTTCCTGATATTGAGACCTCCTTACAGAGCTGAATATCCCATAGCTTTCCTGCACTATGTGCTGATGCCCAGCCAAGGAAGAGGGTGGGAGGAGTGGGTGATGGAGGGTGGTCACCTACCAGCTGCTGTTGAAATCTGTCAACCAGCAAATGAAGCTTCCTGATATGTGAGCAATTTTCAAAACAAAACAAAACAAAACAAAAATCAGAACTACCATCTGGGAAGTGGGAAGAAGATACCACTTGGCAAAAATGTTTCAGAAAACATAGGCAAACACAGAAACACACACAAATACACCAATGTGTCCACACACACACACGCACAAAAAGGCAGTTACCTCAGACTGATAAAACCAGCAAACTCTCCCGATTACTCAGCTCGTTTTCCAATTCCCTAACGTTAAAAGGGAGCTGGGAGACCTCCTGCAGGGAGCTGGTGGGGACAGAAAAACTGGAGTCTTGGTAGTCCCATTGCTGACTCACTACCTGACTTCAAGCAAACCACCTGTTAGGAATTTAGGGCACAGTTTATCAATTTGCAAAGCAGGTGTGAGCATTCTCACCTTCTGCAAATCACGAAGCACATTTAAATGAGGATTTCAAAGAACTGTGCTATTCTGGGAATAGAATTCCCAAAAGGAAGTGTTACATACCCTTTTTAGAGTTTCACATGATCTCCATACATGCATCAAGAAGCCTTACAATCAAGATAAAAAAACTACCAGTAGTTATCGCTATTTGTTCACACAGGTGCAGCAGAAAAGCCTGACTGTCTGTTCCCAATGTGAAATGTGGCCACTGCCAGTGTGGGAGTAAGGTGATGGGGGCTCTTTTTATTTCTTTCACCTCACATCAACTAAGACGTTGCTCCAAAAGGGCCATTTCATTCCTAATTGCAATGTTAGGCTGGACCTATGGGAACCACTCAAATGAAAAGAAACTGTGCAAAGCATCGCATGTTGCATTAACCACTGGCCCCTGAATGAATTTTTCTCTGGGGAATAGATGTAGCTACTTTTGTTTTAAAGAAATAGCTCCCAGAATTTGATATTGAAGTGTTCTATACTTATCTTTTATTATACCTAATACATTTCACTAAGTTTCTCCTACTTTTTTTTTTTATTATTGTTGGCTGGTAGGAAACATTTCTGTTTCTTTTTTTTAATCATTTATTTATATATTTTTTCTACTGTACAGCATGATGACCCAGTTACAAATACATACATACATTCTTTTTTCCCACATTACGGTGTTCCATCATAAGTGACTAGACAGAGTTCCCAGTGCTACACAGCAGGATCCCATTGCTGCTACTTCTTTTTTCTTGATTACATTTCAAGGTACTGTCTATATCCTTAGTACTTTCAAGTTCACATTTATAAATTTATTTTCAAGTTCCCTTTTCACAGTGTCTTTAAAGCCCAATCCAAAATTGTTGTGTCTGTACTCTACTGAGATATATATATATATACCAACACTGGTTGTAATAATAATAGAAGACTTTAGTTTTTCAAATGTTTACACTTTGGTGACTTTTCTCATTCAATCATTAAGCCTGTTCTCTTTAATCGGTCCTTTAAATAATTCTTAATTCTATGTTGCCAACTATAGTTAACATGGAAATTCATATAAAATATTCTGCAACTTACACAAAAGTTTCAACAAACAAAGGGATGCTATGGGTTAATTATTCATAAAGGCAGCATAATATTGTGGTTAAGAGCCAGGCTGTCTGTGTTCAAATCCTGCTCTGCCATAGACTATTGCTAGGTCCCCTGTGCCTCAGTTTCCTCTTTTGTAAAATGGAGTCAATAATAGTATTTATAGATGTATACATATAAAGCACTTAGAATTGTGCACTTTGAAATGCATGGCACCTGGTTAGTGTTCAAGAAATGATATCAGTTATAACAACCATCACCACCACTACCATTATACTGTCCAATATAACCCAATAAGCACACAATTCACTTATCTGAGGCTCTAATCGAACAGGTGCAAGACAACCAATTGAAGACAGAGGCCAAACATAAATGACTATTCAGGGCATTTTATGGTGCACAACCCAAATGAGCAAATTCTGTCATTCAAAGCCTGGCCAGGTCAGGATCAGCACAGATTGAGCACCAAAGCCTTTAGGGAGGCATAGAATAAAGATAATTCTTTCTGGTGTATAAACTCAGAGGTTTCTTCTTCCTAAGGAATCATATCCCACATTGATACAACCCAAAGCAATAAAAGTCTCTGCAATAAAAATGAGCAGCTCTTCAGAGATGAACTGATTGCACAAAGTACAAAATTCCCTCTGAAATACAAAGGCTCTTTTCAAGTAGTTTAGGGAAAACAGAAGAAACAGAAGAAGGCTGCTTTGAGATATCTGAGTTGGGTTTCCAATCAGGTACCCAAGCCTAATTTAGTAGGAAGATCAAGGAGATTGAAATTCCCAACACAGTAGCAAACATGCAAGGTCATGACATTGGAGGAACCAAAGGATAATGATCAGTGAAATGTCACCTCTGCATATGAATGCAGTCCTTGTAAGACCACGTTGAGATATAGTGGATGGCAAACTCATACTTCAATTTAAAAAACAGGATAATAAAATGACATAAGGGTGATATACAACATTTTTAACAGCGAATCAGACATTAGCACCAGCCAATCAGAATAGCCTCTGGATGTAAAATCTTTTGTGCCCATTCCTGCCACACCCTTCGAGAAACCCAGGTTTATGAACCAAAAAACAAGGTATTCCGTTCAGACCACAATTCCCCTTTCTTTGCCCTGCCTTTGAGATGCTAAAGTCATTTCTCTTTTTTGGTTCCCTATACCATTAGATCTACAGTTATTCTGGAAAGCACTGCTATCAGAGATGAAACATGCACAAGGCCAAACTGGGATATGAAGCCAGATATGGCATCTTATGGATAAAGTCACAGATGCTAGGGGAAGAAATAGAAAAAGATAGACTTTCAACACGCTCTCAGGGAATTTTCCTCATTTTTTCCAACAGATTTTTGAAAAATTTTAATTTATTTTTATTTAGGGCTGCACCCGTGGCATATGGAAGTTCCCAGGAAAGGAGTCGAATTGGAGCTGCAGCTGCTGGCCTATGCCACAGCCACAGCAAAGCTGGATCCTTAACCCACTGAGCAAAGCCAGGGATCAAACCTGTGTCCTCATGGATACTAGTTGGGTTCATTTCCACTCAGCCACAATGGGAATTCCCTCCCATAGATTTTCTGATGAAATAACTTTCAGGTTAATTTCAGGAAAAGATGAGTTTAAGGCAAAGAGCATTAAGTAGACAGAGAAGTTGGTTTTGTAAATGATAAAAGAGAAAATCCACAAGGAAGACATCACCATCATGAAAAAAATATTTTAGTATATACATGAAGAAATACGTTTCAGTTTCTGACAGATCAAGTAAAGAAAAAGAGGTTGAAAATATGGATATAATTAATAACTGCATTACATCGAGAATTGTCCCTTAAAAGCAGAGAAGACACCTTCTTTTCAACTGTTAATAAAGTGCTTGTAAATAGGTAGATACTTGGTCCTGAAGGAAAATCTAACAGATTATTATTAGGAAAATATATTATTCATTTATTCAACAAGTTTTATCTGAGCACCTACTACATGCGAGGCTGTGTAGTGATTCTAGTATTATAGCGGTAAATAAGACAGATAGGACACCTGCCTCCATAAGGCTTATAAACTAGTGAAAGAAAGAACAAAGAGTGGGTAATTATGATACAATTTTTTTTGGTCTTTTTGTCTTTTAGGGCAGCACCAGCGGCATATAGAGGTTCCCAGGCTAGGGGTTGAATCAGAACTGTAGCTTCTGGCCTACGCCAGAACCACAGCAATGCGGGATCTGAGCCACATCTGCAAACTACACCACAGCTCACGACAACGCCAGAGCCTTAACCCACTGAGCGAGGCCAGGCCGCATCTTCATGGATGCTAGTCAGGTTTGTTAACCACTGAGCCACGACAGGAACTCCAATACAATTTGAAATATACTTTATTATTGAAAAAATGTGAGTCAAGGAGACTCCTCTTCTCCCACTATGTAAAGGGGATACTATATATGAATGACTAGGTCACTTTGCTGTATAGCAGAAATTGGGACAACAGTGTAAACCAACTATACTTTAATAAAAAAAATAAAATAAAGGAAGAGGGGAAGTTTGCTCATCAAAGAAAAGGACAGGGACAAAAAGAAGACAATTTGGAAGTTTTCACCTTTTACCATCTGATCCAGCAATCATGCTTCTTGGTATTTACCAAAAGCTGTTGAAAACTTAGGCTCACACAAAAACCTGCACACAAATATTACAGCAGCTTTATTCATAATTACAACTTGTAAGCAATCAGATGTCCTTCAATAAGTGAATGGATAAATAATTTGTGGTAATACCAGCAATGGAATATTATACAGCACTAAAAATGAGCCATCAAGCTATGAAAAGACCTGGGAAACCCTTAAATGCATACTACTAGTGAAATAAGCCAATATGAAGAAGATACATGATACAGGGTTCCAAATTCATGGCAGCCTAAAAAGGCAAAACTATGGGGAAAGTAAAAGGACCAGTGGTTGCCTGAGTTTATAAGGGGAGAGCAAGATGAACAGTCAGAGCACAGAGAATGTTAGGACAATGAAACTATTCTATAAGCTATTATAGTGACAAATAAATGTGGTTATATGTTTGTCAAAACCCATGGACTGTATTGACACCAAAAGTGAACCTAATGTAAACTATGTCTTTGGTGATAATGATGTGTCAATTTCATCATTTATAACAAATGGACCAACCTGATGGGGGATGTTGATAGTGGGGCAGGCCATGCATGGTGGGGACAGCAGGAGGGAAGTCTGTATTTGCTGATCAATTTTGCTGTGAATTTAAAATAAAAAACAAAGTCTATTAAATAACAAACCAACTCATTTTATGTAAGTTTTACTCTAAGAATAATACATATATGTCACTTTTCCTAAATCAAAAGTATTCATGCAAAATAATAAAAAATAGCAGTCCTTGGTCCCACTTCTCAATTCCTCTCCTCAGAAAAAAAAATATTTTAAACTCTTTGAATTCATTCTTCTGGCATTTGCCTCCATTTTAAAAAGTTATGCTTTGTTTTTGACTTCTCAGGTTTAGACACTGTCTATAGAATCACCATCATGGTAGGTGAGAATTTATCTATTTTACACTGCTACTCCCATCCTCTTCCTCTTTTGTCCAAATATTGTACATAAAAATTTTTTGTTAAATCATAACTTAGTGTTTATATTATTTTTATTTATTTCTTAATTTATATTTGCTTTTTAGGGCCACACTGTGGCATATGGAAGTTCCTGGGTAAGGGGTCAAATTATCTGCCAACCTACACCACAGCCACAGGAATGTGGGATCCAAACCACATCTGCAACCTACACCACAGCTCAGGGTAACACCAGATCCTTAACGCACTAAGCGAGGCTAGGGATCAAACCCATATCTTCATGGCTTCTAGTCAGTTTTGTAACCAACTGAGCCACTATGGGAACTCCCAACTTGGTGTTTATATTATTATGACCATCGAATTTTTGTTCATATTTGGGCTACTTTAATGATATTTATAAAAGGGAAATAGGAGAGAGTGGAAAAATATTCCACATTCACAAACAGAAAGGCATGTTTTAAAGACTTTCTCTGATTTTTATACAGGATTAACACAATAAGATTTTTATTAGAATTTGGTAAAATATTTCTCAAATGAACTTTAGAGTCAAACAAGCAAAACCGATATGTTGACAAAGAATACCAACATTTAGTTAAAAACAAGATAGTTGAAATGTGCTGTATGAGGTAGAAAAATGATACAATTAAAAAACTAAGGATGGAGTAGTATTCTAATAAAGAATAGCCGTCATAAAAAACCATTTATAAAAACTGAACACATATATATTTAAAACAACTGTCTGAACAAATGTTGAAGCTATTCAAGAGCAACCAACAAAGGCATGGACTTGGGGTCTATGATGCCTGAGAAAAAGAAAGCACTGACTGTGAACTACACTATCCCACCTCCACTATCTCCAAATCCCAGGGTAGGGAGCTAGAAAAAGATCAGATTTGGGAGCATCCAAAAACAGCTGAGACTCTAAGGCAAAATCTCAGGAAGGACGTAGCCTCAGAAAAATCTGAGTAGAAAATCCACCTCAAATTGTCGACCAGTTCCTAAGCTGTACATGCACTTAAGAAAGCTGACAGCTGGGAGGCTAAAAAGCTAAACATAGATTTTTTAAAAAATCAATTTCATGTTTTGAGAGAGAGAGAGATTGGAAGTCAAATTCCCTGATTTGTACTTGATTAGTACTCTTTCAAGGGAGACCCCAGAGGCACTACAGATTAGGAATAAGAGACATCTCAGGGAGTAAAGCCAAGAATGAAATAAACCTGCCTCCAAAAGTCTAAAAAAATTATAAAAAGTATCAAGATAATCTTGGTACTGGTACTCCAGATACCTGCCAACAGAAAAACTAGGCTCTTCTGGAAGAAAACAAAAGCATCCTGAGCCTCTACAATTCCATTATGTTTAGTATTTGCTCACTGATTATTGTGATTACTAAAATACAAAACCAAATTCATTCTGAAAGTGGAATTATCAAACAAGAACCTTAAAATTATTAAGACTGTGTTTTAAATGAAGCAAAGATTTAGATAGAGACCTGGAATCTGTTTCTTTAAAAAGGGAGTCAAACGGAAAAATCTAGAACTTAGAAAAACACTGGCTAAAGTGAAGAATTCAGTTGATGAGCTCAGTAGCAGATAAGCTAAAACAAAGTAGAACATAAGTGATCTGAAAATATCCACTTTGGAGCACATGAAAAAATATATTATGAATATGGTAAAAGAGCCCAAATAACTTATGAAATATGTGTGTGTGTAAATGAAGTCCTAGAAAAGAATATAGAATGTGGCAGGAGTAGTTTCTGAAATAATGGCCAAAAAATCCTCCAAAAGGGATGGAAGATATCAAACCACATATTCAAGCCCTATGAAAATAAATAAAAAGCTAACCAGCACTAAACACATTCTGGTAAGACTGCAAATAAATAAGGCAAACTCATAAAAGCAGTCAGAGTGAAACACATTAGCTTCAAAGAAGCAATAATTAGACTGAAGTCTAAATATTTAACAGAAAAAAAAGACAAATGTTGAGACATTGGAATAATATATTTAAAATACTCAAACAGAAATAACTACCAATTTAGAGTTTTATATCGAGTAAAAATAAACCTCAAAAACAAAGACAAATACATTTCAAACACATACATACCAAGAAATTCATAAGCAGCTGACTGGTACTATAAGTACTAAATGGAAGTCTTAAACTAAATGGAAATGAGCCAATGTGGAATTATGGAACTGCAGAAGGACTGAAAACAAAAGAATACATGGATATAATTTGGACTTTTAAACAATAACTATAGCGTGCTTCCTACAACAGATTATGTTCCACCCCAACAAAAATTTTTTTTGCAAAATTACAACTTTTCTTGAACCCATTATTGAGAGCTTATCTTTCAAGGAAACCAAGTAACTCAAAATCTAAGACAAGAGCCTCCAAAAGAGATACAAGACAATAAAACCTGCTTGCCTGAGATAAACACTGGACCCGTCAAGCCATTATGAATAGTTTAGCTAAAACTTTTAACAAATTGTTAAAATCCAAATATGAGTTAGCGTGACAGCATAAAACCTCTAGGAGCTGCAGACGCAGCAGAAATTTCTACCCACTCATAGACCCTTCTCAACTATCCTCACTGGTAACTAATAAGAAACACTGAAGGGAAAGACGAGAGATAATGCCCCTCTTGGTGCAGTCTTGCTAGAAGAAAACTGCAGCCACTGTGGAAAATGGACAAAGTCAACACAGATTCTTCTCCTCTCTCTCCCCAAGGCATAGGAGACATAACCCACTAGAGGAAAGAGAGAAAATTCTCCTGGCTTTAGGGCACAGGTGAAGACCTCTGTAGCTGAGAAAAGGAAAGGAAAAAACTCTCTATCAGCAGAGAGTGGCAGCATCCAGGTCATAAGCTGTCCTCTGGACAAGGGGCAGGATTACCAAGAATGCCACGGTCAGGGAGACCCCACCCCCCAAGGCCAACACTATACCAGAGCAACAGAGAACACTGTCCCACTCTGCCCTCTAGGCTAACAAATATCATAATAGAAAGAAACGATAGTCTCCTGCTGGGGATGTCAAGAGTGTGGAGATAGACTTGTGATGGGGAGACCAAAGGGAACACTTAAACCTAGGGGTGGGGCAAACATTAAGAAAACCTGCACCTAGGTTACACTAGAATACTTTTAAGTCTTTGATGCATTGAAGGTAAAAATAGCAATAACTAAACCTAAACCCAGCTCAAATCTTAACTATTTTGACTCAACTCCTCACATTAAAGGTGTATTAGGAGATAAGGTATGCATATTTCCGATCATAAATACTTTTCACCTCAGGTCTCAATCTGTATACCTTACTAAGATGCCTAGATTTCAGAAACAAATTATGAGACATACCAAAAAAGCAAGGAAAAAAACAAGACATTATCAAGAGATAAAGTGATTGAGAGAACTAGACCCCAAAGTGAAACAGATGCTAGAACTCAGACGGGAAAATTAAAACAACAATGATTAATATATTAAAGACTAACCAAAAAGGCACCTATCAGATGAGGGATTTCAGAGATGGAAACAATTTAAAAGATCCTGGTGGAGAAGCACTGTAAGAGACAAAGAATCCCTTTAATAGAATCACATTAGACTTAAACATGGTAAAGGAAAAAAAAATACAGAGTTAAAATAAGGTCAGTGGTAATTACCCCAACTGAAACACAAAGATAAAAAAAGAACAGCATATCCAAGAACTGTGGTCAGTATCTAAAGGTATAATATATGAGATGCTAGAATCCCACGAGGAGAAGAGAGAGAGAGAACAGAGGAAAAGAATGTTTAAAGAGATAAAAGCCAAGAATTCCCTTCAAATTAATAAACAGCAAGCCATTGATTAAAGAAGTTTAAAAACCACAAATCCAGATAAATTACACACACACACACACACAATATTCAAACTGCTGAAAAAAAGTCTTTAAAAAAATCTTGAAGCAGTCAGACAAAAAAAGGACACATTGCATATAGAGGAACGGAGGTAAGAATTATTTTAGATTCTTTGTCAAAAGTATGCACAATAGATGACGGGGTAATATCTTTACACACTGAAAGAAAAGAAAAAGCTATTGACCAGTGAAAATATCTTTCATAAATGATATACAAATACAGACATATTCAAACAAAAACAGAGAATTTATTTGCGGCACACCTGTATTATAAGACCTAGTTCTTCAGACTAAAGAACCATAATACAGACAGAAACTTGAAACTACATAAAGAAATGAAGAGTGCTAGAAATGAAGGTAAATTTTAAAATTATCTTATTATTATTTCTAATTTTTCTAAAGGATAATTGTCAGAAGAAAAATAATAGAAATATGCTATAAATTTAAAGCATAAGTTAAAGTAAATATATGACAACAAAGGATAAGTGGCAGGAATTAAGACTAGACTGTTATAAGGTCTTTACACTACACAGGAAGTGGTAAAATAAAAACAATAAAAAACAAAACTTAATTATAACTCCTTGGGGATTTAAGATATTTGTGTAAGTAAAAGATATGACTGGGAGTTCCCACTGTGGCTCAGCAGTAACAAACCCAGTTAGTATCCATGAGGACACAGATTTGATCCCTGGTCCTGCTCAGTGGGTTAAGGAACTGGGTTACTAAGAGCTGTGGTGTAGTTTACAGACCGGCTTGGACCTGGCATTGCTGTGGCTGTGGCATCACCCGGCAGCTGCAGCTCTGATTCAACTCCCAGCCAGGGAACTTCCATAAAAGGTTTTTCCATAAAAAGTTTTCCCATAAAAAGGTTTTTCTTTTTTTCCTAAAAAGAAAAAAAAAGATATGACCACAGAAATATGAAAGTATAGGAGTGGATATATGAAATTAGAATGTTATAAAGTTTTTGTGTTGTTCAGAAAGTGATAAAAGTACTAATTTAGAGTACACTTTAAAAAGTTAGTAGTGAATATTATAATCTCTAGAGTAACCATCTAAAGAATAAAAGAATACTTAACTAAAAAGTTAAGAATAAATAACCTAATACATACATTTGATTAATCCAAGAGGCAAGAAAGAACATATAATGGGACAAAGAGCAGAGAGAATGAATATAGGAAAACAAAGAATGGCACTGGGAACTAATCACTTATGATAGAACATGATAATGTGAGAAAAAAAGAATGTATACATGTATGTGTAACTGGGTCACCATGCTGTACAGTAGAAAAAAAATAAAAGGTTAAAAAAAAAAAAAAGAAAACCAAGAATGCCTGAAACCCAAATATATCAGTAACAACATTAAGTATAAATGGATGGAATAGTCCACTTAATAGTTACACTAGATTAAAAGGTTTTTAAAAATCCAACTACAGTTGACCCTTGAACAATGCAGGTATCAACTGTATGGGCCCACTTAAACACAGATATTTTTCAACAGTAAACACTACAGTACTACGTGATCCATGGTTGGGTGAATCTGCCACGTGTGGAACTGCAGATATGGAGAAAACAAGTATAAGGAGGGCTGACTGTAAAATATACGCAGATTTCCAACGGCTTGAAGGGCCAGTGCCCCAACCCTCTGCTGTTCAAGAGTTAACTGTCTATCTATTTACAAAAGAACCACTTTAAATTTGACAAAACTGGAAAGGAAAAAAGGTCTAACATGCAAATAATAACCAAAAGTAATGTGGTAAGGTTATATTAATATCACAGTAAACTTTAAGGCAAGAAATACTATTTAAAATAAGAAAAGGTATTTAATACATAAAATGGTCAATTTAATAGGAAGACATAACAACCCTAAACAACAATGTGTCATATTTCAAAGTTTTAACATTCCTCTCCAAAACTGATGTAACAAACTGAAATTACTCGGATTATATAAAAATGGAATATGATTAACCAAATTACCATAACATAGAGAATATATTTAATACACAGCTTCATGATATGCATTCTTTTCAAGTTTACATGGGATGTTTACCAAAAATCGATTATATGATATGCTATAATGAAAGCATAGATTTCAAAATTCAAAGAATTGAAATCTCAGGTATTTTCACTGACTACAGGGCAGTTAAACTAGAAAAAAATAAAAGAAAGGTAACCAGAAAGACACTTGGGAAAAAACTAGAAAATACATTGAGCTTAATTATAATGAAAATATAACATATGAAATGTGTGAGAGGCAGCTAAATCAGTATTGTTAAGAAAACATAATTTTAAATGTATACATTAGAAAAAAGTTATATATTAGAAAAGATCCAACAGAAGAAGAAAATCTGAAAGGTCTATTATCTACTGAATACATTTAATCAATTATTTAATTTCTTTTCACCAAGAAAACTCCAGTCCCAGATGGTTTCACTAGTGAAATCTGCCTACTTTAAAAGAAGAAAGAACACCAAACACAGTAAGAGAAAAGAAAAAAAGAAGCAAACATTGCCCATCTCATGTGATGGGGCAAGCATAACCTTGGTACTAAAACCTGAAAAGGACATTACAAGGAAAGATGGTGACAGGCCACTATCACTCAGGAACAAAGATTTAGAGATCATAATCAAGATATTTAAATTCAAATCCCTTGATAAATAATAAGAATAAAACATCATAACCAGGTGGGATTTATTCTGAAAATGTAAAGTTGGTTTAATATTTCATAATCAACCAATACAATCTACCTAGTAACAGAATAAAGGAGGGAAAAAATCTTATGTCAATAGATGCAGAATAAACATATAATAAAATGTATCTCCCATTTTATTCCTAAACAAACTTGGAATAGAAAGAAGTGTCCTAATCTACAGTGATAGAAGTTACAACAGTGGTGACCTCACAGAGCAGGCATGAGGAAGTGGTCTAAGGTTTCTCCCTTGATGTGGGTGGTAATTCCAAGAGTGGAAAGATAAGCATTCTTCCAGCTGTACATTCGAGACTCCTGCACTTCACTGGATATAAATAATATTTCAATAAAAGAGTAAAGAAAACTGTCCAATGGCTAATGGACTAGAAAAGACACCCCTGAAACAGATTAACAGACAGAATGGGATAAATGATAAAGGAGGCTCTACATCTTGCCTCTTGGAGTGAACCAAAAAATAAAAATAAATAAAAACTGACAATGGAACAGTCACCCCCACCCCATCACCAGTTAACACTAGATCAAAGCAGATTCAGAAAAACATCTGTAAAACATGACAAAAGCTTAATAGTTATACAAGAAGAGTTCTTAGGTGAGGATGGATTAAGAAGAAAATCTCCAGCAATGAACAAAACCATGAGAAGAGCACCTCCATTTTCAGTAGACACTTCTTAAACATCAGAAACAGTTCACATTCTAACAAAAGAATAAAATGTCACCCTTCACAAATGTGAACCTTAACAGCTTTACTTTTTCCGCAAACCACCTGCACCCTGAGGACTCCGGACTCAGGTTCCCAGAGAAGACCCACAGTGGTCAAATGCGTGTGAAATTCCCTGCTGGCAGGTCACCGCCAAGGGGCACAAGCGGCCTGCACCAGCAATGGGGAGCCCCGGTTCCCAGACCCGCGCTCTGGCCATGCTCGGGACCAAATTGCCAGCTCACTCAGTGATGTCCAATTTGATCCTGTGAGTTTCCTGGTGCGCACTGAGAATTTGGGCTAAGTGTCACAGACGCCACTCGCATGGACAGAGCCCACTGAAGCTGAGGCCCAGGTACATGGTTTCTGCTGAGAATCAGGAAGGCCGGTTGGTGAAGATAAATTGTGGAGGGGGAAGTCAAAACTTGGAAGCCTCCTGGGAAATGAAGAAAAATCCTTAATAGCTCCTGCCCCCCCACCCCCGCCCCCACTTCCCTAGGAAAATGTGGAAATTTTGTAACTGAACCTTCCAAATTCAATTCAGCATATCCTGGGAGAATTTATAGGTAAATTTAGGAACTCTCCAAAGATCTGGATTTTTGGTGGGTTTTTTTTTTTTGGCTTGTTTTTTTTAGAGAGAGGTGCTAGCTTTGTAGCTACTTTCCTTAAAAAAAGAAGGAAAGAAAGAAAGAAGGTGATAGGGATATAAGGAAAAAATTATATAAACCTGCAGCAAACTTGAGCAAGATGACATGTTAATTTACTTTTACCTATCTACTATAGAGGGAGGGAGGAAAATCACCTTAAAAATGAAATTAATGAACATCTTAAAGGTTTTAAAATCTCTGAAGTTCTTTACAACCCACTAAAATAAGGAATCACAAAATAAAGAAATCTTTAGAATTCAACATAACTCCAGGATGTCAGGCCAATTTCTTCATGAACCATTAAATGCAATTTATGAAATAACCCAGATAAAATCAACTGCCTTGGCTAATCTGAGTGTATAAGTCAGGGGAAGGGTGAAAGGATTTCTTTATAAAAAAAAAGAATTCCATTGACTAATTCCTACGGCTGCTGATCTCCAAGGTTTTGAATGCTGCAATAATTGTCTTCAGTGGGATTATGATCAGGTCACCATTTAAAATAGGGTGCAATTTTTTTTTTTTTTGCTTTTTAGGGCTGCACCGGAAGCATATGAAGGTTCCCAGGCTAGGGGTCCAATCGGAGGTACAGCTGCCAGCCTACACCACAGCCACAGCAACATGGGATCCAAGCCACGTCTGCAACCTACACCATAACTCACAGCAACACTGGATTCTTAACCCACTGAACAATGCCAGGAATCAAACCTGAGTCCTCATGGATCCTAGTCGGGTTCATTATCACTGAGCCATGATGGGAGCTCCCTCATCAGCATTTTTAAAGGATGCTATGGGCAGCTTCTCTTCATCAGGGGTCCCAGGAAAGATGGCTGTGCCTTCTCCCAGAAGGGAACTGGGGACTTCCCCGACTTCAGCCCTGCTCTTGCTACTGCATGATCATGCAGCTGACTAGCTCAAGAAGATTCCCTGTGTTTGCAATGGTTTCACATGAAGAAACACTTGGAAGCCTGGAGCATCTCCTCTGAGTCTAAGCCAATCTTTAATTTGCAAAAGACCATAAAGACAAAAAAAGAGAGAGAGAGAGAGAGAGAGAGAGAGAGAGAGAGAAGGCATATTTGAGAAAAAAACTAATACATCTGTTACATGACTAACTGGTTTTGTGTAGGTTCTCACATTTAACTAGAAATTGTCATCCACATCCACATGTTACAGATGAGGAAAAAAAGGAAAAGGCCGTTTTAGGTTGTGTAATTTGCCCATTCTTATACAAGAAAGGAACAGGGCTGACTTTTGAATCCAGATAGCTTTAAAAACCAGAGTCTTCACACACATGGTGCACCATGAAAATTCAGAAAATGGAACTGAATCATTCCACAAGGAAAAAAGGTATAAAATATCTTCATTCGTGTGTTTTCTTTTTCGTTTGTGTGTTTCTCCAAGTTTTTTTTTAAGAAATAAGCAAATTCTAATTCTGCTTGAACCTCTGTTAAAAATCTAAGCCTCAGGAGTTCCCGTCATGGCGCAGTGGTTAACGAATCCGACTAGGAACCATGAGGTTGCGGGTTCGGTCCCTGCCCTTGCTCAGTGGGTTAACGATCCAGCGTTGCCATGAGCTGTGGTGTAGGTTGCAGATGCGGCTCGGATCCCGCGTTGCTGTGGCTCTGGCGTAGGCTCGTGGCTACAGCTCCGATTGGACCCCTAGCCTGGGAACCTCCATATGCCGCGGGAGCGGCCCAAGAAATAGCAAAAAAAAAAAAAAATCTAAGCCTCAAAATAAAGTCTTTTGTATTACCACAGTGTTATTTCTTCTATTAAAGTTCTAGCCTCCTTGTTTATAATATACTGTGCAAAGTGAAGAAAAGCTACACTTCTTACATTTCGATAGCTTACCTTTCCTCTTATTACAAATCTAAAAGCATCTCATGATGAATTCATCCACTTAATTTGTGAATACTGTCAGAATAAACTATTTGAAAACAGGGTATGCTAAATACAAAAAGCAAAAACTATTCGTTAATTCATTCAAGAAATATTTATTTCTTACCACTGTGAGTCAAGCAGTTCTAGAAGTAAGGAATACACCCATGAAAGAAATGGATGGAAGTGCCCCCTGCCCTCATGGAGACAGACAGGCAAATGAGTAAAACAGGTCAAATAGTGAAAAGTTCTGTGGAGGAAAAAAATGGCACAGAAAGGGATGGATGCAGTTTGAATTTGTGTGGTCAGAGAGGCCTGTGATAAGAGCCCATTGAGGGAACAACTGCAGAGACTTCTGGAGTGTGGGCAATCCATGCAAAGGAAACAGCTCCTGCAAAAGTGCCAAAGCAGCAATGCAGCTGGTGTTTCAGAAGAAGACCTGAGGGGGCCAGAGTTGCTGAAACAGAGCGAACAGGGGAAAATGGTAGAATGAGGTCTGAGGAACGGCACTGGGCTAGATTTCTAAAGACTCTATGGCCACTGAAAGGGCTCTGGCTTCTACTCTAAATGTGATGGAAGCTATTGACAGTAAAGGAATGACACACTCTAGCCTGAGTTTTAAAAGGAACATGGAGTGCTGTGTTCAACCAGCCTGTGTCAGAGGAAAGGTGGAGACAGAGAAATGAGGAACTAAGTTCAATAACATAGAGGTAAGATGACAATTGCTCAAAGCAGCGGGGTAGCAGTGATGGTAGGAAGAAATGGCCAGATTCTCAATAAATTTTTATGGAAGAAACAACAGGATTTGCTGATAAAGTATATGTAGGGGGGAAAAAGGGAGAGGTGTGAATGATGACTCCAAGATGTTTGGCTGAGAAACTGGAAGGATGAAGTTGCTATTTAGAGACAGGCAAGACTGTGGGAAGTGCAAGATTTTGAGAGGAGATCAGAAATTCAGATTTGGACAGATTAGATGTGAGGTATCCATTAGACTTCCAAGTGGAGGAGCAAGCAAGCAAGTGGACAGGTCAAGAGTAGGCTGTAGGCTCATTAGCATATGAATGTTATCTAAAACCTTGAAATCTAAAACCTTGAAACCTTGAGTAGGCAGAGAGGACAGGCCAAAGGCTAAGCCCTGGATCCTACAACCTTTAGAGGTCTGGGAGCTGTTGAAGATCATGCAAAGGAGACCAAGAGAAACCAGTCAGTCAAGTAGGAGGAAGATTTTATATTCCCACACTAGCAATTGGATCTTTAGAGACCTATTAATAAAATAGGCATTTGATAAATATGTTTTCCATGACTTTTCTTCTTAAAAATCCTCACATTTCAAATTATTTCTGAATAATAAGGCAGGTTGAAAGAGTAGGCCACCAGGAATTCTTTATAACTCCAGAACCTTTAATTTTGCCTGATAGAGCTATGCAAGAAAGCTGAACATTCCCACTAACTTAATTTATGAAATATTTATTATGAATCTAGCATATGCAAGTCACAGTGCTATACACAGTGGTGACAGGATATGGGCACCATTCTGAGGAGTTTATGGTCCAGCAGGGAAGATCAAACATGTACATAAGAAATAATGATACGAAACTCATGTAGATAAAATCATAGCAGTTTCAGAAACATATTTGGGAGTAGAATTCTTATAGTTTAACAAGACTTCCATTGTAATCAACGCCAGACCTATAAACCAAAAATGCAGTTGAAATATTTCAAAGGCTCCACTGATGACCAGCAAAGTAAATATTCTTCTACACTAACCCTGAATGGTAGTACCTCTCTAGTACACAGAATATCTTTCCATCCTTTGCTAAACATCTTCTGACAAGGAGACACCTCTTAGGAAAATGACTTGGGGCTGTGCCATTGAGAACTGAAATACCATGACTTCATTGCTACAGCTAGAGTGCCAAGGGAGAGTTATTGCTCCCTTGATCTTCTGTCCCTGGTGCACACTTGGAGATGTTGCCAGAACATATCAATTGGCTTTACATTGTAATGGTTTTAGCCCTGCCAAGCTGTCTGAGACAGTCGGTCCCATTCAGAGCTGCTCCACATGGTGATGTCACAGTAGCCTCTCCTGTGCACCTGGAGACCTTACTTCACTCACTCGCAGAGGCAGGACTCACATGTCTTGTCTTCTATCTCAGAGTGACAACGAATGACTACAAGGGCAGGCTGATGCAGTAATGCTCACGGCTCATTTTCACTTGTCTTTTAAGTCCTCATTCATGCTGGATGGAGGAGACCAAAGCAAGTCTTTCTGTTTGTTTTTTGTTTTGCTTTTTAGGGCCACACTCGTGGCATGCGGAGGTTCCTGAGCTAGGTGTCCAATCGGACCTGTAGCCACTGACCTATGACACAGCCACGCCAGATCCGAGCTACATTTGCAACCTACACCATAGCTCATGGCAATACCAGATCATTAACCCACTGAGCAAAGCCAGGGATCAGGGATCAAACCCACAACTTCATGGTTCCTAGTTGGATTCATTTCTGCTGAGCCAGAATGGGAACTCCCAAAGCAAGTCTTAAAGATACTTCTTGCCCATGTCTTCCAACACTGTAAAAAATGTTAAGAAACCTAGAGAGTGTGACTGACTAGATTCTTCCAATAATCTGTAGTCTATAGTTACAGTAGGATAGTTACAGGTTGTTTATTTTCCTGAAGGTGATGAGATATGATGATGACAGCTAAGATAACATTTACGTACATTCATTTTTTTTTTGTCTTTTTTGCCATTTCTTGGGCCACTATCGTGGCATATGGAGGTTCCCAGGCTAGGGGTTGAATCGGAGCTGTAGCTGCCAGCCTACGCCACAGCTACAGCAACGCAGGATCCGAGCCACATCTGCAATCTACACCACGGCTCAGGGCAACGCGAGATCCTCAACCCAGTGAGCAAGGCCAGGGATCAAACCCGCAACCTCATGGTTCCTAGTCGGATTCATTAACCACTGAGCCACGATGGGAACTCCTATGTTCATTCATTAAGTCTTTCGTTTTTCCATTCATGAAATGGATACTGTGCTAAATCCTAGGCATGTTAAGATAATAAAAGCACAAACCCCTGCCAGCAAGGAGCCTACAGACCTGAGTGGGTACAGTTGCATTTTTTTAATATATACAATATCAAACCTATACTACTGAGAAATATAAAATGCTCTTGGAACACAGAAGATGAAGCAGATAACTTCCAGAAAAATGCCAGGGAGGCAGGGGAAGGCAGTGTGAGGAATATGGCAGAAGCTGGAAAAAGATATAGGGAAGCCTTCTGTTATGAGCTAAATGCTTGTGTCCCATAAAATTCCCATGTTGAAATCTTAACCTTTCAACAAGACAGTATTAGGAGGCGGGCCTCTGGGAGGGATTAGCTCACAGGGGTGGAAGGCTCAGAATGGGATTCTTGCCCTTATAAAAGAGACCCCAGAGGATCTCTTTCCCATCACATGAGGATGGAGCAAGAAGACAGCTGTCTATGGGCCAGGAAGTGAGTTTACAGAGATAAAGATTGCTGGTGCCGGAAACCTGGATTCCCCAGGATCCAGAACTGTGAGAAATCAATGCTGTTTGGTACTCTGTCTGCAGTATTTTGGTTATAGCAGCCTGAGTGGACTAAGAGGGCTTCCTTGATAAAATGATACTTGAGATGACTCTTGAAAGATGAGCAGTTTTCACAAGGCAGGCATGAGAGCTGGGAGAGGAAGCCAAAGGTTTAGGTGCGAAATTAGCTGGGTATTTCCAGATACTAGAAGGCTGTGGGCCCAAATCCTTGGAGGCTATGCATCTTTCAAAGGAAAGAAGTCATCTTGGAAGGCTTTTTTGGGTTTTGTTGCAGACTTCATATACTTATATACTTATATATTTATTTATGACCACACCGTGGCATACGGAAGTTCCCAGGCTAGGGATCAAACCAGCACCTCCGCAGAGACAAACTGAACCATTATCCCACTGCACCACAGCAGCAACTCCCCTGGAAGGTTTTCTGTATGAGAAGGTATGAAATCTGTCACAGAGTTCAGAATGAACCCTCTCAGGCATCGCCAGAGAATGGATAAGAGATGGAAAGAACATAGAAATAAAGAGAACCATTAGGACATTATTGAAACAGACCAAGCAGAAAAGGATATAAATATATATGTCTGAGTTAAGGTAGAGGGGGCAGAGAAAAGCTGGACTGATACAAGAGAAATTGTAGAGACAGAATCAATATAAATTTGGTACATACTGAAAAAACAGAGGCAGCTTAGGAGAGTTGTGAGGAAGAAGGAACTGAGAAAAACAAACAACTAGATGCCATAAATGAGATAAGAAATCAAGATAGTTAGGAGTTCCTGTTGTGGCTCAGTGGTAACAAACCCAACTAATATCCATGAGGAAACAGGTTCAATTCCTAGCCCCACTCAGTGGGTTAAGGATCTGGCATTTCCATGAGCTGTGGTGCAGGTCGCAAAGGTGGCTCAGATCATGTGTTGCTGTGGCTGTGGCATAGGCTGGCAGCTGCAGCTCTGATTCAACATATGCCACAGGTGTGGCCCTAAAAAGGCAAAAAAAAAAAAAAAAGATGGTTAGTTGTGTTTTCAAACATGATGAATTTGAAATGTATGATCCCATCCAAGTGAAGGCAGTTGGATATCTGAGCCCAGAACTCCAGAGAGAGGTCCAGAACAGAGCTGCAGCTATTTAGTAGAATTCTTGGGAGAGTATGTAAGAGGGAAACCAATGTTAAGGGATTGGCAGAGGAAGGCAAATGAAAAGGAGTGACTAGATGTAGCAAGGGCAAAGCCAGGAACAAGTGGCGTCCAGAACCCTGGTGAGGAGTGTGTTTCAAGGGAGGAATATTCAACACTGTTCATTTCCAAATAAATCAAGTAAAATGGGGGGAACTAGTCATATAATTCAGTGCATGGAGTAGAAGACTGGAAGCCGAAGAGTAATGAGCAAAGAAAACAAGCAGCGGGAGTTCCCGTCGTGGCACAGTGGTTAACGAATCCGACTAGGAACCATGAGGTTGCGGGTTCGGTCCCTGCCCTTGCTCAGTGGGTTAACGATCCAGCGTTGCCATGAGCTGTGGTGTAGGTTGCAGATGCGGCTCGGATCCCGCGTTGCTGTGGCTCTGGCGTAGGCTCGTGGCTACAGCTCCGATTCAACCCCTAGCCTGGGAACTTTCATAAGCCGCGGGAGCGGCCCAAGAAATAGCAACAACAACAACAAAAAAAGACAAAAAAAAAAAAAGAAAAGAAAACAAGCAGCTGCTAGGGAAATGGAAATTGCAAATGAGGCCCATCTTCACATTAATCCCTTAAACTAGGAAGGTTGAAGTCCACTGTCAGAAGCTGCAATGCCAGTAATTGCTGTTGGGCTGGACTTCTTGGAGCAGAGTTACAGAGTTGTGAGACAGAAGTGGGAGTATTTCAGCCCCCTTGGGAGAGTGGCCACATGAGGAAACCACCTTGACGGTTTTGGGTCAAATGCATGTGGTTTGGAATCCCAACTCCTTTATCAGCTGGAGACATGCGACAAGTTACTAAACTTCCCTAGAACTCTTGTCTTTTCTTTAAAAGTAGAAATAATAACCCACCAACCTACTCATGGACACACCTCACAAAATTATGATTATTAAATAATACAATGTACATAAAATAGCACAACGGTAAGTTGACACTTTGTTGCATACCTACTGCTGTTATATTTATTATTGCTTATGTTAACAATCAAGAAGTCCTGGAGTTTCTGTCATGGCTCAGTGGTTAATGAATCCAATTAGGAATCATGAGGTTGTGAGTTTGATCCCTAGCCTTGCACAGTGGGTTGGGGATCCGGCGTTGCCGTGAGCTGTGGTGTAGGTTGCAGACACGGCTTGGATCCTGCGTTGCTGTGGCTCTGGAGTAGGCCGGCAGCTGCAGCTCTCATTAGACACCTAGCCTAGGAATCTCCATATGTCATGGGTGTGGCCCTAGAAAAGACAAAAATAAAAGACAAAGAAGTCCTTTGCTTGGAGTGGTCTACAAAATCAAAAAGACTCTTGGTGAGGTCTCTTGGGCAATTACAATGAGAAAGCACATGACAGTGGTGAATTTTCCTGTGAAGTCTGCATTCTCTTTACACTCTACCAACTCAAAATTGATTCAAGTCTATAGATTTAGCCGCTAACCACAATCTTTTTATGAACAATTCCTGGATGAATCATTTGCAGAACAGCCAAGAGAAAGGAGCAGTTGCCTTTTAAGACAAAAATATAATTTTCTCATTTAAAAAATATCTCTAAGAGTAAATAACTCACATGAACGCATATAAGTAGCTTCTGCCTTTTGTGCAATTTCTCTCCTTTATTGAAATAGCTGGAGTTCCTGTTGTGGCTCAGTGGGTTGAGAACACAACTAGTATCCATGAGGATGCAAGTTGGATCCCTGGCCTCACTTAGTGGGTTAAAGGATCTGGAGTTGCCTTGAGCTGTGATGTAGGTTGCAGATATGGCTCAGATTTGGCATTGCTGTGGCTGGGGCATAAGGCCAGCAGCTGCAGCTCTGATTCTACCCCTAGCCCAGGAACTTCCATATGTTGCAGGTGCAGCCTTGAAAAGAAAAAAAAGAAAAAGAAAGAAATAGCCAATGTAAGATCCTACGGTGGGCAGACTCTAAGGTGGTCATCCTTACCCCCGTCCCTGGCTCCTGGTGTCCATACCTTTGTGTGATCTCCTCCCCTTCAGTGTGGGAGGGACTTGTGATGTACTTTTCACCGTCAGAGTATGACAGAGGTGATGGAAGGCCATGCCCATGACTGCATTATGTAATATATGATTTTTGCCAGTGGCCTCTACTTGCTAGCTTGATATAGTAAACAACTACATTGCACATGTGACAAGGAACTGTGGGCGGCCTCTAGGAACCACAGGCTTCCTTCAGAAAGAGAGGGGAGCCTCCAACCAACAGCCAGTAGGGCACTTAGTCCTACTTCTACAAGGAAATCAATTCTGCCAGTGACCTGAGAGAGCTTGGAAAGGGGTTTTTCCCCAGTCCAACCTCCAGATGAGAATGCAGCCCAGCTGATACTTTGACTGCAGCTTTGTGAGACCCTGAGCAGAGGACTCAGCTAACTCATTTCTGGACTCCTAACCTATAGAAACTGAAATAATAAATACATACATTTTATGCCACTAAGTTTGTGGTTATTTGTTATGTGGCAATAGATAACTAATCTAGATAACATTCAGTTAGTTGGGCAGTTAAACCAGTCTAAAAAGGTGAGTTAGAGAGATTTTCTAATATTGAGGGGAGTAGCCATGATCTAAATTAAAATTATTACATGAAGTATTTCTTTTCCTGACTTACAGATATGCATTCCTGGGCACTGAGAAGCAGGTGTTCCTAGTACCTGTGATGACATATACTTTATGTGGTGACACAAGGAGTCCAGCTTCATCCTTGGAATGGGTTTCTGATCCATGTACAATGTAAAGGCAGTAAAGACACACAGGAAAGACACTAATTCCTCCAAAAGAACTGTCTTTTTTTTTTTTTTTTAACCACCTAACGTCTATTCTTTCAACTTTTGGAATTCTTATTTTCTTCTGGTAAAGTACCTTTCCTCTATACTTAGACCATGTTTTTGGTAATGTTCTCTCTCCACACCAATTCTAGGAATGACATGGGACTTGGGAGTGGCGAACCAGAACTACATTTCCTTGATTTCAGTGATTGCTAAGGTTTGCCATATAATTCAAGCCAAGAGAATCCAGCCAGGATTTTTTTTTTTTTTAAAGTTGCCATAAAGTGGCATTTCCTTCTCCACTGGATTATAACCTAAGAGGATATAAATCTGGAGTGTCTGGCAACCATCTCATTACCAACAGAACTAGAGAATGGAACCAGCCCAGATGGACGCAGAAACAAGAAACTGAGGGTGGAGGAAGAGAGATCAGGTTCCAAAGACAACATCTGAACTCCTGGATAACACTTCTCATGGAACCAGATTACTCCCAGATTTATCAATTCCTTGAGCTCACCCATTCTTCTTTACTTATAGGAAATTGAGAAATTCATAATATAATTTGAGTTTAGTTCAGTTTGTATAAATGGCATGGTTTCTGGTACCCAGGCAATATTGCCTTAATGCCATTTTATGGTAAAGAGGAATTCCAACCTTGAAAAGGAAAGAATCAAGAGTAAAACTGAACTAGCACAGACTCAGATGAAAGTAACTACTTGTCTTTATGGGTCTAAATGCAGGAGAACAATTTTCAAACTTTCTATACAAGCAGTGATTACTTTTTGCAGGATCAAAACAGAATAAAAACTAGGTAGTCCCAGAGTCTCAGAAAAACTTCGTATTTGGTTTGAAAAAGACTTTGAAATCACAGCCTATGAAGATAATGTTTGAAGTTTCAACTTCATAATTGTTTCTTTTCCCCCAAAGGAACTGACTTTTGAAATAATATAAAAATTCCTGGAGTCTTTCCATGTCATGAACAAGAATTATTCCTGTGATAATCCCTTACCTGACATCCTTAAGCAAAAGATTTAGGTAATGTCAGAAAGTCTCAAGAACAAGAAACTCCAGAATAATAACTAGACAGTATTTCTGATGACCAGATTCTGATAAGCTTTGGCAAAGCCACATTTTACAATCAATCCACCAAACAGTCCTCATCCCACCCCATGAGTTTACTGTTCCCCATCTGTTTACTGTTCCCTCTACTAGAAATGCTCTTTCAAGTTTTTTCCTGACTGCTATCTTCTCAGAGTGATCATCCTATATACAATACAGAAAGGACCACCCTATATAAAATTGCACTCACCCAATTAATTTTTTCCCCTTATCCTGCTTAATTTTTCTACATGGGCATCTATCACCTGAAATGATATATTTACTTATTTACCTGGTGAATATCAGAATAGATAAGACTTAGATGTCCATTGTGCCAGTTACCTATCACCTCCAGAAAGTCCCAGTTCACCTGCAGCTTGTAACTCTTGCACAATTAACATAGACTACTTCAAAATCTATACAAATTCTTGGACAATACTTAAATTACTGCACTTGCCAAGGTCCAATCAGGAAACAAAACTCACAATGGGTATTTCAACAGAGGGGATTTAATATAGAGAACTGGATTCACAGGTATTAGATGAATACTAGGAGGAACAGAGAAATAACACAGAGATTATAACTGCAGGAAGCAACCCCCACCCACCCACCTGGCTGAGGAGGCAAAGGGAAGAGGTCAAAGTCATTAGAAACTAAAAGCTCAGAAGTGAGGCCCTATGGATGTGCAGCTTAGACATCCAAGGAGGGGCATCTCCCTGGCCAGCGCTGTCACCTCTGAGTGGAGTGCAATGAAGCTAGTCTGAAATTACCAAAGAAGCTGGACACTAAAACTCACACTGCTGACAGCACTGTGACAGGCAGTGCTGAGATGCCAATAACAGGAACAGGGGGAAAAAACAGGAAAAGGTATGTTTTTTCTCCCTATCTCCCACCTTCTGATATCCCTCTACTGCTCCTTTGACATAAGATCAGAGAATACCTCCTAGCAAAGGAAAACTATGGTTTGCAGAATTCCAGCCTCAACATCCAAAGTAGGGCACTGGAAGAATGGATTTGAGTTGAGAGAGAGTTTAAAAACCAGTACATATTCTAATGTATTTCCCCAATTTTCTTTTCATGATGGAGGATAATGTGAGAAAAAGTATGTATATAAATATGTATGAGAGTTCCCATTGTGGCTCAGCAGTAACGAACCTGACAAGTATCTGTGATGATGCATGTTCCATCCTGGCTTTGCTCAGTGGGTTAAGGATCCTCGTCACCTGAGCTGTGGTGTAGGTCGCTGATGAGGCTCGGATCCTGAGTTGCTGTGGCTGTGGTGTAGGCCAGAAGCTACAGCTCTGATTTGACCCCTAGCCTAGGAACGTCCATATGCTACAGGTGTGGCCCTAAAAAAAAAAAAAAAAAAAAAAAAAGAACTTAAATATATATATATACATATATATATATGTATAATTGGGTCACTTCACAGTACAGCAGAAATTTACAGAACATTGTAAGTCAACCTTAATAAAAAATTTTTTAAAAAAAGAGAGAAAAGGTAAACGTCAAATGAAATGGTATAATGGTTGACTCCCAACTAGATTATCACTAGCTCTGTCTTTTAAACCTTGTCAGTTTTAATCCATAGTATCATAGATGAACTTTGGATGGTGCAGGAACCCATGAAATTTCATTATTAAAAAAGAGGGATTTGGGACTGGCATATGAACACTGTGGTATATGGAATAACTGGCCAATGGAGACCTGCTGTATAGCACAGGGAACTCCACCCAATATTCTGTGATAACCTACATGGGAAAAGAATCTGAAAGACAATGGATGTGTGTACATGTATAACTGAATCACTTCATTGTACAGGAGAAACTATTACAACATTGTAAATCAACTATACTTCAATAAAACTTTAAAAAAAAAAGAATATCAGAGGAGTTCCCACTGTGGTGCTGTGGGTTAAGGGTCTGACTGTAGCAGCTCAGGTCACTGCAAAGGATGCAAGTTCGATTCCTGGCCTGTCACAGCGGGTTAAGGATACTGCTTTCTTCCAGCTGTGGCACAGGCTGCAGCTGCGGCTTAGATCTGATCCCTGGCCGAGGACTTTCCACATGCCTCAGGTGTGGCCAAAAAAATTTATATATATAAAGTATGTATCTTCCTGCATAGGTAGGTTCATAACTTCCATTATAAGTTTCAAAGAAACCTAAATGATACTTCAAATTTGGTATCACTGTCCCATGTCCTCACTCATTGTTTAAACTTCTTATGGAAAACACAGACAACCTTTAGACTCCTTTAATGTCTTAAATACACTACTGGTTATGACTCTGTTAATTACTGGGAAAAGGAACCAATTTGAACCACCTCAAGAAAAGTGTGGCTAGAGCAAGGGGATCTATTCGAGGGACCTCAAGCAGGGAAGAAATCACCATGTTTAAGAAAGGGGCTCAAAATAGGACTGTCTCCTCCATACATTCCATCCAAATATGCCCCAGGATGTGTGCTCGTTGGTATATTTACATTTCAGGATTAGCTATTATAATAGAGAAAATTTGGAAATGCTGCTCAGAGGAATGGATACATTAGATCAACAGAAGAATGGATCAGTTAAACGATATTTAATTAATACAATGGGCTACCATATAGCCTTTAATGTAAACCATATGAATAGGTCTCTGAGCAACTCAAAAGTATAACCCTGAGTAGAAGCAAAAACAAGCTGCAGATAATATAATATGTTCAATACTGCATCATTTGTATAAAGCTTTAAAACATGCAAAATTATGTTATGTGTAACTTACAAATACCTGCAGTAAAAGAATAAGAACACAATGGGAATCATATGCCCAAATTTGCATGTGTTTTACTCCTAATCAGGAGAGAAGGGAAAAAAACAAGGAAGGGTCCTCAGGGGACCCCAGTGACCTCCGTTCTGGATGACTTCTTTAAAATAAATCTGAATTAAATATGGCAAAATATTAAGACTTGGCAGAGTTAAGTGGTGGGTGTTTGTTGTACAATGCTATATTTTTCTATGTTTCCCAAATGTTTCATAAATTTAAAAACTAGGAGAAGTGAAGGGCACTAAAAATTATTAGCAGTGGCCTAGACCACACCTCAGCGTAATTAGCAAGAGCTCACATGGAAGAGGATTTTTTTTTATTTAATGATTTTTATTTTTTCCATTATAGCTGGTTTGCAGTGTACTGTCAATTTTCTACTGTACAGCAAGGTGACCCAGTCACACATAGACACATACACTCCTTTTTTCTCACATTATGATGTTCCATCATAAGTGACTAGATATAGTTTCCAGTGCTATACAGCAGGTTCTCATTGCTAATCCATTCTAAAGGCAATAGTTTGCATCTATTAACCCCAAATTCCCAGTCCATCCCAGTCCACCCCACCCCCCGATGGGCAACCACAAGTCTGTTCTCCACGTGGAAGAGGAACTTAATCAGCACATCTGAGCAACTCTCTCCATTACAAGGCTCCTTTTCAGACACAAGACTCTCTCTGCAAAGGCAGACATCAGAAAAGAGTACTAGGGAGGAAGAAAGGGAACTTACCAAAGGAAGGAGAAGACAAGAGGGGAAGAAGGGAAGGGGATAACCTCTCCCCAGCATTCAAAAAGATAAATACACAACACACAGTCAACACAAGCAAGACTCACCATCAGCAAGAAGAAACAAGATACATCAATGAAGAAAGGTCTTATTAAATTGTAGAACATACCTAACTCTGGTTTCTTCCCCACTGGGCTACATAATTGCAAGAAAGATACACCTGCCTCAATTACAGTCTGTGTCTTGGGGCAAGAAAGACCCCTGAGCTTTCTTATTATCAAGTAATTCCATTCTTAAAGAAAATTCCTGGCTCCCTGGGAATTGTGAAAATGGAATTTAGCCTTATTTGAAGTGTAATTTACCTCTAATTCCTCTAATCTGTTACTAGTGATGGTAAGAAGGGGAAAATAGAAAAAGAGATTTCTCATTTTAAACCTGTCCTTAAAAATGCCCCATCAGGAGTTCCTGTCTTGGCTCAGAGGTAACAAACCTGACTGGTATCCATGAGGATGAGGGTTCGAGCCTGGCCTCACTCAGTAGGTTAAGGATTTGGTGTTGCCATGAGCTGTGGTGTAGGTTGCAAACATGGTTCAGATCCTGCGTTGCTGTGGCTGTGGTATAGGCCAGCAGCTGTAGCTCCCATTTGACCCTTAGCCTGGGAAATTCCGCATGCATGGGTGTGTCCCTAAAAAGACACATGCACACAAAGTCCTATCATATTACAATATCCACAAATCAAGGCAAAAATTGACCATTTGTTTAAGTTGCATGTTCTAACTTCTGTCTATATAAAACTGTTACACATCTGAAATTTCCTTTTAAAATGACCCAGAGTTGCAAATAATAATAATAATAATAACAATGGCAATAACCTCCTTGCCTTAAATGTCAAGACTCTGAAAACTGGATGTCAGCTCCTGGAATGTTCATTAATACACAGCTTTTCTAAAACATGCAAGTCAACATAGCAAGAGAATTAGCTTTAGAAAGCTTTCAGAAGACAAGTTCTGAAGCTTTTGCAGAATACTAAACATTTTTCGTGGACAACTCTTGGATAAACTATAACATGATGGCAAATACTATCAAATGAAGTATTAACAAATGAAGATAAATTTAACTAGAGGTGAGTTTACTTTGAAGAAATTACTTGGGCAATGAGAAAGCAAAGTTCAATATTGCAAATAAAGGAAAGTCAGGATGCAGCATTTCACAGGCAGTAATGCATCCTACAGAAAAGAAATGAAACCTGTGTGATTAATCAATTGACTGCATTCTATTGCCAGTTACCATTTAGTCTCAATTGCCACAAGCAATCCCTAAAACATCGACAGAAGAAAATACCTTCAATTCATAAAAGCTTGAGGCCAACCAGCAACTAAGAACACAGTAGGATTTTCTCTTCCATGTTACATTAGCCTTGTAGAATAATCTGATTGAAAAGTCAAATTATATCACCATGATTTCAGAGCCTGCTGTTCTATTTTTTAAATACATTCCATCTAGCCAAAGAGTGTTTCTAAAGTTCTATATGCCAGTGTACTTGGAACACATTAATTCCATTAGCAGGCTATTTCAGGAAATAGTGAGCATATTTCTTGGAAACAAATACATGTGGTTAAAAAACAGCCTCAAAAAAAAAAAAAAGAGTATGAGGTGAAAAATTGAAAACAAAGATGATTTTTAAATGCAATTAGACTCCTTTCCCATCACACATCAAAGGTGTCATAACTGCTTCGTGACTGAGAAGTCGGTGTTTCGGATTTGGGTCTTTAAACCAAAAAGCCTATCTTGAGATGGCACTATAAGGACTGGATCTGCCTCTTAATCATAGGCAACTGCTAAATGAAGTGTATCTATTTTCTCTGTTACATTACTATTGGCAACCAGGTCCTCAGTAAGTGCCCAGAAATGTTTCCATGGTTACAAAAAGCATTCAGCACCCCTCTTGTTTTGGGCCAATTTAGCTTAAAATCTATTGTAGAGAAAAATATGGCACATTAAGGAGCATAAAAATCAAGATCCAACGTTATGAAAAGAATTCAAGGTTAAATGGGAAAAGCAGGCTTGACAAGGCTTTTTAAAAAGTGCATATAAATCACTGATTAAAATGCTGCCTTTCCCTAGCATACCTCCAAAGACATCTCTTTAACAGACTGCAAGGCAGCTCGTGAACTGAGGCTGGTGTGATCCCCTGGTATAAAGGAGAAAATGAGCACACGAGGATCGTTCAAGACTATTAACCAGTAGGTAAAATCCTCCCCTCCCAAAAACAAGGAACATTCATGCAGCTGAGAGTCCAGTCCCTTATGCTAGTTTCAGAGGGTCCTTAGGGTATTTAAATATTTTGAAGAAAGAGAAGAATGAGAGCTTTGTTCATTGACTATAAGACATTTGAAGTAAATTAGTGGACTCCATCTCATCAGGGAGAGAGAAAGATGCAAGTTCCCTAGAGAAAACTCAGCAAAGCTCCTCCATCTATAAAGACATGAGTGATTTGGGCTAATGGAACGGTCTCATTCTAGGTCTATGCTGCATTCCCAGCTCCCACTGACACCAAAGAGCCAGAACATTAGAAAAATTTTTGCATCTTCTGGAACATTTTAAACAAATGGTATAAGTATTTCAATAATCTGTAGAAGTCCATGGTTTATGCTTGTGAAGATCTGTCCATTCCCCTCAGCAATCTGTACATGGTAGGCATTCAATAAATATTTGGTTAACTGAAGAAGGCCATCATATGCAGTTCCTGTTGTAGCTCAGTGGGTTATGAACCCAACTAGTATCCATGAGGATCTGAGTTTGATCCCTGGCCCCACTCAGTGGGTTAAGGATCTGGTGTTGCTGTGAGCCGTGCTGTAGGTCACAGATGCCGCTTGGATCCCACTTTGCTGGGGCTTTGGTATAGGCCAGCATCCGTGGCTCAGATTTGACCCCCTACCCTGGGAACTTTCATATGTGGCAGGTGTGGCCCTAAAAGAAGCAAAAAAAAAAAAGAAAGAAAGAAAAGAAAAGAAGATGACTATAATATAAGACCCCCTTTATGGAGAAATGAGAAATGTTTCTCCCCATACTACCTATATATAAAAGCCACCCTTTATCATTATTCTATTGCTCTTATTTTCACTGTGAAATGTAGAGAGCTGGGCAGGATTTAAAGCCATATTTTTATTAAGGACTAGCTGGAAGATTTTAACTTTTAGAAATTTAGAATCGATATACTTTTCCCTATTCTTTCCCTTAAGTACAACTCGAAACTCTAGACATTGTATATAAAACAAAGATGAGAACACTGAAAGATGCCAAGAAAAAGGCAGGCCAGCCAGGAACCAGGCGACTCAAGGAACAACATGGTCGTGAGTTTCCTGGATTCTTTCACCTCATATATCTCAGACTTACAGCTGGCAACCCAGAAACACCAATGAACATAGACCAAAATGCTCAAGAGAAGGCTGCTTTCTCTGTGAAAAGGGTCAGGAAAGGGACAGACTACCAAAACAGAAAAGTTTTTCACATAAGTGTTCTTACTCTGGACAAATAGCACAGAAAAAACTGTGTCCCCCACCCTCATCCATGCCAGCAAAGGCCAGGTAGGCAGCCTAGACTTACTTCCATCCTCACAGAGCTTTATGAGGGTCCCCAACCCCACTAAGGGTTGCCAGAGAAGGCTGGGTAGAACTTTCATCCTTAATGGCCAGTAATGAGCATCCTGAATCCCCAAGGTATTAGTGGAGGGTACATGGGGAGCCTGTACCCCTCCTGAAGTAATGAGGCACCCCTACCCTTCTCTACCTGGGTGGTGTCAGAGAAAGTCCACTGGCGACTCAGGATTTTCATCATCATCAAGGCTACCTTCACCTTCATGTCAAAGGAGACCACCTGGGGAGATGGACCACCCCCCCCCCCCGCTCCCATCCAACCCAGTGTTGTGAGGAGCACCCTGCGGGGTGAAGGAAACTGAGAAGGAAAACAGGACTTCTGCCTCCGCCCAGCAGTTAAAGGTGGCACCATGGCCCTGCTACAGTCCTGTCAAAGACCTCCTTTAGTTGAGAGGTTTTTGGAAGAAGTAACATCAAAATAATGACAATATTTCTCTTTATGTATTTGATTGGCTTACATACTGTTTCTTCTTACAAGCTATTGCAGTGGCTCCATAACACATATCCTTTCCTCCAATGCAGCCTGCAAACTGATGAAACAGTTATCCTTCTAAAATGGAGCTCTGCTGGTGTCACATTTAATTAAGAGCCTTTTGAAATTCCCAGCTGTTTATAAGATAAAAGCTAAATCCTTGATAAAAAAAAAAAACCAAGACCTTTCCAATTACAGCCTATGCTTTAGCCTCACGATCTATCCTTGAAAATGCCCTATGTCTGTGTTAATGGTTTTCCTTCTAATGGAATGCCTTTCTCTCTCTGCTCACCTGTTAAATTATAATTCATTCTTAATGTCTGCAGTCCTATATCATATTCTCCGTGGGACCTTCTCTGATCACTGCTGGCAAAAGCATCTCAAAAGTTATCATATATATAACTGTTCTAACTTTATACCAACTTCTTAAAAGAGGACTTTGTACATGTAAAAATCTCTCAGGCATTTGAAAACTACTTAAGGGAAGATCAATATTTTATTTGTACATTTATCTCCCAGCCCAAGCATACTACCTAAATGATTGAGAATGCTCAATTCACTTTTAGAGTACAGTGTTAAGTGTGCAAGCTCTACATTTTAGCTTCTACTTTGAAAAATTGGAAATAATGCTCCTGCTTTTTAAATGAAAATAAAATACACCTAATATATATAAAATGACATATTAAAAAAAAAAAAAACTCCCCAGAGAGCTGAGGTCAAAAAGCAACCAATTAGTCTAAAAGTCACAAAAAGGAAACTTCTTTCAATGGGAAAAAGGACACAAGAATTTGCTTGCCAAGGGCAGATGCTGGATTCACACAGGTTGGTAAGAAAAATGAAGCTAATACTTTCAAAGAATTTCTGAAGACCAAGTATGGACTAGTGCAAGAGTAGAGAACCCATGGCAGTCATAAACCCAAAAGATATTGGAACCCACTTAGAATTTTGGCCCCATAGAACTCACCTGGTGCTCACAAAAAAGATTCAGGCAGTGCAGGAGTGGAGAAAGTTCTCTCATGGGTGGTCCTGGAGGAGAGAAAGAGCAGCTGCTCCAGGAAAAATCAGAAGTCTCACCAAGATTCCTCTCTATATCCACTATGGAACAAAAGCCACTTGGGTAGGGGCAGCAAATCCTATCACCCTCAGGTCATAGGTAAAGACACATTAAGGTGAAAGACTAGAATAGAATAGAAACTTCTGGAGTTCCTGTCGTGGCGCAGTGGTTAACGAATCTGACTAGGAACCATGAGGTTGTGGGTTTGATCCCTGGCCTCACTCAGCAGGTTAAGGATTCGGTGTTGCTGTGACCTGTGGTGTAGGATGCAGATGCAGCTTGGATCCTGCGTTGCTATGGCTCTGGTGTAGGCCAGCGGCTACAGCTCTGATTGGACCTCTAGCCTGGGAACCTCCATATGCCGCAGGTGCAGCCCTAGAAAAGGCAAAAAGACAAAAAAAAAGAAAAGAAAAAAAGAAATAGAAACTTCTACCTCTGGGGAAGAGGCAGAAAGAAGTCCTGGAGTAAGACTGGTGAAAATCCTCTAACTCTGAGAAAGAAGCAAGGTTATGCAGAAGGTGCTAACCCAAGACACAGGAACATATCACCTGCCTGAGAAAGAGGCTGCTCCAGAACAGGAGAAAACAGAAACTTCCAACACAACCACACCATAAGAGCAAATATCAAGTAATGAATAACATCGGCTTCTTCTGAGAAAGGGCCAACAGCCTGAAAAGAGAGACTCCCTCTGAGGTATAGGCAACAAGAGATACTTGAACCTGAAGATGGAGTAGATTTTGACAAAGCTGTGTAGCAAACAAGCTCCTACCCTAAACACAAAGTAATAAGAGAGGATTTTGAGAGCTATACTACAAAGAGATTAACAATAACAACAGGAGTTCCCTTTGTGGCTCATTGGGTTAAGAAACCAACTAGTATCCATGAGATGTGGGTTTGATCCCTGGCCTTGCTCAGTGGATTAAGGATCTGGCATTGCTTCGATCTGTGGCATAGCTGGTGAGTGGCTTGGCTGTGTTGCTGTGGCTGCGGGACAGCCCAGCAGTTGCAGCTCTAATTTGACCCTTAGCCCCGGAACTTCTATATGCCACAGATGTGGCCCTAAAAAGTAAAAGAAAAAAAATAACAACAACAAAACCCAAACCCAGCTCAAATTCTGACTAAACTGACTCACCCCCCCCCACACTAAAAGCACAGCATTAGAAAAGGCTAACCTATTTCCAGGCAGAAATACTATTTATTTACCCTACATATGATGTTCAATTTCAGTCAAAAATACAAGACAAGCAAAAAAGCAGATAGGAAAAATACACTGTCAAGACATAAGACAATCAAGAAAGCCAAAGTCAGATATGACTTAAGTATTGCAATTATCACACATGGAATTTAAAATAACTATGATTAACATGTTAAAAAGAAACCATAATGGAAAAAAGGAGAAACATGCAGGAATTGATGAGGAATGTCAGCAGAGAAACCAAAATTTTTTTAGTCAAATGAAAGTGCTAGAAATGAAAAACAAGGTAACAGAGATGAAGAATGCTTTTGATGGACTCATCACCAGACTTCACACAGCCAAAGAAAATATTAGTCGACTTGAAGGCTATGTCATTACATACTACTACCCTAACAGAAATACAAAGAGAAATAAAGAGTGAAGGAAAAAAAAAAGAATATTCAGGAGCTGTGGGATAATATTAAGTGGTATAATACTTGTACAATTGGAGGAGCAGGAGAGGATGGATTAGAAGAAATATTTGAAAAGATGATGGCCAAGAATTTTTCAGAAATAATGAAACTTACTAAACCACAGACACAAGAAGGATAGAGAACACCAGTAAAAATGAATACTAGAACACACACATACACACACACACACAAATATAAACATACACACACACCTCTAGATATACGTTGCTGAAAACCAAAGATAAAGACAAAATCTTTAACGCATCTGGTGGGAAAAAAGACACTATAGGAGTTTCTACTGTGGTGCAACAGAATTGGTGGTGTCTCTGCAGTGCCAGGATACAGATTTGATCCCCGGTCTGGTCCAACACAGTGGGTTAAAGGATCTGGCATCACTGCAGCTACCGCAGCTATAGCATAGGCTGGAACTATGGTTCAGATCTGATCCCTAGCCTGGGAACTCCATACGCTATAGGGTGGAGGTGGCAGGGGGGAGGGGGAGATACATTATATTCAGAGGAACAAAGGTAAGAATTATATGCACAGAAAATAATGCAAGCCACAAGGCAGTGTGAAATGGCAAACTTAAGATGCTAAAAGAAACACGTCAACTCAGAATCCTATACCTATTTAAAATATATTTCAAAAATAAATAAATATTGTTCAAACAACAACTAATTCATCAGCCACATATATGCACAAGAAAAAGTTAAAGAATATGTCAAATGACATAAATGAGATAAATACAGGATTCCTTTTTTTCTTATTTCCATCAGTCTAGGAGACAATCAACCAAGTAAAGCACAACAGTATCAGCATACTAAATATTTATGGCAAGTGTAAAAGTAACATATGTAATAAGAATAAAACAAAGGATAGAAAGGAAAGATTGGAAATATATTGTTGTGACAGCATCTAAGTATACCTGAAATTGTACAATATTATATCAAGATAGACACTTCAATTAACTAAAGATATATGTTATAAAATCTTAGGATGACCATTAAACATTTTTTAAAAGAGATAAAAATAGTGAGCCCATAGTGGAGATGAAATGGAATCACAAAAATATCTAACCCAAAAGAAGGCAGGAAAAAATAGAATAAAAGAAACAAAGAATAGATGAAACAAATAGGAAAAAAAACTAACAAGATGACAGATTTTTATTCAATATCAATAATTACATTAAATACAAACAGATTAAACAGACCAATTAGAAGTAAAATATAAAAACAAGGCCCAATTATATGCCATGTACAAGAATCCCACTATAAAGATAAAGATAGATTTAAAGTTAAAGAATAGAAAAGAACATACCATGGCAACATTAATCAAAAGAAAGTAGGAGTAGCGGTCAAAGTAGACTTTAGGTCAAGAAATACTACCAGAGATTCAAAAGGCATATTACTTAATGACCAAGAGGTCAATTCACCAAGGAAACATATATTTCTAAAATGTGTTGTATTTAACAACAGAGCTTCAAACTACATGAAGCAAAAACTGAAAGAACCAAAAAGAGAATAATAGCCAAATTCACAAGTAAAGTTGGAGAATTCAGTACTTCTCTCTCAGTAAGCAATAGAACAAAATCAGCAGGCAAAATCAGTATGAAAATAAGTATATAGGAAATCTGAAAAGCAGCCTAAAACAACTGGAAGTAATTTACAGAACGCTGTATCCAATAAACAGCAAAATTCTCAGTCTTTGCAAGTTTACACATGAAACATTCAAGTTAGAACGTGATTAAGATGACAAAATAAATTTTAATTTTTTTTTATCTTTTTTTTTTGCCTTTTCTAGGGCCACTCCTGCGGCATACGGAGGTTCCAAGGCTAGGGGTCTAATCGGAGCTGTTGCTGCTGGCCCACGCCACAGCCACAGCAACATAGGATACAAGCCACGTCTGTGATCTATACCACAGCTCATGGCAAACGCTGGATCCTTAACCCACTGAACAAGGCCAGGGGTCGAACCCACAACCTTATGGTTCCTAGTTGGATTCGTTAACCACTGCACCATGATGGGAACTCCAAATTTTAATTTTTTCTAACTAAAATAGTACACAGTACGTGCTGAGACCACAACTAAATTAAATCAGAAACTGGTAACAGAAAGTTACCTAGGCTATTCCCAACATTTGGAACTTAACCAAAACACTTTTAAATAAACAATGCTTCAAAAAGGAAGTCAAATGGCAAGTTAGGAAATAGTTTAATACAATGAAAATAAAACTATATATTAATATTTTTCCAGACAATGCAGTGCTTAGAAAAATGTATAGCTTAAATGATTATATTTTTAAAAAGAACAAATTATACCCAAAGCAAGCAGAAGGAAGAATATAATAAATAACAGAAATCAATGAAATTAGAAACAGAAAAATAATAGGGAAAAATTAATGAAACTAAAAACTAATTCTTGAAAAAAATGCATAGGTGTATAGATATACAGTCCTCTACTTGGATAGACCCCATACCCCTGCAAAAAATAAAGATGAAAATTACCAATATCAGGAAACATGGGGAGTTCCCATCGCGATTCAGTGGAAACGAATCCGACTAGGAGCCATGAGGTTGCAGGTTGGATCCCTGGCCTCACTCAGTGGGTTAGGGATCTAGCATTATCGTGAGGTGTGGTGTAGTTCACAGATGTGGCTCAGATTCTGTGTTGCTATGGCTGTGGTGTAGGCTAGAAGCTGTGGCTCTGATTCGACCCCTAGCCTGGGAAACTCCATATGCCATGGGTACGGCCCTAAAAAAAGCAAAGAAAAAAAAAAAAAAGCTAGTATCAGGAAACAAAAGAGACCACTATAAATCCTACAAACATCAAAAGGATAACAAGAAAATACTATGTCCATAAACTTAACAACATAGATGAAATAAAAAAAAATCTTTGAGAAATAAAAACTGCCAAAAGTCACTCAAGAAAAAGATATCTTAAATAATCCTATACATGCTAATGAAATTGAATTTGCATTTCAAAATCTTCCAACAACAACAACAAAATTCCAAGCTTAGGTAAATTCACCTGAAAATTCTACCAAACATTTAAAGAAATAAATAATGCTAATTTAACCTAAATTTGTCCAGACTGTAAGAAAGGAGAAATATTTCATTACTCATTTTATAAGGCCGACATTACCCAGATATCATAACCAGATGAAGATATTTCAAGAAAACTACAGAATAATATCTCAAATTAAATAGATGAAAAAAAATATTCCTCAACAAAATATTAGCAAATCAAATCCAGCAATACTTGAAAAGAATGGTATATCTATGACTAAGTGGATTTTATGCAAGTATGCATGACTGGTTCAATACTCAAAAATTAATCAGTATAATTCATTTCAACAGATTGAACAAAAAAATCATATGACAAGCTTGATAGATACAAAACTGTAGTTGACATAATTCAACATCATTTTTGATTAAAAAACTCCTAATGAACTGCAATAGAAAGAAACTTCTACAATATAAAAAAAAAAGCATCTAGAGAAACCTAGACCTAACTATTAAAAAACAATGAAAGACAAAACTTTTCCACTAGCCTGGGATCACAGCAGAGACTCAATTTCACCATTATTATTCAACATGACAATATAGTATAATCAGTCAAGAAAAAGAAATAATAGACATGGATATTGAAAAGGGATAAATAAAACTATCATTTTTCTAACAGATTACATTATCATTAATGTATAAAATCCCAAAATAGCTACATAAAAGCTATTAGAACTCATCAGTGTGTTGCATAATACAAGATTATTATACAAAAATCCATGAGCAAGAAGCAATTGGAAATTGAAAGTATACATATACTGTTTACAATTATATCCAAAAAAGAAAATATTTAGCTAAAAATCTAACAAAATACATGAGACCTGTATGCTGGAAACTACAAAGCAGATGAAAAAAATTAGGAACTAAATAAATGAAGTGGTATACCATGTACATGGATTTAAAAACAGAATTATTAGCATGTCATTCTCTCTCATCATAATTCCAATGAAATTCCCAACAGTTGTTTTATAAAAATCAATAAGCTTAATCTGAAATCTATATGGAAACAAACTAGAATAATCAAAACTATATATATATATATATATTTTTTTTTTTTGGCCACCCTGCACCATATGGATGCAGGGATCAGATCTGAGCCACAGTCACTGAGGCAACACCAGATCCTTTAACCCACTCTGCTTGGCTAGGGATCGAACCTATGTCTTGGCACTGTAGAGATACCACTGATTCTGTTGTGCCACAGTGGGAACTCCAAAACAATTTTTAAATTATAATAAATTTGGAGGGCTCGCCTGATTTCAAGACTAAAGTGCTATAGTAACCAAGACAGTGTATTATTAGAGGAAACACATAAACATAGATTAATGGGAAAATACAGAGTCCAGAAACAGACCCACACATATATAGATAAAAAATTCTGACAAAGACATCAAATCAAACAACAGAAAAATAATTATCATTTCAACAAATGGAATAGGAATGATTAGATATCTTGCATTGTATAAAAAAGTATCTTAAAATAGATCATAACTCTAAATGCAAAATCTGTAACTTTAAAATTTCTAGAATAAAACATAGGAAAAAATCTTTCTTATACTGGCTTATAGAAAGATTTCTTAGATGTGATACCAAAAGCACAATTCATAAAAGAAATACTTGATAAGTTGGATTTCATTTAACTAAGAATCTCTGTTCTTTGAGGGACTTTGTTAAGACAATGAAAATTCAAGCCAAAAACTAGGAGAAAACATCTTCAAAGTGTATACCTAGAAAGTAATTCATATTCAGAATATAAGCATAACTCTCAAATCTCAAAAATAAGAAACAATTCAATAAAAGTAGGCAAAAGATTTGAAGACTTCATCGAAGAAGTCATACAGATTACAACTGCATGAAAAAAATTCTCAGTGTCTCCAGTTATTAGGGAAATGCAAATTAAATCCAAATGGGATGTTAAAACCTATGAAGTGTTTACAATTTTACCCTACTTGCACTCTAAGTTTGCCTGATACAGTTTTATGGACGTTGGCAAAGATGCAAGATTTCTGGGTCAGAGATAAAGGACAATTTATTACTCGCAGCACCTCCTAGTACCACAAGGGCAATGCAGAGGCAGGTCCAGATAGATTCCATGCATACAACGGATTTATGTTACAGTCAGAAAACACCAAGCTTGGAAAAACCTTTGTCATTTGCAAGCAGATTTGCCTAAGCTTTACCTTGAATAGAGACATTAACTTTATTACACGGGACAGCAAACAAATATTTGAAAAGATAATCTAAAACAAAAGGCTGATTGTAGCTCTGCTCTGCTCATAGGACATGCAAGAGACCAATGGAGAATTCTCTCCCAAAGTTGAGTTTTATCACTACACAGCTATGAGAATGGCTAAAAATAAAAAGAATACCACAAAGTGCTGCTGAGGATATGAATGACAGTTAATCTTTGCATAACTTCTGAAAATGCAAAACTGTACTCTGGAAAATGGGATTTTTTTAAGTATAAAGTTAAATATATACTTCTAAGGTGACCTAGCAATCCCACTCATAGGTATCTGCCCAATTGAAATGAAAATAATTCCATACAAAAACCTGTTTTATAAATGTTCATAGCAATTTTATTCATATTGCTAAAACCTAGAAACAACTCAATAGCCCTCAACTGATGGATGTATCAACAAACTGGGGCCTTCATGAAATGGTATACTATTCAGTTACGAAAAAGCAAACTACTAGAAGACAGGAAAACACGGATAAATCTCAAGTGCATTACAATAAGTGCATTATGAAGAAAGGTCAGACTCAAAAGGGTACCAACTGCATGATTCCATTTATATGACATTCTGGAACAGGTGAACAATAGAAACAGAAAGTACATCAGCAATTTCCAGGAGCTGGAGGTAGGGAAAAGGAACAACTACAGAAGGAGTTGGGAGAATTTTTAGAGATTGTGTAACTGTTTTAACTTTGATAGTTGTAGTGGTTAAAAAACCATACATGTTTGTCAAAACTCACAGAACTATACAGTAAGAATGATGAATTTTACTATATGTAAATTATTCCTTTAAAAAATAGGGGAGAGTTATATGTGTAAACTCTAGAATCAGACTACCAGAGTCTCTTTCTAAATGGGGATCTTGGGTATATTATTGAATTCTAAGCATCCATTTCTTCAAGTGAGAATAACAATAGTATTTATTACCTCTTAGAGTTGTTAGCTTTCCTTGTTTCTGTTCCATCAGTGATTATTATTTGATATCCTATTATACACATAACATTGTGTGGGATGTTAAGGATACAGAAATGAATCTGTAACATGGCTCCTGGCTTCCAGGAGGCTACAACTTAGTAACTAAACATTTCCAGAATGAACAAATGAACACGATTGTTTAACTGCCATTGGATTATTACAACAATAACAAAAATTAACAGAAGCCAGTGTTAAGCATCTAGTAAGCCAAATTCCTATTAATAATTTTAAATATAGTTCAACCCTAGCAAGAATTTCTATAATACAGAAATTGCAAGTCAAATCTAAGAAATGCTATTGGCAGCCTGACATTTCTAGAATTATCTCTATAGATAAGTTTAAAAAACTTGAAATTACATTTATTTACAATTTATTAGATTCAGAAAGAATGTTTAGTCTAATCTACTTTGTTTTCACCAGTTCATTCTAGCATTTAATATCACTTTAATTTGAGTAAGGGTATCAAGAAAGCATCATACAAAGAATATGAAATTATGTTTCTTTATGAAGACTTCATGTATCTGGATAAAACTTTTCCCTAAAGAGATAAAGCTAAGAGGAATCACTGAAAGTGGATGAAGAGACTATATAAAGTATTCCAGAAAAGTCTACTCCACCAACAAGAAGAGAATTAATGAGTTCACGTTTATATAACATAAAAGATCTGATTATCTGCATGAACTATGTATGCATTATAAACACACATCGTATTCATACACCCAACACCTTTTTGGGCAATCATGTACCTCTCTGCTCCTTGGGAAGATGGAATGTCCTTACTTCAGGCTTAGAGTAATAGAAGCATGAGAAATATACGCCAGAACATACCACAGCTACTTTGATAAAGTTAATTACATTTTCACTATATTCATTATGCATTTATCGAAGGCCCATTATACACTCAGTCCTGACAGGATAAAGCTCTATGGGCAGTTTGTTTTAAATGTGTCTTTTCCATTCAAGGCTAAAAGAAAATCAAGCTATTCTTATTCCAAAGATTTCCTATCTACTGTCATCTCACATCACGTCTCAGTAAAACACTGTGAGAAGTGTTCTTGGAGTGTTATCAACTAAAAATGTTGCAACAAGTATGGCTTTTTGCACAGGATTTCACACTGAATAATATAGTAACATCTAGAGATTCCTAACCTAGTTTTTTTAAAAAAAGAGAGAACATTTTAAAAGATATTTTAAAACAGCATGACATATGCATGAGGGGCTTCTCAAACAGAACCCACAGACTCGTTTTCACTTCATTTCACTTGCTCAAAACCATTGTTTTGGAATACAGGGCCCACCAATATGAATCTTCAAAAGTTTTATGTATTGAAAATATTCCTAAGGATTACATCTCTCATTAAGAAGCCAATTTTTGGAAATGTATAAGAGAGAGAAAAAATCAAAACGATAACTAAAAGAAGTCAAAATCTAATGAGCAGAAATTTCTTTTCGACAAACCCAGAGAAAATGATTACTAGCTAGCTTACCTTGCTTTTTTCCATTAACATTTTCTAAAATACCAGAGAGCTGACTGTCAAAGTCATGTTGAAGGCCACTCCTTTGCTTTCCAAGGTGATGTTCTTCATCAGCAATAGAAGAAAGCACATGTGGTGGCTTTTGGTCATCAAGGGTCTGACTAGGCCACTGGGACGCTACAGAACATGAGTCCTTTGCATGTTGGCTAAGTCTAGGGCTTGAATTTTGGGCAGAGTCCTGCAAATCACTATTACAACAGGAGAAATGATCCACTTCAAGAAACAAGGAATTTGTGTCTTCTTGAGTCCAGTCATTGCTTTGTTCTTCATCTTCAAAGTAAGTTTCCTGAATCTGAATATCATCTAAGTCCTGGTCTAGCTTGTCACTCCCTTTAGAGTCTTGTTTGCTGAAGTTAACCAGCGAAGCAGATAACGCATCTCTCGCTTGCTGGAGAGCTTCATAAACCTGCGATATCCAGGAAGAGAGAGGCTGGAAGAAGTTCTGAGCATCCTGGGACGCCATGGCCAAGGGCATGGCCAGCTATCTGATGTCTACAAGTCCACTTGTTCCATTCCTTCAGCACTCTGGACTTAATGTGAACTACAGAATAAGCATGATGAGAAATTAAATTGGAGATCTCTTAATGGCTGTGAATATGTCACTCTCAAAACTTCTCAGCTGAAACAGAGGAAAGAAATACTTACACCTGTTAAAAGTTACAACCTCAGGCCCATCATCAGACTCCTACAATAAATTTCAAATAGAATTTAGGGACAAAAAAGTGATCATTTTTGAAATCCTTAAGGCAGCTAAATAAAAACGACTGTGAAAGTCTAAATGTAGATTATTTCAATGCCCATTCGCCTCTGTAGACATGTGTAAAATTTCCACTAACGGTAATGGGCTCTATTCATGAGGACTGAGAGAAGTTCATCCCCACAGACCGTACTTAACAGTGTGAAAAGGATAAATGAATCTTCATTCAGAGGCAGTTGGACATGACATTTCAAAATACAAGAAAGGTTGGCTGCTTCATCTACGAATCTGCAGATCCCAGAGAGCAGGCTAATAAGCATCTCTGTTTCATGACACGAAGATTTTATCTTTTCAAAGGAAATGTGTGCCTGGTATTTAAAAGATTTTAACAAGTCTTAAAGTAGGATTTTATATTTTTATGCAATTTCCAGAAATTACACCTGTTCTTGGGGAACAATGAACCTCTGAAAGACCGAGGGTGGCAAATAGCTTACGCAGCTTGTTGGAGATGCGTCCTGAGTGTTTCATTGCCTTTGTCTGTGTTCCAACCTCCCAAAGATTGGAACCCCCCCCCCTCCACTGCCTGCGAGATTCCTGACGGACCTTTCTTCCCACAAGATTCACCATCTGAAGGAGGCAGCTACAGGATGACAGGGCAACAGGGCACAATGAAGATTCTAGGGCTAACTATCTATACTTTCACAGATATACATGCATACAAATACACTGACATATATGTGGACTGAGCGAAGTGTACATGTGTATTTAGCATATGTATTATATGTGCACATACATATCTTATGGCCCTTACACTGCTCATCAACTGCTCAGGCAGCATTGACAGCTCTGCTTATAAATGACAGCAGAGTTTAAATTCACTGGTTGCACTTAACCACCCCTCTCTTTTATAGTAATGCTTCCTTCTGACCAATCTCTCAGCAGTCTTGTACATTTCAGCTCTCTTGCCCTCAGACATATGACACGACTGCCTACATCCTCCTAAAAATTTCTCCTTAGGTTTCATGATAGCCATTCATACATGCATGGACACATTCACTAAACAAATATTGATTAAGTGCCTATTAAGTACTGGGCACCATGCCAGGTGTAAGGTAACCCTGAGGTCTCTGTCCCCATGGGGTTCACATTCCAGTTAAAGGGAAACTGAGCTCTCTGTACTTTCCCTTATGCTGAATAATTCATGTGTCTGTCTTTCAGACTCTCTCTTGTCTTCCCGCCAACCACAAATATGCAATCACTCCTCTCCCTACAGTTTCTTCTCTTCCCCCTTTTTATACTCATCAGCTGGGAGAGGTGACCCACCCATAGTCTCAATTAACACTTTTCTTTCAAACTCCGAAATAAATATACATCTCTAGCCCTTATCTCAGTTCCTCTTTCCAGACTTGTATCTCTGGTTGTCTAAGCCAGTGGTTCTCAAACTCTGCTGTGTCCGAATCATCTGATGAGCTACTAAAGAACACAGAGGCCCAGGCTGGCTGAAGGAATAGGCCCTTGGCATGTTTGTCAGGTTCCTCTGTGATTCTGACACCCACCAATGTTTGGGAAATGCTGATCCAAGGAAAGAGCAACACTTGGGCATCGCAGAGAAATCGTCACTTGAGCTCATCAAAACCTAGCAACCCACTTTTGCTGCAATAAGTGTCCAACATTTTAGACTCACCATTTAGTGGTTGTGACTTTCTCTCTTCCAACCTCCCTGTTTCCATTCCTCCCATCCCAAGTTCTGCTAGTTTAGGGTCTATGAAGACTCACTTTCATTATGTTTTGTACAGTGACCACCTTTCCCCACACTTCCATTTCTCACATATTACATACCTAGTTGGTTTCAGGCTCAATCCATCCCTCTAGGTTTTCTCACCATATCTGATCTTATACCAGGTTTACTGCCTCTCTCGCCTCCTAGAAAGGAAGGCCCATGGAAGGCAGGGATTGACTGGTTTTGTTTTGTTTGTTTGTTTTTTGTCTTTTTAGGGGCCACATCCGTGGCATATGGAAGTTCCTGGGCTAGGGGTCCAATTGGAGCTGCAGCTGCCAGCCTACACCACAGCCACAGCAACACCAGATCTGAGCTGTGTTTGTGATCTACACCCCAGCTCATGGCAACACCAGATCCTTAACCCACTGAGAGAGTCCAGGGATGGAACCCGAGTCCTCATGGATATTAGTCGGGTTCATAAAATGCTGAGCCACAACAGGAACTCCCTGGGGATTGTTTTGTTCTCTAGTTTATCCCCAGTGCCTACAAGTATTCCAAGCTCATAGTAAATTCTCAGTAAGTGAATTAACAAGTCCTATTTAAAATTAACACAACCTTGTAAATCAACTGTACTTTACCAACAAAAAACTGTGCATAGAACACTGTCTAGTATACAGCATGTACTCAAATTTGTTAAATTGATTAATAAAAACTACTCAGAACTGCTGAAAACATCTTAATGTTACCACACAAATCCCCTGCTTAGTAACACTGAAATTTTCTTTCAGCATTTGTTCCACCCCATTTCACCACCCACAGTTGTGTTTGTTTGCTTTTCCTCCACAAATATTTTGCTTAATTTAATATGCTTCAGGGCATCACAGACATAGAAAGTTCCTTGAAAAATCACTGGATTTAGCTTCTACCACTGTGCCTTAGGTACATGAAACTTTTTAAGATAGAAATGACATATGTTCCTTAATAATCCTTTTTATTGTTCTACTATATAGAGAAAACTTTGTTTCCATATACAATCCAAAATCTTTGATACTACGCCTGTATTTTCTTACCCAGTCTTGAAACTAATAACAGCTCGTGTTCTTGGTCTTGTATCTCCACGTCTTCTGTAATCTCTGTCCATCAGACCCTCATAGCAGTATTTTTAGTTTTTGTTTTTTGTTTTTTTTGGCCACGCCATGGCATGCAGAAGTTCCAAGACCAGGGATCAAACCTAAGCCACAGCAGTAACAATGCCAGGTCCTTAGCCTGCTGAGCCACCAGGAAACTCCTGAATATATACAGGAGTTTAACTGCTCTACAGTTTCTGAAGTTAACTTTATAGGATCCTACCACGGAATGGTCTTTTTTATTTTTGTTTTGTTTTGTTTTGGCCATGCCATGGCATGCAGAAGTCCCCAGACCAGGGATTGAACCAGATCTTTAACCCACTGAGCCACCAGGGAACACCCATGGTAATATTTTAAAAAATAAATCTTGCATCATCTCCCTAGTTTAAGGACAAAACAATCAACCCTCATTATGGCTCCCTATTCCTTTTACTGCAAAATTTGAGCACCAGTAAACATTAATTGATATTTGTTGACAGAGGCTTTTTTAAAATTAATTTGAATACTCCAATTCACTACAGTTCTTACCTCTCCCTGCTGTTTCTATCCACTCACTTGCTTCACTCATTTCTGTGTAACCAGCCTGACTCCTAGAGGCATCTGGTTTTCAAGTCCTACCCTGTAGGATAAAGTTGATGTACTTTACCATAGCAAACAAGAGAAGAAATGCTCAAAAAAATGAACAATCAGCACTAACTACCCTTCGTGCTAAAGGGGTTCATAAAGGCCTTGTGCCAGGAATCAACTCTTTAATTGCTGAATCACTAGCTGTGAGTAGCGCTAAGGGGGTGGGTTCAACAGGACAGTGGGCGGGGCCTCAGATCAATAGCCATTTATCAACCAGCTTGGAACTATTTCAATATTTTCACAACTCACAGAGTCCTACCTTTTGTCCTAATTGAATGCTCAGCTGTGTGTGAGCTGTCCCCCACTACCAGCCCCCATAGTGGGGACTCAGCCATTCTCCCTACCCCCTCACTGTGAAGTCCTCTTCACCCACCACACTAACACACTAAGCATTTGCCAATGTGACTGTGCTCTTTCTTGACTTCTGTTTGCTCTGCCCATGATGCCTTCTCTCCCTCCCCTGCCTGGTAAATACTTACTTATTCTTTAAAATGAAACTCCTGTGTCAACCCTTCATCTACAACTACAGGTGTGGTCTCCGAGTGCTTTGAATGTGTTTTTACGATAAGGTTTTATTTGATGTGGTAATTCTTGGCCAATCTCCCTCTTTCAATGGACTATGACACCATGAGTACTGGGACTGTATTTATACCTTCAGCTCCAGGACCCACACACAGGGTAGGGACACTTATAAAAGTTTGTTGAATGAGTATATGAATGAATGAAAGTTACTAATGAAAAATTTTAAAGCTAAGGAGCCCTAATTCCATTTTTCTTTATCTATAAACTCACTAGATGAACTCTAATAGTTCCTTTCCACTTTACTTATTTGTTTATTTATTTAAATTTTTTTTTAAGGCTATGCCTGAGGCACATTGAAGTTCCTGGGCTAGGGGCCAAATCAGAGCTGTAGCTGAGGCCTGCATCACAGCCACAGCAACACAAGTTCTGAGCCACATCTTCGACCTTTGCCACAACTTGCAGAAACACCGGATCCTTAACCACTGAGCAAGGCCAAGGATCAAACCCACATCCTCATAGAGACAACACGGGGTCCTTAACCCACTAAGCCAAAACAGGAACTCTCCTTTTCACTTTAAAATCCATGAATTTACCAGAGTAGGCCAAAAAGCATTTTAATACTTAGGCTAGATATATTCAGCAGTAAGTCACATTTTCAGATTTAGTACTTTAAAAAAAAATGGTCAATTGATTTCTTTACTCTTTTTTTCCCATTTAAAAAAAATTTTATTGAAGTAGAGTTGATGTACAATATCATGATAATTTCTGCTCTACAACAAAATGATTCAGTTATACACGTACATATACCCATTCTTTTTCAGATTCTCTTCCCACATAGGTTATCAAAGGGGATTGGTTCTTTACCCTTGTCAGTAGTCACTGTCAGATGACCTCAGAGTGACTGGAAAGAGAACAAATTTCAGTCTGCATATGTAAGGGGGTCCAGTTATTATATTCCAAAATACACAGAATCCTAGTACCTACAGCTAGGATCTGAAAAATTATGTAGTTAGCAACACTGGAGAACTCTCATTTTCTATTAAAGCAATCTGAAGTCAAAAGGGTTACAAGCTAGCAAAGTTGCCATGGAGATACCTTTGCTGATTAGATAAATTTTGACTTAAATGGTGGAGTGACAAGGGTAACACCAGCTATAAACCCGGTATCCTAGTTCTTTGGAGGCTTTCTTACCTCTTAGAAGACAAAGTTGATTCTGGTGCATTAGTCTAATAATATACTCCAATAAAATTTTTTTAAGGAAAAGAAAAAAGACAAGACAGCCCAGGTTCCTGAATTAGAAGAAAAAATACGTATAAAGTCTGTGGTAGCTGAGAGGGCTCTTTATTTGAGTTAAAATAGTTTATGAGATGTCATTATTATGATAAGTATAAAATAAAACAAAAACTGTGTGTGCATGTGCACTTAACACATAAGCTCCTACCATAAAAATGAGCAGGGTGTCTCAAAATACTCACAGTAAACTAGCAATCTAATAAATAAATAGTAACAATCATGGAATGGCAGAAAAAATTGCAAATGATGCAGATGACAAGGATTTAATCTGCAAAATATACAAACAACTCATACAGCTCAACAATTAAAAAAAAAAAAACCACCCCAATAAAAAAATAGGCAGAAGACCTAAATGGACATTTCTCCAAAGAAGAGATATGGATGGCTATTTGGTACATTAAAAAATGCTCAACATCAATAATTATTAGAGAAAAAATGCAAATCAAAACTTCAATGAGATACGACCTCATACCAGTCAGGATGGCCATCATTAATAAGTCTATACATTACAAATGCTGGAGAGGGTGTGGAGAAAAGGGGACACTCCTACACTGTTGGTGGGAATGTTAAGTGGTACATCCACTATGGAAAACAGTATGAAGGTTCCTCAGAAAACTGAATATAGAACTACCATATGATCCAGCAATCCCACTCCTGGGTATATATCCAGACAAAATTACAATTCAAAAAGATACATGCACCCCCTATGTTCATTGCAGCACTATTTACAATAGCCAAGACACGGAAACAGCCAAAAAGTCTATTGACAGATGAACAGATTAAGAAGATGTAGTACATATATATAATGGAATACTACTTAGCCATAAAAAATGAAATAAAGTGATTTGCAGCAACATGGATGCAACTAGAGATTCTCATACTAAGTGAAGTAAGTCAGAGAAAGACAAATACCATATGATGTCACCTGTATGTGGAATCTAAAATATGGCACAAATGAACCTATCTATAAGACAGAAACAGTCTCACAGACAGAGAACAGTCTTGTGGTTGCCAAGGCAGACAGGGGAGGGAATTGGATGGACCGGGAGTTTAGGGTTAGTAGATGCAAACTATTACTTTCAGAATAGATAAGCAATGAGGTCTTACTCTACAGCACAGGGAACTATATCTAGTCTCTTGGGATAACCATGAAGGAATATAATTTAAGAAAGGGAGTGTGTGTGTGTGTGTGTGTGTGTGTGTGTGTGTGTGTGTTTATGACTGGGTCATTTTGCTATACATCAGAAAATGGCATGACATTGTAAATCAACTATACTTTAATAAAAAAGAAAAAAAATCACATACAAACAAACAAAAGAAGCGGGAAGAATATTTCTGTAAGTGTCTTCTTCTTTTTTTTTTTTTCTGTCTTTCTACCATTTCTTGGGCTGCTCCCATGGCACATGGAGGTTCCCAGGCTAGGGGTCGAATCAGAGCAGTAGCCTCCAGCCTATGCCAGAGCCACAGCAATGTGAAATCTGAGCTGCGTCTGCAACCCACACCACAGCTCACGGCAATGCTGGATCCTTAACCCACTGAACAAGGCCAGGGATCGAACCTGCAACCTAATGGTTCCTAGTCTGATTCATTAACCACTGAACCACGACGGGAACTCCCAGTAGTTGTCTTCTTGATTGCAGTTTACCTACCCTATTTATTCCATTCAATCAGTAAATTTATCCAACTTATGTTGTGATATATCCGAAAGAGGCTTTTCAACCAGATATCCAGAGGCCGTGTGAGGATAACACCAACCAAGTCCAAATTTACTTTCCTTCACCTCCTTGGGATTCAGGACCCTGTACCCTGATTTTTTTATTTTTCATATCATTCTGGGTACAATGTTCCTCAGGCTCAGTGTTTCTTTTAATTTCAACAATGACAAGAATTGCACAAATATCTGATCACATCCTCCAAACATGGAGAAATGCCTATACTTCAGAATTCACAAATGTCCCCATCCAATCCATTTCTTTGTAACCTTGAACTTTCACATTTAAAAATAAACCATATATTGGACCAAAAAAAAAAAGAATTAGTAGCAATTGATAAATATAAAAGGAAAGCCATTGGATAAATTCCTAGGGGCTAGTTCTTTAAATTTTGTTTTAACTATAATTACATTTTAATTATAAAAGTGTTTAATTAAGGTAATTATAAACATAGGAAATGACTAAATAGTAAACATTAAAGGTTTGTGCTTATGAAAGGGGAAAAACTATCAAATTCCTGAGCCATATGCTTGATCACATATTTTGATCATCCTCATCGAAGGTAACTGTGAACAGAGAAGTGTGCCATACCCAGAATAATAATGTTCCTGGTCTTTCAAAGGCTGTTAGTTAAATCTTTGCAACCTCATTTCCCATCTGATGACAGACACTTGGATGGAAGAGGAAAGCTACGACCTAAGAAGAAAACCAGCTTCTAGGAGCTATGCCTTAAAAAAAAAAAAAAACAACGTTATTTTGGTGAAAGCTCAAGTGGAAGCCTGTAAGTATGTGTGGTTTTTAAGGGACGATCAGCTCCTGGAGAGAGTCAGATACATCCTGCAAGAAAAGAAAATGTCTCCAATGATATGGTCCCCAGGTAACCAAACCCCAAGTCAAAATCTTATACATGTTCATCTACTGAAGTGTATTAATGTTTAACATTTTTTAAAGGAGATTTATTCTCTACCAAAGTCTGTAGGGAAACCATAAGTAAAAGTCAAGAATACTGGGCTTACTTCAAGTGCCTTCTCACAGCCATCAATTAACTTTCATTTCTTAGATGTGGGTTATTTATCTCTCGTTTCCTAGACTGGGTCGTGAGCTTAACTAAGCCTATAATTTTTATGACAATTATCATGCCTTTAGGAGAAAGGTATTCTGCATTACCTAGCACGAACAAGAAGGCTTAGAAAGATGAATAATGCATGGAGTCAAAATAAGAACTATAAAATAGGCTGCAATCCATCTTCAATATGATTCAAGAGAGTCTACAGGTGTCTCATGTTAAGAGAAAATTTGTTATGTGGGTAGGAAAATGTGCCACTGAGATGAAATATCTTCTGTAGCATTTGTCCCAAATGTGTTCTAAATGCTAGAATCTTAAATATAAAAACGGACTATTGAAGACTCATGATGTCAACAATATGGATGGAAAAAGCCAGCGTGCAATTGCAGAGGCATGGGCAATCCAAACGGACTCTTCACCTTTGGGCTTCAGTGGGGGCAATTAGTGTAAAGCAAAATGTGAAACTGCCCTCTAATCAAAATATACTTTCTCTACAAAACAGAAACAGATCACAGAGCAGACTTGTGGTTGCCAGGGGTGTAGGGCAGGGAGGGTGGGATAGAGGGGGAGTTTGGGGTGAGTAGATGCAAACTATTACATTTGGAACGAATAAACAATGAGGTCCTAGTATAAAAAAGTAATACATATGTATATATATATTTTTTTTTCAGCAGTAGACACTGAGAAAAATGAGTCAGTGTAAAAACAAATGAGCAATGGTTTTGGAATCACAGAAAACAAGGCTCGGTGTTGGACCGTCCCTCAGTTATGACACAGGACCAGGTAAATCATGTTACCTGGATGCACCTAAATGTCTTAATCTGCAATACCAGGAGCACTACCCCATCTTGCAATTCACTATGGAAATTAGATTGCACAATGTTTCTAAAGCACCTAGAAGAGAGCCCAGTACATAACAGAAACTCAATGTCAGTTATTCATTACTAAACTAAAATTTGTGACATTTTAAAGGGTAAGTATAAAACTCTTGTAAAATCTTTTCTCTGATGTGGTAAGATGTCAGAAAAATGAAACTATCATTATAATTAACATCTGCCACTTCACGGTAGGCAATACTTTCAACAACTTAAATGTGTGAAAAATATTAGCCATCCCATCTTGCAGTTGAAAAAAGTGAGACTCAGGAAGAGTAAGTGACTTGCCCCAAGGCTCATTCCTATAATAAAGAGTGGAGCTGGTATTCCAAAACTCCCTTGTTGGATTCCAAACTCTTGCTTTAACCATTATTCCACACTTCACAAAATGCCAATAAGACAGTGAAAGACAGTAGAAATAAAGAATCTGAAAACATTTTCCTAATAATTAGTCAATGTGGGATTCAAATCTGGTTTGTCTGACTCCAAAGTCTACTCTCATCCTGTTTCCACACAACCTTGGCTGCCTATTTCACTAATGAAACTCTTAAAAATAAAACAAACAAACAAACAAAAACCTTTGGCAATTTTCCAAAATAAGTGTGAGAAAGTAAAAAAAAAAAAAAGAAATACATGTTTCCAAAATAAACATAAGAAAGAAAAAAAACTAAACTAGGGTTAGGGTTAGGGTTATTTTATTTTACTTTTTTTGTCTTTTTGTCTTTTCTAGGGCCACACCCATGGCATATGGAAGTTCCCAAGCTAGGGGTCTAATCAGAGCTGTAGCTGCCAGCCTATGCCAGAGCCACAGCAACGCAGGATCCAAGCCGCGTCTGCGACCTACACCACAGCTCACGGCAACGCTGGATCCTTAACCCACTGAGCAAGGCCAGGGATCGAACCCGCAACCTCATGGTTCCTAGTTGGATTTGTTAACCACTAAGCCATGATGGGAACTCATGAGGAAAACATTTTAAAATACATTTTTCAAACTCCATGCAACAAAAAGTTTTGTACATAAGCATGATGATCTCAAAAAGACTTAGTTTGACCCAATAAGGATTTTTAATTGCTCAAATTTTCTGCCATGGCAGCAATGTGCAATAACAGCATCTTCTAAGTATTCTCCAAATTTCATAAGCCCATTGATGTTTTGGAGCATCTAGTATATCCAAGACAGAGATTTAAATATGTTCCATAAATATTCAGTGGTTATATAAACACAAAATCTTCAGCACTTCCAAAGGGACTATTGAATATGGATTTAATAATACAATTTTGTTAAGAGATTGTCACTGCTCTTGCACAGAAACCAATTTTCAGACCTACATATAATATTTTTATTGAGAATGTAAGGATGAATTATATTTAATTAATATTTACCTTTTTATAAACCCCACCAAAATGAGGAAGAATCTCACTTTACATCATCCTAACTAAAGTGATCACAATTGACTCCCAACAAGAGTGCACCTGTACTCCAAGGCCTTCAGCACATATCAACTGGCCCCAAGTAAAGGAGATTCTGAAATCTCAAATAATATCCATATTACAAAGGAATGTAATTAGAAGGTAATATAATGAAATTGAGGAAGATAAAATGTAGGCACGATTAACGGGAATTACTCTTAGAAAAGGAGATTGCCAGGTTGTTGATTTTTGTCCCAAGAGAAGAGACAGAAACATCATTTGTATCACTTGAAAATGCACTAGGATCAAAAATGAGGGAAATTATGTAACTAAGGTAATTGCAGCCCTCTGGAGAGAAATTTAACAATACTCTAAATATCAGCAATCATCTAGTATTTGTTACACATTTTTTTCATTAATTACAGAAATAATTATCAGCTCTATGCAAACCGGTTTAAAAAAGAAAAAAAATGTGTAATCCCTCCACCTTAATCCATCTCTGATTAGTTTTTTGTATTTCTTCTACCATTTTTCCTTATAATGTATATAGACTTGTAACCATATTATATAGGAACCTATAGTTATCCTTAGCCACTCTTTATCTTTTATCTAGAATTCATCATAAAGACCTACCCAGTTTTCTATCTCTCTGTTTTAGGAGACTCTCCATTTTATTTGTTTTTTATTGAAATATAATTAATTTATAATGTGTTAATTTCAAATGTACAGCAAAGTAATTCAGTGGTATATATATATATATTTTTTTCTTCAGATTCTTTCCCATTATAAGTTATTATAGGATATTGAGCAGAGTTCCCTGTGCTATAGAGTAGGTCTTTGTTGTTTACCTATTATATATATAGTAGTGTGTATATGTTAATCCCAAACTCCTAATGTGTCTCTCCTCACTCCCCTCGCTATCCCCTTTGGCAACTATAAGTTTATTTTCTATGTCTGTGAGTCTATTTCTGTTTTGTAAATAAGTTAATTTGTTATCAGTTTTAGATTCCACATATAAGTCATATTCTATGATACTTATCTTTGACTGATTTACTTAATATAATAATCTCTAAGTCCACCCATGTTGCTGCCCATGGCATTATTTCATTATTTTTTATGTCTGAGTAATAATCCATAATCTTCTTTATCCATTCCTCTGTCAATGGACATTTAGGTTGCTTCCATGTCTTGGCTATTGTAAATAGCGCTTCTATGAACAATGGGGTACACGTATCTTTTTGATTTAGAGTTTTCTCCTAATATATGACCAGGTATAAGATTGCAGGATTATATGGCAACTCTATTTTTAGTTTTTTAGGGAACCTCCATACTGTTCTCCATAGTGGCTGCACTAATTTACATTCCTACCAACAGTATAAGAGGGTTCTCTTTCCTCTACATCTTCTCCAGCATTTATTATTTGTAGACTTTTTAATGATGGCCCATTCTTCCATCTCTTAAATCGACCTGTCTTCTCCCACCTGCACAGGTAATACCCAAATCAAGTCACCATTACTGTCCACTTGAACCATTTCAATAGCCTCTTAAGTAACCCCCTTGTACTCTCTCCTACTCCCCAAAACCCTCCAGAGGACTTAGAAGGACATGCATGGTTTGACTTCTTTTTTTTTTTTTTTGTCTTTTGTCTTTTTTGTTGTTGTTGTTGTTGCTATTTCTTGGGCCACTCCCGAGGCATATGGAGGTTCCCAGGCTAGGGGTTGAATCGGAGCTGTAGCCACCGGCCTACGCCAGAGCCACAGCAACGCGGGATCCGAGCCGCGTCTGCAACCTACACCACAGCTCATGGCAACGCTGGATCGTTAACCCACTGAGCAAGGGCAGGGACCGAACCCGCAACCTCATGGTTCCTAGTCGGATTCGTTAACCACTGCGCCACGACGGGAACTCCTGACTTCTTATCTTTAACCACTCTCTATTTGCTGTCTATTTTTCAGCATCTCACCAGTTCCTTTTACTTCATTAGGGTCTGCACACTGTCTGAGACCTCTTTCCTCCCTCCAGGCTTCCTTCCTCTGTCTCTCAAAATCTATTCATCTCCTTTCAAGACTCAGCTTACATTTCACTTTTCACAACGCTTTGCCTGACAACCAACTCCCATAATTCAGACTCAATTATGTTCCTGTGAAATATTCTCTTCTAGTACCTCTTACTTCTTATTAACACTTATTATAATTGCAGCTTATTGATCACTTATATAATTCTTTCTTTTAACATCTGTCTTCCTCACTAAACAAGAAGCTCCATGAGATCAGGCAGCATGTTAATTTTTTTCCCTGTTGTCAGCATCTAGTTGAGTGATTACCATAGGTGATGGTTGTGAATATTTGCATACACACACACAGACAATATTATATCCTACTTCTTTCAACTAACATTTTAAGGCGTTTGGCATATTTGCACAGTGTTTTGTATTTACCATTTTTAATGATTTAATTTTTAAGACATCAAAACTCTTTTACTTTTATTTGCATTTATTTTTGTGAAATTTATTCCCAGGCCGTAAGTTTTTGCTTCTTCAGTTTCTTCTGGGATATCTTTTTCTTCTGTGCAACCTCGTCTTCTGGCTTAGGAACAATCTGCTCTTTCTCAGTAAGGATCATTTCAATGTGGCAGGGAGAACTCATGTAAGTGCTGATCTGACCATGAGCTCTGTAAGTCCTGCGCCGCATCTTAGGGGCTCTGTTCACCTGGATGTGCTCAATGACCAGAGAATCTACATCTAAGCACTTAAGTTCAGCATTACTCTCTGCATTTTTAAGCATGTGCAATAAAAATTCAGCACTCTTTTTTGGCCACCGACCCTGTGTCCAGCCCCACTGTTTGGCCTGGGCACACCTACCAACTCCACCATTGTAACGACAGAATGGCACACATTGCTTCTGTAGAGTGACATCTTTCAGATACTTGGTGGCTTTTCAAATATCCATACCCTTAATGACCTGGGCACTTTCACGAGTGTTCTTAAAGTGAACACGAAGATTTGAACCTCTTGATTTACATGATTTTGTGGGGTTTTCTGGGTCGAGTGAATAGCGAACCATTTTTAGAGGTCACCTCAGGCCGCTTACCGGAAAAGACAATGATTTAATATTTTTAAAGCTAAGTTATCAATTAAAACCTGAATACCTTTTCCCAAAATCACATCTATGAAAAGTACCTATTTTACAACAATATGAAATCCTTTACATCTCAAGAAAAAATGACTAGTATTCTCCATTAGAGTAATAATGTAAGTTATACTAACTCAGACATCATCAACTTAACATTTATTAGAGCTCTGACAGGAGCTAGGGTAAAGCTTACTTCTGTATTTTCTATTACAGTAAAATTTAAAATTAAACGGGCTAAGCAAGATCACCATCATCATCAAAATATTTCAGGAGACTATTTACATTACAATTCTCATTTTTTTCATTAAGAGGTTAGGAGAAGGGCCTAAGGTTTTTCTTTCCTAATCAGGTAACAGATAATGCTCACGCTGCTGATCCATTGACACACTTTGAAGAGCAAGGTTTTATTGAAGTATGATTCATAGGTCATAAAATTCACCTTTTTAAAGCATACCCATTCTAATCACAAACAGTTAACTACTTTTTAGAAAATTTATCAAATTGTGCAAGCATCATGTCCAACAAGAGTTAGGACATTTCATCACCCCAATATGATCTTTTATAACCACATATAATTAATCCTCATTCCCACCTCCAGCACCAGCTAACCAATAATCTACTTTCTGTCTTTACAATTTGCCTCTTCTGGGTTCTCCATATAAATGGAATCATACAATAAAGAAAAAGATTATGAGACACAGCAGAAATAACGCTAAAATAGATATGAGGCACCATCAGCCAGTTCCACTTCTGCAACTAGTTATAATCTTGGGAAAGATGTTTAATTCCCTAGACTCCCATTTCTTCATCTGCAAAATAATAGAACTGCACTTGGACAGTTGTCGACATTCCTCGAAGATAACATTTTAAATCAGGGTCTTGGGGAGGTCCCCGTAGTCACCATCCTTTGCACTCTGGACTACTGATGGCATCGAACACATGTGAAATTCATTTTGCTTCAAACCTAATTAGGATGCAGATATCAAAATTCAAGAATCTAAATGTCCATTGACAGATGAAAGGATACAGAAGATTTGGTACATATACACAATGGATATTACTCTGCCATAAAAAAAAAAAAAAAGGCATGGAGAGTTCCTGTTGTGGTAGAGTAGAAACCGAATCTGACTAGTAACCATGAGGATGCAAGTTCAGTCCCTGGCCTCACTCAGTGGGTTAAAGATCTGGCGTTGCTGTGGTGTAGGTTGCAGACATGGCTCAGATCCCACATTGTTGTGGCTGTGGTGTAGGCCAGCAGCTGCAGCTCCAATTCAACCCCTAGCCTGGGAACTTTCATATGCCACGGGTGTGGTCCTAAAAAGCAACAAGAAAGCAAGCAAGCAAGCCATCTGCAGCAACATGGATGCAACTAGAGATTCTCATACTAAGTGAAGTCAGAAAAAGAAAGACAAATACCACATGATATCACTTATATGTGGAATCTAAAATATGACACTAATTAACCTATCTGTAGAACAGAAACAGACTCACGGAGATGGAGAACAGACTTCTGACTGTCAAAGGGAGGGGGAGGGAGAGGGATGGACTGGGAGTTTGGGCTTAGTAGATGCAAAGTATTACATTTAGAATGGATAAGCATTGTGGTCCTACTGTACAGCACAAGGAACTATATCCAATCTCTTGGGATAGACCACGATGGAAAATATGAAAGCCTGCTTGCTAAGAAATAACAAATACCTATGTACAACTAGGTCACCATGCTGCACAGCAGAAATGGACATAACACTAAATCAATATGCTCTAATAAAATTAAGGTTTTTTTTTTTTTTTTTTTTAGGGCCGCACTCAAGACACATGGAGGTTCCCAGGCTAGGGGTCAAATTGGAGCTGTAGCCACTGGCCACAATGCCAGATCCAAGACACATCTGCGACCAATACCATAGCTCACAGCAACTTCAGATCCTTAACCCACTAAGTGAGGCCAAGGATCGGAACTGCATCTTCATGGATACTAGTCAGATTTGTTTCCACTGAGCCACAATAGGAACTCAAAAAATAAAATGTAAAGAATAAATTAATGAAAAAGAAACAAGCATATAGAAGGCACTCAAGAAATAGACTGAATTAAACTAAACTGAACTTGGTTGGCCTCTACAAATTAGGTTTGCTTAATCCTATAAGATCTAGGAATGGTTTTTATAAATTTTAAACTATTTCCAAATTTTATTTATTTATTTATTTATTTTGTCTTTTTCCTTTTCTATGGCTGCATATGGGGGTTCCCGGGCTAGGGGTCGAATCGGAGCTGTAGCTGCCAGCCTACGCCACAGCCACAGCAATGCCAGATCCAAGCCGTGTCTGAGACCTACACCACAGCTCATGGCAATGTCAGATCCTTAACCCGCTGAGCAAGGCCAGGAATCCAACCTGCAACCTCATGGTTCCTAGTCAGATTCATTAACCACTGTGCCACGATGGGAATTCCTATTTCCAAATTTTAGATGCATAAGCTCTTCATTGGAGATTACATTTCTTTTTCAGAATATCAAAAGGGCCCCTTATCCCCCACTGTCATGTCTATAAACAGCACAGATTGGTGAGGTTAGTCTGTCTCTGAAAGATACTCTACCACCAATAGTTACACAAATTTTAATGTGGTTCCCACTATGATTGTGATGAGGAAAATAAGAATCTTTCATCTAATAAGATTTTCATTTATAGTCAGAAAACCATTCCAGCACAAATTATGAATCCATTGCACATGTTTCTACTAGGTCCTAGGACATGGCCTCACATTCTTATTTATACTGGCCCCCTCTGTCTATGAAAGAACACATCAATACTCTTAAGTTAGAACTCTCAAGCTAGATCAGTGCTAACAAATGTTCAATAATTTTTCCTTTGTTTTCATTTGTTGACACAAGCTACAAACTAAGCAGGTAGTAAAACTGTTCATTACTAAAATGATGACTGCTACACATTTTATCTCCTTCATTAGTGGTTATCAAAACAAGGTCTCCTGTGGTCCTTGATGGCTGGCTTCTTAGAATAGCAGTGCTAACAACATGACAATCTCAGTACTTCTGTGTCTGGCAAACATTAATCATCAGATCCCCCTGGGATCCCATCAAAAGCAGCAGCCGTAATGGGATCCTTGTGGCTGCAAACCGAAGTAGGTTAAGTGGGGGGTATGTGATGTCTCTCAGGTCTGCCCAGCCAAAGTGGCCCCAGTCAAAGAACATTTGAAAACATCCCTTCTACATTCCCCTTTCCACTGGCAGGGAATTTCACATAAGAAATAGAAGCACTGTTTTGTAAGCATGATAGTGAATGCGTGATTCCTTAACTAATTCTACATACATATGTGACCTATTTTATAGCATTATATATAGTTATACAGATTGTATCTATTCAGTTAAACCAAAAAGCTCGTTGTATTTCTACTTTAAGCCAGTAATGCCTGTCTTTTACTTTTTTCTTCTCTTTCTTTTTTAATCCTTCCAATTTCTCACTGAAAGATAATGAAAGCCTGCTTGCTGAGAAATAACAAGTACCTCTGCAGTCTTCTGTTAGCACGGTTCAGTTCAACTAGGATTTACTACCGTCACTTGTAATGAATGGGATCCTACTTTCCAGTAGCAAAATAGTAATATTTCATTCCAAAACGCATGCTAGTATAAATACAAGTTCTGCAACAGAACAGCTAATGGAAAGGAAAATCCTCCAACTAATGTGGAAAATGACATTTCACTACATTTCTAAACAGAGTCCCACATGAAATACACATTTTCTTTTTAAGGCCACACCCATGACATATGAAAGTTCCTGGGCAAAGGATTAAATCTGGGCCACAGCTGCAACCTATGCTGCAGCTATGGCAGCACCAGATCCTTTAATCCACGGCAACGGGCCAGGGATCGAACTTGTACCTTTGCAGTGACCCCAGTCACCGCAGTTGGATTCTTAATCCACTGCATCACAACAGGAACTCCGAAATACACATTTTGGGTTAGTTTCAGACTGGGGGGGGTGGTAAACTCTAAATGGAACTCTTGCCCTAAAATGTTCTTACACCATTTAAGTCTTTGACCATAACACCTACCCCTGTGAAAAACAAAACTTTAAAAGGACTCTGACATCTTTCCAACATAGAATAATGAGCTACAAAGTATATCTTTAAGAAGTATTACTTGCTTAGAGACCGAAAAGGGTGATGGAATTTGGGAGGACCAAAGACCCACTTATGGGAGTTCCTGTTGTTGCTCAGTGGGTTACGAACCCAACTAGTATCCATGAGGATGCGGGTTCAATCCCTAGCCTTGCTCAGTGGGTTAAGGATCCGGTGTTGCTGTGAGCTGTGGTGTAGGTCGCAGATGCAGCTCGGATCCCAAGTTGCCCTCGCTGTGATGTAGGCCAGCAGCTGCAACTCCGATTTGCCCCCCTAGCCTGGGAACTTCCATATGCCACAGGCACGGCCCTAAAAAGGAAAAAAAAAAAAAAAAAAAAAAGACCCACTTAACAACAACAAAAACCTTTCTGCTTAAGAGTCCAGGTAAGATATTGAGAGCTTCATCATACTTTCCACAATGTGCCTTGAAATGATTTGTATTTTGCTTCAAGACAATTTAAAAAGAAACAGTCAAAGAGTTAGTGCCCTGAAGGTAAGGTTTTCCTCCCTCATCCCCTCTCTCATCAAGTGACCCACACTTTTGTGGAATGACAACTATAAATAACCACTCTGTCGTTAATGCTCACTAGGAAAAAACAAAAAAGAAAAGCAATTCTTAAACAGATCACAATTTCATTCTATAAAACTGACAATAATTGTTCCTAAGAATTAAGAACTCTTTGGAGGATCTAAAGTATAGAAACTAAGAAAATAAGATTCAAAATGTTTTTGGAATTCCTAAATTTACACTCTCCAAATAGTACTTGTCACTCTGTCATTAAACCTCAATCATAAAACATGATGCTCTAAGCTTGCAATTACTATGACTGTGAATAAGACATTTGCTCCTTTACATGAATTTTAGAGAAATGTAGATATTTTAATGGAAAAGTAGAACCAGAGACATGCCCTTTCTTTTACCTTAATATGTTACACTAAGAAAAATAAAAAGATTTTAAAAACCTCTTCCTCCAATAACTAGTTTAGAATTGATTACTCAAATAGCTTGTTAAGCATAAACTTATAAACACTCCCTTTAATGCAGAAACAGTAACCTGGGAGTACCCATCGTGGTGCAGCAGAAACGAATCCAACTAGGAATCGTGAAGTTGTGGGTTTGATCCCTGGCCTCACTCAGTGTGTTAAGGATCTGGAGTTGCCATGAGCTGTGGTGTAGATCACAGACACAGCTCCAATCCTGCATGGCTATGGCACAGGCCAGCAGTTGTAGCTCGGATTCGACCCCTAGCCTGGGAACCTCTATATGCCGTGGGTGCAGCACCCCCCCCAAAAAAAACCAGAAACTGTAACCTGTACTACTATTCTACAGTAATGCTTTTTCCTTGCTGTCCACTCATCAGCTCATTTCTTTTTAAATTTAAGGAATGTATCTTTTTAAAGCATAATGAGCCTTACTGATAAGAGAAACACAAAAACCCATCACCTCTGATAAATGTAACTGGTACTCCCTATGTATCCTCTAGATACCACGTATCTTTGGAAGGTATGGCACAGAGAACTTGAGGACAATCCCATTCCTTAGCATGTGCAGACCAATGTACAAGCTTTAAACTTAGGAGCGATTTCTTCATCTGTAAGTGAAAAATGACACAGTCCCCTCAAAGCTACCCATAAAGTTGATGAGATCATTTCACCAGCTCCAGCAAAAGGATGTATCCTGGGAACCCCTGATGAAGGAGTGAAAAAAGAATTTCAATCCACCAAGAAATCAACATTTATTGGGTGCCTCCCCGTAGATCCCAAGGTTTACTGAGGTCTACCCAGAACTCAGTCATACGATTCCATGCTCTGGCTATTCCAGATACAAAAAGGCTCAGAGGGTCAGCCAAAAGTTGATTTGGGACTATATATGTTATATATATATGTACCTATATATACACACACCCATATGTTAGAGAGTCATTGGCAAGGTGAAAAAATCATAAAGGGAATTCTCTGCAGTTTTTGAAATAGTGATGTGTGTTTTGGGAGTTCTCAAACTTAGGTGTTAAACATTTCCGCAGCAATTTGTACTTACAGAGAGCTTCAGATTTGTTTTTATTAATATCCTGGCATCACAGAGGAAGCTAAAATGCCACAAGAAGAATCCGTTTCTAAGGTAACTCACTATGTACCCTTATGTAAATAGCTCAGAAAACAGAGCTGCTCATATTCTGACTGAAAATGTACCCAGATCTATAGAAGGACCTTTTGTATCTTCCCGACCTTCAATCTAACGTCTTGGCTCTCCAGCAATTGGCTCGCTGTGTAGCATGTTCATTTGCTGGGTCAAATTATTGATTGGGGACAATAACCCATCATCTAGGTTGCAAGAAAACAAACAATAAAGAGTGGAAATTTTAAAGGGACAGATCTACTCCCTTTTGAGCAAGGAAAACATGGAAATGGAGACAATAGGGTATAATTTAGAAATGAATTGTCTTTGTTAATAATTGTTGAAGATGGGTGATGGGTACATGAGGCTCATTATGCTTTCCTCTCTCTACTTTCCCGTATGTTTGAAAATTTCCATGATAAAAAGTGTTTTTTCTTTTTTTTGATTAATGAAGATCTCTTCCCAGCCTCCCTACTGTAATACACCGAAGGAAACAAGAACACAAACACAGATGTTAAGTAAGCTCCCATGATGGTTAGTTTTATGTGTCAGCTTGGCCCAAGTATTTGATTAAACATTTCTCTGAATATTTCTGTGAGAGTGAGGGTGCTTTTTTGTGGATGAGCTTAACACTTAAAAAGGTAGATTTTGCATGAAAAGATGCTCAGCATCACTAATTATTAGAGAAACGCAAATCAATCCAAAACTTCAATGAGGTACCAACTCACACTGGTCAGGATGACCATTCTTAACAAGTCAACAAATAGCAAATGCTGGAGAGGGTGTGGAGAAAAGGGAACCCTCCTACACTGCTGGTGGGAATGTAAATTGGGGCAGCCACTATGGAAAACAGTATGGAGGTTCTTCAAAAAGCTAAAGATAGAGTTTCTCTATGGTCCAACAATACCACTTCTGGGCACAGATCTAGAGAAAACTATAATTGAAAGATACATGCACCTGTATGTTCATAGCAGCACTATTCACAATAGCCAAGGCATGGAATGTCTATCAACAGATAAATGGATAAAGAAGATGCAGTACATACATGCAAAGCAATACTACTCAGCCATAGAAAAGAATGAAATACTGCCATTTGCAGCAACATGGATGTACTGAGAGATTATCACACTAAGTCAGAAAGAGAAAGACATGGAGTTCCCATCATGGCTCGGTGGTTAACAAATCTGACTAGCATCCATGAGGACGCAGGTTCGATTCCTAGCCTTGCTCAGTGGGTTAAGGATCTGGTGTTGCCGTGAGCTGTGGTGTATGTAGGTCAAAGATGCAGCTTGGATCCTGTGCTGCTTTAGCTGTAGCATAGGCTGGCAGCTACATCTCTGATTCAACCCCTAGCCTGGGAACTTCCATATGCCTCAGGTGTGGCCCTAAAAAAAAAGAAAGAGAGAAATATCATATGATATCACTTACATATAGAATCTAAAATATGGCATAAATGAACCCATCTATGAAACAGAAACAGATTCACAGACAAAGAGAACAGATTTGTGGTTCCCAAGGTGGAAGGGTCGTGGGGAAGGGATGGATTGGGAATTTGCAATTAGCAGATGCAAACTACTGTATATAGAATGGATAAACAACAAATCCTACTGTATAACACAAGGAACTATGCTTAATATCCTATTATAAACCATAATGGAAAAGAATATTAATATGTATATGTATAATCAAATCACTTTGCTGTACAGCAGAAATTAATATAACCTTATAAATAATTTTTTTTAAAGTGGACTTTGTGTAAAGCAGATTTCCTTCCATAATGTGAGAGGGCCAAATACAATCAGTTGAAGACCTTAACAAAGACTGACCTCCCTTGAGCAAGAAAGAATCCCATCAGCAGATGACCTTCACACTTCAGCTGCTGCAACATTAGCTTTTTCCTGGGTCTCCAGCCTATCGACTCACCCTACAGATTTTGGACTTGCCAGCCTCCATAATATAATAAGCTAATTCCTATAAGACAGAAACTAGTTCCTTAATTTTTTCTCTCTCTCATGTACACACATAAGAGAGCAAGAAAAAAAAAATGTATTGAGAGAGAGAGTAGGACAACTGAAAATTCCATAGTAGCCATTGAGAAATGTACTAATAAGAGTTCCCAGAACCAATACACTCTCTCTCTCTCTCTCTCCCTCTCTCCCTTTCCTTCTCCCTCCCCTCCCCACCCCCAGCAGAGAGCAAGATGTGTTCAACCCTATGTAAAGTAAATCTCTCCATCCTGTCAGTTAGTTATTATTTTAGGGCCTTATCACATTGATAATAATCTGTAATCATTTTATTTGCCTCTTTACTTTCAGTTTTATTTATTTTCCGTTGTTATCCAAAGTGGAATTTCCATGAGAGTAAAGACTGTATCTCTCTTTTTCACCGTTTTATTTCCAGGACTTAGCACACTGTGTAGCATAAAATAGATTTCTAAGAAATAATACTGAATGGATGAATGAATATTCTCAAACGAGTAACTTCTCAACTGAGTTCTTTGAAATGTGTACCATTGAATAGGGTTCAATCTATCATACTTTAACAGGTGCATTGAGAGTATTCTCAATTATTTTTGTCACCAAAACAAGGAACTAGACACCACAATGAGATGCGACAATTTGTCCTCGTGTTAAAACTCTCACAGCTCCTCAGTTTTTCTTTTCATGTATTAGGTTGAACCACATGAAACTTGCAACCTACAAAATCAGTAATATCACAGAGTTCAACCCAATAGAATAAACACTTAGAGAAATGTGTATACTGTGCAAATTAAAGCATTAAAATCAGAAGAGAAAATACTTTTCAATTTAGACTGTTATCAAGTGGTTTTCCCATCTAGGTACCACCATCCAAGTTGGGTCTTGTTTGGAAAATGCCTCACTGGAAGGGTGACAAGAAGTAAAGAAGGACTATTCCATTCATCCCACCATTTCAGGACAAAAAAAAAAAAAAATACAAGGGAGGATGGTGGGAGGGGTAGAAGATTTCAACTTTCTTTTTTTTCTTTTTTTTTTGTCTTTTTGCTATTTCTTTGGGCCGCTCCCGTAGCATATGGAGGTTCCCAGGCTAGGGGTTGAATCGGAGCTGTAGCCCCCGGCCTACACCAGAGCCACAGCAACGCAGGATCTGAGCCGCGTCTGCAACCTACACCACAGCTCACGGCAACGCCAGATCGTTAACCCGCTGAGCAAGGGCAGGGACCGAATCCGAAACCTCATGGTTCCTAGTCGGATTCGTTAACCACTGCACCATGACGGGAACTCCAGATTTCAACTTTCTAAAGAGAGTTAATTCTTAACTCTAAAACAAATTATTGTACCATCTAAAATTCTATAAATTATATAAAAAGTACATTTCAGTGGCATTTATATGGTTTAATCATCCTATCAGAAAAAAAAAAACTAGAGGACTACTTGGTCCTTTTGTTATTCTAAAGCATTTGGTTCATTTAAAATTCATCTGAGTAGTCCAACCCCCATAACCCCTGTGCAGACCTGCAAGTGAAGAAACTGAGACTCTGGGTTCAGCAAACACGTGAAAGACAGCAAACCCAGACTTCTTGGAAAAGAAGAGACTGTCCACATCTTTTAGCCTATATTTAATTCATCAGTCCTACTAAACATGAAGTATAAAGAAGCTAATGCTGGTTATTTACAATGGTAAGATGGGGACATGGCTAAATATCCTTCTCTATCTTAAGGAGCCAAATTATGATAATGATGATGATGATGAAACCATCCATATCTGCTGGCCAGTACCCTTTACACACATATATAAAACATACATATATAAATGTGTATATATATATATATATATATATATATAAAATATGTGTATTATATATATTATATATATTTAACATCTATTTCAGATCCTGATTCACACTATTTTGTAAAATTTTTCATCACGCTTTCTTTTTTGGGCCTAAAACTAAAATGGAATATAGTCACCATCATTCAGAAAACACTGGACATTATATAGACGGAACAGCCAAATTCTTCTATTTGGGTCCAGTTCACTAAAAATTTCTAAAACTCAGAATATAAATTAGAGATGGTCATATTTTGACACCTTTGAATAATCTTATGAAGTAGACAATTTTTCTAAATCATTTTTACTTTTTTTTTTAAACCCCTACGCAGAAGTAATGTGCTCGTAGCACCATGGTACCTCTGAGGTGGTGGGGAGGGAAGCAGCATGAAGGACAAAGCTTCTTGCTGACCAGGGCAGAACTGAACAGAACCAGTCAGGGTGGGAAATAGCTGGGGAACCTCAGGTGGACTCTGAGGACAGAAGCAAAAGTAAACTGGGCCAGTGTTAACACTCTGCTCAAGTGCTTCCCTTCCGTACCAAATGGGGAAGTTGGCAATGAACTTCCCCCTGCTGGCAGTGGCACTCCACCCTGGCTACTCCTTTAAGTCACCTGGCATTCTTTTTCAAACTCTACAGGGCACCTTGCCACTGTCACTCCTTATTCTGATTTAACTAGTCTGCAGTGGGATTTGAGCACTAGTATTCTTTAAAAGCTTCCCAGGACTGAGATCCAATGTAGTTCAACTGGACTGACAACTGGAAAGCACTCTTGACTGCTGATTACTATGTATTCCATAAATAATTGACAAGCTTTTGTTTTGTCTCTTTGTAAGAATCATTCTAATCCTGGATGGGGAGTGTCAAACACCACTATTGAAGGAAAATGGAGAAAGAACTTTATATCTAATTCTTCACCATCGCTCCTAAATTGTCGTGATTTAACAGCACTCTCATGTGACGTTTCTACCCCCTCTCTTTCTGTAATGGGCTGAATGGTGCCCAAGCTCTGTCCATGTCTTAATCCCTGGAACATGTGAAGGTTGGGAGGGTGTTTGTGGACGTTGATGAAGTTAAGGATCTTGAGAAGATCTTCCTGGATTTCAGGGTGAGACTTAAATCCAGTGACAAGTGGCAGAGAGAGGACAGAGGCAATATGAAGATGGAGGCAAAGATGGGACAGAGGCAGCCACATGCTGAAAAGTGCCAGGGGTGGTCAGCAGCCACCCGAAGCCGGGAGAGAGTGTGGGCCAGCCGATGCCTTGATTTCAAACTTTAGGTCTCCTAAACTGTGTGAAAGATCAATTTATGTTGTTTTAAGACATCAAATTTGTTGTGATCCGTATGGCACCCACTGGAAACCAAACCATCCTCCAAATGCTCCTTTTCCCCACTTTCTTACATCCCAGAAATTCCAAAGCATGAAACAATGGCTTGAGTTGGGATGTTAGGTGGACAGAAAAATAGTGCAATTAAGAGCTTGTCCTCTAACATTAGGCTGTTTTTGGATACAAGTCCCAGCTTTGTCACTGAATAGCTTGGGAAAAAAATTCATCACTCCAAGCCTCATCTATAAAACGGAGATGTTAACAGTACCTCCGTGCTGAATTGTGTAGTAGCAAGTCATACTTGAACATACTCTGACCTAAAGGTAGAACTGAAATTAAAAGTATCTGACAACTGCAGCCATCATGACCCAAGCAGAAGGAATGGGGCCAATCGGAGCCCTGCTGGACCAGAAGCTAACCATCTGGTTGTAGGTGAAGAGGTGGGAGTGGCCTTGAGGGGCAACCAGTCAGCTGGGTCTTTTAACCAACTGGTAGGGACAATTGTCACATTTTAACCACCTGACTTCTGAGCTCCAGCTGGCACAGTTTTCTTGCCCAGCACCAGCTTTGCCTAAATATATAGTCTGTCTCCAGGCTGTCCCAGGGTGCTCTTGTCTCTCTGTCACCCCTCACACCCCCACTTCTCATGCTCAGTGTTGAGAAACTGAACTTCCACTTGTCTCTCAAAGTCATTTGGTTGGTTTCATTGGGCATGAATAATCAGTTTGAGGGGTTTCTACTCCCACCCTTCGATCCTGCTCATCAAGGTGCATTGAGCACAGCGGTAAGTTGATTTGCTGTGACGTGCTGTTTCCTCCTGCTGGCTCCCTGACCTCCAGAGGAGGCGGCTTCTGCCTCTCCAGCCTCCCCTGTCAAGTGTCTATACCTGCAGTACCTCCTCGTGATATATCCAGGGAAGACAAGTACATGATTTGAAGACCCAGTGCAGACTGAAAATGGAGGGCCCTTGTTTCAAAATCCCTGAGAAGTTCAAGAAGGCAAGAGCAGAGCACCAACCCAAGAGCAGGGCCCTTCTGGGCATGAGGCCCTGTGCAGCTGCACAGCTGGCGTGCCCATGAAGCCAGCTCTGGTTCCAGGAGGCCTCAGTGGCTCACTCCCCAGGTTCCTCAAGCCTACCCTGCCCCCCAGGTGCAACAACTTCCCAGCGGGAACACAGTGGCTTGTTTCCTCACACAGAAACTTCTGAACGCCTGTGTGACATGGTCTGTTCACCTGAGGAACTGTGTGGGGAGTCTTCAGAACACCTTCCAGCATGTTCCACCCCCTGCAGCCACCCTATGCTCACATGGGGCCACTCCTCCAAAGGGGATGTATATGCTGCTCTGTGCTGGGCCTCCTCTTCAGGCCATGCTGGACTCTGATCTCACCACAACCACTGCCATCCCGCCCCACCTCCACCACCCTTCTCCCGGTCCAGGCAATGCCCAAGCCCTCCAAACCTCTTTTCCTGTCATCCTTCCAAGCCTGGGATGCCCTTTCCAGTGATGGAAATCTTTTCCTCTCCCTCCCTGTCCTGGAGGACCCACTCCCATGTCACAGCCTCTATCTTTTCTACACCATGCCTCTTAAAGGGAAGCTCTTTGCTCCAAATTCTCAAAGTTGCCTTTGAGGTGGAAAAAAAAAAAAGCAAAACAGAAAAAGAAAATTCTCTCTCTTTCAAAGCTAAGCTTCTTTAAAAACTATTATCTCACAATGGGATTTTGATTTTTAATAAATTTTTTATCTCAAAGCTGTACAATGGCTTCTTTGCGGCAAGTAACATCCACCCTTCCCCCAAAGCAATCTCTACTGAGAAATAACACAAGTACCTTGCATTATTAAGTCAAATAATCTGTGTAACAGACTTAGCAGGTATATGGCAATACTAAATGCTAAATAAACGAGAGCCACCAATTGCAATTATCTAATTATTATTATTTTCTATGTTATTAGGAGGAAATAGTTTCAGTTTCTCCCCTTATCCAGACCAATGATGTGTAAACTCTTTAAACTTAGAAAAAAATATATAGCCTAAAAGGCACAGTTTTTTGTGAGGTAAATTATTTTGCACAGTGGGCTAGGAAAATAAATTGTGACACCTGCCTCTCTGATATATAACAAAAAGAATGATTTTATTCCTCAGAACTTCACATATATTAGATTCTAATGATTAGGTTGCTGATACTCAGCCATTTTTTTGACCCATAAAAATGGCAGTTTCACAGGGTTCAATCTAAGAGTAGGATGGTCTAGTTGCTTTTTAATCATTTTCATTAGGCCTCTTCCACTGAAAGACTGAGACCTAGAAAAGAAGTTGCTATGGTAACCCTAAGGCTCAAATAGGATTGCACAATAGCAATTGGGAGAAACCTAGCCCAAAATCATCAATTTGCAAATGAGGACTTAGGACCCAGAGAGGTGAAGTGAGCTTCCCAAAATATCACAGCCAATTAGTGGCGAAACTAAGCTCTGGCTGTCTGTACGGTGCGTCTTTCCACCACACTAGGCTGCCTTCCTTCTTCTTACATTTGTCAAAATACGTTAAGAACATCCCAACTTCACTGAGAAAGCAGTGCTCTGAGGATGATAATTAAGGCAAACATCAAAAGTTAAATAAAATCTGGGATAGAAGTACACTTTTCAAAGACTCTTGATCAATGATAATTAAACTTTTAAAGAAGAAATGTCAAAATGAAATTCTTTGCTTCTTAGACATTATAATTTGTAGATTCTCCTGATTTAACTATTTTCAAAGCTCCCTTCATAAGCACCCACCCTGAGTTTGAGACATGGATTTCGGTGTTTCTTGAGCTCACAGCTTCTGGTTCATGCTTTATCGTTATTGTTTCAACAGTATCTTCAAACCTCAATTTATTTGCAAGTATAATTCATAACTGTCTCTAAATTACTCAGATAACATGTCAAACAAGACAAAAAGAAAATATCTTAAATAACTCTAATCCTAGCTCTCTGTACCCATTACAGTTTGAATAGGAGAAAACATCACCAACTTTAATCTCCCAGTTTAAGTACTGAATACAGTGTGTCCATGTGTCGTGGTGCCATTCCTAGAAACCACTACTGTGACTAGAATTTTGTTACTACTACACAGCTTTGGTTAAAGGTCTATTAGGATTTTTACCATAGGCAGCATGCTGGTATTTTTACAAAGTTAATTCATTTAATCGAGACCAACCCTGTAAGGGATGTACTGATAATCCCAATATACAGATAAGGAGGGACGCTTAGAACGGTTCCATAATTTGCCCAGGTCACACACCTTGTGACAGTCAGCTGCTGAAGGGAGCAAAGTAGAATTGCTGTGAAACCTACCTCCACACCACCCCCCAACCCAGCGGAAATCTATTCATCCTGCCCACCTATGTCCCAGCCAAGACAGCAGGGGCTCAACCACTTGTAAGTCCCAGATTTCACATAACAAATTCTGCTTTAAATATTCACACTCTATTTTCAGAAGATGAGCCAGATGTCCCAAGTGGAGTTCAAGAAATAAGGCCACTGCAACAGTAGCAATGCCAAATCCACTGCCAGAACTGAAATGAACACCCCTCCCATCATTCTCTCCTATGGTATCTTTAAATTTATGTCCCCACACTCTTTGATACCGTTCCCTTAAAAAGCAGAACCTAAATCTCCTTCCCTGAACATAGGCTGTACTGAGCAAATGACTAGAATGTGATGGAAGTAATATTATAGGACTTCCTCAGACTAGGTCATTAAAAAAAAAAAAAAAGTGGCTTCCTTTTGCTCTCCTCTCTTGGATCATTCATTCGGGGGAAGCCAGCTGTCATGTTATAAACATAGTCAACCAGCCCTGTGGAGGGTTCATGTAGGAACTAAAGTTTTCTGCCATCCTGGACGTGAGTCCATCAGCCCCAATCAAGCCTTCAGATGCCTGCAGCTGACATTCTAACTGCAGCCTCATGAAACCCTGATCTATAACCACACAACTAAGCTAATCCCATATTCATGAACTTTGGAAACAAATATATATTTGCCATTTTAAGTACTTAAGCTTGGGGGGAATTTGTTAAAGCAATAGATCAGTAATACATATTTATTCCTAAATTATGCCTTTTCTTCTATCAAAGCTAAAAGAGTTAAACCACGCTACACACGGGGCCATATCAGTAAGTCATTAAATATTCTCCCTGGTTCAGGCTGGCTCACCTAGAATGCCCAGGAGGTGGGATGCCTAAAGGTTGTTGTCCTCAAGGCCCTTCGCCAGCTCAAAAAAAGTAATGTAAGGCTGTCCCTCTACCAGTTCCATCACACATGCCTACGTGGGGACATGAGAGAAAAGAGTGAAAATCAGGCTGATTCAAAAAAAAAAAAAAAAAAAAAGCAAAGTTGTTGCCCATAAGATAAGAAAGAGCACAATCTTTATTTTTTTTGAATAACAAATTGTAATTTATTTATATATGAAAATTTATCAGACACAGTCTGATTTTAGAAATATTGAAATCCAAGATAAGCATCTGTCTTAAAATCATAGCATCATTAATATTTTCTCTCCCCTACTCCAAGATTCCTTTTTTCAATTTTTTTTTTTTTTGCCTTTTCTGGGGTGCTCCCACAGCACATGGAGGTTCCCAGGCCAGGGGCCCAATCGGAGCTGTAGCTGCCAGCCTACGCCACAGCCACAGCAAGGCGGGATCTGAGCCGTGTCTGTGACCCACACCACAGCTCATGGCAATGCTGGATCCTTAACCCACTGAGCGAGGCCAGGGATCAAACCCGAAACCTCATGGTTCCTAGTCGGATTCATTAACCACTGAGCCATGACAGGAACTCCCACTTTATTTTTTTAAGATTTTAATTTTTTCCATTACAGTTGGTTTACAGTGTTCTGCCAATTTTCTACTGTACAGCAAAGTGACTCAGTCACTCACACACACACATACATATATATATATATGTGTTCTTTTTCTCACATTATCCTCCATCATCCTCTATCACAAGTGACTACATATAGTTCCCAGTACTATACAGCAGGATCTCATTGCTTATCCATTCCAAACTCAATAGGTTGCATCTATTAACCTCAGATACCCGGTCCATCCGTCTCCCTCCCCCTCCCCCTTGGTAAAAAGTCTGTTTTCCAAGTCCATGAGTTTCTTTTCTAGAGCATGGTCTTTAAATGTCCAGCTTCTGTGTGATGATAAGCATCACTCTGTGATAACATCCTGTATCAAAAAGTTCTACACGTTGTCAATTGAAAACAGACTGTGTCCTTTAAGATCAGAAGCCAGTGATTTCTTTTAGTGTGTTATTTCCCCCTATCAAATTGAAGCAAGTTCAATCTACTAAGATTCAGTAAACTTAAAGAGTAAAAATTTCTCTTTAGAAAAGTGACTGTCGCCCTGTGAGGTGGGGTGGGGGGGGTGGCCCTGAGCCCTAGAAATCTCAGAAACAGTTAAGTGAAATGAAATGTCAACACTGTTCCAAAAAAAATGAGACCAAAGCACATCAAGGCTCTTGTCAATCAAAATCCATTTTTTCTTCCTTCAAGCATTAGTCGGAGGGAAAATCAACAGACATCTAAAAAGCTAAGAAGACGAGAAGTGGTGGTCAGCCATTTCCCATCTGCTTCTCCAACCCTAAAGACAGCATTTACTTTCCCAAAGCTAATGTATTCTTCAGTAACGTCCATTCATCATACCCACCACAGCAGCTGCTAAACAACTCACACGGGTGATTTCTTAATGGGGTCCATCCTGGAAACTGGGACACTCCTTTCCTGACCCAAACCACAGCCAGATGGCAAGCTCAGAAGACTGAGGCAACATACTCACCCAGTCTTTCATGGGTCCCAGCCTTGTCTGTCGAGTGCTTCCTTTTCCCTCGTTGCTCCAGGCCTGGAAGGCCTTCTGTGGCTTCCAAACACAGCTTCTTGTTGATGAAGAGGAAGAGGACCATCAGAAGGACAACAAAGACCCCAGCTGCTGACAAGAAGCTGATGGCTTCAGGAGGGACTGGCAAGAGAACACAGAGGAAAAAATATCACCAAGTGAACCCACTCTTAGTTCTAACAATCGATCAGAGTTATTTGGGATCTTGACATGTATTGATTAGGGTGGCAGGTGCTCTCCAGATCATGACTTGCTGGCACGCCCAGAACTGTGCATAGGGGAAAGGAAAAGGACTACTGCAGGAACATCCTGCTGGGCTGGTTCTTAAATGACAGACCTCCACACCTTTGCACATGTGGTTTCTTCTACCTGGAAGATAACTCCTCTGGCCCCTATCTTTGGCCTAATATTCCACTTCAAGTATGCAAGCCATTAGAGAGATATCATTGAAGTGAGTTGACTTGAATATGGTTGACCAGTGTTATAAAAGCAACTCTTAAAAACACCACTGCCAGGACAAATATCATATGATATCACCTATATGTGGAATCTTAAAAAAAAATTATACAAATGAACTTATTTGTAGAACAGACTTTGAAAACAAACTTATGGTCACCAAAGGAGGTAGGTGGTGGGGGTGAGAGGGATGGACTGGGGATTTGGGATTGGCATATGCTCACTGAGGTATATGGAATGATTCACCAGCAGGGACCTGCTGTATAGCACAGAGAACTCCACCCAGTATTCTGTGACAATCTGTGTGGGAAAAGAATTTGAGAGAGAATGGATATATGTATATGTATGACAGGTCATTTTGTTGTACAGCAGAAATTATCACAACCTTGTAAATGAACTACATGTCAAGAAAATATTAAAAAATCTTACCAACTAACAAAACTTAATTACATTTTGTAAAAGTATGTCTCTAAAATATTTTTTATAAAAAATAAATAAAAATAAAAATTCAACTGCCTAAAGCTTTAAAAATCATCACTTGAGACAAACTTTCAGACACACATCTATCAACATTAGCAATCGGAAGAAAGTCATTTCCTGGTTACAATCTTGCAAATTCAACCATGCAATATGACTATGATGATTATCAGTGGTGACAAGAAAACTCCTAATCCATGCCATCTGTAAGTAAATTAAAATTATATTTTGACTGTTAATATTTTAGAATTTTAGAAGATGAAATTCCATCTTCCTCTGTCCCGTCCTCCTCAAAAAAATCCTGAGCTTTATATTGCAACAGAACAAAGGGTGAGGGAAAAAATGTATACGTGTAAGAGTAACTTGATCCCTATGCTGTACAGCAGGAAAAAATAAATAAATAAAATAAAAATAAAAATAAAAAAATCCTGAGCTTTAAACGACCCTGGTTAAATGCTACCCAGTATGCCTTAAAGAGCCCCAGCCATTGAGGTCAGCTATGAGGTATGTACCAGGGAGGCCAGAGCTGGTTCTGGTTGAGGAAAGACTCCTCCAAGAAAGTGACATTTGAGCCAAGACAACATTCAGTAAAGAAATCCAGAAAGCAAGTTGTATAAAGGAATCAATGACAAAGAAGGTGTCAATAAGAGTTATTCAAGGCAGCTGGGTATATACGAAAGCTTATGAAATTGAATCTCCCAAGAGATTCATTTAATCCTCGGGTAGGTTTAATATATGTATTAGTAATATGAAGGGATAACAGTCACCTCATCCTACCACCCAGATAAAGGAGGAATCAAACCGGTCCCACCCAATGAAAAGATAAAGAAAATAAATGGCACTGCCTCTCTGAGTCAATCTAGTGGCCAGCCAGGGAAAGAACAAACAAAAGGAAAAAGAGCAGGCAAGATAATAGCTTTGTAATATGCAAAATGATAATTGTGCCTGCTTATCAAAGTCAACATACATTGTGGGGGAGAAAAGTGTGCACATACAGATAATTCCCTCTGCCCTGAGAGGCAGCACAGGTGAGCAGTGTTCTTGGCATGAGTTCAGCAGTCAGGCTGCCTGGGAGGAAATCACACTCTACTACTTATTATCTGTGTGGCCTTGGGCAAATGATTTAACCTCTCTGTGCTTCAGTTTCCTAAATAATGAAGGAGATACTAATCTAACTAAATTAAAGATTAAATGAGGTAACAGAAGGAAAGTAACCTGTGTGGCACCTGGCACACAGAGAGTTCTCAAACAGGAGTAACCACCTTCCTCAACATCACCATTACCATCATTACAGAACTTTAAAACACCCAGGAGCAGACATGGATGTGCTGCTGTGGACGCAGGCTGTGCTCCAGACCCCATTTTCCTCCCTTTCAGTAAAACAGTGTTCTCAAAAGGGTGGGGAGGCATAAAGCAGCAGGTTGGGATTAGCAGACAAACTATTATATATAAAATAGATAAACAAGGTCCTACTGCATAGTACAAGGAATTATATTCCATGTTCTGTAATAAAACATAATTGAAAAGAATATGAAAAAGAATACATGTGTGTATACCGCATCACAGGGCTGTACACTAGAAAATTTACAACTAAATCAACTACAATTAAAAAACATCTCAGGAGGGAGTTCCCGTCATGCCACAGCAGAAATGAATCCAACTAGGAACCATGAGGTTGCAGATTCAATCCCTGGCCTCGCTCAGTGGGTTAAGGATCCGGCATTGCCTTGAGCTGTGGTATAGGTTGCAGACACAGCTTGGATCCTGCATTGCTGTGGCTGTGGCTCTGATTAGACCCCTAGTCTGGGAACCTCCATAATGCCATGTGTGTGGCCCTAAAAAAACAAAAGACAAAAAAAAATCTCAGGAGACTGGGATTAAAATATACACATTATTATATATAAAATAATATATGTATAATACTGAACCACTTTTCTGTACAACGGAAACTAACACAACATTGTAAATCAACTGTATTTCAAAAAAAGTTTTTAAAAAAAGTATCTCTACCTCCCCCTCCATTCTTTTTTTTTTTTTTTTGTCTTTTAGGGCCACATACATGGCACATGGAGGTTCCCAGGTTAGGAGTCAAATTGGAAGTAATGCCAGATCTGAGCTGAGTCTGTGACCTACACCACAGCTCATGGCAACACTGGATCCTTAACCCACTAAGCGAGACCAGGGATCGAACCCATGTCCTCGCAGATACCAGTTGGGTTCATTAACCCCTGAGCCATGATGGGAACTCCTTCCCCTCCATTCTTGAATTTTCAACTACTTCCCTTAGTAGATACAATATCATTTTCACCTGCATTAAAAATACACTAAGTATCTCCCATCCTATAAAAGTCCCTCCTCAGTACCATATGCTCTGTTCAACCACAGCCCTTTCTCTTTCCCCTTCACAACCAACCATCAGAGTAGCCTACACTCATCTCTACTTTCTCACCTCCAAAACCTCTAGCATCCTTCACCTAGATTCCCACTGATCCCCAGATACCCAGCCTTAACCCCTCAAATCCCTTTTCCACACAATAGCCAGAATAATCCTTCTGAAATATGTCTGATTTGTTTAACTGGCCTCCTAAAACCATCTACAGTGGGTTGAATTGTGTCCCCCAAAAGAGACACCCACCCTGAATCTCAGAATGTGATCTTATTTAAAATAATCTACTCAATAATTTGTAATAACCTATATAGGAAAAAAGGATGGATATATTCATCTGTATGACGGATTCATTTTGCTGTACACCTGAAATTAGTACAACATTGTAACTCAATCATACTTCAATATAATTAAATTTAAAAATAAAATTAATTAATTAATTAATTAAATAAAATAAAGGTCTCTGCAATGTAACTAGGGTGCCATGTTGAGACGAGATTATCCTGGATTAGGATGGGCTCCAAATTCAATAAATAAGTGTCCATAAAAAACACTGAAAAGGAGAAGACACAGAGAGAAGAACACCACGTGAAGAAGGGGCAGAGACTGGTGTTATAAAGCCACCAGCTGAGGAATACCAAGGGTTGCCAGCAGCCACCCAGAACCAGTAGCCAGCATAGGGTATGCACTCAATGCATGGAACAGACTCTGTCTCCAAGATTCCAGAGCAACCAACCCCATGGACAGCTTGATTTTAGACTTCTAGCTTCACAAACTGTGAGAAAATCAATGACTGTTGTGTAAAGCTATCAAATGCATGGTAATTTGTCACCATAACCCTAGGAAACTAATTTAACCTCCAATGGCTGCCCATTACCCATAGGACAAAACTTGAATTCCTTAACTTGGTTTACAAGGCCTTTCATGACCTCGCTACTGATTCCAGCCTTTATCACTCACCACTCCCCAGCATCAAACTCTGTTGCCAGTATATTCATCTATTTCTTGTTCCCCAAACATAGCTCACCTCCAGACCTTTGGAGAGGCTATTTCAAATCCATGGCACAACGTTCAGCCCTCCACTCTCTAACTCTGATACTACACTTCCTCTGAAAGTCTCTCTTGTTCCTTCTGACCAGGCTGGATGCCTCTACTGTGTGTTCCCACGCACAGAGCCCTCAATAGCTTTTTCAACAGTTTTCAAATGTTAAATTTTCAACTTCATAAGAACAGGGACTATGCCTCAGTTACCCATTGTACTCTCAGCAACCAGCATAGGGTAGGCACTCAATACCATATTTGATGCTTGAATAAACATTGAACTCCGCTGTGTTACCACATGTTGATAAATGAAAACTTCTGCAAAGAAAAGATATACTTCAAGTGGGTCAGTAACACTAACAACAAAATATCATTTAGGTAAGACCTGGGCTTAGAAAAAAAAAAAAAAAAGGTTTATTTATCATCCATCAACAGAAACATCTGCACCTAATAATTCTCTTCATTAATGAAACTAAATCTTGATTTTCTTAATAAGCTGTATTTTTGCATTATAAAACAATATGAGACTTATTATATAAAATCTGCAGAGTATAGAAAAAGATGAAGACAACTACTGTTAAGACTTCCTTCAAGTCAGTTTCAACTATTGGGCAAATAGTCAATTTTCTGTATGGATTTTACTTTTATTGGTTTATAAAAAAAATTTTTTTTTGGCTTTTTGCCATTTCTAGGGCCACTCCCATGGCATATGGAGGTTCCCAGGCTAGGGGTAGAATCAGAGCTGTAGCCGCAGACCCTACGCCACAGCCACAGCAATGCCAGATCCGAGCCGAGTCTGTGACCCACATCACAGCTTACAGCAACGCTGGGTCCTTAACCCACTGAGCAAGGCCAGGGATTGAACCCACAACCTTATGGTTCCTAGTCGGATTCATTAACCACTGCGCCACAACAGAAACTCCGGAATTTTTTATTAGATAAAACTATTATTTTTTAGAGACTTAAAAGAAAAAATAATTCATGCACATAGTAAAATATTTTTAAAATACTGGAAAACATTTTAAAAAATCATATTGAATCTCACCACTTATCATTGTTTTCCCTTAAAATTTTTTCCTTAACTACTTTTACCACCATTAAGATATTGTCTCAGGAGTTCCCGTCGTGGTGCAGTGGTTAACGAATCCGACTAGGAACCATGAGGTTGAGGGTTCGATCCCTGCCCTTGCTCAGTGGGTTAACGATCCGGCGTTGCCATGAGCTGTGGTGTAGGTTGCAGACGCGGCTCAGATCCCGCGTTGCTGTGGCTCTGGCGTAGGCTAGTGGCTACAGCTCCAATTCAACCCCTAGCCTGGGAACCACCATATGCCATGGGAGCGGCCCAAGAAATAGCAAAAAGACAAAAAAAAAAAAAGATATTGTCTCATATGCTGATATTAATGCATATAATATAAAAACATTCACAGATTCCAGATTGAATATAATATAAAGAGATTCAATATCATCTCCAAAGATGCAAGAAAAAAAAGAGGGAAATCTTTGCATTGTTCAAAATAACTCTGATTTTTGTAGATGAAATTATTTCTGTTAATAATTCTTGTAGTAGTGTCTTAACTATGGGGGTGTATAATATTTCTAAGTAGATGCCAGTATTTTTTTCTTCTCAAAACTGTGCAGACATCACTCCATTACCTTTTAATCTTTAATGTCCCATAAATGACAGTGATGCTGCAGCTTACTTTTTTATTGTACGAGTAATAGAATTTTGAGGTCTGAATGCTTCTAGAATATTTTTCTTAAAAAAAAAATCTTATCAGAATGTGTCTTTTTGTGGGTATCTTTTGTTGACTTTTCCTGGAACCCTGCCTTTTCGCCAACATATCCATGGCTGTGGAAGAATTTTCTTCAATTATATCTTTAGTAATTTCTTCTGTGCCAACTGCTCTTGTGTCTATCTTAAACTGGGTTACCATTTCTTTGGTTACCAACTTTTAGGCTTGTTTTCTTCTGCATTCTAACAGTAGAAATATGGCCTATATATTTTCACTCAACTAAAAAGGTGAAAGTGTGCTGTTAACTGCTATACCATACTTACTACTACAAACTGTGAATATTTGTGTCAGTAGCAGACAGTAAGAGAAGATACTGTCTTTTGAGTTGGATGGTAGAGAACACAGGAATAAGTACAAATCTAGCTACAGCAGAGAGAAAGCTTAATCTGGTGAGGGTTATTATTTCATCAGAGTTTATGTTCCTCTCAGAATCTATCAATTCTAATTTCATATTTTTCTATGTATTTATGGGTATATAGCTGCAAGGCTGGAGAGGTACATGAGAGGCTGCTAGCCAAATGCTACGTTAAACTGTAGTTAGCTTATGTACTTTCTATAGTGAGTGTCACAGAAATGGCTAAAAAGTTGGCAGAGCTGCTTAACCAAGGTTGCACACAAACTGTCCTCTTCAAGAGTGGTTCAAAATTCCAAACATAACCCTACAATTCCACTTTTAGGTACGTATCCAAGAAAATGGAAAATACATGCTCACACAAAAATGTGTGCATGAATGTGTTCATCACACTATTTCTAACAGCCAAAAAGCCGAAAAAGCCCAAATGTCCATCAACCTCTAAATGGCAAAACAAAATGTGGTATACCCATACAATGGAATATTATTCCATATGAAAAAGACAAAGTACTGATACATGCTACAATATGAATGAATCTTACAAACATGATGCTAAGTGGGGAAAAAAAAGTCAGACACAAAAGGCCACACAGTGTGTGATCCCAATTAAATGTAATGTCCAGAGTAGGCAAATCCACAGGGACACAAAGTCTACTAATTGTTCTCAGGATCTGAAGGGAGGGAGAAGTGAGAAGTGAGACGTGACTGCAAATGGACATGAGTTTTCTTTTCGAGGTAATGAAATTATTCTGGAATTAGATGGTAATGATACTTGCTGCAACTTTGCGAATGTATCAAAAACCACTGAACTGTACATTTTAAGAGGGTGTGAATTTTATGGAATTTGAATTTCATTAAAAAAGTTTAAATTCCAAACATATCATTTTAATAAAGACTGGAAAGAAATGAGAAAAAATTGTAATAGTTTTCTTAGGTTTGATTTGAAAGTGATTTGCTTCATGTTTAAACATTCTGTAATTTTATTATTCAATATTTAGAATTAAAAATAAAGTTTAAATATTGTGGATGATGAGAACTGTCATCAGCACAGCTCAACCACCAATGTGTAACAGTGAACACAGCAAGCCGACACTTTCATCGGTAAATGCCAAAGAGGGTTTGATGCTGCTGGGTCTGAGTGAAAACAAAATTAGACTTTGGCAGGAAAGCTTAAAGTCATCTTGCAACCCATATATACAAATGCTACAGCGAAGCACAAGCATTGCATGTATCAGCTGCTCTAGATGACAAGGGCACATATGTCAAGAAACTTAAGTGCCATCTGCAGAGTATCTCATCTCACTATTCCAGTAATTGGTAAATTGGCAATCAGATGGCCGTGATGTTCAGTCATGTCGTTCATACTGAAAACTCCCTCAAAGTTAAGTATTTCTCTCAAGTTCCACTGGATAGCCCCTATCTGTTGGTTTTTCAAGCAATGGCTCAAGGAGAAGACAGAGCACACCATGACGTAAACAGAGAGGCCTCTGCATGTCACCCAGTCACTAGACGTTTGTAAATTTCCTTCCATGGTTGTTGAAGAGGTTAAAAAAAAATGGCTAGCCAGTCGCAGCCATCTGACTCACAAGAACTAGAAAGAAGAGAAAGCTGAAATTCTACTTCAAATGATAAGGAGAGGAAATCAGAACTGAGCAATGACAATAGAAATAATTAAAGAGTAAAGTTATAATTTCTCAAGAATAAATTTTCTTGGCACCAGTCTGAGGACAGTGAGGAATCACATTAAAGAAATGAGGAAATGCTAAACTAAATCTAAAACTCTACTCACTTATATACTTATCTCTATCGTCCTTGAGTAGCCATCAACCTGACAGCTCTGTTTTCCATGATATAATTTCAATTTCATTCATTCCTTAAAAAAGCAGCATGACTTTGTAATTGTTTCTATGAGGTTCTCAAGCGTGGGCTCGCAGCACAAGTCTCTGACTTGAGCCTCAGCTTGTTCTCCTTAGAATTCCAGGCTTGATCTAAGGTACAGCACAGTGGCTGCAGAAAGCAGCACTGTGTCACAAACTTCAGAGCTAGAAAGAGACTAAATCTTAATTGCTCCTACTAAAAAAAAAAAAAAAAAATTATGTCACATGACCTATGTGACAAAAAAAAATCAATTATGTGACAAGATGGAGATGTGAATGCTATGATGGTAATTACATTAAAACATATATAAATGTATCGAATCAACACACTGTACACCTTAAGCTTACACAATACTTTATGTCAATTATATCTTAATAAAAATAATCTTTTTTCTGTCTTTTTGCCTTTTTAGGGCCGCACCCATGGCATGTGGAGGTTCCCAGCCTAGGGGTCGAGTCAGAGCTATAGCGAGCCTCGTCTGCGACCTACACCACAGCTCACGGCAACACTGGATCCTTAACCTGCTGAGCAAGGCCAGGGATCAAACCCACAACCTCGTGGTTCCTAGTCGGATTCATTTCCGCTGTGCCATGACAGGAACTCCCAAAATAAAATTTTAAAAAAGACTTCAGGATTGCCTGGGCGTGTCGACACCCTCCTCTGGGGCTCTCCACCCATCCGAGGACCTGAGGAGCCTCCCAGGAAATGCAGTGAACCAAATGAGAGCAGAAGTGACCTGAGCATAGCACAGGTGTCCACCATTCAGCCTGACCCTTCAAGCCCAGACTCCTTTGGTCCCAGGGCAAGGAAGCGACAATAAAAGCTACAGCTTAGATACATAGATATCGGCAGCTTTTGTAAAACAAGGAGATGTTTTCAAAGGCAATGGTGGCACAAAGAGTTGACACCCTTGGCCTACAGTTTATGCTCAGACTTTCAAAATGAACAGAAAGTAAGAAATGAGAAACTTTTGAAGTTCCTGTCATGGCTCAGCAATAACAAACCCGACTAGTATTCATGAGGATGAGGGTTCAATCCCTGGCCTGGCTCAGTGAGTTAAGGACCCGGTGTTGCCGTGAGCTGTGGTGTAGGTCGCAGATGCAGCTCAGATCCCATGTTGCTGTGGCTGTGGCATAGGTCAGCAGCTGCAGCTCCAATTCGACCCCTGGCCTGGCAACTTCCATATACTGCAGGTATGGCCCTAAATAGACAAAAATAAAAAAGAGATGAGAAACTTTTAATAATTGAACATCAATGTCCCAACTCCAAGTACAGCTACTTCAGGGCACAAATTCAAAATATCTGTACGAACAGTTGGACTCATTTATACCATGAGCTGTGTTGCTACGTTTTTACAACCAACTACAAAATTAAATAAGTCATTTAAAAAATTAGTATATAACAAGTTAAACTAAGGGCTTTCATTTTCCTTTTTTCCTACAGTGATGCTTCTGGAACCAAAAAATAAATAAATAAATAAAAGAAAAGAAAAGAGAACAGAACAAAGCCTTTCATACTTAGTAGCATATTATTTTGCTGGTGAACTAAATTTAGGGCTAGTTAGGCATTATAACCTTAACAGCTGTCATGGTTACATTTCTCTAACTATTTCTAGGACTATGAAATAAATATAAAATATTTTATATATATATATGAAAATGGGTAGTTCTACTTAAATTTTCTTCCTAGTAATAGCTAACAAGGATATGTTAACTACATATTCAAACAAATTCTTTGGAAGGAAAAAATAGACCTTTCAAAAAATAGGAAAAAACTGGCTTAATGAAACCTAAGCGAGATTTTAACATGTTCCAAAATAAAACATAGCAACATATGGAGTCACTAGCAACCAATCGTTCCTCAAACACTTGAGAACATAGCATTTGGGGGTATACATGGGGTGCTATCTTTAATACAGTAATATATGTGTGTTGAAATGTGTCCATCTTCTTCTGAGAATTAAGTAACCTAACATGTCTACTTTACATGTTTAAAATGTAAATTCCCCTTTAGCACAAACACACCCAAATGCGCACACACACACACACACTCACTTGCTCACACATTTCTAAAAGCCAAAGAGTATCAGCAAGTTTGCTTTCCTTTCCAACTCAGACGGTTAACTCAGAAGCAGCATCTAATGATGAAAATGCTTAAAATGCACAAGTAGGTCCTCAAAGGGAATCTCTGAGGCTTTTTTCACGTGTCTGAGTTTCTCTGAACATGTTAGCTATTCTCTACTATCCACAACTCTCCATTTTCCTACATCTTTCCAGATGGGAAGAGGATGGAAAAGGAAGCAAAAGGAATGAGATGGTATTGATGGGTTATAAGGCTACAGTCAACATTTTTGAATTGTTGGGTTTTTAAAGGCATGTTTATGTTGTTGAATTTAATTGAGGGATATATGAGCCTTGTAAAATGTACATGTCATTTGCCAAAAAATGAATCCATTAGCATGGATATCATTTATTGTAACTTGAATGTTACTGAACTTAACTGTATGACCAAATTAAGAATGTATGCCCAATGAAAGCATGTCATGTAGAAACATCAGAGAATATAAACTTGTATGATTTTGATAGAATGGTTGTTTAATTAATGTGGCCATTTATCTTTCAAGTAAAAAGAGAATATTTTTATAAATGAGAGAAACAGAGACACGTCTACTTCAGACAGACAAATGTCTTAGTAGAAAGATATCCAGATTTCTTAAACTCTCCAAAACAAATGCATTTGGAGAGCATTTGGAGTGAAATATAATTTTAATTTGTTTATAACATCTTTATTTTTCAACTCACAGAACTGCCCACACAGTGAGACTGAAATATTAACAGAACTGTTTTTCACTAATCCAATATCCTCCAACAACAACAAGAAAAACCCACACCATTTTCTTGCAGTCTAAAACCATTAAGTATTTTTAAAAGATTATTATAAAGAGCCTTCAGATTTAAATTTTGACCCTAAGAAGTAGTATGTAAATCTTTGGGCTGAAGGACTAAGTGGCATATGGGGAATCTGGAAACAGGAAGATTTAAGGGCCATTTAAATCCCCAGTTTCTCAGATGATATTAATATTTTCTTGTGTTCAGAAAGTTACCCATCCACAAAGACAGAAGTTCACCATTATTAAGAATTTGTTGGAAACACTCAAAATCTACTGACATTTCAGCTGAGAGCATAATATATGCTCTAAGAGTAAAATCTATTATTTACTGTTAGTGTCCCTTTCTACGATTCAGACCCCATGACAACCATTTAGGTAACAGCAACTGAACAAAATTATCATTGTATTCAAATAAAAGAGGCATCTTTCACCTATTCTAGTTTCTTAATAGAAGATGCTTCTCTGAAATTAATTTCTGAATAAAATCCCCTTCTAAAACAGATGGGATTCTAATCGATTCTCAGATTTCTCTCTTAGTATTTACTGGTTCTTTTTAATTACAAAAAAAAAAAAAACCCACCATAAATTGTCTGTTTTACTGTCTGCGCTAATTTCATTTCATTATATCCTTGGAGTAAGCTATTATTTTCCCACTGGTTCCCATGGCATTCTTCATTATCAGCTGCTAATTGTCTAGCATTCACATAGGACTGTGAACCAAGTAGGCTGCTGCGTGGGCTGAAGTTCTAGGGGAAACTGAACAGCAAGAGGATTCTGCATTGTTATTATTGTGACACATTAGAAAGTTTCCACCCACTTACATGCCCACATCACTCTGCGGCTCAGCATCCTTACCCAGAGGGGCTGTGCACTGAAGCATGGGAAGCCATCTGCACTAGGCATCCACTTGGTGATTATCAAGGGAAGACTACACAGGGCCAAACCACTGCAACCAGGAGAGCCAGAGGTCTGGCTCCATATGGCAGGCATGAGTATTGATCTTAAAACACAGCTATGACAGATCCATCTAAAATTGCTGTTTGTTTGTTTTTTTACCTCCTAGTCTTTAGCACAAGTGCCTGACTCAGCCCAATTACTCCCTCCCTCAAATTTCTCTCTATTTATTCTTCAATGCCTGTTTATAGATTTAAACATTTTTGAAAGATGCAGAGACTGGAGACTTGTAAGATGGTTTTGAGATGCACTGCTCCTTGAAATGATTCCTAATGGAGACTCAGATATTTAAAGTGAGTTACATTTGACCTTGTGGATTCAGCATGTGCCAAACAAAAGCATTAGAAGAGCCAGAACAACATGCAACATTTTACACATTTAGGTCAAGAAGGAGATGTCTCTTAACTGGCAAAGCAAACAAGGTCTATGAAAGTGGGGTTTGAGGCACAGAAGCTGGTGTTTTTATTCATGTGCTTTGGGGGCACCATGTTGCAAAGTCTTGTGGAACAAAGCTCTGATTTCAGAGCATGCTACATGATGATAACTTTTACCAGAAAATTGTGCCTCTTGAGACACTTGTGCCTCCTTCAGGCAGATCCTTTCAGGGTACGGAGCTCCCCTCACTACGTGAGAGTCAGAGGAAACTCAGTTTCCTTCATGGGCTAGACGGGAGCATTTGAATCTTATGAAACATCAAAGAGGTAGGATGATGGCTTTAAGCTAAGCCTCACTCACTGGTGCATCCAGGTGTGGCCAGTTTCCAGGGGATTTTACTCCAGGGCTTTGAAGCTTAAGAATGTGATATTCAAAGTTTTCTTAGAGATGCTCAGGCTCTTGAGGACTACTTCACTCTGATTAAACCAGCCAGAGGCTGAAAGGCAGAGAGGCAGAGGAGATACAAAAAGAGCACTTGGCCCTGAATGAGGATGTTCAGGTCCAGCCCTGAGCCACCTAACTCTACAACCCAGGGTGATGTGAGATACCGACAACAGGCCTGTGTCTTAACTTCGTGACTTTTCCAATAATAACACATGGGATAAATCAGGACACCAACTTTGATACTATAATGGTTATTCCTGGTCCAGGAACAAGAACCAATCCTGTGTCTAAAGAACTACAATCAACCTCCTACCTGGGATGGCTCTGTTTACGATGAAACGACAGTTCCCAAGGTTGCCTGGTGAGCCACAAATAAAAGCAAGAAAAGGTGAATATTCTTGAGGCCCATCTCCACCCACCTGCAGGGCAGATGATTCAACAATCTTCTCTCAAGGACCCTCTCGCTCAGATCCCAGGATGGCTGTTAACATCAGAACTCCTGACCTCTGGTCAGAGCCAGAACCCTGATTACACACCATTATTCTCAACCTTTTCTTTCTATATGCCTGAAACACCACCAGACTTTTCTGATTTAGGGTTCTCTTCCTATCAACCACTCTCGCAAAGCTCCACCTCTTTGCTCACCTCTCAGAGTTCTTAAGAGTTTTAAATATGCTGTGTGATCCCCACATGAACAAGAATTCCTTTACATTTTTCATGTGTTCTCATGACTTCAGCCTTCACTGAGGGCTACCAAGTCTGTGCCTATGATCCGAAACTCTAACACATACATCTCTCCTGGGCATTGCCCAAATTAGTGAGCCTAGGACTCAAACCCATTATCCTCTCCAAAAACCCTCTGAATCCTCCAAATCTCTGCCATTGCATTCATAGTGCAGGACTGTCGTCAGACCCTTACAATCCTGAGGCCAGGCTGCCACAAAAACCCCCAAACGAACATTATCTTCCATCTCCTTTCCCTTTTACTTTTTTTTTTTAGATTTTTAAAATAAGCCTAGTTTAAGTTTTCAACTGTTTCCTTTTGTTTTTTTCTTTCGCTCTCTCTCTTTCTTTTTGCCTTTTTAGGGCTACACATGCAGCATATGGAAGTTCCCAGGTTAGGGGAACTGCCGGCCTACACCAGAGCCACAGCAATGCCAGATCTGAGCTGCAACTGCAACCTACACCACAGCTCATGGCAACACTGGATCCCTAACCCACTGAGCAAGGCCAGGGATTGAACCCATATCCTCATGGATACTAGTCAGGTTCGTTACCACTGAGCCACAATGGGAACTCTTCTGTTTTGTTTTATTTTTGTTGTTTAGTTTCTTAAAAATGTTATTTGGGTCTCTGGTAAAGAGGACTTAGCTGGAGTAAGCCACTTTACTAAACTTAGAGGACAGGTAGGTTCAGGTAGAGATCAACCATGGCTGACCACTTATTATCCACCCACATGCACACTTATGCTGGACACTGCCAGATCCCTCACAACACCAACCCATCCTACTAGCCCCTAAGGAGTTAGCTATGTAAACCACAGACCCACACTCAAGCAGAAGAGCTCCTAGGATTCTCCACTGCCTAAAGGTTAAAGCTCAAACTAGCACCATAACATCTGGGACTCTTTCCAAATCAGCCCCAAGCTGCCTTTCCCAGTCTGGTCAACAAGCACACGTCTCGGGTCCTGTGCTTAGCATTACCAGATACTTACTATTTGCTAAACATGACATGTACTTTCAAACTTCCAAGTATTTCCTCATAGGAATCCCTCTCCCTGGTCTGACGTTTTCCCAACAGGTGAAGTTCTGCTCATCCACCAGAAAGGCAACTCTTCTGCAAAGCCTATTCCTGCCCCACCAAGCAGCATCTATGACTGTGCCCTTTGTACAGTGCTTAGACCTTTGCACTTAGCTCAGAACATTGCATTATTGTTGGTTTAATCCAGCTGAAGTCCCCACCAGACTGAAAACTTACTGAAACAGAGATGGTGTATCCTTACTCATCTTTATAATCCTGATACCTCATTCATAATAGATCCATGATGCATGTTTAATTAAGTTAAAAATCATAATCCCCATGATTATATTTATTATATTTTAATATATATATATATATTTTTTACTGGTGGGGTTATTGCATTGAGTCAGCACTGAATTAGAGTAAGGAATGAGAGAAGTCTCAGGAAGGTTCCTTAAGAAAATGAATCCCATATCCAGTGTGTTCTCACTGTCTGCAACACTCATTTGGTTCTGCTGCTCTTGCCTTATGGTTTCGGTTCATGACTGTTTCAGGGCTTGCAGTCAACTAGCAGGCTGGGAAAGCCATTATCCTAAAACTGTTGATTTGGAAGAGCCCTCGAGGACATTGATTCGACCAGAAAAATAAAGACAAGGGCCAAAGAGGCCAAGAGACCTGCCCAAAATACCCAACATTACAGTGGCAGAGCTGAGACCAGGCCCAGGTTTCCCCATGCCTTCTCATATTGCTGATTTCACCAGGCTGCACTGCTCTTCCCTGAAATCCTCCCATAGAAGCACAGCCTCTTTGGAATAGCTCCCATCTCTTCAGCAAGAACTTCCAACATCCCGCTAGATGAAGCAATCTGGTATACATGATGCTGACTGACAGCCATCAGCATCTACTCAAACACCTGGAGAGGCTGGGCAACTCCCAACTCTGCCATCCAAGCCATTCCTTCTCTGTCCCTATCTCTGGGCACACGTTCTTCACAGAGAAAGCCAGTTTCAAACCTGCCAATCACTGAAGACAACAATTACGCCTCCCCAATTTTTTCTCTCACCTAAAGAATTGTAGTTTCTTCAACTATTCCACACAACATACAGTTGTAACTCCTCAGTTTTACTGGTTGCCCTTCTCTGTTCCACAGGATAAATCCTATCCCTAAGCAGCTCTCGTTTTGAAAAGAGAATAGAAATAAAGCCTTTGGGGAAAAGAAAAGTCCTCCAATGCCTAGGTCTCAATTTTTTTTCAATGCAAAATTGCCATTTCTAACAGATATCCTAATAGTAAGATGCAAAGCCCATCAATATAAAACATTACATGAGAATGTTCTGTTTTTGAACCAGTTTGCATTTGGTAGAGACCTAGGGAGGAGAAACTACATGCCTTATACAAGTACCTAAGAAAAATCTGTAGGGCCACATCCTGGAAGATAAGCAAATCAAACTAAAACTTTGCAGAATGAATGAAAACATCAAGACATACTCTTCTACTTTCTGTCCTTTCAGCCCTCATCCCAAGTTTAGGAAGCACTCACTAAAATATCAATTCAAAACCAAAAATATTCCATACATATCTTTAATAAGATCACAACCATCTAAACCCCTGCAGAGGTTGTTTCAGAATCCCAGCGTGAGTAGAAAAACAGAAAAGAAATTTCTCTCTCAGCCTAACATCACTTCCAGCTAAACTTTCATTATTTAAGCCTGGTGGAGTCCCATTTTGAGAACCCTACTGTTAGCTCCACTGAAGAGAGGAAAGATTGAATACAGCCTGTTCTCCCACGTGGAAAACTGACCTGAGATTATTCCTCCAACAGTTCAACTGCTGACTGAGCACCCACTCGTGGCTGGACTTGATTCCTAACTCTAAGAAGTTTAATAAAGATTTTTAAGGAACGCTTCATATATGGAATCTTTCTTTTCTTCTTTCCTTTCTCCCTCTCTTTCTTTCTTTCTTGTCTTTTTAAGGCTGCACCCGTGGCATAAGAGATTCCCAGGCTAGGGGTCTAATTGGAGCTATAGCTGCCAGCCTACACCACAGCCACAGCAACACAGGATCTGAGCCACATCCACAACCTACACCACAGCTCATGGCAACGCTGGATCCTCAACCCCCTGATCAAGGTCAGGGATCGAACCTACATCCTCAAGGATGCTAGTCAGATTCATTTCCACTGAGCCATAATGGGAACTCCATACATGGAATCTTTATGTCACACAAAACAAGACTTGAAGAAGGAGATTTGTCAATCAGTTGTGAAATAAGAAAAAATTTTAAAGGAGGTTGAGTGACTTAGCAAGAAGCACTCCAACAACTTAGTTTAAAAATGTCCTGTTTTTAAAGTTCCTGTTGTGGCTAAGCAGATTAAGGACCCAATGTTGTCTCTGTGAGGACACAGGTTCACTCCCTGGCCTCACTCAGTGAGTTAAGGATCCAGAGTTGGCACAAGAGCTGCAGTGTAAGTTGGAGTTGTGACTCAGATCCAGCATTGCTGTGGCTGTGACATAGCCTATAGCTGCAGCTCCAATTCAACCCCCAACCCAGAAACTTCCATATGCTGCAGGTGCAGCCATAAAGAGGAAAAAAAAAATCCCATTATCCATGTTTGTAAGCATGCCTTATCTTATTAATAGTTCTAAAATGAAAACAAGGCCAATATCTGAAACCTGTAATTTATGTAATATACCTTGTGAAACTGCAGGAAGTTACTCTAGTCTGCCAATTTTTCTGGACATCTTTAACACTGATAAACAAATTAGTTTGACTGATGAATAACAGCTTGGTATATATGGCCAAAGAAGACTTGCCTGGCAAAGGCAAAGAACTTCTTCTGCCTTGGGATGAATTTCAGATTTTCACCTGGCTCCAGATATTTTCTGAAATGCTTGCTGACTTGTATTTAGATGCCATCCTTAAGATAATTTTTTTTTTTGTCTTTTCTAGGGCCACACTCGCAGCATATGGAGGTTCCCAGGCTAGGGGTCTAATCGGAGCTGTAGCCACCAGCCTACGCCACAGCCATAGCAACTCGGGATCCTTAACCCACTGAGTGAGGCCAGGGATCGAACCCACAACCTCATGGTTCCTTGTCGGATTCGTTAACCACTGAGCCACAACGGGGAACTCCCCAAGATAAATCATTTTGATTATCTACACACTGGAAATCAAGGGCCTGTCCCACTCATTGAGACAGAAAGACTAGAACGTGCTGTTGGGAAAGAGGGACATTTGCAGCCTAGGTATAAGGTCCATCCATCTGGGGAAGAGACACTGGAGTGAGCCATGGTGCCAAGAAGAAAGAAGGGAGATTGCGTCTGTCATGGAAGAGGGGGAGCTGGGGACTGAAGCAAGAGGATACAGTGAGAGGCACTGAGCAGGAGGCTCCATCTCATGGAGCATCCTGGAGAAAGAGTGAAGGAGCAAGACTCTCTCCTGGTCACTCAGGACGGCAAGAAGCAGCCCAGCTTGCAGGGCAGAAGTGGAGGGTTAACAACACAGATGTCAAAGACTAAGAAAAAGAAACGGTTACTCCTTCCCCGAGGTAAAGACTACCCTGAAGAGTGAGGACAGTGCTGTAGACCTGAACTACAACTGACTTATTTATGAATTGGTGCCTTAATGGTGAGGCTGTGAATCTCAGAGCTCTTGAGGGCCCTGTGACAATGAAGCATCTTACTAGGGGTTGCTAGGGGGCCAGTTAGTGGCTTCTAAGGTCCGCAGCAGTGGCCAGTCCAAGGCAGACAGGCAGAGAACTTTATCTGTAAAAACGACAGGGATGTCATTTTTATTTTTATTTTTTATTGAAGTATAGTTGATGTACAATGTTGCGTTCATTTCTGGGGTACAGCCAAATGATCCAGTTATACTTACATATAATAGCTTGCATCTGCTAATCTCCAACTCCGGTCCATCCCTCCCCTCTCCCCATGCCCACAGCAACCACGAGCCTCCAACAGGGATGTCTTTGTCCTGCAGATCCCAACTAAGATAACAGGAAGTGGGACGAAGCCTCTCCAGGGTGACATGCCATCCCAGACTTTCCCTTGGATCCTAACAGGGTTAGGGTCAGGGTTAGGGTTAACCCTAAAAACTGAAGCTTCTTTAAGGGAAAGGAACAAATGTCTCTGCCAGGCCCAGGCAGCCCCTCCTTTCTGTAGAGGCTTCTTCGAGAGCTGGTGGAGGCTGAGTCAGGAACTGTTCTGGTGGGGGAGGGGTGGGGAGGAGGCGAAGGCTCCAACAGAGCCTTTTGTGACTGTTCCAGCAGAAGGCCCCCAAGGCCAGCATAACTTATAGGCCTTGTCACCCACCTCTGGATACTGGTGGGTTATAAGGACAGTTGATCAGAGGTTTCCAGGGAAGCCTCCCCACCCTAACCTGGGTTACAAAATGGAAAATTGGTGGTGGGGTGGGGGGGAGTAGGGAAGGAGCCCAGCAAGACCTGAATCTCCAGGGAAGCTACTCAGAACAAAGGCAAGCATAATAATTATTATTATATTTTACACTACCTGACATTTACCATGTGCCAGGCACTTTACACGCATTTAAATCTCACAGCAGTCCCCTGAGGTTGGAACTATGATTATCATTTAACAGATGAGAAAAAAGCTGGGGTTTGGAGAGAAACTTATCTGAAGTTGAGGCATAGAAGGTGGCAGGGCCATAGCTTGACCCTGGTGGATGGCCAGAGTCCCTGGTTTTCATTACCAGGGTATCCTGCCTCATCAAGGTTTTTTGTTTTTTGTTTTTTGAGCCTAGTCTGCAATAGACACTGCTGGGGGTGGAGTTGGGGCACTCTAGTGACTGTGAGGAAAGCACTTCTAGCCTGAAGTCCAGTGTGGAGCAAGAATTTAGCAGTGAGGACAGGAGGACCTGGGCCACAGCCTGACCCAGCTGAAGGAAACAGAGAACATGAGAAATAAAGAGGATGCCCCCCAGAAACCGAGGTAAAAAGGGTGAAATAAAATCAGTGCCAAGCCTGGAAGGAGGACGGTAATAAGAACTATGTTGCTGTAACTTGGTGCATCTGCTTATTCTACATATTCCGTTCATTTCCAGAGATTCCCTCCCATCATTATAAAAATGATCATGCACATAAACAGATGACTGCAAAAAAACTGGTATGAAACCAGCCTTGCCAGAGAAGTTAAAAGGGAAAAGAAAAAAAATAGGAGAAAGACTGCTAATCCTAAAATTGGGAGTTGAAAAGCCCCCAAGGATGACATCAGCTTAAATTGTCCTAGAAAAGAATGACAGCAAGCTGGCTCAGGGAACTTTCTGTTTGGGGCTGGCCCATTTTACCACAAGGGACAGAAAGCAGGATGCCTGGGATGAGGGGACACGGAAACACCTGACTATGTCCTCTAACTGTTCCTCTTCCTCTTCCTCCTTGGGTGCCATTTAGGGACTCAGATGGGTCCCTCTAGAAATTTATACCCTGAAGCCCTAACCCCCGGTATCTCAGAATGTGACTGTATTTGGAGACAAGGTCTTTAAAGAGGTGATTACATTCCAGTGAAGTCATTTGGGTGGGGCCCACATCCAGTAGGACTGGTGCCTTTAGAAGCAGAGGAAATGTAGGCAGAGGCGTGTGCACGCACAAGGAAAAGACCACATGAAGGCAAACGGGGAATGCAGCCATCTAGAAACTAGGAAGAGAGGTCTCAGAACAAGAGCAGCCCAACTGACACCTTGATCTGGGACGTCCAGCCTCCAGAACTGAGAAAATCCATTTCTGTCACTTAAACCACCCAGTCTGTGGTATTTGTCATGGCAGCCCTGGTAGATTAATACAGGGGCCTTCTCTTGAACTCCAAGGGTATATCTGAGAATTACAAGCTGCCTCACTGAATAAACATTTACATTTGCTGACCCTAAAAGAGCCTGATAATCACTTCTTAGAAGGGATTACATACAGAGTGGGTACAGGGGGGAAAATGCTGATGGTCCCTCCAGATTTCGGCAGCTACCTTTCCAAGCACCACGCTCTCTGCTCATGTCCTTCTTGCATCCATTATGATGCAGTCTCTGCAGATTCTGTTTCTATGCTCTTGGTCCCCTAAATTCATCCTCCACCAAATTCATCTCCACCAAGTACTGTTTTTACCCTGTCACTCACCTTCAACAGTGGTGATGGTTTCTCATTAGCTACAAAATACAGCTCAATTTCCTTTACTTGTCCCATAAGGCTATGAAGGATCCAGTCCCTACCCATCTCCCCAAGGAGGGCAATAAAATCGATCTGCAAGGCTGTTTGGGAGGAACTAAGCACAGGGTTGGCACATGCTAAGAGCATGATGAATGCTAGCTTCTCTTCAACATCACCTTTCACTGGCTCCAATCTTTTTTTTTTTTTGATGGCTGTTCAGCAGTTAGTCATGATGTTGGTGTTTTGGTGAGAAGAGGTGAGTGCGAGTCCTTCTACACGTCCACCCTGTCTCCTCTCAACATCACATTTTGCTGCAAAAGTGCTTGGCCTGTGAGTTTAGGACTTTCTTCCGGGTGAGTCACCTAGGACTCTTACAAGGATATTTCTAATGTCAATTATGTTTAGTTTGTTATTGATCTTTCTTTGCTTTGTGGCAGACACAGAGTAGGTGCTTTCTAAATACAAACTCTGGAATGACTTTTTAAAAACAATTCAACAAGGACATAGGAAAATAAATGACACAGGAATTTTTAGTATGACATTTTTCATAATCATAAGGGTTTTGGTAACCTGAGCAAAGGGTACCAATACTCTGGCCCTTGAGCCAGGGCTTGGAAATACTGCAGCCAAGAGAACCTTTATTTAACTATATTGCTTTAATGGAATTTGAGTTGTACAGGGAATGTTTTAATTATCAGAATCTTCTTTAGAAAAAGCCTTGGAGATCTGAGATAAGTTTACATATTATTATATGAATCACAATTTACTTTAAGAGCTTATCTAAATCCCATCTGTTTGATTGGAAAAGGGAACTCGGAATGAATCCATCTCATTTTCAGTTTTCTTCCTTGGAGAGAATCGTGATTGAAAGTTAGCATAGAGTTATGTGCTGCCTTTTTTGATGGTTTCCAGAGGAAGTTTTAGGGTTTCCATAGTAATGCATAAGGAGTCGCTATTTTCTGCCACAATTTCCCAGCAAAGAGAAGAGCATTGGTAACTGATTTAGTATAAATGAAAAACTTGGGAGTAGATCATTCTAAATTTGTTCCGGCTATTGGGGGATGGGTGGCATGGAGCATTGTACTATCAACTGAAGGTGACCAACTCTCAGCTTTGCAAGGCAAACAATGCTGTTACTGATCTTCCAGTGGCAATGCCAACGAAACCCTAGGCATTTTCACCAGGTGTGAGACAGGTAAGGTCCCGCCATACTGACACTAAGATTCAAAAGAGAGTTTGTACTTAAGAAAACACTGAAGCAGCTGCATGTCCTCCAGCTGCTCCCTTTTCCATCTCTCTCTCCCTCTCCCTTTTTCTCTCTTCTTTTCCCAAACTTTCCCTCTGCTCTATGCCCCCTCCTCTCCTTCTTGTTCCACCTCTGCTCTTATGAATGTGGTCTCAGCTGTGCTGAAGACAGAGGCGAGTGGTACAGGATGCTGGTTGAGTCAACTCCCCCCCACCACCACCATCCCCCTCTCCCCCTGCCCAGGCACTGTCTCTGGCATCTTTTCATCACCCTGAGGCTGCTGGGCCTGGCATGTTCCCTTCCTGGTAACAATTCAGCCTGTTTTCAGGTTTTTTAAAAATAGCAGCCCTTTACCTCATGTCACAAAGTGTACCTGTGCATCCTTGTTTTGTTAAATCAGAACAAATTGTTCTCGGTGAATTTAGAGGAACTAAAAAGGCCTCCTCAGCAGCTGTCCAGTGTAACTGAGGACTTGTCTGACAGACAACAAAGCCACAGAAAGGATTGCACCAGGGACACTGTTACCACCCACCTCAGGGGGGGTCAGAAAGAGACTTCCCAGTGGGTGGTGACAGCTCCGTGGTTCCATCTGCAAGAGCTTCAGAGTCTACATTTGCTTTAAACTGATTTTGCTTTGAAATAGGATGCCATTATGATTTTCAAAGTTGGTTATTATTCATAATTGCTGGAACAAGCACAGTGTTAATGGCAACCATACCGAATGGTTCAGAATTTTTTTCTCTGCTTATTTCGGAGAGTTAAGTGATTGGCTAAGCTCTAGAATACTCACGGTGATCATTTGCTTTAGCAGAAGACAAACCTCTTGACCTTGCCCATCACATAGGGAAGTCCCTTCAAAGTAAAACGCATGAGCTTAAGGTTTAACTTAGCTTTTAAGTTTCATTTAACAGTTGTCTACTCCTACCTATGTTCCACCTTCCTCTTCTTTTTTGGTTAGTCACTGAGGCAGTTGCTAATAAAGTCTATGATAACCTCAGGACCAGTCAAAGTCATTGTCTTGACACACAGCTACTTTAGGTAGGCAGGAAGCCTTCCTTCCCCCTCCTTTCCATGCAGACCTGCAGAGCATTGGGAAAGTTTCCAAAGAGAACAGAACTTTTGTTACTGTTGCTTCTATGGCAGAAATGAAGGTCCACATGAGGTACACACTCCCCAGATATGATGTGGTTGGGGGGTTTTGGGGCTCAGAGAACTAGAGGTAAGAAGATTGGGAACTTCTCCCTGCTGTGACAGTGTGAAACCCCGGAGAGTTACATGACTGCGGTCAGGCCCAGAATTCATTCCTTCATCCATGCATCCATCCAACATATATTGAAGGAACACCTACTTGCACAGGATGTAGAGAGATAAGCATGGCACACAGATGTCCTGCCTTCAAGAAGCTTGTGGTCCAGAGAGGAATGACCACTCTCACTTTCCTCTGATGCCTCTCCTTCCCCCTCCCTGCACACATGTACATACCCATACAATGTTTCAGGGAGGAAACTTTACAGAAAGAAGCCACATACATTTAGGCTAAAAGTTTAATTTATGGAGTTCCCGTTGTGGCTCAGTGGTTGACAAATCCGACCAGGATCCATGAGGTTGCAGGTTCGATCCCTGGCCTTTCTCAGTGGGTTAAGGAGCCAGCATTGCTGTGAGCTGTGGTGTAGGTCGAAGACATGGCTCGGATCTGGCATTGCTGTGGCTGTGGGGTAGGCTGGCAGCTACGGCTCTGATTTGACCCCTAGCCTGGGAACATCCATATGCCATGGGTGCGGCCCTAGAAAAGGACAAAAAAAAATAAAGTTTAATTTAAATTCTCAATCCAAAGAAGACAAATGGATAGCCAATAGACACATGAAAAGATGCTCAACATCATTAATTATTAGAGAAATGCAAATAAAAACCACAATGAGGTACCATCTCACATTGGTCAGAATGGCCATCATTAACAAGTCAACAAATAACAGATGCTGGAGAGGGTGTGGAGAAAAGGGAATCCTCTTTCACTGTTGGTGGGAATATACATTGATGCAACACTATGGAAAACAGTACAGAGGTTCCACATAAAACTAAATATAGAACTACCATATGATCCATCAATCCCACCTCTGGGCATATAACTGGATAAAACTACAGTTGAAAAAGATACATGCACCTCTATGTTCACTGCAGCACTATTCACAATAGCCAAGACATGGAAACAACCTAAATGTACATTGACAGACTAATGGATTAAGAAGATGTGGTACATATACACAATGGTATACTACTTGGCCATAAAACAGAATGAAATAATAGCATTTGCAGAAACTTAGATGCAACTAGAAAATTTCATGCTAAGTGAAGTAAGTCAGAAAGAGAAAGATAAATACCATATGATAATACTTATACGTGGAATCCAAATTATGGCACAAATGAACCTATCTATAAACAGAAACAGACTCATAGACACAGAGAACAGACTTGTGGTTGCCAAAGGGGAGGAGGGGGAGTGGGATGGGCAGGAAGTTTGGGGTTAGTAGATGCAAACTATTACTTTAGAATGCATAAGCAATGAGGTCCTACTGTATAGCACAGGGAACTATATCCAATCTCTTGGAATAGAACATGATGGAAAATAGTATGAGAAAAAGAATGTATATATGTGTGTATGATGGGGTCACTATGCTGTAGAGCAGAAATTGGCACAACACTGTAAATCAACTACATTTTAATTTTAAAAATACAAAAAAAATCTTTTAAATAATTGTCTAAGGATAAAGAAAATTTTATGAAACGAGGTGCTGTAACAAGGCAGAGACTCTAACAGGCTCTCTCTTCACCTTTCCCCCTTACCCCCTGCCCTGGTGTTTAGTAAATGTTTTTGTCACCAAATATCATGACAGATGCTGTATGAGATTGAGGGTGAGGAGGGGTATAGGAGTATTAGACATTTACCTTCAAGGTCTTCACTATGCAGGTTAAGTAGCTATAAAAAGCTGCCTCGTCTGCCAGGTATTAAGTGTTTACAAGATAGGTGGTGTGGAACTGCAGTAGAATTTACCTTCCGAGCTGGTTGGAAAGAAGTCATGTAAGAGGGAACTTGGAAGGCCTTCTTGGGAGGAGTCTGAATTATAGGACCAGGGGCCTAGAAATGGACAAGTACCACTCTGCTGTGGGGCAATGAATTGAGGATGCTAATTTTGTTGAACCAGAGGTTTCCCTTGGAGGCACAGTGGGACAAGCTCACTGATACAGATCAGGACACATAGATGGACAGAGATGGAGTGAACCTGCCCTGGTCAGCTGGAGAACCAGGACTGGGCCAGCATCTGCAGTGAGGGTTAGGGTTTTTCTATAGCAGAGGAAAGAATCCAACTCTGGCTAAAAAGTAAAACCAGAACCAGAATTTGATGGAAAGATAAGCAGAATTCAATGATTAGAGAGAAAAAAGAACAAATAAGACTAGAAAAGACACAGAATGAGGGCATTTTGGGCATCTAGATGGGGGGAAAGAATGGGAGCCACTATCAACACAAATTAGCTGTCAGAGCCATAAACTCTGTTGACGGGATGTGCAGACCTCCTGTCTGGAGGGACAGGGCTGCTTGGTTGACAGTACAACCCAAACTGCCTGTAATGGGGAGTGGTAACCTTGCCTCTAAGCAAAATTAGGAGGGAAGACAAAATGGACACTGGGCAAGTAAAAATATTCTTTCTCTAAAAAATATGGAGTCCATTACAACAAAACTGCAGTAATTTGCTCAGGCCACAAAGCTTTAAACTCTTGGAGATATACGAAAAGTCCATGCTGTTATTTTCACAGGTTACTACAAATGAATTAAACAGAGCAGAGTCAGCTTCAAACCAGTGAGTTTTAGATCTGAAAGGAACCTCAGAGGCCAAGCAGAACAATTCTATCACTTTCAGGTAAGGAACCCGAGGACTTGTGCAAGGTGCTACAAGGTAGTTAGTGGCAGAACCAGGAGAACCCAGCTGGCCTCAGTCCCAGGCCAACCACTGTCTGCTATGCTAAAGAGTCATCGCAGTAAAGTCTCCCCAAAGTAAAGGAATATGCTCATCTCTGTGGCCTTGGATGTAATGCAATTTAATATCTCCTATAACATATTTTACCCACCAATGTAGTCCCAAACCATGCCATATCTTCTTGAATGTTCCTTTGCATAACCTGTCTCAATTCTGGAACTAACAAGACAGCTTTAGGATTTTGGCATTCATAAAGCACTCTATGTTTTCGGTCATTAGAGAACTTTTCTCAAGCTTATTTACCAGCTTAAAAAGAAACAAACAAACAAACAAAAAAACGTAAATGACTAACATCTAATGGGCACTTGCAAATTTGCCCAGTACTTTTTTTTTTTTTTGTCTTTTTGCCATTTCTTGGGCCGCTCCCACGGCATATAGAGGTTCCCAGGCTACGGGTCGAATCGGAGGTGTAGCTGCCAGCCTACGCCAGAGCCACAGCAACGCGGGATCTGAGCCGCGTCTGCAACCTACACCACAGCTCACGGCAACGCCGGATCGTTAACCCACTGAGCAAGGGCAGGGACTGAACCCTCAACCTCATGGTTCCTAGTCGGATACCTTAACCGCTGCGCCACGACGGGAACTCCCCAGTACTTTCTTTAAGCTATTTACATTAGGTGCATGAGAATGTAATCCCAGAATTGTTTTTTGGTTTTTTAAAATAGATACTCAAAAATAATCTAAATATTAAACACTGAAGGATAGGTTGAATCAAACAACACTATATCTATATGATTGAAAAATATTATATAATCATTAAAGTTACAGGCATGGAAATACTGCATGATACATAGTTGAACAAAAAATGTATGCAGGAGGAGTTCCCGTCATGGCCCAGCAGTAACAAACCTGACTGGTATCCATGAGGACTCGGATTCCATCCCTGGCCTCACTCAGTGGGTTAAGCTGAGCTGTGAGGTAGGTTACAGATGCAGCTCAGATCTGGCATTGCTGTGGCTGTGGTATAGGCTGGCAGCTGCAGCTCTGATTGGACCTTTAGCCTGGGAACTTCCGTATGCCTTGGGGGCAGCCCTAAAAAGAAAAACAAACAAACAAATGCACATAGGAAAAAAGAATATGCAGCAAAATTCCCTATTTCTATAAAAACAACAGCAATGCACATATATGAATGTGTATTTAGAAATACAAGCATATATGTAAACATGTAACACATATATGAACACACACACACATATATAAAATTTGTACCAAAATGTTGATTGGGGGTGTAGGAGAGTGAAATACAGGTGATATTTTTCTCCTTATTTTGTATTTTTATATCAAAATTTACTTTTTCCTTAAATATAAAAAATAAATTTATTTTTAGGATTGTTTTAGGCAATCCTAGGTGTGTCAGATAACCTAAGGCTCACTGACCACACAAGCCTGCCCACACTGAAGAGGCACAAGGCCCCCAGGGTCTAAGGAACTATGCTGGTCCCTGTCCCAACCCACAGCTTTAGCTGGGGAGGGACCAGGCTCCCAGTACACACTCTCCTCAGAACACAAGCAAGAAAGGTGATGGTGAGACTGCCCACCTGGAAAAGGCTAACTTTGTTTTGTTTTTCCCAGCATCTCTTTTGTTTCTGACTCCACAGATTGACTGGAACAGCTCTGACACCCTTGGACTTTCAAGAGAAAATAATATAACTGCACTCCATGTTCCTATAAGGAGGGAGGGCAGTGGAGGGGTAGGAATACCGCATGAAAAATGTATGGTGGTTCCAACTCTCAATGGCTTTCTTTTGTAATTTTGCAAACACTGGGTGATAGCTCTTGCTCCAGATTCCGGTACTTCCTCTCCAAAGCCAGAATCTTTGTGAAAGCAGGCGAGGAGAAAAGAGCTTTGTGGCTGCCCCTTCACCTTCTCCCAGCTCTCAGCTCTGACAGGCAGCATGGTGATTTAACCGTCAAACACTAAGCAGCACATCTTCTTTCAAGAGGCTCCACAGACCACTCCAGAAACTGACAAAGGGAATAGAACAAACAAACAAGTGCCTGAAAGCTTTTGTGTTGCTATGGCAACTAGCCTGGCTTTTCCAAACTCACAGGGAAAAAACTATTTCACCAAAATAAAAGGAGGTGGGATGTAACTAACAAACACGACATTTTATTAATGCTTCTGTACATACCAGATCAATGTTTCTAAAATAGCCACAGCCAAGCCTAAGTACCAACCATGGCAAAGCTGACCTGGGCTTGGAAGTCTAGTGCTAGGCTTTTGCTATTAATGTTGAGTGAACAGAGGTGTCAGGCTGGTGCACACAGCATACTGTATAGGACTCAAACCTCACCACCTAAGGAGGCTGCAACATTACACACCATGCAGCACCTAGTTATATACATGAGTCTTGAGTAGCTAACTTCATGCTAAATGAGGTCTGGAGGGAAAATGGGGTTGGAGAGAAACCAGAGAGATAAGAGGATCTGTGTGTGTGCCCAAGTTTCCTTTTCAGACTTCTGCCAGAGACCAGAAGCCTGTACAAACTGGAGGCACCTATGATTCTATGCTCAGTTTCTGGTATTTGGTGTGGTGAGAAAGGGGAAGCCAACCCACAGAATTTTTCTTTCGAAGGAATAAGAGGGTGTCTCAGGTATGCTGGTCGCTGACCATGGTGCTGTCTGTGTTCAACTGGTGTTTGCAGTGCCCACTTCCAGTGTAAAATTACCCTCTCATCACCTTTGATGTCACACTCTCTAGGCCTCCTGTGTATTCAAAAGACAGCAAAAGCATGAAGTCTGCTGAATGAAAGGACACTGGGTGGGAGCACAAACTGGCACAGTTCTTCCAGAGGGCAGTTTTGTGATACCTACCAAAACCCAGAAACATTCCAGAGGCTCTGACCTGTTCCTGTGCTTAAAGAATTTACTCTTAGGAAATAATCAGAGAGAAACACAAAGATATTACAAAGATATCAATTTCATTGTTCTTCATAATAGAGAAAAACATGGAAACAACGTAAAAGTCTAATAACATGAGAAAGGTATTCAAAAAATTTAGCCAAAGGAATTCTGTGCAGCCATTAAAAAGGTTATAGGAAAACATTCATGCTATACTAAGTTTTTATCTATATAACTTTTAAAGAATCATCTTTCACATGCTATTTTGATTCACATTTTAATAACTAATATTTTGATAAGTAACTAGGAAGATACACATCAAAAAAATAACAATGGTCATCGCTGAGTGGCTTCATTGTGAGATTTTTTTTCATTTATCAAATGGGCTACAATAAAATGCTATTATACAATTGTAAAACAAAAGAAGCCAAAAAAAGAGAAGAAAGGAAAGAATATATTTTGACTTCATCCTTTTCCCAGGAAGGGATATATAAAATATAATGTAATCAAATGATGTTTAATTTATTCCCTCAATTAAAAATAGTGAACTGGACCAAGGTGCTAAAAAAAAGGGCTGTTTTCTTTATTCATTTAACATTTATTCATTGGCTCCTATGTATATGTGCTGAGGTGCAGAGCAGAAAAAGACAGTGTGAGAGTAGGGCACCATGGAAATGTTTTAAGGACAGGAAATAACATGATGTCTGCACGTGGATTGTGAGAGTGGCACATCAGAGCCAAAAAGACCAGTGCATTCCTTTTTTTTTTTTTATTGCTGCTGTAACAAATTATCACAAGCTTCATGACCTAAAATACCACAAATTTATTATCTTACAGTTCCATAGGTTCAAAGTCCAAAATGGGTCTTATGGACTAAGAAAGGTGTCGGCAGAGCTACATTGCTTTCTGAAGGCTTTAGCGAAGCATCCATTACCTCACCTTTTCTTGCTTTTAGAAGCAGCTCAAATTTCTGGGTTCAGGGCCCTTTTCCCCATTTTCAAAGCCAGCAGCAGCTAGTGGGGTCCTTCCCACATCACATCATTCTGACCTCCACTTCTGCTTCCTTCTTCCAGGTGCACAAACTCCTGTGATTATATTGGTCCCGCCTGGATCATCTAAGCTACTCTCCCTATTTTAAGGTCAGTTGATTAGCAACCTTAATCATCCTTTGTCATGTAATCTAATATATTCACCACTTCTAGGGATTAGGCTATGAACATCTTTGGGGGCCATCATTCTGCCTGCTAGAAACAGTTAGGAAATCATTAAGAAAATGATGCAAAGGAGAGCCTGAAGACTGGCCAAGGAATGGGGATGGGGTGAAGAAGATAATTCTATCAGACTATAGGGTGAGACCTCTAGGATTTGGTGGCCGCTAAGATGTGAGGAGTGAGTTGGCACCAAGGAGCCAGGTGCTATCATTCACAGAGACAGGAAACACAGCAGCAGTTCTTGGGTAAAAATAACCACCTAGTATACATGTAGAACTTAAGGTGCCCGTAGGACATCTGGGTGGATGTGTTTCGCTATACAAGCAAGAGATCTATAGGGATGTCTGGGGGAAGCAGAGGGTATGAGCAGATCAAGCTGTCTTAAATCACATGGAAAGAACAGAAAAGCCTTTTTTTGCAGATTGCCTCATTTTGTACTCAGCATCCACTAGTTGAGGGGCCTTCAGATAAGATGTGCACTGCATGGGGCAAGGAAGAATTATTCTTGAGGTGGATTAACCAAGCTGGTCCCTTCCTTCCTCAAGTAAAGTCTTAGAAAAAAAGTATTTCATGTTTCCAGAAGTTCTAAAGTACTTCTCTAAGTTAACTGTGCCACAGAACTGCCTTACCTATAATTCAATCTGGCAATTGAATTATAGGTGTACTTCTAGTAGTTTCAACTCTTATTCAGTTTTCTTAAAAAGACAACAGAACAGCATTTAAAAACATATATAAGCCATCAGAAGCTTTAAATTCCTCTTAGAGCTAATTTGGGGACTCCTTTGATGGGGTAATTTTTAGAAGCAGTCATGGAGAAAAACTAAGAAGACCCACATGATCACCCAAAGTCACATTGAAGCTTCTCACAACACACATCCTCCAGGAACAGGAACGCTCTAGCAATGAAAGAGTAACATAATCCCAGAAGATTTTAGATGTGACCTCAACTGCAAATTCAGGGACCAAAGGCAAAAGAAAAAAAAAAGTATTATTGGTTGTGTCAACTTCGTTTTTGCCTGATTACTGCTGAAGCAAGTATTCTCCCCTGGAAAGTTCAGAAAGAGGGATGAAGGTAGTGGTGAGATCCAGAGGGCCCTAATAATCTAGTGAATTTAACCTCCTCTTCAATAAGAGGCCATGGGGGAACACAGAGAGTTAGTGTCATGTCTGAGGCTGCTTCACCAATAGCGGTGTCAGACCTGGGGGATGAGCCCAGCTTCTGACAACTTTTCCTCACAGGGCCCTTTCTGAATCTCTCTTCCTCACCTGCCAGGTACATATTCTCCCCTACATACAACATACATCCTTTACCTGCTCCTGTCCATCTCTCTCTAGGAAATTATAAACACCTAGAACTTTCTTCCTGCATTACGTGCCCACCACACAAAACTCCAGTGACCCCAGCAATGGTTTTCCAGTCAGCCAAATGGGAGAGGTCGGAGAAGAGGGTTGACAAGCCAACCTCACAGAATCTGCTCCACCATTTCTTGCAGAGCTGCACTGAGAGTAGCTGGAAGAACTGACTACATGAATAAGAATCAAAAGTTTCTTTCCAGAAGTCCCTGGATCACTGTTGGGGCCTTGGAATGGACAGAAAAGCAGAACAAAGTCGGTACTAGAAGCGAAGGAGGAAACATTTGTTTAGCACGAGGGTTTGTCAGAGACCTTTGGCACTGTTCCTGCTCCGTGGTGCAGAGCGAATTTGCCCTAACACTCACAGGTTGTCACTAATGACTCTGCACACAGGAAGTGTCAGGCTTATGTCTATTAAATCACCTTTCTTCCTCAAGAGCAGGTGCTCTGGGATGTGCGTCTATCCTCGTTTATGTACTTATTCTCATTATCAGGTTCCTGATGACAAGCTGTTTACTATGCTCTAGCCCCCGAAGGAAACAAAGCTCAGTTCTTAACTCAGGTTATTAAAAAATAACCAGATGCCTCCAGTGTGCCTTTGAAGAGTATCCAATATCTGCAGACATCAACCAGTCTTAGAGAAAAGAAACAAACTTTGCAAGGAAGGACAAAATATAATTGCCACCACCTGTTCCTGACCATCTCTGGAAGACTGGGTTTCTCACCTTGATGTAAAGCAGTCAGGGGCCAGAGAAGCCCAGAATGTGTTGCCATGGGATTTCTGATGACTACAGATCCTTGTATACACCCTCTCCCAGCTAAGTATTCAGACAAACAGATGGAGAACCTGTCCACAGGCTCACTCAGCAAAGCTCAGTGCCAAGGCCGAAACTAGCTTCAAAATTGACACAAGCATTGAAGAGCAAACTGTAGTTATGTCCTTTCTTTCTACCACTACTCATGAACAGCTTTTTATCACTTACTTCCCTTAGGACCTTAAATGTCATTCCCTATCTCTGGTGATTGGAGTAAAAAGCATAGGAGCTGCATTGCAGCTCCGGCCAACATCCCCACCACCACCACTGCTGCCACCTTCCAGGCAGTTGTACCACCTCCAACCTCTGTCCACCTCCAGCTCTCAATCTCCCTCCATTTTTGATCGTGGTCAGATGAACTCATATGACACAGTTCCATAGGTATTTAAAATCCCAGCACTAAAAGATCTCACATTAACCTCAAATAAAACAAAAGTTTAATAGGTTACATATCAAATTTACACCTATTGTGATTCTTATGCTGTTTTCAAAAACTGTGCCTTTCCCTCAGAAGACCAAAGTGAGCCCAAGAAATGTTCAAAATCAACTTACCTGCCTGGGTGGGATGTTCACAACTGCAAAACAAATTAAATCATGATATTTCCTCGAGAAAGGTGATTCAATAATTGCTTCACGGCTACTAGTATTTCCTGAAAAAGCACCTCCACTTCCCCTTCTTCTCCTAATTCTAGATTATTGATGTTTCTCTAACTCCAGGTCATAATGACTTTTTTTTTAAACCCTCCTTGGAGTTAATAATAAAAGTGCTCCAACTGCAGAGGCTTGCAGTTCCCATCTAAAAGGGGGAAAGGCAAGTCAGTTGCTTACTTGAGTGTGAGAATCACCAAAGGAATGTTTGCTAAAGAGGAGGCAGAGAAACTGGTCTGACTCACTGTGATTGCTGGTAGAAACTTCTGACTTCTGACTTAATAACTTAATATTTTTTTTTTGTTAATATATAACCATATGCTCAGTAGCATTGCTAGTTCTCTCTTTTGGGGAAAAATTATCTTCCAGATAAGTTGGCTACTTTTTTTTTTTTTTTTTTTTTTACTTTTTAGGGCCACATCTATGGCATATGAAAGTTCTCAGGCCAGGAGTTGAATCGGAGCTACAGTTGCCAGCCTATGCCATAGCTACAGCAATGCGGAATCCGAACCACATCTGCAAGCTACACCATGGTTTGCAGCAACGTTGGATCCTTAACCCACTGAGTGAGGCCAGGGATCAAACCTGCATCCTCAAGGATATTAGGTTCATTACGACTGAGCTACAACAGGAACTCCAATTTGCTACAAGTCCCTATTCATTTGCTATCAAATTGTAAGTAACAATTCCCTCTGGGGAACAGATGTAATTTTCTGCCCTGACTAAACTCAGACTCTGGTTAAAAAGATTTTGGTTCTTCATAAAATAGCTTTATTTCTCTTATTTGTACAGACAGCCACTACAAAAAGAAGTAAGCACAGAACATGAGTGGGATTCTGATGGAAACAAAATGCCTAGTCTCCTGTGAATATCTCCTAGCCTGGAATAAAAACACAGTAGTTCCCAAGTATTAATCACTTATTTCTTCACTGCATAGCTCTACCAATCTATAGGCCGAGATGAAGGCACACTTCCTGGAATTTAAAATCAGGAGGGTCACAGAAGGTTATAGGTAAAACTGTGAAGCCAGAGGCAACAGCTAAACTGTTACTCTTTGAAAACTACAAATGTGAAGTTATTTGACATGAAGTACCATTGCAGATGAGTTGTAACAGACTTTAAAATACTCCTGCTGCAAATGAGAGGAGTCATAGTTAATAGAGGAGAAATTATCATAGAATGTCTAATTGGCCTACTTCCCCTCTGTATAAAAGAAAGAGAACCAGCATTTTATTTCCATGCATTAAAAAAAAAAGCAAAAAAAAAAAGCATAGAAACTCAGAGTTAAAGAAGACCTTCACATCTCTGGGATGAAGAACTTTCTTTGAAACTGATGAAAGCCTTGAATCCTCTCCCAGGAAAAAAAACAATGTATAAAGTCTTGCAAATACATTCATAGAATGTTCAGTGCTCCCTTAAAATCTATCCCAAAAGCCTTTGAGGTCCTCAAACTCCAGGTTAAGAATTTCTGCTCCAGAGATGGTATCTGGCCCCTGCTTCAGTCCAGTGTTCCCAGTAAGCCAACTGAAAAACATTTCCTCCCTCACGTTACAGCTTTTCCAAAGAGTAGGAGGAGCTCTCCTTCAAATTAGCCCTGATTACACATTTTTTTTTTGTCTTTTTGTCTTTTGCCATTTCTTGGGCTGCTTCCGAGGCATATGGAGGTTCCCAGGCCAGGGGTCTAATCGGAGCTGTAGCCGCTGGCCTATGCCACAGCCACAGCAACGCAGGATCCTTAACCCATTGAGCAAGGCTAGGGATCGAACCCGCAACCTCACGGTTCTTAGATTCGTTAACCATTGAGCCACGATGAGAACTCTGATTACACATATTTTTTAAACTCATTTATTCTCCTTTATTCTCTCAGTCACCCTCATCTTTTCCCAGAATGTTCTGGAAAATGGAATGGTATGTCTCAAATGGAATTGAGTTGTCCGTCTCTGTGGGAATGTACCGAGACAGGGTCCTCACATGTTGGAGGTGTTGCCGAGAAGATCCAAGAATCAGGAGGGGAACTGGGATGAATGGCCTCCCAAATCCACTCCAACGTGAGGCTCATGATTACATTGTTCTCCGATGCCTGTGTCTATGTCCTTCACACGAGTAACACTAAGAACTAAACACTGTGCTTCCCACAAGAGTCAACCAGGTAGAGCACACACTCTACTTTGGTTCTGTGCATTAATTTAGGCAGAATCAACCTCAACCTCATTTCACCCCCCACCCCTAATTAACAAACTCCTTCTAGCATCTAAGGTCTCATTAATTTTTAGAAGGCACAACTTGATTCTTATTCAGTTCTAAGTAGATGAAAACCTCTGTATCACAGCTAAGTCACATCACCCACCACTCTTGGCAATAATTTTTTTTTTTAAGAGATTCCAAAAATCATGTTTTCTCAGCTTCTCAATGATTGTTTCTTTTTTGAAATTTTATTTTTGGTTCATTCAGACAATTTATTTTTACTGACAGTGTATCACGTACCAAGCACATCCCAGAGAGATAGCCAGAGTTGAGGCAGAAAAAAAATGCCTTAGGCAATCTAAACCACAATTCTGATTGCACATGGAGTCCAAGTTTTCCCCTGATTTTCCATGCTTGTGAAATACCCAGAAGAATGGAGGATAAATCCCCTCCCTTTCCTTGAGGATAAAACACAAGTTCATGTGTAGGACTCACAGAGTTTTCAGATAATTCTTCTGGGACTTCACCTTCGAGATGATAGATTCTGACTCATTCACTTCAAGTGGAGAGAGAGGAACATAATAATTGCATCATAGAAGAAAATAAAGCAAAACCATGACAGAAGCCACACTAAAGCCTAACCTTGAAATTTTAGTAAGACGAGAACACATAATATATGTGCACAGGAAAACTGTAATTACACACTCTGAAATATACTGGAGAAGAATCCCTTCTTTTTCATCTATTAATTACAATGGGTCTATGCAGAGCTAAATAGTTTCCGAAGTAATTTTGGAAAGTGTTTGTTTTCCACATTTTTAAATGCTGGGAATATAATGAGGTACTTAAATGCAAATGCTAATACATCAGTTTGTGTCCACAGAGAACACTCTTTGCACAACACATGATTTGATACTAATTGATGCCAAGATTTTCTTCCACAATCACAAATTGGCTGAAACTGGCCACAGGAATTCTTGCCTTACTGCCAAAAAGCTCTTTCTCAGGCTTAACACTTTATAATCTCAACACGAAGGCTCATCCCAGGTGTAAAAGCTGAGAGAAGGGAAAAGGGGGAAGGGGGGGAGGGAGCAAGCAACTAACAAATATCTTAGTCCAGACCCTAGCTGAGGCTGCCAGGCCAGAGACTGCTAGCTGCTCCCAATGTCTATTCTTTCCTTCTTCCTTAGGAACAGGATCACCATTTATCAGCCAGGCAATTGGCCATCCCAGAATAAAGATGGCAGGTCTCAGTATCCCCAAAACTGGATATGATTAGGAGGGGGGTAGCCAAGGAGACACATGGGTTAAGAGTTATGGGCAACTCTGAGACTGCATTGAGGATAATGATACAACAAGACAGAAGGAGCCTGAGCCCCTAATGATCGAGAAGCCAGGACCATGGCCCCAAAATAAACTACCTACGACTTCGCTCAGGTGAAAGAGAAGTAAATTTCTAACTTGTTTAAGGCACAGTAATTTGGAACTTTCTGCCACTCATAGCTGAATTTAGGAGACAGCAAACTTATATAATCCAAAGAATACTTGTATTAGGTAGATATTATTGTCACCATTTTACACAATAAGAAACTGGAGAATATATCTGTTCAGCCCCTCATAAGCAAGAGTATCCCATACATGAAAAAGAAAGCAAGGAGTTCCTGCTGTGGTGCAGCAGGTTAAGGATCCAGTGTCGCTATAGTTGTGGCGTAGGTTACAGCTGCAGCTCAGATTCGATCCCTGGCGCAAGAACTTCCATATGCCATGAGTGTGACCAAAAAAAGAAGAAAAGAAAAAGAAAAAGAAAGTATGGTGGCATAAGAAGCAAACAGCACAGCTTGGTGCAAGACAGACAATGGCACTAATCAGATTATCATAGAAGTTTTTACAGAGTTTTGAGGCTTAATACCCAAACCAATATTTAATTCAAGTACATGATTTTATACTAAAAAGGAAAAAGGAAATACCATTGTGACTCAGTGGGTTAAGAAGCTGACATGGTGTCTGGGAGGATGCCTTAATGAAGAATATAGCCTTATAATCTTTTTTGTCAATGCGATTTTGAAGGGAGGTCAAATTTCTAATAACAATGTGTTAATTTCGAATCTTTATAAAGTGACAGTATGATTTTCAAGGACTTCAGAAAACATACCAAATACTAGATAATTAAGTTGTGACAGTTAAATACTTAAGCTAAGATTCTTTTCCATTTGTTTGGCACAGGCATCTGTTCTGCATCCCAATAATTACAATACAGTGTTAGCCATAAATGAAGTTTTTCTCCTGATCTTAATGGGATGCCTAGAAGGAGACACCTGCCCAATAATTAACTCAAAGTGTTACCCTCATTCATTGGCCAAAATATACATACGCAAAAAGACTGTCATCTAGTGGTGAGGTCAAGAAGTAAGAGATTTGGGGAAGAGAGATTTAGGGTCCTTGGAAAGGTTGCTCGACTCTGTGCAGTCAACCAGAGCAGAAGACAGTAATACTACTCGCCACTCAGATTTATACAATTCAAGCCACAAGGCATTTTTTAAAAAGAAAAAGGTAAAGAGATAAACTGTTTGATTTTAGCAATATGCTGCCTATGAATGACTTTTACCAGAGTTCCTATAATTTGTTGACCAGCTAATTGGACTATTCCCTTGCTACCCTAATAACTTTCTACATAATTAAAATTTCACAAGGACTATTCTCTTCTGGCACACCAGAAAGAGGAGAAATAGTGGTACACAAATAATCAGTCTACCTTCTTCTAACATTAGTTTCGTTACAACCAGTAAGAATTTATAAAGCATTTCTTTACGTGTGGCACTAGGACATGTGTTTTGAGGTTATTGCCCCATGGGTGAAATTCTAGGATCTCCCTCTTTCTGAGTTGAATGTGACTAATAACTTACAGTGTTTCTGGTTTGGGTTAGACAATGTTAAACTAGAAGAGGCCAAGAAAAATGCTTCTTCTATGGCCCTGAGCCCCTTATTCTAATCAACAAGGCTGCCAGGGCTGAGAAGCAGCTCACAACCTAAGGTGACACTGCTCAATATGGAACACAGACAGCTAAGGAGAGCACCAAGAATGAATATACAATTAGCGCAGACACAAAATTAAATATTGACACTGCCAGCAGAGCAAAGGTTATGAATATAACAGAAACACAGAGTTTCCTGATAGCGAGGATGGAACTAGGAAAATTGTCCCCTATTTATGATTAGTTACAGATGGCTTCTCAGAGGAAAATTTCAGGCGCTGTCAGAATGAGGACATTGCTAGTGACCTTTGCAATAAAGAGCGATGATGCTGGGCCTAATCAGAGGGCTAAGTGACACCTTGTGCAGGAGAAGATTCTAAGAGAGCCCAGTGCTACAGAAATACAAGTTATGCAATAAGAATGGACCAAAATGGGAGCATTTATTTGGCCCAACAACAAGTTTTTCGATGCTTACTGTGCCCTGCTCTGTGCTAGATGCTGAGGGAATAAAGATGACTAGATCCTTGTGTATTCTCCAGAGGAAGACAAGAGACCAACACAGATTAGGTATCACATGTTAACTACTAAGCCAAAAGTGAGCACAGAGGGCTGAGGGAAACCAGAGAAAGTGCTTCTAAGTCAGCCTGGAGGTTTGAGGAGTTTTTTAGAAATAAGCCTGAGACTAGTTAGCTGTTTAACCTAGTAGTTGAGAGCAGGAGATCTGCAGACTGCAAAAGTCAAATCCCAGCTCTACCACTGCCTGCTCCATCAATGAGGCAGACGACAGCCTTTGGGGCTTTCATTTCTTCACCTATAAACGTGGAAAGTAGAACAGTATCTACTTTGTAAGGATGTTCTGAAGATTAAAACTTTTCTAAGTTTTTCTGGTACCTGTGATAATCAATCAATAAAAGTTCCTGCTAAATAGAACAATGAACATTCATTCAGTAACTAGCTGAATGAATTCAACAGTTTGGGGCTGATGGGGAATTGGGAGGAAGTCTGTCTTGAATGTCAGATGTCTACCATGCCCAAGGGAAATGAAAAAAAAAAAAAAAAAAAGGTTTCTAGTAGGCAGTGGTACATACAAGAGACAGATCCAGTGCCAAAGGTATAAATTTGAGAATCCCCAGGTGTTTGAAGTCATGAGAATGGATGAGATCATCTAAGAAAAGAGAGAGAGGACAGAGATGAAGGTTATGAACAAGTTCTGAAGAGCTCAAACATTTACAAATCAGGAGGGGAGAGGGGGTAAGTAAAGGACAGTAGGGAGGTAGGAGAAAAATCAGATGCATGGGAACCAGATGAAGGGCAAAGGGATCAGCAAAGGCAAAGGGCTGTGAAACAGCAATATATGTGCACGAGGCAGGAGGAAAAATTACTGTAAGTTTAGTGCTATCTGAGAATAAACTGAAATGCAAGGGAAAGATGAAGACTGAGATAAAAGTAAAGCCAGAGGGTGACAAACCATGCATGTCTTTGGATGATTAAGAAGCTCAAAGAGGTTTTAATCAGGACAGAGTTCTAGCCAGGTGTGCATAACAGATGGCTTATTCACGTAGCCATGTGGATGATGTCTATGGAAGCCAGAATAATGCCCACCCCAAAACATGTCTATGTCCTAATCCCTAGAACCTGTGAAGATGTTAGGTAGCATGGCAAAGAGATAATCAAGGCTGTGGGTGGAATTAAGGTAGCTAATCAGATGAACTCAAAACAGAGATTATTGAGAGAGGATTAAGATAGAAGGACTGGAGCTCAACTTCTCTCCTAAAAACAACAAAATTCACAACTAAAGACTGAGCAATCTCCACCCAAATGGTCCAGAAACCTTAAAAAAGATATCCTACTCCAGAAGAAAAAGAGGAGGCCACATCAAGAGGTAGGAGGGGCGATTTCATGATATAAACAACCCCATACCTCCTGGGTGGGAAGCTCCACAGACTGAAAACTAACTGGTTCACAGAGACTCACCTACAGGAGTGAGAGTTCTGAGCCACACATCAAACTCTCACGTGTGGGGATCTGGCAATGGGAGAAAGAGCCCCTGAAGCATCTGGCATTGAAGGCCAGTGGGGCTTGTGCACAAGAGCTCCACAGGACTAGGGGAAATGGAGACCCCATTCTTTAAAGGCACACACAGACTTTCACGTGCACTGGGTCCCAGAGCAGAGTGAGGTCTCCATAGGAATCTGGGTCAAACCTGGCTGCAGTTCTTGGAGGACATCCTGGGAAAACAGGAGTGAATGTGGCTTGTTGTGAGGGACGGACATTGGGGGAAAAGCTCTTGGGAATATTCTCTGGCCTTTCTCTGGAGGTGGCCATTTTGGGAAAATCTGGCCCCACCCTTCAGTCAGCACTGAGAAGCCCCAGGGCAAACAACAATGTAGGTGGGATCACAGATCCCCCCCTCAGTAAACAGGCTACCTAAAGACCTCTCAGGCACACAGATGCCCCTAATCCCATCCAGAGACTAAGCCCCACCCACCAGAGGGATTAGAATCTGCTCCACCTACCAGTGACCAGGCATCAGCCCCTCCCATCAGGAAGCCTACAGCAAGCCCCTTCAGCCACAAGGGGGGCAGACACCAGAAGTAAAAGAGGCTACAACTCTGTAAAAAGGTCACCATACCAAAAACCTATAAAAATGAAAAGACAGAGAACTATAACTCAGATGAGGGAGAAAAGAAAAACCCCAGAAAATCAGCTAAGCGATCAGGAGAATCTCAGCTTCCAGGAAAAAGACTTTAGAGTGTTGATACTGAAGATGATGCAAAACATTGGAAATAAACTGGAGGCAAAGATGGGTAACTTATAGGAAACACTGAGCAAAGAGATACAAGATATAAAACTTAAGAAGAGATGCAAAATACAATAACAAATAAAAAAAATTCATTAGAAGCAGCTAACAGCAGAATACAGGAGGCAGAAGAATGAATAAGTGAAGTGGAGGACAGATTAGTGGAAATTATGGACATGGAACAGAAAAGAGAAAAAAGATTGAAAGCAAATGAAGAGAGTCTCAGAAAAATCTGGGACAACATTAAACGCACCAACATCCGTATTATAGGGGTGCCAGAAGGAGAAGAGAGAGAGAAGGGGACAGGAAAAATATTCAAAGAGACAACAGCAGAAAATTTCCCTCACATGGGAAAAGAACCACTCACTCAAATCCAGGAAGCACAACGAGTACCATATAAAATAAACCCAGGAGTTCCCGTCATGGTGCAGTGGTTAACAAATCCTACTAGGAACCATGATTTGCAGGTTCGGTCCCTGGCCTTGCTCAGTGGGTTAAGGATCCAGTGTTGCTGTGAGCTGTGGTGTAGGTCACAGATGCAGCTCGGATCCCAAGTTGCTGTGGCTCTGGCGTAGGCTAGTGGCTACAGCTCTGATTCGACCCCTAGCCTAGGAACCTTCATATGCTGCAGGAATGGCTCAAGAAAAAGGTGAAAAGACAAAATAAATAAATAAATAAATAAATAAATAAATAAATAAATAAATAAATAAAATAAAATAAAATAAAATAAAATAAAATAAACCCAAGGAGGAATACACCGAGACACATATTGATCAAACTGACCAAAATTAAAGAACAGGAGAAATTCTTGAAAGCAGCTAGGGAAAAGAAACAAGTAACATACAAGGGAACCCCAATAAGGTTATCGGCAGATTTTTTTCAGCAGAAATTCTGCAGGCCAGAAAGGAGTGGCATGATATACTTCACATGATGAAAGGAAAAAACCTCCAACCAAGATGACTTCACCCAGCAAGGCTCTCATTCAGATTTGAAGGAGAAATAAAAACCTTCTCAGATAAGCAAAAGTTGAGAGAATTCAGCAACACCAAACCAGCCTTACAACAAATACTAAAGGAACTTCTCTAGGCAGAAAAGAAAACACAGTAACAGGAAACAAAAATTCCATAAATGACGAGGCTCACCAGTAAAGACATATATATAGTAAAGATATGAAATCATCCATGTACAATTATACCACCAAAATCAGAAATCATGAGAAGAGGTGGGTACAAATGCAGGACACTGGAGATGAACTTGCAATTAAGAGAACAACAACTTAAAACAATCTCATATATATACAGACTCTTATATCAAAACATCAGAATAACTGCAAACCAAAAATCTACAATTGATACACAAACAAGGAATCTCTGGAGAAGAAATATATCTCATAGTAAATAAGTGCATAATCCACCATTGCTGAAGTCTTCTTAGATCTGATTCTGATTTCCTCTCCACCAAAGAATTTATGATAATTATAATTAAATAATGCAACTGTACAATTAAATAATACAGTTCTACCACTGTATTATTAATAACCATTTATCTCCATGGTACAATGTAAGGTCTATAATGCCTTGTTTATCACATCACCTAGAATGGTGTAATGCCTATATCAAAGAATCAATAAGATGTAACAAATTGTGAGGACATATTTATATAGTTACACTGTTTTTTAACCAATTTATGCATTTTATATTTTACATATTTTCAGAGGGTGTATTATTTTTGTTATTCTTACCAGTTGTTATTCTTTTTATTATGCTATACAAAATATTTAATGGTATATAAGGCTTTCTTCTTTATAAATTTTAGTTGCATAATATATACAATTTTAATATAATGCTAATATTTGAAGAAAAATTGAAATGTAATAGATAATACTAAATAGTAAAGATAAAAGCCATACAAAATGGGATAAAGTATAGAATAAATTTCCTATTTGTCTCAGCATATTTTCCATTCCACTTCTCCAGAGGGAGTCACTTAATCTGTTTCTTAAGATCCATGATATAATAATCTGCGTGAATGTAATTGTGTTTAAATATATGTATTTTATTCTGTAAAAAAAATAAAAATAAAATTTCAAAAAAACACACAGAGATTATCCTAGATTATCTAGATGGTAGACCCATTTAATTATGAGACCTGAAAAGTGAAGGAGAGAATCAGAACAGAAATGCTATCACAGAAATGGTACCATGAGAATGCGACTGTCTATTGTTGGCTTGATGATGGAGGAAGAGGGCCATGAGACAAGGATATGGGCTGCCTCTAAAGGATACAAAAGGCAAGAAAATTATCTTCTAAATCCTCCAGAAAGAAACTCAGTGAGACACATTTCATTTATTTATTTTTTTGTCTTTCTTTCCTGGGGCCATGCCCATGGCATATGGAGGTTCCCAGGCTAGGGATCTAATCAGCCACCACCATAGCCACAGCAATGCCAGATCCGAGCCAGGTCTGAGACCTACACCACAGCTCATGGCAATACCAGATCCTTAACCCACTGAGGAAGGCCAGGGATTGAACCCACAACCTCATGGTTCCTAGTCAGATTCATTAACCACTAAGCCACAATGGGAACTCCAATGAGACACATTTCAACTTTTGAACCACAATACTGAATGATAATAAATGATCATAAAAATGGTAATTTTTTACAAAATCAAGAATAAATGAATACAATGTCATTGAGAAGTAAAAAGATTGGAATCAGATCAGACAAGAAAAAGAAATAAAAAGAATCCAAATTGGAAAGGAAGAGGTAAAACTATCAAATGAATTCAGTAAAGTTGCAGGATACAAAATTAGCAAACAGAAATCTGTTGTATTTCTATACACAAACAATTGACTATCAGAAAAAGAAATTAAGGAAACAATCCCATTTATCATTGCATCAAAAAGAATAAAATATCTAGGAATAAAATTACCTAAGGAGGTAAAAGAAAACTCTTTTTGAAAAATTCTTAAGATATTGATGAAAGAAATTGAAGACATAAATAGATGGGATGATATACCATGTTCATGGATTAGAAGAATATAGTTAACCATATTACTCAAGACAATCTACAGATTCAATGCAATCCCTATCAAAATGCCAAGAGCACTTTTCATGGGACTAGAACAAATGATTTTAAAATTTGTATGGAAACACAAAAGACTCCAAATAGCCAAAACATTATTGAAAAAGAAAATGAGAGCTAGAGGAATCAGGCTCTCTGACCTCAGACTATACTACAAAGCTATAG